>NC_080695.1:41166761-42570123 GCF_030445035.2 Dasypus novemcinctus
ATGCTACTGCTGGGTGACCTTTGTCAAGTTAGTGAATTTAAAATTCCTTTTACTCACCTATAAAGTTAAGATAATGTTACTTCCATCAACGAGTGTTTAGTATTTTTTTAAAAGGCTTTATAAATCACCTAAGACACCTAAGTGCTCATACATTAGAAAAAGATGTCAGATGAGTAAAGTAGGGGCTCCAGAAAGGGGGACTTGGCCTGGCTACAGGTGACCTTTCATAAATCATTGTCCTTAAGGACTCAACTTTTTCCTTCTGTGCCCAATGTGGGTGGGAGATGGGGGAGTGGGGGAGGCCTGAGAGGGATTGATTCCCTGTGCCCTAATGACTCCATCTGGCTCTCACGTTCTAGAAGCCTGATTGTGGCAGACCATTTATGACCCTTAGCTTCTTTCTGTTGTATTTTTTGTCTAGTCATTGTTATTGGCCATCTTACTCATGTTGACATCCCCTAAACATTAGACAGTTGTGGGACTAGATGGAATTTTATTTTTCTTTTCAGTTGGAAAGGGCTTGGGAGTCATAGCTATATTCTTTTTTAGCTAGGAAGGTTTTTGAGTTTTCCTCAATGAACTGTAATTTTTCTTTTCCCTTCTTCCCTTATGACAAATGCAGCATCAGATGGGGCCTGGAAGGAAATCTAGGAGGAGACTTTTCCTCACTTAAAAAATGCATTTATTCTCCAGTTCACTTTTGGGTTTGTGTCTGTGCTTTGGCCCCTCTGAGCTACCAAGCCCAGCCAGGGCCTTGCAGACAGATATAAGGAATGACAAATTGGAGGGTACTGATTTTTGATGCATTTATAGAGCCTGGAGCTATTCAAAGTATGTCACAGTGCTACATGGATTATTAACACCTTGAACCCAATTTTAAATTAGATGAGGGAAGGGCAAGCAACATCACAGTTATCAGATGAGCTTAAGGGATGTGAAGCTGGCTTTCTCTACTAGGTAAGGTATTCTGTGGGTAGTGCTGAGGATCCAAAGGAGCACAAAAGAGTCACCTCAGCATTAGCCACTTACCTCCTCACAATTTCCACTCTGGATTCCTACCTATGTCCAGAAGTGTTGGTTTGCTTGGGAAGGAGAGGCAAGGAAGCCATTACCTTTACTTTGACTTTTGAAGATACCCAATCTTTAGAAAGCCATAAGGCTGCTACTTGAGTTAACCTTGCTATGCAATGTTCTGGCCTTGATTCAGTCACTTGCATTAGGGATGCTGAGAAAGTTCTATTGGAACATGGCAGCAATAGCAAGGCCTGTGCTTACCTGGGGAGGTGCTGCTGAAATTGTTGGTATAGTAAAATATAAAGCCACAAAATATTACGGTAGTAGTAAAAGACAATATGGATACACTGTAGTACATATGTCAGCTTACATAATAAGCACTAGAAACATTTTTGCAATAATTGATAACAGTATGCATAATCCATAGGAACTCTTAAAAGTTCAGTATGGAAAAGTACTTAGCTTCCCAGTTGAAAATGGGCAAAGGTTAGGGACCACACAACACACTGAAGAAAGACTGGCCAAAAACCTTCTGGAAAAAAAGTTGCATACCTATCTAAATGGTATTCAAATAAACAAATTAAATGTTGAATGAAAAATTTAACCTATTGAATTGGTCAAGTTTTAAAACAAACCAAGCTAGCAAACACAGGGTAAAAACCTTTCTGGAATTAAAAAATCTCCATAAAAAGTGTTTTTGCCTTTCAACCCAATAATTTCACTTCCAGGAATTTTTCCTGAAGTAGTATTACCTGCCAAAGATGTATGTTGCAAGGATAATAATTGACAGCACCATACTGGAACAACTTTAATGTCAATAATATAGGGGATTGATTTAAACATTATGAGCCATTAACATGTTTTGGGATATTATGCAGCTATTAAAAACTGTTCTTGAGTAATGATGGAAGAAGTTTGACAAGTTTTAAAACATTGGCAGTTATTGACTGAGGAGTGAGATTATAAGTGATTTTTTTCTGGAGTTTTCAAATTTGTTAGTATCCTTCCTTTATAATAGGAAAAAAGATTATTCACAAAAGGAAATGAAAACACCAATGTGACTGAATGCCCTGAGTTAATCCCTACATGTCAGGATAGGCCAGGAAATGGGAGTAAATACATTAAGCCAAGTGTAATGTAAAAATGCATGAAGTTGCCCTTTCCCCCCACCCCCACAAGAAGCTGCTTCTTGCAGCAGCAGCTGCCTTGGCAGCTCTGCCTTGGCTGCCTAAAAGGGTGTGGGAAGAAAAATGCACAAACGCACTTATGAATGGAATGTGTGTTTTGCAAGAGGCCAAGTTGGCAGTTTTGGCTTCCAAAAGGTGGGAGCATCAGCCCAAAGAACAGAGTGTGCAGACTCAGAGGCCTTTTGATCCAGGCCCTAATCTCTGCAGATTTTGGGGTTGCAAATCCTTGGGGAAAATGTATCCCCAACCATCCAGGAGAAGGAAATGGACTCACCTCTTCCTAGGAGCAAGGGGAAAGCTCTTGTCACAGTGAGCCCTAATGTGCTTTGTGATCCTGCATTTGGTAAATAGCTCTCAGTAAAATATTATATATTGAACTCAATCTAGGCTTTCTCTAATCGTTGGAAATAGGTACTTAATGTCCGCATTTTAGAGGTGAGAAAAAAGGTGAGAAGATTGAGGCTCACCTTATACATCCATAGCCTAGTATTTTGTCATTTTCCATAAACTAGCCCTTTGAATTCTCACAATACTTAAAAATAGGTATTTCCTTATTTTATAAAGCTGAGGAAAAGGACTAAAATGAGACTGACTAGCTCAAGAATACATAGGAGCAGAGCTGAAGCTCCAACCCAGTACTGTCTATCCAAACGCAGGGGCCTTACTCTAGAATGTCTCTCAAGAGGTGAACAGTGGCCAAGCTTGCATAGTTTTGGAGCTCAGCAGAATGGGAAGGAATCCAGCAACACTGCTGGAAAACTGAGAATTGGAAAGGTGGGCCTTGTTAGGAACTGCCATAGGTCAAAGATTAGACAGTGGAGTATAACTAACAAAGTCCCAGCAGAGCTTTCCTATTATAAAAGAGCTGGCTTTATTCAGGGCCTTGCAGGTGAAGTCAGCAGTACACCTGGGGAATTTTCCTCCTCAGGAGGGGGTTTCAAGTAACAGTGTCCCAAACCCAAATCAAGCTTTTCAGTTCTAACTCTTGATTCTAAACTTTCACAGAATAAGCCCAGGTTTTGGAGAAGCTACATTTAAAGGATTAAACACTGCCTCAAGTACCCAACCTTGAGAGTTAATTTTAAGTAAAATTTTTTTTCTAGTATAAATAATATATACTGAATGATTATAGAAAAAAAATCCTGCCCAGACACAGATATTTGGTAAAAACTAACTTGCCAATCCCACTAGCCAGTGATACTCTTAACGTTTTGGCATATAGCCTTACAGGTTTTATATCAAGCCTGTATTGTTTTTCCTACAAAAATGGCCTCAAATGATACTCTTCTGTAACTCCTCTTTGCATATACAGTATATAAGATAGCGAACACTTCATGAATACTACGTATACAGTACCATGAATGTGCAATCTCATTTATCTTCACGGCAATCCAATTGAAGTAATTCAAGTTCATATAAGTAGGAAAGCTGGCATTCAAAGCCAGGTAGTCTGGACCCAGAACCCTACTGCCTTTGGCAGATCTCTACTAGAAATTTGTCACACACACAGTATTTTAAAATGGCTACCTAGAATTTCATTTTAATAATCCTGTGATAACTCCTTCATATGTGTTTTTGTGAAACTTTCACTTTTAATACTTTATAAGTAGAATTTTCGGGCCAGTGTAGAGAGACATTTAAAAGGTTTTTTAGGTAAGCCAGATGAATTAATCTTTTCTGGAGGGCAGCCAATATCTCTACCAGTTTTGGAACAGTGGGCCTGTACCCCCTAGGCAACGTTACCAGTTTGAGAATAGTTTAAAATGTAGAATTTGAAGCTTCTAGTTTCAAGAAGTTCTGTTGTGATGAAGGCACCTATTGGTGAGAGGGACAATGCAGCCTCATTTTGAAGGGAAAGAGGTATTCCTAAGAATGGAATTGGAAATTGGTTTACAGTGTTGCTAAAATCAAACAGACCTTTCCATTATTTTCTGTCTGGTGGACCTGCCAGATTTTTGTCATTTTTTTTTTTTTTCCACCTCCAATTTTATAACAGTTGTCAATGAGAAAGAGTCTGCCTTACAGAAATGTGCTTCACAGATTTTACAACTTTGAAAAATTATATAATATAGCTGGGTTTTCTCCACAAAGGAGTCACCCCTTCCAGTTTCCTCATCCATATATGCCATTTAATAGGAATGCTACATGGAATGAGCACCTGCACACAAACCCACTAACACAAAGAAAACATAAATTATAGTTTCTTTCCCTCACCCTCTTTCAAGATGAGGAAAGGTTGAATTTTAGGTGTTTAATTTATTGAAAATTTGTACATGCCATTTAAACAAACTAGACTCCTTAGTGTGGACACCAAGTTTCTACAAGAGCTGACTGCTGGATGGAGAGGTCTGGCAAAGTCTGGAGAGGCTGTGGCCAGACCATTTTCTGCCGTTGCCAATGAAGGATAAGAAATGGCAAATGAAAAGTGGTGTGCAGGCTCATGACAACATGTTTGGGATGCATTCCTCTTCATCTTTTATTCCCATCAGTCCTAGGCCAGAGAGAGATCCATGGGTGCTGCAACAAATGAGGAATGAAGATAGATTTTTTTTAATCCATAGTTTGAATAAATGGTTATAAATTCCTAGCTAGAAAAGGAAAGTTTTTTTCAGGTATGTGTGTGTGGCATGGGATGGGGGAAGGGCAGGTAGATGATTTATGGGAAGCTGTTGGCTGAAAGATGGATCTCAATGGAGAGATTACTGACCAGACCTAGATTCAAATCCTAATTCTGCTATTTAAGAAAAGTGAGGCAAATCATCTCAATTGAGCATCAAGTTTCTTAATCTATAAAACTACAGAATATTTAAAGTTTTATTTTTTGGGGTTTTTAAAAGGACTACAGATAATCTAATATATACTGAACACTGACTACATGCCAAGTACTGTTCTAAGTATTTCATATGTATTGTCTCATTCCTCAAAACAACTCATTTATGTAGGTACAATTATTATCTCCATTTTTCAAATAAACAGGTTCAGAATCATAACTTGCACAAATCATACAACTATTGGTAAGTGACAAAACCCAGATTTCAATAATGGCAGTCTGTCATCAGAGTTCTCATAAATTTCTCAAACTATTTTTTAATTCATTTTACTTAAAAACTGTATAGCACCTACTATGTGCCAGATATTTTTCAAGAAACCTACAAAAAAACAGCCATTATTTAATAATGTAAATCACCTGACACAGTGCTTAGAAATTAGGAGTCATCTAACACATGTTAGTTCCCTGCCACTTTGTCATATATATTCATGATGTTAGGTTAGATGAGAGGGCTGAGCTTTCTAATGCAAAACAAGCTGAGTCAGGCAAAGACAAAGATTCTTGCCACCTGATTTCTGAACTTAAGCTAACAAGTATTAGTCTTTTTGGATATGGAGGACTAGAGCTTTGAAGGCTAAAGAGCAACTTTGTCATCAGACCATCAGGGTTCAAATCCTGACTGACATTTACGAGCTATGAGACCTTTATGCAAATTGTTTAATCTGAATCCTTTTTACCAACTATTAAATGGGGATTCTATCAACCTCAACCCAAAATACATAAAATCACCTTGGCATAATACCTGATGCATATTAAGGGTTTGATAAATCATAGCAAGTACTAATATATTCAATATCTTAGCAGGTACCAGAAATGCAAAATTACTTGAGGCCTCCAGCCTGAGCAAATCTATTCTCTTTGCTCTCCTTTTTCCTGAACTGCTTGGTTTCCCAAGGACATCTGTTTTGGCATCATAGTGATAACTGTACAGATAAGGCTTAAAGAAATGAGCCACACAGCTAGCTTACATGATTTGGGAAAATGCATATGCCTGTGTCTGGATTTGATCAATATGGCTGCTGAAGTCAATGTGAATGTTAAAAGAAAGGAGTAACATCAGGCTTCCTCACTGCAGTATTTGCTGTGTCCAGAGGATCTTGTTCTTCTGTCTTGTTGAATCTGTCTTAAGATCTTTACCTCAGGCAGTACTGTAAGCCTAGATGCTCCCTGACTCCAACATTCTCCAAGCCCTCATCCTCTTGCGGCCCACTGAAACTGTAACACAGCCCAGCCAATTTTCAAAGGAGAAAGCTTTGGGCCACTTGACTTAGTTTGCTTACACAATGGGGGACTGCATCTAAGTATTCTACCTGGGAACATGAAAACCCAGTCTTCTATTCTACCCCTAGCCTCTGTACTTTGGCCCTTAGGAGCTGTGCTTGTGCAGGTGTGCTGTTCCCACAGCCCACACTGTTAACCAAAAAGCTTTTCTGGCAACTTATGGTCCTTTTAACCTGCTGTTAGCCTACCCACAGCCAATGAAAAGTATTTCAGTTTTAAGATTACCCCCCACCCAATGCAAACACCTAGTACTTATTTCTGCTTCTCAGAGACAGCAATTTTCTCATGCAGCCCAGCAGGAAGCCCTCTCAAGTGTGGGTCCAAGATGCATGTTACAAAGACTTCATGGGGAAACGGACTTTGGCCCAGTGGTTAGGGCGTCCTCGTCTACCACATGGGAGGTCCGCGGTTCAAGCCCCGGGCCTCCTTGACCCGTGTGGAGCTGGCCCATGCGCAGTGCTGATGCGCGCAAGGAGTGCCGCGCCACACAGGGGTGTCCCCCGCGTGGGGGAGCCCCACGCGCAAGGAGTGCACCCATAAGGAGAGCCGCCCAGCGCGAAGGAGAGAGCAGCCTGCCGAGGAATGGTGCCGCCCACACTTCCCGTGCCGCTGACGACAACAGAAGTGGACAAAGAAACAAGACGCAGCAAATGGACACAGAGAACAGACAACGGGGGGGGGGGGGGATTAAATA
Source organism: Dasypus novemcinctus (assembly GCF_030445035.2). NCBI lineage: Eukaryota > Metazoa > Chordata > Mammalia > Cingulata > Dasypodidae > Dasypus > Dasypus novemcinctus. Next base: position 41,173,768 of record NC_080695.1, read on the forward strand.
AATAAAACAAAACAAAACAAAACAAAGACTTCATGATAGGAAATTAATTTTTGATCCAGTTTTCAGGACCTGAGGTGTTCATTTTTTGCCATCTGGGACCTAGGGCCTGGGAAAGAATACTAAAAATGCAGAATTGTAAGAGAGTTAAATAATACAGTCCAATAGTTTTCAAACTGCTGAAAAATATCCGTGCCCTCCTTCCCCCTCAACCTCCTAATACATACACACATTCATTTATCTAACCACTTACTTATATCCGCAACTGCCCATTTTTGTTTTGGGATTTAACATCAGTTTTTCTTTAAATAAAAGAGTTTTATAGCTAAAAGGGTTTGAAAATCACTAATTCACTCCAAATCCTTCACTTAACCAAATGAAAATTGAAACCCATAGTGGGAAAGTGATAGAGCTTGGTTAGGACCCAGAGTCCTGCTTGAGTATCCTCAGGCTCAGAAGCAGTCATACTAGCCCTGCTATCTCTTAAAAATAAATAGAGGTGGCAAGGACAGAGAAGGCAAGGAAGGCAGGAACATGATCCTAGTATGTGGGAGGATAGGCCCTACTCATACTTAAGCATGGGCCTTGTCCGAGGACTTCCTGAATGTATTTGCCCGCCTTTGTGTGTATGTGTGTGTGTTTTCTATTTATTTTTTCTTGACTATTTTTATTCAAGTGAGGTTAGGCAGCTGCAGGACCTAATACCTCCGGCTTTAAACTGGGATATGCTATGTCCTTGAGGGAGCAATAAGTGAAATTATTTAAGAACATATATATGTAAAGTGGGAATATACTACCTATCAGGGCTACAGTAAGAATTAAGAGATGGTTCATGGAAGTCCTCATTATGTGCCTAGACTTCAACAAAAGGCCTTTCTCCAAGAACAGCTAAAGCCCAGAGGCCAAAGTCATAAAGGGACAATCTTTCATAGTCCTTACCTCTTGGTCCCTGGCAGCAGGATAAGGCAGAAGGTGCCTGGGCACAGACTGTGGTAGAGCTTTCCAATCTTCCGGCCCCAGCGCCAGGCTGCTATCTTTGGGTGGTCCACCTTCAGTGTCTGGGATCAAAGCCATATATCAACACTCAGCCATAGCACCCTCTGTTTGCCTTTGGAGAGGATGGAACACTCTTCCTGAGGCTCTAGGGCCATGGGCACCCAGGGAAGGTTCCATACAAATCCCCTGATCGAAGCTACAGCCCACACTGCAGGATTGTCTATCCACCCCAGAGTCAGTTTATGGCTTCCTCAGAGAAGGAAGACTGCTGTCCTTTCCTCCAGTTGAGTCTTCTAGGGCCTTGAGCTAGGGGAGCCAGACTCTAGTCTGGCCTGTGCCATTAAGTATCTTTTTGACCTTGGACAAGTCACTTACCAGCTCTGGCCTCTAGTCCTCATTTGCTAAGGTTAGTTAGATTAGGGCAGGATATCCCAAATTTCAGTCATTCACATTTGGCCTTCACCATTTTCTTTTGCATCCCTGTAATTTTTTCTTTAAAGTGAGTCAATTTCTTTCTTAGCCTTGTCTAAGCAGTATTATCTGTGAAATCACATGTCCAGGGTGATTGTTATGTATGTTAATGAGTATTAGAAAAACAAACAAAATCCATGTATGAACACCAAATACCATCGTGTGTGTACTCCACTTTGGGAAACTATAGACTAGATCACTGAAGACTTGTCCAACTCTCTGATTTACTACCTTAGTCCCTCAAAGTTCCTTGGAAATCTGCCTGGAGGACTAAAAACCTGATATTAGTAGGTATGACGGGAGCAAGGCCTATGAGGAATCTTGGAGAAAGACAGATGTGACCAGGGCTGGAAGAAACTGAAGAGGGACATAAGACTAGAACCAGGGCAGGAAAAGAAACTGAAGGCTTAGTCACTGAGCAGGACTCTCCTGACTGATTTCCAGAAACAAAGCTCAGAGCCAGCCAACCAGAACAGCTGACTTTCCCCTCTAATCTCAGGATATACTCATTCATTAGCTCACCTGTAAGGCCTGCTGCTCTGAGGCAGGAGTTATGACATGAAGCCCTGGGGGCCTTCTTGATTCTGGAGGTAAGCCCCTGAGCCATGCGTGGAGGTGCCTGGGGGTTAGGGCATGTCTGCCTTTCAGCTTCCAGTCTTTGCCTGTGAGAATGTCTAGGGCCATCTGGGCACTGCCAAAAGTTTTGAATTCTGAAAACAAAAATATACCCACCCCACCCCCAAAAGCTATTACCAAAGGCCAAGAAACCTGGTCACCGTTCAAGGTGGTACCCACCCAAGGCCATGTGAGGAGAGAATCAGAAGTTGCCCTTCTCTGACCTCATGCTATCACCACCCCAAATCTCCTTCCCCAAGGATACACTGGTGGCTTAGACTTACTTAGGAAACAGTACTTTTTCTGCTTTCCACTTTTAAGATCTTTAGGCAAAATCACAGCTTCTAGGCCAAGGAAAAGGCTAGATTGTTTTAACAGGTGTTCTTTGAAGGTTTCATTCACTCCAGATAGGTAAATAGTACCTCGGTTCTCAGAATCTCGTTCCAGCTCATTCACGAGGGTGTCACAATCAAGTGTAAGCTCTGTGACAGGCCTCTGTACCTAACCGAGGAAAGATAATGTTAACAGTAAAAAGTCACCACTTCGACCCCCAGGCTTGTTATATACTAGCTAGAGTCCTTGGGTAAGTAACTTAATTTTGCAGTTTCCTCCTCTGTAAAATGAAGCTTATAACTTACTGCTTTACAGAACTATGCTGTAGATTAAACTGACATATATAATACATAAATATATTTATGTATTACGTATTTATGTAAATATCCCCCCCTACCCTGGCCAATAGAAATCAATCCTTCTTCCTACCCCTAATGAAATTCTGTTTACTTGCATAAGAAACTTCACAATAACACCATTTGATCCCCATTAAAAGGTGAAAGAGAGGGCAACCACAAAGAATCACCCAGAATAAACAATTTGAGACCCTAACAAGTGATAAAGAGTCCAAGGAAGAACCCAATCTAGCCAAGGCTGATCTGAACAAAAACAAAAACTCTCATGTTTTTAAGTACCTCATTGCTAGGAAAACTTCAGGCTTGGCTGAAGACATTCCATAACAGAAAGTCTTGTGCCTGGGCCTTCCTAGGTGTTTCCTATACATCTCAGGGCACAGTAAATACACGCTATCTGGGCCATGGCTGAGTGAATAGTGCTGTTTTCTTCCTACCTTGATGAAGGTACCTTCTACCAGAATGCCATCTAAGGTCTCTATGGCCAGCTGGGCAGCTTCCAGAACTTCATATTGGATGCAGAGATGAGGCTACAGAAAGACCAACATTTCCTCACCCTTGTTTTCCAGGTTCAAACTAGAGAGTAGGGGCTGGAGAAGGGGCTGTATCTAGTGCCCAAAAACACCAGGATGGACACCCTTGCTGTGCTGAATTAGCTACTGATTGCAGATTGTCTCATGGTAAAATTCAACTTTAAGTGAAATCACCAAGATTCAGGAACTGGTTCTCAGATAATAGCGTTTGTCATTTAAAATTGAAGCCCTATCTTCCGGGGTGGGAGGGGAAAGCATTAACAAATTCTTTACTACCCAACTTGCTTTTCATAGTATTTATGAGTCACCAAAGCCTTATGGCATCCATGCAAGTCACAGGAGAGATTCTCATTTGTCTTTTATGTTAGGCAGGTAGCTTTCCTGTAAGCTTGGAGAAGCTAAGTTTTTCCACTGGATAGGCCACATCTCCAAATGGAACCATTGGTGTTATCCTCTCTGTACAATAATATCTTGTCTGTTCTAAAGTGGTATTCTTTACTCTCTAAGGTACTGCTTGTTCCCCATGCTTTCCTGCTTGATCTCAGAGTAGCTAAATCTTTGTGATTATCTGAGCCAGAGCCAACATATGAAAATTGGCAGATTTCCCAACTCTCTTAAAAAAATCAGAAGATCTGGCAATACTGGGTCAGCAAATGCCCCAATTGGAGCATGTCTCACCCTCTAGCTGGTAACAATCATGTTCACTTCACTAGCATTTGTCACCTGCATGGCCCCTATTGACATCTGTTTTTCCAACAGTAATCTAGAAGTTCAAATTCTGTTTTTTCTGGTCTCCTTACCTGATGTGTTTCAAGAACAAGAGTCAATGACCGAACTGGACCAAAACTCTTAAAAAGCCTCTTCAGAGACTTGAGGTTGCAATTCTTGCTAAATGGTCCAGCATAGACAGTTGACATCTCTGTCCACTTGACCCTCATCTAGAGGAAAAGTAACAGAATAAAGTGAGGAAGTAGATTAGGAAATGAGTAACAAAATGAGATAATGGCACTTCAAGGAGCTTTTTTGGCACACTTGCCAAATGTAAAAGATTTGTATACAAGGACGTTCATGGCAGCATTATTTATAATAGCAAAAATTTATAAAGCACAAATATTGTAAACAATAGGTATACCATGCAATGGAATACTATGCAACCATTAAAAACAAGGTAGCTAAGATAGTTAATGACATGTAAAGATGTACAAGATATACTGTTAAAAGAAAAAAAAGGTATATAACAGTATGCATAGTGTGATACCCATTTTTATAAAAATATATAGGCATAGGAAAACATATGGAGAAATACAAACTAAAGCATATATTGTTATCTCTAATAGAGGGGGCTATAATATGTATTTACATAAATCATACAGCAGAACCAATCACTTACTCTTTTGTTCATCTCTTCAGTGAGCTTCGGTGAAAGGGGCTCAAAGGAGAACTGGACAATACTGAAGGGAAATCGAGGGATTTCCACCCTGGCCTGTTCAAGAATCTGTAGAAAACAGCGGAGCCTGAATGATCTAGGAACTTAGTAGTCTACGCTGGCTCCTGGAGGTGAGCCACAATAATATAAATGATTTGAGCAGTCCCTCAAAAAGCTAAATACAAAATTGCCATATGACCTAAAAATTCCACTCCTATGTATATATCCCAAGGAATTGAAAACATATACCCAAACAATCCATGTACACACATGTTCATAGCAGCAGTATTCACGAGAGCCAAAAGCTGGTAACAGCCAAATGTCCATCAACAGATGAATGGATAACCAAATTGTGGTATACACATAAAACGGATTATTATTTAGCCACAACAAGGTACTGATATGGTCTACAACTTGTATAAACCTCAAACACATTATGCTAAGTGAAATAAGCCAGAGACAAAAGGTCACATGTTGTATGATTCCATTTATATGAAATATCTGGATAGGTAAATCCATAGAGACAAAAATCAGATTGGTAGTTGCCAAGGGCTGGGAGGAAGGGGGAAATTGCATAATGGCTACAAGGGTTCCTTTTGTGATGACTAAAATATTTTTGAACTAGATAGTGGTGGTGGTTGTAAACATGAAAGTACTAAATGGCCGCTGAGTTGTCTACCTTAAAATAGTTTATGTTATGTGACTCTCATCTCAATTAGTAAGAAACAAACAATATGGGGTCAATTTCCAGATGTGGAGGAAAATAGTAATATCATAATCTCCCAGAAAAACTGTAAAATAAATGAGGAGAATAAATAAAACCATGTACGACTTATACCCTCAGCATTGAGACAAAGACTACTACAATCTTCAAATTACCTCTAAGTTGAGAAAGGAGTTAAATTCCAATAAAGATCCTATTGTTGCATACTACTGCAAGCCTATGAGTACAGAGAGTAGGAGAAAGGGGGCTTAAGAGACTCTTGAAAAGAATCAAGGGGCATGGAAGACTCAGATGAAGCAAAAACAAAATCAACCCAGAAAGAAAAAAATATAATTAACTGCCAAAATAATGAACACAGGTTATGACTTTGATAGTTCATAGCACTTAACTATAGGGAAGAGGCTTGATAGTCTCAGAGAAGCAGTACTTCTAGGAAAGAATCAGATATATAAAGAGGTGGTACCCCTTGAAGATAATATAGCAACGGGAAAGTAGGAAATGAGAGGATGAAATTAAGGAACCTGAAAAAGAAAAAGGCAACCCCCACCCCCAACATTATAAGCCCCTCCCTCTCTCCAGTATATCATCCTTAAAATAAACAGCATTTAAAACATACAATCAAATGAAGTTAACCCAGAAATGACATAGATGATCAAATTAGTAGACAAAGACATTAAAATAGTTATTGCAACTGTATTTCATATCTTCAAGAAGCTAGAGGAGCGTGGGACAGGACACCTGGGGATGAGCCTCCCTGGCAACGAGGGACCACTATCAACTACCAACTGATGATGCAACTGGAAAATGACCTTATATGGAAGGTTCAATGCGGATCAGCAGAATATCCATGTCTACATAAAATACCATGACTTTAAAATGCTGTTTGACCTAAAGTAAGGGGGAAATGGAAAGGAGAAATGAGTTTATATGGCTACGAGTTTCTAAAAAAAAGAGTCTGGAGGCTGGCAGAAGGATTGCCCTCATGCACAACTGAGCAGAGTCAGAGAGACAGATAAAGCAGATACAACCCCCAGATATTGGTTCCTTTGAGGGCTAAAGAGACCCATGGGAGTTATGGTCATGGCCGATGGGGTTAACTACCAGGGCAGATGGCCCTTCTTTGGAAATGGTGTTTATGTGTGATGAATCTGGACTAAAATGGGATCTCCCTTCATAAGACTTTCATGCTAATGTGCTGGAGGTGCAGTTAATGTTGGGGTTTAAGATATATTTAGGGGATTTGAATCTCTGGACTGACAATGTGATAGCCAGGTCCCGAGCCTCAACAGACTCCAGCACCTACAATCTGATCTACTGGACTTACCACACTCAGCTAAGACGGAGTTGAAGAAGGACAACCACCACACCATGGAGCCTAGAGTGATTACAACTGAAAATGGGAGGATTGCATCCAGCATCCATGTGGAATCTGAGCCTCCTCTTGACATAGAGGTGCAATGGACACAACCAATCCAATGTCCACATAGAAGAGGTGGCATTGGATTGGGAAAAGTGGACATGGTGGATGATGGGTATGGGGAAAGGCAGGAAGAGATGAGAGGTGGAGGCGTCTTTGGGACATGGAGCTGCCCTGGATGGTGCTTCAGAGGCAATCACCGGACATTGTAAATCCTCACAGGGCCCACTGGATGGAATGGAGGAGAGTATGGGCCATGATGTGGACCATTGTCTATGAGGTGCAGAGGTGCCCAAAGATGTACTTACCAAATCCAATGGATGTGTCATGATGATGGGAACGAGTGTTGTTGGGGGGGGGAGAGGGGGGGTGGGGGGGTGGGGTTGAATGGGACCTCACATATATATTTTTAATGTAATATTATTACAAAGTCAATAAAAAAAAAAAAAAAAAAAAAGAAGCTAGAGGAAAGACTCATCTAGAGACATAGAACATACAAAAGAGAGCCAGGCTGAATTTCTAGAAATAAAAAATACTTTCATGATGTAAGTACAGTGGATGAGATTAATAGCTTATTAGATACTGCAGGAAAAACAACCAGGGAACTTGACGACACAGCAATGGAAACTATTCAAAATTAAACAGATAGGAAAAACAACTGAGGAAAGAAAAAGTACTAAGCATCAGTGATCAGTGGGACAACTCTGAATGGCCTAACTTAACATATATGCAGAGTTACCAAAGGAGGGGAAGATGGGGAAAGAAAAAAATAATTGGAAGAAATAATGACCTTTTTTTTTTTCTTCTCAAATTTGATTAAAATAATCTCACAGGTTCCAGAAACACAACAAATCCCAAACACTAGAAACATTTTTAAAAAGTGACACTAAGGTTCATCATAATCAAATTGCTTAAAAGTAGTGATTAAGCAGTCAGAGATACATCGTATGTAGGAACAAAAATAAGGGTGATAGCAGATTTCTCCTCAGAAACCACATAAACTAAAACACAGTAAAGCAAAACTTTAAAGTATTTAAAGAAAAAATATTTCAATCTACATATCTGTTCCTGACAAAATATCTTTTCAAAAATAAAGGCTAAAAAAAATGGCTTTTTCAGATATAGAGAGGCTGTAAGACTTCATCACCAATAGATTTACACTACCAAAACGTCAGTTTTTTGGGGGAGCAGGTAAAGCTCAGGGGTTTGAATGCCTGTTTCCATGTATGAGGTCCTGGGTTCAATCCCTTTATTTCTTCTTACTAAAATTTCCTTAAAAATAAATGACTTTTAAAAAAAAAAGACTAAAACAAAATTAATAGTAATATATTCTAAGTTTTATAACATGTAGAAATGAAAGGCCAGGAGGGGGGAAATGCAAGTATACAGTTGTAAGGTCCTGATATGTAAAGTTGTGTAACATCACTTAAACGTTAACCAATAAGTTAAAGAAGTGTATACTATAAATCCTAAAGCAACCATGACACATAAAGCAAAAATAGAACTACAAGAAGAAATAGACAAATTCACAATTATAGTTGGAGATTACACCACTCTCGATAAATGTAAAAGGATTCAGGTCATGCAAGGTATATTCTCCAACCAGAGAAATTAAGAATCGATAATAGAAATATCTATGAAAAAAGAATAATAAAAAAGTGAAACAACAAAAGAAATATCTGTAAAAAATCCCTAAATGTTTGGAAACTAAATAACATACTTTGAAATAAGCCATAGGTCAAAGAAGAAATCAAGAGGAAAATTTTAAAGTATCCTGAACTGATGAAAATGAAAACACACCTTATCAATATTTGTGGAATACAAGAGGGAAATTTCCACTTCTAAATAAAAAAATAGAAAAACAGACAAATATTAATAAAACCAAAAGCTGGTTCTTCGAGGATATCAATGAAATTGGTAAACCTCTAGCTAGACTCATCAGTAAAGAAAAAAAATAGAGATGACAGAGTTACCAATAATAGGAAGAGAGATGACATCATTACAGATTTTATACGTTAAAAGCATAATAAAAATTATTATGAATAATGTTATCTAATAAAATCAACTTAGATGAAATGGATCAAATGCTTATAAGATACAAACCAGCAAAGCTCACTCAAGAAGAAAACAGATAGCCTGAATAGCCCTATATCTTTGGAAGAAAATGCCAACAAATTAGATTCCAGTGAGATGGCTTCACTGGAAATTCTATCAAACACTTAAGGAAGAAGTAAAATCCAATCTACACAAACTTTTCTAGAAAACTGAAGAAGAATTTGGGAATCCTAACTCATTCTAAAACAGAAAAAGACAAAACTAGCTAAAAATAAGCATAAAGACAGAAAATTACAGACCCATATCTCTTATGAATATAAATGTAAAAGTTCTTAAAATTTGGAAAAATTAAATTCAGCAATATATAAAAACAATAATAGACCATGACTAAATGGGGTTTATCCAAATAACGCTAGGTTAGTTTAATAGTAGAAAACCAAAAAATTTAATTTTCTATATTAACAGCCTAAAAAAAGAAACAAAACAAAAAATAAACCAATAAAACCCAATTATATACCTTAATAGATGAAGAAAACACATTGGATAAAATCCTACAATCCAATCCTGATAAAACTCTCAGAGAAGTAGGAATAGAAGGGAATTTCTTCAACCTGATAATGAGAATCTCCAAAAAACCTACCACCACTAGCATCACAACTAATAGTATGAAAGTGCTTTCCCCCTAAGATCAGGAAAAAGTCAAGTATTTGTTCTTACCACTTCTATTCAATAGTATGCTAGAAGTTCTAGACTGTAAAATAAGAAAAAGAAATAAAAGGGATACAGATTGGAATGGAAGAAATAAAACAGTCTTTAATCACAGACAACAGAAGGTAGAATAAGACCATCAACCACTACTGTACAGGTCATAAATGTGAGTAAATGGATGCCATTTAAAATTGACAAGCCAGACAGTAAAAGTTAAATATGAAAAAGTGGGGTGACAGGCTTTAATTATAAAGGTACCTATTTTAGCAAAACAACAAACCTTTTAAAATACCAAAATGAAATGTAAAACAGGCAAAAGCAACACACCAAAAAGAGAAAGAAACATAGCAAATACAGCATATTATAAACTTTTGGCAGAATGGACACCAAACATAGTATCAAAAAACATGGGAAGCGGATTTGGCTCAATTGATAGAGTGTCTGCCTACCATAGAGGAGGTCTAGGGTTCAAACCCAGGGTCTCCTGACCCGTGTGGTGAGCTGGCCCGCGCACAGTGCTGACATGTACAAGGAGTACCCTGCCATGCAGGGGTGTCCCCCATGTGGGGGAGCCCCATGCACAAGGAGTGCACCCCACAATGAGAGCCGCCCTGCACAAAAAAAGCACAGCCTGCCCAGGAGTGGTGCCACACACTGATGCAGCAAGATAATTCAGCAAAAAGACATACAGATTCCCAGTGCCACTGACAGGAATCGAGTGGACACAGAAGAGCACATAGCAAATGGACACAGAAAGCAGACAGTGGGGGGTGGGGAAGGGGAAGGGGAAGGGGAGAGAAATAAATAAAAAATTAAAATAAAACATTTTTTAAAATGATGGGTTTAATTTTAAAACACAGGAATTTCCACCTGGAAATTAAAAATCTTGGATGAAATGAGAAATACAAATAGAAATGACAGAATTTCTGAAAATGACAAGAATGAAAATATTAGCTGTCAAAATCTATGGAATATGTTCAAAGCAATAATTAGAGAAGAAAAGTCCTAAAGATGCACATTAATAAAAATGAAAAAATTAAAAATAAATTTCTCAATTCAAAAAAGGTAGGAAAACAACAAAAAATAAAGTACTATAAGTAAAAAGCAGAAATTAAAATAGCAGAGAACAGAGAAACAGCAAATAAAATTAATAAATCAAAACCTTAGCTCTTTGTGGGAAAAATACCAAAATAAACAAATTACTAGCAAATTTAATCAAGGCAAAAATAAAAGCACAATATAAATGTATAAAATAAGAAATGACATAGGGACATAACAAAAAAGAAATACTGAATAAAATTCTACCAGAGATTCTAAATAGCACGTTTTATAAAATTACATACCATGACTAATGGGTTTTATAACAGGAATACAAGGATGGTATGATATTAGACTATCGATTAATACAGCTAATCATATTTATAAATCTAAGGAAAAAATATTCAGACATATTGAAGAAATCATGGACAAAATTCAATACCTATTCCTAATAAACACTTGATTAAAAACTCCCAAGAAAAGAAGGTACAGATACTTCCTAAACATGATGAAATATATGTATTTCAGTACTAAAGTCAGCATCTTGTTTAATGGGAAAACACAAGAGGTATTCCTAGTACAGTCAGGAAAAATGCAAGAAGGCCTATTTTAACATTGTTCTGGAAGCATTAACCAAAGCATTTAGGCAAGAGAAAATAATTATAGACATAACAATTGGAAAATAAAAAATAAAACGAAGGTACATACACACTAAAGTATTATTTAGGTATAATAATGAGGAAGATCCTTAGTGAATTGATATAATTTCCAAGGATATATTGTTAAGGGGAAAAAAAGTCAAGAGCAAGACCTTATATAGTATGTTACCTTCTGTGTAAGAAAGAGAAATAAGAAAGCATGGATATATCTGTTTATCTTAACAACAGAAAGTCAGAAAAATAAAAAAACTACTTACATATATGAGGAGGGGGCATTGAAAGGGTAAAAGAGGTAAGAGAGGGTATAATACTTCTCTGGGTATACTCTATTGAATATAGTTTTAAAATTTTATTTATTTCTTCTTCCCCCTTCGCTGTTTTGCACTCCCTATCTGTCTGTCTTTATTTTTTTGGAAGGCACCAGAAACCGAACCCAGGACCCCCCCATGTGAGAAGGAGGCATGCAATCACTTGAGCCACGTCCACTCCCTAATATATTTTTTTGAATAAATGTTTTATTGAAGTATATCATTCACATATGAACATGAATAAACAATAAGTTTATAGTAAAGGTTGAGAACTTATAAAATAAACATGCATAATATCATACAGGGGGTCTGGTACATCACCCCTCCACCAACACCTTGCATTGTTGTGAAATAAGTGTTACAAACTATGCAAAAGCATCAAAATCACTACTAACTATAGTCCCTATCTTACATTTGGTATATTTTTCCCCCAACCCATCCTATCTTTAAAAATATATTTTTTTGTTACAGAGGTTGTGAACTTAAAACAATCACGCACATGTGTAGACTTCCCACACCACACCCCTTCACCAACACACACAGCATGATGGAATATTTGTTACAGATTATGAGATAATATCTTCAGACTATTACCACCAACCATGGTCCATACTGTACATTTGGCACACTTTTTCTATACCCCCCATTATCAACATAGTACATCTTTGGCATTGATGCAAGATTATAGTATTGATGTTAACCACAGTCCATAAGTCACACCAATTATATTTTTCCCATGCTTTTCCACGTTCCCACTACCAAGCAATCGTGATGTACATCCACTCTAGCTCACAGCATACTCTTGCATCTACACCATCAACCACAATTCTTATCCACCTCTGGGTTCACTGTGTTATTTCAGTCCCTACATAATTCTCTAGCTGTCTTTCCATTTCCACACTTTTTACAGTCAAATTAATTAAAACTTCTACATATATTAACCATCAGTAGTTCTTCTCAACCCTCTTTTTATCTCCTAATAACCTATACTCTAGGTTTTAGAGTATAACTCCATGTGTTTATTCTTCGTATTTAGTTCATATTAATGAGGCCATGCAATATTTGTCCTTTTGTGTCTGGCTTACTTTACTTAGCATAATGTCTTCAAGATTCATCCATGTTATCATATGTGCCCAAATTTCATTTCTTCTTACTGCAGCACAGTATTCCATCATATATACATTTTATTTATCCATTCATTGGCTGATGGCTTGGGTTGCTTCCACCTTTTGTTAATTGTGAATAATGCCACTATGAACATCAGTGTGCGGATGTCTCTTTGCATCATAGTTTTTAGTTCTTCTGGATATATTCCAGGAACTGCTGGCAGTTCTATATTTAGCTTCCTGAGGAACCACCAAACTGTCTTCCACAGAGGCTGTACCATTTTACAATCCCACCAATAGTAAAGGAGTGGTCCTATTTCTCCATATCCATTTCAGCACTTACTGTTTTTTTAATAATGGCCATTCTATGTGGTGTTAGATGATATTTCATTGTTGTTTGGATTTGCATTTCCCTAATAGTTAGTGATATTGAACATTTATTCATGTGCTTTTTGGCCATTTGTATTTCTTCTTTGCAGAAATATCTATTTAAATCTTTTGCCCATTTTTTAATTGGATTGCTACCTCTTTTATTGTTGAGTTGTATGATCTCTTTATATAGAATGGAAATCAAACCTCTATCATATGTGGTTTCCAAATATTTTCTCCCATTAAGTGGGCTGCCTCTTTACCTTCTTGATGAAGTCCTTTGAATTATAGGAGTGTTTAGGATATCCCATTTATCCACGCTTTCTTTAGTTGCTTGTGCTTTCGGTGCATTTTGGCCCAGTGGTTAGGGCGTCCATCTACCACATGGGAGGTCTGCGGTTCAAACCCCGGGCCTCCTTGACCCGTGTGGAACTGGCCCACGCGCAGTGCTGATGTGTGCAAGGAGTGCAGTGCCACACAGGGGTGTCCCCGCGTAGGGGAGCCCCACGCGCAAGGAGTGTGCCCCGTAAGGAGAGCCACCCAGCGCAAAAGAAAGTGCAGCCTGCCCAGGAATGGCGCCGCCCACAAGGAGAGCTGACACAACAAGATGACGCAACGAAAAGAAACACAGATTCCTGTGCCACTGACAACAGGAGTGGACAAAGAAGAAGATGCAGCAAATAGACACAGAACAGACAACCGGGGCAGGGTGGGGGAAGGGGAGAGAAATAAATAAATCTTAAAAAAAAAAAAAAAAAGAACCCGCCACCTACCACCAGGTCTTGAAAATGTTTCCCTATCATTTCTTCAAGGAGCTTTATGGTTCTTGCTTTATATTTAGGTCTTTGATCCATTTTGAGTTAATTTTTCTATAAGGTGTGAGATAGGGGTCTTCTTTCTTTCTTTTGGCTGTAGATGTTCAGTTCTCCCAGCACTATTTGTTGTGCTGTTCTGCCCCAGCTGGGTAGGTTTGACAGGCTTGTTAAGAATCACATGGTCATAGATGTGAGGGACTGTTTGTGAATTATCAATGGGTTGCATTGGTCTATGTGTCTACTTTATGCTAATATAGTGCTGTTTTTACCACTGTAGCTAGGTGGTAATATGATTTAAATTCTGGAAGTGAGAGTCCTTCAACTTCATTTTTCCTTTTTAAGATATTTGTGGTTATTCGGGGCCTCTTACCCTTCCATTCCATAAATTTGATCATTGTGTTTTACGTTTGTTTAAAAAATGCTGGTGGAATTTTTATTGGGATTGCATTGAATCTGTTTATCAATTTGGATAGAATTAACATCTTAATGATATTTAGTCTTCCAATCCATGAGCAAGGAGTATTCTTCCGATTATTTAGATCTCTTTTTTTAATTTTAATTTCTTTAGCAACACATTGTAGTTTTCTCAATACAGAGCTTTACATCCTTGGTTACATTTACTCCTAAGTATTTGATTCTTTTGCTATTGTAAATGGAAATTTTTTCCTAACTTCCTTCTCAGGTTGCACATTACAATTGTATAGAAACACCACTGACTTTTGCATATTGATCTTGTATCCTGACATTCTACTAAAATAGTTTATTAGCAGCTTTGTTATAGATTTTTGGGGACTTTCTAGGTATAAGATTGTATCACCTGCGAACAGTGAAAATTTTACTTCTTTTCCAATTGGAATACCTTTTATTTCTTTTTCTTGCTTTATTGTTCTGGCTAGAACCTAAAGCACTATATATTGAACAACAGTGGTGACAGTGGGCATCCTTGTCTTGTCCCTGCTCTCAATGGGAAAGGTTTCAGTCTTTCACCATTGAGTACAATGTTAGCTATGGGTTTTTCATATGTGGCCTTTATCATGTTGAGAAAATTTCCTTCAATTCCTATATTTTGTGGCATTTTTAATAAGAAAGGATGCTATATTTTGTCAAATGACTTCTGTGTCAATAAATAAGATCATGTGATATCTACTCTTTGATTTTATTAATGTGCTGTATTAGGCTGATTGATTTTCTTGTGTTGAACCACCCTTCATGCCTGGTATAAAACCCACTTGATCATGACAAGTAAATCTTTTTAAAGATTTATTTATTACACCCCCCTCCCCCCACCCATTCCCTCTGTTGTCTGCTCTCTGGATCCATTCGCTGTGTGTTTTTCTGTGTCTGCTTGTATTCTCATTAGGTGGCTCCAGGAACTGATCCTGTGACCTTCTGGAATGGGAAAGAGGCAATTACTCTTTTGCACCACCTCAACGCTGTGTTCTGCTATGTCTTATTTTCTCTCCTGCCTCTTGTTGCACCATCTTGCTGTGCCAGCGCTCAGTGTAGGCCAGCACTCCTGTGCAGTATTCCCACACAGGGGGGCTCTCCTGTATGGGGCGGCATTCCAATGTGGGCTGGCACTCCACTACTTGGGCCAGCTTGCCCTCACCAGGAGGCCCTGGGCATTGAACCCTGAACCTCCTATATGGTAGACAGGAGCCCAATTGGTTGAGCCACATCTGTTTCCCCATTAGTAATTCTTTTAAAGTGTTGTTGGATTCGATTAGCAAGTATTTTATTGAGGATTTTTGCATCCCTATTCATTAGAGAAATGGGTCTGTAATTTTCTTTTTTTGTAATATCTTTATCTGACTTTGCTATTAGGGTGATATTGGTTTCACAGAATGAGTTTGGTAGCATTCCTTCTTGTTCGATTTTTTGGAAGAGCTTGAATGAATGAATAAGATTGGTATTACATCTTTGAATGCCTGGTAAAACTCACCTGTGAAAACATCTGGTCCTGGGTTTTTCATTTTGGGGAGCTGTTTGATAATTGTTTTAATCTCTTTACTTGTGATTGGTTTGTTGAGGTCTTCTATTTCTTCTCTGGTCAATGTAGGTTGTTTGTAGGTTCCTAGGAATTTTTCCAGTTTGTCTACATTGTTTAATTTTTTGGCATAAATTTGTCCATACTATCCTCTTTTGATCTCTCTTATTTCTGTGGAGTCAGGCGTAATGTTCCCTTTTTCTTTTTTTCCCTACCTGGTTGCTTTTTTTTTTTTTTTTTTTTGCATTACTTTGCTGTGCAGAGGCTTGCACCTCTCCACACAGGTCTGGAACACCTTTTTTCTTTTTTGCTTTTTACCAGAAGGTCTCAGGGATTGAACCCAGGTCCTCCATATGGTAAACAGGAGCTCAATTGCTTGAGCCATAGCTGCTGCCCCCATTTTCTTTTTTTTTTTTTTTTTTTTTCATTTATTTGCATCTTCTCTCTTTTCTTCTTAGTCAGTCTAGCTAAGGGTTTTTCGATTTCGTTAATCTTATCAAAGAACCAACTTTTGGTTTTGTTAATTCTCTATTTTTTTTGGGTCTCAATTTCATTTATTTCTGTTCTGATCTATGTTATTTCATTCCTTCTACTTGCTATTGGATTAGTCTGTAGTTCTTTTTCTAGTTCCTTCTACTGTGTAGTTAGGTCATTGACTTTAGTTCTTTCTTCTTTTGTAATGTTAAGCACTGATGGCTGTAAATTTCCCTCTCAGCACTTCCTTCATTCATTCTGTAGGTTCTGATATGTTGTGTTCTCATTGTCATTTGCCTTGATATATTAATACTTACAGATTTCTCTTGTTGACACACTGATTATTTAAGAATGTGTTGTTTAACCTCCACATATGTGTGAATCTTCCCTTTTTCTGCCTTTTGTTGATTCCCAACTTTATTCTGTTATGATCAGAGAACATGCTTTCTATAATTTCAATCTTGTTGAACTTATTGAGATCTACTTGTGACCAAACATATGGTCTACCTTGGAGAAAGATCCATGACACTTAAAAGGAATGTATATCCTGCTGTTTTGGGGTGCAATGTTCTGTACATTCTATTAGGTTTAGTCCCTTTATCATATTATTCAAGCTTTCTGTTTTTTTATTAGGCCTCTGCACAGATGTTCTATTCAGTGATGACAGTGGTGTATTTCAGTCTCCAACTATTATAGAGATGTCTGTTTCTTCCTTCAGTTTTACCAGTGTTTGCCTCATGTATCTTGGGGCATCCTGGTTAGGTGCACATACAGTTATGAATGTTATTTCTTCCAGGTGAATCATACCTTTTATTAATATTAATATGTAATTTCCTTCCTAGTCTCTACTAATGATTTTGTTTTTAAAGTCTATTTTATCCAATATAAGTATAGTTACTGCAGCTTTTTTTTTTTTTTTTTTTTTGGTTACTGCATGTGTGGAATATCTTTTTCCAACCTTTCGCTTTCAATCCATTGGCTTCCTTGGGTGTAAGGTGAGTCTCATGCAGACTGCAACATATAGATGGCTCATATTTTCTTATCCATTCTGCCAGCCCATGTCTTTTGAATCAGGAGGTCAATCCATTAACATTCAATGTTAGTAAAATACAGGCAGTTCTTATTTCATCCATTTTGATCTTTGGGTTTTTCTGTCATTTTATTTTTACCACTCTTTTGACACTTTTAGTTACTTTCATTGATATAATCTTCATTTCTAGACTCTCTTCCAGGCCTCTCTCTCCTTTGTTTTCTTTTTCAGGCTCTTGCACACTCTTTAATATTTCCTGAAATTCTGTTCCCTTGCTTAGAAATTCTCTCAGTTTCTGTTTATCTGTGAATATTCTAATTTCGCCCTCATTTTTGAAAGACGGTCTTGCTGGATATAAGATTCTTGGCTGGAAGTTTTTCTCTTGTAGGTATCTTAAATATATCAGACCACTGTCTTCTTGCCTCCATTGTTTCTGGTGAGAAATCAGCACTTAATCTTATTGGATATCCCTTATATGTTATGCATTTCTCTTCTCTTGCTGCTCTCAGAATTCTGTCTTTGGCATTTGATATTCTGATAAGTATATGTCTTGGAGTTGGTCTACTTGGATTTTTTTGGATGGGAGTACGTTGTGCTTCTTGGACAGGGATATCTAGGTCCTTCAATAGGGTTGGGAAATTTTCTATCATTTAAAAAATATTCCTTCCGCCCCTTTTCCCTTCTCTTCTCTTTTGGGAACACCGATGACACGGTGTTTGCATGCCTTTTACTGTCATTTACTTCCCTGAGGCCTTGTTCAATTTTTCCATTCTTTTCTTCATCTCTTCTTTTGTATATTCTCTTTTAGAGGCCATTTCTTCAAGCTCACCAATACTTTCTTCTGCCCCCTCAAATCTGCTATTATATGATTCCAGTGTTTTTAAAATTTCATTGATTGCACCTTTCATTCCCATAAGATCTGCTATTTTCCTATGTATGCTTTCAAACTCGTCTTTGTGCTCATCCAATGTCTTCTTAATATCCTTAATATCTTTAGCCATCTCATTGAATTTATTAAGGAGATTTGTTTGAACATCTAAAATTAGTTGTGTCAATTCCTTTATGTCATCTGGAGGCTTATCTTGTTTCTCTAACTGGGCCATAGCTTCCTGTTTCTTGGTATGGACTGTGATTTTTGTTGGTGTCTTCACATCTGGCTTACTAGAGTATTTATTCTGGGTGCAGATTTCTCTTTGGTTTAGGGCTTCCTATCATTTATCCCTTGCTGGTTGTGCAGTAGGAGCCAAGCATGTAGTTGGTGCTGTAAGCTGTGGAGGCTCAAGCTGCCCTTATTGCACCAGGGACGAATGAAGCTTCTTCCATCTTTCTCCTTTGCCAGGGGTAGGGACAGAGTTATAGCTATATGGAATAATCCAAGTCATGCACGCCTAGACTGTAGTTGCCCAGAGAGACTGATGAAGCTTCACAGCCCTTTCTCCCCTACCTGGGGCAGGGATGGAGCTACAGGTGTGGGCAGCAAGCTATGCAGTATGGGTCCAAGATGACTGCAGTTGCCCTGGTAGACTTCTGATTTTCAGTCTATGGCAGCCAAAGTTACCGGCAGTTACCTATATAGGCTGGTGCAGGGCTCCTCAGCCTCCTCCCCGCCAGAGGCGGAGCTGAAGCCTAGGCAGGCTATAGGCTGATCTGCGCAAAAGAAACTGGTTCCTGTAGGCATTGAGAATTTCAGTCAGCCTGGCTTCCCCTTAAGGGGGGTGGAGTCAAAATGGTGGCTACTGGCCTCTTTCTGATTTGGGTTGGTTCACACTCCCCTGTTCCCACGGTTATATCACTTACCCAGCCAACTCTACCAATCAGTAGCCGAAATTGGCAGCCATCTCCTCAACCCGTTTCTGGGAAATGGAGCTTCCAATTCCTGTCACAGAACAGCTCCTGGGGCAGCTTGTGCTGCCAGAGTAGGATAATCACCAGCCTCCACAGCTTGGCCGGTAACTTCCTGGAGAGGCTGGCGCAGGTTCCCGCAGCTTCCTCCCTGCTGGAGGTGGCACTGGGGCCTAGGCTAGACCTGCAATATGATCTGGATGTGAAGAAGCTGGTCTCCACCAGCACTGGGATTCTCAGTCTGCCCTGCTTCCTCTTGTGCCAGGCACGGTGTTAAGATGGCAGCTCCTGGCCTCTGACTTGGACAGGCTCAAGCTTTACCTGTTCTCAGGATTATACTGTAGCCCACTGAATTTCCTCATTAATAGGTGAAATTGGTGCCCAACTGTCTCTTCCTCCCGTTTTGGGGAAGTGCAGGTTTTGATTCCAGCTGTGGAACAGTTCCCAAGGCGGCTTGTGCCTCCAGTGGAGGATGGGCAGTCTCCTCCTTCCACTCCTTCAAAGACGTTGAAGGATGCTCTTCTGGTCTTCGGGAGCCCCTAAACAGGTGCTTCAGCTAGCTCCAGAGAGCTCTGGGTGTTTGCTAACTGCCCTGTAGCAGGAGCTGACTCTAGGGGATCCTTACTCCGCCACCATCTTGCTGGTTCTCTCTGGATTGTAATTTTTTGTTAGTGTCTTTGCATCTGGCTTACTAGATATATTTATTGTGGGTGCAGTTTCTCCCTTTAGTTTAGGGTTTTCTTGTTTTTTCTCCCTTGCTCGTTGTGTACTAGGTACCAAGAATGTGGTTAGTGTTGTAAGCTATGGAGGTTGAAGCCACCCACATTGCCCCAGGAACTGATGAGGCTTCTCCCACCTTTCTCCTCTGCCAGGGGTAGGGATAGAACTGCAGTCATGTGTAATCCAAGCTGTGTAGAACAAGACTGACTGTAGTTGCCCAGAGAGACTGATAAAGCTTCACAACCCTTCTTCCCTTACCTGGGGTGAGGATGGAGCTGCAGGTGTGGGCAGAAATCTATGCCATGTGGATCCAAAATGACCAGTTGCCCAGGTAAACTGATGTAGCACTGGCCTCCCCTCCCTGCCAGGGGTGGGGATGAATCCTCCGGAGTGGCAAACAATCTAATCTGTGTGGGCTGAATGTGCCTGCAGTTTGCCCTAAGAGATTGAGGGAGTACTGTCCCTTCTGCCCTTTAGGGAGTGCAAATGGAATCAGTGATGCCCAACATTTCATTTCCTGCAGCCCAAAAGTACATGCTGTTGCCTGGAGAGGCTGAGGAAACACCAGCCCCCTCCTATCTTATTGGGTGGTGGGGGTTGATTCATGGGCACCCAACATTTCAGTCCCTTTAGGCTGAGAGTACCTGCTGTTGCCTGGAAAGGCTGTAGAAACACAAGTCCCTTCCTTTCCTATTGTGTGATGGGGATGGATCGACAAGTATTCGCTAGTTCAGTCTGTGTGGGCCAAAAGTACCTGCAATTACCCAGAGAAGCTAGGCAAACACAGTTCCTCTATTGTCCTATTGGGGTGGGGGTGGAGCCACAGATGCCCAACAGTAGAGTTCGTGCAGGCCAAAAGTGCCTGCAGTTGCCCAGAGAGGCTGTGGAAATACTAGCCCCCTCCAACCTATGGGAGGGGTCAGAGGTGGAGATGGAATCAAAGGCACTTAGCAAACCAGTTCCTATGGGCTGAAAACGTCTGCAGTTGCCTGGAGAGGCGAGGAAACCCAGGTCCTCTCCTATCCTATTGGACTGCAGTGATGCAGCCCCAGGTGCCCGACTATTCAGTCTGTGCTGGCTGAAAGCACCTACAGTTGACTGGACAGCCTAGTGCAGGTTCCACCAGCTTCTTTCCTGCTGGAGGTAGGATTGGAGCCTAGGCGAGGGCTGCAGTCCAATCTTGGTGGAAAGAAGCCAGTCCCTAACTTCACTCTGATTTTCAGTCAGCCCGGCTTCTCCTCATGCCAGGGGCAGAGCCAAAATGGTGGCTACTGGCCTCTTTCCAACTTGGACAGCTTTAAACTCTACCTGTTCCTAGGATTATACTTTAACCAGCTGAGTACACCAATCAGTAGCTGAAGTAGGTGAACAACCATCTCTTCGTCCCCCATTCATGGAAAAATGGAGCTTCTAACTTGAGCCATAGAATAGCTTCTGAGACAGTTTGCGCTGCTAGATGGGCACTGGCCTCTGTGGAATGGTTTGCAGTTTCCCAGGGAGGTGGTGCGGGTCCCCCAGCTTCCTCCCTGCTGGAGGTGGGACCTGGGGTTAGGCTAGAGTTAAAATCTAATCTGGGTGGAAAGAAGCTGGAGCCTACAAGCACTGTGATTTTCAAATGGCTCTGCTTCTCCTCATGCCAGGGATGGAGTTAAAATGGCAGCTTCCGGTCTCTTTCTCATTTGCACAGGTTTAAACTTTAGCTGTTCTTAGGATTATACTTTAGACTGCTGGATTTGCTAATCAGTAGCTGAAGTTGGTGTCACACCGTGTCTTCCTCCTGTTTTTGGGAAATGGAGTTTCCAGCTCCAGCCACGGAATAGCTCCCAAGGTGGCTTGTGCCGCAGGCACCAGCCTCTGTAGCATGGAGGGTTCTACTCACAAATCTCTGCAGATAGGCAGTCTCCTCCTTCCATACTTTTAAGGGTGTTGCAGGATGCTCTTCTGGTCTTCTGGGACCCCCAAATAGGTGGTTTAGATAGCTCTGGGTGATTACTAACTGCTCTGCAGGATGAGATGACTCTTGGAGCTCCTTACTCTGCTACCATCTTTGCTTCCCCATCCCCCAAGCCTACTATATTTTAAACGCATAACATAGCTAATCAGAAGGGGAAAAACTTAAAAATCAAATATTTATATACAGTATATTCTCAGTCTTGGGTAGGGTAAACATAGGAGGGTAGAACTACAAAAGAAATTCTGAACTCATTGTATAGTGATATGGGTATATGGGTATAGTTTAGGTTTGAGTAAATAAGTAAATATTCACATTGTTGGGAGCCAATTCAAGGTAGAAAAAGGGAGAAAGAAATATGAAATGAGGGAAATCAAGAAAGAACTTTATGAATGGGTTTAAACTGAAAGTATTGGTATTGACACATGACTTCCAAAATATGTATTTGTGTTTATGTGTGTAAAAATATTTATATTTACATATGTGTGTGTATATACGTATTTGTGTATATAAAAATGCATATGTTCCCTAACTCTGTTGAAAGAGTTTAGAAGCAAAGATACCCCAGGAGCAGTAAGTACACACAGCACTCAGATCTTGGTTACTAATACCAAGATAAGCCTGAATATCTTTCTGTGCCAGAAGCAAAAACAGTGCTCAAAAAGATGGGGCCATATCACAAGGACAAAGGAGACAGTTTTAAAGGGCCCTCACTAGCCAAAACTGGGAATCCGAAAATCAAAATACATACATACATGAATTATAAACCATTGAAAAAAGAAATTCATGAGTTCATATTGATAATGAAAATATAAATGGGGAAGTTAGACTCTTGCTTACCATATGCTGAGTACTGACTAGAAAATGTGGAAGACGTGCTAGAGTTTGAAAATCATCATTTTGTAACCATTACAGTAAAGACTGGTTCACATAAGAATCATTAACTTTAAAAAAATCATTAATTTATGATAAATACAGTGGGGAGATTCTGATGAAAAGCAGAATATGTGCATGGTCTTAAAAGATTGCCTTACATATTACTTATCAGAAATAAGGTTAAAATTAGTAACTTTACAGTGGAGAAATTGAACAAAACCTTCATCAGGAGATTAAGCAGAACAAAAGAGAGACAACAGATGGACATTTATGTCTCCAGATGTGATACCCTAAGAGGGACACAACATCACTTATGTATATTCTGGCGAGGAATGCATACCTCTTATCATGAGGAAACACCACACAAACACAAATTGAGGGTTTTTAAAAAGAAAGGGAGTGTTGGGGGGGGAATGTATTATTCAAAAATATTGATGCCATGAAAGGCAAAAAAAGGTTAAGAAACTGTTCCAGATTAAAGGAGACTAAAAATATTTGAGAACTAAATGTAACACATGACCCTAAAATGGATAGTATTCTGAGGGGTGAAAATGTTATAAAGGACATTATTGGATCAACTGAAAAAACTGAAATGGGGACAAAAATTAGATAAAGATACTGTCTCAATATTAAATTGACTGAATTTGATAACTATAATGAAAGTTGTATAAAAGGATATTCTTATTCTTAAGAAATACACACTGAAGTATTTGGTGGGTAAAGGGGTCATTTTATATGCAGCTTAGCCACAAATGTTTCAAAAGGTAATATGTCATGCAGAGAAAGTAAAATGTCATATAGAGAGTTTGAGGGGTGGGGAGAATATAAGCAGGTATTCACATATACAAATAAAACAAATGGTGGAGAGTGTTAGCAAAAAGTGAATCTAGACAGAAGGTATATAAGTGTCCTATCATTCATGCAAATTTTCTGGAGGTATGAAATTATATCCAAATAAAATGTTTTAAAAAAACAAAAAAGAAATATCTATCTTCTAGAAAAGATGACACAATGGATTCATGCTTTGTTGTACCCCTTCTGCTTCACACACATACAGCAGTGATAGAAAAAGTATAAAAAGAGAAAATAAAATACATACATCCAGGCCCAAAATCAAGATAAACATCTCCATGAATCAAAATATCCTGCTGTGCCAGAAAGAAAGCAAGTGCTCAAAAAGATGGGGGCATGTCACAAGGACAAAGGAGTCAGCTTGAGAGGGCTCTCACTAGCCAAATCTGTGCAGGGCCAAACCTATAGGCTTGCTGGGCTCTGGAAGCAGACACTGGTAGCTTACAGTTCTTCTCCTGTGGGTTAATGGCACTAAATGTGCCCCATATATAATGTGAGACAGAATTTACACTTGCTAATAATAGTCAGGGTTGCTAATGGAAAAAAGCTTGACACTTGCATGGGATACAAAGGACTATATCCCTCCCTGCTTTGAATATAACCTGCAAGGAACAATAAGGCACTCACCTCTTTATTTGAAAGGCACTTAATACTTTGACAGTTTCTAGAAGAAAAAAGTTCACTAGCATCTGTCTCCTGGGCCAAGAAAAGCAGCTTCTGACCCATTGAATCCAAGCATTCTAATACACTGGAAAGAAATAGGAGATATCAAAGTAAGAACAACAGTTTTCCATAACCAAACAGTTACTTCTCTATACCTGCACCATCCAATACAGTAGTCACTAGGCCCACGTGGCTATTTAAATTAAAGTTAACAAAAAATTAAGTAAAGGAAATGGATGTGGCTCAACCATTGGGCTCCTCTCTACCATATAGGAGGTCCAGGGTTTGATACCCAGGGCTTCCTGGTGAGGGCAAGCTGGCCCACACAGAGAGCTGGCCCACACGGAGTGCCGGCCCGTGCGGGAATGTAGCCTGGTGCAGGAAAGCTGCCCTGCGTGGGAATGCTGCCTCACGAGGGAAAAGCCGCCCTGTGCAGGAATTTCAGCTGATGTGGAGACCTGGCACAGCAAGATGATGCAATAAGAGACCAGAATAGATAAAATAAGAAGACGTAGCAGAACAAGGGAGCTGAGGTGGCCCAAGGGAGTAATCACTTCTCTCCTACTCGGGAAGGTCCCAGGATCAGTTCCTAGAACCACTTAATGAGAATACAAACAGACACAGAAGAACACACAGCGAATGGACACAGACAGTGGGGAATGGGGGGGAGGGAGGAGAGAAATAAATAAAAATAAATCTTTATTAAAAAAACATTAAGTAAAATTTAAAATTCAGTTCTTCAATCATACTAGTAACATACGGTTAGTGACTACTCTATTACATAACGCAGATAGATACTGTTTACAATACCACAGAAAATCATCCTGGATGGCATTATTCTATACTTAGGGAGAGGAAGGATAAACAGGAAATATACTAAAAGCCCTCTGTCAACATTTAGGCCAGGTTTTAAGGATCTGATACACTTATATGGTCTGCAGCCAAACTCCTTCTGAGACTAGCCCTTTTGTTTTTTAGTTTGGGCAATACATTAAGGCTGTAAATTCATTCTTTTACTCAAAATACCACCTAGTCTATATATCTTTTTTTTTTTCTCCAAGTTTTGTTGTTAAATAAGAAACCAAAAACACCATTTGCCTTTGCTTTTGTTTAGGACTGAAAAATACCTTGCATTTGGCTGCTGAACTACCGTCTTATCTCTTGGCTCTTGGCATTTTGGTTGCAATTCTTGTTGACTAGTTAGTGCCTCCAGATTTAGCTCTGCAATCTTGAAGAAAGAAAAGTGGTAAATTCAACTAATTTCTTGCAAAGCAACAGAGATAAAACAAAACAAGAAAAACCTGCTCAAACTGTGTTCTCTGCTTCTTTAAACTGGCTTTGACATTGCCACAAATCCCAGGCTGGCTTTAATGGTTACCAGATGGTTTCTGACTGCTTAGCAAAGAATGGCAATCTGTTACCAGCTGCTAATGTTGTTGCGTGAATATGGGAAAGGGCTAAATAGGGCTGAGTGAAGAAGTATGGCCATGTTGGCCCATCACTCATTCCATAATCAGTTATTTAAAATTTACTTCTCTGCAAACATGAACTTTGGGAATAAAAGAATGGCTTTTATGGCAACATCAAAAAAAACTCTTTATTAGTTCAATACAAGCAATACCATTTTGTTAATTTTTGAAGTTTTTAAACTTTTATTCTAACACTACAGGAAGGATGCAAAAAAATCCATGCATGGTATAAAAGCCTAATCTAGTTTATGTTTATTCTCCCATAAAGTGGTGACTACCTAGGACTTGTGATGCAGACAGTAAGATACAATTTATTTTTAAAAATAAAATTATTTTAGAATCATTTTAGATCTACAGAAAAATTACAAAGTTAGTATAGAGTTCCCATATGCCCATACTCACATTCTCCTATTAGTAATTCCTTATATTGTTGTGGTGCATTTGTTAAAATTAAGGAATCAATATTGGTAACACTACTATTAACTAAAGTCCATTCAGATTTACTTAGTTTTTATCTAAGGAATACAATTTTCACTAAAAATCAAGTAGTAGATAATCTAATGTACTAGTTCTCAAAGTGTGTTTTGAGAGACCATGGGAATTTGAGAGACTCACTTTTCAGGAGGGGCTCACAAGATCCTCCTTTTTCCAACTACATAACAACATATTAAACATAGAAACAGATACAAGAAGCCATCTATCTTCTATTACTCTAGACCAGGGGTTCTTAAACTTTTTTGTCCCATGGACCCCTTTGCCAGTCAGGTGAAAACCACTTACCCCTTACAAAGTTTACACTATACTGTGTATTATATAATATATCACACCTGCACACACCCCACAAGACTAATGTTTTTTTCAAGTTCAATTCAAGCTCACAGACCCCTTGTTAAAATCCCTGCTCTAGACATAAAAGAGATTTGCAAAATTCGTAAAACAATGATCCTTTTACCACAATTTTTCTTTTACTGCTCAAAATGTTATGTTAACATGTAATGGTTTTTTGGACATTTTTAATAAATTAATAAAACATTACAATTTTTTTCCGATTAATTTCAAATACAGAAAATATTGATAGATATGACCTACATAAACAAAAGCTCTTAGAGGTCCTCTACAATTTTTGTAAATGGGGCCTGAAACCAAAAAGTTTTTAGAACCTCTAATATAGTAGTTTAGAGCAAGGGTTGACAGACTCCAGCCCTCAGGTCAAATCTGGCCCAATGCCTGTTATTTGTAAAAAAGTTATATTCGAACTCAGCTGTGCCCATTCATTGATGTGTTGTCTATGGGTGTTTTCACATTATAATAGCAAGTTGTGTAGCTGTAACAAAAAAGAGCACAGCACACAAAGCCTAAAATATTTACCACCTAGCCTTTATAGAAAAAGTTTTTTGACCTCTGGTGTAGAGCAAAGATAGGCCTTGGAATCTGATAGATCTGAATTTGAATCCTGATTCCATCTCTGAATAGCCAGCTGTGGGACCCCAGATAAGTTATCTAGACCTTCAAAACCTCAGAACCCTCATATGATTAACTCACAGGGTTGTTATGGGGATTAATAAGTTAAAGCATTTTAGAATCGTGCATTTAGTAAGAGCTCAATGAATGGTGGTTATTATTATCTACATGATAAGTGAGACTATTGTAGAACATCTACCATCATGACACATTATACTATTCTGGCTGTTGATTATTAAATCTACATATGTAATCAACTCATTTCCTAGTGGAGTTTTGATGAAACATTATGCCATGGGACAATCTAATAAATTAGAATGCATTTTAACAAGGTATGTCAGAAACTATGTCCTCTTCAATATTTCCCTTGTATTCTAATCTACACTCACTGAACTACTGTTGAAACAATGGTATGCTCTTCTCATCCCAAAAGAGCAGAAATCTATGCAGAATTTTATAATTATTACAATTATTTGTATCAGCTACAATGATTACCATGACAATAATGGATTTTTAATATATTCAAGGCACTGTGTGCTAAGAGCTTTATATACAGTATCTCATTTGCCTTCACCAATATCCCATAAAACTGGGTGTTCCTGTTTTACAGATCTAGAAACTTAAGTACAGAGATACTGCTCAAGTATCATGCAGTTAAAAATAGTAGAGCCTGTATTTAAAACCAAATACCTCAACTCCAGACACTACATACTTAACGACTACATTATGCTAGTGATTTGGACCCTAATTTCAAGTACATGCTCAGCTCAAATCATACTCCCATTTTATAAAGAAAGATACAAACAGGAGATGGTGGTCTACAACTGTCCTTTCCAGTCCCATAAATTTAAGAAAGGCAAAAAAACACTGATTCACGATACTAACCTTCTTTGGGCCATACTTAAGGAAATACTGAGCCAATTCAAGGGTTGTTCTAGCATCTTCTGTGGCATCATGACCAAGCCTGTCTGGACACTGTATGTCCTTCCTGGAAAGTCAAGATATTTTACATATCTGGGAACATTTTAATGATAAGGTCTTTCAACCACCTCAGATGTTCCAGTTACATGTAAAATTTCAACATTCTGATGATCAGATTTGGATCACAACAATCAAGATCCCTCTATTCCAGCTAAGTGTCAGGCCCTGAGAGAGGTGCTAGAGATGCAAGCAATTGGGAATAGCTTTATCCACAGCAGACGAAACACCTGGACAAAAGCCCACTCCCCAGCCAGCCCCTTGTATAATTTTTTTAGATGTAACCTTTCTTTAAAGTTTCCTCCCCTAAATTTCTATTTGTATATAAATGTCTCTATGCACTTACATCCTTTCTTGGTTGTTTTTTAAAAAAACTTAAAAATTATATACATATATCTGTGTCTTTAGAAATCTCTAAATTGAACCCATACTGATATATTTAAATCTAATCTATCTCATATCAATATTTAGGCATATGAATATAATCTTGCTCTGCATCTCCATTTTATTTTCACTCTTATTTTAGCAGCGTTTTTATATTAGCACACACAGATCCATCATGTTCTTTTGAATAAAAAGAAAGTATTTGATGATAGATAATCAAAATTTATATAATAACCAGTCCTCTGGAAAGTTTATAGTTTTTAGCTATTTTAAAACATGCTACAGCGAACATCTTTGTAGATACGTGTTTTTACACAATAAGATACATTCATCAGATATATTTTTAAAAGTTTGGTTAACTTTTCTATCCTTCCCTGTCTATCTGTAAATGTAAACCCCTCTCTCTAATCCCACAATTTCTTTATTCCTGAGTCAAACTTCTCTCGGGAATTAGGTTACCAGGTTCTTTAAGAAATGAAAGGAATGTTTTCAAACTAAGAAGGGCAAAGACTCTAAATTTTGCATTATGAATTAAATTAGATACTATATGCCAACTTAGGTACAGTTAGTCAGGCAATATTATAATATACAAATAAACCTACCCCAAAATAGCTTTGGCTAAGAACTTTAGCTTATATCTTCTGCCCTGCTCTCTGACATAAAGCAATGACGTATCAATAACATATGGATGTATCATCTGAGGAGAAAGAGAATAGAATGAATAACATCCTATGCTACAGGAGAAATTAAGTGGACTAGGGGTAGGGAGTAGGGAGTAGAGGGGACCAAGATTTTAAATTTAGAGATAAGTGGAACAGATGGAATTTATACAAGAAAAAACTAAAATCTAAATCAGATACCCACTTTCAATGCTCTGAGATCCAAGTCTAAGGAGTGGCCCACTAACACAGCATCTGGAGGAAGCAATGCTTTTAATTGCCTCTGTACATCTTTAAGATTGGTAGTCACTGGATTAAGAATCTTCTTTGTGATTCCTGAAAAACTTTCAGTAATAAAAGAGAAATGGACAAGTCAGGATATTAGCAAATTTTCTTCTTGGGAGCATCATTATAAAAAAGAATATTTTGTGAGCAGAGGTAGCTCAAGTGGTTGAGTGCCTGCTTTCCATGTACAAGGTTCTAGGTTCGATCCCTGGTACCCCTAAAAAGAAAAACAAATGAAAAATACAACTCTCATTGGGGAGCAGATGTAGTTCAGTAGGTGAGCATGGGCTTTCCACATAGGAGGTCCTGGAAAATATCCTTTTTTTTTTGGACCCTGATTATTACGTCTTACTTTTTAGTAAATATCCTTCCAAATACAATATATATTCACATATATCTCATTTTTATAAAAATGGAATCATAGTGGATATACTGCTTTATATCATGATTTTGTCATTTTTAATATATCATGAACAAGTTTTTGCATCAATAAATCTATTTCGGCACATCTTTTAAAATGGTTAGAGTAGTACATTATATGCATATGGTGTACGTTCGTCAGTCCTCTACATTCAGCCATTTATATTCTCATATTTTTGCAATACTATCATAAACATGCTTGTACATATATCTTTTTTTTTTTTAAGATTGATTTATTTCTCTCCCCTTCCCCCACTACCCCAGGTGTCTGTTCTCTGTGTCTATTTGCTGCATCTTCTTTGTCCGCTTCTGTTGTGAGCAGCATGGGAATCTGTGTTTCTTTTTGTTGTGTCATCTTGTTATGTCAGCTCTCCATGTGTGCGGCGCCATTCTTGGGCAGGCTGCACTCACTTTCTTTCGCGCTGGGTGGCTCTCCTTATGGGGCGTACTCCTTGCGCGTGGGGCTGCCCTAGCGGGGGACACCCCTGCATGGCAGGACACTCCTTGCGCGCATCAGCACTGCGCATGGGCTACCTCCTCACGGGTCAAGGAGGCCCGGGGTTTGAACCACGGACCTCCCATGTGGTAGACGGACACCCTAACCACTGGGCCAAGTCCGCCATCCCCTGTACATATATCTTTGACATCCAAAAATTTTCCCTAAGAATATTATCTCTAATTCAGTTATCACAGCTGCTAAAAGGACAGTCTCTATCACCATCATGACCTTTCCTGTGCCTACATAAGCAAGCACCTATAGGTGCAACCTCAATGAATGGAAACAGTAATGCTTTACTGGTTTTTTCTCTGAAATGAATTAATGCATGTTCTAAATTTACATGCAAATCTTTGGAAAGATAGACTAAGGTTTTGAGTTTCAAATTTCTGTTATGCAGGAATTTAAGTTTTGTTTTGGTCTTGGGGGGAGGGGTTCAAACTCTAAGATCATGTTTGACTGCCAAATGACAATTTTCAGATTTTCAAATGAGGTCTTATCAGACAGCAAAGCTCCAGCTGTTTGGCAGTGACTAAATAATGATTAAGAATAGGAAATTAGGGAAACAGACTTGGCCCAGTGGTTGGGGCGTCCGTCTACCACATGGGAGGTCCGCGGTTCAAACCCCGGGCCTCCTTGACCCGTGTGGAGCTGGCCCATGCACAGTGCTGATGCGCGCAGGGAGTGCTGTGCCACGCAGGGGTGTCCCCCACGTGGGGGAGCCCCACGCGCAAGGAGTGCACCCGTAAGGAGCCGCCCAGCGCAAAAGAAAAGTGCAGCCTGCCCAGGAATGGCGCCGCCCACACTTCCCGTGCCGCTGACGACAACAGAAGCGGACAAAGAAACAAGACGCAGCAAATAGACACAGAGAACAACCAGGGGAGGGGGGGGGAATTAAATAAATAAATAAATCTTTAAAAAAAAAAAAAAAAGAATAGGAAATTATATGACAAAGAAGATAATATTTTGTTGATCTAAAGTCACAAGAAGATTAGAAACAAGAAGGGAGAGCATTATAGATCAAGCATTGTCCAATTTCAGAATTTAAGTACTGCCCCACCCTTTCCTTTGATAACATACAGGTACATTAATACCTAACTAAACAGAAGCTATGTGCTACTGCTATTAAGTCTCATTCCACCCTAGTCTAACTGAACTAGGAAGTACTTGAGGCAAGGTGAAGAATACCTGGTGAGGTAGTCCAGGATCTTGTTGTCAGGTTTTACAAGTTCATCCATAATACAGCAGCCTCCTTCAGCAACCAGTGAGATGCGTGTTAGCTCTCTCCCCTTGGATGTAAGGCACTGAAAGACCAGGATGTAGTCAGGCTGCTAAACTGTACAAGCTCCTGCTTCCTCTCATTATTCAGACTGCATCAACTGCTATCTGCCCTAATCTCCTAGGGGCCCTGTGGTGAAGGCACAGCTTTTGCTCACTAGAGGATTCAGTGAATAAAATAATAGTTAGGCAAGCTGCTGAATGTTACACTTAAGGGAATAAACACAGGGCAATTTTTATCTGCGAAGGATGTGCTCAAGGAAGATGAATAGAAATAATAATGTCAATTGTAATAGGATCTACCATTTATTGAGTATGTACTACCTTTCCAGTATTATGCTACATACCACTAATAGGTAACATTAGCACACTCTGTTATTATCTAGTACTATACGAAGCACTTTGTATATAAATGTCATTATAACTCTATAAGGGTTATTAAACCTATAAGGTCACCTCTCTTATCCCTACTTCATGGGGGCATACTGAGGCTGAGAGAGGTGAGGGAATTTGTCCAACATTACATAGCCAATAATAAGCAAAGTCAGGATACAAACCAGGATATGTCAGTCTCCAAAACTTGGGCTCTTAGCCGCTCTATTAAAGAATTGAGAAACTGGTTTCTAGATACTCAGCACTAGAACTGAGGGATGTACTGTCTTTGAAAGGAAACTTACTAGAATCAGACAAAGTAAAAAACAAGGGGAGTATACGCAGTGAAATCGCACTTCCGAGGCAAAGTCTTCGAGATAGCAGCAACAACAAAACACTTGTCCAAAAGACAGGAATATATATCTAGTAATGTGCATAGACTTGATTAAATATAGCAACAAGTTAGAAAACTTTTTCGATACTTATTCTTCATCCTGGAGTATAAATTCAAGTTTTCTAAATTGAGAAAAAGGACTTATGTTCAGCTATTTTAAACTGAATAATGGAACTGAATGCACTGGTTTATTGATACATTAGATTCAAGAAATTATCTTCCATTTGGCCCCAGATGATCTTCTAACTAGAGTTTGCAGCACGCCAAGTGAAAAATCTAAAGTAGTACTTACCATTTCACAGTCAAGTCCAAAGAGAGGGCTGTTATCAGTTACAGAACCACTACATTTGGTAGGTACAAAGTTTTCACAGTCAGAAAAGCCTACAAGGCAAAGGAATAAAATGTGTCTTTAGAACTAAAGATGACAAGCATCACTCTTGGATTCATTTAGGGAAAACTGAAATTTCACATTTGGTGGGCACCTTCTCTAAGTTATGCACTTGAAATATAAAAATTTCAATAGGAGACAACTCTGCTCTCAAGTTTTCCCCCACCCATTAAAAAAATTAGAGAAGTTATAGGTTTACAGAACGATCATGCATAAAATACAGGATTCCCATATACTACCCTATTATTAACACTTTGCATTGGTGTGGTACCTGTTTTATAATTGATTAAAGCAAATTTTTATAACTGTACTATTAACTATAGTCCATGGTTTAGCATAGGGTTCACTGTGTTGTGCAGATCCATGGGTTTGAAAAAATTTTTATTCTATTACCATATATACAACCTAACATTTCCCCTTTTAACCACATTCATATATACATTTCTGTGCTGTTAATTACATTCACAATGTTGTGCTACCATCACCATCATCCATTACCAAAATATTCTCATCATTCCAAATAGGAACCCTGTATATTTTGAGCCTTAACTTCCCATTCCCTATCCCCACCCTGTCCCCTGGTAACCTATATTCTAGATTCTGACTATGAGTTTGTTTATGCTAATTATTTCCTATCAGTGAGATTATAAAATATCTTTTTGTGTCTGGTTTATTTAAATCAACATGTCTTCAGGGTTCATCCATGTTATTCAATATATCAGAACCTCACTCCTTTTTATGGTTTATTGATATTAGATATCCAGTATCTATGTATACATTTTATTTATCTATTCATCATTTGACGGACTTGGTCCACCATTCATTTTTATATTGAGAGAATAATACAGGCTGCTGTTATGGTGGGGTTTGGGGCCTGGACTTCCTGGCAGTTACCAAGTAATGATTTTTCCTTTAATGAGTAAAGAGATTAAACATCCCTTCCACATCATGACTTTCCCCAATGTGGTTCCAATGTATCACAAGTTGGTATAATAAATTAAATGGGAATTCTGCAAAAGCCGCAGGCAACACAGAAAATGTGTAGAAATTCAGAAATGCATAAAACATATATATAGTATTGTAGAATATCAACATATTTTATACTTTAATACCATAGATATACCCATATTTAATAAGGTAAATACCCCATGAACGAAAGAGTGGGAATGGATGTGGCTCAAGTGGTTGAGCACCTGCTTCCTATGTATGAGGTCTCAGGTTTGATCCCTTGTACCTCCTAAAAACAGAAACAAAGAAAAAACAGCTCTCACCAGGGAGTGGATGTAACTCAGTGGTTGAGCACCTGCTTCCCGTGTATGAGGTCCTGGGTTCAATCCCTGGTACCTCCTTAAAAAAAAAACAACATTCTGATATAAAGGGAGAGCCAAAAAAATATTACATGCAGATTTTCCAGATTGTGGGGGTGCCACACCCCTAGCCCCTGTGATGTGGAAGGGATAACTGTTTAAATTGTGGCTAACCCCACATCACTGTACCCTTTCCATACTGACAAAAAGGTAGGATGAATAATGTCAATAAATAATTGCATATGGCATCTTTTTTTCCAGAAGGAAGGGAAAGTAGGAATGAGATTTCACCAGTCAGGTCTAAATGGATTTCTCTGCAGGCAGAAAGTTCAAATAACATTCGTCATGCCCTTCCCACCCAATCCTGGAGAATTCTCTGTAATTTCTGTTCCGAGACTTGCCTTCATTTTCTGGAACCATAGTCTGAAAATTACCTACAGAGGCTCAGATATAGGGCTTAGATACCCTCTCTGTTGTGTACCCTAAATCACTAACCAGGCACATTCAGTTTAGAAGCCCAAAAGCATTTGAATCCTTAAAGATTCTCACCTTCAGACAGAGGATGAAGCAGTAAGGAGAATGCTAGGATCTTGTTTGACTAGAAAGGGGAATATGAAAACCTTGACCAGTTTCTACCTCCTACATCCTGAAATTTCAAACTCACTGTAATTAAAAACAATCAAAATATGATCTAGCTTATAAAAGAGAGGTTATCCCCCAAATCTGGGAGACATTATACCTATTACCATTTTATTAGTAGTAGCAACAATAACAAAAAATAATATTTTGGGAGGCACCATGCAAACTACATTAATTCATCTAATTGTCCTGGCAACTCTATGATATTTAAACTATTAATTCCATTTAGCAGATGGCCTTTTAACTTAAATTTATTTTAAAAGGAAATTTATCCAGAATATATAAAGAACATACAAAATCAACAATGAAAAGACAAATAACTGAATTAAAAAATACACAAAGGGAGACCCATGAAAGTATGGTTTCCTAAGGGTTCTTCCCACCTAAGAAGCAAGGCATTAACATTGCTGCCTCGCTTCTTCTGAGGAAGACAAAAAAAAAAAGTCCTCAATGTTGCAAATAGGCTGAAGGGAAGCGACCACACACACACACACACACACACACACACATATGGATGAAGGCTTTTCAGACCATTTGTAGGCAGCTCAGAAGTTCAAAGGGTTTTCAGTAGAACCAGCCCTCTCCTCTGTGGGTTTCTCTACTTCCTCTTATTCATGTGACTGGAAATAAAAAGTGAACCCTTACCAAGAAGTAGACCAAGTTAAATACTCTGCTTTTGTACTGTCTCCCTTGTCATTCAGGTGCCATGATTACACTCCAGAATCACTATTCAAGATGCTTTACTCTATGGGCTTGTGAGTAAATGTAAGCCCTGAAAGCAAGATGATCAAGCAAGAATTCCAGGAAACTGGCTTCCTCTCTTCAATCCAGAGAGAGGTATAAAGTCAAATCCAGGGAAGCGGATTTGGCTTAACAGATAGAGCATCCACCTACCACATGGGAGGTCCAGTGTTCAAACCCAGGGCATCCTGACCCACATGAAGTGCTGATGAGCGCAAGGAGTGCCATGCCATGCAGTGGTGTCCCCCATGTAGGGGAGCCCCACGCGCAAGGAGTGTGCCCCATAAGGAGAGCCGCCCAGCACGAAAAAAATGCAGCCTGCCCAGGAGTGGTGCTGCACACATGGAGCTGATGCAGCAAGACGACGCAACAAAAAGAGACACAGATTCCCTGTGCCACTGACAAGAATACAAGTGGACACAGAAGAAAACACAGCAAATAGACAGAGAGCAGACAATGGGGGGGAGGGGAAAGAAAGAAATAAAAAATAAATCTTAAAAAAAAATCAAATACAAGTGACCTTTCAATTCTTTTAAATATCCCCTTGAAAAGGAACTGTGATACCAAGTGTGACCCAGGTCCTTCAATAGACCATGACGCCACAACAGATCTTCTATTTGGAGAGATGAAAATAGCAGAAGATTCTGGAACTGGGGGAAGACAGATTTACAGACTATAATTCAACACATTTCTGCAAAGGAAATGGTTTCATGAAGCTTTGAAAAGCATACTTTCATCCCTGGGGAACGTAAAAGAGATGATGACTTCCTCGGATCTGAAAGTATCCAGCATATTCTGAAAGATGTCAGTGATGTGCAAGCTCTTAAA
This sequence comes from Dasypus novemcinctus, assembly GCF_030445035.2. Classification (NCBI taxonomy): domain Eukaryota; kingdom Metazoa; phylum Chordata; class Mammalia; order Cingulata; family Dasypodidae; genus Dasypus; species Dasypus novemcinctus. The sequence goes on from NC_080695.1 coordinate 41,210,185, forward strand.
AGTGCTATTTAGCACAAGACCCTAAAGCTGGACTATGTGGCTGAGTGGACTATGTGGCTGAGTATCAGGACAAGCTGTGTGTGATCAATTAGAAGACATCAGAAAAAAACAGTCTTTTATCTAAAATACATTTGACAACCCACTACAAATAGTAGCATATGTTGGTGCCATAAACCATGATGTCAACTATAACTTTCAGGTCCCATTCTTTAATTGTGGTAGCCTACAAAGATGGATCCACTGCCTACACAAATCACATGGACACCAAGCTCTGCTCTCGGTACTGGCCAAGTGCTTCCTTCAACCAGACCATACAGAGAGAAGAAAAAGAAACAGAGCATTCAGAAACCAGAGTAGGAGGCAGGAGGCCATTTGGGAACTTTCCATACTTTCACACAATTGGGGAAGATATTCTGCTATTTACTGTGATCTAAAAATGGAGGTGCCGTGGGATCTGAGAGCTATGTTAACATACATGGAATGAGCACTTTGTTAAAATTTATTGCAACCGAAATGACTGAAAAGTCAGAAAAGTTTAGATTTTAAAAAACTGGACTTTAAGCACATAAAATACCAAGTCTGCTACCTCCAACTATTATATCCCTGAAAGAGAGCAAGCAGGATGGGCACAGACCTAGTGGCTCCCAGACTCGCCTGTCAACCCTTTTGTGTCCCAGGCAGGATGCCCAGTCTCAGAATTAGAGATTGAAAGGCAGCATGGCATGGTGTGCCCAGCATACAGAGGTCCCCGCTTCTCACTTTTCCCTGGGGGTCCACTGCAGTGGACGGGAGGCAACACACAACTTTGGGTGTGGAGAAAAAATTCACATCAGCCAACTACTGCTTACCACCATCAATGAAGTCTCCTTAGAACTTTTTTAGTATATTGGGGCTTTGTACATATTTCATTTGGGGAAAAAAAGCTTCCATTTAAAGTTTCTGAAAAATAAATAGTATGTGGTTACTTAGCATCAAGGAAACATTGTGGTCTAAGAAGATGGAGCATTTCACAACATTTTTTGCTATGCCTCTTGGCATTCTACCAAATGACCCCAGAAATAGCAAGACCCCAGTTGAAAACTCATAAATACAGATGCTTTAGTAGCTGTATACTGATATGAGTCAATGGACAATGCACATAGAGAAAAATCTATTGTTTGTGAACTTTTTTAGCTCTGGGGGTACAATAAAATCTCTTGATTTTGGTGTGTTTGATACGTAATTATTGTCATTGGCTTCAGGAAACTTAAATAAATGCCCATTACAGTCCTGAGTGGAGTTGGGGAGGTTCCCCAGAGGGTCTGTTAGCATTTAACTTGCTGCCTTGAAATAGCAGGCTGCTACTATTGCTTTTTTCCTTTCATTAATTATTACTTATAAGAAATAAAATACAAGATAAGAGTAAAAAAAAAAAAGCAAAGCAAAACAAAAAATACAGACATTTTTCCAAAGAAGATATATAAAGAGCCAAAAAGAGCATGAAAAACTAACTGCTCAACATCATCAGCCATCAGGGAAATGCAAAACTGAATCAAAACCACATTGAAATACTACTTTCACATCCATTGAAATGGCTATTGTATCATAAAGACAGAAAATAACAAGTCCTTGGCAAGGATGTAGAGAAACTAGAACTCTTGTACATTGCTTATGGGAATATAAAATGGTATAGCTGCTTTTGAAAACAGTCCGGCAATTTTTCAAAAGGTTAAACATTAGAGTTGTCATATGACCCAGCCACTCCACTCCTACACATATACCCAAAAGAAGTGAAAACATATGTCCACACAAAAACTTGTACATGAATGTTCACAAGAGCATTATTCCTAACAGCTAAAACATAAATAACACCCCAAATGTCCATTAACTAATGAACATATAAGTAAAATGATATATCCATACATGGAATATTATTCAGCAATGAAAACAAATGAAGTACTAATATTTGCTATAACTTAGATGACTCTTGAAAACATTATTGCCCTGGTTTGAGTCATTTGTAGAGTCATTTGTAGACCCCAGAAAATTATGTTAAGCTAAACCATGCATGTAAGCTTACTGTATGTGGGACCTTATGGTTAGATTCATTACAGAACCTTTTGACTAGATCACTTTTGATTAGATTGCTTCAGATTGCAGGACCTAGGGTAGGACCTAATCCTTTTACTGGAGTCCTATGGAAATGGAGGAGAGGACAGAGAAAGAGCTGTCATTTTACTCTGCCATGTGAGAGAGAACTCCAGGATCACCTGCAGCCAGTGGCTGAGCGAAGAGAGGGTCCCAAAGGTGAAGAGATGAGTCATATGCCTGATCACCCACAGCTGAACTTTGTAGAAAGTGAGCCTGAAGGAGAAGACAGAGACTGGCCACCATTTTGTCTTACCACATGGCAGAAGTCTAGGATCGCCAGCAGTCAACCTTTGGTGAGACAGCATCTCTGATAATGCCTTGACTTGGAGATTTTTACAGTTCCTCAGAACTGTAACCCTGTACTCTAATAAATTCACATTATAAAAACCAACCCAATTTCTGGTATTTTGCATTGGCAGCCTGTGGCAAACTAAAACAATTATGTTAAGTGAAATAAGCCAGACACAAAGGACAACATATTATATGATTTCATTTATATGAAATGTTCAGAAAAGACAAAACTACCGAGACAGAAAGATTAGTAGTTACCAGGGGTAAGGGAGATTAGTGGGAAGTGGGAAGTGATTGCTAATGGGTACAAAGTTTCTTTTTTGGGTGATGAAGTTGATTTTGGTGATGGTTGCACAACTCTGAACATACTAAATACTACTGAACTGTACATTTTAAATGGGCAAATTGTATGGTGTGTTAATCATATCTCAATAAAGCAGTTTTTAAACAGGCAATTTAGGGAGTGGATGTGACTCAAGTGGTCGAGCATCTCCTTTCCACATGGCAGATACTGGGTTTGGTTCCCGGGTGCCTCCTAAAAGCAAAGACACAAACAAAAAACCACAAACAACAAGCAAACAAACAAATAAACCAATTCAGGGGAGTCTATGTGGCTCAGTGGTAAGCGCTGACTTCCTACATATGAGGTCCCAGGTTTGATCCCTGGCCAATTTCTTAAGAAAAAAGGGAAAATTTATTATCACCACTGTAAATGGAAAATCAATATTACTAGTTGTAAATAGGAAATAATAAAAAAATAAAATTAAACCAAAACAATTTTATTAAATTCTTGATATATAATTGACTAAGGCTCTGAGCCCAGTCCTATTCTATTAGTTAGAAAAGGACATGGTGATAGTAGAAAGAAGATGAGAAGCATTAGAGATGCGTCAAAGTGTTAAAGACATAATGACTTCACTTTGATGTAATAAGGAACAAAGAAAAAATAAACTGAAAGGGGATAACTTTTTTCATTTATTCCAAAATTATTTAATGTCACATTCATGTACTATTTAAAATCACTGCTTTACCAACTATGCTGTATATATCCCACCACACTTTGGGAAACAATGCTCTTAAAGTATTTTCCTCCTTTAGTAGATGGAATAAGTTAAGAATAAGTCACTTGGAAAACAGCCAGAAAAATGAACTCTCAACAATAATATTTTCAATGAATTGCTGATATTCTTACATTGTTATCAGTATCAGATTAAATCTATACCAACCCTGTAATGGAAAGTGAAATGTTTTCATTTCCTCCTTAGTCAGAAGGCATCTGGTCAATCCCACTTTCTTGGAGCCATACTTCTGAATAATGGGGTCATTCTGCAGGTTGACACTGGCTTTAAAACTGGCAGAAAGTAAAGATCCTGAAACAAGAAGGGCAATTGAACATATGTGAGAATGTGTTTAAGAAACCTCAGAGAACATGTCTTTTAATGTTGTACAGACTAAGCAAGGCAAAGATTTAGATGCCTAAGGCCCAGGACCCCACTTTTAAGGAGTTTGCAATTTAATAGTTTTATAAAAAGACAAAAAGAAAATAATTCCCAAAGGAGTAATAATAATAAAGTCTATAAAAGGGAAAGGAAGAATACACTTTAGGCTGGGATAGTCAGAGACAGTTTAAGAGAGGAAGAGATTAGCTGAGTCATAAAGAAAAGGCAGAATTCAGAATTCAGATAGTTGGTGTATTAGAATTGTCTATTACAGGTGCCTGCTACTCCCCATTACCCATTTTAGCTAAATCTACTCCGTTCCCAGCCACCTACTCAAGTAGCAGCAGCCAGTTCTTTAATCAGGCATGGTCACTGATTATAATAAGTGTGGGGCCTAGCTCAAGAGGGACCCACCTACAGACTGACCAGTGACTCTTAAATGTCCTTGCAAGACATGCTCAAAAAGGACAATGGAAATTAGGTTCACTAGACTATCTGAATCCAGAATTTGAACTAGAAATCATAGAGAATCGAGCAATTGGAAGGGGAAATACACAGAGAAACTAAAGATGCCATATGATAGTTTTTGGTCATGAAGATGGCGGAGTGCTCCAAGGCTCTATGTCCCCAGAAAAGCTTTAAGCAACAAACAAAAGCAGGCAGAATCATCTTTCTTAAAGTTCCAGAAAACAGTTAAAAGACTGAGGTAACAGGGCAATCACCAAATCATAAGTCCATTTAGAGGAAAGGGCACATGAAAAAATGTTCGATATCACTAGCTATTAAGGAAATGCAAGTCAAAACAACAATTAGATATCATCTCACACCTCATGGAATGGCCATCATTAAAAAAACAAACAAAAAACACAGAAAATAAGAAGTGCTAGAAAGGATGTGGAGAAATAAGAATACTCCACTGTTGGTGGGGATGGTGTAGTCTTGGTGTAAGACAGCTTGGCGGGTTCCTCAGGAAGGTAAATATAGAGCTGCCATATGATCCAGCAATCTCTTCACTAGGAAGAACTAGACATGAACAGACATCTGCACATTGATGTTCACAGCATTATTCACAATTGTCAAAAGATGGAAACAACCAAATGTCCATAAACCAATGAATGCATAAACAAAATGTGGTAATATATACAATGCTCCTGTAAGAAGAAATGATACATATGATAATGTGGATGAACCTTGAAGACATTATGCTGACTTAAATAAGCCAGACACAAAAGGACAAATATTATATGGTCTCTAATATGAACTAAATACTATGAATAAACACATACAGAGTTGAAACCTAGAGCATACGTTACCAGGAGATAAGTTGAGAGCTGAGAGGGGGTACTGATGCTTATAGTATGTAGAATTTTAAATTTGCATAACCTTAATAGTCATGCTAATTAAATGGATAGAGTTAATGTAAAATAGTATAGAGAGTATAAGTAACATGGCTGGTTTATAAATGGGATTGTGGTTGAAGGGGTAGTTTAGGGATGTAAATGTTAATAGAAAAAAAACTAGAGAATAATCTAGGGAATGTGTACCAGTGAATCTGGAGGTAGATGAGGATTCTGGGTAATAGTACGAATACAAGAATGTACGTCTATGCGCTAGAACAAATGTATGTCACTATTATAAAAATTTTATATGCTAATGAAGTTAACTTGGTATCAAAGCAAATGAAAATGTTATAGATTTAGAATGTTAAATTTAACCCCCATGGTTAACACAGAGAAAATATTGGGAAAATATGCTCAGAAAGAAATAAGAAGGGAATCTAAAGGGATCACCTCAAATATGGGCTAAGGACTTAATAGTCATTTCTTTAAAGAAGATATACAAATATCCAATAAGTACATGAAAAAGTCAATATTCCTAGTCTTTAGGGAAATGCAAAATTTTTTTTTTTTAATTTTAATTTTTATTTATTTCTCTCTCCCAACCCCCTTGTTGTTTGCACTTGCTATGTCTGTTCATCTTCTTTGTTTCTCAGGAGGCACTGGGAACTGAACCTGGGACCTCCAATATGGGAAAGAGGCATTCAATCACTTAAGCCACCTCTATTCCTTACTTTGTCATGTCTCTCGTTGTCTTTCCTTTTGTGTCTCTTGTTGCGTCATCTTGTCACATCAGCTTGGTGCACCTGCCCGTTGCACCAGCTCATTGTCCTGCTCCTCCTCTTTAGTAGGTACTGGGAAGCTCTGCTCCCTGCTTTGCTGTGTCTCTCATTATGTTTTTCTTCTTGTGTCTCTTGTTGCATCACCTTTTTGTGTCAGCTTGCTGCACCTGCCTGTCATGCCAACTCACTGTCTTCTTTAGGAGACCCCAGGAACTGAACCACGGACCTCCCATGTAGTAGGCGAGAGCCCAATTGCTTGAGCCACATCCATTTCCCAGGAAATGCAAATTAAAACCACAATGAGATACCACTTCATCTCCACTAAAATGGCTATTTAAAAAAACAGAAAGTAACAAGTGCTGATAAGGATGCAGCGAAAAGGGAACTTTAATACATTTGGGTAGAAATACTAAATTATGCAGCCTGTATGGAAAACAATTTGGCAGCTCCTCAAAAAGTTAAACACAGAACCATCATATGACCCAGCAGTCCCATTTCCCAAAAGAACTGAAAGCAGGGACTAGCATTATTCACAATAACCAAAAGGTGGAAGCAACCCAAATGTCCATCAGCAGATGAGTGGATAAAAATGTGGTATAATACATGTAATGGATTATTTTTCAGCCCTAAAAATGAATGAAGTTCTGATACATGCTATAACATAAAGGGCCAGATATTGTATGATTCTGTATATATAAAATATCTAGAATATTCATAGAGTACAGGTTATGGGGCCGGAAAGCAGGGACAAGGGGAAGTTAATGAATAATGGGTTCAGGGTTTCTGTCTGGGGTGATGTAAAGATACTGTTAACAGATGGTGGGGAGGGTGGCACAAATTGTGCATACTAATCTCACTAAATTGTATGCCTGGGAGTGGCTGAGATGGGAAAGTTCACTTTTGTATTTCCATAATTTAAAAAAGAGATTAGAGACAATACTACTAAATACAATACATGATTCCAGACTGGCTCTAATTAATAATGGAAGGGAAAATGCCTATAAGAACATTACTTTGACATCTGCAAAAACTGGAGTCTAGACTGTAAGCTTTATATCAATGCTAAATTTCTTAAGCATTATTACTGTATTTAAAGTTGTTACTTAAGTGAATTTCTCTATACTTAGGATATGTACATAGAGGTATTAAGTGTTCAATGAGCATGATATATACAACTTACTCTCAAATGTTTAGAAAATAGATAAATACTTAAAATGATATGGTAAATATGGCAAAACAATAGAAGTTGTTGGATCTGGGCATCTAGGTGGGAGTCATGTTTGTGTTTTCTGTATGGGGTTTGAATTATTTTTGCAACTATCCTATAAGTCTGAAAGTATTTCCAAATAAAAAGTTAAAAGGGAAAAAGAAAAGATGCCATGAGAGGCATGGTGATGAGCTCTTCCCTAGAGGAACTTAAGATTCCTGGTGGCTTTCTGGTACACATGCATCTTTCAAATAATCTTCCCTTTCTTAAGTTGGCCTCAATGAGTACTCAGTCCTTGCAAACAGGAAAGTGGAAAAGAGGGCATTCCAGGTAAGGCAGAAATATATAAAGCCAAGTTGCTATGTGAGTAAGCAGACAAGTCAAGGAGAAAAAAAAATATGTTTGCCGAGAAGTGTAGGAAACAAGGTTGAGAGAAAAGGAATGAAAATGAATTATAGATTATTAAGAATGCTAGGCTAGGCAAAACTTCCAGGATGATGGCAGATGAAAAAGACATGGGACTCTTTCCTCTCCCAGGAAAGTAGTTAGAGGATAGGAAAAAATGTCCTGGAAAAAAAAAAGTCCTAGGGTTTAGGACACCAGAGGAAGGCTGGACACCATCCAGAAGAGAGAGGGGCAAAGGAAAAGAATTTTGACGGAAATATTTTGAGTAGAAGTTGCAGGTGAAACTGCCAGCACCCTTACTTGATCCTACAATCAAACAATTTTGAACTCTCCAGCCTGGGCTGGCAGCTACAGACAAAGGGGGCCATAGGGAACCACCTCCCCAGGAAAGGAGAGAGGGAGGGATGTAGTTTAAGGCTGATTCAGCTTTTTACCCACATATTTGATATGCTATATTCCACAAGCAACTCCTGGTCAGGTGGGGCTGGGCCACTGTTTGCTCTGGAAATGGGCACTGGACTAAAGAAATCCAACTCTGTCACTCATCCTCCCTACTGACCAGGACTGGTTATTGAAGATACAGAGGGTAGTGGAATTTTTCCTACCCAGGAAAAGAGATGAGGCTGCCAGCAAAGGTTGAAGAACAGCCCCTGAGAACGTTTAAATTGTGAGGCTCTTAGCTCCTAGGCAGGACACTCTGTCACACCAATCCAGTTCGTGTTGCAGCAAACACATTCAACCAGCTTTGAACTGAGAGGACAGTCGAGGAGTGCTATCTGCTGGTCAACTAAGGACATGCATGTGAGGAAATGAAAAATTGTATATAAGAGCTTTTTCCAGCCTTCCCAGCCTCCTGACCCAAGGCCCTTAGAAGTGGGTCTGCAACCCATTACTGGGTCCAGAGATCAGATTTGAGAAACAAACAGGGACAATCCTAAAGACCTAGAACAGGGTGAACCAAGAATCAAAGAACAGCAGTAACACAGCCTCCTGTCACTATATCCCTACAAAACAGACAGAAATCAAGCATCAGAGTAAACTCACCATCATAATCACATACACGAACATAAGAAAAATATTATAAACAAGGCATACTAAGAAAATGGAAGAAATGGACCAAGAAAAAGACCCAGATAAGACACAGGATTAGAGACAACCAACAGATTCATACAAATTTCCAAAATCAAATTAATGAGCTGAAAGACAATATGGCTAAGGAGATAAAGGATGTCAAGAAGACACTGAGCAAGCACAAAGAAGAATTTGAAAACCTGAATAGAAAAGTAACAGCTTATGGGAATGAAAGGTGAGATTAAAAAACACATTAGAGATGACAGACTAGACCAACATGGGACTTTATTCTCTCCCAGAAAAATAGCTAGAGGACAGCAGAAATGGCTTGGAAAAAAATTCTTCTAGGGTTTAGGACACCAGGGGAAGATTGGACAATGCCAAGGAGAGAGGAAGAAAGGTAAAGAATCATGATGGCAAAACTGTGAGTTAAAAGTCACAGCTGCAGAAGATGGTGGCACAGTAAGGAGCTCCAAGAGTCAGATCACCCTACAGAGGAGTTAATAATCATCCAGAGCTATCTAAAGCACCTGTTTGGGGACCCCAGGAGACCAGAAGAGCATCCTGCAACTGCCTTAAAAGAATGGAAGGAGGAGACTGCCCATCTGCAGGGAGGACTCGAGTAGAAGCACTCCACACCGTGGAGGCCAGTGCCCATCATCGCCTCGTGAGTTATTCCATGGCTGGAGTTGGAAGCTCCATTTCCCAAAAATGGAAGAGGAAGAAAGAGCTGAGCACCAAATTTAGCACTGAGAATTAAATTTAGCTGCCCAAGTATAATCCTAAGAACAGCTAAAGTTTGAACCTGTTCAAGTCAGAAAGAACCTGTAGTCACCATTTTAACTCTGTCCCCACCCTGACGGGAAGCAGGGCAGATTGAAAATCACAGTGAAGGTAGGGAATGGCTTCTTTCCACCCAGATAGGATTGCAGCTCTAGCCTAAGCTCCAGCCCCAGCTCTGGCAGAGAATAAGGTGCAGGGATATGCAACAGCCTCTCTGGGAAACTCAGGCACTTCAGCTGGCACAGACTAAACAGATGGACACCTGTCGCTCCATCCCTGTACCCCAATAGGATAGGAGAGGAGCTGTGTTTCCTTGGCCTCTCTGGGCAACAGCAGGTGCATTAGGCCTGCAAAGACTAATTTGTTGAACACCTTTGATTTGATCCTCGTCCCTGGCCTCCATAGAATCGGAGGGACTGGTGTTTCTTCAGCCTCTCTGGACAACTGCAGGTGCTTTCAGCGTACACAGACTGAATAGTTAAGACACCTGTGACTGCATCCCCACACCCCAAGAGGACAGGAGGAGAGTTATGTTTCCCCTGCCTCTGCAAGCAATGGCAAGCACTTTTGGTTCACACGGACTGGAATGTTGGGAGCCTGTGGTTCCATCTCCATGCCTTAAAGGGCAGAAGGAACAGTATTCCCTCGGCCTCTCAGGACAACTGCAGGTGTTTTTGGCCTACAAGGATTAGATCGTTGGGCAATCCAGAGGAATCATCCCCATCCCTGGCAGAGGAGGAGGGAGGCTGGTGCTACATTGGTCTACCTGGGTAACTGAGGCCATTTTTGACATGGCTTAGACAGATAAGACCTGTGGAGTGCTAAGCTTAACTGCCATAATCCTTGGGGAATGTGCTTTCACCCTCTCTGCACCCTGAGGTGGCAAAACTCTCCCAGAACATTGGGTGGGTATAGCCACCCTCTTTGACTACTGATGTAAACTCACCCTCTCTGTACACATGGGAGGGGTTCCATTCTTGGCCCAAGGTGATGTCTTAATTCCAGATCTCAGCTTCCATGGTTTTCCTCTTAAAGCTGTTTCTCCTTCAACTGTTCCATTCAATGTCCCTTTCAGTCCAAGCTAACAGTGGTTTTGTTCATACAGTTCTCTTCAAAAAGCCTCGTTGGTTTAGCATGCAAGAAGCAGGGGTCCAAACCATCAGATAGTAAGACTTTCCAAGATAACTGCATTTTCAATCCTGATTTACAAGTTCCAAATTGAGTTAAGTCCTCCAATGGGGTACATTCATCTGGGAGCTTGATTTCTAGAGGCTTGGAATTTCCAGAATTAGTTTCTGTTTTCTCTGTGCCTGAAAGTTCAGTCCTCAGTCTATCTCTCTATCTAGCAATAAGCTGCAAGCAGAAGCCAAGCCACATTCTATAGGTTTACTATGGAAATTTCTTCAGCTGAAATGCCCAGGCTCACCATTTTCAAGTTTTGCCTTCCATAAAACACCAGGAGTTAATCTTGCTAAGTTCTCTGCAGCAACTTTAAAACACGGATCGCCTTTCCTCCAATTTCCAATAATAGTTTCATCATTTACTTCTCAGGTATCATAAAAAATCTCTTTAGCATCCATATTGCTATCCATAGTCTCTTCAAAGCACTGTAGGTCTTTTCTTCCAAGCATCTCACAACTCCTCCAAAAAATACCCATTACCCATTTATAAAACCATTCCAGCATTTTGGTAATTGGAAAAACACTTCCCCACTCCTCGGTACCAAATTCTGTATTATTCAGCCAAAGGGGTGCTGATGCAAAATACCAAAAATTGGTTGGTATTTATAAAGGGTATTTATTTGGGGTAGGAGCTTACAGATGCCAGGCCATAAAGTGCAAGTTACTTCCCTCACCAAAGTCTATTTTCACATGTTGGAGCAAGATAGCTGCCAACATCTGCCAGGGTTCAGGCATCCTGGATTCCTCCCTTCCAGGGTCTTGCTTCTCTCTGGGTTCAGTGTTCCTCTATTCCCGGGGTTTGCTTCTTCCTGGGCTCAGGGTTCCTCTCTTCCTGGGGCTTGCTTCTGTTTCTTCTGTGAGCTTATTTCCTAGGGCTCCAGCTTAAGGCTTCAGCATCAAACTCCAACATCAAAGCTCCAACATCAAAAACCCTCAACTCTGTCCTTTTCCATGTCTTTTAACACCCTAATGATGTGGCCCAGTCAAAGCCCTAATCATAACGTAATTAGGCCCAGGTACAGACCAGATTACAAACATAATCCAGTATCTTTTTTTGGAATTCATAACCATATCAAACTGCTACACTTAAACCTGTAACCAAACCTGTAGCTTCATCCCTGCCCCAGGAAAAGAAGGAAGGGGCATGAAGTTTTATCAGTCTCTCCAGGCAACTACAGATGCTCTTAGCCTGCATGACGTAGATTACTAAACAGAGTTGGAGCTCCAACCCTACCCCTGTCAGAGGAGAAAGGTGGGTGAGCATCATCGGTTCCTGGGGCTATGAGGGCAGCACAGTACCAACTATATCCTATTATATAACCAGCAAGGAGAAAGGGCATGAAAGCCCTAAACTAAAGAAACTATACCCAGAATAATGAGTAAGCCAGATGTCAAGATACTAACAAAAAATTACAGTCCATACTAAGAAACAGGAAGATATGGCCCAGTCAAAGGAACAAGATAAGATTCCAGATAACACAAACGAGTTAAGGGAAGTGGATTTGGCTCAATGGATAGGGCATCTGCCTACCACATGGGAGGTCAAGTGTTCAAACCCAGGGCCCTCCTGACCCGTGTGATGAGCTGGTCCATGCACAGTGCTGATGCGCTCAAGGAGTGCCCTGCCACGCAGGGGTGTCCCTGGTGTAGGGGAGCCCCATGCACAAAGAGTGCACCCTGTAAGGAGAGCCGCCCAGCGTGAAAAAAAATGCAGCCTGCCCAGGAGTGGCACCACACACACTGAGAGCTGATGAAGCAAGATGATGCAACAAAAAGGAGTGGCACCGCACACACTGAGAGCTGATGAAGCAAGATGATGCAACAAAAAGAGACACAGATTCCTGGTGCCATTGACAAGAATACAATTGGACACAGAGGAGCACACAGTGAATGGACACAGAGAGCAGACAACTGGGGGGGGCTGGGAGGGGAGAGAAATAAACAAAATAAATAAATATTTTTTTTAAAAAAAGGAGTTGAGACAACTAGACATAGTTGTTCAAAAAACTCCAGGTAAATTCAATAAGATGGTTACAGACAGTAAGGATAGAAAGAATAAGCTTTGTAAGCATAAAGAATTCAAAAGCATACATAGAAAAACAGCAGACCTTATGGGAATTAAAGACAATAAATGAAATTAAAAATACACTGGAGGCATATAACAGCAGATTTGAGGAGGCAGAAGAAAGGATCAGTATGCTTAAAAACATGACCTCTGAGATAAAACACAAAAGAACAGATAAAGAATGTAAAAAATGGAACAAGGTCTGAAGGGAACTAAGTGACGGCAAGAGATGCATAAACATATGTGTCATGGATGTCCCAGAAGGAGAAGAGAAGGGAAAAGGGGCAGAGGGAATATTTGAGGAAATGATGGTAGAAAATTTCCCAACCCTAATGAAGACATAGATATGCGTGTCCAAGAAGCACAACATACTCCCATCCAAATAAATCCAAATAGAACTACTCCCAAATATTGACTAATCAGAATGTCAAATGCCAAAGACAGAATTCTGACAGCAGCAAGAGAAAAATAGAAGGGCTACCCAAATAACATTAAGGGCTGATGTCATCAGAAGCCATGGAGGCAAGAAGGCAATGGTATGATATATTTAAGAAATTGCAAGAGAAAACTGCCAGCCAAGAATTTTATATCTGACAAGATTGTCTTTCAAAAATGAGGGGCAGTTCAGAATATTCACAGATAACAAGAAACTGAGTGTGTATGTAACTAAGAGACCAGCTTTGCAGGAAATATTAAAGGGAGTGCTACAACTGATAAGAAAAGACAGGATAGAGAGGCTTGGCAGAGAGTCTAGAAATAAAGATTGTATCAGTAAAAGTAACAAAGTGTAAAAAGAATGGTGAAAATATGATAGATAAAACCCAAATATTAAAATGGGCAAAGAACTGTCTTTACAGACTATCATTGAATATTAATTGATTAAACTCCCTAATCAAAAGACACAGACTGGCAGAATGGATAAAATATGAGCCATCTATATGCTTTCTACAAGAGACTCACCTTAGACCCAAGGATACCAATAGATTGAAAATGAAAGACTGGAGAAAGATATTCAATGCATACAGTAACCAAAAAAGAAAAAAAAAAAGCCGAAGTAGCTTTATTTACATCAGATGAAATAGACTTTAAAAGCAAAGCTGTTGTTTGAGGCAAAGAATGTCATTATATGTTAATAAAATGGGCAATTCATCAGGAAGAAATATCAATCATAAATGAATATGCACCTAGCCAGGATGTCCCAAGGCAAAACTGGCACTGAAGAGAGAAACAGATGTCTCTACAAAAGTATTTGGAGATTTCAATACACCACTCTCAGCATTGAATTGAACATCTGGGCAGAGGATCAATAAAGAGACTGAATAACATAATAAATGGATTAAACCTAATAGAAATATACAGAACACTCTACCCCAAAACAGCAAGATATACATTCTTCTCAAGTGCTCATGAATCTTTCTCCCGGATAGACCATGTGTTGAGTCAGAAAGTACATCTCAATAAATTCAAACAAATTGAAATTATTTAAAGAACTTTCTCTGATCATAATGGAATGGAATAAAGCTGGAAATCGAAGAGTCAGAAAAAGGGAAAATTCACAAATATATGGAATTAAATGTCACACTCTTAAATAATCAGTGGGTTAAAGAAGAAATTTTGAGAGAAATCAATAAATATCTTGAGACAGTTGAAAATAAGAACACACCATATCAGAAGCTATGGAATGTAGCGAAGGAAGTGCTGAGAAGGAAATTTATTGCCCTCAATGCTTACATGAGCAAAAAAAATAAGAGTTAAAATAAATGACTTAACTACAAAGCTGGAGGAACTAGAAAAAGAACAGTGAACTAATCCCAAATCAAGCAGAAGGAAAGAAACAAAAAAGATCAGAGCAGAAATAAATGAAATTGAGAACAAAAATACAATAGAATCAACAAAAAACAGAAGTTGGCTCACCAAGAAGATTAATAAAATCAACAAACAGTTAGCTAGACTGACAAAGAAAAAAAGAGGGAAGATGCAAATAAAATCAAAACGGAAAACAGGGATATTACTACTGATTCCACAGAAATCATAAGAGATCATTAGAAGGTACTACGAACAACTGTAGGCCAACAAACTAGACAAACAACCTACACTTGCCCTAGAAGAAACAGAAGACCTCAACAAACCAATCACAAGTAAAGTCATTGAAAAAGCTATCAAACAAATCCCTAAAATGAAAAGCCCAGGATGAGATGGTTTTACACATGATTTCTAACAAGCATTCAAAAAAATTTAATACCAATCTTACACTTTTCCAAAACATTGAACAAGAATTAAAGCTACCAGAATCATTCTATGAAGCCAAAATCACCCTAATACCAAAGCCAGATAAAGATATTATGAAAAAAGAAAATGACAGACCCATTTCCCTAATGAATACAGATGCAAAAGTCCTGAAGAAAATATTTGCTAATCGAATCTAACAACACATTAAAACAACTATTCATCAGGATCAATTATACATCAACCTCAAGGCATGCAAGGTGTAACACACCAAGTTAATAAATCAAAGAAGAAAAAAACACATGATCCTATTGATCAATGCAGAAAGGCACTTGGCAAAATACAGCATCCTTTCTTGGTAAAAATACTACACAAGAACTGAAGGAAACTTTCTCAACATGATAAAGGCTATACATGAAAAATCCACACCTAACATTGTACTCAATTGTAAAGGCTTAAAGCTTTACCTTTGAGATAGGGAATAAGACAAGGAGGTCTGCTGCCCTGACTGTGTTCGACATAGTGCTAAAGGTTCTAGCTAGAGCAATAAGACAAGAAAAACAAAAGGTATACAAATTGGAAAAAAAGAAGTAAAACTTTAGCTACTTGCAGATGATATGACTTGATACATAGAAAGTCCCAAAAAATCTACAGCAAAGCTGCTAGAGCTAATAAACCATTTCAGCAGGATGACAGGATACAAGATTAATTTTTAAAAAAAAGTGTTTCTATGTATTAGTAATGCACAATCTGAGGAAAAGAATTCCATTTACAATAGTGTCAGCCAAAGGGGAGCTGATGTGAAGTACCAGAAATCTCTTAGCTTTTATAAAGGATATTTATTTGGGGTAAAAGCTTACAGTTACAATACTCTAAAGAGTCCAACTCAAGGCTGCTTTCTTACCAAAGTCAGTTGCCACATGTTGATAAGATGGCATGTGATCTCCGCCTGGTCTCTCCCTTTTTCCTCCTAAGGCAATGTGGGCCCAGCTTCTTCTGATCCCAGCTGTAGATTGGCATTATGGCTTGTTTCTTTCAGGCCTTATCAGCTGCTCAGCTGCTCAATTCTCTCCAGCTGCAAACTATCAGGCAAATGGCTCATCTCTCCCTGGAGCTCCAGGATCAAAACTGACAAAGTTCTCTCTTTTCTCCTTGGGTATCTTCTTCTGTGTGTCTTCTTGAATGTGTGTCTGTTTATGCCAGCCCACCAAGGGGGTGAGGACTCATTCTCAGTCAAGCCCTACTGACATGGTCAAATCAAAGCCCTAATCTTAACAGGTAATTTAATCAAGACATGCCAGCTGAATCTAATGCATTCGGCATCACACCCAGAGGAAAAGATTAATTTATAAACATAATATCTCTTTTGGGGATTCATAAATAATATCAAACTGCCACAGATAACAGTTAAGAGTATCAAATAGTTAGGAATAAACTTAACCGGGGATGTAAAGCACTTGTATTCAGAAAACTATAATGCATTGTTAAAAGAATTTTTAAAAAGACCTAAATACATGGAAAAACATCCCATGCTCACGGATTGGAAGACTAAATATCACTAAAGTGTCAAATTCTACCCAAACTGATACACAGATTCAATGCAATTCCAATAAAAATTCCACCAGCATTTTTAAAACAAATGAAAAAAAAATTGTCAAATTTATTTGAAGGGTAAGAGATCCCGAATAACCAGAAACATCTTAAATAGGAAGAATAAAGTTGGAGGACTCTCACTTCTGGACTTTAAATCATATTATCTAGTGTATTAGTCAGTCAAAGGGGTACTGATGCAAAATACCAGATATCTGTTGGCTTTTATAAAGGGTATTTATTTTGGGTAGAAGTTTATAGTTACCAGGTCATAAAGCATAAGTTACTTCCCTCACCAAAGTCTGCTGCCATGTGTTGGAGCAAGATGGCTGCTGATATATGCAGGAGTTCAGGCTTCCTCTTAAGGCTCCATGGTCCCAACTTCTTCCAATATCAGCTGTAGGCTGGGTAAGTCTCGTCTCTCTCCCAGGGCTTGTTTCTCTCCAGGCTCAGCTGCTCTGCCCTCTCCACAAGGCCAGCGGTAGACTATCAGGCTAATGGTTCATCTCTCTTCCTGGGGCGTCTGCCTGTCTAATGGAGCCTTCTCTCCTTTCTTAGGTATCTGCTTCTCTGTGGGCTCTAGCATTAAAACTACAGCTGTCTCCTCTGCCTTGTTTTCTCTGTGAGTCCCTGACTGCCATGGGGGCAGGGACTCGACATCCTACTGACATGGCCCAATCAAAGCCCTAGACATAATTTAATCAAGTAAAAGTGAAACCTCTGAATTCAATACAATCTAAGGGTATCATTAGCCCAGAGGAACAGATCAGTTTACAAACATAATCAGTATTTCTTTTTGGAATTCATCAATAATACCAAATTGCCACACTTAGGAACAGAGTAAAAGCAGCATGGTACTAGCATAAAGATAGACACATACACCAATGGAACTAAACTGATGGTTCAGAAACAGACCCTCACATCTGTGGTCAAGTGATTTTTTTTTTAAAGTATTTTTACTTTTTTACTTTTTCTTCCCCTCCCCTTCCCCGGCCCTTGCTGTTTTTGCTGTCCATTCGCTGTGTGATCCTCTGTATCTATTTGTGTTCTTGTCTTCTCATCTTTCTCCTCTAGGATTTACCAGGATTCGATCCTGAGGACCTCTGATGTGGAGAGAGGTTCCCTGTCAATTGCGCCACCTCAGTTCCTGGTCTCTGCTGCACTTCACCTTGACTCTCCCCTTTGTCTGTCTTTTGTTACATCATCATCTTGCTGCATGACTCACTTGTGCAGGCATTGGCTCATCGCGCAGGCACTCAGTTTTGCTGCGTGGGCACTCAGCTCGCCACATGGGCAACTGGCTCACCTTGTGGGCACTCACGCAGGCACTCAACTCACTGTGCAGGCACTGGCTTGCCACATGGGCACTGGGCTTGCCATGCAGGCACTTGGTTCACCGCACAGGCACTGGCTCACCATGCAGGCACTGGCTCACCACGCAGGCACTGGCTCACCACGCAGGCACTTACATGGGCACTTGCACAGACACTCGGCTCACCATACGGGCAATCAGCTCACCACATGGGCACTCAGCTCACCATGTGGGCACTGGCTTGCCGCACAGGCATGCTTTCTCTTCTTTTTCACAAGGAGGCCCCAGGGCCAGGTCCCTCCCATATGGTATGTGGAGGCCTTATCACTTGAGCCACACCTGCTTCCCTCAAGTGATTTTTGACAAGGCTGTCAAACCCATCCGGCTGAGGCAAAACAAGTCTATTCAATAAACGGTTCTGGGAGGACTGAATATCCAAAGCCAAAAGAAAGAAGGCCCCTATCTCACACCTTAAACAAAAATTAACTCAAAATGGATCAAAGACCTAAATATAAAACTTACAACCATAAAGCTCCTAAAGGAAAATGTAGGGAAATATCTTCAAGACCTGGTGGTAGATGGTGGATTCTTAAAGTTATATAGAAAGCACAGCAAAGAAAGAAAGGATAAATGGGACCTTAAACACTTTTGTGATTCAAAGAACTTCACTAAGAAGGTGAAAAGGCAGCCCACTCAATGAGAGGAAACATATGGAAACCACGTATCTGATAAGGGTTTCATTTCCATTCTATATAGTTTATATAACTCAACAACAAAAGAGTGAGTAATCCTATTTAAAAATCAGAAAAAAGACTTAAATAGACATTTCTACAAAGGTGAAATACAAATGGCCCAAAAGCACATGAATAAATGTTCAATATCACTAGCTATTAGTGAAATGCAAATCCAGACAACAATGAGGTATCATCTCATACCACACAGAATGGCATTATTAAGAAAACAGAAAAAAGTAAGTGCTGGAGAGGCTGTGGAGAAATAGGAATACACCTTCAGTGTTGGTGGGAAAGTAAAATGGTGCAGCCTCTTTTGAAGACAGTTCGGCAATTCCTCAGGAAGCTAAATATAGAACTGCCATATGATCCAGCAATTCCTCTACTAGGAATATAGCCAGAAGAACTAAAAATTATGACATGAACAGACATCTGCTCATATTCCTCTAAAATAAATTAATGAGTTTAAAGATAATGTGAAGGAAAGAAAAGAAATAATGTAGGTAGAAAAAATAGGTAAAAGGAAAAGAAAGGGAAACAAAGGGGAAAACATAACAAATAAGAAACAAAACAGCAGCAACTAAAAAAAAACAACCACCACCAAGGAAAAATAGCCTTCCCTCTTAGGCCCCTACGGAGCTTCTCAGGCTGCTGGTTTTCATTAATCACTCTGCAGCCTGCCTTCTACAGGTGATATACTGGGTTTTAGCTAGTAAAATAAGGGGAAAAAAGATAATATTTAAGAAAACCTAAAACAAAAAGAATGTCTATATGTTCCCTGTCATAAGGTATTAGTTGGATGCCCGATAACTCAGTGGATCATTTCTCTAAGGAGACCTGGGAATCAAACCAGGGACCACATATCTGCAAGGAGGGAATTCCTCCATGGGCTAAACTGTCTCCTTAGGCTAATTAGGCTCCAGAAAGCTATCTTACCCCTTTCCCTCAGGCGTTTTAGACTTGTACAGTTTGCTAGAGTCCTACTGATTAGGCACCTGGCCCTGCCACCTCTCAAATCTAGTTCCTCTCTCTCCCCAGGCCTCTGGGTCCGACATCCTGCCTCAGCTGATCCCCCTCCCCTCTCCCTGCCCAGTCAGGGTCCTTTCCAAGATTCAAAGACAGCTCAGCTGGCCAAACTCACTGCAAAGAAAGCACCCACCACCCTCTGTCAGACCCCTCCCCTCTGCTGGCAGCAGCAAGCCAGAGGATCTATTGAGGCTACTTGCACTGAAGGTGGGGTATATGTGCCCTTTCCAGCCACAGGGGTGAGCAACTCATGGTTTTCCTTTGGCTTCCTTATCTTTCCAGGACCCTCCTAGATGACTCAGAGCACCTTCCTGTTCTCAATATATCCAAAGCAGCTTCTTTAGATAGGTCCCTGACTTCTCTCTTCTTTTTAAGTGAGAGGGTCAGACTCTGCTTACCTACTTCAGCGCCATTTTCCCAGAAGTCCAAACATAAACATTTATGCATCTAAGAAGAGCACCTCAAAATACGTGAGGCAAACATTGAAAGAACTAAGTGTAGAAATAGACGCCTCTACAATTTTAGTGGGGGACTTTAATATACCATTATCACCATTAGAGATAATATCTTGACAGAGAATCAATAAAGAAACAAAGACCTTGAATAATATTGAATAATAATTAGAGGATCTGGACCTGATAGACATTTAGAGAACATTACACCCTAATACAGGAGAATATACATTCTTTTCAAATGCACATGGATCATTCTCCAAAATAGACAACATGCTAGACCACAGAACAATACTCAATGATTTCAAAATGACTGAAATTATAAAAAGTAATTTCTCTGAACACAATGGAATGAAGCTGTAAATCAGTGAGGGACAGAGACCAGATTAGGCACAAAGATATGCAAGTTGAACAACACACTCTTGGACAAACAGTAGGTCAAGGAGGAAATTTTAAAGAAATCAGTAACAACCTTAAAACAAATGAAAATGGCAACACAATGTATCAAAACCTATGGCAATCAGCAAAAGCTGTACTGAGAGGAAAATTCATACCCATAGATGCCTATACAAAAGAGGAGAGCTAAAATCAAAGACCTAACTGCACACCTTGAGGAATTCAGTTGGGCTCCTGCCTATGATATGGGAGGTCCTGGGTTCACATCCTGGGGCCTCCCTGTAAAGGCAGGCTCACCCACACACTGTGGAGAGCCACCCAGCATGCAGACGCCATGAAGCACTGCCTGGCCCACAAGTGCCACAGAGAGCTGACTCAACAAGGTGACACAACAAAAAAGGGAGACAAGCAGAAACACAGAAAAGCACACAGCAAATGGACAGAGAGAGCAGAGAACAAGCAATCCACAAGGGGAAAGGGGAAATAAAAATAAACAACAAAACAAAACAAAACAAAAAACCTCTCAACTAAGTAGAGCCCACGACCAGATGGCTTCACAGGTGAATTCAACCAAACATTTCAGAAAGAACTAACACCAATCCTGCTTAAACTCTTCCAAAAAATAGAAGTAGAGGGAACATTGCCTAACTCATTCTATGATGCCAACATCACCCTAATGCCAAGCTCAAACAAAGATGCCACAAGAAAGGAAAACTATAAATCAATCTCTCTAAAGAATCTAGAGGCTAAAATTCTCAACAAATTACTTGCTAATCATATTCAACATATTAAACAAATTAAGACACATTGATCAAGTGGTTTCATCCCTGGTATGCAAGGATGGTTCAACATAAGAAAATCTATCAATGTAATACACCACATAAACAGAGAGAAAAAATCACATGATCATCTCTATAGATGCAGAAAAAGCATTTGACAAAATACAGCACACTTCTGTGATAAAAGCACTACAAAAGATAGGAATAGAAGGAAACTTCCTCAGCATGATAAAGGGTGTATATGAAAAATCCTCAACTAACATCATATACAATGGTGAAATTCTAAAAGCTTTCCCTCTAAGATCAGGAACAAGACAGGGATGCCCACTGTCACTGCTATTATTTAACATTTGTGTTAGAAGTACTTGATTGAGCACTTAGACAAGAAAAAGATATAAAAGGCATCCAAATTGGAAAGGAAGAAGTAAAATTTCACTGTTTGCAGATGACATGATCCTACCTCAAAAGTCCTGAGAAATCTACAATAAAGCTTCTAGAGCTTATAAACAACTTCTGTAAAGTGGCACGTTAAAAGATTAATGTGCAAAATCTATTCGTACACCAATAATGAACAATCTGAGGAGGAAATCAAGAAAAAAAATGTCATTTACAATAGCAACTAAAAGAATCAAAAATTTAGGAATAAATTAGCTAAAGATGTAAATGACCTGTTCACAGAAAACTACAGTGTTAAAGGAAATCAATGAAGACCTGAATAAATGGAAGAATATTCCCTGTTCATGGATTGGAAGACTAAACATCAGTAAGATGTCTATCCTACCCAAAATGATTTACAAGATTTAACACAATCCCAATAAAAATTGCCAAAGCATATTTTAATGAATTGGAAAAGTTACCTACGAAATTTATTTGGAAGGGCAAAGAACCCCAAATAGCCAAAGACATATAGAAAAATAAAAATGAAATCAGAGGAATCATTCTATCTGACTTTAAAACATACTACAAAGTTACAGTGGTCAAAACTGCATGGTATTGGCACAAGGACAGACATAATGAACAATGAAACCAAATTGAGAGTTCAGATGTAGATCCTCACACATAAAGTCAATTGATATTCAACAAGGACACCAAGCTCACTCAACTAGGAGACAATGGCCTCAGAGAACTGGATATCCATATGCAAAAGATTGAGAGAGGAACACCATCTCACATCTCACACAAAAATTAACTCAAGATGGATCAAAGATATAAATATAGGAGTCAAGACCATAAAGATCTTGGAAGATAATTCAGGAAAGCATCTACAAGATTTTGTATTAGGAAATGGTTTCATGAACTTTACACCCAAAATACAAGCAACAAAAGTATAAATAGATAAATGGGATCTCCTCTAAATTAAAACTTTTGCACCTCAAAGGAGTTTCTCAAGAAAGTGAAAAGGCTGCCTACTCAGTGGAAGAAAATATTTGGTAACCATATAGGTGATAGGGGTCTAATATCCAGGATAGAAAAAGAAATCCTATACTTCAAAAATAAAAGACAAACAACCCATTTAAAAAACAGTGAATACACACTTCTCCAAAGAAGAAATTTAAATGGCTAAAAGGCAGATGAAAAGATGTTCAACATCACTAGCAATTAGGGAAATGCAAATCAAAACTACAGTGAAATATCATATTACATCCATTAGACTGGTGGCTTTTAAAAAAACAGAGGAATACAAGTGTTGGAGAGGATATGGAGGAATGGGAACCCTTAGCCACTGCTGGCGGGAATGCAGAATGGTGCAACCATTGTGGAAGACAGTCTGGCAGTTCCTTAGGAAGCTTAACTATAGAAATGCCATATGATGCAGCAATTCCACTACTGGGTATATAGCCAGAAGAACTGAAAGCAGGGACATGAATAGATACATGCACATCAGTGTTCAGAGCAGCATTATTCACTATTGCCAGAAATTGACAACAACCCAAATGTCCATCAACAGATGAATGGATAAGCAAACTCTTTTATATACATACAATGGAATATTACTCAGTTGTAAGAAGGAATGCAGTATTAACACATGGGATACCATGGATGAATTGTGTTGACCTTATATTTGAGTGAAGCAAGCCAGGCACTGAAGGATAAATATTACATGACACCACTGATATGAATTAAGCAAATGGAGTAGATTCACAGAGCTTGAGTCTGGAAGATAGGTTTACAGGAGACAGAAAGGGAGTAGATGGTTGTCAGCCAATGCCCATGTGAGAAAAATCTCTGATAAGGTGGAAGGGTATAGTTCTGCAGTGGATGGGCATGACAGTGGTGCTGTAATGCTATTGCATTGGGCAGTGCTAGTCTGTGATGGGGGTAGGGTCGGGGCGGTTGTACAGTCCATTAACTAGGGGATGGGAATAGATGAACTCTGGGGATTTGTGGGTATGTGGTATGTGGTTGAAACTATAATGTGGGAATGTTCTTTTGACAAATATGGCAGGTGAGGGTTACTGGTTAGGGTATTGGATGTGGGGGGCATGCAGGGCAGGTTGCACCTGGAGCAGGCTTTTAGGGAGTATGTGAGTGTTCATCCTGTCATAGTGCATTTTATTAGTGGGTGGGTAACCATAAGATGAATGGGAAAGTGTTGGACTTCCATCATAGTTCTCAATAGAGGGATGGGAGTCTCTCAAGAGCATAGGCAGTACCTAATTGGGAAGAAGAGGCCAGTATCAAGCGCTTAGTGTTTTTTGTATGAATCTTGTTCTTCAAGCAGTGAAGCTTGGTGGTTGCCATAGGTCTTGAGGGGATGGGTAGGGAGTAATAGAATAGATGGAACATGAGGCATTTTGGGGGCATTGGAATTGTTCTACATGATCTTGCAATGACAGATACAGGCCATGTTAAATTTCATCAAAATTTATAAAATTGTATTGTCCAAAATGTAAACCATAATGTAAACCATTGACATTGGTTAGTAGCAACGCTTCAATATTTGTACATCAATTGTAACAAATGTACCATCCATGTGTAAAATATTAATAGGGGAAAGGGACAAAAGGGAGAGGATGTTGGGTATATTGGGATCCACTATATGCTATATGTGACTTTTCTGTAACTTAAAGCTTCTTTGAAGATAAAATGGAAAAAATAAGACACTGGGAGAATAAATGGAAGAAAATGTCACTGTACAAACAAGACAAAAGATCTTACAGTGATGAAAGACATAATGCCAAAATTTATTTAAAAAAATGTTTACTATTTCAAATCTTTAAAGAAATTTTTGTATATTTTATTTGTTATTCTTTATTATTTCATTTTCATATCAATTTTATTGTTATTTTGTTGGCTTTTTAAAGAAGTTTTGGACCACAAAAGGGTTACAGCTGTGCAGGGGAGGATCATTGGTGTGGGGTGTCAGCAATGGCAGATGCATGGGAGGAAGTTCTCCTGGGGCATACCTGTAAGGCATATGAAAGAGTTCAGTTGTTCATAGGGTATTGTCATGGTGGATGAAGAGCCACACAATAACTGAAAGAATATCCAATTCCTATTCTGCAGAGTTCTGCCATATTTTCTAATGGAACAGCAAGAATTCCCCCGCATACAGAGGCAGTGACTATTGAAGGAGGATGGACTATTGACAGGCCCTTGATATTTATGACGGTACTTATGAACCTTTTCTTCTGAAATTGAAACTTAGCCTGATATTATAATTTGCCTAAGAGTTACCTCCTGAGAATCTCCTTGTTGCTCAAATGTGGCCTCTCTCTAAGCCAAAATCAGCATATAAATGCATTACCTTCCCCCAAGTGAGGGACATGACTCCCAGGGATGAGCATCCCTAGCACCAAGGGATTACCACCAAGCACCAACTAGCAATGCAACTGGAAAAAGACCTTGACCAAAAGGGGGACAGGGTAAAACAAATTAGTTTAAATGGCTAAGAGACTTCAAAGTGAATCGGGAGGTCATTCTAGAGGTTTTGCTTATGCACACACCAGCAAGATCTCATTGACTGTCACAGTAAATATGGTCTCAAACAGTGGGACTCTTGAGGGCTCTGGAGACATCCAGACCCTATATAGGAATGGCTGACAGCTCAGGAGTTTGGGACCCTGCCAGTGGGCCCTACTTTGGAATTTATGCTTCCCAGTGTGACTCAGTTGAGGTTTCCCTACACTTGGTTCTACTGTCCCTTCTATCTGAACCTATAGTTAGTACTAGAGTTGACAGGTTTATGTTCAAGGATTTTCCATGTGCCAGGTGGGCCCTGAATCTCATCAGAGTTGCAATACCTACTCTCCAGGTCACTGGACTTACCCAAGACAACTAACAAGGAAATGATGATGGACAAGAACCATCCCAAAGAACAGAGAGAGCCTGCAACTACAAGCAAGATAGTCACATGCATCTGCCCCATGGATCTAAGGCTCCTCTCAATTAGAGGCAGAGTGGGCATCAGCATCTCAGAATCCTCAGGATTGGGGAATGAACGATGGATTAGAGTAGACTTACTGTTATTCTACTATAGACTTATTGTTGTTCTACCAATGGAAGAACTTTTATTATTGATATGGAGGCAGTGGCCACTAGAGGTTCTGAGGGGAGGAAGAGGGAAAAATAGGTGTAACATGGGAGCATTTTCAGGACATTGGAATTGTCCTGAATGGCTTTGCAATGGCAGATACAGGCCATTATATATCTTGTTATAACTTACAGAATTGTGTGGGAGGGAGTTTAAAGCATAATGTCAACCATAATCCATACTTAGTGGCAATGCTCCAATGTGTTCATGAATTGTAACAAATGTACCACACTAATGAAGGATGTTGTTAATGCTGGAAAGTGTGAGAGGGGTAGGGAATGAGGCAAATGGGAATCCCCTACAGTTTTTATGTAACATTATGTAACCTAAATATCTTAAAAAAAAAAAAAGTATATAAAAAAAAAAGAATGAAAAACAATATGGCAAAAGAGATAAAGGACATCAAGAAGACAATGAGGGAGCACAAAGAAGAATTTGAAAACCTGAACAAAAAACAGTTAACAGAGCACACGGAAATGAAAAGGCTTGATAAGTGAGAACAAAAACAAATTAGGGGGAGTGGACATTGCTCAACTGATAGAGTGTCCATCTACCATATGTAGGGTCCATGGTTTGATACTCAGGGCCTCCTGAGCCGTGTGGTGAGCTGGCCCACATGCAGTGCTGCTGCACGCAAGGAGTGCCGTGTCATGCAGCGGTGCCCCCGCGTAGGGATGCCCCACATGCAAGGAGTGTGCCCTGTGTGATAAAAAAGCGCAGCCAGTCCAGGAGTGGCACCGCACAGACGGAGAGCTGACACAGCAAGATGATGCAACAAAAAAGAGATGCAGTTTCCCAGTGCTGCTGGATAATGCAATTGGATGCAGAAGAACATACAGCGAATGGACACAGAGAGCAGACAACAAGGGGGAAGGGGAAAGAAATAAATCTTTTAAAATAAAATTAAGGCACACAACTTCACTGTTGAAATGACAGAACAATGAGTAAGTGATACAAAAGAGAGAACAGCTGAAATTGAAGAGAGTAAACAACAAAGAGAGAAAAGAATGGAAAAAGCAGAGAAGAGGCTTAGGGAGATGAATGATAACACAGAATGAAACAACATACATGTTATGGGAATTCCAGGAAGAGAATAGAAGGTGAAAGAGGCAGGAAAAGAGTATTTGAGGAAATAGCTGAAAATGTCCCAATGCTTATGAAAGAAATGAACTTACATGTCCAAGAAGTGCACTGTAACCCAATCAGAATAAATCCAAATAGACCAACTCCAACTACTAGTTGAGAATTCTTCCTCCAGCAAAATTGTCCTTCAAGTATGAAGTTGAGTTTAAAACACTCACAAACAGGAGCTAAGAGAGTTTGTAAAAAAGAATCCAACATGGCAGGATATATTAAAGAAGACTTACAAGCTGAAAGAAAAAGACAAGAGAGAGGGGCCTGAAGGAGAGTATAAAAGAAAGAATAGCAGAAAGGATAACTAAAAGAATAAAAAGACAAATGAAAGTAAGATATGACATATGAAAAGCAAAGAATAAAATGGTGGAAATAAATAATGCATTTGCAGTAATATCATTGAATGTGAATGGATTAAACTCCCCAATGAAAAGATATAGGTTAACAGAATGAATTAAAAAACCATGAGCCATTATATGCTGCTTACAAGAGACTCACTTTCAAATCAGGGATACAAACCAGCTGAAAGTGAAAGGTCAGAAAAAGATACTCCACGCAAACAGTAACCAAAAGAGAAGGGGTAGCTATACTAATATCAGGCAAAAGACTTCAAATGCAAAAAGTTATAAGAGATACAGACGGCCATTATATACTAGTAAAAGACACAATCCACCAGGAAGAAATAACAGTCATAAATATCTATAATCTTAACCAGGGTGCCCCAAACACATGAGACAAACTTGGCCAAACTGAAGGGAGAAATAGACATCTCTATAATAATGTTTGGAGACTTTAACACAACATTCACATCATTAGATAGAAATAGACAGAAGTCAACAATGAAAAAAAGAACTTAAACAATATGCTAAACAAGCTAGACCTAGCAGACATATACAACACTGCACCCAAACTCAACGGATTATATATTTTTCTCAAGTGCCCACAAATCTTTCTCGAGGTAGATGACATGTTAGGTCACAGTGTACCTCTCAATAAATATAAAAAGATTGAAATTATACAAAGTAGCTTCCCAGATCATAAAGGAAAAAAACTAGAAATTAATAATAGGAAAGAAGTAAATTTGCAATTGTGTGGAGGCCAAACAACACACTCCTAAATAATGAAATCAGTAAATAAACTGAGATGAATGAAAACAAGAACCCGAAATTATCAAAATTTATGGGAGGAGTAGATGTGGCTAAAGCAGTTGAGCAGCAGTTCCCACAAGGGAAGGCCTCTGTTTAATCCCCCATTCCTCCTAAAAACAAAAACAACAAGCAAACAAAAAAACACAACAATTCTGGGGAGTCAATGTGGCTCAGTAGTTGAGCTCTGACTTCCCACATATGAGGTTCCAGGTTCAATTCTCGGCCCCAGTACCTCAAAAAAAAAAGATCTTATGGGACACAGCAAAAGCAGTGTTGAGAGGGTAATTTATAGCCCTACACTCCTGTATTAGAAAAGAAAGGTAAAATGAAAGATTTAACTGAAAAGCAGGTGAAACAAGAAAAAGAACAGCAAACCATTCCCAAAGCAAGCAGAAGGAAAGAAATAATAAAGAATAGAGCAAAAATAAATGACATCGAGAACAACAACCACAAAAAATAGAGTAAACCAACAAAAGCAAAAGCTGACAAACCCCTAGGTAGACTAACAAAGAAAAAAAAGAGAGAAAATGCAAATAAATAAAATCAGAAATGAAAGGGGCAAAGTTATGACTGATCCCACAGAAATAAAAAGGATCATAAGAGGATATTATGAAAAATTGTACGCCAACAAATCAAACAACTAGATGAAATGGACAAACTCCTAGAAATGCACAACCTACACTGACGCTGCAAGAAATACAAGAACCAACCACATTTAAAGAAACTGAATCAGTCTTCAAAACTCTCAACAAAGAAAAGACCAGGACCAGACGGTTTCATGGGTGAATTCTACCAAGCATTTTGAAAAGAATTAACACCAATCCTGTTTAAACTCTTACAAAAAAACTGAAGTGCAGGGAAGATTACCTAGCACATTTTATAAAGCCAACATCACCCTAGTACCAAAGCCAAATAAAGACACTGCAAGAAAATTACAGACCAATCTCTAATGAATACAGATGCAAAAATTCTCAAGAAAATACTTGCAATCCAAAAGACTTATATGCCACGACCAAGTGGGATTTATTCCTGGTATGCAAGGATGGTTCAACAAAAGAAAATCAATTAATGTAATACACCACATTAACATATTGAAGAAAGCCACAGTCATCTCAATTGATGCAAAAAAGGCATTCAATAAATCTAAAATCCTTTCCTGATAAAAACTTTGCAAGATAGGAATGGAAGGAAAATTCCTCAATATGATATAAGGCATATATAAAAAACGCACAGCCAATGTCATCTCAATGGGGAAAGGTTGAGGGCTTTCCCTTAAGATAGGAACAATGCAAGGATGCCCACTGTCACCACTGTTATTCAATATTGTGTTAGAAGTTCTAGCTAGAGTAATTAGACAAGAAAAAATAAAGGGTATCCAAATAGG
Organism: Dasypus novemcinctus; assembly: GCF_030445035.2. NCBI lineage: Eukaryota > Metazoa > Chordata > Mammalia > Cingulata > Dasypodidae > Dasypus > Dasypus novemcinctus. The sequence continues at coordinate 41,239,588 of NC_080695.1, forward strand.
AAAAGAGGAAGTAAAACTCTCACTATTCGTGTATGACATGATCCTATATTTAGAAAATTCTGAAATGTCTATGACAAAGCTACTTGAGCTAATAAATGAGTTCAGAAAAGTGGCAGGATACAAGAGCAACACACAAAAGTCAGTAATGTTTCTGTACACTAGTACTGAACAATCTAAGGAAAAAATTAGGAAAAAAATACCATTTACAATAACGAAAAGACTCAAATACCTAGGAATCAATTTAACCAAAGAAGTACAAGACCTATATTTCATAAAGCTATCAAACAATCCTAAAAGGAATTAAAGAAGACCTAAACAAATGGGAAGACATTCCGTGTTCATGGATTGGAAGACTAAATATTGTGAAGGTGTCAATCGGAATGAAATACCAATCAAAATTCCAACAGGCTACTTTACAGAAATCGAAAAGGCAATTACAAAATTTATTTTGAATGAAAATGGAACCTTAATGGTCAGAAATATTCTAGAAGAGAAGAGTCATTTAGGAGGACTTTCACTGCCTGACTTTGAAACATACTACAAAGTTACAGTGGTCAAAACAGCATGGTATTGGGAAACAGATGTGGTTCAAGCAGTTGCACTCCTGTCTACCATATAGGAGGTCCAGGATTTGATGCCCAGGGCCTCCTGGTGAAGGCAAGCTGGCTGGAGTGCGACCCCGCACAGGAGTGCCAGCCAACGCAGAGAGCTGGTGCAGCAAGATGATGCAACAAAAAGAGACACAGAGAAGAGACAATAAGAGACATAGCAGAACAGGGAGCTGAGGTGGCACAAGAGAATTATCACCTCTCTCTCACTCTGGAAGGTCCCAGGATTGGTTCCTGGAGCTGCCTAATGAGAATACAAGCAGACACAGAAAAACACAGAATGAATGAACAGACAGCAGACAACAGTGGGGGGGGGGGCCGGGGGGAGTGAGAAATAAATCTTTAGGGAGAAACAAAAAGGCATGGTATTGGCATAAAGATAGACGTCGAACAGTGGAATAAATTGAGTCTAGAAATAAACCCTCATCTCTATGGACAGCTGGGTTTTGGACAAACCTACCAAGTCCATCCATGTTAACGCGACAAAAGAGTCTCTTCCAATAATGGTGTTGGGAAAACTGGGTATCCATAACCAAAAGAATGGAAGTGGACCTCCATCTCACTCCCTATACAAGAATCAACTGAAAATGGATCAAAGAACCTAAATATAAAAGCCAGGACCATGCCTAGAAGACTAGACGAAAATGTAGGGAAACAGCTTAAAAATCTTGTGGTAGGTGGTATGTCTTGTATCTTACACCCAAAGCATGAGCAACAAAAGAAAAAATAGATAAATGGGACCTCCTCAAAATTAAACTCTTACACCTGAAAGGACTTTGTCAACAGGATGAAAACTAAGCCAACTCAATGGCAGAAAATATTTGGAAATCACATATCCAATAAGTGTTCAACTTCACCAGCAATTGTGGAAATGCAAATCAAAGCTACAACAAGAAATCATTTTACAACTATTACAATGGCCACTATTAAAACTACAAGTGTTAGATAGGATGTGGATAGATACCAACACTTATTCTCTGTTGTATGGAATGTAGAAGGTATAGCAATTGTGGAGGACTGTTTGGCAGTTCTTAAGGAAGTTGAATATAGATGGCATAGACCCAGAAGAACTGAGAGCAATGCCACAAACAGACATCTGCACACCAATGTTCAAAATGGTGTTATTCGCCATTGCCAAAAGATGGAAAAATCCCAGGTATCCATCAACCAATGAATGGATAAACTGTGGTATATACACATGGTGGAAAATTATCCAGCTATAAGAAAGTAGGGGAAGCAGATGTGGCTCAAGTGAATGGGTGCTTCTGTCTACCATATGGGAGGTCCAAGGTTTGATTCCTGGGGCCTCCTGGTGAAGGCAAGCTGGCCCACATAGGAGTGCTGGCCCACACAGCAAGTTGGCCCACTGGTGGCACAAGATGACACAACAAAAAGAGATACAGAAAAGAAACAATAAGAGACACAGCAGAGCAGGTAGCTGAGGTGGTGCAAGAGATTGAGCGCCTTTCTCCCATTCTGGAAGGTCCCAGGATTGGTTTCCGGTGCCGCCTAAAAAGAAGACAAGCAGACACAGAAGGATGCACAGCAAATGGACACAGAGAGCAGACAATGAGGGAGGGGAGAATAAATAAATAAAGAAATCTTTAAAAAAAAGAAGAAATTAGGTCATGAAATACATGACAACATGGATGAACCTGGAGAACATTATATTGAGTGAAGCAAGCCACGCAAATAGACAAATACTGAATGATTGTGCTATTATGAACTAAATATATTGTGTAAACTCATGGAGTAAATAACAAGAAAATGGGTCACCAGAACATAAAATGAGTTTACAGAATGGAATGCTGAGGGTTAACTTGTATAGTATTTCTAAGAAGGTTGTGTATTAATCTTTGGAAATGAACAGAAAAGGTGAAAGCACAACATAATGTTTTTAACTAGCAGTATTATTATAAGTATATGACAGTGGTTGAAAGAGAAAGATTAAGGTCATGTACATTACTAAAAAGAAAGCTAAAAAATATAATATGGGGGGCCTGTATAGCATAGTAAAACCTCATGTGAAATATAAGTATGGGTAATATTACATATATGACTGTTTTTCTTTGAAACTGAACAAATGTTATATATGTTAATGAGGCAAAAAACAAACACAAAACCATTATCTAAGTTAAAGAAACCAGACACAAAGTGTACGATTCCATTTATATAAAATGTAAATATAAATCAATTTATAAAGATGGCACTAGATCAGTGGTTATGTACGGCTGGGGAAAGATAAAAGGGATTGAGAGATGACTACTAAGGGGTGTGGAGGTTTTCTTTTTGGAGTTATGAAATAGTTCTAAAATTTTTTGTGGTGATGAATGCACAACACTGTGATTATACCAAAAGCCATTGATTTTACACTTTGGCTAGACTGTATGGTATGCAAATATATCTCAATAAAACTATTAAAAAATTTTTTAAAATTGAGTGCAGTGATAAATGCACAAATCTGTGATTATACCAAAAGCCATTAAATATACACTTTAGGTGTATTGTTTGGTACCTGAATATATCTCAGTAAAATTGCTTTTAAAATAATTATACACCATGAAGAAAAAAAAAAATCTTAGGCTAGATAGTGGACTTTAGTCCATCATTCAATACATAATGGGAGCAACAGAAAACTCCTGAGAAGGGAAGTGACATAACCAAAACAGTATTTAAAAAAAAATCAATCTCAAAGATATTTGGAAAATGGAGTAGAAGAGAAAAATTAGAGAAGGTTTTACAGAACAATAAAATGATGAGAGACTATATTAGGATAGTAAGTAGATCACGCCTATTATATTCCTGGTATTGTCTGACCACTGGAAAAGACAAAATTCCTCACAGAACTTAAATTCTAGGTTGGGAGATAAACATATAATATATAATACATTAGGCAGGAACTAGGGCAATGGAGTAATGTAAAGGAGGAAAGGAGAAAAGAGTGTGCTGGGGCAAAAAGAAAGTTATCTCATATATTCTAAGTAGTTTGATGAAAAGGTGACATTTGAACACAGGCTTATAGGAGTACAAGGAATGAGCTATGCAGATTGGATAAAGGGATCAAAAAAAAAAAAAACAATTCTGAAATCCAAGACTGGTGTCTTAAGAGAAAAATGGCACTAACAGAAGAAGGCATTTGAAGATGGGGGCCTGTTGGGAAATAAGAAAAATCCTTTTAGCCATGTTAGGATTGAGGGGACAGTAGAATAGCCAATTTGCAATGTCCAGCAGGCAAACAAAACTGCAGGTGTGAAAACTGGGACATCAGATGTAGAGAAGAAGAAATGGAAGTCATCCATAAAAGAGTGACAGGTAGGAGAACCAACAAGATGGTGGCAGAGTAAGGAGCTCCTAGAGTCAGCTCCTGCTATGCAGAGCAGTTAGCAAACAGCCAGAGCTCTCAGGAGCCAGCTGAAGCACCTGTTTAGAGGTTCCAGGAGGCTAGAAGAGCATCCTGCAATGAACTTGGGGGAATAGAAGGAGACTGCCCATATGCAGAGAAGACTTTATAGGTAGAGTGCTCCACGCCCTGGAGGCCACTGTCCATCCTCCACTGGAGGCACAAGCCACCTCAGGAGCTGTTCTGCAGCTGGAATTGAAAGCTCCACTGGAAGAGATGGCTGGGCACCAATTTCAGCTATGTTGAAGAAATTCAGTGGGCTACAGTATGATCCTGAGACAAGCTAAGGTTTGAGCCTGTCCAGGTCAGAAAGAGGCTGGAAGCTACCATCTTAACTCCACGCCTGGCACAAGGGGAAGCGGGGCGGATTGAAAATCCCAGTGCTGGTGGGGACCGGCTTCTTCCCATCCAGATCATATTGCAGCTCTAGCCTAGGCCCCAGTGCCACCTCCAGCAGGAAGGAAGCTGCGGGGACCTGTGCCAGCCTCTCCAGGAAATTACCGGCCAAGCCGCGGAGGCTAATTATCCTACTCTGGCGGCACAAGCCACCCCAAGAGCTGCTCTGTGACTGGAATTGGAAGCTCCATTTCCCAGAAACACAGGAGGAAGAGACGGTTGGCTGCTGATTTCAGGTACTTGTTGGCAGACCTGGCTGGCTAAGAGATAACCGTGGGAACAGATGGTGTGAGAACCAGCTCAAGTCAGAAAAAGGCTAGTAGCCACCATTTTGACTCCATCCCCAGCCTGAGGGGAAGCTAGGCTGACAGTTTCTTTCCTGCAGATCAGCCTGCAGCCCGCCTAGGCTTCAGCCCTGCCTCTGGCAGGGAGGAGGCTGAAGAGCCCTGTACCAGCCTATACAGGTAACTGCAGGGAACTTTGGCTGCTGTAGACTGAAAATCAGAAGTCTACCAGGGCAATTGCGGTTATCTTAGGACCCACACTGCATAGATTACTGCCCACACCTGCAGCTCCATCCCTGCCCCAGGTAGGGGAGAAAGGGATGTGAAGCTTCATCAGTCTCTCTGGGCAACTACAGTCTAGGCCTGCACATGGATTATTCCACATAGATGTGACTCTGTCCCTACCCCTGGCAAAGGAGAAAGTTGGAAGAGGCTTCATTGGTCTCTGGGGCAATAAGGGCAGCTTGAGCCTCCACAACTTACAGCACCAACTACATGCTTGGCTCCTACTGCATAACCAGCAAGGTAGAAACAATAGGAAGCCCTAAACTAGAGAGAAAAACAGCACCCAGAATAAATACTCTAGTAAGCCAGATGTGAAGACACCAACAAAAAATTACAATCCACACCAAGGAATAGGAAGTGATGGCCCAGTTAAAGGAACAAGATAAGCCTCCAGATGACATAAAGGAGTTGAGACAACTAATTATAGATATTCAAACATATCTCCTTAATAAATTCAATAAGTTGGCTAAAGAGATTAAGGATATTAAGAAGACATTAGATGAGCACAAAGAAGAATTTGAAAGCATACATAGAAAAATAGCGGATCTTATGGGAATGAAAGGTGTAATCCATGAAATTATTTTAAAAAATTGGAATCATATAATAGCAGATTTGAGTAGGCAGAAGAAAGGATTCATGAGCTTGAAGAAATGGCCTCTGAAAATGAATATACAAAAGAACAGATGAAGAATGGAAAAAATTGAACAAGGTTTCAGGGAACTAAATGATAGCAAAAGGCATGCAAACATACATGTCATGGGTGTTCTAGAAGGAGAAGAGAAGGAAAAAGGGCAGAAGGAATATTTGAAGGAATAATGGTAGAAAATTTCCCAACCCTATTGAAGGACATAGATATCCCTATCCAAGAAGCACAACATACTCGCATCCGAAAAAATCCAAACAGACCAACTCCAAGACACATACTCATCAGAATGTCAAAGACCAAAGTCAAAGAGAGAATTCAGAGAGCAGCAAGAGAAAAGCAATGCATAACATATAAGGGATATCCAATCAGATTAAGTGCTGATTTCTCACCAGAAACCATGGAGGCGAGAGGACAGTGGTCTGATATATTTAAGATACTACAAGAGAAAAACTTCCAGCCAAGAATCTTATATCCAGCCAAACCGTCTTCCAAAAATGAGGGCGAAATTAGAATATTCACAGCTAAACAGAAACTGAGAGAATTTCTAAATAAGAGACTACATTTTCAGGAAATACTAAAGGGTGTGCTAGAGGCTGAAGAGAAAAGACAGAAGAGAGGGGCCTGGAAGAGCGTCTAGAAATGAAGATTATATCAATCAAAGTAACTAAAAGTATCAAAAGAATGGTGAAAATAAAATATGACAGATAAAACTCAAATAGTCAGGGATAAACTTAACCAATGATGTAAAGCACCTGTATTCAGAAAATTGCAACTCAATGTTAAACAAATCAAAAAAGCCCTAAATAACTGAAAGAACATTCCATGCTCATGGATTGGAAGACTAAGTATCATTAAGATGTCAATTCTACTCAAATTGATACACAGATTTAATGCAATACCAATAAAAATTCCACCAGCATTAAAGAAAAAATTGAAAACACAATCGTTAAATTTATTTGGAAGAGTAAGGAGTCCTGAATAGCCAGAAACACCATAAAAAGGAAAAGTGAACCCTCATCTCCAGACTTTAAATCATAATACCTACCTATAGTGGTAAAAACAAATGGTACTGTATTAAAGACAGATACAACAGACCAATGGAACCAAATTTATGGTTCAGAAACAGACCTTCACAGGTATGGTCAAATGATTTTTGGCTAGCTTGTCAAACTCACACAGTTTGGGCAGAACAATCCATTCAACAAATGGTGCTGAAAGAATTGGACATCCATAGCTGAAAGAAGGAGGACCCGTATCTCACACCTTATCCAAAAACTAACGCAAAATGAATAAAAAAACTAAAAGTAAAAGCAAGAACCATCAAACTTCTAGAAGACATTACTGGAAAATATCTTGAAGACCTGGTGGTGGGTGGTGGATTCTTAAAGGACGTAAGAGAAGGACTGAGATAGACTACTGATGTTTAAGGTATGTAGAAGTTTCAATTAGCTTTACTGTAAAATTGTGGAAATGTATAGAGTAGATGGTAACACACAGTAACAGCTAGTTTATAAATGGGGATGTGACTAAAAATGGTAGTCTAGTTATGTAAATGCCAACTGACAGAATACCTGAGAATAATTTAGGAACTGGATAGTACAGTAAACCAAAAGGTGGGTGAGAACTGGATTGATGGTACAGATCCAAGAGTCAGCTCGAACAAATGTCTATCACTACTGCAGGGTGATGGGAATGTGGAGAAGCATGGGAAAAATACAGCTGGCGTGACCTAAGGACTGTGGTTAGTAGTAATAATATTCTTGCATCTATGCAAAAGATGTACTGTGCTGATACTGAGGCAGTATGGAAAATGTGAGCCAAATTTACACTATGGACATGGCAACAACCAGATGATATTATTTTATCTGTAGCAAATGATACACCCATGGTGTGTTAATGGAGGGGTGTTGTTTGGGAATTCTGCACATGTGCATGATTCATTGGTTTATAAGTTTACAACTTCTGTCATAAAAAAATATATTTAAAAAATAATAATACAGTGGGTTGGGGGAAAAATACACCAAATGTAAGATAAGAACTATGATTAGTGGTAAGATTTTGACAGTGTTCTTTCACAGTTTGTAACAAACGTCTCATGATAATGCAAGGTGTTGGTGGAGGGTTGATGTATGGGACCCCTATATGATGTTATGCATGTTTGCTTTGTAAGTTCACAACTTTTACTATACACTTAATTGTTTATGTATGTTCATATATAAATGATATAAAGAAGATAATAATCGAATTGGTTAGGGGAAAAATATTTTGTTTAGTAGTAATATTTTGACAATGCTCTTTAATCATTAGTTAAAAAGGTTTAAAAACAATGCAAGTTATTGGTGTATGGTGAGATGTTATATGTTTGTTTTGTAATTTCACAACTATTATACATTTATTGTTCATGAATGTTTATGTATGAGTGATATAGTTCAATAAATTAAAAAATAAAAATTAAAAAAAAAAGGAGTGACAGGTAACCTTAGAAAAAGAGATGAAGACTCCAAAGCAAGGACTAAGTTGAAGATCAGAGTGCTATGGAGTATGCCTGGGACATTTTGCTATTTGAATGGGAAAATAAACAAAATCATTAAAGAGGATAGGCTCCTCTTTGCCTACAGGATAAAGTCCTTAGTATGGTATTCAAAGTCTGCAGGACATGGCCTTCACTTGCCTCTCTAGCCTCATCGCCAGCCACCTACCTCTTCCTATTCCCTCCATTATTCCTAATACTCCATATTCTTTAGCAACATCAAATTCCTTCTTCCTTGATTACACATTTTCTTTCACAATTTCATGGCTTTACACAAGCCTAGAGTCTCATAATGATAATTCTGAGATTCATTCAAATATATTTACAATGCAATAACGGTCAAATTAAACACACCTGCAAATATTGGTACTTTTTGGAGGGAGACGGTAATAATGAAAAGGCAGGAGGTTAGAAGTTAGATGCTGTTAAGACAGAGGATAATACAAATAAAATAAAAATAATAATAATAAAGAAAAAAAAAGCACAGTACTAGAGAGGATAGAAAAGAATCACTGGATACTCATAACTCTTTTCATGTCCCCTCAGGAAATTAAGTTTATCTTATCTACTATAGTACCATTGTTTTTGATTACACAAAAAAGTATAATCAAACAATACTTTCCCTTATTATTTGTGATGGACTCTAGTGAGTTCTATTCTATTCCATTATTCATTCCTGCTGGCTTAAAAAAGGTTAGCTATAACTTGCTAATGGGGTACAACCCATTTGAGAAACACTGCTCTCATGTATATTTGCCTTTTAGCTGACCATCATCTAAAGCCCCTGCTTACTCCTCACTGTGAGATATTATTAATGTGTGTACCTTACATTAGTTCCCAATAGCCAGGTTGTGGGCACCATTCTTCCCCTGGGCCTTTGGATCCTGAAAGCCATGGTAAGACAGAGACCTAGTGACAGCTTAGAAATTCTTCAAAATAATTAATAAGAGTACAATGTCTGCGATATCCAGGGATAGTCTTAGCTACTTAACCAACTGTTTATGAGGCACAACCCTGTCTGTGGTTCCTGAGGCTCCTTGGGTACCTGCCATTTGTCCTCTAAAAAATTGTATTACTGCTTAAATTCATTAAAACTGAGTTTTGTTACTGAAATAATAATAAGTTTGACTGATAGACCTATTTACAAGTATATCCATGTATCTTTTAGCATTAACAAATCATCAACCAGAGTCACAGCTATACCTTCCATCATCCTGGGCAGATCCCCAGTTGTTTGTTTCTTTTGCAGCCCAGTGATATCAGCTAGGAAACTGGATGATGGAGGAGGCAAACGGAATTTCTGAAAATACATAACAAGTTTTTACAAAAATGCTTGAAAGCAGTTAAAATACTGTGGAAGACCTGGGCCTATATTGTCAGCTTAGTGCTATAAAAGATCTGGGACTTAACCTTTTTTTTTTTTAAATATGGAATGTTTCACAAATTCGCATGAATTCTTTGCTCAGGGGCCATGTTAATCTTCTCTGTTTCATTCCAATTTTAATATATGTGTTTTTGAAGTGAGCACTGGACCTTAACTTTTAACATTGTAAAATGAGGACTGTTTCATTAATGTGGAAAAGTGACTAGGTCAATGGAGTTACATTTACCTCACCCCCAGAAATTCTCTCCTTTTCTGATTATACTTTGTAAAAAAGATTAGTATTACACAAATGCACAACTTAGAAAAACTTTTCAAAGCACTTCCACATCTATTATTTCATTTGAATTATGTCCAAAAAGTTAGGACAGATGAGACAGCAAAGAGGTTGAAAGCTTTGGACTCAGTCACACCTGGACTTAAATTCTAGCTCCATCACTTAGTAGCTGTAACTTGGGTAAATAATTCAGTTTCCTTATCTGTAAAATGGGAATAAAAAAGTATTCATTCCTTATAGGATTGTTGGGAGAACTTTAAGATGATAAATGTAGATTGATTAATATAGTGATTAGAACAGAGGAAGTGGAAACAAAAAGAAAATGGAGGGGAGCAGATATGGCTCAAGTGGTTGAGCACCTGCTTCCCACACGTGAGGTCCTGGGTTCAATTCCTGTACCCCCTAAAAAAAAAACAAAAAACAAACAACAAGCAAACAAATGGAAAAACCAACTCAGGGGAGACAATGTGGCTCAGTGGTTAAGCACTGACTTCCCACATATAAGGTCCCAGTTTCAATCCCCAGCCCTGGTACCTCGAAAGAAAGAAAAAGGAAGGAAGGAAGGGAGGGAGGGAGGGAGGAAGAGATTAAAATAGAATTAAGGTTCACCAACTCAAATGCCTCCGGGGAAATGGATAAAACAGGCCAATAGGAAATGGAAGAGGCTATGACAAAATGGAGAGCATCAGCCCTCTTCAAAAGATGGTAACTGCTATTCAGCTCCAGGTACCCAATCTTGTGATTTTTTTTTAAGAGAGGTGAAAAGAAAATTTAGATTTTATTTCAATTTTACAATGTTTTAAAAAACCATATAGCCCCCCAAAATTAACAGTATCAAATTGAGAACTACAGATAGTAGATAACCAAAGAAAATCAGAGCAAAGCTAATTTCAACATGTCTCTAAACCCCAGTCCATTTTGCTTTCTACAACACCTACTGTTTGCTCAGTCACATGGCCAAGGAGAACACAATCCAAGGCACATGCACAAGTGTCAGGATGGGAAACCTGACTCAGCCTTGAATTCAAAATATTCTTACTTACGTGTCTGAATGCTTTTCGAAGAAATCCAAATTCCATATAGAACCTGTAAAAGTGCAGCTGACTCATCCCTTGCAGAACAAAAACCACCACATTGTTCAGGTGGTTTTGGTGAAAAAGCTGACACCAGCTGTTGAAAAATTAAACCAACACAGTAAGAGCGATACCCTCAAGACAGTATAGGCATACAGAAAGGAAGTAGTAAGCAACAGCTAATTGCATACATTCAAATCCACTGTCCTATTAAGGCTTGTTTTAAACCAGAACAAGACTCATTTCAAAAAGGTTCATTTCCTAGAAGACCCCAACCTTCTCTGCAGCCCTTCCTAAACTGGGTACTCACGTAACTGGCTTCAAGAAAGCCAGTTTTAGATAAATTGACAGCCCGGTGGTAATATCTACTGGTGCAGAAGATGGTTTTTTGGTTTGTTTTTTAAGGAGCTACACGGGAAGCAGGCGCTCAACCACTGGGCTACATACAATGAGAGTTGGTTTTTTCATGTGTTTCTTTTGTTTCTGGAGGTACTGGGGATTGAACCCAGGACCTCATATGTAGGATGCAGGTACTCAAACAGTTGAGCTACATCCACTCCCCAAAAAATGGTTTTTGAGATGTCTAGCCCTTTCAACAACCTCCTGCACACAGATGTGTGCATTTGAAAATCTCTATTGGCACATGCACAAGAACAATTTTCTTAAGACTTTTAATAATGGCTTTAACAACATCAGAATAGTAAAATTCTCATTTTGCCCTTTATTTGTTAAAAAAAAAAAAAGGAAAAGATTGACATATTTTAATGTATGATCATGTTATTTCAATTGGATCTACTAGAAGTAATAAACCAAAATGCCTATAGAGGCCAGAAAGATACTTGTAAGGGAAACAGGCTGGGTGAGACACTGGAGAGTACATTTCCCATCTAAAGTGGGAGACCACTTCTCAGCTTTCCTAATTACTGTCATGCAGGCATAGAAGGACAGGGTTTTGCCAGATCTTTGAGTTTTTCAAAGAAGCCCAAAATCTGGATTTTCATAAAGGAATTCCCAAATTTACGTGTTAGCAACTACTGTTAAAAAAAAAAAAAAAAAGCTTAGGACCTAATGCATAGAAGCACAGAAAACAATTAATGTCAATAAGTGAGATCTGATCTTCTAGACACTAGTTTGAAACCTCTGTTCTATACCCATCAATTAAGTTTACCTCATACCTGGGTTTAGGAACACTGGATTTACCCAGAACTGCATACTTCAGCAATTCACTTAGCTGGCCGTGGGTTACTTCACAGTTTTCAGCAAATAAAATGGTAGATAAACGGGCTCTCTGCAAACCATGATTATTGAGAACATGAAAAATTTTAAAAAGACAAATTATTAAATTATTCCAGTTTTTATTTTACCATATAGCCAAATATAAGGATGATTCCAATCAATTAATTGAAAATGGTCTAAAACAACCTGTGATGTATCATTACTATCAAAAATTTTAATATAACACGATTCCTGCTCTTAAGATGTCTAGTCCCCGGGGGAGAAAATGCAGTAACAGGTAATTCCAATATGTTGTGGTAAACACTATTACACAAAGGTAGGAAAGCAAGAAGGCTGATTGCCTTGGTGGTTGGAGAAATTTGGGAATGGCTTCACTGAAATGAAAATACTGGGGCTGAGCTTTGAAGACTATGAATCTGCTAGATTAGAGAGGGAACATCATGCCCAAACAAGTAGCTCGTTTTAGCTAGTGCGAAGAACGCATGTTACAGAATGGTGGAGATGCAAAAGGAAAAAAAAGTCTCCTGTAATTAACTGAACAGTTCAGAGATAATTACCATTTTCATATTGGTCTGGAAGGCTAAGTGTTCAAGTCCCAGAATTATACTACCTGTGGCAGTTTGATATTATTTATGAATTCCAAAAAGAGATATTGATTATATTTGTAAACTAGTCTGTTCCCTCTGGGTGTGATATCCCTTTGATTGTACTAAATTCAAAGGTTTCACTTTTATTTTATTAAATCAAGATTAGGGCTTTGATTTGACCATGTCATTAGGGTATGTAGGGTTGGTGGGCTATATAAATGGTTGCTCAATCAAGGACATGGAAGTAGGACACACAGAGAAGAACACAGAGGAAGAGAGACAGCTCCATAGACATGGCAGAGGCTCCAGGCAAGAGAGACAAGTCTTCTGGTTTGCAGTTCAAGAGAACAGAACAGCTAAGAAATCCTGAGAGCCTAGCCTTATGCCTGCCTACAGCTGGGACTGGAAGAACCTTGGACTATGGAGCCTTACGAGGAAGAAGGAAGGCTGAACCTCTTATGGTACCTTGAGTTAGACTCTTTAGGGCCTTGTTACCGTAAGCATCTATCCTAAATAAATACCCTTTAAAAGAGTCAACAGATTTCTGGTACTTTGCATCAGCAGCCCTTCTGGCTGAGTAATACACTATCTGAGTACAAAATTCAAGCTCTACCATGTTGGACAAGTGCCTTAACCTCTCTCAGTTTCTTCATCTATAAAATATGATAACTCTACCTCATGAGGTTATTATGAAGACCAATGAGACAGTGCAAGTGCAAAGTACATAGGATAGCACATGACTCATTACAATTACTCAATATCAAATATTTTTATTGCTGTTTTTTCCCCTGTGGCCTTTGTATGTTGGACACTTACTATTAGCCAGATATAGTTCTGAGCACTTTACCTGTATTAAATCATTTAATTCTCACAACTCCTCTTGTGCGTACTACTACTGACCCCATTTTATAGATAAGGAAACAGAACAATAGGTAAATGGGAGAACTAAGACTAGAATGCAGGTTCCAAAGCTCCAGGCTCTTTTCATCACTATGCTATACTACTCGCAAGGAATTATACCATTAATTATATTTTGTAACAAACTTCCTCCCAATTTAATACGTGAATATTTTTCCATAACAGATAAATATATACAAACATTAATTTTAGCACCTTAACATAGTCCATTATCTAAATTTACCTAAAAATTTATAATGTTTACCTGAAAAAATTCCCTGTTAATGATACTCAGTTGTTTTTTGTTTTAAATACAAACAATATTATGATGTATAACATTCTTATACACCTATATAATCTAAGAATAAATCCCTGGTCAAAACAGGCATGTAAATTTTATATTTTGATACAGTACTTCTGGCGCCTGTAAGAATATACCGATTTATTTACCAACCAAAAATGTTTGATACTGATAAGGTAGGAATGAGCAGGGCAGATGTCTGTGAGGGGATATATAACCAAGGTAGCCTGGCTAGGATGACAGCCCAGCCCTGGTAGAAGCCTTGCACATTCATGCAAGAGAGTGACCTGGTTTGTGGTGTTAAAGCCTGAGCAGCATGAGGAGGGGCATCCATGCAGTGGGGAGATGAGCAGTGAGGCCTGGCATAGGATGCCAGAAAATGTATAGGGTAAGGAGGACATCAATGCTGGGAGACAACCAGTGGCCTGTCGAAGGATTCAGAGCCTGATCAGGGTGAAGGGGTCCATGCAGGATGTCAGTAGTATCCCGTCACAGAAGTTATAAGGGCATTCACATGGGGCAGGGTTGGGTAGTGATGGTGGGGGTTAACCTAGTGCAAGGCAATACAGCCTGTGCAATGGATGGAGCCCAAGCACGATGAAGAGTGGGAATGTGGGGCAGTGGCATCAATGGAGGATCGAACAAATGCCTTTAGGATAATGGGAGTCAGGTTTCTCAATGTTAGAGAAGTTATAAATATGAAAGAGAAAACGAGAATGAACCCTGTGGTATTGGATTGGAATGGGGTGATAACTGGATGTGAATTCATTCAATACAAGGGGATATAAAATTTTTTTTTAATGTAAATGTGTATGTTAGTGTATATACATACATATAAGTATACACATTCCCTAGGTCTATCTTCTGGGAGTACTGACATCCCAATAGCAAAAGCACATTTAGCAGCCAGATCTTGGGTTTCTAAATGTCGTTCTCCATTAAAAAGAACTAGGTGTTTTAGTTGAAATGGCTGATTCCAGAGCTGGAGGAGGGTAAGGATAAGATAAGCCTGGAATATCTTTTTGTGGCTTAAAATAAGGAACTGCCTAAACATGATGGGGTCATGTCAAAAGAACAGAGAAGCCAGCCTAAATGGCCAAATCTGGGATATTTCAAGCATCAGAATATAGAGATGGATTATAGTCCATTGAATAAAAACAGGAATCTATGACTTTATATGGATTTAAAAAATAATAAAATGAAATCTTAATGAAAAAGCACCTCCTTACAAAATTCTCATTACAAAGGGAAAAAGTAATTTTAGAGAAGTTTAGCAGACACTATGTTAAGCAAGTAATCAAAGTTAATATCACCCACTAATGGGATAAATCAAAATTGTGTACTACCTAGTAAAATTCAAGAGAATGGTATCACTTCTGTGATTTTCCTGCCAAAGATTATATAAACTGAATCTACTCATGAGGAAACAGACAAACCTAACTTGAAGGATTCTACAAAATTGGTCTAATAATCTTCGAAAGCAGTAAGGTCATGATTGTCAAGGACCTGTTCAGACTGAAGAAGACATGACTACTAAATGTAACGTAATTCTAGACTAGATCCTACTGCTAAAAAGAACATTACTGAAACAACCAGAGTAATGTGAACTGGGTCTGAGCTTTAGATGGTAGCAATTTATCAATGCTAATTTCCTGATTTAGATGATTGCATTATGGCTATGTAGGAAGATATACTTGTTTGAAGAAAATACATATGGTGAGGGTATTGGGGCCCGGTGTGATGAACTACATTCAAATGTGTGGGCAGGCTTTTGTACCGTTCTTGCAACTTGAAGTTTGAGATTGTTTCAAAATTTAAGAAGTGAAAAGATGCCAATTTCCTTACACTTCTTACCACCTTAACCTCTAAAATAATTTCTGCCAACTTGATAGACAAAAAATGGAATCCCATTTTTTTAAAATCACCTTCTAACATACTATATAACTTACCGTATCTATTATTTAGCTTCTCTCTCTACTAGAACCAATGTTTTATTCACTGATGCACCCCAAATGCCTAGGACAGCACGCACCGCATTGCTGACAATAAAAATACGACGGCCTGAAGGAGTGAATGGCTTATATTTAGCTCTTTTTTTTCTGTCTTTATTTTTTAAAGATTACATTTAAAAAATATGAGGTCCCCATATACCCCCACCTCCCTCACCTCACTCCTCCCCCTATAACAACAATCTTATTTAGCTCTTAATAAACGGTGGTGATCATAACCCTATTTTTCCTCTACGGAAATGTAGCTCCAAGAAGGGAGGGATTTTTGTGTTTTCAGGCGTTGGGGTATGCCCCACACCTAGAAAAATATGCACACTGAGGACTCAGCAAATACTTGTTGAACGAACAGTTACCGCGTGCCAGGCCCTAACCCAGTATTTACTCCCCCCTTACAACAGCTCTGAAGTAGGCAGTATTACGTTATCATTCCCATTTTACAGACAGGAGGCAGGTATGGAGAGACTAAGTGAGTCGTACCCACTCCGAAGCCGCGAGGGCGGTTGGGGCGAGGGACTGGAAGCCCCACGCCGCCTTGGGTCGCCCGCTCGAGCTCCACGTGGCTCACTCACCTTGGCCTCGGGCTGCTTCTCCTCAAGATCCCAACCGGCTCTCCTCGCCTTGGCCGCCCCGACCAGCTTGTTACGGGCCCGCTTCCTCTTCCTACCCTTCTTGGGGTGTCCCTCGGTTCCTTCCCTCTCCGGCGCCATGAAACTGTGGAGAAAGCCCAGATTCCCCGGCCTGTCTCCGGAAAGTGCAGCCTTGGCTTCTCCAGCCTATAACCTCCCTCAGATCCGCTCCTCACTTCACACTTCACAAACCGCTCCCCGGCCGCCCGGAAAAGCTAGGGTGCCAATGATCCTCCCTGCTCTGCTGACGAGAAAACCACACGGCAGTGGGCCAAACGGGGGTGAAGTCCTCCCCCGAAGCCGAATTCGAAACCCGGCCCCAGAAGCTCCACGCGCCTCAGCCCTCAGGGAAAAACGGGAAGAGTGGGCGTTGCCAAGCGGTTTCCCCGCCTAAAACCACTCCCCACGCCCCCAAGCCCAGGAAACGCCCTAGAGAAACCCGGCGGAGAGCAGAGGCCATCGCCTCAGCAGCCTCAGTCGCTTCGACCTTCCCCCCCTCAGCCGCGGGAGTCATTTGAACAGACCGGAAGTGAGAGCCAAGCGACTTCCGGCAGTTGGCCGCTGAAGAGAAAAGCGTGTCAGGAATGGCGACAAAGAGGCTGGCGCGGTATGCTGTGGGTTTCCCGGGTAGGGGTCGCTACGACTCCGCGTTGACGTCCGTGGCAGGGCCAGGAAGGTGTCGTCAGCGGCGGTTGCGGCTTCCATTTATCGCAGCCCTCTCATCTCCGACCCGCCTTCCCTGACAGGGACTGAGAGGCGCCTGTCTGGCTCCGTGTTCCGAGCCTCGGACCCTCTGCGCGAGGGTGGACTGAACTGAGCTCGAGGCCCAGGAGACCCAGGTTCTTTGCTTGTGGCCTTGAGCCAATCTTTGTCCATGCTAGCTTTCCGGAAACGACGACGTGACGGCACTTCTGTATGGAGGCGGTAGGCAGCCCTCAGTGGCCCGGTCAAGCCGTTCACCCCACTTCTTATTTGAGCCATTTAATTCATATGGATCAGCCATTTAATTCATATGGATCAATGTTACCATTTGCCTGATTCCTGGACACGCTGTGCACACTGTGATGTCTAGTATAAGTGTGATGCACTGAAGAGCTTGGGCTTTCAGAATTGGACAATCCTGTGTTCACATGCTAAATATGTGTGCTTTGGTCCAAGTGTTTAGTTTTCGCATTCATAATATATAGGTAGCAGAAGTGTCTCCTTCGTACAGTTGTTGAGGATTACCATCTAAAGTTCAATGCCTGCTCCATAGTAAGCTCAATAAATGTTAGCTGTTATAACTCCCTCCCGGCACTTACCATCATACCTTTTAAACCAAAACTACAACCTGAGGTATCCCTATACCCAGTCAAACTCTATGCACTCATCACAGTAGTTTGTCTCACGCCCACTTAAGACCTCTGCAAACTCTTCCCTTTTTGTGGATTCCTTAGCGTGTATTGCCTTTGGAAATTCTTTATCATATATTACCTTGCAGTGGTTTTATGGGTGTCATGTTTCTTTACCCAGATTTTTTAAGCTCTTAGAAGACAAGACCATGCCCTATGTTGCTTTCAGCTCTTCCATAGTTGAAATACACATACACATAACAAAGGCTTGGAAAATGCAAAGGTAAAAATAACAAGCTTTTAAATGCATCTTTATTTCTACAACCATCTGAGTTCCTCAATATTACTGTGAATTAAGGGACGCAGATAAGAATCGATAAGAATTAGCCTAAATTTGCAAATATGTGCTTTGAGGCCCTCAAAATGACTTAAATAAAATGACTACTAAAAATCAAGAGAAGGTGGC
This sequence comes from Dasypus novemcinctus, assembly GCF_030445035.2. NCBI lineage: Eukaryota > Metazoa > Chordata > Mammalia > Cingulata > Dasypodidae > Dasypus > Dasypus novemcinctus. The sequence goes on from NC_080695.1 coordinate 41,257,921, forward strand.
AAGAGTTAGGATGAAAACCTCGTCAATTTCCCCTCAATCATAATACTTTGATAATGAGGGTTTTGCCATATGCCCACTACCATTAGTTTATAAAAGCAGTGTGAATGAGTTTGTTGATCATATTGGGTTGATTTACATTTTCAGGCAGCTTGGATTAATTAGGACAAAGTCCATTGCACCAGCAAATGGGAATCTAGAAAGAAGCAAATCCAGTAAGTAGTGTGCTTAGTTTCATTACATTTTAAAGCCTTGCACTTTTAATACTGGTAAAGAATAAAGATGCCCTGGTCTTTTGCAGAGCAGTTGTTTGACTACTTAATTGTCATTGATTTTGAGTCAACGTGCTGGAATGATGGGACCCACCACCGTTGCCAGGAAATAAGTAAGTCTGGATGACCAATGGCCAAAAGCTAGCACTAGATGAGTCATTTAAAGTTTGTATACATAAAGTCAACTCTTAGTTTAAGAGAACGAGATGGTTTATGAATTGGTATTTTATTATAAAACCCGATTAACTAAAAACGAAAACCTTAATGCCTAAATGTGTCATCGTGTAAAATAATTGTTTTAGGGTTCCTTATAAAACTTCAATTGCACAGAAACTGGAAAAATACTTTTTCAAAAGAGAGGTACATTTCAGCTTCCATTTAGTCTTCATCTTTAATTTTGGAAATGTATTCAAGAGTTTTCTTTTAAATAGATAATACTCAGAACTTCAATATTTTTATTTATTTTTGGCATAACTTTATTATAAGCATTATTGCATGCTGTTTTGGTCAATTTAATATGCTTTGACTAAAAAATGACTGTTTAATAATACTATGTGGTGGTTACATGCATTTAATTTAGAATGATTACAACATTAATTTAGCACTTGTATGTCCAAATGGCAATTGATGATTCTTTCATTTAGTTGAATTTCCAGCAGTATTGTTGGACACATCAACTGGAAAGATTGAATGTGAGTTCCATGCTTATGTTCAGCCTCAGGAACATCCAGTTCTTTCTGAATTTTGTAAAGAACTGACAGGCATAAAGCAGGTATGTCCTTCTCATTCCCCCCTTTTCTCACATCTCCCTCCCTCCCTCCAAAAAAGCCCACCAAGCACTAGGATGCAAATTTTAAAATTCAGAAATCAGTTTCAAAAAGAAAATAAAAGCTGTATACCATTTAGGGTTATATTTATTCAGTGTTCGGACAAATAATGTTCATTCCAGAAATCCATTGAAATCTTTAAAAATTAGAAAAAAAATAGTATTTGAAAAAGAGGTTCTGAGGGTTGGGAGAGGGAAGAATATGTGTAATATGGGGGCATTTTTGGGACATTGGAATTGTCCTGCATGACATTGCTATGACAGATACAGGCTATTGTTTATTTTGTCCTACAAAATTGTACAGGACAGAGTGTCAACAACAATGTGAGCTGAGTCCATGGTTAGTAGCAATGCTTCAATATATGTTCATCAGTTGTAACAAATGTACCACACTAATGAAGGATGTCCTTGATGTGGAAAAGTGAGGGAGGGGGAGGGAGTGGGACATATGGGAATCCCTTATATTTTTATGTAATATTTATGTAATCTAAAGCCCCTTTAAAAATAAAAAAAGGTAATTAAAAATTAAATAAATGAATGGCAAGTTTATTTTATGGAAAGTTTTAATCATAATATTATTTTTCTCCCTATGTATTTTAACATCTTTTCACTTGATAAACTCTTTGCCAGTTAGAACCTTTTCATTATATTCACCACAGTGCCTACCCATATTAAGTGCTCAATAATTAAGGAATTCAGATTGTTGAATTCAGATGTTGTGACTCTCTATTCAGGCACAAGTTGATGATGGGGTCCCTCTGAAGATTTGCTTATCTCAGTTCTATAAATGGATTCATAAGATTCAGCAACAGAAGAAAATTGTTTTTGCTACTGGAGTTTCAGATCCTCCTACTTCTGAAGTAAAATTATGTGCATTTGTTACTTGGTCAGGTAAAAAACAAGTTGTGCCTATCAGTCATGAATAGATAGCATTTTTGCTATGTTAATTCTTTATCTCGAATAAAAATTATAACTTGTTAACCTCCTGGGTCAGGAAAAGAAAGCCGAGTGTCTAGCAAATGTTAACCAAGAAAAGTAAATTCATTCATACTTTTGAAATTTTCTATTCCTGGGGTAACTTAAAACTTTAAACCTTAACTTTAAGAATCTTTCTAGATGTTCCTCTTTGTTCTTCTGAATGCAGGCAAAGATAATTAAGTAAAAACTCCTGTGCTATTTATTACAGCCTTGAATTAAAAAAGAGTTCTTATTCAGCTCACATTCTTTTATACTTTAATACTTACTAATGTAGACATTAAGAAAAAACGGACCATTTAAAGTAAGTCTTTTGAATGACTATGATATAGCATTGCCATTAATAGTCATTGATACCAATGCTATGCCATTGATAGCATAATATTTATACTCATATTTGGTTTCAGTTTGCTATAAAATGTTTGGTTTCTCAATATTCATTAATGTTTTCCTAGCCTATATGGAAAACTCCATATAGGCCTTGTAATTTGATACCTTACCCTTCTTTCTGAAATCATATGTAATAAAACGTACTATTATTTCTGTTGGTATGGATTTCATTATTAAAGTAAAACATACTATTTCAGAAAGAAGAGTAAGATATCAAATTTTTTTTAAGAAATCATTTTGAAACTTAGTCACCACCTAATTCTTAACAGTGAGTCTTATAAAGTGAATAATTGCTAGATATTAACAGAACAATTATGTCTTATTATTCTATTTTATACCATCTTCCAATATTTTATTTATAAACATAGAAATTATAGCATTTTATTTATAAATGATAGCATGAGTAAAAAAATATTCTGTTTTAATGTACTTAATGCAGACTGGGACCTGGGGGTTTGCCTGGAGTATGAGTGTAAAAGAAAACAGCTGTTAAAACCTGTGTTCTTAAATTCTTGGATTGATCTCAGAGCAACTTATAAGGTACAGGTCAAAAGATGGAGGCATGTCCACTTTTCTTCTATTGAAAAATGATTAAGCTTTATCTACACATGGTTATTGGTTTCTACAAATATTTCCTTTTTAAATGTTCACATAAATATATTTCCTTAAGTATTTCAAGACAACAAAATGAGCACATTCCACATTTCATAGGACTAAAAATGATGAAAATTAAGTGGTTAAAACATAGCCTTTCAAATGATAATCATTTTTTAGATATGTCTTCTTTTATTTGATTAGCTTTTCTATAGAAGAAAACCAAAAGGACTAAGTGGTGCCTTGCAGGAAGTGGGAATAAAATTCTCTGGGCGAGAGCATTCTGGTTAGTATGAATTGAAAATTGTATTGTGTAAGTTATGAGTATTTTATTTTTATATAGTAGTTCATGTGAATCCATTTATTTTACAATAGCATTAGTAAGAAATGTCATTCAGCCTTAAAAAGCTCCTAACATATACAATTCAAATTGTTCCTAAGACTTTAAAATACTTTTCATAAACTATTGTAAAATAAATACTGCCATCTAGTGGCTTTTTAGTTGCTAAAAAGAATGAAAAGAAATAGAATCATGAAGATTAAACAAATGCCAGATAACAGGGTGGACTAATGAAAGAATTGGGTAAGACTATTAGATTACTCTTAAGTTATAGTCCCTTCAGAATGCTGCTCACATTTTGTGGCCTACCTACCAGGTTTTTTACATCCTTCTCAGTAAATGTAGGCAATTGCATCTTTCAGTGATAATGCTGCCTCAGCACAAATTTATCATGATTAGAATTAGTAGATCGTAAAACTAATAGCATGTCCCAATTTCCATGTAAGTGGTGACTTCCCCCTCATATTTCTTTACATTAGTACCATCAAGTGTTTGTCTCTTTCCGTAGGGCTAGATGATTCTCGGAATACTGCCCATCTTGCGTGGAAAATGATCAGGGATGGTTGCTTAATGAAAATTACTAAATCCTTGAACAAGGTTAGTGGTGTTTTGCCTTTCTGTCATTTTAAACCCTAGAAGTAATTTTAAGTTCATTGAAATGTACATTTCACGTGTGTAGTAATTTATGTTAGTACATTTTTTTGTTGTTGTTGTATTCATATAATGTATATTGAAGAAATTATCAATGCCATTTCCAAAGCTGTTGGATTTGTTGTGGAATCACAGGTAATCACTGTGAGGAATCCCAACATTTTGGCCAGAAATGTGAACACAAATCAGATTGAAGAAACTACTGACTGCAGCAAGAGCATCCAGGTTCCCAGCATATATGATAAGGAGCCTAAGAATGCAATTAATTCTGATGAAAAAGTTCAAATAAGGTCAGCTTGTGTGAATTTTCCTCTAATGGTACAGCAAGATCAGTTACAACTAAAGAACAATGTAAAAACAGGTATTCACAATGTCAAAAGCTGTTTCTCTCTTTCTAATAACTCCTCTACTTCTCTGAGGCAGTTGCAGTCTCCTAACTTGAAATCACCTATCTACATGCAGAAGAAAATAAAAAATGAACACCTTGTATTTAATACTAAATCTAACTCTTCAACAATTGGCTCAGAATTGGTACTTGTTTCTACTACCATTTCATCTGTTAATCATGTTTCTGATATGGAAATGAGTTCTACTGTTGATTCATTACCTATGTTGGCTGATTGGGAAGATGTAGCTTTACTGCCAGCATCTCAGCCTCAACAAAGTATAGATTGTATATCTCCTATTAGAGACTCAAACTCAGATACTTCATTTAATTCTGAAGAAAGATTAATGATTTTAAAAGAAACTGAAATGCTAGGTCATGAAAACTCTGGATGTGCAGAGCAAACTCCTCAAAAATCTGAGACCTCTAAGTCTGTTGTGTACAAGAGTCCTCACACTACGATTTATAATGTAAAAGAAGCCAAAGACCCAGTTTCAAATGTTTCTGACTTTAAGTTACCTGAACCCAAATTAAGTACCTTTAATAGTGTTAATGTCAATATGTCTCATCCTTCAGTTTTGAGGAAACATCCTATTCTTTTAGGCAGTACCAAAAGGAATTCTTCCAGTCTCCCAGCCTTCCCACCTTCAAAAAAACAGACCTTCACTATTCATGAAGAAAAACCTGCATCATCTGATTGTTCCCCAGTCAGAAGTTCCTCTCGGAAGGTTCTCCCCTCTATATTAACTTCTACAGTTAACCTGCAAGAGCCTTGGAAGAGTGGGAAAATGACACCACCTTTATGCAAGTGTGGCCGACGAGCTAAGAGACTTATTGTTTCTAATAATGGACCAAATCATGGAAAAGTCTTCTATTGTTGCCCTATTGGGAAATACCAAGAAAACAGAAAACGATGTGGTTATTTCAAATGGGAACAAACACTTCGAAAGGAGAGAGCCAACAACACAGTTTTGTCTCATTCCCCAGGGAGACTCACTTTTAGTTCTCCCAAAGCAAGCCATATTTTTGACAAAAATGTAAATTTTTCTACTAAAAATTTTTTGAGACTCAGACCTTCAATGAGGAGTTGATAAACTTTCTTTACATCTACACTGTATTTTTGCTTTAATGTGATTTTTTAAAATGTGATTTTAATATGGTAGAGATAGAGTATTATAGGACTACAAGTGCAGAGGATTTAGAGACATATCTCAAATGGGACTATTAAACACACATATAAACTGAAAATAGGGAAAATAAATTTCATGGACTTCCAATTCATTCACCAGTGTAGTCTTACATTTGCCTTTTCTTTGTTAATGTATGCATTTTGATACTTCCTTAACTTCTCAAACATTATGAGCATTCTTACACTTTGTGCTTTATATATTAATGTTTGCTGAATTTATCATACTTACTTGAAGAACAACAAATGAAATTTTTTGTAAACCATGTTTATTAATTTAAAAAGTAACAACAGAATATGGTATCCTTTTATAGTTAGACCTTGAAACAAATTTTAAAGTATTTTTAAATTATTTGAATAAATATGTGACTAATAAAACTCACTAGTCTCTTTTTAGGTAGAAGAATGTACTATAAGGATTATGTTCATCTTTTTTTTCCCCTTAAAAACCTAAATAAATTGTTAAGTATTATTAAGATTGAAGATTGGTTCTGATTTGTAAGTTAATATGCCAGAAGAATTATTCAGCTAAGGTTCGAAAACCAACAGGGCAGAGACTTGGTTTAGAAACTGCATCTCTACTGTGCATTTAAAAATTCTGACAGTATTCTATCAAATTATAAAACTATTGACACAATACAGAGTCATTTTCTGAAAGTCTTATTTCAAAATTCAGTTTCTGATGTTATAACCACAAAATATTTTAAATCAGTTTATAAGCATATTACCTCATTTTTTAAATCACCTCTCAATAATCCTGTGGGATCTACAGAGTCTTTGTTTTACATATACCCTGATAATTAATAGAATGAATTTAAATTGTTTCCCTTTCTTTCTTCCTCAGTTCATTTCTTTTTATCTTCCCACTGATAGTCTTTGGCAGCTCTTGAATAAATTCTACCTGTTGGTATCAAGGGGGAGAAAATTATTAGCCCAGAGCTTTTTATCTTTAGAAAGAGTTAATTATGTAGCAGTTCTATATGAATTCTAGATGAGAGGTTTGGGACACCCATCAGGGGAGAGGGTGATAACCAAAAAGGGAGAGGGGTGTTATTGAGGAGCTTTTCTTGATTTTTAGTATTTACTACAAGTCCAGTGAGCTAACAAATTAGGTTAGGTGATTCCTTATAATCTCAAAATATTCTGATTCTTTTCCATCTGTCATTAGTTCAGTTTGGAATATTTGGTGTAGCATATTTGAGGAGAATGTTCTTTAAAAGGAAAAAATAAATAACTAAAAGTCTCGTAACATTGAGCAAATATTCATCATAATTAGAATACCTACCTTTCTGGGATATTTGTAAGGTGCTGTAGTTTTTTTTACATGTTCCTGAATCTCCTTTTTAAGTTGTTCTTTATCATTTGCCTTGTAATCAGGTTTCAGGACAATAAAAGCCTTTACTACCTAAAATAAATATTTGAAACACCAGGAAAGTGAGTTGTGTATTTTTATGTTTTAACATGTCACATTTGCTTTCTCTTACTGGTAATCTTAGGCCAGGTGTGTTGGGCCAGAGGTTTCAGCAAGAGTTGGTTCCCAGCTCTGAACCAGTCAACCTCTGTACCTCCTGGCCTGTACCTAATACAAGAGAGTTTCTGGACCACTGCTTTGTTTATGATCTGACTCTGGCACCCTCTCTTCTAACTACATCTTAACTCTCACTTTCTGACCCGTTTCTGATTATTTCTGCTCTTGATTTCTTGTCTCATCTTTTATCTCCTTCAATAAAGTTTCCTGTTAGACACTTGGAAATACACTAAAGCACAGCCTTGGGTAATAATCCAGCTCAATCCAGTGTGGCTTCTAGGTCCCCACCCTCAGCATAATCCTTATAAACAGATTTCACACTGGTTGCCATTTTCTTGTTGAAGGGAATAGTTCACCAAGACCACGAGCTCTTTATTCCAGAGACACTTCTATTGATGCAGGCTATAAAGATTCTAGCAGCCACTTTGCTTTTGGTCTGACCACTTCATGGCCATCCCTGAGGAATGAGTAGAAGTGGCGGTGCCCTTTGCTCTGTGATTGGCAAAAGACAGGGAAGACCTCATCGCTTTATGCTCAAGAATCCTGTTCCCCAAGGTTCACCCTTCCCAGAGATATTTTGGGCAATCCTGCTGAGTGTTTTTGGATCTTTAACGTATAAGGCAGAAAGATAGGCCAATCCCCATATGTAGCCCCCTTCAAGAGTGTGTTTGGTGTCCTATAATGTTCTCTCCTGAGTAGATACTGCCAACATTACCATTTACTGTCTTCCCTAGAGGTATGACTCTAGATGAGTCAGTTAGTGTGCACCACCAGATCCAGTTTACTAGCCCAGGGTTTGCCATGGAACGATGCTTTCTTTTGGACACAGTTCCAGGAGAGTCTCCTAGTACTTTTTAAAAATAATTAAATGTCCTGCATTTAGGGGCTTTGACTTTATTGAATTCAAAGATTCCTCTGTCCAGCTTGAAGATAAGTTGGCAATATTTCCTATCCATCTTGATCTGAAAGTAAAGATTTGATTCAAAATTAATTGAAGCAATAAATTTGTCAAGATAACCAGTTGATAAGAAATAAAGTCTTATAGTTACAAATTTTGTGTATGTATAGTGATGTCTGTTCTGCTGCTTTACCAACATTTTTTGTGAATTAACAGAAATTTTATCCTTGCTATAAGTGAATTGTTCAAAGGTGAGTTATTTTAAACTTAGTGTTTTCAATTATTGATTCACATATTGACTTCTATACCTTGGATAAAACCTTTATTTTTTTACAAAAGCCTTTATAAACCCATTACAGATAATAAGTTAACAAAAAGCAACCTAGTATATTTTTATTCAACTGTTTTCTTTTTATTTCTTAATTATTTATATTTTCAATTATTAAATGTAAACAATAAATTTTTTTAAAAAGCAAACTAATATTGTGATTAAGAGCATAAACTCCGGAACCAGATTACCTAGGTTTAAGTCATACTTATTTGTTGTATAAACTTAGACAAGTTACTTTACCTCTCTGTGCTTTAGTTTCCTACTCTATAAAAAGAAGTTGCTGGGAAGCAGACTTGGCTCAACAGATAGCGTGTCTGCCTACCACATGGGAGGCCCACGGTTCAAACCCAGGACCTCCTTGACCCGTGTGCAGCTGGCGCACGTGCAGTGCTGATGTGCGCAAGGAGTGCCCTGCCATGCAGGGGTGTCCCCCGCGTAGGGGAGCCCCACATGCAAGGAGTGCACCCCATAAGGAGAGCCGCCCAGCGCAAAAGAAAGTTCAGTCTGCCTAGGAGTGGCAACTGCACACACGAAGAGCTGATGCAGCAAGATGATGCAACAAAAAGAGACACACAGTCCTGGTGCCACTGACAAGAATAGAAGCGGACATGGAGAACACACAGCAAATGGACACAGAGTACAGACAACTGGGGTGGGAGGGATGACGGGGAGAGAAATAAATAAAAATAAATCTTTCAAAAAAAAGTTTTTGTGAGGGTTAAATGAGCAAATATAGCTATAGGGGTTAGAATAATGCCTGGCACATAGTAAATCCTCAAAAAAATGTGAGCTATTAGTACTGCTAGTAGTAGAACTATAAGGAGTTTTTAACCTGGAATCTATGAGTTGGTGTCCAAAGTTTCTTTGAAATTCTATGTAGAGTTTTGCATTTTTTTTGAGATAAGTCTATGGTGGCCATCCAATATGGTAGTCATTAAAATTAAATAGAATTAAAAATTCTATTCCTTGGTTCCTCAGTCGCACTAGCCACATTTCAAGTGATCAGCTGCCATGTATGTCTATTGTATTGGACAGTACCAATATAGACCATTTCTGTTATTACAGAAAGGCCAACCCTGGTCTATGTTCTTCAAATTCTCAAATAGGTATGTGATTCAAAAAATGTTAAGAACCCAGTGATCTAGACAAATGATTTCTTAGCTCTTTATTTCACATTCCAATGTTAAAATAATATTTGTATATTATTATAAATAACATTTATAAATGTTATTTTCAGAAATAATTATCGATAACAAAAATCATCCATTCTTTTATCCCTAATGGAAATTTTGTCTTTTAAAGAGAGATTATAGAAAATCTACATTTTTTATAGATAAAGAATGTCATCACTGGCTGAAAAAAAATTTTTTTTTTCAGGTATCCAGGGCCAGGGATTGAACTTGGGACCTCATGTGGAAAGTCAGCAGTATTTAACCACCATGCCACATCAGCTTCCCTGAGTTAGTTTTTTCATATGTTTTACTTGTTTGTTTTTGTTTTTTCAGGAAGCACTGGGATCCGAACCCAGGACCTCCCATATGGGAGGTGGGCATTCAACTGCTTGAGCCACATCTGCTCCCTGAAAACAAATTTTTAAAAAGCAAATACATGAAATTCCTATAAAATATTAAAATGTAAAAATCAGTTGAGGGTGCACAAAAATTATCAATACAGGAGTTAAGGAAATACTATTTTTTAACCCTATTTGCTTTTGGCAAATTTACTTAGAAAAAAATGCTAATGAAAACTGACCAAAGTAGTTACAATTAGCTAATCTTATTAGACATTTTAAAAACAAAAGCAATCTGCAGAATAAGCAACAGTGCAAAATGCACATAAAAAGTTGTAAGACTACAGTAGGTAGATAAAAATTATTATTTTGGATACTGTTCCAATGTCTTAATTTTATCTGATTTTAATAAATTCTTCTGGACTTACTACCCAAAGGCCTGGCAGGGATTGTCCTGGACAAAGACTAGACAGCCAGAATAGGCCTGCCAGAAAGAAAGGAGCTATCTGTGGTGTGAAGCACATGGAGACCCTGTGCATGGACACTTCATTTGGAACACCCACCCACACCTTTTGCCAGGAAATTCCATAGCCTACCAGTGTTGAAAAACTTGTCAACCTTTCCCCCTTCTCCACCTAATCCAAGCCATATACCAAGACCCCTTAACTCACTTGTAAATCTTTGCTATATCACACTGGGATATCTGGTGACTTTCCCAAGCCAACCCTGGTTCTAACAGCCCAGCTACCAACCTGTCTCAAGTACCTATCTGTGTGGATAAAACTGATGATGATTGACGCTAGGGGAGAGGTTCTGGAGGAACTGGGACTCGTGAAACCCTATCTGGAGTTCACTGAATCTGTTCCCTGCACTCATCTATCCAGAATATACCCTCTCATAGTAAATAGGGTTTTCATCTTAGCATCTTTGCAAATTACAAAACTCTAGCCTCTGGTCAATATCCGGAACAATGCCAGGCCATCCAGGATGACTTAGAATAATCTCATGTCACAGATCAGGAGAATCAGTCCTGGGAGAAGGTCCACATGTTCACATCTCCCATTTTGCCTTAAACTCGACCCATTCAACCTGCAGATTACCTACTCTGTAACTCTGCCCTGTACCCTATTGCCTCAATTCCTACACCTAGGATTTGAGCTTAGGAATTTGAATACAGGAATTTCTGGATTTGTATTGGCATCAGTAGCCCAACCCAAACCCTGGGGCCATATTGTAGACTTTCACAGGCCAAACTATCCTGTGGTCAGCTCCAGTAGGAGTAGGCTTTAAGGACTCCTGCCTTGTTTGTTGCTTATTTCCTGACTCCTCTACTTATCTACATGCCCAGCCTGTTTCTGGTTGACTCAGGTTCTGCCTCTGACCTTGCTCCCACTGCTGATATCTGATGCCAGCCTATACTCAGCTATATCAGGGACCATGCTGGTTTTTAGATATTCTGGGTAACAAGTTGATCCCATCTAGCCTGACCTCTGGCACCCTATCCTGATGTGAGCCTGGGTTGTTAGCAATCACACCATCTTTATATGGAAAGGATTCAAATTCATTCTAATATAAGTTTTTCCAGCAATATTCTATAGCAGTTCTTTCTGACTTGTATTGTATATTTCATAACTTTCTATCTGATTTGCATATTTAGTGAATGCATAATTTGAGTAATTTTGTTTCAGTGAACTGTTAAAAAGTACAGGTTGAACAACCAGCAAGATGGCAGCAAAGTAATGAGCACCTAGAGTCAGCTCGTGCTACAGGACAGTTAATAATCACCCAGAGCTATCTAAAGCACCTGTTAGGGGGCCCTAGGAGACCAGAAGAGCCTTTTGTAATATCCTTGAAGGAATGAAAGAAGACTGCCCATCTGCAGAGAAGATTCGTAAGTAGAAATCTCCACACCCCAGAGGCTGCTGTCCATCCTCCACTGGTGGTACAAGCCGCCTCGGGAGCTGTTCCCTGGCTGGAATTGGAAGCTCCACTTCCCAAAAATGGGAGAGGAAGAGACAGTTGGGCAACAACTTTAGCTACTGATTGGTAAATTTGGCAGGCTAAAGTATAATCCTAAAAGCAGCTAAAGTTTGAACCTGTCCAAGTCAGAAAGAGGCTGGGAGTCGCCATTTTAACTCTGCCATGGTAGTAGGGGAAGCAGATGGAATGAAAATCACAGTGCTGGTAGGGACTGCCTTCTTTCCAGATTCAATTGCAGCTCTAGCAGAAGCCTCAGACCCATCTCTGACAGGGAGGAAGCTGGGGGGACCTGTGCCAGCATCTCTGAGAAAATAAAGGCCAAGCTCTGGCGGCACAAGCCACTCTGGGAGCTGTTCTGTGGCTGTAATTGGAAGCTCCATTGTCTAAAATCAGGGAAGGGAGAGACTGTTGGCCACCAACTTCAGCTATTGATTAATAAATTCAACTAGTTAAAGTATAACCCTAAAAACAGCTAAAGTTTGAACCTGTCCAAGTCAGAAAGAGTCAGTAGCCGCCATTTTGACTCCACCCCTACCATGAGGGGAAGCCGGGCTGACTGAAAGTCACAGTGAAGGTAGGGACTGGTTTCTTTTACCCAGATTGGCCTGCAGCCCTAGCCTAGGCTTCAGCCCCACCTCTAGTAGGGAGGAAGCTGGTGAGCCCTACACCAGCCTCTCTGGGTAACTGCAGAAACATTTGACTGGCACTGAATAGCCAGAAATCTACCCAGGCAACTGAGGTCATTTTTTACCCACACAGCATAGATTACTACCCACACCTGCAGCTCTATCCCCATCCCAGGTAGGGGAGAAAGGGGCATTAAGCTTCATCAGTTTTTCTGGGCAACTACAGTCTAGTGTGGAGAAGTAGGAGCCTGTGACCACCCCCACCCAAGAGGAAAATTCCACAGCCCCCTAACTGCATATATCTCGCTTCTGTAACAAGCTTGCTCGACTGTAAAACCTTATCTCAAGGCCTCCTCCTGTAGAAAGTCTCATCAGCCCCTGCCAAAAGACCAACCTGACCTAGACCCTTGTAAATAACAAGAACTCCCCGACCGCTTGTCTCCCCTGATAGAATTCCCAGCGCTTGACTGACCACAAACACCTGCTTCTGTACGTGCTTGCTTGCTGAGCTATTGCCCGCCCCCGAACCTAAAAGCCTATATAAGCAAACTCTCCCCCCCCCCCCCCCCCCCCCCCCCCGAGACCTGGGGCTGCTCTCTCCTTTGTGTAGGATGAGGCAGTCGTGGCATGGCTAATAAAACTCTCAATTGGAACTTTATTCAGAGTCTGAGTCTGGTTGATATCGCTGGTTTATAATACTAGGCCTGCACAACTTGGATTATTAAACACAGCTGTGGCTCCGTCCCTACCCCTGGCAAAGGAGAAAGTTGGGAGAAGCTTCATCTGTCCCAGGAACCTCCACAGCCTGCAGCTGCAACTACATCCTTGGCTCCTACTGCACAAACAGCAAGAGAGAAAGGGCAAGAAAGCCCTAAACTAAAGAGAGAAACTGTACCCAGAATAAATACATCTAGTAAGCAAGATACCAAGACACCAATAAAAAATTACAAACCACACCAAGAAGCAGAAAGCTATGGCACAGTTAAAGGAACAAGATGAGCCTCCAGATGACATAAAGGAGTTGAGACAACTAATCATAGATGTTCAAACAAATCTCCTTATAAATTCAAGGAGATGGCTAAAGAGATTACGAAGACATGAGATAAGCACAAAGAAGAACTTGAAAGCATGCATAGAAAAATAGCAGATCTTACAAAATGAAAGGTGCAATAAATGAAATTTAAAATACACTGGTTTTGTGTGATTTATGTATCTTTTTAAAAAAAAGATAATGAAAAAAATTTTAAAGAAAAAATAAATGAAAATACACTGATCATATAATAGCAGATTTGAGGAGGCAGAAGAAAAAACCGGTGATCTTGAAGAAACGGCCTTTGAAAGTGAACATACAAAAGAACAGATGAAGAAAAAAATGGAAAAATTTCTCAGGGAACTACATGACAGCAAGAGACATACAACATGCAATATGTGTCATGGGTGTTCCAGAAGGAGAAGAGAAGGGAAAAAGGGCAGAAAGAATATTTAAAGAGATAGTAGTAGAAAAGTTCCCAACCCTATTGAAGGGCATAGATATCCATTCCAAGAAGTACAACATACTCCCATCTGAATAAATCTGAATAGATCAACTCCAAGACACATACTAATCAGAATGTCAAATGCCAAAGGCAAGGAATTCTGAGAGCAGCAAGAGAAAAGCAATGCATAACATATAAGGGATATCCAGTAAGATTAAGTGCTGATTTCTCATGGAGGCAAGAAGACAGTGTTATGATACATTTAAGATACTATGAGAGAAAAACTTCCAGCAAAGTAGTTTTTTAAAAATGAGGGTGAGTGTAGAATATTCAGATATACAGAAACTGAGAGAGTTTGTTACCAAGAGACCAATTTTGTAGGAAATACTAAAGGGTGTGCTACAGTCTGGAAAGAAAAGACAGGAGAGAGAGGCTTGAAAGAATCCAGAAAATAAGACTATATCAATAAAAGTCACTCAAAGTGTGAAAAGAGTGGTGAGAATAAAAATATGACAACAAATAGAAAAGTAACGGCAAAAAAGAAAAATATGACAGATAAAACTCAAATATTCAGGAATATACTTCACAAATGATGTAAAGCACTTGTATTCAGAAAACTATGACTCATTGTTAAAAGAAATTTTAAAAGACCTATATAATTGGAAGAACATTTCATGCTCACAGATTGGAAGACTAAATATCATTAAGATGTCAATTCTACTCAAATTTATATACAAATTCAATGCAATCCCAATAAAAATTTCACCAGCATTTTTTAAATAAATGGAAAACATGATTATCAATTTTATTTGGAAGGATAAGGTGTCCTGAATAGCCAGACACATCTTAAAAAGGAAAAGCAAAGTTGGAGGACTCTCACTTCTGGACTTTAAATCATATTATCTAGCTACAGTGGTAAAAATCAACATGGTACTGGCATAAAGACAGACACACAGATCAATGGAACTGAACTGGTTCAGAAACATACTCTCACATCTATGGTCAAGAGATTTTGACAAGCCTCTCAAACACACCCAGCTTGGGCAGAACAGTCCATTCTACAAATGGTGCTGAGAGAACTGAATATCCATAGACAAAAAGAAAGAAAAATGACCCCTATCTCACACCTTATACAAAAATTAACTCAGAATGGATCAAAAATCTAAATATAAACCCAAGAACAAGAAAGCTTCTAGAAGAAAATGTAGGAAAATATCTTTAAAACCTGGTGGATTCTTAAAGGAGATAAGAGGAAGACTGAGATGACTACTGATGTTTAATGTATGTAGAAGTCTTGATTAACTTTACTGTAAAAGGACGGAAATGTAGAGTTGATGGTAACACATTATAGTGAGTAACAGCTAGTTTATAAATGGGAATGTGGCTGAAAAGGGTAGTCTAGGGATATAAATGCCAACTGAAAGAAAGCTACAGAATAATCTAGGGACTGACTAACACAGTAAGCCCAGAGGCAGATGAGAATTGTGGTTGGCGGCACAGATGCAAGAGTGTCCTTTGTGAGCTAGAGCAGATATACATCACTATTGCAGGGCGGTGTGAATGTGGAGCAGCATGGGAAAAATACAACTGAAGTGACCTATAGACTGTGGTTAACAATGATAATGTAATATTCATGCATCTATGTCAAAGATGTACTGCATTGATAAAGGGGGAGTATGGAAAAAGTGTGCCAAATGTATGCTATGGCTGGTAATAATCTGATGATATTATCTCAATCTATAACAAATGTGCCATTACAGTGTGGTGTGTTGATAGAGGGGTGTTGTATAGGTATAAGTTTACGTCTGTCATAAAAATATATTAAAAAAATAATAGGGTGGGTTGGGTGAAAAATACATCAAATGTAAGATAAGGGCTATAGTTAGTAATAAGATTTTGACAACATTCTTTCATAATTTATAACAAATGTCTCACAACTATGCAAGGTGGTGGTAGTGGGCTGATGTATGGGAGTCCTGTATGATGTTATGCATGTTTGCTTTGTAAGTTCACAGCTTTTACTATACACTTATTGTTTATGTATGTTCATGTATAAGTGATATAGTAGCAGTAATAGTACTAGTAGTACTAATAATAATAGGCCGGATTGGGGAGAAAATATACCAATTGTAAGATACTTTGGTTAGTAGTAATAGTTTGAGGATGCTCTTTAATCATTAGTTAAAAATGTTTCACAACAATGCAAGGTATTGGTGGTAGGGTGAGATGAGGTATGAGAGCCCTGTTTGATGTTATATATGTTTGTTTTATAGTTCCCAGCTATTACTATACACTTATTGTTTATGTATGTTTATGTATGAGTGATATATTTCAATAATCTTTTTTTAAAAGTACAGGTTGGATTGCCAACAGATTATAACATTGAGATGAATGAATTCTTTTACCTCTCCTCTGATAGAGTCTGGGCTGCTGACAACAGCTGACTCTGCAACTGCAGGATGCTCATTCAGAACATTTTCTACCTCAAATGGTCCAATTCGGTAACTGAGAAATAAAGCATATGGCAGGTTAGGAAGTGGCCATGGCTCAGTCGATTGGGCTCCTGTCTACCATATGGGAGGCCCTGGGTTCACTTCCCAGGGCCTCCTTGTGAAGGCAAGCTGGCCCACGCCCATGGAGAGCTGGTGCAGCAAGATGATGCAACAAAGGGAGACAAGCTGACACAGAAGAATGCACAGCGAATGGACACAGAGAGCAGACAGCAAGCAAGCCACAAAGGGGGGTGGGAATAAACAAACAAATAAATAAATAGCATATGGCAGGAATTTATAAAGGTGGGCAGCAGATTTACTCCAGATTACTGATGATCAGTTAACATCGACATGTGCACAGATGAAAAGGAAAATTACCCAGAGGATAATATGATATCATCTGATCTTGCAACGAACCAGAAATACCCATCTTCATCCATATACCCCCTGTCCCCAGTGATATAGAAATTGCCTCGCAGAGTTGAAGCTGTTTTTGAAGGATTATCCTGTGAAACGAATAGAATTTTGTTAATATTAATGTGGATGTGACCTTTCAGTTGGATTTTTAAATGCTCAAGGAAAAAGAGAAGTCTGGCTTCCTTTAAGAAGCCTCTAGCAACAAAATAGAATGAAGAGGAGCCTGAGTGTGAAGTAGGGATGAAATTCCAGCATGGAGCTAGCCCAACATAAGAGAGGTAAACTACATCTACAAAGATTAGACATGCCTCCAACTTGAGAATTTTCTTAGATGGATGGCAAATTAATATTGCAGGAGCTCAGAGCTCAGAGGAATAGGTTCAGTAAGTCTTTTGTTAATGGGTTAATATTTAATTCTGGTAGGAAGAGAGGGAAGTGAAAACTCAGAGTTAAAAGAGCACCAACACCTAATAATTCTGTTGAGCAGACAGGTTTTTTGTTTTTGTTTTGTTTTACACAAAAGCAGAGCATTGGTTTTGTAATTGACATAAGAAAAAGTGAATGAAATATTAGATTATGTGAAGTTTACTGACAAGTAGAATCTGAACATTATATTATGTTGGTAGAAAGTTCACTCTAATTTGTATTCTGTCATTAGAGATGAAAATATGGTTAGAGATGTGATTAAAATATGTGATTAGAGATGAAAATAAGTTTTGAAGGCCTCTAGTAAAAGGGCCTTAATCTCTCTGCCCCATTCCCTATCACACTATTCCCATGACAGGAGATCACTAATCAGATTTCAGGATACTGACTGGCTGGTTTTATTGTGGAGAGGGTCAATGAATGTTACGAGAGCTGTCTTCTTGCTAGGGCTCCCTTCCTCTTGCCTTCATGGGCCTGGAACAGTGATCTAGTCTAGGGAGGTCAGCTTGCTCTTCTCTATCAAGTATTCAGGTGCTTCTTTAGTTTCCTATCTTTCCTGACAGGAGCATAGTTTTGGTTCAAGGTTAGGGAAGAGAAGGGTTCTTTGCACTAGGGCTTCTAACAAAGGCTCAGCCAAATGAAATGCTTCTTTATTTTCCTTCTCCATAGACCATGGTGACTGTACATCCTGATTCATCTAGGACAGTACTGGTTTATTAATAATTATTAATAGCTCCCCTTCACTTTCAAAAGCAAATTTGGAGGACAAATTATATGGTTGCCTTATTGTGTACTTCTCTCTTTCAGGGATCTAGAATAGGATTTGGATATTTCTTGATCATCAAAACTCCACTTACAAAGTCTCTAGTCTAAGAGACATTCAAAGTACCAAGTGCTCATTAACATTTGTAGAGCATCCCCTCTGTGGTCTGTGAGGTTACAATTCAGGACAATGTATCTCTCAAGAAAGAACCAAGGTCTATCCAGGGTGTATTTTGTGGCAAAGATATATAGCTCCCAATTACTTTTGAGAAATAAAAAGAAAATAAGAGATTATTTAATAAGTCTCTTACCACATAACCAGTAAAAAGGCCAAATGGTCGGTTAGGTAGAACTTGAATGCCAATATCCCCTTCTTGTCCAGGAGGTAGAACATTGCCATTTAAATCTAAAATCTAAGATAAAACAAAAAAAGTTTAAGAGAGTTTTTATTTAATGCCACATCTCTTAAGTCTTTGCTTTTTTATTTTTACTTTACTTAAATCTTTACTTTCTTTGTCATTTAAGAACACAGACTTCAAAAAATTTCCAACTTACTCATCTCAGAGGTGCACTCAAGAAAAAGAGCTCCTGAATTAAACAGGGAAATGGGGTGCCTATTTTAATTGTCACCCACAGTCTTCTAAGAGATTGCAAGACTCTAAAATAGCTTAATTAAAGGATTCTTTATAAAAGGCAAATGAAAAATTAAAAGCTCATGAGAAACCTAGACTTGATGGTTCTAAACCCTTGACTGACTTCACTGCTTACAAAAAGCCAATGAAAAACTTAAGAAACGAGAAGCTGAGACAACCAAGGACTGTGGACAAACTGACTTGACTCTGACTGCATTCACCCCCTTCTATTTATCACCATTTGCCTAATTACCCTGAATTTACTAATCTTTCTCATTTACCCTTTTACTTGGAAGATAAGGACGAAAAGGAAAGTAGGCAGATGCCCTTTAAGATTAAACCCTTCACAGAACCTAGAGTTCTGACCACCATCACTTGTGGTCAGAGATGGAACTCAGAGGCATAATTATTCACAGGTAAATTTAGAATTCTTTTGGATGCTTAAGATCTAGGGTTATCAGACCTACATTAACTTTTACACATGTTGGTCTGAACCTCAGATGCTAAATCCTTGAAGGCAAAAGCTGAATGGACTGACCTGGAAAGGGAACTACAGTATCCTTCTTTTATTTATTTATTTATTTTTAAAGATTTTTTTAAAAATTTCTCTCCCCTTCCCACCCCCAACCCCCCCCCCCCCCCATTGTCTGCTCTCTTTTGCTGCGTGTTCTTCTTTGTCTGCTTCTGTTATTGTCAGTGGCACAGGACTATGTGTTTCTTTTTGTTGTGTCATCTTGTGTCAGCTCTCCGTGTGTGCAGCGCCATTCCTGGGCAGGCTGCACTTTCTTGCACGCTGGGCAGCTCTCCCTATGGGGCATACTACTTGCGTGTGGGGCTCCCCTACACGGGGACTCCCCTGCATAGCACGGCACTCCTTGTGCGCACTACCGTGGGCCAGCTCCATACAGGTCAAGGAGGCCCGGGGTTTGAACTGTGGACGTCCCAGGTGGTAAATGGATGCCCTATCCACTGGGCCAAGTCTGCTTCCCAGGTTCCTTCTTTCCACAGTAAATTTTTTTTTAAAGATTTATTTTATTTATTTATTTCTATCCCATTCCCCACCCCAGTTGTCTGTTCTCTGTGTCTATTTGTTGCATCTTTTTCTTTGTCCGCTTTCGTTGTTGTCAGCAACATGCGAATCTGTGTTTCTTTTTGTTGCATCATCTTGCTGTGTCAGCTCTGTGTGTGTGCAGCATCATTCCTGGGCAGGCTGCACTTTCTTTCACACTGGGCGGCTCTCCTTACGGGGTGCACTCATTGCACGTGGGGCTCCCCTACACGCGGGACACCCCTGTGTGGCACAGCACTCCTTGCGGGTATCACCACTGCGCATGGGTCAGCTCCACAGGGGTCAAGGAGGCCTGGGGTTTGAACCGTGGACCTCCCATGTTTCCACAATAAATTTGAGGGTCAAATAGGCTCAAGACATAGAGCAAAGCTTCCATTATATTACACATTAGGGCAAAGACCATCTTAAAAGTCTCCATAAAAACTGATGGAAAGTTTTGGCCCTCATATTAAGCAATTAACCTCAACTTGTCCCACATGCCAAGAACAAAATTCTGATAAAAAATATGAGTAGCGCAAAGACAGAAAGCCAGGTCTTTTATATAAACTAGTGAGTTATGCATTTCTTTTTTCTGTTTCTGTGCTTTTATATACGATTCATAGCTAAAAAATAAAAATTGAAGCTATAAGCTTTCTATTTGTGCCTGTCTATATGTTTGATGTGTATCTTCCTATCTCTGGATGGTATTGCCAGATGAACACATAAAATTTAACTTGAAAAACAAGGAGTGGGGTGGAGGAGCAGGTGACATACGGATTGGGTTGTTAGATATTTTCCTGGAAGGTAATGCAAACCTGAACATCAAAAGCAGGAGAAGGCTTTCCCATTGAACCAGGCTTAATTTTCATTCCTTTAAAATTTCCACAGATTAACACCTAGTTAAGGTGAAGAAGGAAGAGTAAGTTAACATTATGAGTAACTTAAAATTCATTCATTTTTCCACCATGCCAGTATTCAATAAATTTATTGAGTGCTTACTATGAACCAGCCTCAAAACAAAACAAAGTCTCTGCTCTCATGGAATATAGAGAGACACTTAAGAAATATGCATAATATAAGTTATAACTTTTAATGAAGTTATAATTACTAAAATATCTATATTATAAAATGAATATACTAACATTGTGTTCATATTAACATGACACTGATTCTATTTAATAACTTTCTCAATTTGTCAATTTTTGTTTTGATTTTATTTGGGGTATTTTAATTTTTGTCCAGGTAATACATTCTAACAGTTTATAGATTGAGGCATTCTAAAAACACACACTGAAGTTTCTTTCAGAGTAACCTCATTTGCTTATGGTCTCACCTCAATTCTTACATATTACTTTTATTATTTTTTCATTAATTTCTTCTGGAATTTTTTCTTAGTCTTAATTATTTCTATAAGTTCTTTAGAGAATACTTCTTCGAGTATGCTTACCAAGTATTTATGCAGCAAACTCTTGCTATTTCAAGTAGCAAGGAATTCAGCATTTTCTCTTTTGAGGCATCACCAAGTTCCCTACTACATAAGGGGAACTGCCTCTTTCTTTAGATCTACTATTTTTTTCATTTGAGAAGTATTGTAATAGTCTCACCCTGATAGTTATAGAATGGCTGTTTGCATAACAACTGTATCTGTTAAAGAACATTTTTGCAACTCACTTCTCTAAAGCTTTTTTTTTTAACCATTCTGCTAACTACTCCACTCTTCCCCTAGCCCTCAAGCAATCATAAGGATATAGTAGATGCTTTGGTTTTTATTCATCCAACTAAAAAGAATCCAGCCCTATCTTTGCAGTGAGGTTGGTATACCGTCTCCGTCTGGCCATATCCTTCGTAGATATCCAGGCCCATCTTGTTTCTCCATTGCTCAGTCACTTCAGGATTGATTGGTTCCCCAGCCGTCACACAGTGATTTAAGCTTTCGAACTTATAGCTTCTCAGAAAACAGATATTGATTTAGGTTTAGGAAGAAAAATGAGGAGAAATGGAAATTAGGATTTTTTCTTTTATTTGCCATAAAGAAAAGTGATTGCCACCATAAAGGTCTTAACTTAGGGAAGGTAATTAGTGATTAAAAGTTCACCAATTATGTAGCTAAATTGACTGTGGTATACTTAGATAATTACATACTATATAGTTATAAAAAAAGAGTAAGGAAGATCCTGGACCATGCTGTCCAATAGAACTTTCTGTTGTGATAGAAATATTCTTTAATCTGCATTATCCACTACAATATACGTGAGCTCTGTGTGGCTATTGAGCAGTTAAAATATGGTTAGTATGACTAACTGAATTTTTTATTTAGTTAAAATTTGAGGGAAGTGGATGTGGTTCAGGTGATTGGGCTTCCGCCTACCACATGGGAAGTTCCGGGTTCAGTTCCCGGTGCCTCCTGGAGAAGGCGATCTGGTGCGAAGGGCAGGTGCAGCAAGCTGATGCAGCAAGATGACACAACAAAAGGACACTAAGCGAAAAGACAATGAAAGTAGGGAGCTGATGTGGCTCAGGCCATTGGGCACCACTCTCCCACATGGGAGGTCTCAGGTTCAGTTCCCAGTGTCTCCTAGAGAGAAGAAGAGCACACACAGAAAGCACACAGAGTGGACAGGAGAGTGGACAGCAACCACAAATGAGGGAGGGAGATAAATAAATAACAAATCTTTAAAAAATAAAAATTTGAATAACCACATGTAACTAGTGGCTACCATATTGGACATCAAATTTCCAAGAGGTATTGTTAGGGGGAAAAGCAAGGTGCAGAGCTATGTGCATAGTATACCACCTTTTACATTTATAAAAGAAAGGTGGAGAACATATGCATACTGGCTTGCACATACATATCAAGGAGGATACCCGAGAAACTGGAAACATTGGCCGCCTCCATGGAGGAAGACAACTGGGTGACTGGGGACAAGAGTTGGAGGGCGACTTTTCATTACATACTCTTATGTACCTATTTAATTTTGTCATATGAATGTGTGCTCCTATTCAGAAAGTAAATACAAATTTTAAATGTTTATCAATCCACCCTTTCTAATGGAATCAGTAATAGAGTAAAAGACATTCATCTATTTTTCTATTTGCCGGGATATTGTTCAAATTGAGCGTAACTTCTCCATATTCTCAGCTCAGGTAACAGCTGTCACCCAAAAGATTAAACACCTTCATACCCATAATCTCTATATGGTTGAATACTTTCTTTATTTTCTTTGCTTGGGGGAGCCCACTCTGGACACAGTAATAATCATTTAAAGAATATAAGAAAAAAAAGGAAGAAAGCAGATGTGGCTCAAGTGATAAGGCCTCCATCTACCATATAGGAGGTCCCAGGTTCAATCCCTGGGACCTCCTGGTGAAAAAGAAGAAGAAAAAGTGTGTCTGTATGGTGAGCCAGTGCCCATGTGGCACCCCACCAAGTGCCTACACACGTGGTGAGCCAGTGCCATCACACAGCAAGATGATGATGCAACAAAAAGAGAGATGAAGGGGAGAGTCAAAGTGAAGCACAGCAGAGACCAGGAACGGAGTGGTGCAATTGACGGGGAACCTCTCTCCACATCAGAGGTCCGCAGAATCACATCCCTCTGAATCTTAGAGGAGAAAGATGAGAAGACAAAATAGATACAGAAGATCACACAGCGAATGGACACAGGCAGCAAAAACAGTAGGGTGGGGACAGGGAAGGGGGAAGGGGAAAAATAAATAAATCTTTAAAAAAAGAAAAAGAAAAAGGAGGAAGACAAAGTGAAATCCTATATCTACTTGTCTGCAGCTGTTTTTAGGCAGAAAGCTCTTTTATAGCTTTTTTTCCTTCCTCCCCCCTCTACTAATTGGCCACTTATCAATATTTCTTACCCAGTCATATCTTTCTGTAGAAGCATTCGGTATGCAGTTGGAGCTGAACAGAAGACTGTGATGGGGAACCTTGAGAGCGTCTGCAATTTAGAGGTAAACTCTTGAAATTACTGCAATTTTAGTAAGTACTTAAATGTTTGTGGTAGGCATAGCACAATCTAGCATTGTTTCTCATTTTAATGTAAATGCATTCACACCTTTTCTTTGTACATCTTTTCAGACTTACTAACTTTTTGGATGTGAAATAGCTTAAATCATATTGCCTACCCTCATCTCTCTGCAAGTTACTTTATTTACCAGTTCTGCCAGTGATACTGCTAATGCATTTCTAAATGTTGGCATCTTGTGCTCTGCCTTACTTGCAAGATGGAAGTTGGCTCAAAACGTGGCAAATAATGTACAAATACACATGCTCCCTGGGTCCATGGAGAAAAAACACTACTCCATGCAGTCTTTGCCCAACCTGTGTCTGAGGTATTCCACATTATATCTGAGGGTGTCAAATCCAGCCAGCACCTGGGAAAACAAAGAATAGTCCCAATGTATACAGGGAGAGAAAAAAAATGAGAAAGTCCAGTAAATGATCGTCACCTTTGCAGTTTGGACACTTCAAGCTGCAATGTTGTAGAAGTACCTTCCATTTATAGATAATCCTAAACCGTAACTGCTGTGACTATGCTCAGTCATTTTAGGAGATCCACTTGTACCACTGGTAAAGTAAATGGCCATCATCTCATTGTGTTTTGTCTTCACACAGGTGTGGTTATCACTGGCATGTCTACAAAGGGAAACTACAATGATTCTATACATACAACACAATGTCATGGACTGTTACCACTAGGCAGGATGTGAGAAACCATCTCTTCTGAACTTGCCATCTCATGGAGCAAGCCCCAGTGACTTAGGTTGAATTCCAAGTTAAAAGCCCTCTCTACATCTTTTTGGTGCTTTCTGGAATCAAACTAAACTTTGCCATCAATAGTCCAAAAGCCAATTTTATAGTATTTTACTGCCTGATGTAGAAGAATTGAAGCATTTCAAAACCTCAAGAGTTCTATATCTCCAATAGAATGAGGATTCTATAACCTTGTAACAATGGATTTGTGAAAAACTGCTCCTTCCCCTATACAGTATCCTTAAGATAATTTAAAATGTGATTTTGTTTTTTTTTTTTTAAAGAAAAATAAACATGTTCATAGAAGTCATGGTTAATGGTATAAATTGAAGGTCAGCAAATTATAGCCCATGGGCCAAATTCAACCTGTGCCTCCTGTTTCTGAAAATGAAGTTTTATTGGAATATAGACATGCCCATTCATTTACATATTGACTATGACTGTTTTTGTACTATGATAGCAGAGTTGAGTAATTGCCAGAGAGACCATTTGGTTTACAAAGTCTAAAATATTTACTACCTGACACTTTGTAAAAAACACTTACTGACCCCTGAAAAGATGGTTTCTCTGTTTTCCACAAGAGAGTCTATAGAGTTCTTGATATAGAAAACTATAAGACTGAAAATGGTCTAAGTATCCATTCAGGGGGGGAAGGACCCCTTTTAAAAAGACATAAAATATTTTAATTTCACAAGATAATTGTGCTTCTCTAGAAGTCACCCATTAAGGCAGCTGAGAGGAGGTAAACTCTGCACATATACACATCAAATGTCTAAGCAACATACAGATTTATTTGGGAATATTGGGCTAAAAATGAATGAATCAGAAACATCCAAGTCATGGAAAATATGGAGAAGCTGCTTTCACAACCTAACAAAGATAGGCTGAGTGTTTAGTCTATGATCCTATAATTATCTTCCTTAAAAAGATTTGGTACCTATAGCTGTGTACCTATCATGTCTATCAGAGATATGGTTGCCCTCAAAACCCAAGACAGAGTTATCATACCTGCCTCTTACTATGAGAGGCAGTAAGTACAGAAAGTAAGAGAGTGCTCAGAAGCTATACTATCTGGGTTTGAACCCAGCTCTGCCAGATTCTAGCATTTGACACTTTTCATCTGTATATAGTAGCTACTCCCTAGGCGTTGAGAGATTTGAATGAGTTAGTATACCTAAAATGCTTGGAACAATGTCTGGCACATAACTAGTGTCATATAAATCTTAGCTATTATTGCAATTATAACATTTAATTTTATTAAAATAGTACTTGGCCTTTGGTAAGAACTCAATAAATGTTAGCTATTTTAGAGGAGGTAGGGACAAGTCCATAGTTTAAAGCAGTCTCTCAAACCTTTCAGTAAAGATAGGAAGCTCATTCTAGAGAGGGAATTTGCTAGCAACGTAATGCTAAGATATTAAAGCCAGTAGCTAACAAGAGTTCCATTTGACCCTAGCAGCACCACCATAGCCAGGCTTTAACATGAGTGCAATTCAGTTTTATCATTGTAACCATTAATGTTAAGTGTTCTTCTTATAATCTGATAGAAGTGTTGCTGCTGCCCAGGGAATGATACAGCCTACAAAAGGGCTGAGTGTGATGAACTTCTGAGTTGCAATCTTCTTTGGGGATTGCCTTGGCCAAGGAGAGTTGCCTTGTCAAAGGTTGTGCCTCCTTCTAAGGACAGCCTACATCTTCATCAACATGGATTTATAAAGGCCCAGACCTTTTACTTTGACTGGGGATAGTTTGGACGGGCTATGCAAGCTCCAGAGGTCACATTTTGGGGTTGGCTGAGGGCTTCGATGGAAATGCATCAAAGATAAATTTCTTCCTCTGCCCAGTCTCACAACTGTTCCTTTACAGCTGTTGATCCCAAAAGAATGCTTTATTAAATTGACACAATAATCTCAGTGTCAAAACAAACTGGGTCTGTTTCCTGGGGATCCCAACCTATGAAAAATATTCCAAGCTCCTCCTTGCCCCAGAGTCTTGTACTATCAGCACAGCACTAATCATAAACTGTTGCCTTTGCCTATTGTCTTTTTAATATACATACTTTTATTAGAGAAGTTTTGTGCTTACAGAACAATCATGCATAATGTGCAGAATACCGATCCATCACCCCTCCACCAACACCTTGCATTGTTGTGGAACATTTGTTACAGATTATGAAAGAACATCATCAGACTATCACCACTAACTATGGTCTATAGCTTATATTTGGTATAATTTTTTCTGTAAACCTTCTGTTATAACACCATGTATTAGTATTATACATTTGTTATAGTTCATGAGAGAACTTTGTATTTGTTTTAATTGAAATTTTTTGACCATTAGTGAGCTGACCAAATTTTTTCATTGTTGACTTTCTTTTGGGGGAAGCTGTTCTCCAACAATTATGGCTACTTACTTCATCATCTCTTTGAGGTTCCCCCATCCTTCTCTGGGGGTTTGAGACACAATTAACTTGGAGTGCAAATTTTCACATTTAGATGCAATAGCGTCTACTGCTGGGGCTAAAACTTCATTGGTAATAATGCACTTTGCTTTTGAAGTTTGAAGTCTGTAGAGAATGTCTTTCTGGGTCAGTTGAGTGGTTCCTGAAATGAAAACAGTCCCTAAAAGAGCAGAAAAAGAAAGAATGTCTAGAAGGAAAAGTTTCCTTCATCATGTTTGTTAGGGTAGTATATATAGTTCATGTACATTCTGTATTTCTCAGAAAGAATTAATTAATTTGCCAGGCACAGTTATCTGTCTTCCTTTTATTATCCTGCTTTTGACTTTCAAGGGATCTCAAATTCCTGACCCTTTTGATCTATACAGTTAAATTCAGGATAACTATCATCTATTTGAAGACCATTCATAACATTGAGCTTGAAGGGGGTTTTGACTGAAGAATAATAGTGCCAATATTTACAAAGCATCAGGCTATTCTAAGTGTGTAATGTGTTTTAACTCATTTAATTGCCAGCAAAGAAACCCAAACAAAACCACAAAGCTATGACTAACTTAACAAGATCATCTAAGTAGCATCATCTAAGAACCAAACCCTGCAGCTTACTGTCAGAACCTATACACTTAATCACTTCAGTATACTGCTTCTCAAAATGTACATGATTGTTTCATGTTCCTTTCCAAAGGGAAGTATTCAGGTGTGCATCTTTTCTGTTGTTCTGTTCCTGCTTCTGGATTTTGTACTATTAGGTATAATGTAATGGTTAAAAATGTGCGCTAGAGCCAGATGATTTTATACCTGGGTGGCCTTGGACAAGCCACTTCACCTTCATCAGCTCAGCTTCTGCAGTTATAAAATGGGGATTATAATAATATTACACCCTTTATAGAATTATCTCGGGATTAAATGTGTTAATATATGTAAAGAGCTTAGAATAGCACTTGGTCAATTTTAGCTATTATTTTCTCAAAGGATAAATGGACTTAAAAGCACACATATATATGTGTGTGTGTGTATATATGTATATATATACACATTTTTGTGTATATATATGTATTTTGTGTATATATATATGTTTTTGTGTGTGTGTGTATATATATATGTATATATATATACACATTTTTTAAAAAATCCTAGGCCCCCAACTCTTAAGTCCTAGACTCTCAGAAAGAGGCAGAAGGTGTTAGCTTGAATTTTTTCACGATGATTTTCACTCTTCTCAGATGACTCAGCAGGCAAGGAAGATTAAAGAACACATGGCTGGCCATTCCTGGATTCTTGACACTGGCTCATCTTTTCATTTTGGGAAAGGGCAAGCCTCTCTGGTAGAGCTCTTCAGGAAGTACACAACTGGGACCAGAACACAAGGCTCTTCAGAATAACTTCCCTTTCTAATCATGGCAATGCAACATTTTTTATGAGGCTTTAACTGACTTTATTCTTTAGAGATATTCTACCCAGGGATATGGAGTTAACTTACCTAACATTTCTACATCCTAAAGGCACTATCTAAAAACAAGCCCACCACCAACTTTTATCGTCCATAAAATGTGCTTTATTTAAACACATTACCTTTAGATATTTAATTCTTGCCAATACTTAATTCATACAATTTTTTTAGAAGAACATGTTAACAGTGATCAGTCTTACCAATCAAATCATCTTTCCCCCAGAATTAATCATCCCGGAAAAGACTGCATCATTTCTTGCCAGGGGGCAGACTGTTGCTTTCAATAAAAAGTAAATCTTCCAGGGAAGCGGACTTGGCCCAATGGATAGAGTATCTGCCTACCACATGGGAGGTCCGCGGTTCAAACCCTGGGCCTCCTTGACCTGTGTGGAGCTGGCCCATGTGCATTGCTGATGCGCACAAGGAGTGCTGTGCCATGCAGGGGTGTTCCCTGTGTGGGGGAGCCCCACGTTCAAGGAGTGCACCCTGTAAGGAGAGCCTCCCAGCGCGAAGGAAAGTGCAGCCTGCCCAGGAATGGCGCTTCACACACTAGAGCTGACACAACGACAAGATTATTCAACAAAAAGAAACACAGATTCCTGGTGCTGCTGATAAGGATAGAAGAAGTCACAGAAGCACACCCAGCAAATGGACACAGAGAACAGACACTTTGGGGGGGGGGCAGGAGGGAAATAAATAAATCTTTAAAAAAAAAAAAGTAAATCTTCCAGTATTGCTCTGGCACAATGTCCTAGTTGATTATGAATGGAATGGATTCATTCATTCATTCAGCAAATATTGAATGTGGAAGGTACTTTTCTAAGTGCTGTGGATGTAGTAGAGAACAAGTTGATCCTGCCTCATGGATCTTACATTCTAGTGGGGGAGACAGATAGTAGGCACATATCCAAGCTAGGTTAGTGAGATTTAAAATATTTTGAGTAGATTAGTGCTGTCCACCAAACTTCAGGCTAAACTTTGTCTTCTTGAGTAGGTTTGTTAACAGGGAAGGTAATAGCTAGAAGTGCTAGAGTCTTTTGGCCTTTGTGATAGTTATGTTTCTTCATGCAAATGAAGAAATTGGTAATATTTTATCAAGTTATCTCATAAACACAGTAATGAGAGATCTCTCAGAAGCTACAGAGTTCTCCTGTCCATATACTGATATAAACAGGTTTCTGACCTTTTAGGTGGGTGGCCAGATCTAGCAAAGTCCCCAAGGTTTTATTAACCTATAAGATCGCCAATAAGATAGTGATCACATTTCTTTAGCTCAGCAGTCCTCAAACTTTATACCTCAGAATCACTTGGAGAGATACGAAAACACAGAGTGCTGGGTCCCACCCCTAGAGTTTCTGATTCAGTAGATCTTGAGTTTGGTCCAAGAGTTTACATTTCTGACATATTGCTAGTCATGCTGAAGCTGCTGGTTTAGGGGCCACAGTTTGAGAACTACGGTTTAGCACTATCCCCCTGCAGTGCTGTGGGCCTTTCCTTTTCTGAAAGCTCATTAAAACTCATCCCAGTACTCTCCCACTTAGTGATGCCCTTTCAAACATTTGAAGGTTCCTCAAAATGTACCTTTTAATTATACAATTTTCTTTTTATTATGTATTGCAAAATATACCAGGGGGTCAACAAAGTATGTGCAATGTATATGTATAATTATTTTTTTAAAATATGAAAACAGGCATTATCGATTACCACCCAGTTTAAGGAACAGAATTTAAAAGTATATTTTAAGTCCCTGTGTCCCTTGCCCCAGTTAAATCCCCCTCTCCACCCCATACCACTCCAGAAAGCCATTATTCAGAATGTTGTGTTAACCAATTTTGCTTTTCTTTATCATTTATCACATATGTACATAACACTAGGTTACACATGAAAATGAAGTCCTTGCAAATATTTTATGCAATCCCTACCTAATTCTTAGGAAATCAAATAAGTATGAGCTCATTTCTAATTCAGTCATGAAGAATAGCATGATTAGTATATTAGATCTATCAATCATTGCCATCTCATTCTCCACTTAAGAGAATCTGCCTTCCTTCCTACTACCCTAGGAAGCATGTTTGTATCAGATTAGCTCAGCAAGAGACACTTAACCCAAGCTGTGTCAATCAGATTCTGCCTCAAATATTTAATCTAAGAGACAGAGTGGATTATGTCAGGAACAGAGATGCAAGGTCATATAAGATCAGGGCCTTAGGCATCTATGTGGCAAACCAGAGTCAAGCACCAGCACAAATGATGGGAAAGCAGAGAAAGTATGTCAACAAGAGAGAAGAGGAATGGGGAAACGGACTTGGCCCAGTGGTTAGGGCGTCCGTCTACCACATGGGAGGTCCACGGTTCAAACCCCGGGCCTCCTTGACCTGTGTGGAGCTGGCCCATGCGCAGTGCTGATGCATGCAAGGAGTGCCCTGCCACGCAGGAGTGCCCTGCCACGCAGGGGTGTCCCCCGTGTAGGGGAGCCCCTCACGCAAGGAGTGCTCCCCATAAGGAGAGCCGCCCAGCACGAAAGAAAGTGCAGCCTGCCCAGGAATGGCGCCGCCCCCACTTCCCGTGCAGCTGACGACAACAGAAGCAGACAAAGAAACAAGACGCAGCAAATAGACACAGAGAACAGACAACCGGGGGAGGGGGGGAATTAAATAAATAATAAATAAATCTTAAAAAAAAAAAAAAAAGAGAAGAGAGAGAAGGAACAGAAGCACAAGTAAGGCAGAGACAAGAGGTTCTATGGGTTCAGAGTGAAAGAAATAGAGAATGAAGCTGCCTGCTGAATAGCCTGTTCCCCTGCAGAGATGATTATCTCTGTACTTGTTTTATCTGTGAGATTCTCCAGTAGCCTTTCTTGACTTTCCTTTATTACTTTGACTAATATGAATGAGTTTCTGGTTCTAGCACTCAAATAGTCCTTTACTAAGACAGAGAGCTTAAGCAGCACTCATGAAAGCAATCATTTTATAAAAACAAAAAACAAAACAAAACTGTAAAAGTGAGATCTGTTATTCCAATATATAATTCAAAGGAAATTAGTATATTTATTCTCCTCAAATAGAGGCAAGGATTATAATAAATTAAGAATGGTTACTTAATATATTTTAGTTTGACAATAGGAATATTAATTAATTCAACAAATATCTTACTGAGCATTTCCCATGTATCAATGATTAAGGGTGCAGAGATGAATGTATCATAGTCTTTGCCTTTGAGAAGCTTGCAGAGTCTTATAGAGATGACAGACAGATGAGCAAATAGTACCCAGAAAACATAATCAACATAATACAAGTTAAAATAGAGGTATGTACATATTGTTTTGGTGAGTCCATAGAAGAAACCACCTGCATTAGGATATCAGGGTGGGGTTACTGGAGATGAAGACATTAGAACTGATACTTGAGAATTGAGAAGGAATTGTCTAAGTAATTAGGTGTGAAGGAAAGGTTTTTCAAGGAGAGGAAACTGTGGACAAAAGCCAGGAAATAGGAAAGATCATAAAACATATAGGCTTACAGGCTGGAGCCTGGAGCGTGAGAGTGGGGGAAATGAGAGCAATAAAGGGAATAAGGCTTGAACCTTCCTTGACACACAGAAAGAGGTTAACATGTTACCTGGTAGGCAAGGGGGAGTTATTAAATAATGCCAAGCAGTAAAATGAAAAGATAAAATGTGTGTTCTAGAAAAAATCCTGGCTATGGAGGATGAAGTGGTTGGGGTGGGGTGTGGACACACACGAGACCAGAATTAGGGAGCTTTCTGGGGAAAGCCAGTCAGGAGATGGTAAACATGTGGGGCAAGGCAATGGCAATGGAATTGGAGAAAAGAGGGAGCTTGGAGGGGTTAAGGGTATCAAATCCTTAAGATGTAAAACTGATTAGCAGGGAGGAGTTGCAGGTGGATGGAAATTAACCACGAAAGGAAATAAAGGCATAAAACAAGAACTGGGGAAAATGGGCACATAATAACCTCAATATTAGATGCTTTGAGTTTCAGGTGCCTGTTGGTCCTGTAAAAGGAGAAGTGCATCAATCAATTATTGATTGGCATTCACTTAACAAACCTATTTTGTTATGAAAAAACCCAATTCCTAGTTTCAGCCAAAAGATTCATCATGTCTCCAACATTTCTAAGGTTACTGATGATAATACTGGCCTGTTCACAATTCTTCAAATAATATCCAATAAATGTCTTACTTAGAAGTTTTGGAAACTCCCTCACCTAGCTTAGTTTACATATGATCAGGTTGTAAAGATTACTAACCTGTTCGCAGACAGGCCACATTTGCCAGCCACCACTCTGGGATCCTGGGCAGAATCGCAATTACTCGATCTCCCCTTTGCAAGGCACAGGCTTCTGTAAGTATATTAGCAAATTTCCTCGACAAAGATCCCAGTTCCTCAAAACTCCATTTCACCTCTTCTCCATTGCCATTTATCCACCAAAAGGCTGGATTAGAAGGCCTCATTCCAGCCTGACCAAAGACAAACCAGATGAATATAAAGTTATTGTGCAATTAAATTCGATCTCAACTCATTTAATGGAATATTTTCTTTGAAGAAAATTCACAGATCATTAGTTAGGACATATATGAAGGATTTAGAAATAACTCTGTTTTTTTTTCCCCCCAAATGTTTGGAGTCATATTATATCTTTTGGCTCCTATCATTTCTCATTTAGTTTTTCTAAATGAGAAAAGTTAGAATTCTTGCATCCCTTTATGTCTTTCTCAATGCTATATCTGTGCCTTATTTCCTACCATTTCTGATTCTAGGAACCACTTTTCACTCTATCACCTTTTTTTTGGAGGTACCAGGGATTGAACTCAGAACCTTGCACATGGGAAGCATGCGCTCAACCACTTGAGCTACATTCGCTCCCTACTCTGTCACATTTTTTTTTTAATCAACCTGGAATCATCCTTTTAATAATCCAGGGTCTTAGCCATTGTTAACATTCGCAACCTCTATAGACATTTAGGACCAGATAATTCTTGGGGGGAAAAGAGGGAATGGGCTGCCTTGTGCATTGTAGGATGTTTTGCAACATCCCTGATCTCTACCTTCTAGATGATTTTAGTACCACCCCTCTCAACCCAGTCATGACAAGGAAAATGTCTCCAGACACTGCCAAATGTCCCCGGGGGGCAAAATTCCTCCCTTTTGAGAATCAGATGTAGCCGGAGAGGCCACTCCTCTATACCTTTTCCTTCTTGGCCCATTGATCCAGGACATCGTTGGCAAAGTTGAAATACTCTGGGATCTCAAGTTTGAAGCCCTGCTTCATGGATTCATAGTTGGAGAAATTCTGAGGGGCCACGGTTCTATAATCTTTATGCAATGCTCTCAAAAAACAAGGAGTTGCCAGGCGCTGCAAACAGTTGGCACGAAGTAAAACCTCCATGGTTACAAGAGCTGGCAGCAGTCTTGTTGAATGTTCTGGCAATCAGGATTTCTACAGAAACCAAATCATCTGAAAACCAGCAAAAAATTGACACATATTGTTTAAGTCCTGATGGTAGCCATACTCCAAAGATAAGTATTAATAATAAAATTTAAAAAAAAAAAAAAACCAGGGAAGCAGACATGGCTCAACTGATAGATCATCTGCCTACCATATGGAGGGTCCAGGGTTCGATACCCAGGGCCTCCTGACCCATGTGGTAAGCTGGCCCATGTGCAGTGCTGCTGCATGCAAGGAGTGTCAAGCCACGCAGGGGCGCCCCCGTGTAGGGGTGCCCCATGTGCAAGGAGTGCACCCCGCTTGGAGAGCCACCCCCTGTGAAAAAAGTGCAGCCCGCCCAGGAGTGGTGCCACACACATGGAGAGCTGATGCAGCAAAATGATGCAACAAAAAAGAGACGCAGTTTCCCGGTGCCACTTGATAATGCAAGCAGATGCAAGATAATGCAAGAACACACAGTAAATGGACACAGAGAGCAGATAATGGGGGGAGGGGGGGAGAGGAAGGGGAGAGAAATAAATAAAATAAAATCTTAAAAAAAAACAACCCATATTTTGAGCACTTGCTAAGTTCCAAACACTGTGCTCAGTGGTTTACATTTTCTCATTACATCCAGAGTGACTCTGTGAAATGAATACTATTGTCATCTGTTTACAGACAGATAGAATGAAGTTCAATGAGGCTGGGGCTCCATAACTAGTAAGAAGCAGAGACTGAATTTGAACCCAGAACAACAGTCTGGTCTAGGCCATTCGCCTAACTATGACATGCTACTGCCTCCCATATGCATTTCTAAAGAAGTAAAGATCTGGGTCACCCAGTTAGTCTCATTGAAAGTAAAGAGCCTTTTTACCTTTCAAATGCAGATTTCAAAAGGAGTTCACAAATGTTGAAGATTTTCCCCAGTGAAAAATTCATAGATGGCACTGAGAATAGCCCAGGACCTAATTAGTGATGAAAGCGCTCTCAAAGATTTTCTGGTTTTCAGGTTGCAGTTCCCATGCTCCCAAAAGGAGACCATGCTATCTTCTAGTCCAGGCTTGGAGGAACTTGCTTAGACTGCATTTAGTGGACATGTAATAATAGGGTTTTAAACTTTAGGACTTTTGTGGGGAAGGTCCCCCTCAGGCAACCCAGCACTCCCTGCCTCAGAGGGAAACCATTTGATCACTATGCCATTTAGTTGGCTGAGGTCTCATTGAATGAAACTGTTAAAAATACAGCTCTAGGGATTATATTTGAGGTCCTCTTCTTTATACTTTCTGTAAAATTTCAAATTTCCTACAATGAAACATATTGCTCTCAGAATCATTAACTCATCATTTTAGACTACGGTTCTAGCTGTGTGGTATGCAAAGCAGGATGGCTATGTGAAAGCATGACTGTATTGATAAATTGCCAAAATAATAACTAATAATGGATGTCAGTCATAAGTTTTGCCCTAAGTGGACCAGATGTTTGGGCATCACATTGATGCACCCAACACATTGGGAGCCCTGGGAGATCACTTCAGTTGATTGCACATATGGCTGGTTGCATCTACAATCAACAAAGGAGCTTGCCCTCAGCATTAAAGGGAGAGTCCTCATCCAATCAGTTGTAGGCTTTAAAGCCAGAACTGAGGATTTCAGATGTTAAAAAAAAGAATTTCTGCTTCTTCAGTCACCTAGCTTCTCCTGGGGAATGAAACTTCACCTTTATTGAAAATTCCAGCTTGCACCTGCCCTATAGAATTTGGTCTTCCCAATTCCTATGGTTGTGTGAGCTGATTCCTATAATAAATCTCTTAATATTGGTATCTGTTTTTAGGATGTATCTGTAATTCCTGTTAGTTCTGTATCTTTGACTAACATTTACTCCCAGTCTCTCAGCTGCCCAGTTTAACCCCACTCCCAACACCCATGAAACAATTATTAATTCTATGTATCCCTTTGGCATTTCTTTATGTGCTTTCAAGCAAATATGATTATAGACTGTTATTTCTCCACCCCTTTTACAAAGTAAGTAGCCTAGAATACTCACGACTTTGTGGGTATTGTTTTTTTAAAAATATTTATGCATTTATTTATTTATTCTATTTTTAAAAATTTATCCCCCACCCTCCCCTAGATGGTTCTCTTGTCTGTCTGCTCATTGTTTGCTTGTCTTCTCCAGAAGACACTGGGAACTGAACCTGGGACCTCCCACATGGGAGCTGCATGCCCAATGGCCTGAGCCACATCCACTCTCCATGGGCTATGGCATCATTGTGGCAGGTGCAGCAGCATCTAGCTCATCTTCTTTAGGAGGCACCAGGACCTGAACCCATGACCTCCCATGTGGTAGGCAGGCACCCAACTGGTTGAGCCACATCTGCTTCCCTAATTTTTTTTTAACAATGTATTTCAGAAGTACAACATCTTCCTTATTCTGTTTTTTTTTTTCAATAGTTGCATGGAATTCCAGTGAACACCTGCACCATAGTCTTAAACTAATACTTTACAGATTATCACTTGAGCCATTTCCATTATTCTGAAATCTAGTTGAAATTTGGAAACTATTTCCTCCATAAGGAATGTCCTCATTCTTTCTCTAAGTACTTGGATGTAACAACAACAACAACAAAAAAGGATTTAAAAATGGCTAAGAAGTATCAGAAGAAAACTCTGATCCTATTAAAATAAGAGGCAGGAATTTGGACTAGTCAGAACAAATAACATTTTTGGTAGGTTGGTATGATTCATTTATTTATTCATTCAACAAAAATTGACTATCCACTTACGAACCATTTCAGGCACAGAGAATATAGAAGTGAATGAAAGAGACCAGGTCTTCCGTGCTCTCATGGGAGATACATATAATAAGTGAACAAATAAATGTGATAAGTGACACAAAAAAGCAAAGAGGATAATGGGGAGAAAGGGAGGCTCTTTCAGAAGATCTCTCCAGGGAGGTGACATTTTTGCCACGATTTGACAAGTGGCTGCACTATGCTAAGCACTTACATTCATTTACTATTATCTCCATTTAAAAGATAAGGAAACACATACAGACATACACATCCAAATTGGGCAATGCATTAGTTCATTCACCAGGTGTTTACTGAACACCTGCTCTCAGCCAGACCTGTACTAAATACTGAAAATACAACTGTGAAGAAAAAGACACAGCTGGTTCCCACCCACATGAAGCTTGTAACTATTAAGGAAGACATAAAACAATTATACATATATTAATTAATATCACTGGGGATAAATCCACTCTACTTAACTTGCCAATGCGAAGTAAACTCACAGTTTATCAGTACATTTCTCACCCACACCCCAGAAAAAACTTTCCGCCATATCCAGAATCCTTCCTCATATAATGAAAAGAAAATTGACCCGTCACTTGGTGCTAACAAACCTAACCACTCTGTTCTACCAAATAGAAAATGACAACATTCTCATCAAAACTGTAACATCACCATTTGTTTGTGGGAAACAAATGCATGTTGTTTCCATGGAAGCAAGTTACTTCCTTGACCACTGAGTCAAACTGTCCCTTGTGATTATCGGTGCGGATCACAATCTTGGCAGGGAAAGCACACCTGCAGGCAGAACAATAACATACAGAACAGAACGACCTGAGTAACAAGATTTATAAGTATAGTTACTGATTTTTATAATAATAGTTCCAGTAAAGTTTGTTGGTGTTCATCAATCACTAGTTAATATAGAATGAGGTAAGGGTAATAGGTAACTTGATTTTGTACTGAATGTCACATATGTTAGGGGTATATATACTAGCCCCTCGACTCAATAAAGTTGTCTGATGAGCTTGAGAAATCAATGCTCTCAGATCCCCTGAACCCAATCTTTCTTTGTCTTTCATTCCCGATACCTCAGGTCACCGACTCCGACTCCATCATTTGTTCCTGTCTTTTCAGTGATCTTAGCAGCTTACAACTTCCCTTTTCCAGGTTTCCACAATTCTTCTTATGTGAAAGAACTAAGAGAACTCACCACATGTGAGTCCAGATTTTTATAATGAGCCACAGAGACAATGCTAAGGAAAATTCTTCTAACAAAGTTCCTCTACTTGTCTTTTGGGCTTTTGAAAGGATTTAAGCTCCCTCTGAAATGCATACTCTAACCTCCACATAAACAGCACTGCCAAGGTACTTGAGTGGGGTTAGTCTTTCCATACCCCCACAAGTACCCCACCCCACCCAAGACACTCCAAATGAACAAGCAATTCAATAGTAGTGACTTGCAAAACAGCCAAGTCAAGTCCTAATGTTTGCCACATCCTAACAAGACTCTGTCTTAAATTCCTCTTCTATAGACTTTCTGGAGCTATCCTTGACTGTCAAGTGGAGAAAAGTAATTGTTCACATGTTATTTTCTTGGTTTTGCTTCTATGTTTCCCAAAGTTTTCTAGGGGTAGTTTGCATTCTTCCTGGATGAAGCAGAAGAAGGATTCCCATCTGTCACTGAGCAGAGTGGGGAGCTAATTAAACAATGCAGTAAAAACTCAGCTGCTACTCAGATTCAATTTTTCCCCCAAAAACATTTTATCAAGTGAACACATGTATTTAGCTTTTTAAAAAATCAAATAGTACTAAAAGGCTTAAAATGAAAAACTCAGCTGCTATGTGTACAGCCTTCTGTGTACATGTTCCTCGTTGCTTACTAAATAGTATCATACCACCACCGAGAAATTCTAATAGAAACACTTGGTTGCCCAAGATGTTAGTTGAGAGCATTTTTTAAAAAAACATTTGTTATTATGAATTCTTTCCTTTATTCTTCTGTTACATTACAATTAGAGCATTGACTTTTTAAAAAATTGTATAGTGGTAGCATACATATAATAAATGTTGCCATTTTAACCATTTTTAAGAGCACAATTCAGTGGCATTAATTACATTCACAATGTTGTACGACCATCACCACCATCCTATAAAAACACTTTCATTATCCCAGAAACTATATTCATTTAGCAATAACTCCCCATTCGTCCCTCCCCCTCCCAGCTCCTGGTACATTCTGCCAGTGAGAGCATTTTTGATTTGTTCATTTTGTCCTCTTGTTATCTTTGCTCAAAGTGCATGTGTCAGCCCAGCAAAATTTACACAGAAAAGGAGGTACTCACCAATGTTACAGATTCCAACACAGCTGGAGAAGATGGCTGCCTTGTTTTCTAGCAGAACAGCTCTGAAACTTGATCACTCATATTGACTTTATTCCAGATAGTAGGCAAAAGAGGAAGTAGTCTGACAATCAGGAGCAAGAAGTGCCCAGAGGGCCTTTCATTATTGACTGGTGGAGACACTCTGGAGGGAAGAGCAGAAGATTTGGGCTAAGTGCACAGGGAAATGTTACACAATCCCTGGCAGTTCCTCTTACAGGCAATGATTTACTTACACTGCAAGCTCCTTGTGGGAGGGGATATGCAGATATCTGTTCATGTCACTGCTCTCAGTTCTTCTGGGTATATACCCAGTAGTGGTATTGCAGGGTTACATGGCATCTCTATATTCAACTTCTTTAGAAACTGCTAAACAGTCCTCCACAGTGGCTGTACCATTCTATATCCCCACCAACTGTGTATAAGTGTCCCTATCACTCCACGTCCTCTCCAACACTTGTAGTTCTCTGTTTTTTTAATAGTGGCCATTCTAATAGATGTGAAATAACATCTCATTGTAGTTTTTTTTCTCTCTATTTTTTTTTAATGTTAAATTCAAAAAATATAAAAGGTCCCCATATACTCACCACTCCTCCCACATCAACAACCTCTTTCATCATCGTGGCACATTCATTGCATTTGGTGAATACATTTTGGAGCACTGCTGCACCACATGGATAATGGTTTACATTGCAGTTTACACTGTCCCCAAGTCCCCCCATGGCAGGACATACAATGTCCAGCATATGTCCCTGCAGTACCACCCAGGACAATTCCAAGTCCTGGAAATGCCCCCACATCATATCTCTTCTTCCCTCTCCCTACCCTCAGCAGCTACCATGGCCACTTTCTCCACATCGATGTTACAATTTCTTCCATTACTAATCACAATAGTTCCATTTTGATTTGCATTTCCCTAATCATTAGTGATGTTGAGCAGTTCTTCATTTTTTTTTTTTTTTTTTTGCCATTTGTATTTCTTCTTTGGACAAATGTCTATTCAGGTCTGTTGCCCATTTCTTAATTGGGTCATTTATCTTTTTACTGTTGAGTTGTAACATCTCTTTATATATCCTGGATGTTAAACTATTATCAGATATGTGATTTCCAAGTATTTTCTTCCATTGAATTGACTGGCTTTTTACCCTTTTGACAAAGTCCTGTGAGGTGCAAAAGTGTTTAATTTTGAGGAGGTCCCATTTATCTATTTTTTCTTTTGTTGCGTGTGCTTTGGGTGTAAGGTCCAAGAAACCAACTACTACAAGGTCTTGAAGAGGTTTCCCTACATTTTCTTCTAGGAGTTTTATGGTTCTAGTTTTTATGTTTATGTCTTTGTTCCATTTTGAATTGATTCTTGTGTAGGGAGTGAGATGGGGTACTCTTTCATTCTTTTGGCTATAGATATCCAGTTCTCTCAGTACCATTTATTAAAGAGACTGTTTTGTCCCATTAACATTGACTTAGTAGGATTGTCAAAAAACAGTTGACTGTATAGGTGAGGGTTTATTTCTGGGTTCTCAATTCTATTCCACTGATCAATGTGTCTATCTTTATGCCAGCACAATGCTGTTTTGACCACTTTGGCTTTGTAATATGTCTCAAGGTCAGGCAGTGAATTTCCTCCCAAGTCGCTCTTCTTTTTTAGAATGCTTTTGGCTGCTCAGCTGCACTTTCCCATCCAAATTAATTTGGTAATTGCCTTTCCTAATTCTGTGAAGTAAGCTGTTGGGATTTTGATTAATATTGCATTGAATCTATAAATCAGTTTGGCTAAGATTGACATCTTCACAATATATATTCTTCCAATCCATGAACATGAAATGTCTTTCCATTTGTTTCAGTCTTTTAAAATTTCTTTTGGCATTGTTTTATAGTTTTCTGCATATAGGTCCTATACTTCTTGGATTAAATTAATTCCTAGGTATTTGAGTCTTTTTGTTGCCTTTGAAAATAGAATTCCCCCCATTTCCTCCTTAGCTTGCTCAACACTAGTGTACATTACTGATTTTTGGGTGTTGGTCTTGTATTCTGCTACTTTGCTGAACTCATTTATTAGCTCAAGTAGCTTTGTCATGGATACTTCAGGATTTTCTAAGTACAGGATCATGTAATCTGTAAACAGTAAGAGTTTTACTTCCTCTTTTTCTATTTGGATGCTGTAGCGGTTTGATATGATTATGAATGACAAAAATAGATATTGGATTATGTTTGTAATCTGGTCTGTACCTGGGCATGATTAAGTTATGATTAGGGCTTTGATTGGGCCACATCATTAGGGCATTAAAAGATATGACAAAGGACAGAGTTGAGGATTTTTGATGTTGAAGTTTGATGCTGAAGCCTTAAGCTGGAGCCACAGCAAGTAAGCACATAGAGAAAAAAGAGACGCAAGTCCCAGGAAGAGAGGAACCCCGAGCCCAGGAAGAAGTAAGCCCTGGGAAGAGAGGAACCCTGAACCCAGAGAGAAGCAAGTCCCTGGAAGGGAGGAACCCAGGAAACCTGAACCGTTGCAGATGTCGGCAGCCATCTTGCTCCAACACGTGGAAATAGGCTTTGGTAAGGGACGTAACTTATGCTTTATGGCCTGGTATCTGTAAGCTCCTACCCCAAATAAATGCCCTTTATAAAAACCAACCAATTTCTGGTATTTTGCATCAGCACCCCTTTGGCTGACTAATACAGATGGCTTTAATTCTTTTTCTTCTCTAATTACCCTAGCTAGAACTTCTAGTACAATATTGAACAACAATGTTGACTATGGGCATTCTTGTCTTGTTCCCAATCTTAGAGGGAAAGCTTTCAACCTTTCCCCATTGAGTATGATGTTTGCTGTGGGTTTTTCATATATGCCTTTTATCATATTGAGGAATTTTCCTTTCATTCTTATCTTTTGAATGTTTTTATCAAAAAAAGGATGCTGGATTTTGTCAAATGCCTTTTCTGGGTCTATTGAGATTATCATGTGGTTTTTTTCCCTTCAGTTTGTTAATGTGGTAGATTACATTGATTGATTTTCTTGTGTTGAACCAGTCTTGCATACCAGGAATAAATCCCACTTGGTTGTGTTTATAAGTCTTTTGATATGCTGTTGGATTCAATTTGCAAGTATTTTGTTGAGAATTTTTGCATCTGTGTTCATTAGAGAGATTAGTCTGTAATTTTCTTTTCTTGTAGTATCTTTATCAGGCTTTGGTATTAGGGTGATGCTGGCTTCATAAAATGTATTAAGTAGTGTTATTTTTTAAAATGAATATGTGTTGAGTTTTGGCAAATGAATTTTAATTAATAAAATTATGTGATTTTTCTTCTTTAGCCTGTCAATCTGGGTGGTTATATAGATGGATTTTCAAACACTGAACCAACTTGCATTTCTGGAATGACCTCTACCTGGTCTTGGTGTGTAAGTCTTTTATATATGGCCGACTTCTATTTGCTAATATTTGTTATGAACTTTTGTATCTGTATTCATGAGAAACATTGGTTTGTACTTTTGTTTTTGTACTGTCTTCTGGTTTTGATAACAGGGTTATACTACCTTCATAAAGTAAATTGGGAAGTGTTCTGTATTCTCAAAGAGACTGTATAGAATTGGTAATTCTTTAAAAACTTGGTAGAATTCTTCAGTGAAACCATCTGGGTCTGGATATTTCTATTTTGGTACTTTTAAAATTATGAATTCAGTGTCCGTAGTACTGAATATACATCTATTTAAATTATCCACTTCATATCGGGTAAGTGGTGATAGTTTGTGGTTTTTGAGGAAGTGGTGCTGTTTGTCTGAGTTGTGAAATCTATGTATGTAGGATTGTTTATAGTATTCCCTTATGTTGGGAATTATGCCCCCACAAAAGGCATGTTCAAGTCCCAACTCCTGGATGCATGGGTGTGAGCTCATTTGTAAATAGGACCTTTGAAGATGTTATTAGGTAAGGTGTGCCTAAACTGAATGAGGGTGGGCCTTAATCCAATATGGCTAAAGTTCTTATAAGCCAAGGAAATTGACATGGAAAGAAGCAGCCATGGGGAGCAGCCAGAAGCTGGAAGTCAACAGAACCTGGACAAGAAAGAACACACTGTCATGTACCTTGCCGTATGATGGAAAAGCCAAGGAACCCCAGAGATGGTCAACCAGTGAGAAGATACCAGTCATTGGAGGAAGTAAGCCTTCTACCTCTGAAACTATAAGCTAATAAATTCCTGTTGCTAAGCCAACCCATTGTATAGTATTTGTTCTATTTTTTAAAATTTTTTATTTATTTCTCTCCCCTTCCCCTGCCCCAGTTGTCTGCTCTCTGTCCATTCGCTGTGTGTTCTTCTGTGACCGCTTCTATCCTTATAGCGGCACTGGGAATCTGCATTTCTTTTTGTTGCGTCATCTTGTTGTTGTGTCAGCTCTCCGTGTGTGCAGCGCCATTTTTGGGCAGGCTGCGCTTTCTTTCGCGCTGGGCGGCTCTCCTTAAGGGGTGCACTCCTTGCACGTGGGGCTCCCCTACACGGGGAACATCACTGCATGGCACGGCACTCCTTGTGCGCATCAGCACTGCACATGGGCCAGCTCCACACAGGTCAAGGAGGCCCGGGGTTTGAACCGCAGACCTCCCATGTGGTAGGTGGACGCCCTATCCATTGGGCCAAG
Source organism: Dasypus novemcinctus (assembly GCF_030445035.2). Taxonomy (NCBI): domain Eukaryota; kingdom Metazoa; phylum Chordata; class Mammalia; order Cingulata; family Dasypodidae; genus Dasypus; species Dasypus novemcinctus. Next base: position 41,301,585 of record NC_080695.1, read on the forward strand.
CCCACTTCCCTGGTATTTGTTTTAACAGCAAGGAAACAAAGACATTTTATTATTCTTTTGATGTCCATAGTGATATTCCTTGTTTCATTCTTGATTGTTAATTTGTGCCTTATCTCTTTACTCCTTTGTCAATCTACTAGAGTTTTATCAATTTCGTAGGGGTCCCTGAAGTAAATGTGCAGGGCTCAAGTCATGTTGCTAGAGAGAGTGCAGAGAGGTGAGAGTGTGGTCAGCCATGTCTGTACCTGCCAGTAAGCAGAAAGGAGCTGATGTCCTGACAAGAAGAAACTCTACGAACCCTCCTCAAAGAACTTCTTGACTGATAGCCTCTGCTCTGAGAACAATGACCTAGTTAACTGCTTTAAATAAGCTTGTGGTGCCAGATCAGGGCCTTGTCTTTGCCATCAGCTAGCCCTGGCCCACCTGGTCCCCACTAATCTTGTCTTTGTCTCTGTGTGTCTTTCTTCAGCTCCCATCACCTCCCCTCAGGTTCTCAGTTCACCCACGCAGGTCACAGCAAATTTTAATGATAAAATAAAAACTTCCAAAGAACTAACTCCTTTCATTGCTTTTCTCTACTGTTTTTCTATTGTCAATTTCATTTATTGCTGCTCTTATCTGTATTATTTCTTCCCTTCTGCTTTCTTTTAGTTTATTTTATATATGATGCCATTGTTTTTAATTATACTCAGTTGTAAACAGGGAAAAAACAACTACCTATCTTCCCAGAAGTGGAAGCCCCCTCATTTCATTTTTGGAGATAAGAATAACATTGATAGCAAAACCAGACAAGAATACTACTAGAAAGAAAATCACAGGAAAACTCTGAACATAAAGAAAAATCCAAAATAGATTATTAGGAAACTGAAACCAGTAATATATAGACAAAAACCCATCAAGACTAGTTTGAGGGGAGCAGATGTGGCTCAACTGATAGAGTGTCTGCTTACCATACAGGAGGAGGTCCAGGGTTCAAACCCAGGGCCTCCTGGCCTGTGTGGTAAGCTGGCCAATGCACAGTGCTGCTGTGCACAAGGAGTACCATGCCACTCAGGGGTGTCCCCTGTGTAGGGGAGCCCCATCCGCAAGGAGCGCACCCTGCAAGAGAGTGCAGCCCTGCGTGAAAGTGCAGCCCGGCCAGGAGTCACCTGGCAAACATGGAGAGCTTACACAGCAAGATAACACAACAAAAAGAGACATAGATTCCTGTGCCGCCTGGTGAGAATGCAAGTGGACACAAAAGAACACACACTGAATGGACACAAGAAAGCAGACAATGGGGCGAGGGGCAGGAAGGGAAGAGAAATAAAATAAAAAAATATTTTAAAAAATTGTTTAAAAAGACGAGTTTGAGTTTACCCCAAGAATAAGTTAAGGGAGAAAAGCTATATTAGTATTTCAGTGAATGTAGAGAATGTATTTGATAATTGCAGCAATCATTCATGGCACACATACATAACCCCTAAAATAAAACGAAATGTGAGTAGAAGGGCATTTTCTTAAAGTCATAATAAGAGTATCTCTCAACAACCTAAGTTTGATGGTAATCCATTAGAAATATTTAATGGTGAAATGCTAATCAGGAATAAGACAATGGTCAACACTCCTAGTAAATATCTAACTAAAGAGTCCTGTCAGCACATTCTAGACAAATTAGAATGAATGTAGTTTATCTTTTTTACCACCTAATTCCAAGTAGCTACAAAAGGGCCTAACTCAGTATAATATGGTACAAATATAAATATTTGTTAGATAAATGAGTAAAGAAGACCTATCTATGAAAACAGTATTCTGAAAAAAACAGACAATAAAGAATAATTCTTTTTTAGAATTATCATTTTTATATATAATGATTCATACTCATTTTAAGATTTAAACAACATATAAAAATACAAAGAAAGTAAAAAGCCATTTTGCTTTTTTAAGATTTATTTACTCCCTCGCCTTGTTTTTGTGCTCGCTGTCTGCTTTCTGTGTTCTTCTGTATCTGCTTGTCTTCTTTCTTTCTTTTTAAAGATTTATTTTTATTTATTTCTCTTCCCTCCCCCACCCCACCCTCCATAGTCTGCTCTCTGTGTCCATTCCCTGTGTGTTCTTCTTTGTCCGCTTGCATTTTTGTCAGCAGCACCAGGAATCTGTGTCTCTTTTTGTTGCGTCATCTTGCTGCATCAGCTCTCCGCGTGTGTTGCACCACTCCTGGGTGGGCTGCACTTTTTTTTGCACAGGGCGGCTCTCCTTGAGGGGCATACTCCTTGCACATGGGGCTTCCCTACGCAGGGGACACCACTGCGTGGCATGACACTCCTCACACACATAAGCGCTGCGCATGGGCCAGCTCACCACACGGGTCAGGAGGCCCTGGGTTTGAACCCTGGACCTCCTATGTGGTAGGTGGCTCAGTTGAGCCAAATCTGCTTCCCTGCTTGTCTTCTCTTTAGGCAACACTGGGAACTGATCCTGGGACCTTCCAGAGTGGGAGAGAGGCACTCAGTCTCTTGTACCACCTTAGCTCCCTGGTCTGCTGTGTCTCTTATTGTCTCTCCTCTGGGACTCTTTTTGTTGTGTCATTTTGATACACCAGCTCTCCTTGCAGGCCAGCACTCCTGTGTGGGTCAGCATTCCTTCATGGGCCAGTACTCTGCATGGGCCCTGCTTGCCTTCACCAGGAGGCCCCAAGAATTGAACCTTGGACTCCTATATGGTAGACGGGAGCCCAATCACTTGAGCCACATCCACTTCCCAAAAAGCAATTTTGAGTCCCAACACAAAGAAGCCACTCTTGGTGTTCATTATTTTAGATTCTCTATTCATATTAACAGATAGAAGGGTAGGTGGCTAAGCAGATAGATAAAATAATGGACCCAAGATACACAAAATATTTTAAATAAAACGGTATTAAATTAAATTTTGCCAGGCAAGCAATTGAAGTCAAACTGGAGAATTGTCAAACTCCAGATAGATATTTCTTCACCAGAAAAGTCATTAGTATCTAAAAAATTCCACCAAAGTTTTTTTAAAAACCCTAAGTACCTCCACAGTTATCCATGAACTTCAACATCAGGCTAATTATTTCTCCTCCTCTTAATATCTTTTCTCATACATAACAATGAAATCTCAGAATAGGAGATGGAAATAACTGAGTCAATAAAATGTACATTATTCTTTAGTTGCTCACTACAAGCAATACACTGTCTAACGTTTACCCCCAACACAAGGGATTTCTAAAACTCAAGCTGTTTTTTTGAGGTACCACAGGCTGGGGATTGTACCCTGGACCTCGTATGTGGGAAGTGAGCGATGAACCACTGAGCAACATTGGTTCCCCTGAGTTGGTTTTTTCATTTATTTACTTGTTTTCATTTTTGTTTTGAGGAGGCACTAGGAACTGAACGTGGGATGTTCCATGTGGAATCCAGGCACTTAACCTGCTTGAGCCAAATCTGCTCCCCTCAAGCTGACTTCTATTTGCATGATGAATAAGGGGATATATTCCTCTGTTTTTTGGTATGGGGAATTTTGTGATGTTACCCCTGAAGGGATTGCCTACCTATCCAATACAAAATGAATTGAGTTTTCTTAAGTTTTTCTTGGGGTCAGGTAATGGAAAAAAGAAAATGGATACTTGTTTGGAGGAAAGAAAATGAATTTTCCTCTTATAGTTAATGAAAGTTCTTTCATATGTATTATTTCATATCAGCCTTACTTTTTCTTGGGGTCAGAAGAATGAGAATCTGAGAGATGCAGGCCTTACAATAAATAAGAGTCTTTCTGCTTCCTACTAAAATCTGTTCCACATTTTTACGCCACTGGATTGGTTAATTGATTCTAGGGCAACAAAACATGAATCCTCTTTTGACTCCTCATGATTTTGTACAGAAGTGAGGAATGTGACTTTCCTGCCCAAACCAAGTGCACTTGGAACAACTCTGAACGGATGTCTCTATCACTTGTTATGATTTCATTACAGGACAAAAGTGTGTGAAGAAATTGATAAGGACAATATGTTTTTGATATTAACATGAATTTAATTTACACACCAAAATTAATTGTTCCCATTAGGACAATTTACTGTTAATAAGTTTGGCCATGATTCCTTGTATTTTAATGCATCTCATTCCGGTAATCAGGTCTCCCCGATTTCACGGAATCTTGGTTTTTATACTGTAAGAAATGAAGATTAGTTTAGTTTTCACATAAAGGAAGAAAATATTAATTAATGTAACCTGGCAGCCTTGGCCTCAGTCTCCTGCTCCCGGGTTAAGCAGGAACAAAGGAAACCAGCTTAAACCAGTCCTACAGGTAGTAAAAAAGATTCCCAAGACAGAGCTAAGTCAATACCAATTCAGCACTAAATTCCATTCCTTATTTGGCAAAGGGGAGCAGGTAAAAACTGAAATGGTTGGAATGTGATGGGGGAAGCAGTTAATCACATACGTCTGCGTGGGAAATTTAGATCTTCTTGGATAGACTGTAACCTCTAAAGTATCCAGTCTATGGAGAAACAGAGAAAGGGCTTGTGTGCTAGGCTAAGGGGTATAAATTGTGTCATTTTTCTTTGTTCAGGGTGCCAGCCACGTTTTCTGGTTGTGCGCCCCTTCTTACAAGATTGAGAATAAATTACTTTCTTCTTCACAATTGGGTCTTATTTTCTTCCAGAAGATTTCTTTCTTACAGTACTCCAGGGGTCCTGCAACAGGGGCACTAGAAAAAATTCTATTGAAAATACATTTCTCAGTAGGAGCAAAAAATAAGTAGGATGGGTTTGAAGGTGGTACTGACTTTTAAGAAATACTGACCCATGAAAGCCAGAATGGTTATGTTCTTTTGCTCATGGTCTGGATTCCAATACTCTGAACAACTAGCACATAGGTGTCATTACATAGGACCTGAATGAACAATGAATATGAATGAGTAAATGAAAGGATTCTTTGCAAGCAATGCCTGTATCCAGTTGCGCTCAAAACCTAAGTATACAAGCCGGCTCCGCCAGCAGGCCGGAACTCCATGCTTCCATGGCCTGCTTCCTGCGCCCAGCGGAAACTAAACGCCTGTCCGTTTTCGCGAGGGGCGGGGCTCGGGCCGCCCTTGTTCAGTACGCAGCAGTTAGGCCTTAGAACCCCACCCAGGATGGGACGCGGATGGGGGGCGGGGCTAGGTGGAGGCCGTCGCGTCCACTTTGACGTAACTAGCCGGCGCCAGCAGAAGCGAGGTCGGCGGGAGCCCTGAAGAAACACGAAGCGTCATGGCGACCCCCGCCCAGCAGCCTCCTCAGACTAGCGGTGGAAAGCGCAAAGGGAAGGCGCAGTATGTGCAGGCCAAGCGGGCTCGGCACTGCGACGCCGGCGGGCCCCGACAACTGGAGCCCGGGCTACAGGGCATCCTTATCACCTGCAACATGAACGAGCGCAAGTGCGTAGAGGAGGCTTACAGCTTGCTCAGCGAATACGGCGACGACATGTATGGGCCGGAAAAGGTACCGATCCCAGAGCGGGCGGGCAGGCTTGTGGGGAGGAGGGAAGGCGAGCAGCCCGGCTGCCTTTATACGCTTGCGCGCCGCCTCAGCCGCGGGCGGTAACGGGGAGGAGTGTGGCGATCTCGTGTTTACTCGGTTACACACACTGGCTTTCTCTGGAACCAGAGTTCGAGACCTCGTCGAAGTTGTGTTCCGTAACTCTGGAGTCCTCGGATGCCCCAGAGAAACCTTGAACGCCTGCCCGGTTTTGTGCTTGAAATCCTTGCACCTTGGACTTTCCTCACCCCATTGTTAATCACGATAGCTCCCGTTTATTGATTGCTTCCTGCGGGCCAGGCGTTGTGCTGAAGCTCTTCAGAAACATAACATTTACTCCTCATGACATACTTGTGAGGTAACGTTTATGAGGACATTGAGGCTCAAGGAGATTAAGTAGATGGTCCAAGTTCGCAAGGACAAACTTCATTCATCCTCATGATGTTTGCTATGTCTCACCATCTGAACACCATGGTTGTAATCCATATTTGTTCTAAGCAGTATTATCTCTGAAATACCGGATTTAGCTTGTTATTTCTAAAATGCATGTTAAAGTAAGTTTTGAAAAGTAAAGAGTTTGTACCAATACCACCTAAAATCTAACTGTTCATCACAGTTTGGGAATTACTATTTTATTGGCTTGGGATCTGGACCAGTACATACTAACACCCCCCCCCCCCCCCCCTTTTGCCATCCCTCTTCCTCCCTAAGCAATTAAGTAGAGGAGGATAGCACAGAGCAGATTTGCATTCTGGCTGTTAGGGGACAGTCATATACTAGCTTTGGGACTTGGGCAAATTGACTCTGCTGAGCTTGAGTTTATTTGTAAAGCGATAATAATGATAGTACTTTGTAAAGTTTCCTTGAGGCTAAAAAGTATACATAAAATATGTCCTGGTGTATTAAAAAGACCTCATAAATAGGTGTAATTACTATTAGTGGTAAATTGGAAAGCCTGTGAGTGTTGCAGAGAATTAGGCAACAAGTCTATACTGGTATCCTGAGTAAGTTGAACTATTTCTCTGCCCTGTTCCTCAGTATTACAGGAGTAAGGATTTTGAACTCTGTAAGTATTTGGTCTCATCTCACCAAAAAAAGAGTTTCCCAACTTAGGAAGCACAAAGATATCTAATGATGGTTTTAAGGCCCATCCTGAAATGATTCATCTGGTGAAAGCATTTCCCCCTGTCCTGTACTGCCAAGATGCTTTGAAAATTATATGCAGGACAGTTTCAGGGAACTCCCTCCTCCGTGTTTTGAAGGAGTGATGTTTCAGTTTCTCAATAAAAGCTTAATTGTCGGTATTGAGCCATCTGCCACTGGGGGGGTTTCATGTAAGTAGTTAATTATAGCTTTAAACATGGCATTTCTGCTCATTTGTTTTATTTATGCAAACAGTTTACAGAGAAGGATCAGCAGCCATCTGGAAGTGAGGAAGAAGATGATGTGGAGGCTGCTTTGAAGAAAGAAGTTGGTGACATTAAGGCATCTACAGAAATGAGGCTAAGAAGATTCCAGTCAGTGGAGAGTGGAGCAAACAATGTTGTCTTCATTAGGACACTTGGAATAGGTATGTCTGGTTTATATTCTTTAGACTTGTTGATGCTGTAACACCTGAACATCTCCTTGCCTAGAAAATGGCTTCATGGGCATGACTCAGTTAATCATTTGATTGCATCCTTTCTACACTGTGTTAGCATTAGGCATTTAGAGTGGATTGGGTCACGGACATAGCACTGCCTTGGGATGGAAACCTGGCTTTACCGTAACTTTAGGCAAAATGGAGGTATGGCTTATGTAAAAGGGGTAGCTGCTCCTCAGCTCCATCCAATTGTTGCCATTTGGGAATGTGGTCCTGGTAGGATCAAATCTTCCACTTTTTTCAAAGAAGTTGGAAATCTGGAGAAGTTTCTTAATTTTTGAATGTGGGAAACAAAAAAATTCTGAGCAGCCCCAAACATATTTGTATGTAGGCATGATGTAACCTAAGAGCCTCTACTCCCTGGTTTTGTGTACTCGGGGGTCTGGGGCTCCTTGCAGATTTGAGATCTAGATTTCTGTGGTAACTTAGCTAATGGATTAATTAAATCCTTTTGAGAGACTTGCAGTTTTTTTTTTTGGTAAAAACGTATGCACTATTAAAAATTGTTACTCTGATAGTCGCCACTGATATGGGGGAGGGGGAGTTTGGTGTTATAGTCAGATAAATCCGAATATCACAAAAATGTTAACTCCATTGTCTTTACTGGAGTGAACATTTGTTTTTAGTGGAAGCAGTAATAATGCTAAAGAGTTAGAATATTAGCTACAGTATTTATACGTAATGGACAATGAACAAATATTAGTTGGAAAAAAATGACTGGGTAGACTCATCACAAAAATTTCTTCTACATCTACCATCACCTTATGTCAGTGCCAACGAAAATTGTTTTAGAGAGTTTGAAGAATCTCTAAAATTTCTGAGAATTTATATTAACTTGTTGATTCTTTTTTAGAACCTGAGAAATTGGTACATCATATTCTCCAGGATATTTACAAAACCAAGAAGAAGAAGACTCGGGTTATTCTGCGAATGTTACCCATCTCTGGCACGTGCAAGGCTTTCTTAGAGGATATGAAAAAATATGCAGAAACATTTTTGGAACCCTGGTTTAAAGCTCCAAATAAAGGGACATTTCAAATAGTATATAAATCTCGAAATAACAGTCACATGAATAGAGAAGAAGTTATCAAAGAATTGGCAGGTATATTTCTGTTCATGACTATATATTGTTGTCCATTATTAAATACTTGTCCTTGTTTTTAAGAATTTTTTTTAACAAGAATTAATGTTTATATTTTTGAGTATACAACAAATATATTAAAATGTCCTTAAAATAATATCCAACCTAAATGATTTAGATACGTTGGATGAGATTTTTAGGTAAAGTCTTTTGAAATCAAGGTTGAATTTTTTTTTAAATTTACTTTTTTATCACTTGTCTCAAGATTTTGTTTGTATTTATTTATTGAAAAGGTTTAGTGCATTTGACTAAAAGACCATGTAGAAGCATGGACTGCTCTATATATACGTGTGTGTGTGTGTGTGTGTTTAACGAGTTCCCAAAAGAAGGAGAAAAGATTGTTATTTTTAATTCATCAAGCTTAATGGTATCCTTTTCTGCCTAATTGTTGCCCTGTTATTTTTGTTACAGGAATAGTTGGCAGCCTCAATTCAGAAAATAAAGTGGATCTTACCAACCCACAGTACACAGTGGTAGTAGAAATCATCAAAGCTGTCTGTTGCCTGAGTGTTGTGAAAGATTATATGTTGTTCAGAAAGTACAATCTCCAGGAAGTGGTGAAGAGTGCTAAGGACCTGTCACAGCTTAACCCAAAGCAGACAGTGCAAGCAAGAAATGGGAAAGAAGCTAAATTGGAATCTGGTGACAAATCAAATCAAAGTGACCCAGCAGAAGGAAAAAATAACCAGCAGGTGGTGCCAGAGAATAGTGAGGAGGTGGGGCAGACCGAAACAAAGTCTGAGATACAGTTAGTGAATGAGGGCGGAGCTAAACCTGAACTTGCAAGTCAAGTCACAGAAGAATCCAAATCAAATGAAAATGACCTATCATAGGGGGGGAAAAAAATCTGACATTGGTGGTCAGTTTCAAAACTGGGGTTCTATATAAAATTATGACTGAAAATATTGTTTTTGAACTTTGTGTACTGTACTCATATAAGTAGTGAACAATGAGCAGCTCTGTTAACAGTTTTCTTAGTGATCTTTCTGCCCTGTTTGACAGTATGCAGTAGGGTCGTGTGCATTTGGTGGGGTTGGGGGAAGCTATTGATTATTGGTGAACACTGTATTATATACAGAAGGAAGGGTGGTAGGAAAATAATGTTTACCTCTCCCTCATTGTTACCTTCCTCAGCCTTCCTCATGTACTGCCCTCTGACTTGGGAGCAAATAAGCTCTGTGTAATAGGAGATTAGAAGGGAATTTTCCTTCTAAGGAAGGAATTTTTACAAGCCACAACTCAGATGTCCTTGCTATTTTGTTGTAAATCTTTCTAAACCATGGATTTGTATAGGTTAGAAATGAATTGTTTTGTGCCTTTTTTGAATTTTTTTGTGAATTTCCTTAGTTATTATGCCCATTTTTATATTTTATTAACATTGGTTTGTAACAAACAAATTTGATGGTCCAGTGCTGCAGTATTTGAAGGCAACATGTCTGAAAAGAGGACCTTCCTAGGTGTAGATCTACAGGCATTTCTGGTAAGGTTAGTGATGAAAAATTACAATTTTCTGACTTACTTTGTATACTAATGCAACAGGGGACACAAAGAAAGTGTCTTCATAATGAAAGCTACTTTTCCAAGGTTTTTGTGTTCTCCAAGCTTTCCTTTTCCATTGTGCATTGTCTGTGGCATACATTTAAAAATCCAACAGTTGCTCCAACAATTGTAACTATAGTCATAAGTTGGTTTTTTTTAAAAAAGATTCATTTATTTCTCTCCTTTTCTCCCCTGTTGTCTGTTCTCTGTGTTCATTCACTGTGTTTTCTTTTGCATCCACTTGCATTGTCAGGCGGCACTGGGAAACTGCGTCTCTTTTTTGTTGAGTCAGCTCTCCATGTATGCAGCACCACTCCTAGGTGGCTCTCCTTGTAGGGCGCACTCCTTGTATGTGGGGCACCCCTATGCGGGGGCCCCCTTGCATGGCATGGCACTCCTTGTGTGGCAGCACTGCACGTGGGCCAGCTTAGCACACAGATCAGGAGGCCCTGGGTATTGAACCCTGGTCCCTCCATATGGTAGGTGAACGCTCTATCAGTTGAGCCACGTCTGCTTCCCTTAGTCATAAGTATTTGATTAGTAAAGATGTTGATTATTTTAAATGACTCTTGAAATAGCAAAACAGTAAAGTTTTGTTTTAAAAGTCACATGCATTGAAAAGGTTTAGGAAACAAGTTATTTTGTAATAGAACTTACCCTAGAAAAGGAAAATCTGCATAGTTGCTTGGAATCTAAAAATGCCAACATTAAAATGGAAGGTGAATAAAGTGAAAAGACTTTATTCTCAATAGAGGAATTTGACTTATTGATGGTAAGTCACATGATGCTGAAGAGGTTTGTGTGAATAACGGAAAAGGAACAGCTTCTCTATCTGGGTTAATGAATCAACATTTTGCCAATATTTGCCCTGCTATAGCATTTGTAAGTTTTTTAAGTGATGATAAAATTCAAGAAAACTGCTGCACAGAGCTGCCGAAAACAAACAGCAATATATAATTGTAGTGTCTTCATATCTGGAAGCCAAAGGTCTATCGTCTCTACTGTTGGTGCAGTGATTGGTTCCATAAGTCCTCATAAAAAAAGAAAATCTAACGTTGACATTACAGCACATTTCTTTCTTCACAGAACATGCTAACAAAAACTTAGAGATGAAGAAAGTTCTGAGTAATGCTATGAAAATATTTAACTTTTAATAAAGTTTAATTAGACCCATTAATGTAAGAATATTAAAAAACAAAAAATTAAAACGAGTGGAGCGTACGAATCTCCTAGTACATACAGAACTTCAGTGGCTTATGAGAGGAAGAATTTTGAACAGGGTGACTAAGCTGAAAGGTGAATTGCCATAGTTCTTAAAATAGTAGGCCAATTTCAAAGTGACAGGATTCTTAGATTTGAAAGGATTTTGGAAAAATCACATCTCCAGAGAAGCTCGTGACATGTTTCCGCGGCCAACCTGGCTTGAGAATGAAGAAAGATAGCAGTGATTCTCAAGCTTTACTAAAAACCACCTGGAAGAACTACAAAACCAAATGAAACAGTACTTCCCCTTTTTGGAACACTAGACTATGACTGGGTGAGGAACCCTTACTCTAAATCTTTTGCTCAGTCTGAGAATTTGTCTTTGAGAGAAGAGGAAGAACTCTGTAGGCTTTAATCTGATAATTTCTGGATTTTTGTGATACAGGAGTATCCTTACAGCTACAACTTGGTGCTCGCTCTGCCGTACCATTAGTGTTCCCTGCAGGGGTTCCCTGAATTTGAAAGTTACTTTAAGGGTTCCTCCAGAGTACAAAGATTAAAAGAGGCTGGAAGAGACTGATACCAAAGAAGGCTGTAAAATAACTATCCAGATAGAGAAATTTAAAGGGCGGTGAAATTAGCTTTCGTGATGAATTTATTAAATTTTAGAATGTTAGTAATTAAATCTTAAGACTTCTGCCCATCTGGCTATTATGTTAAATGGCTGGTGACATGAGAATGTATTGTATCCTAGCTAGTGGTCCTGTTTTCTAAGCCAGACTAGAAGGATTTGGGGGTGAAGGGGGTTGGTAAGGAAACTACAACTTTGCTAATGCAGATGAGGGCTCCTCAGGCTAGAACTTCCTTAATATAACTTTATGTTTTTAAATTTTTTTTAGGAGGTACCAGGATTGAATCCAGGACCTTGTACATGGGAATCAGGTGCCCCAATGAGAGTTTTTTTGTTTTTGTTTTTTTTTGGTCTGTTTTGTTTTTAAGAGGTACTGGGATTGAACCCAGGACCTGTTTGGGAAGCAGGTGCTCAACCCCTTGAGTTACATCTGCTTCCCCTTTAATACAACTTTAACATTTAGAATGTTAACTCTTAATGGTGTTGAAGTCATCTTGAAGGAATTACAAAACCATTGTTAGTATCATTTGGAGAAACAGGAAGGGTAGGATTTTGGTACTTTTTTTTTTTAGCAGACTTGCTCCAAAATAAAGAGACTTTTATTTTGATTTATGAGACAAAGGGACTCCAGAATAAAATTGGCCGTATACCTAGAGGATGTATAGCGCTGAAACTAGGTGCTTTTACTTTGTGAAAGCTGCTCTCTATAGAAAGATTCTGATTTTATAGGTTGTTTTCAATCTATTTTGTATTTATTTGTATTTGGTAAAACAAGCTATTCTTCCCCAGCTATACATTACCATGTTCTGTTGGAATCTGAATTCTTTCATTGAAAGATTTGTTTTCAGGTTTATAAACTATTCATTTTCACTGGCATTTGAGCCTGTTATTTTATAAATGGTGAGATTCCAGGGTGGGAATTGAGTGCTGCTTTTTTCTTTCTAAAAAATTATGTCAGTTAAAAAACAGTAACAGAAAACTCTAGTATTGTGATTTAGTTAACTTGTTTTGCTCTAGAGAGAAAAAAGTTAAACTTGGTATGTTTTTAAACATATTTCTCTAAGGTTAAACATGATTTTTAAATGTTACTTGTATTTCACTTTTGCTACAGTCAGATATTCAGCTTGTTTTTCATAGTTCCTGATATTTTCAGAGAAATTAAAATCTGGTCCCTGAAGACTGGTGTTTTGTACATTTCCATTCTTTCTGCCTCTTGTTAAATCTCTCAGTAGAAATATTCATAAAAGGTGTTTACATGTCAGATTATCAGATTAAAAAGCCATGTGCATGGCCCTAAAAATGTAAAAATATTATTAATTACTCTTGAGTAATCAATTCTCCTAAATCATTAAAGTTTTGGATTTAAAAATTTGTTTCTCTCCCCTCCCCTGTTGTCTGTTCTCTGTGTCTGTTTGCTGCATGTTCTTTGTTCGCTTCTGTTGTTGTCAGCAGCACGGGAATCTGTGTTTCTTTTTCTTGCGTCATCTTGTGTCAGCTCTCCATGTGTGTGGCATCATTCCTGGGCAGGCTGCACTTTTTTTCACGCAGGGCGGCTCTCCTTACAGGGCGCACTCCTTGCGTGTGGGGCTCCCCTACGCGGGGGACACCCCTGCATGGCACGGCACTCCTTGCACACATCAGTGCTGCGCATGGGCCAGCTCCACACGGGTCAAGGAGGTCCGGGGTTTGAACCGCGGACCTCCCATGTGGTAGACGGATGCCCTAACCACTGGGCCAAGTCTGCCACCAAGTTTTGGATATTTTACAGTGGATTTGCTTAATTTTTTTTACACTTTTAAAAATTAAAGTTAATCACAATGTTACATTAAACATGAGAGGTTCCCATATAACCCACTCCCCACCCCCCAACATTTTTTGTAAATTGTATTTTTTTTAAGATACATAGATTTCAAAAAATGTTACATTAAAAAAAGCATGAGGTTCCAGTATACTCCCCATTTCCCCACCCCTCTCCAACACCAACAACCTCCCCTATCGTGGCACACTCATCGCACTCAGTGAACACATTTTGGAGCACTGCTGCACCATATGGATAATAAGTTTACCCTGTAGGTCACACTCAGTACATTCAGTGGGTTATGGCAGGATACATAAAGTCCAGCATCTGACCCTGCAATATCATTTAGGACAAAATTCCAAAAATGCCCCCACATCACATCTCTTCTTCCCTCTCCCTGCCCCCAGCAACTTAAATTTTAGAACGTTAGGAATTAATATAATCCTTAAGGCTTCCTGCACATTTGGCTATTATGTTAAATGGCTGGTGACATGAGAATGTATTTTATCCTCCTAGCTAGTGGTCCTGTTTTGTAAGCCAGACTAGAAGGATTTGGGGGTGAGGGGGTGGTAAGGAAAATACAGCTTTGCTAATGCAGATGAGGGCTCCTCAAGCTAGAACTACCTTAATATGACTATGTTTTTAAAAAATTTTTTTAGGAGGTAACAGGATTGAATCCAGGACCTCATACATGGGAATCAGGTGCCCCAATGAGAGTTTTTTTTTTTTTTTTTTGTCTGTGTTGTTTTTAGGAGATACTGGGATTGAACCCAGGACCTTCTGTATGGGAAACTGATGTGTCTCCACATCAATGCTACAATTTCTTCTACTAGTCACAATAGTTTTATAGTAGAATATCAGTAAGTCCACTCTAATCCATATTTTATTCCTCCATTCTGTGGACCCTGGGATGGTGATGTCAATTCCCACCTGTAGATCAAGAGGGGGCTTAGATTTCACATGGATGATGGATGCAGTTCTGCTTGCAGTTGTAGGCAATCTTGATTCCCTGGTGTGGTGGGTGACCAACCTGTTAGCTGACCTGGGTAAGTCCAATGAACCAGAGAGTAGGACTTGCAACACTGCTAAGGCTCAGGGTCCAGCTGGCACTGAGCCCTTGATACCGATGACTGTGCTTATGAGCCTATGTACCTGAAATATGAAGTAGGCCTAGAGCTGCAGGGTGCCTAAGAGTTACCTTCTGAGAGCCTCCATGTTGCTCAAATGTGGCCACTCTCTATGCCAAACTCAGCATGTAAATCCATTACCTTCCCCCCAGTGTGGGATGTGACTCCTGGGGATGAGCCTCCCTGGCGCCAAGGGATTACTACCAATCACTAGTTGGTGAAGCAACTAGAAAGAGACCTTGAATAAAAGCTCAGAATATCTCAGCCTACATGTAGGATCATGTGTTAAAAACTGCTTTTTGACCTTGAATAAAAGGGGGAAATGGCAAAGACAAATGAGCTTATATGGTTAAGAGTCTTCAAAAAAGAGTCATGAGGTCATTAGAGGGGTCATGCTTATGCACACTTCAGCAGGACCCCAGAAAAAGCCAAAGTAGATACAACCCTAGGTACTGGTTCTCCTGAAGGCTATGTAGACCCACAGGTTATATGGTCATGGCAGATGGATTTGGAGTTCTGTGCCATGTCAGAGGGCCCTACTTTGGAGTTTGTGTTTCTGAGTGTGATGGAGCTGGACTCAGATGTGACCTTTCTGCATATGCCTCTTCTGTCACTTTTACTGAACCTGTGGTTGGCGCTAGGGATGTTGTGTATTCAGGGGACTTGAATCTCTGGATTTGCTTTAAAAGGGGGGTACAGTAGTACACTACTTGAGATTTCATTAAATTCATTTATTGCCTTTTAAATTAGTTATATTATCTTCATTCTTAGCATTTTAATTCACTTAAAGTATTGGTAATACATAAAGATG
The DNA here is from genome assembly GCF_030445035.2 of Dasypus novemcinctus. Taxonomy (NCBI): domain Eukaryota; kingdom Metazoa; phylum Chordata; class Mammalia; order Cingulata; family Dasypodidae; genus Dasypus; species Dasypus novemcinctus. The sequence goes on from NC_080695.1 coordinate 41,316,986, forward strand.
TTAAGCAGAAGGAATTCTGTCTCATGCCATTTCTCTTAGAATAGTTCTTAACTTTATTTTGAATTAATCAAGACACAAGATTAGTGATATTCATTGCCTGCTATTTTCTAAGTAATCGTTTTATTTCTTCTATTTTAAACACTAGAAATCATAATGCTTGCCTTTGTCAGTTTAATCATAATTTTTCTTCCCAAATATTTTTAGATTTTTTTTGGGGGGGTTGTACAAAAACAACTCAGTTGAAAATTTCTACCAGGAAAGAACTTAATGAACATTTTAAGAGTAATTACTGAATTATTGGGAAGGAAGAACTAAAAGAATGCAGTCATATATAATGCCTCAGTTTTCTTATCAAGCTATGCTCTTCTCCATTCTTGGTCTCTTAAAACATTTCGTTTGATTTTCCCAGTGATTGTCTTTGGAAGTTCTTGAACAAATTCCACCTAATTGACAGAAAAACATAAGAGACACTTGATTTTGTTTTAACTTATCCCAACTTTCAGTATAATAAAAGTGTTTATAAAACTGGTGTTGCGTTTTAAAGTTGGGATTCTCCTTAACTCATTCATCAGAAATTGTTACGTTTATATAGTAAGGAAGACAGTAGAGCCCCATCATATGATTTTTTTGGTACAGATTCACATATATTCTTAGCCAGAAGAAGAAATAATCCCCGTACCCCATTGATTTCCCCCAGTTCAAACTAGTGCTAGGTCTCAACTGCTCCAGGGAAATGGAGTTCACCTCTAAAGGCAAAGAGAAACAAAGTTAATTCTTGGCTTTTGAGCTTTTAAGAATGGGTTTTGGAGGTTATTTATGGAGATTTTAAGAGGTATTTTTTAGTATATACAAATTTTCCCTTATGCTCTGACCTGAAGATCCTAAAATCTTGCTTTTGTTCCCCTCTTCTAGGATGTGACTACTGTATTTTTAAATGCCTTCCAAGAAAATTTCAGGAAATCAATTGGTCACTGATTTAGTGAATTTAATGAAGAAAATGTGACTGGTTGTTAGAAAATTAACTGCCCTTTGTGTGAAATGCCAATTGAAATGTAATTTTCATGTAAGGGAGCACTCAATATTAACCAGGGCTAGGAGGAAACTACAGTGCCATCCCTGTCTTTATATAGAATTGTTCTTAAATTCTCCTTTGAAGAAGATAACTTTGGAGAAGATTCCATAGTTTCTTCGGGTAGTATCTTCTTACTGATCCCTTAATGAGGTCACTTGATACTTAAAGGCATGTACTTTGAATTTATTGGAGTATTAGGGCCCAAGAGGATTAAGATAGATGAATCAAGGTGCCATCCCTAAAATCAAGGCACTTGACAATTGTTTGCTACCATTTAAAAAAAAAAAGTGAAATGGGACTGATTAGTTCTATAAAGGCCTTTAGTAATTTTTCAGTATTATAGAGTGCAGAGCTGAGTAAACTGAATCAAACATTTGTAGCATTCCATCATAAAACCTTTTAAAGCAAAATTCTGAGCATTAAACAAATTGAAATAGTGTTCTACCTAAATAATGAGTCATTATAAAGTCAAAAGCCAGCAAAGTCTATATACTAGCTTAGACCCTAATTTTGTAACACACTTAACATTCGGGCAGAGTACTTGCCTTTCTTGGGTATTTGTAAGGTGCAGTTGATTTTTTCACATGATCCTGAAGTTCAAGAGTTAATTTCTCTGGATTGGATGATTTAAAGGGTGCCGATAAGACAACAAAAGCTTTCACTACCTGTAGGAAAAAGCCATATTGCTGTTTGTTTTTTCACATACATCAAGGGTTTGGATGCATTGCTGAACACAAGTACTTATTAGTTGATATAGCAACTTGAGTGATGAATGCAAATACTTGAGATCACCTCTAAACAAAGCTTGGATACAATTATAAAGTGATACTTTGAGATCTAATTACAGAAAGCGATTTTCAAGCAGGAGGAGGACAGGTATTCAATAAAGCCAAAGGTTGAGTTTTATATATCTGTCATGCATGTGTTTAACATTTCAATCAGGCTGGCCTTATTTATTACACTGGCAGTCCTTGATTTACACATGACCACTTACTCCACAAACACATTGTTAGAAGCAAATGGAGGTTCTAGAGCAGGGATTCTCAACCAGGGGTCCGTGGAAAGATTTAGGGGGTGTCCGTGAGCTTGAATTGAAAAAAATCAACTTATCTTTATTTTTTCTGACCTCGAATTGCAATCTAGCATTTCCTTCACTTATGAATGTATGCAATAAATAAGTTACTGTACTATTCATTTCACCTGACTGGCAAAGCAGTATGTGGAACAAAAAAGGTTACGAACCCCTTTCTAGGTGGTTAGAAGTGATTTGGGGAGGAAGAATTGTGTGTCCTGAGACATGGACTCTCAGGAAAGATTGATCTACCCCTGTGAGGTCTTCTTGTCTGAGAGTTTTTGCTTCTAACACTTTAAAATCCAATGAGATAATAATAATTATTATTTTTTAGGAGGTACTGGGGATTAAACCTGGGACCTTGTACATGGGAAGCAGGTGCTCAACCACTGAGCTACACCCACTCTCCTAATTAGATAATTACTGTGATTAATAAGTATCCTTTAAATCCTTGATGCATGCATTGTGAATAGAATCAGTTCACACATTGATTCTAAGCAGTGTTTACCTCTGATGTTCAGCTGAAACCAATTTTTTTTGTTTTTTGTTTTTTGGTAGGCAAGGAAGTAAAGAGTTTATTGAAAAACAAGGGAAAAGAAAAAAAGTACACACCTCAGACATGGGTGCGGGTATACTACAAGGTGAGACACATGGCTGAAACCAGTTATTTTGACAGACCGAGAAAAGGGTGGCAGGTGGGAACTATTTTTGGAGCATGGAATTCATTGAGAGTGGAGGTGATACAGGAGGTGATACAGGATATGGAGCTGGGCACCGTAGTGTCACTGCAGGTCACCGATATGTGAGGGGGAGGTAGAGAAAGATGTTGGGAGAATGCTGACAGACAAATTATTTTCAAATTTTACCTCTTTCTGGGTCTGTAGAAAACTTTTCATGAGGAAAGAAAACTCCCTTCCATACCTTATGGCTTCCTTCCAGGTTATGACTCTCACTGCCTGAGCTCCCTTTCATTAGTTCTGAAATAGGCTTGTGACGCTTGCTTGTGAACCTGCCCACAATCTCCTGTTTGTATCGTTTCTATAAGAAAATGTATTCTGAGTTCCATAACAATGGTGCATACAGTAAAATCTGCTTCATTTGTTTATGCAGTATCTTGTCACCCTTTATATATATATTAGGAGGTACCGGGGGTTGAACCCAGAACCTTGTACATGGGAACCAGGTGCTCAACCACTGAGCTACATCTGCTCCCTGTTCTTTTTCTTTTTTAATTGTATGAGTCCATTTATATAAAATGTAAATATAAACCAATATATAAAGATGGAAATAGATTAGTGGTTATTTAGGGATGGGGAAGGACAGAGGTTTTGAGCGGTGACTTCTAAGGGGTGTGGAGTTTTTCCTTTTGGAGCAATGAATTTGTTCTAAAAATTTTTGTGGTGATGAATGCACAACACTGTGACCATACCAAAAGCCATTGATTGTACAATTTGGATGGATTGCATGGCATAAGAAACTATTGCAATAAAACTGTTAAAAAAAAAACACACCAAGAAAAAAAAAATGACACAAAAAACAGTGGGCGACCAATTAACTCAACTTTTCACTGACTCCACCTCTGCCCACCACTCTGCTCTGGTCCCTGCACTCCCATGGTTACTGCTGCAACCTTCACCTCTCTCCTCATGTCCCCGGCCTCACTGTGGTGAATCTGAGAGTCTAAGGCCAAGGTGAGGCAAAGGAGCAAAAAGAGACAGAAAGGCAAGGATGAGATCTGGAGGGAGATATGGGATTGAGATGTTTTAAGATAAGAAAAAGCATGTTTGTAGGTTGAGTCATTAATAAAAATAGCAATTAACCTCAACAGAGTACTATGTGTTCATGTGGTATCTAAGTGTCATGTATATATTACTTCATTTAATCCTATGAGGTATGCACAATATCCCCATTTTAAAGATGAGAACACTAAGGCACAGAGCAGTGACTTGCCCAAGGTCACAAAGCTAATAAGTGACAGACGCCTGAGTTCCATAAGACATGTCCATGGACAGAAAAAAGTATCAGAGCTGGCAGAATTCCTAAACCAACTCAAATCAGGCAGCAGGCGGCCACCCAGGAGCCTGGATATTATATGCAGTGTGCTGCTTAAGTTTCTCACTGACTTGAGATTGTCCCCATACCAGCCTGAGTCTATTTTACCTCTGTCTCCAGCTCATGAGCTCCCACAACGCAGGGGCTCCCATTCCCCTAACGCCAACTCTACACAGCACGCTGAGCAAAGGCTCATTAGACAAATGGATAGAACCTTTATTTCCTAACTCACTCCCTATAGACCTCTGTTCAAAAGGTAGAGCAGAGCACTGTATTTGGAAGGCAGGTGGGCCCTTCTTAAGCAATCCAGAATCCAAAAGAGCCTCAACACCTTTAATTCTTCATTGCGATCGCTTCTCACATTCAAAGGGAAAGGGGAAGCAGGACGGCAAGGTCCACTTCTGTGGGTTCAAGTCTTGTTGAGGATGTTGAGCAATTAGAGGGGCTTCTCGGAGAAGATACAGCCTTTCTAGATACCCAGGTCTGGAGAGCAGCCTGGCTCAGCAGGTCCCCCTGACTGGGTGTCTCAAACTCTTCTTTGGGGCTGAGGGCCAAAGCTGGGACTGGGTGTGGAACCCAGGCCAGGCGGTACCCCTGGGGACTGGTAGCCATGCTCACTGGGGCCCAGGGGGTCCCGGCTGAGCAGTAGCCACATCGCAGGCACATGGCGGCATACTGTGAGGGGGTCTAAGTCTGTGTCTGGTGAGGTTGGGACCCAGCTGTCCTCAGTCTACAGAAAGCATAGCTTCATGAGCTGGTGCAGGCCTGGTACCCGATGCCTGACTATCTCAGCGCAGCTGAGAGCCTTCCCTGCTGCCCGGCCAGAACCTGAGAACGCCACGTGTCATGCCATGTACTGCCACCCTCCAACTGATCCAGTGCCAGCCGCAAGCAGGTTGCAGATTTTGCTGCCATCTCAGACCAGTTCCTCCTGGGTATCAGTAGGTAGTGGACACCAGGGAAGGCACTAGGAGCCCCACAGAGCCAGCTTTCTGGTAGTGCTCCATCTTGCTTGGCTCTGTCTATAACTCTTGCTGCCAACGTGCCTCAGGGGCCCTCATGCTGTATCTGGAGCTAAGGGGGTATGCGGGCGGAAGCCGTGGCTGTTCTCCCTTTTTTTTTTTTTAAGTAAATTTTTAAATTGTCTTTTTTTCAAAAAGATACATAGATCACAAAAATTGTTACATTAAATAATACAAGGGAAGCGGCTGTGGCTCACCAAGTTGGGCTCCTGTCTACCATATGGGGGGCCCTGGGTTCTAGTCCCGGGGCCTCGCAAGTGCCGTGGAGTGCCACCACGCCAGCAAGCACCATGGAGAGCCAACTTAGCAAGGTGACACAACAATAAAAGGGAGACAACCGAAAACGCAGAAGAATGTGCAGCGAATGGACACAGAGAGCAGACAAGCAAACCGCAATGGGGGGGAAATTAAAAAAAAAAAAAATATATATATATATATATAAGAGGTTCCTATATACCCCTCCCACCCCCTCCTTTCTTCCCACATCAACAACCTCTTTCATCATTGTGGCACATTCATTGCATCTGATGAATACATTTTGTAGTACTGCTGCACCACATGGATAATAGTTTACATTGTAGTTCACACTCTCTTCCAGTCCATTCAGTGGGTTATGGCAGGATATATAGTGTCCTGCATCTATCCCTGCAATATTATTTAGGACAACTCCAAGTGCCAAAAATGTCCCACATCACACCTCTTCTTCGCTCTCCCTGCCCTCAGCAACTCCCATGGCCACTGTCTCCACATCAATGATACCATTTCTTCCATTGCTAGAGTCACAATAGTTATATAGGAGAATACCAGCAAGTCCATTCTAATCCATATTTTATTTCTTCATCCTGTGGACCCTGGGATGGTGATGTTCTCCCTTTTTAATAACAGTGGAATTGACACCAGCCCCTAGCTCCACGGACAGGTATTGGGTCTGGCCGGTTAGCATATACCATTCCCCCCAGCCATGTTGGTTAGTTTAGAGATGTGATCCAAAATAGGCCAATGTAATCCTGGGAGTTGTTTGAAACTGTTGGAAAGAGAATCTCTTTCCTTCCACTGGGGTTATTAAGCTGGGTAAACCTGAAGTTGGTTGCCATCAGGTAGGAAGAACCTGCCCAAATGGAGCCAGCATAAAGAACAGCAGAACTAAGAGATGGATAGAGACTAACTCTCCACATAACTTTGTGTGAGCCTTTGGATGTAGCTGTACGTGAAGCCTCACTACCCCTGAAACCTCTCACTTATGTGAGCCAATAAACCAGGGGTTCGTAACCTTTTTCATTCCACGGACCCTTTTGCCAGTCAGGTGAAAACCACGGACCCCTTACTAAGTCTACACTACACTGTGTATTATTTAATAAATACATCACACTCACACCAACATGTCCCCACGAGAATATTTTTTTAAATTTCAATTCAAGTTCACAGACCCCTTGTAAAGAACCTCTGCAAAACTGCTCACCACCCCTGTTTAACTCAGTTTGAGCTGAGTTTCTGTCACTTGCTACCAAAAGTATTCTAAAACTCTCCCTTGGGAAACAAAGCATTGGTAAAATTGATTGTACAGATATTTTTGCCACATGTGTGCTTCATAATGAGAAGCAAATGACTACTCTTGATTCAGTCTTTGCAGTGATCCAGTGCATGAAACTTGAAACTTGAAAACTTAATGACATTCACTCTACCTCTCCTCTTACTGGATCTGGGCTACTGACAACAGCCGATTCAACAACTGCTGGGTGCTCAATTAGTGCGCTCTCCACTTCAAACGGCCCAATACGGTACCTAGAAGAGAAAAAGGAAGCCTTTGGTCACTGCACCACCCAAGTAGGAAATCTCCCCTGGCAAATGTGTGACAAGTGTACAGACCCAGAGGATATGATGACATCATCAGCTCTGCCGACAAACCAAAAATACCCATCACTGTCCATCACTCCTCTGTCTCCAGTGACATAAAAATTTCCCCTTATTGTGGCAGCAGTTTTCTCTGGATTATCCTAGGAATCAAAGATGACATTTGGGGATTAATTTGGCACCCTAGTACATTACACATTCTATTTTAAAAATAAATTAGTTTTAAAAAGTAGTTCCTGGTATAATATACAAAAGATCCAAAGAGTATAATAAAAAGTAAGCCTACAGGAAGCGGACTTGGCCCAGTGGTTATGTAGTCCGTCTACCACATGGAAGGTCCGCGGTTCAAACCCGGGCCTCCTTCAACCGTGTGCAGCTGGCCCATGCGCAGTGCTGATGCACTCAAGGAGTGCTGTGCCATGCAGGGGTGTCCCCGCGTAGGGGAGCCCCACGCGCAAGGAATGCGCCCCATAGGGAGAGCCGCCCAGCACGAAAGAAAGTTCAGTCTGCCCAGGAATGGTGCCGCGCATGCAACAAGATGACTCAAAAAAAGAAACACAGATTCCCGTGCCGCTGACAATAACAGAAGCGGACAAAGAAACACACAGCAGATAGACACAGAGAACAGACAACTGGGGCAGGGGGGAAGGGGAGAGAAATAAAATAAATAGATCTTAAAGAAAAAAAAGTAAGCCTCTTTGCCACTTCTACCATGCTAACCCACCCAGTTTTCCCTTCTGAAGACAATCACAGCAACCTGTTCCTTACATATAGAATTTAACCTTTACAAAACTCTTAGGAGATAGAAGCTATTCTCCCCATTTTATAACTGATGAAATAGACTTGGATTTTGTGACTTGTCCAAGATCACACAGCAAGAAATGGTGAATGTGGAATTGGGACGCATCTCTGTATTTAATCCCTATACTACCTTTTCTATTAAAACATGATAACACATTCTACATGCTCATACCACATATTCAGTGAAGAAACAAAAGGGCCATGTAGAATTTACTCTGAGGGCAATTTCCCCTTCTTTGCCAGGTGGTAGGATATGGCCATTTTCATCTATAATCTAGAATGAAAGAAATGATATAGATTCTTCAAATGTTCTTTTCACAAAATGAAAATGGATTATGAATAGTTGTATAGTGAATAGCAGAAAACTAAACTATTCTCTCAACTTACCTGGACATCATAAGGTAGAACTCCTTTCCCCATTGAACCTGGTTTAATTTCTTGTCCTTTCTGATTGGCACAAATTATTCCCTATTCAGAGGACATGCTTTACATGAGTATGTAAAAATCCATTTTCTGTAGTCGTTCAGCTCATTAGAACGAAACATAAGATTCAGTTCTGACTGATCGGTATGCAAGATCATGTTCTGAAATATGTTATTTTAGTCAACCAAAGGTTCTCAAACTTGAGCGTGTATTAGAATCACCGGAGTATTGTTTTTTTCTCTTTTTCCTAAGATCTCTTTATTATTAAAAAAAAAAGTTACATTTGGAGCATTGTTAAAACACAGATCCCTGGGCCCCATCCCAGAGTTTGATTTACCAGGTCAGGGGCGGGGCCTGAGAATTTGCACTTCTACCAAGTTCCCAGATGGTGCTGCTGTTGCTAGTTTGAGAACCACATTTTGAAGATAAGGGTACCATTAAGTACCTTGGTTGGACTAAATTCCCAACGGGAGTCCTTCCCAGTTAGTGCAGTGGAACTACGACCTGCTCTATTGAGGACCTCTCCAACCTCCAGTACCTCTGAGATTTCCAAGTGTGGGGAGGAGGCAGGAAGGCTGTGTGGAGTCATCGTAACTCCTCTTCTGCTAAGCCTAAATGAGCAACTCACAAGTTTTGGTAACTGCTGGCAAGGTAAGCAGGGAAACACCATAAAAGTTTAGAACACAATGGGGCTGCTTCAGGGTCTGAAGTGTTACCCAATAGGCTAAACTCAAACTTTGCCCTTTAAATATACCACTTCTGTCTGTCCATAGCCCTCATACAGCTCCAGGCCAGTTTGCTTCTTCCACTGCTCCAGCACCTCCGGGTTGAGTGGCTCTCCTCCTGTCAAGCAGTGCCGCAGCTTCTTGAATTTGTATCTGGAGAGAAAGAGTTGCAAGGGATCTTTGGGGGAGAAAATTGAGTGGCTTTCACTGCAAGATAGGATGTTCAAGCAAACGAGCTCCGAGAGGATGGTCTTGAGAAAGTTCAGTCAACAAATATTTCTTGAGCAACTATTACATATCCAGACATTGTCCTAGCTAGGCATGTGGGATACATTAGTAATTAAAATGAAGATTCCTGGTAGAACTTACATTTTAGCAGGGGGAAGAGAAGTTAGCTACTAAAAAAAGTAAAAACGTGAGAGAAAATACTAATTATGATATTGAGTGCTTATTATGAGCCAAGTGATAGAACAGCTAACATCAGTTGAGGAGTTACTGTGATATAAGGACTTTAAATAGCACTCTTATAATCTTCATAACAACTATTTTACAGATGAGGATATCAAGGCTCAGAGAGGTTAAGGAACTCACCCAAAGTATGCCAAACAATAAAGGGCTGCAGAGGATGTGCTGTCCTGTGTCCTTAGCATTTGTCAAGTATTGGGCCAAGCATGGTGCATGCAATGCATTCACACCACAACCACCTGAGGTCACTCTTCTTACTCCTTTATAGATGGAGCTACTAGAGGCTTAGCCAGGCCAGCTTGACTGTAAGTAGCAAAACCCTTCCTCCTTTGGCTTGGAGCTTGAACTTTTAAGCTCAAGTTTACTACTCTGTCACTAATGGGACTTGGATTAGAAAGCTTGAATCAGCCCAATTCTGAAAGAGTGGCGTCCCAAATGGCCAGGTGGGTGTGGGTAAGACGCAAACTGTATGCATTCAATATCAACATTGAATAACCCTTGATGTGCGCCTTTTGGGGGCCTCAAACACTGACTAGGAAGTTTCTCCCAGTGCTCTTCCTTCCGATTGTCCAATTCTTGGTGGGAACAGAGCGTGGAAGAGACTGCACTATCTCTCTCATATTACATTTATATTAGTTAAATAAATATACACTGCAACTCTGCTGTATGCTCAGGTGAGTTGGCTAAATTGAATATAACCACATAAGACTTCATTAGCTTCTCTTCGAGGCAGTTAGAAAAAAAGACTGCTAAGACTTTTGAGGCAATTCTTAACTGCAGGTAGTGTTAAAAGGCAAACATTTGGGGAATGGAAGTTCTGGGACTGTAGGAGTCTGTTTTTTATCCCCCAGAAAATGTCCAATTGCCCCTAGATGCTATCCCAGCGATTTAACTGGGGACAGTTCTGCTCCCTAGGGGACGTTAGGCAATGTCTGGAGACAATTTTGATGGTCATGACTTGGTGGTAGGGAGGAAGTGCTACTGGTATCTTGTAGGCAGAGACCAGGGGTGCTGCCAAATGTCCTGCAATGCCCAGGAGAACCCCCCCCCCCCCCCCCCCCGCCCATGCAGAGAAATATTTGGTACAAAATGTCAACATTTGAGAACATGGGCTATCCTGTGCTTAGAAGTAGAGATTTGTACGCTGGATTATATGTATTTTTTTGCGGTAATGGAGATTTCTGCCCAAGTACTTCCTTTTTTTTTTTGAGGTACTGGGTCCAGGAATGAAACCTGGGACCTCATATGTAGGAAGCCAGTGCTCAACCACTGAGCCACATCGGCTCCCGAGTTGGTTTTTCGTTTGCTTGCTTGTTGTTTGATTTTTGGCTTTGGGAGGCACCAGAAACTGAACCCAGGACCTCTAATGTAGGACCTCCTAGCACTCAACCACTGGCGCCACATCCACTCCCTGCCTAAATACCTCTTGAGGTCTTTTTGCACAAGCATCCGGTACACAGTAGGAGCACTGCACAGGGTCGTGATGGGATAAGTGGTCAGCGTCTGCATGATTTAGGAAAGAGACAGATATCAGAGTGGTTAATTGAAGGCCACCAGTAGAGCTGATGTTGACCCTCTTTCATTGTCTTTCATCACCATGTGTCCATTTTATGGTCACTACCAGGAATAAAGAAGCAAATACTTTCTCATTTGTCACTTGTGACTGAATGTCTATTGGTACTTTCCAATTTTTTGGAAAGAATGTATAACAGTTACAGTAATAGACATATATAGTCAAACACAACCAACAAGGGAATTGTTGAATTTAAGAACCACAAGGTATGTCCTGTTTATTCTACTTCAGGGATGCAAGGTACCTTCCACAGTGGAATCTTGAAACTGCTGACATATTCCTGCATAATACTGACTCTGAATGTATAAGCTTGACTCACTGGGACCTTTCAGTATTATTCTGATAAGATCGGTCAGTTCTTTTGAGTGGATTGATGAAATGCATAAATAAAACATTTCTTAGGCATTTTCTGAATTAAGGTTTCTAGGCTCACTGGACATCCAGCTTCTTAAAATCAAAATAGTGACCTAGGTATCATAAATCTAGAGAAACACTAATTTTGCCAGGAGATTTTTCTCTGGAGAGCTTCCACTATATGAATTCTACAATGTAAATTTCAGCATTTGGGAGAAGGTTCCTAAGACGCATGTCTAGGCTATCTGGGTTGTTGTAGACCAGCAATAGCTTGTGATCTGTAAATGAGTCTCTCCACTGTGTGTATCCTTTTGTTCTAATTGTTCTTACTAAGTGCAATATATATAAGAACAGTGTGAATTCATAAAGGTTTTTACAGCACTTAAAACACACCTATTATCTCTTCTTCTTCTACAAATGTAGGTTTTGAACCATACATTTATTTGCAAAGCTAATTTATTTATTTCAGGGCATTTTGTGAACCAGATGTTCTTGTGTCACCCTAGATTTCTGTTGAGACCCTCAAACCATCTTGTCAGACCAGTTAGCGAAATAACCAGGCCACCATTGCTGTTATTTACACACAGGTGTGGTGTTAATTGAATAATATGCATTTCCTTAAACTTAGTTGGTTTTTCATGGTTGAAAAATAATTGTCCTGCATTATGTTTTTCTAAAGGCTAAAGAAACCAGAGTTATCTGATATCTCAATCTAGCTGTCTCTGGCTGAGAAGAAAGGACATGCCTGGTTTCAGGAAAGAGTATTGGATTCTGAGATTTCACAAAGTGAGAAGCATGGAGTAGGAGGAATGGTCTGGTCTATGGGAGAAGTATCCCTTACTTTAGTCTCCTCCAAATAGGAGTTCGGATTTACCAACTATTCTCTTTGTTTCACTGAATCAGAAACCAAGTATTTGGTTGAGAATTCTAATCAATTATTTAGAACCAGGCTCTTAAATGCCCACAGATTAAGCAACACTAGCAAATCCTGAACTACTTGAAGCAGAAGAATGGATTTCATGCCTGAGAGTGTGGTGAGTATTCTCTCTCCACTGTGTTAAATGCAGTCAGAAGCCAAGTCCATGGAGTCTTTGCTTCTTTAAAAGGAATGATATCCATAAGCCCAAGGAGCCCTGTATTTTGAGAAATTATTTCTTTATGGTCTTGTGGGAGATAAGATAGAGCTCTCATTATGTGCAGCCGAAGGTCACTACTTACATCTAAGAAGGTATCTGTGTCAAACTGGGCCATCCGATGCACAAAAACACAGGCTCCCTGAAGCCAGGAAGAAAACACACTGCCAATGGCAGCCTTGACCCAGCCGGTGTCGGACATGTTCCATATTATATCTGAGGCCTTCAAGTCCAGCCAATACCTGAATGGTATGGAGAAGAAACAAAACAGGCAAACAACAACAACAAGACAGGAAAAAGCAAAGCAAAGCAAACAGGCTGGTGTCTTTGTGGAGTGGTCTTGTCCCAGAACTTTGACTGCTACAGAGAAGTTTCAAAAGGCCCTCTAAGCATGGCCACTCTCTTTAGAGGGCCCTTTCAGAATCCCAGGTGGCCTGAGAGAGGAGTGGGAGGCTGAGTATGACATGATTTTCTGATTTCATCCTTTGATACAACAAATATTTATTGAACAATTACTGTGCGTGCTAGGCACTGCATTATAGCTGTGCGCAAGAAAGACCAGATTATAGTTCAGGAGGCAGATAGTGAAAAAGCACACAATAAATAAATGTCATAATTTCAAATAATATTAAGTGCTACCAGGAAAATGAAACAAGATAATGAGACAGTTTTTCTATCTCTAGGTAGGCCTGTCTGACAAAGAGGAGAAGGATATGCAGTGTGCATACATACTGCTTCAGGGATTGAATCAAAGCTGAATCCTACCTTTTTGGCTTGATCATTTGGTTAGATGGGTCAGTTATGGAGCTAGGGCAGTCATCCAGAGTTTATTATGTTATTTATGAGATATTTACTAGCCATCCACAGAGAGATGTCAGCTAGACAGTTGGATATATGTGTTAGCAGTTCGAGGAGAGTTCACCAAAAATGAACCATGTTTTCCTCCCTACCTCCCACAGAGGGTGTACCCAATGCCAAGACTGCTCTGGGTGTGCTGGGCCATCTTGGGAGAGCCTGTGGTTCCACTGGTGAAGTAAATGGCCATGGGTTCTTGACTTCCTGTCTCCACACAGCTGTGCTCCTCAGAGGCAGATCTGCAAAATATGGACCCCAAGATGACTGATGAAGATGGCAAACCAGTTTAACTGATTTTTTTTTTTTGTGCTGCTACTTCTTCTCTTGATACAGAAGACATTTAATAGTACAGAACCTAATCCAAAGTCTCCCCCAGAGGTGTAAGAAATCTTAAAATTCTTCAAGAAAGCTTAGTTGGATTTTGTGATCTGATATGATCTAGTGTCAAGATTTACCAACTCAGATCCTTTTAATTTTTTAAAGCTCTACCTCCCTAGAGGCCAGCTGAATAGCCGAGTTAACATTCAGTATTAATAACAGAAGAAGATTTGTTTTCTTTATTTAAATAAATAAATTTAATCTATTTTTAAATTTTTTCCCCTCCCCCCTTGCGGTTTGCTTGCTGTCTGCTCTCTGTGTCCATTTGTACGCTCTTCTGTGTTTTTGGTTGTGTTTTGATTTTCCGTGGCATGCGGATGAGCCTACCTTCACAAGGAGGCCCTGGAAAGTGAACCCAGGGCCTCCCATATGGTAGACGGGAGCCCAACTGATTGAGCCACAGCCTATTTCCAATTTAATCTATTTTTTAATCTTTAATTTTAAAAACCAGTATTGAATCTTTCTAAATTGTTATATTTCAGAAGTTTTTATTTTTTAAAGGAAGAGTTTTGGCATTTAAATTAAATGTTTTAATAATTTTTGTTCACTATCTTTGGCAGACACAGCTAGTTGCTTACCAAATAGCCATCTCCTCTTTGCACTAATAGAATGCATTTTATTCAGATTATCAGGCAGTCATGTGCTTCAGGAAAGACTGCTCCCCACTTAGCTCCTGAGTTAAAGCATGATTAACCTAAGCCAAGCACAGTGATTCTTTTCCTTGTCAGTGATTGGTTTAGGCATGGGCACATGATGCAGTTATGGCCAATGAGGTGTAAGGGTTTATGGGAAATGTTTCCTTGTTCTTAAAAAGCATCATGAGGAAGGGATGCTGCCTCACCCCACCCCCACTCCTGCTGTTTTCTGGTCTCTGGGTATTACTATGAAAGTGTTTGATGCCTGCACCTTCCCTAGCCATGCTGGGATTTTGAGGGGGAGTAGCAGATGTACTGAGGAGGGCCTGATGGAAAGATGAATGAACCTGGGTCCTTGTTAATTTCTTCAAACCACGGAGTTAACCAACCCTCACATCACCCTTCCTCCGCACTTCTTATTGTAAGATAATAAAATTGTTTAAGCCATCTTCACGTGAGTCTCCTGTTAATTACTTAAGCCAAAAGCATTCTAACTGATAACAGTATCTGTGGTAGATTGTCTGCATAGATAGCTCTAACAATTTCTTCCATCTTTATACAAGTATGCCATGCCCCACTGAAGCATGGGGCCCATATTCTCTCCCCTTGAAAATGTTCTCTCCCTCATGCTTGATTTGACTAACACAATGTGGTAGAAGTGAAATTCTGGGAAATCTGGGCCTTAAGTGGCTTGATGGTTTTTACTTTCCCTGGAGCAACTCAGTTACCACATAAAGACATTCAGACTGTCCCTCTGGAGAGAGAGGACATGTGGAGGGGGACTGAGGTGCTCCAGATGACAGCCAGCACCAAGTCCCCAGGTCTGAACCCACCTTCCATCCTCCAGCCCCAGTCAAGCGGTCTTGGCTGACAGTGTGTGGAACAGAGACAATTTGCCACTGTTGAGCACTTCATCAATACCTGACCCATAGAATCATGAGCAAATAAAATCATTGGTGAAGTGGATTTGGTTCAACTGATAGAGCATACATCTACCACACGGAGGTCCAGGATTCAAACCCAGGGCCTCCTGACCTGTGTGATGAGCTGGCCCATGTGCAGTGCTGATGTGTGCAAGGAGTGCCATACCATGCAGGGATGTCCCCTGCATAGGGGAACCCCACGCACAAGGAATGCATCCTGTAAGGAGAGATGCTCCGCGCGAAAAAAAGCACAGCCTGCCCAAGAGTGTCACTGCACACACGGAGAGCTGACATAGTGAGATGAAGCAACAAAAAGAGACACAGATTTCCAGTGCTGCTGACAATAATGCAGGTGGACACAGAAGAACACACAGCGAATGGACACAGAGAGCAGACAAGGGGGGGAGAAATTTAAAAAAAAATCTTAAAAAAAAAAAGATTGGGTGGCAGACTTGGCCCAGTGGTTAGGGCGTCCGTCTACCACATGGGAGGTCCGCGGTTCAAACCCCGGGCCTCCTTTACCCGTGTGGAGCTGGCCCATGCGTAGTGCTGATGCGCGCAAGGAGTACCGTGCCACGCGGGGGTGTCCCCCGCGTAGGGGAGCCCCACACTCAAGGAGTGCGCCCCATAAGGAGAGCCACCCAGCGCCAAAGAAAGTGCAGCCTGCCCAAGAATGGCACTGCCCACACGGAGAAATGACACAACAAGATGACACAGCAAAAAGAAACACAGATTCCCATGCCGCTGACAACAACAGAAGCGGACAAAGAAGACACAGCAAATAGACACAGAGAACAGACAGCTGGGGCGGGGGTGGGGGGAGGGGAGAGAATAAATAAATAAATAAATCTTAAAAAAAAAAAAAGATTGTTGTCCTATACCACTAAGTTTTGGGATGGTTTGTTACTCAGCCATAAATAACTGAAACAGTAATTTAAGAATTTTTAAGACCCATGTATCGGATTAAAATTTTCCTGGTTGAAAGGGATAGGGTTAATGATGCCATTTTAATTTGTCTCCATGGTGAATGATTGATGTTATTGAAACTGAGAAACCAGAATGAGTAATTATATGTACATGCATCACATTGTCAGAAATAATTTCAGGAAATATTTACGTAGTGTCCTTGGTAACTCATTTTTTCCCCAAAAAGTAGACAAAGATACATTAATTGTATTGCTTTCTCAATATAAATATAGGGTGAAGTTGGTATATACTGGGCTGGAGAGAAAGATTTTTTTTCAAAGTATCTAATACTGTGAATAAAAACAAAACCAAAGCACTCAAATTTGAAGACTCAGCAATAAGGCCTTCTCAATCCAGTATGGAAACCTTTCAAAACAAGGCCCTCCCCCTCCCCTCCCCCTCCCCCTCCCCCTCCCCCTTTCCTTCCCCTTCCCCTTCCCTTCTCTTCTCTTCTCTTCTCTTCTCTTCTCTTCTCTTCTTAAAAGAAAAGACTTAACAATCAATAAGTGACAGGGAGATTTTCAAGCAGTGATTCCATTGTCTGACTTGTTTCTCTTTCCCTGAGTGTCTGCTAGCCTTACATCTTCCTGGGTTTTCAGAGCTGACTCTATGCTGATGACTCCCAAATTTGTATCTTTACCTCTTTGAGCCTGAGACTTAAATAATTCCACCTGCTAGATATTTGGGTGTACACAGGCCCCTCCATCTCAGTATGTCCAACTTTAAAATCATGATTTTAACCTTCCTTTCCTGACTCTCTTGCTCACTGAGGTTAAAAATTTCAGTCTTGACTCCTCTCTGCTTCATCCTCCACATCCAAGCAGTCTCCAATTCCTGCTAGCTCTTTAGCTTGGCCTCTTCCCTCCATCCCAGCTGCTAGAGCACAGATTTAGAGTCTCATCATCTGTTCTCTTGATAACTACCTCAGGCTCCAAGATAGTCCCTCTGGTTGCCATTTGCTTCTCCTCAGATTCATCCTCTAGTCTATAGGCTGCCAGAGAGATCTATTTAAAACCCAAAACTGACCTTGACACTTCCTTTCTTAAACCCTGACAATGGTGTCCCTTGTTTATGGGGGCAAGTTAAAGATTGATCATGGCATATGAGATATCCCATAATCTAACCCTCCTTGTTCCTCTGGCCTCCACTCTTTATATTTTGTTCTCCAGCCACCCCCACACTGCTTGCAATTCATTCCTTGCCCATTTCAGGCTGTTACTTGCTTCCATACATTTGTTCATGCTATTCCCTGTAACACTGTCTCGATTCCCTCAAGACCAGAATACAAGGCTTTAGGCTCCCAGAGCAGAGTCCTTTTCACTAGGACAGGAAAAGAGAAGCATTAGTCTGGTCCATAATTCTGTCCTTGTCCCCATCCTATTATGAAGACTCTGGAGAGCATTCAAATAGGCTTCTCTCCTTGGAAAGTAACAGAAGGTGAGAAACTTTGAAATGAACTCCTGGAAGAGAAGGTTGACTGGATGCAGAATTAGCTCTCGTTGCTCTATGTGGGGTGCTGAAAGACTAGCTAGCTCCTCAGGTCTTACTTTTTTAGGGAAATTGTCCACAGCCTTTTTGGAGTTACGATATTCCAAAGTCAATTGCTTGCAGAGGAAATTTCCTTCATCTTGAAAGCCACTCCCCCCAAAATGTGCTAATCTCCAGTTCAAAATCCATATGAATTTAAAGTCACTTTTCTTTTGTGAATTTTGTGGCACCTTTAGGTTTCTGGGGACTCAAAAGCATTTGAGTTGTTAGGACCAGGGACCTCTGAAGTGAGGGTGCATGCTGCCAAGGCATGTATAAGACAGCTAGGAGGGGGGGAAAAACAGGAGAACATCAAACTATATGTTTTACTCATTCTTTACATTTTAAAATAATTGGTATTTTTTATAAAGCACTAAAGTATATATATAATTTATAAATAAATAGTTAAACATATATTAGGGGAGTGTACTCAAAAATATTTTACTGAAAGGGCTCACATTTAAATAATCTGGATACTATTAGCTTAAGAGAATCACTGCATTGCTGAATGATTTTGATAGCTTGGAAGTAATAATAATAGTTATAATGATTATAATATTTATGGAGTTATTACTCTGTGCCAGGCATTCCACATGCTTTATCACATCTATTTCCTATACCACTTCATGAGGTAGAAACTATCTAAGATCACACAGCTTATAAAAGATGCAAACAGGATTCAATGCTGTGGCTCTTGGGAAGGAATTTGGGGATTGGTGAATAGGATTTGGTTTACATTAATTAGTAGGATAAATTTTCATGCCAGCAAAGGAAATTGCCCTATTAGTCAATGGGGTTTTCATGACTTTCCTTTCCAGAAACTTCTCTGGGAGAAAATTTTAAACATAGCTATTTAACATCTTTTTGAAGAATGATACCAATAATTAACATTTCGTTATCTTTCTTTTAATTTTTTTTGTCTTTGTTTTTTTTATTTTTCTCCTTTCGTTTTTCTTTCTTTTTTTTGTTTTAGTTTTTTTGCTTTTTTTTGGGTCTAATAATTAACATTTTACTCACTTTTTTAAAACAACATGTGAAGCACTTTCTCTCATATTAGCGTATTTTCTCCTCACAACAACCCTTGAGATATATGCAGTATAATTATCCCCACTTTACAGGTGAAAAAAACTGAGGTTCAGAGAGGTTAAGTGATCTGCTTTGTATACACATTCATTTATTCAATAAATATTTCTTAAGCACCTATTAGGTGATAGGAATGGGTTAATAGTGATCAAGCAAATAGACCAACAGACAAAACTTCTGCCTTCTTGGAGATTATAGTCTACGGCAGAGACTGGCAAACTATTTCTGTAAAGAACCACATTGAAGCTGGTTAGTAAGATAGGGAATCAATAGATGAGTCTGGAACCTGGCAGCAGTCATGTGGACATCAATAACATCCAAGAAGGCTGCTGGAAGACCCCCACCCCAAAATCCTGCCATCCAGAACAAAGACTTCCTCTGGAAGCCAGGAGAAGCCCTGGATATTCCCCAAGGACTTTATCATTGGGCCCTCATAAGAGATTAATGGGTGGGGTAATCAATCAAAACAGCGAACAGCTGGAACCCCTCCCTTGCCATTAGGAAAGGGGTGGAATAATTAACAGTTCAAAAAGGCAGGCACAGAGCCTAAGCTCGCTCTCATGCTCTCTTGCCTGTGGACTGTCCTGCCTTCTGTACACTGGTCTCACCATTCTTCCTCTGCCGTGTGAATACCCAAGTAAAACTTGTGCATTTATAATCTATCATGGGGAATTGTAGTCTGTAAATCAGCCCACTTTATCACTTTTCAACCCCTTCCTCTCTACCTGGGACTCCTGATCTGTTATTTTCTCCCATTTCTCTTCCCTCCCTACCTGAATAAATTACTGGCCTAACTCACCCGGCATGCTCTTGAAATTTCATTTCTGCAGCATAGTGAAGAACCTAAATAAAATCCGGTAACAACATGGTAAATATTTTAGGATATGTGAACCATATGCCGGCCAAACTCAATTTTGTGATGTAGAAATAGCCATAGATCAAGTGTAAGCAAATGAACATGGCTGTGTTCCAATAAAACTTTGTTGATAAGAATAGATGGAGGCCTGGATTTGGCCTATGGGTCCTGATTGCCAACCCCCACTCTAGGGGAGAAAAAATAGACAGTAACTAAGGAAACAAATGAATTAATGTGATAATATCAGATAGTGAAGAACGCTGTGAAGAAACAGCAGAGTGCTGTGATAGAGAGGGGCTTGGAGTTTTATTCCAGATAGGGAGGTCAGGGAAAGTCTCACTTAGATAAAAACATTTGAACCGAAATCTGACAAGAAAAAGCAACTATGAAAAGGACTAGGGGAGTTTTAATACTGGAGCTCCAGGAAGTAAATACACAAAGAAGCAGTTTTGGGGAAAGAGAGAAGGTTCCATTAGACCTGGCAGAGGCCCTGGGAAGAGAGATGAGCTGTCTGTCTGTCTGATAGTTTACAGCTGGCCTTGTGGAGAGAGCAGAGCATCTGAGCCCGGAGAGAAACAGCCCCAGGAGAGAGCGAGACTTACCCAGCCTACAGCCGATAATAGAAGAAGCTGGGCTCGTGGAGCCATAAGAAGAGGAAGCCTGAACTCTTGCAGATGTCAGCAGCCATCTTGCTCCAACATGGAGCAACAGACTTTGGTGAGGGAAGTAACTTATGTTTTATGGCTTGGTAACTGTAAGCTTCTACCCCCAAATAAATACCCTTTATAAAAGAAAAAAAAAAAAAAAAAAGGACTAAGGGAAGAGTATTCCAAGCAGAAGGAACAGTAGGTGCAAAGGCCCTGGGGTGGAGCATGTCTAAGGAATATAAAGGTGATCAGAGTGAGTCAAGGCTGGGAGAGTGGTCGGAGATGTGGTCCAGATGAGGCTGCTACTTCCCACAGGCTGCAGTAGGAAATCAGGAGGAGGGAAATGGAGGCAGTGCTATATTCCTTCCTTCGTCTTTAAAAGTCTTTAATTAGGTGATTCTTTCCCGGGAAGGATCCCAGATCAACTTACAGTGTTTTGGAGTGCTGGGGACTAGCTGTGATTCGGTTGCTGCTGGACGAGGCTGGGAATAATACTCACTGAAATAACTCCTGGAAGCTGAGCCACCCGTTCCGGCTATGCGGAGACACCAGGAGTTTGGTCTTCAAGTTGGGACATGCTGACGCAATAGACTCCACTGCCGGGGCCACCTCCTCATTGGCTACGATGCACCTGGCCTTGGATGCTTGGAGCCGGTAGAGAATGTCTTTGGCTGTCAGCTGAGTTGTTCCTGGCATGAAGACAAGCCCTAGGGTAGGACAAGGGGTCCCAAGCTGAACAGGGCTGTTTGTCATTAGGTAAGACTTTGCATACTGTGGAAAACTTGGGCTTAGTGCCTAGGTGGGGAGTCGCTGCAGAATCCAGCCTTCAGCCAGCCCTAGAACAGAGTCAGATGGACCCCGAGTCTAATCCTGAACTTGCCACTTACTAGCTTGTTCTCTCTGTGCCTTTGTTTCCTAATCTGTAAAATGAGTTAATAATAGTAATGTGTCTGTCATATAGTAAGCATTATAAAGGGGGGTGGTTATTAGGTAATATTTGAATCCTTATTAGGTAACATTTAAATAGCACTCTTTGGCTTATGACACATTTTCATGAACATTATCTCATTTAATCATCTGAACCAGAGGTCTCCAAAGTGAGTTTTGCAAGACAAATCCATTCAAGATGAGAATTTTAAAAAATTTAATTGAGACATTAAAATTCCTTTTGCATTTTAAAAATCTCATTATTTTTATATGTTTTATAATATGCATAATATGTTAGTGCAGTAGAACAATGTAAATAGCTAGAGATACTTGGGAGGGTGTGTGCCTCAATATTTTTTATCAATAATGTGCAACTAAAAAAGTCTGGAGACTGCTACTCTGGTAGGACAGCAACACTGATAGGTCCGTACAACTGTCATTTGATGGAAGATGAGAGTCTGTCACAGCAGAGCCAGTCCTCAAACCTGGGGCTTCCCAGTGGTCCAGTCTCACTGAAGTTTGCCTAGACTACTTCAGCAATGTTTAACCTAGCCCAGCTCCTTGCTCCATCCTAAGCACCACCCTGAGATGGGCCTAAATTTAAAGCGTCAGCTCCTTATGAGAAGAGCATAAATGGGAGAATTAGATGAAAAACAGGGGGAAGGGAGTTTTTACTTTTTACAGTGTCTCAATGAGAAGAGAGTATAAAGCATTACAAATAACCACGCTAATTTCTTGAGAACTTACTATGTGCTTTATATCTCACTTAAAATTACTCCCAGTGTGAGGATGACAACTTATCCAGGGCCACAAAACCAGTAAGTGGCAGAGCCAGGATTCAAATTCACATTTGCCTGACTCCCAAGGCCAGGACCTGTGCTCTATTCCAGACAATTTATTTCTTGATAAATTCCCTGAAGTTAGCTGAATAGGGAGAATTGAATTCCTGGGTGCAGGAGTTGAATTCCTGGGAAGGAGATTTTATTGGAGATAGATAGATAGAATATATATCTTACACACATATATTTTTTAGGATGTACTGGGGGATTGAACCTGGGACCTCTTAAGTGTTAAGCAGGCAATCAACCATGAGCTACACCTGCTTCCTGGACATATTTTAAAACCTCTTACATGTTGTGGCAGATTGAGTTATGTACCCCAGCAAAAATATGCTCTTAATCTTAATTCCATTCCTGTTAAATAGGACCTTTAAAAGATGTATTTTTAGTTAAAGTGTGGCCAGTTGAATCAGATGGGTCTTAATCCTGTTACTGGAACTTGAATGGTGAGAATGCCACAGGGAGGAGCCAGAAGCCAGAAGCCAGCAGGAATCTGGGAGAAAACGTGTGCATATAGCCGTGTGACAGAACAGTCAAGGAACCCCAAGGATTGTCAGCCAGCCAGAACACTCCTTGCCAGAGAGGAAGCAAACCTTCTGGCCAACACCTTGATTTGGACTTCTGGCTTCTAAGACCATGAGCCAATAAATTCTCACTGTTTAAGTCAATCCACTGTGTGGGATTTGTCATGGCAGCCAGGAAACTAAGATACTGTCATCTCCTCTTGAGAAAATGAATAAATACCTGATGATTAGGGAGTTGATCAAGGAAACTCCTTAGAGAATCTCAGAACATTCAGTCAACATAAAACTCTAGGATGATTTAGTTTACAGCCACTAGTTCGTAATGGCTCAGTAATGTTTAGTCTTCTTGGTGGATTTGTGACATGAATGTATTCAATGGATGGACTAACTTGGGTATAATCTTAGTCGATTTCAGACTGTACATACTTTAGAGCAAAGCAAAATATTTTACTATGTTCTGTATATAAGCAACCCCAATAGTCACACAGAAGAGTTAATAATTTTGAGTTAGAAAATATAATCCTCAACTGTTTGTTTGACATTCAATTAACTGAATGTTTTTAACCATTCAGCTTCTGTGTTCATTTTTAATCAAAATTTTACAAATTGTATGTTATATTAAGTGTTGTTAAATGCATTTTTCTGAGACAAATAAACCACCCTTAATCTCTTCCCAACTCACTTTGGTTTTACATTTGCAAGTTCTTTTATACTGAATGAAGAAATAATTTTCTCTATTTAATATTTGTAATAATAATTGTTTCTATTTAATATTGGTAGTCAGAGGACTGTTTTTAACACGGCTATAAAAGCTTTATATCATTATCCTTTTAATGATATTCCAAGACGTTGAAATACCATAATTTCAGTCAACAAAGAACACCCTTCAATTAAATTTTAATCTAAGCTATGATTTATTTAACCATTTCTACATAATTTGTTTCAAATTTTTACCATTATAAATGACACTGGAACACACATCTTTCTGTTCTCTATAATAGTATATCCTTTGGCATTCTTACTTATTTTTGAATTGATTTTTAAACATTTATGTCATGGTCTAGAGCAGGGATAGTAAATGTTTTAAGTTTTACAGGCCATACAGTCTCTGTCTTAATTAGCAACTCTGACACTGTAGAGAAAAATGAACCATAGACAATATGTAAATAAATGAGTGTGCTGCATTCCGTTAAAACTTTATTTACAAACTAGGTGGCCAGTCCATGAGCCGTAGTTAGTCTACTTTTGTCCTAGGGGACAAAAGGATCCTGTTCGATTTTTTATTTGGGGTGCATTATAAATTTTTAAACTTTCAATTGTAATATCATAAACACAAATCAAAATTTTATATTTTAACCACTTTTAGGTGTACAATTCAGTAGTATTAATTACATTCACATTCTTGTGTTACCATCACCAATATCCAATACTCCAACTTTTTCATCTCCTCCAACAGAAACTGCATGGGGTGCCATAAAATTACTCCTTTGAGAGAATATGTATCCTTGAATGACTTCAAACTTTCTGTCTGGAAACAGGTGGAGGTTTCCTAACCGGGGTCTGTGGTCACATTTTTATGAGTCTGGGCATTTTAAAATACTTTTTCTTCCTTTTGCATTTTCATATCAGTGAGAATCCAAATGCATTCAACAGAGCCCTTCTAAATCAACTGGATGATCATATCATACTCCAAAGAGGTGCCAGTGCTCATATTTGCTTTTTTTTTTTTAAAATAGGGGCGAGCACACAGCCCCCCACTATCACAAATTATACAGTCAGGTTTCTTACATTTGGGGAAATTGCAGGAGTCGGCACATCCAGAGTGCAATGGATAAGCCTCGCCCTGAGAAAATCACCTTCGTGATCATGGCATCTCCCCGGCCAGGTAAGTATCATATTTGCTTTTGAAGGACTTTGGGTTCAAATCTAATGGCATACTTTCTAGCTGTATGCCCTTCGGCAATATGCTCAAGCTCTCCAAGCCCCATGTTCCTCTCCTACAAAGTGGGTATCATAACATTATCTTTCTCTTAAGGTAGTTACTGTTATTGCGACATGACTACTCTTAATTTCAACTCTTACTTTTCCCATCAGGCTTTTATCAGAACTAACAATTCAGGGAAAGAAAAAAAAAACAACTGAGTTTCAATCGCTCTGTTTCTGTATGATTTAAAAATGCTAAATATTGACACTGACCTGTTCGTATACAAGCCACATTTATGAGCCACCACTCCGGAATTCGGGGCAGTATTACAGCCACCCGGTCTCCTCTCTGCAGGCCACAGGGCTTGGTGAGCACATTGGCAGCCTTTCGGGACAGGGAGCCGAGTTCCCTAAAGCTCCATTTCACTTCATCGCCTTTGCCATTCACCCACCACAAGGCTGGATTGGCAGGTCTTTCTCCTGTCTGGTCAGGGACACATTGGAAAGAGAAAAGGTGCTTACATATCTGGTTACCATATAGAGGGGACATCTGTCACTACTTCCTTGCATTTCAGTAAAAGCACCCCAGTTTGCCTTTGGGGGAACTACTCTTCTATTGAGTACTATCTTGGTGAGACAAACTAGACTTCCCAGTCTAGTGGGTGTGCATGTGGTCCACCTTGGGTCAATCAGTCCTTCTCTCCCTGGACTTTGAGTTTTCCAAGAGGCACCAAAAGACAGAAGACAATTGGAGCAAGAAACTCCAGTTCTCAGGTCCTGGTGTCCTCACCGCCCCTTTCTGAGAACTGTCTTGGTTCCTGCTCTTGCTGAGACTGAGTCTCTAGCCTCCCACCCAATTTTATGAGTTCTCCCATCTCTCTCCTGTAACTTTCTTTCCTCTTCAAGTTAGATTCTGTTCCATCTTAATAAGCCTAATGGGCAAACTAAGGTTGATTAGGATTTAACACTGTTCATACTGAGAAGGTTGAGGAGTGGGCTTAATTGGTAATAAGGGGCAGGTTGGAGGGCTGTGGGGGCTCAGTCAACTTGCTTGATCTCTGGGGAAACTTCTCCATGCACTACAAAACCTCTCCGTTTTATTGTTCCCTGGGAAACACCATCACTCCTACCTCCCTCCCCCATCTGGAATGCTCCTTTTACTTTCCTCAATTAGCAAACTACTTCAGTCCAATTTACATTTCACTTCCTCTGTGAAGCCTTTTTTAGCCTCTTCTTGTCTCCACTGACTTTTTGTGTTCCTGCAGCATTGCATTTAAATTCCAGGAAGCTCTATTACATTGTATTATATTACAGTTTCCCTACCTTGTGATTATAAGTGCCTCGTGATCAGGGACTTGGTTCACACACCTTGGAAGCTGTGTGACCTTAGGCAAATAACCTAACTCCCATGAACTTTGGTTTACTTATCTGCAGCTCTCCACGGTGATCGCAGGGATTTGATGAAATAAAATCGGTTAGTATTTCTCAATTTTTAGTCATTTGAGTATGCTTTCACTATTTTTGCCAGCTCTGTTCACACCTGTGCTATTATTCTTTACCTCACATTTTTGTTTACATGGGAAGCAGACTTGGCTCAACTGATAGAGAGTCCGCCTACCACATGGGAGGTCCAGGGTTCAAACCCAGGGCCTCCTTGACCCGTGTGGTGAGCTGGCCCACATGCAGTGCTGATGCGCACAAGGAGTGCCTTGCCACACAGGGGTGTCCCCGTGTAGGGGAGCCCCACACGCAAGGAGTGCGCCCTGTAAGGAGAGCCGCCCACTGTGAAAGAAAATTCAGCCTGCCTAGGAGTGGCGTGGCACACACAGAGAGCTGATGCAGCAAGAAGTCACAACAAAAAGATACACAGATTCCCGGTGCCGCTGACAAAGAATAGAAGCAGACACAAAAGAACACACAGCGAATGGACACAGAACAGACAACTGGGGTGGGGGCGGGGGGGCGGGAAGGGGAGAGAAATAAATAAAAATCAAATCTTAAAAAAAAAGTATAGGGAAACGGACTTTGGCCCAGTGGTTAGGGCGTCCGTCTACCATATGGGAGGTCCGTGGTTCAAACCCCGGGCCTCCTCGACCCGTGTGGAGCTGGCCATGCGCAGTGCTGATGCGCGCAAGGAGTGCCGTGCCACGCAAGGGTGTCCCCTGCGTGGGGAAGCCCCCACGCGTAAGGAGTGCGCCCATGAGGAAAGCCGCCCAGCGTGAAAAGAAAGTGCAGCCTGCCCAGGAATGGCGCCGCCCACACTTCCTGTGCCGCTGACGACAACAGAAGCGGACAAAGAAACAAAAGCAGACAAAGAAAAAAAAAAAAAAAAAAGCAGACAAAGAAACAAGACGCAACAAATAGACACCAAGAACAGACAACCAGGGGAGGGGGGGGGGAAATTAAATAAATAAATCTTTAAAAAAAAAAAGTATATATTTCTGTTTACATGAATCCACTTTTGCTTATATAAATTTACTTAACAAGGAAAATGTGATTACCACTATAGGTGGAAAATCAGTACCAACTGATTTTCTGATTTCTTTTTTTACTGAAAAGAAATTATTGACAACAAAACTATGTCTTAAATTTTAGCTGGATATTATCTACTTCTGCCTGGTCTTAATAAGGCCTGTGCATAAATTCAAACTTATTCTATATCCAAGTATGCCTAGTTTCTGGAAAGCCAATTAAGTGACATAGGCTCTATAGGCTTTGGATATTCAGGGAGGATGCAGACAAAATGTGTTAATTCAAGCTTATCTGGAATGTAGGGGTATGTGTTAATTCAAGCTTATCTGGAATGTGGGGGTATGTGTTAATTCAAGCTTACCTGGAATGTGGGGGATATGTGTTAATTTAAGACCTATCTGATAAACACTTATAATTTTAAAAAAACTAACAAAGAAAGTCCTTTTGCATAAAAGCACTGTTTGTTCCCCACTCCTACGTCCTCTGTATAAAAGGTACCCAAAAATCCTATTTGGGATCGGTTTTTTGGACAGAAGTCTGCTGAGTCTGGCTGGCTGTTACTAAATCTTCCTTCTCAGATTCTCACATCCCGGCCTTTAATACCACGAACACCCAACTTCTCTCTGCTACAATAGTCTTTTTTATTCAAAAGAGAGTGTGAGAAATTTTAGAGAGGTATTAAGAACATGATGACTTTAAATAAAGAACTTCCTTTCTATTTAATGAGAAGGGTTGATTCAGAGTTATTTAATGCCTCATATACGTGATACCTAACATCATCTTCTGAACCAAAGGTCCTTGCAGTGCATTTTGGTGAGAACTGATAAGCAAAATGTTTAGCTCAGTGCCTGGCATGGGGTGAGGGTGTGTAAGCAGGGACCAGCCAGTGGGTTGACTTGCTTTATTCTTCTCCATCTCTCCTTTTGTAATTACACAAACAATGATTATTTGTTGGTGATGCTCTATCATGAAACCAAAACTCAAATGACCATTTTTTGGATAAGCTTGTGAATAGCCCGAACTCATGAACTGGGAGGAAAGAGCTGCTGTGTGGGACTTAGGAAAAAAAAGAAGGAAAGAAGCGTAACAACAGTGAGTATCATGCCTGGGAAGATGGAACATGGCTCTCCAGAGAAGCTGGCCACATGTAGCTGAGGATAATTGATCCCCCCTAGGGAGAGAGGAGGGCAACTGGAAAACAAACAAGGAGAACAAGAGGATTGATAGAATTGAATTAAATCTGACAAGTGGAACACAGAATAAGAAAACCAGATGCTGAGAGATCAGTGGACACCAAGTGTCTAATGGAAACTCAGTATCTTATACCTTCTCCTTTTGGGACCACTGGTCCAGCACATCCCCAGCAAAGTTAAAGTTCTTAGGCAAGGTCTTCTGGCAGCGATTTATGGCTTCAAAGTCATTAAGTGTCAGTGGTGCCCAAAGCTGGTGATCTTTGTGAAAGTGCCGGGCAATTGGCTTGGTGAGCCAGATGAACCTGAATGTCTGGTAGCGGAAAAAAATCTTCATGACTCCAAAAGAACTTTGTCTACCGATTTGGAGGTGGATGCACCACAGCCTGTGGGGATTGATCGGAGGACAGCGTCAGTCTTTCCCGGCCCTCTATGGTGAGATTGGGAGAGTACTTGTGGCTATGTGCCCTTGGGAAGTTGGGGGAGCATCTGAAAAACCCCTCATCCTTCTTCAGAGCTGCTGCAGGGAGCCACTGGCTGGTGTCCTTGTTACTGGGCTCTCCCTCTTCAGTCTGTCTGTGACCAGATTAGCCTTGAAAAAGCACATCTGTAGCCTTGCCCAACTCCCATCTTGGGTTCTTACTTTCTCCCCAAACAAACAGCAAACCAAGAGAATATTTACTGCCTGGCTTCCATTCAAGGGTCCCTTCTGCCTGCCTCATACTCACTTCTAAATACATCTGTTAATTCAACTAGGTTCTCCTATTTCAGTAAAAGTGGTCTAATCACTTTTTTTTAAATTGAGGAAACATTTATACAATATTGTGGGGGCCCACAGGACAGGGATACCCTCCCTCTTCAAACACAGTCTGAAGCATGGAGCAGCTGGGCCTAACCTGGACACTTACTAGTTAAAAAGTAACAAACCTCCCCAAAGGAAAGAATGTCCTGTAAATTTTAATCCCCTTCCTGTGAAAACATCACCAAACACACCCTTTGTGCAGTGCCTCTTGCAACTTTTGCAGAAACTCTGTTCTCATACGCTGTGGAATGTCTTTGTCCTGAGACTCCTTATATTCCCCCTCCTTTTCTTGCTTCTTGGCAAAGCACTAACTTTATACTTCCAGCAACCACAACTGAAATTTCTCCTATTCATAAGTCCCAATAAAGCTCATGTCTAACCATTTGTTCTAGTGCATTCTCTGGTCTTACTGCTGCTCCAACCTGTGCCCTTCAGAGTTGGGTTGAAACACACATAAACTTTCCTATCTCAACTACTCCCAAGCATACCATTCAGTGGGATTGATCACACCCTATTCACATTTCATACATGAAGATTTGGCCTGTCATTCTTCTTCTGGCTTCTCTGCCCTCCATTCTTGGTTCAGCCATTTTCTGGCTGTTGGACTTTGGGCAAGTTATTTATCCTGCCTGTGCCTCAATGTTCTCTTCTATAAAATGAGAAAAAGATAGTAGTCCCACCTCCCCCTTAGGGTTATTATGAGGATTTAATAAGATAGTGCATGTAAAATGCCTGGTGTGTAAAAAGGGCCTTGTAAGAGTTAGTTACTGCTATTGTCATGACTATTTTCATTATCACTGTTGTGGCAGAATTTCATGAAGCAGCCTTAACAGTATCAATCAGGAGGCCTGGATTTTACTCCCAACTCTTGCAAAACTAGCTTGGTGACGTTGGTAAAGTCACCTTACCTTTCTGAGCTGCCATCTGTAATCTAACATTTTTTTTCTAATCCTAGGAATATTTCTTCCTTTCAATTTCCATACTATGCAGCTGTATTACTCACATGACAGTTGTCTTCCTTGTATTATTAATTGTTGTTTTTAACCCATGTGCCCTGTCTCCCTAGCCTACTTAGGTGATATGGTCAGAGGTTATGTATTACATCCTCAATACTGAACAGGACTCCTAGAGAACCTCAAGAATAAGAGCTAATATTAAGTGCTTGGTACTATGTTGGTATCAGTCAACATAGAAAACAGGGTTGTGAGGCTGGTGCTACAGTTATCTCTGTTTTCCAGATGAGGAACCTGAGGTTCATTTGGCTTAAGTAACTTCGTCTGGTTCATGGCTGTGGCAGCAAGAGGTTGCCTCCCCAACCCCTCTGCTAGTCGGTCTCCTTTGTGCTGCCCCTCTCTCTGAAGGTTAATTGTTGCTGGTGAACAGCCTCACTCTCACTCCCTTCAGTCCTATGTAACTGCCTTGTATGGAGTGGGAAAACCTGCAGGTGCTCGGCTCCCTGGGTTTGCAGCCCTGCAACAACAAATAAACAATAGAACAAAGGGAGCAGTGTGCTCCATCCCCTTGTTGTTGTCGCCAAGCCCTCTTTGCTGCTTTGAATGACTTCTGGAGAAGTGAGAAGCCCATTTGGTATAAATGCAAATTACTGTAGAGCTATTTGTGGACATATGGTGGATATTCAACTCTGTCATTTTGAGGTAGAAAGAAGAGGGATTGGGAATTACCTGGGCGATGTCCTGGAAGCTAAGTGGAGATGTCAAGAGTAAATAAGATGGGGAGGGAGGTGGCAGAGTGGCCATGTTCATGAGTTAGCATTCTGAGAAAAGCTACACCCTATCCTTCTCCTAACACACACACACACACACATACTTGGGCACACAGGCACACACACTCACAGCCTCTCTGGATGACCTTGGCCAAGTTGTTTAACTTATAATCTCATTTTCATCTGTAAATGAGGGTAATGATAGTGCTATCTTCATTTGCTAATTGTGGGGTTAAATCAGTACCTTAGTACAATGTCAGGTACATCGTAGGTATTACAAAGTGAACCTTGAAACTGTTTATGGCTGAAGCCTTTAGCTGCTTGACATATAAAAAAAATCAGAAAAGTTATTGGATTGGAGCCACAAACATTTATCTTATTTCTGTTTCTTTTCATGCCCATCACTGTACCCCAAGCTCTTGGGGATGAACCGAGACCCCATCAATCTGAAGCATTCTAGTCTGAATTTCCATCCTTTGGCCTTTCTTAGACTTAGTTTAATAATGAATTGGAAAGACTTCCAAGAAATAGAATACCTGAAAATTCCTGCTTCCTAAGGAGTATGGCGCAGAGTGTCACAGATAGGTTTCCCTGCAAATCCTAGCTCCATTGTCTCTTCCAAATTGAAATATGGTGCTTTTTCATGAATCGTTTTTATTTCCCATACTTCCATGGATAAATTTCCCATTTCTTAATAAATCACCAAACTAACACACTAGCTAAATATCATAAACAGATCTGACAGCATATACATTTCAGCATTTCTCATATTACGTGCATAAATAGTGTGAAATAGGTCTTGAATATGCAAACATAATAATTATGTTTGTAATAAAATACAAATCAAGACATCATCAAGTAGGAATTTTCAATTAAACTTTAAACAATTTTTGCCAGTCATTTTCCTTCTTTTCTCTCTTTGGTCTGCTTTGATTTTCTGAACACTCGTTTTGTTACCGATAGAACTACAAGGAAAGCATAACACTTTAAAAAACCGCCATTTTGTATCGAACAGCCATTTCCTGATTTGAGATATTCTATGGGAAGTTTATATAATTCCATGGTCAGATCTGAGCATCACTGGCTGTTTTAAGTCAAAACATTATTTTTGTAGAATTTTGTACATGGAAGTGTTTTAAAAATATCTCCAGAAGGTATTTGTAAAAGTGACACTGTTGAACTAGATACTTTAAAAAATCTTAGGAATTTCCAGAGGGTAAGAATACATTTGGAAATCCTAACAATGAAGATATTTATTGAGCACTCTATCATGTGTTAAGTACTTTACTAATTAACTACTGCAATATTTTGTTTAATTCTCCGAATAGCCCTAGGAGGCAGGTACTATAATATTTTACACACAAGGAAACTGAGGCACAAAGATGTGAGTAATTTACCAAAGGCCATTCATCAAGCAAGCAGCAAAAATCCAACCTGTCCTTGTTGCCTCCAAAATTAATGCAAGGAACAACTATCACAGATTTTTGCTACATTTCTATCAATCTTCAAAAAGTAGAAGGGCAGTACTTTTCTCTGTCAACAGGACACGTTATACAGAATTGGGTTTGCAGTTATTTAGTGTGGGCAAGAAGACATGACTGTTCTCTCACTACTGTTCTGTAGATTTAACCCATGCTCACTACTCCTCATTTTCTAGATTCACCTCCATGCTACCACATGCATTTTTCCTTACCAGAAAGTGGTTTTATTGGTTCAGAAAGGCCTCCAGCTCCCTCACAAAGACTCAGCTCTGTCCCTGCCAGAAGACCAGATCCTTCCTTCTTTTCTTTGGTGGCATCTATGCCACCGTAGCTCAGAGGCTCTGGTGTGCAGCTGGGAGGCTTATAATCCCCTGGGAGGAGAGTTTTGGTTTTTCATAACTACCTGTGGTTAAAGGTACAGCAATTTATAAGTCACAGATGGAAGGGAAGAAAGGAAATACAGAAGCAAACTCCTCTCATGGTTCAGTGCCAAACAATGGCTAAGCTCCAAAACATTACCAGATTATTCTCATCTAGTATCAAGATCCAGCCTGCTGAAGTGGCCTATTGTCAGAGCCTCTCTACATAATTATCCAGTAAGCCAGGACACTGATGTGCTCAATTATATGGTATAACTGGATCTGGCTGAGCAAAATGTTAAACAGGACAGCCAACAGAATCACATCTGAACCCTCAACTCATTGATGATAAGAAATCCCCATAACTCCAGGCATTTATTGAGCATCTATTATGTGCCAGGCCCCGCTAGGTGTCTGCCATGATGTTATTTCCTTTGGAAATCATCCTGAGATAAGTTGCTGATTGGCTTGAACATAAAATTTACCCATCTGTACTGCAATGAATGTCACTTGCTGACAACAGGGCTTGGGTACCATGAAGTCTGTGCCTAAATGTTTCTTGGTGACAGTGACAGTAATAATATTCCAACAGTGGCACTTTTCCCAATAAGAGTTCATTAGTACCCCATGTGATAGTCAGAGAACCCTTATGGGTTCAGGCATAATAAAAGCCCTGCTTGGTATTTTAATAAATGAAGCCCAAGGCCAAGCCCAGTGTGGTAGGCTGAATAAAGTCCCCATCTCGATGTCTACATCCTAATCATCTGAGCCTATGAATATGGTACCTTATACACTAAAAGGGAGTTCACAGATATGACTAAATTGAGGGTCCAGAGATGGGGAGATTGTCCTGAATTATACAGATGGGCCCAATGTAATCATCAGGGTCCTTTTAAGAGAGAGTCAGGAGGGTTAGAATCAGTGAAGGAGATGTAAAGACACTATGCAGCTAGCTTTGAAGATGGAAGAAGGGGTCATGAGCCAAGGAATACGGGTGGCCTCTAGAAGCTAGAAAAGGCAAGGACATGAATTCCCCAGTAGAGCCTTCAGAAGAACACAGGCCTGCCGACACTAGCCCAGTGAAACTGATTTTTGAATTCTGACCTCCAGAACTATAAGATAAATTTGAGTTGTTTTAAGCCACTGAACTTGTGGTTATTTGTTATAGCAACCATAAAAAAACATAACACACTCAGGGACCACATACAGTGGGAGCTCAATGTCAATTAAATAAATGACTTGTCCAAGCCTCTGCCCAGGTACAAAGCCCAGAGATTGTGATATTGTCAAGGCTAGATGAGTCTTTGACTGTGTGCAGACGAATCCCCTCATTTTCCTGATGAGGTAATGGAGGCTCAGGGAGAGGAGGGGACGTAGACTGAGAACCCAGTTCTTTTGACTCCAGACCCAGGGCCCAATCTTACAGCCCTATAACTTTGCAACCACTGGTGATATTTTTCCTACCTTGAGAAATGGACCGGGCAGTTATTGAAATGTTAACCTGTCCTTTTCCTATATTTTCCCAGCCCTCTGCATCTTTATGATTATGTGGTAAAAAATTAGTAATCACAGTGTGTGATATATTAAAGTGATTTATTCAAACTCTTTCCTATTAATTCCAAACTCCTAGAAGGCAAGATGGTGTCTCTTTCTCATTCTACTTTACCTTCCTTTTATTTTCTGCTTTAAGTCCATATATATTCATTGTAAAAAACTTGGAAAAAAACCCTAACTTTGTAATAAGAAAATAAGTTTGTAAAAAATAAAAATTACTCGTAATATCACTGTATTAGTCAGCCAAATGGGTGCTGCAGCAAAGTACCAGAAATCTGTTGTCTTTTATAAAGGGTACTTATTTGGGGTAAAAGCTTATAGTTACAAGGTTCTGAAGAGTCCAACTCAAGCCTGCTTTCTCTTCAAAGTCAGTGGCCATGTGTTGAAGCAAGATAGTCTAGGGTGATCTCTGCTTGGTCTCTCCTTCCTTCTTTCTCTTACGGTTCTGTGGGTCCAGCTTCCTCTGATCTCCGCTGTAGGCTGGTAGACGGCTCGTCTCTCAGGGCTTCTCATACCAGTCTGGCATAGGCTTGTTACTTTCCAGACTTTCTCAGCTGCTCAGGTGCTCAGCTGCAAACTATGAGGTGAAAAGCTCATCTCTCCCCAGGGCCCCAGGATCAAAACTGACAAAGTTCCTGCTCTCTTCCTGAGTGATGTCCATATATACAGGCACATCAAAGGCAGGACTCAATCTGAGTTACACTCTACTGACATGTTTGAATCAAAGCCCTAAGTGTAACATGATTTAAATCAAAGACATCTCAGCTGAATCTAACACAATCAGAGAATCACACCCAGAGGAATAGTTTATAAATATAATCTTTTTCTTTTTTGGGATTCAAAAATAATCTCAAACTGCCACACTTCACCCTCCGAATTCCCAAAAGACATTAAAGTATTTTTTAAAAAACCCTAAATTCTTTCAGTTAGCAATTCTAAGTGCAAGATCAGATCACATGAATCAGTTATAGAAATACAGTTTGTCTTGGGGCAAAGTCCCCTCTGGCTATACGCCTCTGAAACTTACAAAACAATTTATCTGCTTCCAATGTACAAAGAAGGGGACAGATATAGGATAAATATTTGCATTACTGTAAGGAGAATTTGGAGGGGAAATATGAGTCATTGGTCCCCCCAACAGTTCTGAAAACTTGCAGGTCATAGTTTTCAAAGTCTGAGAGTCATTCTTAAGATAATGGTTTCTTCTTCTCCAGGCCTCATGGGGGCCCACCCTTTCCACAGACTTGCCCAATGGCCTCATCAGCATCTGGGTAGCATCAAGCTC
Organism: Dasypus novemcinctus; assembly: GCF_030445035.2. NCBI lineage: Eukaryota > Metazoa > Chordata > Mammalia > Cingulata > Dasypodidae > Dasypus > Dasypus novemcinctus. Next base: position 41,352,478 of record NC_080695.1, read on the forward strand.
CAGACCTCACCCTCCAAGAGCATTCGGGTGATGGCCACTCTTTCCCTCTCCACATATAGGGGTGGGGTGCCTCTCTCAGCCCAAGGAGATGTCTTAATTCCCGACCTCAGCTTCCATGTTTTTCCTTTTAAAGCTGATTTCCCTTCCATCTCTCCCCTCTTTGTCTTTTTTAGTAAGACTGACAGTGGTTTTGTTCATACAGATCTTGCAAAAATCTTGTTGGTTTTGCATGCAGGAAGCAGGGGTCTAAGCCATCAGACAGTAAGACTTTCCATAAGTCTTCCCTGGATAATTGCATTTTCAATCCTGACTTACAAGTTCCAAGTTTAGTTAATTCCTCAGATGGGGCACTATCATCTGGGAGCTTGATTTCCAGAGGCTTAGAATTTCTAGAATCAGTTTCTGGTTTCTTTATACCCAACAATTAAATTCTCAGCTTATCTCTCATCTAGCATTTTACTATAAGCTGTAAGGAGAAGTCTGGCTGCATTTTCCATGTTTCATTTGGAAATCTCCTTGCTAAATGTCCAATTTTATAATTTTGAAATTCTACCTTCCATATAACATCAGAAGTCAATCTTGCTAAGTTCTCTGCAACTTTATTTTTTTATTTTTTAAAGGCTCCGCCTCAAGGGGTGAGCCGGACCAATCAGATTACTTCTTTTTTTAAAAAAGATTTATTTATTTATTTATTTCTCTCCCTCCCCCCCCCCCAGTTGTCTGTTCTTTGTGTCTATTTGCTGTGTTGTCTTCTTTGTCTGCTTCTATTGTTGTCAGTGGCACGGGAATCTGTGTTTCTTTTTGTTGTGTCATCTTGTTGTGTCTACTCTCCGTGTGTGCGGCGCCATTCCTGGGCAGGCTGCACTTTCTTTTGCACTGGGCGACTCTCCTTAAGGGGCGCACTCCTTGCGTGTGGGGCTCCCCTGCGCGGGGACACCCCTTCGTGGCAGAGCACTCCTTGCACGCATCAGCACTGTGCATGGGCCAGCTCCACACGGGTCAAGGAGGCCCGGGGTTTGAACCGCAGACCTCCCATGTGGTAGACGGATGCCATAACCACTGGGCCAAGTCTGCCACTCTCTCTGCAACTTTAAAACACAGATCACCTTTCCTCCATTTTCCAATTATAGTTTTATCATTTACTTCTAAAGCGTTATCAAAAGTCTCTTTAACATCCACACTTCTACCAACAGTCTCTTCAAAGCAATCTAGCCTTTTCTATAAAGCATCTCACAATTTCTCCAAAAAAAATACCCCTTACCCAGTTATAAAAATCTTTCCAGCATTTCTGGTAATTGCATCAGATACCTCACTCCTGGTACCAAATTCTGTATTAGTCAGCTAAAGGGGTGCTGATGTAAATTTGCAGAAATCTGTTGGCTTTTATAAAGGGTATTTATTTGGGGTAAGCACAGTTACAAAGTCCTAAAGAGTCCAACTCAAGGCTGCTTTCTCAACAAAGTCAGTTGCCAGGTTGAAGCAAGATGGTGGGCAATCTCTGCCTGGTCTCTCTTTCCTTTTTCCTCTTAAGTCTCTATGGGCCAGCTTTTTCTGATCTCAGTTGTAGACCAGCGTAGGGCTAGTCTCTCAGGGCTTCCTATATCAGTATGGCCTAGGCTTCTTTCCAGGCTTTCTCAGCTGTTCAGCTGCAAACGATTAGGTGAAAGGCTCATTTCTCCCCAGGGCTCAGCAGATTGGCTCAAGCAGTTGAGCTCCAGTTTCCCACATGGAAGGTCCCTGGTTCGGTTCCCATGCCACCTGAAAAAAAATTGATAAAATGAACAACAAGCAAAACAAACCAACTCAAGGAAGCCAATGTGGCTTAGTTGCTGAACACTAGCGTCCCAGGTTCAACCCCCAGCCCCTGGTACCTCAAAAGCAAAACAAAACAAAACAAAACAAACCTGACAAAATTATCTCTTCTTCTTGAGTGAGTGTCCATTTTTATAGGCACACCAAGGGGGTGGGGACTCAACCTGAGTTACACCCTACTGACATGTTTGAATCAAAACCCTAATCGTAACATGATTTAATCAAAGATATTTCAGCTGAATCTAACACAATCAAAGGATATCACCCCCAGAGGAATAGATCAATTTACAAACATAATCTTTTTCTTTTTTGGGATTCATAAATAATCTCAAACTGTCACACCCACCAACCAGAGATTTCAGGAAATAGATATTATATTTGAAATTATTTTCTTTCAGTCCTTCTTTTATGTGTTTTTGTAAATGTACATACCCACAACCCAAATATATATAGTTATGGTTATATAAGTATATATATATACACACATACACATTTGTAAAATACGGGTAATAAATAGTTATGATTATATATATGTATACATTTATAAAATAAGGATCCATTCAATGGGGCAGCCCCTATGTCAGGAAAGGCAGAAAAGATGGTGCATTTACTAAGGAGAAGTATCCATTCACTGAACTCACAGCAACCTGGTAAACTGGGAACACAGAGCGGCACATCACTGTCTTTGCCCCCTGAAGAACTCCAGTCTAGCTGGGAAGTCAGGGAGCACACAGGAAAAATTAACAGCAGTATGGGGGCTTCATATGGTTGTACACTGAGTGGCTCCAATGGTAATCACATTGTGCTAGAGAAAACACATGGATTTTGGAGTTGGACTGACTTGGTTTTGCATCCTGGATCTGCTACTCAGTAGTTCTGTGATTCTGGGAAAGTTACTTAGCTTCTCTGAGTCTATACACTGGGAATAATAATAGTCATCTCAATGGGATTACTGTGAATACATTATATAGAATAACTAAAGCATCTGGTACGGTACCTAGCAAAAAGCACAGATTTGGCCAATGATAGCTATGTATTTTTCTCCATTGCATAACCCCTCTCCATTCCTCCTACATAGGAATTCAGAAACAAGAGAGCTCACTTTCATCTGGGTTGGTTGGCAAAGCTTCTTAGAGGAGGAGAAATTAGGATTGGGTTTTGGAGGATGGCAAGACTAGGAGTCAGTAGAATGGAATTACCAGGCAACTCGGAAAGAGGCCATAACATTGGTCAAGACAAGAAGGTACTAATGAGCAGGCTTGGTCAGGGATGATAAATAGTCAAATCTCTGGAACAAAACTGTCTGTTGAGGAAAAGTGGGTGAAAAAGTTGAATAGACAGGTTATGGAGGACCTCAGATGCTAGTAGAAGTATTTTTAAAAAATCTTATATCAATGTTATAAGTTATTCTTTAACATAAGATAATAACTACAGTAGCAATGAATCTGCTTTGGTCCATGGCTACACTCACCCCTTATTTTTGTTCATTCCTTAATCTTGAGGGATTTGGGAAAATATCTACTCTGACTGCTTCAGTCTGAGAGCAGATGTAAATATTATGGGGCAGAGAAAAGGAATTGTTTTGCTTGCAGATGAAGATACTCTTTGTTTTGGGATGGGGCTGGTCCATCATCATCATTTTGTCAGTTGTCCAGGGGAATCCCAAAGAACTGGAGAGTAGGATTTGGCTTCAACTCTGCTGGGTTTCAAGGCACAACTAGTATATATATACAATCCGAAGATTTAAGTCTCTGAGAAATATACCTAACAGGTAAATTGAAAATTTAGGTTCAAATAAAAGAAGTAGAAGAATCATGATTAGCGGAATGATAAATTAGTGTAACGATGTTATATTGGGGAAATGGATTTTCATATATTCCCAGATAGAACCCACTGGGGGGGGGTTGTTGATTTTGTGAGGCTGTGTGGTTTCCCTATGTGTCTGGATGTCCCTATGCCTCTCAGTAGCACTTTTCTTTCTTTTTTTTTTAATGTTACATTCAAAGAATATAAAAGGTTCCCATATACCCCCCCCACTCCTCTCACATCATCAATCCCCCCCACCACCCCCACGGCACACTCACTGCACTTGGCAAACACACCCTGGAGCACTGCCGCACCACAAACTACACTCCACATTGTAGTTTACACTCTCCCCCAGTCCACCCAGTGGGTTACGGCAGGATATAAAATGTCCAGTACCTGTCCCTACAACATCATTCAGGACAACTTCAAGTCCCCAAAATGCCCCACATCACATCTCTTCTTCCCTCTCCCTGCCCCCATCAACTACTGTGGCCATTTTCTCCACATCAAAACTACGATTTCTTCTATTACTAGTCACAATAATTCCATAGTAGAATATCAGTAAGTCCTCTCTAATCCATATTTTATTCCTCCATCCTGTGGAATCTGGGATGGTGATGTCCACTTCACTTCTAGATCAAGAGGGGGCTTAGATGCCACAGGGATGATGGATGCAATTCTCCTGCTTGCAGTTGTAGGCACTCTTGGTTCTCTGATGTGGTGGTTGACCATCTTCACCTCCCTATTAGCTGGCCTGGGTAAGTCCAATGCACCAGAGAGTAGGAGTTGCAAGACTGCTGAGGTTCAGGGCCCAGCTGGCATATGGAAATCCAGAGATTCAAGTCTCAGGGGCACTTTTGTTTGAGGCTTTGTTTACTGTGGCAGTTTGTGAGTTCTGGCTGAGACCTGTTTCAGAGAAAAACATTTTTTTTTTTATTTTAAAAAATTTTTATTGAAGTACTCATTCATACATGAACACACATAAACAGTAAGTGTATAATTAAAGTTGTGAACTTACAAAACAAATATGCATATCATCATACAGGACTCCCACAGATAACCCCATCACCAACACCTTGCATTGTTGTGAAACATTTGTTATGAACTATGAAAGAGCATTGTCAAAATGATATTATTAACTATAGCCCATATCTTACATTTGGCATGTTTAGAAAACCATTCTTACATATGCACTATTTTTTAATATATTTTTTATTTTTTTAAAGATACTTAAATTACATAAATGTTACATAAAAAATATAGGGGATTCCCATATGTCCCACTCCCTACCCCTCTCACATTTTCCCACATTGACAACATCCTTCATTAGTGAGGTATATTTGTTACAATTGATGAACATATTTTGGAGCATTGCCACTAAGCATGGTTTATAGTTTACATTGTAGTTTGCACTCTCTTCTGCATAATTTTGTAAGTTATGGAATGGTATATAATGGCTTGCATCTTTCATTGCAATGGCATTCAGGACAATTTCCAAGTTCCCAAAATGCCCCATATTACTCTTGTTTTTCCCTCTCTCTGCCCTCAGAACCTCCAGTGGCCACTGGCTCCACATTAATGATAAAAGTTCGTCCATTGCTAGAATTACAATATGTCTGTAGTCGAATACCAGTAAGTCTACTCTAGCCCATTGTTCATTCTCCAATCCTGGGGATTCTGGGATGGTGATGCACACTCCACCTCTAATGGAGAGGGGACTTAGAACCCACGGGACTAAGCAAGATGGGATTATCTTGCTTCCAGTTGTAGACTCTCTGTTCCTTGGGATGGTTTTTGTCCATTATTATCTCCTTGTTAGTTGTCCTGGGCGAGTCCAAAGAGTAAGAAAGTAGGTGTTACAACTCTGCTGCAATTCAGGGCCAAACTGGTACATGGACAGCCTAAAGATTTAAGTCTCCTGGATGTACACATATCAACTCTAGTCCTAACTATAGGTTTGAATAAAAGAATCAGAAGAGCCATACGTAGGGAAAACACAACTGAGTCCAACTCTATCACATTGGGGAGCATAAATTCCAATGTAGGACCCACTGACAGAGCACCAAATTCCCAAGCTGTTTGCCCTGCCTATAGTGTTTGGATGTCTCCAGAGCCCTCAGGAGTCCTGTTATTTGAGGCAATATTTACTTTGTCAGTCAATGAGATCCTGCTGAAATGTACATAAGCATAACCTCTGGAATGACTTCCTGACTCACTTTGAAGACTCTTAGCCACATAAACTCATTTGTCTTTACCCTTTCTCCCTTTTGGTCAAGGTTTTTTTCTGGTTGCATTGCTGGTTGGTGCTTGGTAGTAACTCCTCGGTGCCAGGGATGCTCATCACCATGCTGGGAGGAAGGTAATGCATTTATATGCTGTGTTTGGCTTAGAAAGAGGTCACATTTGAGCAACAAGGAGGCTTTCAGTAGGTAACTCTTAGACAACCTATAATATTAAGATAAGTCTCAATTTCAAAAGTAAAGGTTCATAAGTACAGTCATCAATATCAAGGGCCGGGAAATGGACTTTGGCCCAGTGGTTAGGGCGTCCGTCTACCACATGGGAGGTCCGCGGTTCAAACCCCGGGCCTCCTTGACCCGTGTGGAGCTGGCCATGCGCAGTGCTGATGCGCGCAAGGAGTGCCGCGCCACGCAAGGATGTCCCCCGCGTGGGGGAGCCCCACGCGCAAGGAGTGCGCCCCTGAGGAAAGCCGCCCAGCGCGAAAGAAAGAGCAGCCTGCCCAGGAATGGCGCCGCCCACACTTCCCGTGCCGCTGACGACAACAGAAGCGGACAAAGAAACAAGACGCAGCAAATGGACACCAAGAACAGACAACCAGGGGAGGGGGGGAAATTAAATAAATAAATAAATCTTTAAAAAAAAAAAAAATATCAAGGGCCTGTCAATGGTCCATCCTCCTTCATTAGTCGCTGTCCCTGTACTTGGGGGATTCTTGCTGTCCCATTAGAGAATGTGGCAGAACTCCCCAGGATGGGAATTTGCTATTCTTTTGGTTATTTTTTTTTTATCTCCACCCATTGTATCAATGTCTCATGAACATTCGAACACATTTAAATGCCTTATAGTTATGCCCCAGGTGAATCTCCTCCCACGCATCCCCCATCACTGACACCACACATCAATGATCCTTCCCTCCACAGTGTAACCTTTCTGTTATCCAAAACTTCCTTAAATAAATAAATGGGGGGCAGAAGAATTCCAAATAATTTATGTAAATACCCTCCTGTGGTGGGTTGAATTCTGTCCCCCCAAATATGTGTTCAAGTTTTAATCCTTGGTACTTGTGAATGTGACCTTATTTGGAAATTGGGTCTTTGCTGATGTAATTAGTTAATTGAGGTCATACCGGACTAGGGTGGACCCACATTCAATATGACCAGTATCCTTATAAGAATACAATTTAGACACAGAGATCAACAAGCATAGAGGGAAGATAGCCATGTGAAGACAAAGGTAGATATTGCTGGTATGCTATTACAAGCTAAGGAACACCAAGAATTGATGGTAAATACTAGGAGTCAGGAAGAGGCAAGAAAGGATCCTTTTCTAGAGACTACGGAGAAAGCCTGGCCATGGGGACACCTCAATTTCAGACCTCTAGCTACCAAAACTATGAGAGAATAAATTTTGATTGTTTTTTTTAAAGATTTTATTTAGTTTTCCCCTCCCTCCCCCACCCTGATGTTTTTGCTGTTTGTGTCCATTCGCTGTGTGATCTTCTGTATCTATTTCTCTTTTTGTCTTCTCTTCTCATCTTTCTCCTCTAGGATGCAGAGGGATTCGATCCTGGGGACCTCTGATGTGGAAAGAGTTTCCCTGTCAATTGTGCCACCTCAGTTCCTGGTCTCTGCTGCACTTCACTTTGACTCTCCCCTTAGTCTCTCTTTTGTTGTGTCATCATCTTGCTGCATGACTCACTTGTGCAGGCACTGGCTCACCACGTGGGCACTCACATGGGCATTTGGTTCACCAAGTGGGCACTGGCTTACTCACCATGCAGGCACACTTTATCTTCTTCTTTTTCACCAGGAGGTCCCAGGGATTGAACCTGGGTCCTCCCATATGGTAGGCAGAAGCCTTTTCACTTGGGCCACATCTGCTTCCCTTTTGGTTGTTTTAATCCACCCAGATGTGGTACTTTGTTATGGTGGAGCTTAATTCTTCCTGCTCAAAGTCATGCTAGTCCTTGAGCCTGGGATGTGCTTAGTGACTTACTCCTAAAGAGTAGAGCATGGAAAGAGCTGGAAAGTACCTACATTAACTATACTGTGGAGAGACCTGGAAAACACTACCTCAGCCAGGTGATCAATGTTTTACCATCAGTAGTGACATGCCACACTGTTAGCTTCCGCCCTTGAAAAGATGTGACAAGGAGGGCACTTTACCTCTATGATCTTCCTCCCAAACACCCACGACCCCAGCCCAACAATTAGAAAAACACCAGATAAACTCAAACTAAAATAGCACTCCTCAAAACTGTCAAAGTCATCAAAAACAAGAAATGTCTGAAAAAAACTACCACAGACCAGAAGAGGCTAAGGGGACATAATGACTAAATGTCATGTGGTCTTCTGGATGGGATCCTGGAACAGAAAAAGGACATTGGGAGAAAAACTGGTGAAAAGCAAAGTAAGGGTGAGGTTTGGTTGATATAAATGTTCCAGTGTTGGCTCTTTAACTGTGACAGATGTGCCATAGAAATCTAAGATATTTACAAGAGGGGAAACTGAGTTAGGTGGATATAGGAACTCTGTATTGTCTTTGCTACTTTTTGGTAAATCTAAAAGTATTTTAAAATGTAAAAAATATTATTAAAAATTATTTCCAGGAAAATAGAATGAAGATTATATTAGATCTGTAAAAATGAGTACTGTATGGAAATCATTGTGGAAGAGGAAGAGGGTGGCAGTGTCCAATGTGATTCCAAATTTTGATGCCTAATAAATGGAACGTAACCTTAGTAAATAACTGTGGCGGGAAGCAGACTTGGTCCAATGGATAGGGTGTCCGCCTACCACATGGGAGGTCTGCGGTTCAAACCCCGGACCTCCTTGACCCGTGTGGAGCTGGCCCACGCGCAGTGCTGATGCGCACAAGGAGTGCCGTACCATGCAGGGGTGTCCCCGCATAGGGGAGCCCCACGCACAAGGAGTGCGCCCTGTAAGGAGAGCCACCCAGCGCAAAAGAAAGTGCAGCCTGCCCAAGAATGGCGCCACACACAGGGAGAGCTGACACAACAAGATGATGCAACAAAAAGAAACACAGATTTCCGGTGTCACTGATAAGGAGAGAAGCGGTCACAGAAGAGTGCACAGCGAATGGACACAGAGAGAAGAGAACTGGGAGGGGGGGGGAGGGGAGGGAGAGGGGAAGGAGAGAGAAATTAAAAAAAAAAAGCAACTGTGGCTATTTAAGAATGGAAGAAAATATACTCCATTGAAAAAAAGATGCTGAAGCAAAGAAGATAAAAATAAAGTGGAAGAACTAGATGAAAACCAGAGAGAGGTTAGTAAACAAAACACATGCCACAAAGACCTATCAGTTGCTAGAAGTACATCAGCAATCTGGCTAGAACTTTCTTCCATCCAACTTGAAGAGTGAAACTTGGTCAGGCACACATAGTGTCCACCAGATAAATACAAACCAATTGCTCATGAAAATCCCACTTTTTCCTGATATTGAGCCCAGAGGCAAATTTTTCTCTTGCATATGATCAGGCATATCATCTTCAATATGATTCCTACAGTAAATTCAGCAATGAGTTTCTTTTCAGTTCATTTCTGCACTCAAGCCAAAAGCATTTCATCACCATACAATTTGGTAAAAGCTACTTCTATAAAGGTTAAGGAACAGAGAAATAATCAAACATGCCCTTTAAGTCCAGATGCTCTATTGCAGCGAGGGTTGGGCTGGCATTCTCTTAGAAAAGCTGAAGACCTGAATAAGGACCACACCAACTTCCCACAGAGACATGTTGGGAAGCACAGAGTCACAAACACCTACAATATTTCTGGCTGTGTAGGAACTTGGGTGTCACAGATGAGTAAGACATGGAGCCTGTCCTGGATGGTATGACACTTTGGTTGAGAAGAGATTCATAAAGAAATTAGTCCACCAATGTGTCTAAACAGAGGGAGGGAGTAGTTGATTCTCCTCAGCTCATAGTGGGGAAGGGAGATGTGGGAGCCAGGAAATGTTTTATAAAGAAGTATTTTAGGATGATTCTTCTGGCAATGTTGTAGAAGATGTGTAAGAAGTAGAGATCTCAGAAGTAGAGAGGAGTTGGGAAGTATTTCAGAGGCAAAATAGAAAGGTTGATTGGCTACTGAACTCTGTTGTCACCCCCCACATGAAGCTGGGAATAACCAATACCATATTGGTCAAGACCCATTTGGTTGTAAGAAAATCCCAATCTGTGCAGTTTGGGGGATAAATAGGATTTATTGGCTTGCAGATCAAGGATATATTGATCAGCTAAACCAAAGGAATGCCAGGGAACAGCTGGATCTTAGTAAAAATTAGGACTTGAACAACATCAGGAGTCTCTATTTTCCATTTCTTATCTCTGCTTCTCCCTGTGGGTTAAATGCATTTTCTTCCCCGAAAATTGGCTTTTGACAGGTGGTGGAAAATGGCCTTTGTCAGTTGCCTACTTTTTCATCTTATGACCCCTGCCATTCAAGGGACTCGTTATACAGTTTCTTTCATACTTTGAAAAATTCTGGAGAACTGCTTTGGGTTGGGTCAACCCCATGAGGCCATCTTAGGGTTGGGGTCAAGAAAGAATATAGCAACTAGCATGTTAGCCACATACTTGAGAGGACAAGCTAGTCCCAGAAATTGGTTGCTAGGGAGACAATCTTAGATCTCTATCTGCTTATTAAATGCTTGTTACACACCAGGCTCAGGGCCAGGAGTTGGAAACACGAGACCATATCCAATCTTCTCTCTCAAGGATGTCCTTAAAAAAAATCACTAATTCTGGGACAATCTGCTCCTGAATTCCACTTCTCAGAATTTCTCTCTCCTTTGTAATTTCATCCAGAATTTGGGACAGAGGTCATTCAAACATGGTCACTTGGGGTCCATTTAGCATTTTGAGCATCTTCAAGGTTTTTGAATGCTACATTTAGATTGTAAGTGCAGGATACTCTGTCCTGCAAGGGACAGCATGCATAAATGTTTTCTTATTTGATTATTTGGGAACCCTGTGAAAGCCTCCTGCTTAAACTGGGAAGACAAGATAACAAGCCACCACCATATTCCCACCAGCCCACTAATGGTCCTTTTGGGAAGGACCACTATTTCTTCCAGTGTTGGTAAGCACCGGGGATCTCATTATGCAGGGGACCCCAGGGAGCTTATGGACATGCAACATGAATCCTTAGCGGGGCCTGTGGGGAGCATACTTTATCCTGGTAATTGAGGAGCTAAGGTGATTAGAACCCAGCATGGGTCTCAAGGGGGGGACTGTGAATTGTATAAGAATAGAGAATCTACACTTTTTTTTTAAAAAAACAAGATTTAATGTACATTTATTCTTTACATGTGAAACATATAGTATAAAGATTTCATACTGAATAAATGATATGAAGCCAAAAAAGGAAAAAAAAGGAAAAATTTACACCAAATTCAGCTATATTATTCAAAATACAAAAATGCAGATTTTATCACTGAAGAAATCCCAATTGTGTTTCATTATCAGGAATTTCAACTGTACCTACAACTTTTTCATACCGTGATTTAGAGAATCTACACTTAAATTCGTAAACTCCTTGGATCAGAGGCTGAGAATGTTGACTTCTCCTCAGGGTCTCATAAGCACATCAACCCAGAAACCAGACACTCATAAGTTCTCAGATATCTGTTTCACCTGGAAACGGTCCACACAGTAAAAACAGCTATCCTTTACATTTATACATACTTAATAATTTCCTGTGATCCATATGATATTATTTCATGTAATCCTCACAACAATCCTATGAATTAAGTACTATCAGTACCTTTATCTTCTAAATAAAGAAACTGGGACTCTGGAGGTTAAGTAACTTGCCTAGGGCCTAGTCTTATTTAATGCTCAATTCTTTCTCCTCACTATTATCATCAATTGTAGCATAATAAATTGGTGCCCCAGAAACCTATAATAATGATGATTACTGAATTTTTAAAGTATGATTATGAACTCATAAATGTATATGTATATATGTGTAAAAATATATATATATTTTAATCCAATATAGCCATTATTTTGTTATGCTCAAATGGTCCCAATTTTGAGTTGTGGAAGAACCTATAGGCTGATACTGTGTCCTTTTGACTCCAATCCATTGATCTTTGAAAGTTTGCTTTCTGGCACAATAAGATGTCCCAGGTTCATCTTGAACACTTCCTGTCCCAGTCCTAAAATCAGCCATTTCTCCAAGGAGTACTGGTTTCTTTTAATGAGAAAAGGTATTTGACAATTAATCAACCATCATATGTTGAGGGTACTTTACTAATATAAGAACTGCTACCCAGGATTGGTCTTATAGTTTTTTTTTTTTTTTTTTTAAAGATTTATTTATTTATTTAATTTCCCCCCCTCCCCGGTTGTCTGTTCTTGGTGTCTATTTGCTGCGTCTTGTTTCTTTGTCCGCTTCTGTTGTCGTCAGTGGCACGGGAAGTGTGGGCAGCGCCATTCCTGGGCAGGCTGCACTTTCTTTTCACGCTGGGCGGCTTTCCTCACGGGCACACTCCTTGCGCGTGGGGCTCCCCCACGTGGGGGACACCCTTGCGTGGCAAGGCACTCCTTGCGCGCATCAGCACTGCGCATGGCCAGCTCCACACGGGTCGAGGAGGCCCGGGGTTTGAACCGCGGACCTCCCATATGGTAGACGGACGCCCTAACCACTGGGCCAAAGTCCGTTTCCCCGGATTGGTCTTATAGTTAAGTGTTGAAATAGTCACTGTGGCATTTTGGCCCATAATGTATTATTTCATAAAGGAGCCATGAGGTAAGCAGTAAGTTAACTGACCTTTCTGCTCTTGTTAATTAGCATTATGTGTTTGTAGCTATCTGTATTTTGGTTGAAGCCTGTGATTATTTAGGGCTCATTTACTCCTCAAATACTTATAAATATTTACAATATCTACATATTTTGTACCAGACTTTATTCAGGATTAGGAAGATGCACAAGGCACAGAAATATAACAGCTTATAATTATTGGAATGAAAGAGATGGGGTGGACTGTCATTCTCTTTGACACCATTGAAACTAATGGCACATACATTAGACAATAGCGAATCACATTTGCAGTTTTTTCTATGTAGATAGACTGGTTCAGTCAAAGACAGTGCTAACATTGACTTTAAACCCTATGCTTCTGGTCTGAGTGGGCGATTCCCTAGGGAGTGCTGGCTCTTAAACAGTACTCTTACATCCTCAAGGGGTTCCTAGGGGATGAAGGGAACTTTAGATGCCAGATGTAGTGATCAAAACATCAATTCCTCTTCTTCTAGGTCAGTGGGCAGGACTCCAGGTGCAGCCAGAAAAAGAAAGAGCTGTTGTTTCCTATAAATGGAAATTAAAAACCAGTATTTAAGAGTTTAAGCCAAATTAATGATCTGCAATTTGGGGCCCCCAAAGATATAGATTAGATTACCAAACATATTGCTTTAGGTTTTACCCTAAATATAGAGGTAGGAGGGAGATTGTTGGCTTGCCACATTCCTTGTTTACTCAGCTGGGTGCTCAGATTGTAAGAACTAGGAAGACCATACAGGCACAATTAAATGCTTTTGAAGCTTTGTTACCTCTCCTCACTCCATTGAAATACAAACTCCATGAGAGGAGGGATTTTTGTCTGTTCTTTTCACTCTTCTATCTCTAGGAACTTACACAATGCCTGGCACATAGCTTTTTCAAACAATAATTGTTGAATGAATGAATGAATTTCTCCCACAGCAACTGATATGTATAGGCTCTTTTTTAGGGGCCTTCCTTTTGCCCTAGCTTGGCTCACTTTCCTCCCAAGGGAAGTATTTGTTGTCTGAATTGTAGCTACTATTTATCTTCCATTCAACTGTCTTGTCAAATGAACAATTGCTATCATACTGATATCCTTTGCAATGAAAAAATATCTAGGGGAATACTTTTCATTTATGGACTTGGAATTTTCCATTTTTAATAGATCTGCAACAGTACACACTCACACACACATTTTTGGTCATGTGTCATGCATAAATAGCCATGCATTTGTCAGCCCTAGTCATACTCAAGGAAGGAGGACCCAGTTAGTTGGTATCAGTCAGGATAAACTATGCTATGCTGCAGTGATAAATATTCCTCCTCAATTTCAGTGGATTATAAAACAAGAAAGATTTATTTCTTGCTCTTATTTTGTGTCCCTAACATGTCAGCTGAGGGGTGTTTGATGATCCCTTTGATGGAACAACCATTATTTGAAGGATTACCAGTAGGTGCAGAAGGGGGAGCAATTAAATTCTCTAGCCTACAAATGACACATAATTTTTGCTCACAATTCGTTGACAAGAACTTGTCACATGGCCCTAGTGCAAATCCTACCATTGCCTGGGGGGTGGATAGCTGGGTAATGACTCTCACAGATGTTGTCTTACTAGATTATCCTAGATTCATTCTATTTCAGGAGTCTTTCATAACAGAATCCAGGAGGACTTTTCTAAAGGAGCAGTAGCACTTTTTAAAAAACCAGGGCTGGTCATTTTCTAACCTCAAGAAATTAGATCTAGTTATTGCCACAGACATTTGGAATCAGAAAGACCTGAGTAAATTCCAGCTCTGCCATTTAATAACTGTGTGACATTATGCAAGACACAACCTCTCAAAGGCTTAGTGTTCTTGTCTCTACAATGGGTCTACCTCACAGACAGGAGGAACATGTTTTGAGGATAATATGAGAACATGTAGTGAACTGCTCAGCACACAATGCCTGGCACATATTACAGCCTCAATACCTTTTAGCTAGCTTGAAAGATGGAAAAAACAAGACATTTTATTAGTTGGTGCTTCTTGGACCAAGTTTTCTTGGCAGACAATGCTTTTATGTTCCCAGGAGATCTGGCAATTAAGACTGCTCAGATTTCTCTGTGGGGGAATGTTCTTGAATAAGAAGTTCTTTTGAAATGGTTCTTCCGCATGCCAGTTTTAGCTTTCATTAATTCTCTGCATCCACACCCAGTCTTTCACAAACATTCTGCTTACTCCAGGATCTGGAAGTCTCAATATCAGAGGGTCTCAGCCTTGGCTACCCTTCAGAATGTCCAGGGAGCTTGTCAAAACACCTATGTGGGAGGGGATGTGGCTCAAGCAGTTGAGCGCCTTCTTCCCTCAAGGTGGTCCCGGTGCCTCCTAAAGATGAAAAAAACCCAAGGAGATGGTAAAAAACAAAACAAAACAAAACAAAAAAACCAACACCAAAAAACAACAATGAGCAAAAACAGTGAGCAAAATCAACAAGCAGACAAGGAGTGCAAACAATGAGCAAAAACAATCAGCAAACAGACAAGGGAGCCATCTCGGGGACTGGGGCAGCATCTATGCCTGAGCTGCACCCCAGACCAATGAAATCAGTTGCTCTGGGAGTAGGAACCCAGGCATCAGTATATTTTTTAGCAGCCCCTTACCCCCTTCTGGAGTGATTCCGATGAACCTTCAGGCTTGAGTGTGGTCACCCCTTGGGCTGAAGTGTGGTTTGCTGGCCTGGCGGGAGAGCAGCCGCAGCAGGCCAAGCCGCTGCCCCCATAATAGGGTGGCTGGTCGGACTCACCGCCACCCCTGAAGGGAGCTCGGCATGGGCGCAGAGTGCCCTCGGGTCTCCCCTTCTCGGCAGCCATGCTTCCGCGGCCGCCCCTCCTCCCGGATGGCGCCACACGATGCCTGTGGGGCGGCACCCTTCTTCGCAGGGCGGAAAATTCCAGTCTGCCCTTTTCCCTCCCCCCGACAGCAGCAACAGCCAGGCGTGGGCGGAAAAATCCAGTCTGCCCTTTTTCCTTCCCCCGACAGCAGCAACAGCCAGGCGTGGGCGGGAAACTCAAGTCTGCCCTCTACCCCAGCAACAGCAGCCACCAATCCCTAAACCCTGCCCCTTCCCCCAGCAACAGCGACAGCCAATCCCTAACCACCACCCCTCCCCCGTCCAGTACCGCCCACTGACCTTTCGCCGGCAACCAATCAGAACAGGGCGTGGCTTCGACCAATCAGCCTTCCCCAGCCCCTATAAAACTGTTGCCTCTCCCTCAATAAAGTGGACTTGCGTGTTTACCTTGTCTCCGCGGTAGTTCTTCTGCCGTGCGCCCTCCAGTCCTGAGAGCCCCCGACAAGGGCCTGGCCTCCCTTGTCCCCAGTTCGTCGCCTGCTTCTCCGGGTGACCCCCTTGTCGCCGGCTTCGCCTGGCGACCCCGTCAGCGGAATCACGCAACCCCTTGTGAGACCGATCCCTCGTCTGCTGCCGGACCGACCCCTTGTCCCAAGTGGGACCGACCCCTCATCCCAAGCAGGACCGACCCCTAGTCCAGAGCTGGACCGACCCCTCGTCCGCAGCCAGACCCCACCTCTACTGACCGAGCAAGCCGCCGCACTTGAGTACATGTTCTTGCTGTGGCCTACTTCTCCAGCCTGGTCTCCTACCACACTTCTTCCCCTTTCAACAAAAAGCCTCAAGAAGGCTAAAGAAGTCTTCCTTTGTTCATTGGACATATGAAACTTGTTCCTGCTTTAGGACCTTTGCGTTTGCTGATCTTTCAGCCTTGAATGTGTCACTGCAGATTTTCACATAATGAGTTGCCATTCATCAGGTTTCAACTCAAAAAGCCACTTCCTCAGAGAAGCTTTTCCTTGACTTCCCTATTTTATCATAGCGCTCCTCATCCTACCCCTGCCCTTCTTCATTCTTTAAATCATCATCTCGGGAAGTGGATGTGGCTCAAGCATTTGGGTGCTTGCCTACCACATGGACAGTCCTGGGTTCAGTTCCCAGGACCTCCTAAAGATGAGCAAGATGGTGAGCTGACGCGATGGGCTGGTGCAGCGAGCTGATACATCAAGATGGTACAACTAGGAGACACAACACGGAAACACAATGAGAGCTACAACAAACAGGGAACGGAGGTGGCTCAAGCTACTGGGCGCCTCTCTCCCACATGGGAGGTCTCAGGTTCCTGGAGCATCCTAAAAAGAAGATGAGTAGACACAGAGAGTACCCAACGAATAGAAACAGAGAGCAGGCAGCGAATGCTAACAATGACTGGGGGGGGAGCAATAAATAAATAAAAATAAATCTTTAAAAGAAAAAACAAAAAAAAATTGTCGTTTCATTACTCTGAAACTCACTATCTATGCGGCCTGTTGATTAATTTACCTGTTTTATCACCTTTCTCCCCATTATAATGCAAGCTCTATGACAGCAGATTTATTCACTATTGTATATCCACAGCTGAAAACAGTATCTGGCACATAGTAGGTACTCAATAAATATTTGTTGAATGAACCCTTCTCTCCCATTCTCTGATAGAATTATATAAAATCATTTTAATGATCAATTCTTACAATATATTTTCACAAAAATCATTTTCTTAGAGGAAATTTTCCTTTTTCTTGCCTTACATTTTCCTTTTTCTCATGCTCCCTTTCATAGCCTGTATTGTTTAACTATTTGTTATAGTGAGGAAAAAAAGGAGACATGGTAGATAAATTTTCACTGTTACTAATATCATATCCTATGGCCTTTATCCAACTTCCCTTCCATTTCCTTTTATATTGCTGGGTAACATCATTCTATTTGTTTCCTAGATTCAAAAGTATTGACTTTCTTTTCCTTAAACACCCTCAAGGGATCATTAGGGAAAAAAAAAGAATATTGGACTTGAAACCAAATGTTTGGGTTTGAAATCTGGTCGGGCAATTTACAAGGACAAGGCAGTTCACCTCTCTCTTTTAAACAAATCAATTTTATTGATACATATTAATAAAGCATACAATTCATAGAAAGTATACAATCAATGGTATTTGGTATAATCACATAATTGTGCATTCATGACTTCAATCATTAGCGCATTTTCATTATTTCAAAAAATAATAATAAAGAACAGACAAACGAACAAGAAAATTCTTCACCTTTCAACCTTTCTATGCTTCCCCTGCTGTACAAGCAGTTTTACTGAGATATATACACATATGATCTATCCGAAGTGTATAATCAATAACTTTTAGTATAATCACAATACTGCGCATTCATCATCACAGAAAATTTTAGAACAATTTCATTATTCCAAAAAGAAAAGAAAAAAAGACTTAGCTGTCTTTCTCTAGTCTTACACAGCCATTTATCTAATTTCATCTTTATAAATTGATTTATATTTATATTTTATATAAATGGAATCATACAATATGTAGTATTTTGTGTCTGGTTTCTTTCACTTAGAATAATATGTTTTTTGTATGATATTAACATTTTGTAGTATTAACTTACATTTATTCAGTTTCTTTTTTTAACAAAAAAATTTATTTAATTTATTTCTCTCCCCTTCCCCTCCCCCCTCCCCCCCTTTGTCTGCTCTCTGTGTTGACTTGCTGTGTTCTTCTATGTCTGCTTGCACCCTTGGTGGCACCGGGAAACTGCGTCTTTTTTTGTTTGTTACATCATCTTGCTGCGTCAGCTCTCCAGGTGTGCAGTGCCACTCCTGGGCGGGCTGCACTTTTTCTTCACATGGGGCAGCTCTCTTTGCAGGGTGCACTCCTTGCACGTGGGGCATCCCTGCATGGCACAGCATTCCTTGCACATGGCAGCTCTGCGCGTGAGCCAGCTCACCACACGGGTCAGGAGGCCCTGGGTATCCAACTCTGGACCCTCCCATATGGTGGGTGGTTACTCTATCAGCTGACCACATCTGCTTCCCATGTTCAGTTTCAAAGAAAAACAGTCTTATGTATGCAATTTTACCTATATTCATATTTCACATGCAGTTTTACTATGCAGTACAGTTTCATGTTACATTTTTTAGCTTTCCTTTTAGTAATACTCATGACTTTACACTTTCTCTTTAAACCACTTTCATACCTATATAATACTACTGCTTGTTACAAATATTATGTTGGGCTTTCACCTATTCATTTAATTTCCAAAGATCACACATCCTTTTTACCAATTCTGCACAAGTTAACCCTTGGCTTTCCATTCTCTAACCTCATTCTATTTTCTGGTGATCCATATTCAAGTTATTAACTCCATGAGATTACATAATATATTTAGTTCATAATAGCTCAACCATACATTATTTGTCCGTTTGTGTCTGACTTGCTTCACTCAACATATTGTCCTCCAGAATCATCAATGTTGTCATGCTTCACAACTTCATTTCTTCTTACAGCTTCATAATATTTGATCATGTGACTACACCACAATTTATCCACTCATTGGTTGATGGATACCTGAGTTGTTTCCAACTTTTGGCAATCATGAATAATGCCACTATGAACATCAGTGTAGAGATATCTGTTTGTGTCACTGCTCTCAGTTCTTCTGGATATGTACTCAGGAGTATTCAGCTACTTTAGGAACTGCCAAAACTCCCTTTATGTCTGGCTTATTTCGTTCAGGATGATACCTTTAAGGTTTGTCCACATGTAACGTGTATCAGAACTTCATTCCTTTTTAACAGTGCATTAATATTCCATTATACGTATACGACATTTTGTTTATTCATCTGTTGATGGATACTTAGGTTGTTTTCACCTTTTGTCTATTGTGAATAATGCTGCTATGGACATTGTTTACAGATTTCTGTTGTAGTTCTTGCTCTCAATTGTTGTGGGTATATATCTCAAAATGAGATTGCCAGGTCATGTGGTCATTCAAAATTTAACTCTCTTAGGAACTCAAAACCATTTTCCACAGTGCTGCACCATTTTTCTTCCCACCAACAATGAAAGCATTTCCACATCCTTGCCAATACTTGCTGTTTTCTGCTTTAAAAAAAAATAGTGATTCTATTAATTTTAATAGTGTAAAGTGACATCCCTTTGTGATTTTGATTTGCATTTCCTTGGGATGGGGGCTAGCAATTATGAGCATCTTTTTACATGCTTATTGGCCATATGTGCCTTCTTAGGAGAAATATGTATTCAAGTCTTTCATTCACTTTTAAATGGAGTTGTCTTTGTTGTTGAATTGTAGGTGAACTTACATATTGTAGGTCTTAATATTAAACCCTTATGAAATGTTATTTCCCCCATTCTATAAGTTGTCTTTTCACTTTCTTGATGATGACTTTGATGCATAATATTTTTTGTAAGTTTTGATTATGTCCAACTTAACTATTCTTTAGTTGCTCACACTTCTGCTCTAAAGTTGTGGAATGCAAGGTCTGGAATATATTCTTCTATTAATTCTTCTATGAGTTTTGTTGTTGTAGTTTTATATTTAGGCCTTTGATCCATTTTTAGTTAATTATTGCATATGGTGTGAAGGAGGGGTTTAGTTTTCTTCTTTTGTATATGGATCTACAACTATCCAAGCACCATTTGTTGAAGAGACTTTCTCCCATTGGGTAGACTTGGAATCCTTGTCAAAGGCCAATTAACCGTAGAAGTAGGGTTTACTGATTAACTCTCATTTCGAATTGATCTTGTTCTATTTGTCTGTCATTGTACCAGTACCACACTGTTTTGATTACTGTAGCTTTCTAATGTGTTTAAAACTCAGCACGTGTAAGTCTTCCAACTTTGTTGTTCTTTTTCAAGGTGATTTTATCTATTCTGACTCCCTTGCCCTTTCTCAAGAATCTGGAAATTGGTCTCTCCATACCTGTGAAGAAGGCTGTAGGAATTGGGATTGGGATTACACTGAATCTGTAAATTGCTTTGGGTAATATTGCCATCTTAACATTATTTAGTCTTCAACTCCATGAGCACAGAAGCTTTTTACATTGATTTAGGACTTCTTTAATTCTTCTTTTTAATTGGTTTAAGCAGTGTTTTGCAGTGTTCTGTGTACAAGTCCTTTACATCCTTGGTTAATTTCATTACTAAAATTGTAAATGGAATTGTTTTCTTGATTTCCTTTTGAATTGTTCATTGCTGATGTGTAAACTCACCAATGATTTTGTTAAGACTGTCTTGGAACTTGACATCTTGCTGAATTTATTATCTTTTGTAGCTTCCTTGCAGATTTTTCAGGGTTTTCTACATGTAGAATCATATCATCTGCCAACAGGGAAATTTTTTTTTTAACTTTCTTTCCAATTTGGATAACTAAATGTATATTTTTCCCTTGCCTACTTAACTCTGGCTAGAAATCCCAGAACAGTGCTGAAGAGTACTGGTAATGTATATCCTTATTTTGTTCCTAATCTTAGGGGGGAAGATTTTGGTAATTCACCATTCAGCATAATGACATCTGTGGGTTTTTCATATATGCTCCTTTTCATGTTGAGGAATGTTGAGGAAGATCCATCTATTCATAGATTTCTGAGTGTTTGTAGCAGTTTGATATTGTTTTTGAATTCCAAAAATAGATAGTGGATTATGTTTATAAACTGGTCTCTTCCTCTGGGTATGTTAGATTATATTATATTCAGAGGTTTCATTTTACTTGATTAAATTATGATTAAGGCTTTGATTGGGCCACATTAGTAGGAGGTTTAGAGAATGACTTGGAAGAGGAGAGAGATGGAGTTTTGAATGCTGGAGCTCCAGGAAGTAAATACACAAAGAAGAAGAACACAGAGGAAGAGAGATGGTTCCATAGACACAGCAGAGGCCCTAGGAAGAGAAAGAGCCTGATAGTCTACAGCTGACCTAGTAGTGAGAACAAAGCAGCTAAGCCCACAGAGAAATGTGCTTGGGAGAGAGAGAAGACTTTTCACAGCCTTCAGCTAAGATTGGAAAAAGCTGAGAACACAGAGCCTTAAGAGGAAGAGGAAGGCTGAACCCTTGTAGATGTCGGCAGCCAACTTGTTCCAACAGGTGGCAATAAACTTTGGTGAGGGAAGTAATTTATGTTTTATGGCCTGATAGCTGTAAGCTTCTACCCCAAATAAATAAACTTTATAAAAGTCAACATATTTCTTGTATGTTGCATCAGCACCCCTTTGGCTAACTAATACAATTTTCTTAACGAATGGATACTGGATTTTGCAAATTGGTATTGATGTGTCAGTTGAGATTACCATGTGTTCTTGTTTTTTTTTTTTCTTTTTTTGACTTTCATTCTATTAATGTGGTTTATTACATAAATTGATTTTCATATATAGAACCATACTTGCATTACTTGGATAAATCCCTCTTAGTCAGGTGAATAATCCCATTGGATTCAGTTTGCTACTTCTTGGGGGTTTTTTTGTTTTTTAGAATTTTGGCATCTATAGTCATAATGGTAGTTGGTCTGCAATTTTCTTTTCTTATATCTCTATCTTTTTTTGGTGTTAGGTTGATGCTGACATCAGAGAATAAGTTAGAAAGTATTCCTTCCTCTTCAGTGTTTTAGAAGTGGTTGAACAGTTTTGGTATTAATTCTTTTTGTAATATATGGCAAATTTCATTAGTGAAGTCTTCCTGTCCTGGTTTTTCTTTCTTGGGAGGTTTCTTGTTGTTGTTATTACTGACTCAGTTATTTTACTTGTTATAGATTTATTAAGGTCTCCAATTCTTGAGTCAGTTTAGGTAGTTTTTGTGTTTCTAGGTATTTTCCCATGTCATCTAAGTTATCTAACTTGTTGGCATACAACTCTTCATGTCACCTTATAATCCTTCTTATTTTTGTGGGGTTGGAATCAATGCTACCTCTTTCATTTCTGATTTTGTTTCTTTGCATCCTCTCTCTTTCTTTGCCAGTTAATTGCATCTAGTTGGCTTAGAGTATTGTTCAAGTCTTCTCTTTCTATATTGATCTTCTGCCTAGATGGTCTATCCATTTTTGAAAGTAGTATATTGAATTCTTCTAGTATTAATGGAGAACCATCTATATAACACTTTGATCTGTCTATATTTGCTTCATATCTTCTGGCTTTCTGCTGTTAGGTGCATATACATTTATAATTGTTACATCTTCTTGATGAATTAACAGTTTTATCAATATAGAGGGCCCTCCTTTTTTTATTCTATCTGTTTATATCTAATATTAACATAGCCATCCCAATTCTTTTTTGGTTACTATTTGCATGGAATATTTTTTGCCATCATTTCACTTTCAACTTCCAGTTTAAGAAGCCTTAGGAAAATCAAGGGACAACTGGAGTCCTTGCATGGAGTTCTTTATTTATTTAAAGGTACTGGATGATATTGTGACATCGTGATTGCTTTAGTAGACAAGGAGAATCATATTGTTTTATCTTTTCATTGATGTTTATCTTTCTTGAATACTCAACTTATTTCTTTGTTTTTCCACTTAAATATTAGTTTTTCATACATTGGAGTTATCTTCATGGTGCCTTCCTCTAATAATCTGCCCGTACCATGGTCAGTATTGTACAGTGGATATTTCCTTGACAACTACTATGTGCATAGTCCTTGCCTAGCGAATAGATTTAATATAGTAGAGTATCAAGTATACATGTTTTAGAAAAAAAGTGATTTAAACTTGCTTAACATTTTCCAACAGGACAATACATTGAGCCAAAATATTTTAAACAGACTCAAACATTTTTCTTTACCTCAGCATCTTCCAGTGTCAGAGATTTTCTCCCTCCCCTTCTTGGCATCTGTAATTCTCCTTCTAGGTTGCTGTGACACAGACTAGGACATTTTAAGTAAAAAGAGCATTATATAAAAATATACCTATATTTTCCTCTTCACACATTCTTATTTGAAGTCATTCAGATCTCAGGGGGAATATGATTCAGTATAAGTCACACCAAGATAGAAAAGAGATACATAATCAAAAGCAACATCTTAAAAATAATCCATTGGATCCACATCTCCACAGACTGACTGCTCTCTCACCCCCATTAGACTTGAAGGCTTAGATTTTGTCCCCTATTCGTACATGTCAAGTCAAAACAAAACAAAAGGCAGATTATTACATGTTAAAAGAAAGCAATGTAGAAAACCAAATGCATCATTAAATATAAGATTTTATGTGTTCATTCCCTGGCATGATATAAAGCTAGGCAGATCTTGTGCTTGAGCAGGGTAGAGAAGACAATGTCTAACTTTTGTTGGACCATCAACAATAGAAAGACTCAATATATAATGCTAAATACCAATACTTGAATTAAATCAGACAAACTATGGAGATTTATAAGTCTAAAAATATCCTCACATATTTAATACTTGAAAAAGTGAATGCATTGGTTAAAGTTAAATCTGCCTTATTTCTTACAGGAACCACTGTGCCAGCATTGCTGAATGATACCAACTCTACTTACATTTCCAATTGGATGCTAGTGTGGCCGCTGCTGGAATACAGCACCTGGGATACAAAAGTAAGGTCAACTATTTCTGCCTCCAACTTTGTTATATTGAGGAATTTTCTTAAAGGAAAAAAATAAATTCATGTTCTTATTATACAGGGAAATTTTCTTAAAGGAAGAAAATTAATTCATGTTCTTGTTATACAGGGAAATAATGTTATTCTATAACCATGTTTAAGATTTGCATGAAATGAGATCTTAGAAAACCTGTCTTGATAACATATTTATTATAAAAGAAATATTAATGGGAAAATTGAAAAGTCAGTGAATGGAGTGATTATTTAAAACAACTACTAAAGTTTTGAATTGTTCACATTAAAAAGTACAAAATATCATTTATATGTTACCAGTTTTCTTGTGAAGTGATAGCAAATATTCTTATTAGTGTCCAAAAATATAGAAAACCATAATTTCCAAATAGATTATGGTTATATGTCCTTTTGTTTCTAGTCTCAAAATTTCTTAAAACCAGGACAAACAAAGTGCAGTAACTTCAGTGCCTGCGTTTGTGTATTATTCATTTTAATTGGAAGTAGGCATTGCAAAGGAGACTACAATCTTTTAAAAAAGGGTGTATGACTGAGTTAATAGTCTGAAAAATGGGATGACAGAGGTCAAAATCACAAATCTTTGGTGTTTGATTATGCAGGTAAACCTTGTAAAAGTAAAATAAGAATTTCCAATGAGGATGAGGGTTATTTTAGGACATTATTTTGAGAACTAAAAATGCTTAATGTTGATATTCATCTCTTTTAAAAAGCAGTTGCAAATAAGCAAAGACATGGATAAGCTCTAATAATTGATCTTTTGAACTGAGATAAACAGTTTGCTAGGATGTAAGTGCATGCATGTTTTTAAAAGGCCAGATTTCCTGCTGATGATAAATATTCTGAACCAGACTCAAAGTACAGGGCTGTTTTGCATTCTAGTTAAATTTCCCTACTTATTATAGGCATTTGTTTGCAAGTTTATTCCAATTTATTTGAAAAGGACCATTTTAATGACAGTTTAAAATGATACTGTGAATGCTATTTGTGTAGGATATATTTGGAAAAATCTGTTACTTTGATACATTTTGTGAACATCTTCAGGTAGTAAATTATAAAATTTATTTATGATAGTATTAATAAATTCACTAATATTTTAGCAATGTTAGAATTGATGAATGCTCTTTTCTATTCCTATTAAAGTAGCTACTGACTTTTTATTCAATTTTTAATACAAAGAGGTGCTACTAAAATATTTTTTCTGCAACCTTTTCTATATACACAGATGGGCTTCAGTCTAACAATATAATTTCTACAATCTAATTCTAAATCATTATTCATTAAAAGAGCAAGACTAATGTATTTATCATTGAAATCAACATTCTTCAAGAGTCTAAGATTTAGTTTAGTTAATTTATTTTTATTTGGACCAATTTAAAGTGAGCATTTCATGTGTTATTTCTTTTTCAAGTGGCTGTCTTCTGATGCTCACACCATTCTGATAGTTCATGTCATTCTTTACTTCCAACGCATTTAGAGCCTTCATTTCTCTATTCTAATGCTTTGTGCCAGAGTTTGAAATATGGGTTATATGAGGAATCTGTAGAGTTAACCTTAATAACATCTGCATCAAAGTGTGTAAAGACTGTTGAAATAAGTTACGAACTTATTTCTATGATTGCCAATGTTTTTAATCTTTTGACTTTTTTTTTTCAAATGCCTCAATAAGTATTTCAAACCTGCAAATTTTAAATTCAGAATTTCCCTAATACTTATATCCTAAAACAATGATTAAAACAGCAATCAGCACTTACCTGTGCCACATTTTGCTTGTGGCATGTTACAACTGTTTTTTCCTCTCCCCTCACAGTGCTAATGAGGTGTTAATATGGTCAGTATTTAAAGATGAATGTAGAGAACTTGGAGTGTTTTAACCTGCCCACTTCGCAGTCACACTGCTAATACTGATAGAACACAGAGGCACAAAAATATACTTTATCACAAATACCCTTCACCAATTACCTTTTGTAGGTATTCCAAATATTGTTACAACTATCCCAGTTCTCCATAGAATTAGATTGTCCTGTTTTACAATTGAGGATATTAAGAGTCAGTAATATTAAACAATGAATGGAAAATCAAAGTGCTTGTGAGTCGCTGTTGGAAATCAAGGCTGTCTGGCTTTAAGACCCTGTGCTTTCATGACTCTCCCACATTTGCTTTCATCTGGGGAACCTCATTTTTCTCATGTGGAAAATGATGGCTAAATATAATAGTCCTTTATTCTAAATGAATGCTGGTAAGAATAGCTCACACAGAAAACAATAAACTTCATTCAAAGTGAGGGGATGTAAAATATTAATGATAACCAAAATGGTTACAAGTAGACCACTTTAATATGTATGATCTAGATTTTCAGCTAACTTTAAAAATCTAGGTAAAAACTTGAAAGATCAGGATATTTGAAATGCTGCTTATATTCCTGCTGCCATTTATCTTTCTTTTATATTATTGGATTGATTTGATATTTGACCAGAGTTATACAATACAACATACACATTGTCACTCTTGACCTGGCCTCTTTTCTGAAGAAAAACTACCAAGACTAAACAAAACAAAATAAATGAACAAATATCCAGAAAATTTAGAATACAGATATGTAGACAGTAATGATGTTAGTGCATCCTGGAAACTGCAAAATCTGGCCTAAAGGCGTGGAACTTGCTGGTAGGGAACTAGAATACAGTAACTATCCTTGAACTCACCATGAAAAAAAAGCAGAATATATAGTGTGTACATATTTAGAGAGAGAAAGAGACTATACACACATACACATACACACACCCTCTCTCAACTAAACTAAATATACATATTCAACTAAATAAGAGTTTCATTTCAGCATGGAATTTGGTGGGAAGAAGATTAAAAAGACTGAACGCATGGGCTGTGGCATTGGTATCTGTATAATTTATGTGAAGTGACAGTATAATACTTTAAAAAATGTTTGATATCCTTTTAGGGAATTTCTTTTGATTTGCATTCTGAGGTGCTCTACTTCTTGCAGTAACCAAAATTTCCCTAATGTTAAAATACTTTAAAATAAAGCTGTAGCTCTTTTATGCTAAGAAAACCATTCATGTGACCAGGTTACTCAACTTATGCCTACATGGTCTGGCTAGTTTTTAATTTTCCCATTATGTTTTCTGTTCCTTAAAGACACAATTATAATGTAATTTAATATTTTTGCTATGCTATATGAAATGTCTTATTTATAAAACCGTTCAAATGGGTGCTAAGATATCTATACATTTTATATTAATTCTTTCAACATCTTTAATGAAAATGCTATGAATTTTGTAGTATAAAGTTAGGTGCCTTCTTCAATGAGAGAATACTTCCAGTAACTTCACAGGGAAATATAAACAACAAAAATTTTGCATGGAGAGTAAGCTACTTACATTTAATATAATTAACAATAATGACGGAATTTAAATCTACCATCTCTCCAATGTTTTCTATTTGTCTCATATATTTTTTGTTTCATTTCCTCCCACATTCCATGCAGGCTTTTCAATAACTTAAGACATTTGATTCCCAAGAGTACAGGGTTCTGGGAGGTGCAGGGTCATATGCTTGATGACTGTTCTTCCACAGAACCCTGAGGAGGGACTCTCTCCAGGCTTCTGCTGTATCCTGAGTATTTCTCTCAATCACCTGGTGGAAAAGAAACGCTAACTCCCCTTTTGTCTGGGTCTTTGAGCTCTCTGAGACCCACACATGGCCTTGGCAATTTGCTGAAATGTTAGCTGATTTATTTTCACCTGTTTCCATGGAAGCTGATATCTCTTCTTCCCATGCTCAGCTAAAAGTGACACAGTTTGTGTGTCCCAAATCGACTTGAAGAGGCTTGTTCTTCTTTGAATTTGGTTTACCTGTTTATCTTGCAATCTCATCTCCCTGATGCATTTTAAAAGTTATGATTTTATAGATTATCTAGATTTTCTCCTTGTTAAAGTGGGAGGACTGTTTTATTTTGCAGATTTCACCTCATAAGTGGAAGTGAAAGTCATCATAAGAGTTTTTGATTGTCTGGGTCAAGAATAGTTATAAGAATACTAAGATTATTTCTTAGGTTTGCTATCTCAGTTTGCCAGGTATGCTGTAACAAAGTATCACAGACTAGTTGGCATAAACAACAGTAATTTATCAGCTCACAATTTTAGAGACTGGAAGTCCAAAATGAAGGTTTTGGTAAGAAGGTTCTTTCTCTGAGGTCCATAGCAACCTGGTTGTGGCTTGCAGGCAATCCATAACTCTATATCTGCCTCTGCCATATGGTCATTGCTCTTCCTGTCTGACTCCTAGTAATTAGGCCCAAATTCCCTCTGCTTATGAGTGTTGCAGTCACATTGGATTAGATCAACCCTTATTCAATATGGCACCAACCTTAACTAATCACATCTTCAAAGATTATCTTTACAAATAGGTTCAGATTCGTAGGACTAGGGACTAAGGCTTGAGCATGTCTTTGTTGGGACATGACTCAGTCCCTAATGTTACCGTGGAGAAACTTATTCTTGAATGATCATTGTTAAAAGAAATTATCTATCTATCTAATTATACCCACATAACTTTAAAGTAGTGATATTGTTTTTATCATAACTATGAAAAGGACCAGAAGATTATTAAAGATCAATTAGTGAGGAAACCTTATGTAGTTTGAATGTGATCCCAATTTAGAGTTTGCTTGGAATAGAAACTGTTCATTCGGATTTTATATATAGTAATGCTTGTTTTAAAATCATATTTTCATTTTTAAGTCCTTCTTTAATAAATTAACTGATTATTATGAGTTTATACTCCTTGCTAAATCACTAGAGATGGTTAATTTCTGAGACAGGAGTGAGCCATCTAATACCACCATCTATTGGCATGTATCCAAAATCAATGTCATAAAACTGATCAGTTTATTTTACCTCAAGGGAAAGCCTGCTTCAATTATTCAAGCCTGTTTTTTTAAATTTATTTCTCTCCCCTCCCCCCCCAGTTGTCTGTTCTCTGTGTCCATTTGCTGCGTGTTCTTCTTTGTCTGCTTCTGTTGTTGTCAGTGGCACGAGAATCTGTGTTTCTTTTTCTGTTGCGTCATCTTGTATCAGCTCTCTGTGTGTGCGGCACCATTTCTGGGCAGGCTGAACTTTCTTTCATGCTGGGCAGCTCTCTTTATGGGGCGCACTCCTTGCATGTGAGGCTCCCCTACACAGGGGGCACCCCTGCATGGCAGGACATTGCTGGTTCGCATCAGCACTGCATGTGGGCCAGCTCCACAAGGGTCAAGGAGGCCAGGGGTTTGAACCCCAGACCTCCCATGTGGTAGATTGATTCCCTATCCATTGGGCCAAGTCTGCTTCCCTCAAGCCCGTTTTAGTGATAATGATTGGCACTGATTCAACATGGCACCAACATAATTCTATATATGGAAACCTTTTTATTTCACTCCCTTTATTAGTTTTTTCCTATTAACATATACTACTGGGAAATGAAATAGAAAAGTAAGATAGATGTGCTACTGTACAGTATAAATTCCAGGTATGTTATAAAGCAGTTTAATAGGCAGACCTAGTCTGGTGTGGAAATCATACTCCTATGTCTAGGCTTTGGCCCTTTCATATAAAAGTCTCTACAGATGGATCAGAACATGAAACATAAAATCTGTGGCAATGTCAGTTCATATCCAAAAGAAGACAGAAATAGGAAGAAAGGAGAAGTGGGAGCATGAAAGGAAGGAAGGAAGGGAAGGAGGGAGGGAAGAAAGGAAAGAAAAAAAAAGAAAAGATAAAGAAAAGAAAAGAAAAAATATTGCAGTAACAGATTTACATTATATTTATTCTGAGAAAAGCAGGAATTTGAATCAGTGATTTGTAGTTGTGAGAGAAAAGAGAAAACTAGAAATAAAGTAAATGTTACTTGTTCATTGTATTGAATGTCCATTCCTTTTAGGTAGGATTAAATGAAAAACAATTTTCCACATTTTTAGCATGTTTATAATTTGTAATTAATGTACTTAGCTAAAATGATTTCTTAACATTATCAAACATATGAAATATTTTACTATTATAAATGATTTCATTCATAATTCAAAACTTTTGCAGATAATAACTTATTCAGATCATTCTGCAAAATAGTATTACTATGTCAAGAACATTTTCCTTAAAACTGATTAAGCCTTTCCCATATGCATCTGTGTATTTGATAGGTATGCAGTAAACCAACATTATATATCATGAATAGATAAGATCTTATTCAAAAGGTATATAATTAAATGATTAAGAAAATAAGATTGTCTGGACTTTTTAAAAAACTTTATAACCTGTGTGCTTTCCGAAAAGTATGTCATGCAACTAAAATAAATATTATGTATACAAAAATAGAATTATTTAAAAGCAAATAAAAGTTTTAAAAAGACAACTAAACTAAAGAGAAGAATGTAAATATTTCTAGCAGCTTTGAATATTCTGGCAATAAAAGGAAAAACATGAAATAGGATATATTTCCATACATCTTTTTAAAAAAGAAAATAGCAATTAAGTAAATTCATTACTTGTGTTATTTTCTACATGATATTTGTCATTTGTGAGGGAAGTAGTCTTAAAAATATCATTTTCTATAATATACAGAAATGATCTTTACATGACAATCATTGACGAATTTTTGATAGGAAGTTGGGAATATGATATACTTCTCATTAATTTCTTCAGGAGTATGTTGAAATCAGCCAAAAGAAAATTATTATTAAAATCATTTTACTTGAGGATGTTCTTTAAAAATTACTTTTCTCCATGCTTGTTTTTAAAATTAAAATGTAATTAAAAATGAACTACTTTTAATTTCCTTCTTGTGCTAGTCTCAAAACAGGCATGGGAAGGCATCCAAAGGAGGAATAAATATCTGGATAATGACTTAAGTCTTTTAAAATGAAAAGTACTAAATATCTTAATAGTATATTATTATACCTGCATATTGACAACTTAGGTTAGCTGTCTATAATTACAATACTTTTAAATTCACATAGATTATTAATATATTCCAAAGCACTTTATTATTACTTTAATAATATTAATGAAAATCTATACTTGAATGATGGGTGGGAATGAAATGATAGGTAATGAAATGTTGGACAAGACTGAGCTTCAGTATACTTCTGAATATGCTTACAGAAAATTTCCTTTAGTGATACCCAGAAATGACAGCTCAGAATGTTGCACAAAATGGATGCTCTATAAATGGATGCTCTTTCAGTGATACAATTAAGTTATCTTCCTAATCATCTCAAGTTAAACCACTTTTTATTCATATTTCTATATTAATTATTCATTGATAGAGTTTTTCTCTTAAGTGTTTTTACTTTTTAAAAAATTTGTTAAGACCCTCTTTAAACTCTGTGTTAGAGGTCTGCATAATTAACAAGCTGTAGCTCAGTTTCCCCTGATATGCACTGGGGAAAGACTAACCCCATCCCCATAAGCCTACATGTCCAAGGGCATGGCACTTCCCCACAGGTTAAATAAAGAAACCACATAGAGACAGGAGTAAAGGGAAATGGAAACCTTCCCTACTACATATCAGAGGGAAATAAAATTCCTACAAAACAAAGAAACCTCTACTCCTGCAGCATTCCAAGAAAAAATATCTCCCTAACCCACTATCTTCTAGTCACTATCAGGAAAAGTTCCACCTCTAAGGGCTTCCCATTGTCCCTGTTCTTGACTCGGACCCTCATCCCCCTCCCACCAACTATCCTTTCCTCACCTAGGGAAGTTGTGTATAAATCCAAATCCCCCCTTCCAGGGGCAGGGTGAAGTCTCTCTTCAGACCCCCTGATTGGGAGAGCTTCTCAATAAATCTTTCTTTGTCTATAGTCAATCAGTCTTCGTGTCCCAGTAAGCACTGTATTTTCTCCAACACTTTGATTGGATGAGCAAAGAATATGTTCCTGCATCCTATACAAATTGCTTTCAACATCAAACAGTTCATGTCTCCCTCATTGCCTACTTGTTTGAAACATATTAAGGACCATGGGAACATGTAAAATATTCTAATTCCTGTCTTCTGTCTCACATCAAGGAGACCTTTACAAGAACGTGAATTTTCTCTACAAGATAATTTTACGCATTCATTATTAACTAATTGGTGAATCAGGAGAATCCAGATTTATATGATGTTGACTCTAATATAAGACTAATATCCTGGGATATTTGGACATTTTCACTGGGAATAAATTTAAGTAAAAGGTGCAATATAAAATTACTTCGTAGTTTTTCATTTTACTTTCTTCTAAAATAAAGGAATTATCAAAAATCTTCTCCATTGTTCTTAACAACTCTGATACTCTTTAGAATTTCAATAATTAATAGATTTGAGAAAGGCAGGGTTAAGGGTAGATTTTATGGAATCATGGATTTATCATAAAGTCAAATCTTGTGAACAGTCACCTACTGTGTCTGCACTTATTTAAAAGGCAAGTCCCATCTTTAACTTTATACATACTAGCTGGTTGCTCTGTGATTACTTTAGAGAATTGTCAGTCATTAAATAAATTCTGCTGACTTTTACTTTGAGATTTTCCCAAAGGAAAAGGAGTTTTATTCCAAAATTATAATTGTCATTTGTTGTGTTTGCCCTTGTGATTCATTGGAGAGTACTTTATGTTTGGTTGTTTACAACTTGAAGTGGCTTTCACAGCAGTGTGCACATGTGCCTTTTCTTTCACCTCCTCCTACCCATCATCAAAAAAAGTGAGTTTTGGGTATCTTTGGATTCATCACCAACTATTTGGGCACCTCTTATCTAGCCATGATCCATCCTCTAGACTGTGAGTGCTCTAGACAGAGTAGTGAGGAGAGAACAACACAGTTCGGGTCTCTGATTTGATGGAATTTACATTTGAGTGATAGAGCAAAATAAACAAGAAAACTTCTAAGTAACCATGTTGTTTACATATTGTGATCAACACTTTTCAGCAAAATAACAGTTCTGAGATATAGAATAACTGCTGACTCTACTTATCAGAAATATTCTTTGAAAGAAGGGTGAAAAAAACGTGCACTTGTTGGCCACAAAGAGACCTAGAGGAAAACATTCTATTCAAAGGAAATTGCCAGGTTAGAGACCAGGTGGGAAAAAGCCTACCTAGCACATTCATGAAACAAACCAAAAGACTAGAATAAGTGGAGTGGAGCAGTTAGAAGAGAGCCATGAAATGAGGTTGAAAATTATGTATAACCATATTTTGAAGGACTTTGTAGTCCAGGATTTTATTCTAAGGTCAAGTGAAACGTTTCAAAGGATTTTAGTCAGGGAAGTAAACATAATCTGATTTCTATTTTAAACAGATCACTTTGAAGAAGAAGAAGAGGAAGAGGAAGAGGAAGAAAGAAAGAAGAAAGAAGAAGATTCAACCCAAAAGAGAATCAAAAAGAAGCTCCAGGATTAAGGAGAAGGGAAATCACCGCATGACAGCCATGAAATAGATGTAGAGAGCAATTGGTCCAATATGAAGAAAATAAAAAAGCTGGGGGAGATAGTCACAGAGAGATAAAATTGGTAGGATACCTATATCAAACGAAGATTGAGGAAAATGAGGAGTGGAGGATACAGAGTTTAGAGAAGAACTAATGATAGATAAGTAGAAAGCTACACTATAAAAACTATAGAAAAATAAGACAGTTATTATCCCCAGGGAAAATAAAGAGCTGCAGAAAAAAGTATTCTGAATGCCTTGTCTGATATAGTCATAATAAACAAAAAAATGATCTAAATGAAATTATGATATAGCTGTCCTGGGAGGATGGGAGATAGCATATTTATGGATGGCAGCTGAGGTAGACTTCAGCTCTTTTCCCCATAGTGGGAATGGATAATGCACAAACCTGGAAATAACATGAATAACTAGCAGTATAACTGTCATTTAGAAAAGTGGTGATAAATACAAAACGTAACATCTGAAGAGCTGAAAATGGTCACCGTGGTGGTTTGAAAATATATGTACCCCATATAAATATATTCCTAAAGTTAATCCATTCCTCTTGGTGTGAACCCATTGTAAGTAGGACTTTTGAAGAGGTTATTTGAGTTAAGGAATGACCCACCTCAATCAGGATGGGTCTTTATCCTATTTCTGGAGTCCTTTGTGAGGGATTAAATTTTTTAATTTCTTTAAGCAATGTTTTGCACTGTTCTGTGTAGAAGTCCTTTACATCCTTGGTTAATTTCATTCCTAGAATTTTAAGTGGAAATATTCTCTTGGTTTCCTTTTGAATTGTTCATGGCTTATGTTTAAACACACCAATGATTTTATTAAGATTGTCTTGTACTTTGACATCTTGCTGAATTTATTATCTTTAGTTGCTTTCCTGAAGATTTTTTAGGATTTTCTGTGACAGAATCATGCCATGTGCCAACAGGGAAAGTTTTTTTCCTTACTTTCCAATTTGGATAAATACACTTATATGTTTTTTT
This sequence comes from Dasypus novemcinctus, assembly GCF_030445035.2. Lineage (NCBI taxonomy): Eukaryota > Metazoa > Chordata > Mammalia > Cingulata > Dasypodidae > Dasypus > Dasypus novemcinctus. The sequence goes on from NC_080695.1 coordinate 41,387,044, forward strand.
GACTACTTACTCTGGCGAGAAATTCCAGAGCAGTCCTGAAGAGTAGTGATGAAAATTGATATCCTTATTTTGTTCCTGATTTTAGGGGGAGAGATTTCGGTAATTCACCATTGACCATGATGCCACCTGGGGGGTTTTCATATATGTCCCTTTTCATGTTGAGGAATGTTGAGAGGAAAATTCCTTCTATTCATAGTTTTCTGAGTGTTTGTAGCAGTTTGGCATCATTTATGAATTTCAAAAATAGATAATTGATTATGTTTACAAATTGGTCTGTTCCTCTGGGCATATTAGATTGTATTAAGTTCAGAGGTTTCACTTTAACTAAACTATGATTAGGTCTATTGGGTCACATCAGTAGGGTGTTTAGAAAATGACATTTCAGAGGAGAGAGTTGGTGTTTTGATGCTGCAGCCTCAGGGAGTAAATACACAGAGAAGAACACAGAGGAAGAGAGATGGCTCCATAGACACAGCAGAGGCCCCAGGAAGAGAGAGAGCCTGATAGTCTACAGCTGACCTAGTAGAGAGAACAAAGCAGCTGAGCCCAGAGAGAAATGGGTGTGGGAGAGAGATGAAACTTATCACAGCCTAAAGCTAAGATTGGAAGAACCTGGGACCACAGAACCTTACGAGGAAGAAGGCTGAACCCTTGCAGATGTCTGCAGCCATCTTGCTCCAACATGTGGGAAAAGACTTTGATGAGGGAAGTAACTTATGCTTTATGGCCTTGTAACTGTAAGCTTCTACCACAAATAAACACACTTTTTAAAGCCAACATATTTCTGGTACTTTGCATCTGCACCCCTTTGGCTGACTAATACAGTCTTCTTAAAGAATGGATGCTGGATTTTGTAAAATGGTGTTGCTCTGTCAATTGAAATTACCATGTGTTTTGCTTTTGTTTTTTATTTTTTTGGTTTTCATTCTATTAATATGTTGCATTACATTGATTGATTTTCATATATTGAACAATATTTGCATTACTGGGATGAGTCACTCTTAGGTGTATAATCCGATGGGACTCAGCTTGCTATTTTGTTGTTGTTTTTTAGGATTTTGGGATCTATATTCATAATGGAAATTGGTCTGAAATTTTCTTTTCTTATGATATCTCTATCTGGTTTTGGTGTTAGGATGATGCTTGCCTCAGAGAATGAGTTAGAAATTGTTCTCTCCTTTTCAATGTTCTGGAAGAGGTTGAGGAGGATTGGTGTTAGTTCTTTTTGTAATATATCATAAATTTCTTTAGTGAAGTCTTCCTGTCCTGGTTTTAATTTCTTGAGGTTATTATTATTATTATTATTACTGACTCAATTATTTTACTTGTTATAGATTTGTTGAGGTCTTCAAATTCTTGAGTCAGTTAAAGTAGTTTTTGTGTTTCTAGGTATTTTCCCATGTCATCTCAGTTATATAATTTGTTGGCATACAACTTTTCATATCATCTTATAATCCTTTTTATTTTTGTGGGGTTGGAATCAATGCTTCCTCTTTCATTTCTGATTTTATTTGCATCTTCTCTTTTTCCTTTGCCAGCTAATGACATCAATTTGGCTTAGGGGATTGTTCAAGTTTTCTATTTCCATATTGATCTTCTGATTGGATGTTCTATCCATTTTTTAAAGTGTTATATTGAAGTCTCCTAGTACCAATGGGAAACCATCTATTTATCCCTTCAGTATTTGCTTCATGTATTCTGGGTTTCTACTGTTAGGTGCATATACATTTATAATTGTTACATCTTCCTGATGAATTACCACTTTTATCAACATAGAGGGTCCTCCTTGGTCTCTTATAGCAGCTTTTTTATTCAGTCTGTTTTATCTAATATTAATATAGCCATCCCAGTCTTTTTTGTTTACTCTTAGCATGGAATACTTTTTGTCATCCTTTCACTTTCAACCTACTCATATCTTTGAATTTAAGGTGAGTTCCTTATTGGCAACATATAATTAGGTCATGCTTTTTTATCCATTCTGCCAACGTTTGCCTTTTGTCTCAAAAGTTTAACAATTTAATTTAAAATAATTAATGATAAAAAAGGATTTTCCTCTGCATTTTTCTATTTGTTTTTGTAAGTCTTATACATTTTCTGTCCCTTGATTCTTCCATTCCTTCCTTATTCCCTTATTTTCTTCTTTGACTATTTTAACACATTTTGTTTGGGGTTACCATAAGGATTAAATTTAACAATGTATATTTATAAAATACTCATTTGATTTGATACCAAACTTCAATAACACACATGCTATGTTACTATACTCCTCTGTCCCTCTACCTTTATGTTGTTTCTTGTACATCTTTAGACATGGTGTGTTCAAAACCATAGATATATCATTTATTAAAATTTATTTGCCCTTTAGATCCTGTAAGGAATAAAAAGTGGATTTACAAACCAAAAATACAAGAAGACTGGTGATTATAATTACCCACATTGTTGCCTTTACCAGAGATTTTGTTGTTATTGTTTCTTTTTATAATATTTAGTATCTAGTGTCTTCTTTCCCGTTAAAAAACTCCCCTTAGCAGTGGCTTGTGGAGCAGATCTAATAGTGACAAACTCCCTCAGGTTTGTTTATCTGGGGTTGTATTAATCTCTCCCTCATTTTATTTTTTTATGATTTTGTTTTATTTTATTTTATTTTTTAAATTATCTTCCTTTAAAGTCAATGGACCACACAAAGCATCACATTTAAAAACACAAGAGGTTCCCATACACACCACTACCCATACGCCACCCCATCAATCTCCCTAATTGTAGTTTTTTGAAGATACACAGACCACAAAATAATGTTACATTAGAAAAAATATAAGAGGTTCCCATATACCCCTACCCCCCAGCCCCACTCCCCCCACACCAACAACCACCCTTATCACCACAGCACATTCACTGCACTTGGCGAACACAGCCTGGAGTGCTGCTGCACCACATGGACAACAGTTCACATCGTAGTCTACACTCTTTCCCCAACACAACCAATGGACCACGGCAGGAAATACGATGTCCAGGATCTGTCCCTGCAGTATCACTGAGGACAACTCCAAGTCCCAAAAATGCCCCCAGATCAGATTCCTCCCTCCCTCTCCCTGCCCTCAGCAACCACCGTGGCCACTTTCTCCACATCAATGTTACAATTCCTTCCATTACTAGTCACAATGGTTCCATAGTAGAATATTAGCAAGTCCACTCTAGTCCATATTTTATTCCTCCATCCTGTGGACCCTGGGATAGTGATGTCCACTCCACCTCTATATCGAGAGGGGGCTTAGATTGCACATGGATGATGGATGCAACTCTCCTGCTTGCTGTTGTAGGGAATCCAGGCCCCTGGTGTGGTGGCCAACCATCCTCACCTCCCTGTTAGCTGACCTGGGAAGTCAAATGAACCAGAGGGTAAGATTTGCAACTCTGCTGAGGCTCAGGGCCCAGCTGGCTCATGGACAGTCCAGAGATTCAAGTCCCCCAAGTACACAGCAACCCCAGCACCAACCACAGTTTCAGTAAAAGTGAAAGAAGAGGCATGTGTAGAAAGGTCACATCCGAGTCCAACTCTGTTATACCTGGGAACACAAATTCCAAAGTAGGGTCCACTGTCATGGCACCAAATTCCAGAGTCATCCGCCATGACCATAGAACCTGTGGGTCTCCATAGCCCTCAGGAGAACCAGTACCTGTGGTTGTAACCACTTTGGCTGTCTCTGGGGTCCTGCTAAAGCATGTGTAAGTGTGACCCCTCTGATGACCTCCCCACTCTTTTCTGAAGACTCTTAGCCATATAAACTCATTTGTCTTTGCCATTTCCCCCTTTTATTCAAGGTCAAAAAGCAGTCCTCAACACATGATCCTACATGTTGGTTGATATATTTATTCTGCTGGTCTGAATTGACCTTTTATTCAAGGTCTCTTTCTAGTTGCATCACCAGTTAATGATTGGTAGTAACCCCTCTGCGCCAGGGAGGTGTATCCCTGGGAGTCATGTCCCACACTGGGGCGAAGGTAATGTACCTACATGCTGAGTTTGGCCTAGAGAGTGGCCACACTTAAGCAACATGGAGGCTTTCAGTAGGTAACTCCTAGGCACCCTGCAACTCCAGGCCTACTTCATACTTCAGGCACACAGGCTCCCAAACATATCAAAATCAAGGGCTCATCGTTGGACCATCCCTCCTCACTGGTCTTTTCCATTGCACGTGGGGGATTGTTGCTGTTCCATTGGGAAACCTGATAGAGCTCCTCTGAGCAGGAACCCAGCACTCCCTCAGTTGTCGTCTAACCGTAACCACTATGAAAACACCCAACATACATCTGAACATTTCTATGCACCCTGTATACATGCCCTGGAGAACTCCCCTGCAACCATGTGCCCCCACCAATAACACCCCACATGAGTGTTCCTCCCCTGCCATAGTCAAAAAATTTCTTCAAAAATTGGTCCAAAATTTCTTCAAAAATGAAGCCTAAAATATTGCCAGATTTAATTAATAGGAAATTAAATACAGTGATGTGCCCAAAGATCAGAAATAGAATACTAACCAACTTAGAAAAACCACAACAAAGTAAAAATATATTGGGGCATTAAAAAATGAAAAACACCATAAAGCTTTGCCCTCCATGCTTTCCTCTTCATCACCACAATAGGTGTTGTCCTGCATGTACATTGGCAAGGCATATTCCCCCACCTCCTTCTCATTGTCAACATCTCCTCCTTTTTTATTTCCTTTCAGTCTTCAACCCTGTCTTTACAAAAGTTTTAGATCACAGCAATTCACATACACAATATAAGGGACTCCCATATATCCAACATCAAACCCCTTTCTCCCTTCCCCAGCAATGATACCTTACATGTTCATGCTACATTAGCTGCAACTGATGCACAGATACTGAAACATAGCTTTCAAACATGGTTCCATCCTGGCCCACATCATGGTCTATACGTTAGACTGTACAATATTGTAAAATTTTAGTTACCTTATGTTTTACATTATGGTTTACATTTTAGCCTATAGACTCTCATATATTTTTGGTATGATTTACCATGCCCTATATCCATCATTGCATGATCTTGTGGAACAATTCCATTGCCCCCCAGTTACCTTGATTCCATCTAGTCTATACCTCTCTCCCTTACCCTCAGGATCCACAGTGACAATCAATCTTCACTACTTGAAGGCCCAGATTCACAGATACTTGCAACAATGCTGAGGGCTTGACATACTAGACTGCCCTAACCAATTGGGAGCCACCAATTCTCTCAAGAGGCACAATTCCCTCTATTTGAGAACATTAGGCCTCTCCAGGGTGTTCTCCCTCATTTTAAAAGAGTTTCATGAGGTATAAAATACTTGTCAATTATTTTCTTTCAGTCCTTTATATATGTTGTCATCCTGCTCAATTGCCCCTATAGTTCCTGATGAGATATTGGTACTGAATCATATTGAAGGCCACTAGTACATGACATGTTTCTCTCTTGCAGCTTTCATGATATTCTCATTGTCTTTGGCATTTGAGGGTTTCTGTTTGTGGATCTTTCTGCATTTATTTTGTTTGGATTTTCTTGAACACTCTAATATTTATTTTCATGACTTCTGTTAAATTTGGAAGTTTTCTGTCATTATTTCTTCAAATATACCTTCTGTCTCTTTCTATCCTATTTTCCTTGGGACTCCCATAATGCATATATTGATATGCTTTATGGTGTCTCACAAGTCCCATAGACTCTATTCACTTTTCTTTATTCTGTTTTCTTCTTAATCTTAGACTGAATAATTTCACTTACCTACAAGTTTACTTACTCTCTCTTCTGCCAGTTACATTTTTCTGTTGAACCCTTTAGGTAATTTCTTAAAATTTCAGTTATGGTAATTTTTAGCTCCAGTATTTCTGTTTGGCTCCTTTTTAGAATTTCTTTCTCTTTAGCAGAATTTTCACTTTGTTCATATATCATTTTCCTGATATTATTTAGTTTTTTTCTCAGTGTTTCTCTTTATATCCTTGAGCATATTTTAGACCATTTATTTTAATGTCTTTGAATGGTGTGGCCAAAGTCTTGTCTTCATGGAGCTGTTTTGATATTTTACCTTAATTCTTTGGTTGGGCCATCATTTCTGGTGTCTTTGTATACCTTTTAATCTTTTGTTGCACACTCTACATTTTAATATTTTAATATCTTAAATATGGAATATAGTCCTTAAAATGTCTATTCCTTAAGCTTTTATCCACCTAGTGATATGACCGGACACAGATTATCCTTGAGTACCAGGAACTAACAAAAACAAAAAGCAAACAAACTAAAATTACCTTTTACAGTTCCTGCAGATTGACACTATGTTGGGTACTGAGCTCCTTTGGAGCTTAGTCCTTTTCCCAATGAACCTGAAAAACTGTCTGCATAGGATCCTCTCTGGTCTTTTCTAAGTATGTATTGTCCTGGGCATGTGTTCATGGTCTTAGGATTTCCCCTTTTTACAGGGATCTGATGCCCCCTCTTTCCTCCATGAAATAGTCTTTTCTCCTGCTCCTGATAACTCTACAATATATCTTTAATTTTTCATTTAAAATGTTTTATTTTGAAATAATTTCAAACTTACAGGAAAATTGCAGAAATAATACAGAAATAATACATTGTTTACTGTATCTCTTAAAGCTGATACTCGTTTGTCTCAGACTTCTAGAATTGTGTAATTGTTTCTTACACTGATTTTAGCTGCCTGTGGGTTGTTTCTGTATACAGGTCAGGTTATGGGACAGTGAGCTAGATAGAGTGTCCTGGTTCAGTCCTTCAGGTTGACATCAGTATACAAAAAGGGGCTCTCTCCAGCACCCAGAACAAAGATCCACACTGAAATTGTGGACTGGCTTCACAATGTGCTGGAAAGCAGGTGAGGAAAAAACCAGCAACTGATTTCCTGCAGTTTTTAAATCACCTTTTTCTAGATTTGGAACTTACCCAGTTACTGCAACACTTTGTTTTTGGAAACTAATTTAGATGGTTCTGTCAGTTTTTGCTAGTTGTTCGAAGATTTTGTGTTGGGAAGGGAACCCTGGAACACCTCACTCCACCATCTTTTGATGTTTCTCCTCTTGTCTACATCTTTTTTAATGCCTTATTTTTTATTTGTTCCCAGCTGTAGAGGGTTTATTGTCAGTTTTCTTATCTGAATGTCTGCTGAAAATGTTGTACCTTCCAACTTATAACAGCATGCTACTTTTCCCATTAACTGTTAAAATATGAGTTGAACATAAATTGCGAAGGAAACAAATTCTAGCTTATTATCTGAATCTATATAGTTCTGAAAATTGCAAGGTATTTGATTTTCTGTCTAATGCAGATCTCTTTATGATTTTGAAAGTCATATATTTTTTAGTTTGCTTTCATTAAGTGCTATATTGTTTAGTTGAATCTAGTCTATATGTGAACATGTAAAGTAAGTATTAAGATGGAGAAACCTAAAATTGTTCAAAGAGTGGGTTTATGGGTCCATATTTGGGAATACTAGAGGAAAATCATTTAATAGACATTAAATTTACACTATCTGAATATATATAAATTGTTAAGACAAATTCAGTTCTCTGCTTTTACCCTTACGGTATTCATATAAATACTCTATGACCAGATAATGGATAAATGTAAGGGGTTGTACTCCAGAGAATATAATTCAATAGGGGCTCATATTTAGAAATATATTATTTTATTAACAAGATGTAGTCACTTGAAAATTATTATTACTCTATTTTTTGAGTCACTTCTTTGGTTGGAGGATATTCTTTAAAACTACAGACTATAAATTTTGAGATGCTACTCTACCAAATTCATCTCTTGTATGTTAAAACTTGAAGGAATTCTCTATTCCATCACAGGTCTTGCAAAATTTTGATGGTAAATAACTAGAGAATAAAGATGCTAGAAATGGAATAAATAATGACTAACAGATTTGTGATTTAGCCAACCACCAATTAATCATTTATGATCAACTCAATCCTATTAGAGTTTGTGATCAAGGATCTGGACACAGGAGAGTGGACATTGGTCATATAAATGTCAGGTGGGAAGAATAGTTATGAGAGTGGGAAGAATAGTTATGAGAGTCAAAAAGTTAAGAGATTTTGGAAGTGGAAATCCTAAAATTTTGGATTTCCTCAGCCACCCTTCACCAATGTTGCCTATTCTTTATGTTCTGTGTAATAAGTGAAAATAAGGTCAAAACTTCCTTTCCTAGAGAACTCATCACAGTTCATCATGAAATCTTGAAATATTTCCTAAAATAAATATAGTTAGTATTTCTTTTTTTGGCACTTATTTTTCATTTTAAAATGGTCTCTTCTCCATAATCTTTCCATTCTCTTGAATTAAAGTGATAACTTTCTAACTGGCCTTTCTGTCTCTGCCACTCTTTTCATCACAGTGCCACACTCATCACTGTCCCATACTGTAACTTTGATGATGTGATTAATAGTCCTCTTAAGAATCCTTCAGTGCTGTGCGATTATGCAACCTCCTTTTCTTGGCACCCAGGACTCTTCATAATGCCAACTCATTTATCTCCATCTGTTTTCTTTTAATTCAGAGAGATGTAGTCCCCTAAATACCTTATAAGTTTTCACTTTCAAACAAATTCTTACTCCATTCTCCTTGCCCTCTGTCATTTCCTACTTTTCCTGATTACACTTCTATAACTACTCAAGCTGTTCCCTTCTTTAAGTCCTGAATATGTCAATTCATGGTCATGTCATTCTCTTCTACGTCTTGTTCTTTATGGCCTTTGTACTCAATTAGATTGTTAGCCCTTTGGGATCATAGACAATATTAGCATCATCCAAGTTTGCCTCCTCCTCCTTTGTTTAATCTCCTCATTGAACTCAATAAATTGTGTTGGCTCATTTTTTGTTTTCATGTGATTTAATTATTAATTGATACACCCAATCTGGGGAAAATGTTTGAAGAGATCGAGGATATATCTGTGATCATATCTTGCTTTTGACATTTCATTTTAAACACCTTTATAATTACCCATTTTAATGTAAGAATAATTTTTGAATTTTACATATTTATCAACTGCTTTATATTTTCCATAGGTGCTCATGATGCTTATAGTCATTAAAAAGAAAGCACTTACTAAGACTGTTGTCACAACCCAACTCCAAAAAGGCACAAGGTGGTGCAGCTGCTAGACCAAGAACACACCTGGCATTTAGTCAGGCATAAGATTCATTGGGACCATGGACAGGAGAGAATCTCTCAGGGCGGCACTTCAGAGAATGTAGATAGCATTCCACAAAGAGACAGGAAAATGAAGGGTGACTTCAGGGGTTTCAGAACTAAGACATTCTGTAGGGCATGAGTACAGAAATACTGCTAGGGTCATGTGAAGCGTACACATGGGGTGTGGTGATGCTTTCAGTAAGCTCGCAAGAGGGACCTTTACCAAGGATGTTTAGGGCTTTGGGTAGATTGTAGTTTATGATATCATCTATGCATTCTCTGCCCTCCGGGGAAGGTGGTTAACCTTTAACTTAAGCCTAGGACATATAGGCGACTCTGTGCTCAGGACTTAGGGGGCCCTGGGCCCCCACAGCTATCCTAGGTTGTGGGGATACACAGTCATTCATCTTAAGGATCTCATTCTAAACAACAGGGAGGTACAAGCAAGAGAATTAAGCAATACCGCCTGTACTATAAGTACCAGTTCAGGGTACCTTGTTCATACTTGTGTACTCTATCTTGTTTTAGAGTTAATATGTTCCTTTTAAAAAAGTATGGGAGAGTGGATAGGATTCAAGCAGTTGAGTGCCCACCTCCCACATGGGAGACCCTGGGTTCATTTCCCGGTGCCTCTTAAAGAAGATAAACAAACAACAAGCAGACATTGAGCAGACAATGAGCAAAAACAAGAGTAGGCAGTGAGAAAAGACAACCAGCAGGCAACGAGCAAAAACAACAAGCAGACAATGAGCAAAAGCAAAGAGAAGGGAGCAGATGTGCTTCAAGTAGCTGACCACTCACCTCCCACACAAAGGTCCCAAATTCAGTTCCCAGTACCTCCTAAAGAAAAAACAAACAGACCATAAGCAGACAATGAGCAAAAAAAAAAAAAAAAAAAAAACCACAAAACAAAACAAAATATTAGCAGATGAGCAAAAGCAATGAGCAAGAGCACCAACAAATAAACAACAAGCAAAAACAATGAGTAAACAGATGAGGGAGCCATCTTGGGGTGCAGGTAAATTATGAATCATGCAGTTGAATGATTAAATAAATTAATCCACATATTTCATTTTTCACACAACAGAGACATTTTTAAAAATATTCCTTTACTTCATTATTGCACCATCAATTTAACTTATTAGAAAAAATAATTGTATGTGGTTGAATTATTTACCTTTGTTTTGAAATGTGGTTAAGAGTTAATGACTGACAAATTTTGAGTAATCTCAAAATCCTATATGTCACATTATTTCACATTTTGCATCAATGTGAATGTGATTTATTCCATAGTTTTCTGGCAATATATTTTAAAATGTTGTGAATATATAGATATTATTCCAGCATGTTTCCTCAAATTTCTGGAACAATGAATACCAATAATATCTGATTATAATGATCAAATAGCTATATCAAACAATTTGGGATTATATCTTGAGCATAAAATAAAACAATATAGAACAAGTCGTCAGCAAATTTTTATTTAAGGAACTGGATAATAAGTATTTTAACATCTATAAACTATATGTAAACAATTAGGGATGGCCAGATTTTTCTCCCAGTATGTAGTTTGCTGACTCCAGCTAAAAAAACCTTAAAATAAGACACATTTATGGGAGTTATGGCTATATTTTACTAAATATACATTATTTCAATAAAACTGCTTGATTTAGTCAGTTTACCTGTCAATTTGGCATGTGAGTTTTAAGGATTATAATTAAATCTGAACATCTGGTGTGCTTGCTTTTTAAATTAAAAAATCAAAAAATTATGTGAATGGGAATTATTTATAATGCATCTTATATGTACAAATATTTACATATATTAAATGTCTACATTTAATGTCATTATTCCCCTTAATATAGCTGATACACAAATTGAACTACCTAAGAAAACTTTAAAATATTATTGTCATGTTTTCTCATTAAATATAAAATCTGTTTTCACTCAGAAATGCTGTAAAGTACAATAAATTCATTTCTTTGTAATTGAGGGTAAGTTCAAGTGTAATGTTTGTTATTTTAAATTCCCATGAAATTTATACATTTAAATTTCTTGAGCCTCATGTGTGTCTGGTAAATTTGCATGTGCAAAAAAATGTTGGCATTGGTAATAAATAGGTCTATCAGAAAAAAAAGCACAACTATATCCTTAATAATAATTCCCATTCACAAAAATAATTGTAAAATTCAAATCAACCATACAGAGCTCAGAACCCTATGTAAAGCCAGATGTTTTATTTTTCACTGCAAGAGAGGAAAAAGCTGAGTAACATGTCTTGTGCACTCATAACCTGTTGATTGTTATTTCATAGACAGATGTGTTTCATCAGAAGTAACCCATTTCATACCATTAGTTCTTTATTAAAGGAAAATATGTAAAAACATTCTTTAGCAGCGAAAATATTAAACTAATGACTGACGTCATTCTAGTCAAAAATTGTCATCCTTTCATCTATTTATTAACAAATCAAGGACATCTTGGCTTCTTCTGGACAGGAAGCTAGGTGCAGGATGTATATTAACGAGCAAAGATCAACAGTGTTTGTCTATATGGGTTTTGTACTCCTGTAAAGCCAGATAAGTAAGTTGATGGTCCAGGACAATTTTACTTTTGCTATGACACAAAGGATTGTATTGTGTGCTAGTGGGATGAGTAATAGACTGACATTTAAAGATCTGGGTTTTTAAACCATGTATGTCATTTTCTGGTTATAGGAACTTGAATAAATTACTTAACCTGTCTGAGACTTGACAATGTTATCTATAAAGGAGAATATTGGAAAAGATTAGTGCTTCTCAAACTCTTCTGTAGAACACTAGCTCCCTATATTATTTGTGGGTAGTAGACAGACTGAATTTGCTCTGTGATCAACTAAATATTTGAAATCCAGAGTTAAATAATGTTGAAGAGAGTGAGTCTGTGCTGGATTTCTCAGTGTTTTTGAACCTCCAAGAGGGGGATAAAATATTCAACATCCCCCAAGTTGTCTTATCATTTCTGTTAACCCTGGACACATAATCCCTCTGTTTTCAAGAGACCACACAATCTAATAACAATGATCTATAATAATAATAAAAATAATAACATTAAGTTTTAACTAAAAGGAAGAAATAGAAATAACATATATTCATACTAGGTAGTGTTTGTTATGTGGGCTGAACATGTCAACAGTTTATAGATAAAACATTTTTAGCTCCATATACACTCTAGACTTCCTAGGTAATAAATAAGGGGAAAGAACAGTTTTCTTTGCTTTGATTTTCTTGGATGCTATTTTTATTAATGGACTTTCCTCTATCAATAACATTTGTGGTTATGAAGGTTTATCAACTCATTAAATAAACAATGTGTTATAAAACTCTGTGTCCAGGTTAACACATTTACATTATGACTCTGTGACCATGGCATTTGACATTTATTTTCTCTATCATTAACCTTACAAGGGTCTCCCTAAGTGAAGCTGTGATTTCTTCCTCCACCTGTTTCTGGATTTACAGAGGTTGTCAGCAACAACTCTGTCTTAGGTTGTACTATACTTAAATAAAGATGAATTTTTACAAAATACAAGTTTTTCCAAAAGAATTGTTGTTTAATTGTTTTCACTAAACTGTGTGGCCAAGATTTCTTCTTACTAAAGCTAGAGGATAGTCTTACCAATTTTTTGTAGTGTGTATGATTATCTACCTATATGTTGCATGTTCAAGTACTCACCTATATAATCTTTAACTTCCTTCACTGACATACAATCCAACTAAATCAATCTCTCCACTTGGATCACCTTTCCTCTCTCTTGGGTCACTTCTTTCATTGCAATTTTGAGATTTTAGTTAGAATAGGATATTTTTAAAGTTTCTAATGGTAAAGTCTGTTGGAAACTGAGGCACAGTGGCCTCACAAGGAGAGACGTGCTGTCTCCACGCTAGTGCTGTTTCCATGGCTACGCTTGCAACCTAAGGAATGCAGTAATTAAGAGTTCCTGGCAAATGGGATGAAGCTGTTAAAGGCTGAAAGAAAAGATGAGCACATACCTTATGTAGTGAATAAACACTGTACCTTGAAATAAGATTTTTAAAAATTCCTTAGACTATGGGTAATGCTGCTTGATGTCACGTACATGTTCCTGCTTATTGTCACATAGATCATGTGTTCCTGCTTGTTGTCACATACACTGGAGTATATAGAGAGCCCCTTGTAAACAATAAAGTTGTCTGAGGAGTTATTCCTCGCAGACCCCCTGATCCCAGTTCTCTTGCTCATTCCTTCCCCCTTTTCTCTTTCTTTCATTCCCAATACCCGTCAGGTCCAAATCTCCAACATCTGGCGCCCAACGTGGGGCCTGAAGAAGTTAGTAAGTCTTCCAAATCAGTATCAGGAACCATGGAAAAGACCTCATCGAGGGTTGTGTGACGTCCAAAGCAGTGTGACTCAAGTCTTCTTTTAGGTAAGTAACATTTTCCACGAAGTCATCAGGGTAATGGGTAATTGAACTGGACATGTGGAAGAACATTCGCAAGTGTTAAAAACCTTATGGAAAGCTAGTGGGGTGCCTTAAAAAGTTGTGAGTTAAAAGAACTGTTTGCTTTAATAAAAAAGTATTGTGGTTGGTTTCAGCCTCGGGGACATAATATCTTACTTTCAAAACAGTGGAAAGGTGTAACAAAGGCTTTATGAAGAGCATATCGGAAAGGGGAATCCATTCCTTTATCTGTGAGGTCTTTGTGCCAGCAAATTGCTGCTACCTTAGATCCTTCACAATCAGATAAAGATGAGGAAGAAGAAATTATTCTCTTTTCAAAACCCATAGACAAAAAGAAAATGGAGGGCCATTTGAAAGAACTAAATTCTGAACCAAAAGGTGGAGGAGAATCTCCTGGCTTTATGCCTAATCCCAGTACTAATCCTTTTATAGATAAAAAGACAACTGTCTCCTCTAATGAAATATCCAATCTCCATATATCTCATACAGGTGCTTATCCTAGCTTATATTCAGTCCAACATACTGCGCCTGATGAGCCGCCACTTATGGCTGCCCTGACCTCAGCCCCTGGAATTTTTTCAGATATGGCACACTATATCCTGTGTTAAAAAGATAGTTGTTTCCAACCCCACTCCTCAAACACCCTTGATGCGCTGTGTATTGCAAGGATCTCAACAAGGGGATCTGGAGGCCGTGCAATTTTTATCAGCTTATCAGGTTATATCATGACCAATTCCATCAGATGCTAGTAATCCTCAGGGAGGTGCTGAGTTCCATCATGAACCAATACCTTTTAAACTATTGAAAGATTTAAAACAGGCTTGCGTGCAATATGGGGTTAATTCTCCATATACGTTTGGCTTAGTTCAGGGCATGGCTCAGGCAGATAGATTGATTCCTTGGGACTGGGAAATGTTAGCCCATACTGTTCTTAGTCCTGCTGAATTTCTGCAATTTAAAACTTGGTGGACCAATGAGGCTAATATGACTGCCCGGCGAAATGCTAATCAAGACCCTCCAGTGCTTATTTCAGCAGAACAGCTTTTGGGAATAGGAGCTTGGGCAGGAGTGGGCAGACAAATGCAGTATGATGATGTAGCAATAGTTCAAGTTAGAATGTCCTGCTTAGCAGCTTGGAGAAAAATTTCAGCCCATGGCAAACCTGTACAATCCTTTGCTAAAATTATACAAGGAGTAAATGAGCCACATGTAGAGTTTGTAGCTAGGCTATCAGATATTATTCAAAAAACTATAGAAATTCTGGATGCTAGAGACTTGATTTTGTTAACTCTTGCATTTGATCAAGCAAACAGTGAATGCCAAAAAGCTATTAGACCTGTTAAGGCAGCAGGAGGGTCAATACAAGACTATATTAAAGCTTGCCAGGACATAGGTTCCACCACCCACCAGATGGCAAATTTAGCTGCGGCAATAAGGGGCAATCAGAGACCCCAGACTAAAAGAGGTAGTTGTTTTAAATGTGGGAAATCTGGTCATTTTCAAAGGGATTGCAGAGCAAATTTTGCTCAGCCACAAAATAATGGGGGAGGAAAAACCTCCTCTAACTGTGCCCTATATGTCAAAAGGGCTTTCATTGGGCTGATGAATGTAAATCTAGATTTCATAAAATTGACTCTCCCACTTCACCGTCGGGAAACTGCTTTGTGGGCCTAGCTCAAGGCCCTCAGACAAACAATATTAGCCTACAGGAAAGATACCCAGTCAGCAATGGCCAGCAGCATGCAGCCCAGTTTCTGAATTAAAGGCTGCTACTCGGGGGAGCACTGCTGTTGATTTACCTTCTACAGAAACTAAACTTATTACTCCTGCTATGGGTATGCAAACTATATTTACAGGTGTAAAAGGCCCATTACCTCCTGAAACTGTTGGCTTAATTGTAGGTAGGAGTAGTTTAACTATGAAAGGACTGCTAGGACAAATTAGCATTATAGACAGTGATTATAAGGAAGAAATTAAGGTTATGTTGCAAGCTGTTAATCAAGTACAAGTTATTTTGGGGCAATGTATAGCTACCCTATTACAAACCATGCACTGTTCCTTCTGCTAGAAATGGGGAATTTGGATTTACAGAGAATGAAATTTATTGGCAAACTTTTGTAGGTGATGATCGGCCTGAAGTTACTATTACTATTGATGGAAAAGTGTTTTTGGGATTAATAGACACAGGAGCTGATGTGTCCATCATTGCTAAACGATATTGGCCTCAATCATGGATGTTACAAAAAGTCCCAACAGTCTTTACTGGCATTGGCACTATGACAGATATTTATCAGAGTACCTCTATTTTTGATGTATTAGGACCTGATGGGTAAAAATCTATGCTACAACCTTATGTGGCTGATGTTGGACTTAATTTATGGGGCCGTGATTTACTTAGTCAGTGGGGAGCTTTTGTTCACATTCCTACATTGTCTGAGCAGGCAAAAGCTTTATTTATTGATATGCAGTATAACCCTAACATATGTTAACAAGGGGATCATAGAGGACTTGGTTCTGTTACACTGAGACAGGATTCAGAGATGCAAAATTTAACATAGGGGCCATTGCAATAAAGGCATTACTATTCCCATTACCTGGCTTACAGAAACACCAGTGTAGGTTGATCAATGGCCCCTGCCTGTGGAAAAACTCAATGCGCTTCATAGTTTAATAAAAGAACAATTATCTCAGAAACATTTTGAGCCCTAAAATAGTCCTTGGAGTTCTCAGTGTTTGTAATAAAAAAGAAATCTGGAAAATGGCGAATGGTAGCTGATCTAAGAGGTGGTAATAAGGTTATGAGCCCTATGGGGGCACTGCACCCAGAGGTTCCACAGCCCTCTATGGTTCCTAAGAATTGGTCTTTGATTATTATAGATTAGAAAGATTGTTTCTTTACTATTCCTTTGCATCCTTCTGTTAAAGAGAAATTCGCCTTTTCTGTTCCCACTATAAATAATCAGTCCCTTATGCAGAGATATCAGTGGTGTGTGTTGCCTCAGGGCATGATGAACAGTCCTACCATGTATCAATTATTCATTCATCAACCTCTACAGGTGCTAAGAAAAAGGTTTCCAAAAGCTACGATTATTCATTACATGAATAATATATTATTTGCACATTCTTCAAACGACAAGTCACAGCAATTGTTTCAGTATGCTGAAGAGGTGTTTCCTGAGTATCGGTTACAGATTGCCCCTGAAAAAGTTCAGCGGAACGCCCCCTATTACCTAGGTATGCAATTGGCAAATGGACGCCCACGCCCACAGAAAATACAATTGTGATGTGATAAATTAAAAGCCTTAAATGACTTTCAAAAACTTCTAGGGGATACTAATTGGATTCGTCCTACTCTAGGCATTCCTAACTACATGTTGCAGCACCTATTTCAAACTTTAGAAGGAGAGCCTGCCCTCTTAATCCGAGGACATTATCCTCAGAGGCAGAAAAGGAATTAAATCTCATTGAAGAACGAATTTCACAGGGACAATGGATTCAAATAGATCCTGACAAAACCATAGACTTGGTGATTTTTTTCTACCCCGCAATCTCCTACCACCCTGTTCTGGCAAGATGGTATATTAGAGTGGGTGTTTATCCCCACTAATAAACAAAAAAAGATTGCAAACATATTTACAAAAACATTTCTATTATTGCTAAAGGACGATTACGGCTCATGCAACTTAAAGGGACTGATCCTGATCGAATAATACATAGTCTAATGATGAAATTAAACATCTTTATGCTATAAATACACAATGGCAAGTTGCTATTAGTGATTTTCAGGGAATTATTGATAACCATTACCCCACTTCTAAGCTGTTAACATTCTTACGGAAAACAACTTGGATTTTACCAAAAATAGTTAAGTCATTTCCAATTGAAAATGCACTTACCATTTTCACAGATGGTAGTAGCAATGGTGAAGCGGCTTATGTCACTCCTTTTACAGAAAAGGTTTGGCAAACACTGCGTAATTCTGCACAACGTACAGAATTATCAGCTGTTCTCATGGTCCTACAAACTTTTAAAGAGCCTCTCAATATTATTTCTGACTCTGAGTATGTTTGCTTAAACGTTGCTCAAATTGAAACTGCTAATATCTCTGTAACTGATGAGCTTTCTCAAATGTTCTGCAATTGTAGGCACTCATTCATCAACGAGTAAATTCTCTGTACATTACCCATATTCTATCACATTCTGCTTTACCTGGCCCCTTATCCACACATAATGCATGAGCAGATATTCTGGTAAGGTCTAGACATGATGCTGCCAAATATCGTGCTCTAACTCACATTAATACTAAGGGATTGCAACATAAATATCCATCTTTAACAAAATTACAAGCACAAGATATTATAAAACATTGTTCTACCTGTGGCCCTCTCGTGTCAGCACCATTTGATAAACGCACTAATCCTCGACGGCTGGCTCCAAATCAGATCTGGCAAATGGATGTCACACATGTTCCAACTTTTGGTAAATTGCAATATGTTCATGTTTGTCTTGATACTTATTCTCACTTTGCCTAAGCTACAGCGCATAGTGGGGAAAGGTTTTGTCATGTTCGTTCACATTTGTGGTCTGCCTTTGCAGTTATGGGATGCCCTGCAGAAATCAAAACTGATAATGATCCAGCTTATTTTGGCAAACAGTTTGCAACATTTTGCTCTAAATATTCCATTGCTCATGTCACAGGAATCCCTTATAATCCCACAGTTCAAGCCATAGTTGAACAGTCACATCACATCCTTAAGCAAATGTTATTTAAACAAAAAGGGGGAGATGATGGCATTACAGTACCACAGTACCAATTGGCAAAAGTTTTATTCACTTTAAATTTCCTTAATGTATTTGATTCAATAACACCTGCTGAATGGCATTATGCATTGAATAAGAATAAAGAAAAGGTATTGTGTGACTCAGCTAAATATCAGCCAATATATTGGAAAGATGTACTAATTAACACTTGGCAAAAGGGAAAGGTTAAAGTACGGGTTGAGGATATGCTCTTGTCATTACAGAAGACGGGGAACAAATTTGGCTGCCAGCTCGATGGATTAAACCATGAATAGAGAAGAAGAAAGAGAATTTTGACAATGATTTCTCCTCTTCTGGTCATGTCAATGGTAACTCTGGGTCATGCAGGTGAAAATCACACTTATTGGGCATATATTCCTAACCCACCTCTAGTACATGCTCTACCATGGTGAGACCCATCATTTCCTGTATTTTTGAATAAAACACATGTGTTTCCTGGGCCTATAGATGACAGACTACCCTTAAAACCTGATGAAGAAGGGAAGGAAATATATAATCTTATCCTTCCTTTTGATCTTAGACCATTATGTATTGGAAAAAGTCCCCCTTGCATGCAAACAAAAAATCGGACTATGGTTACCATGAAAAATAATGGTGCAAAATTATTAATAACTTTGTTTCCTTTATATAATTCTTCGGTAACTAAAAAGCAAAATTATAATTGTCCACTGCAAAAACCTGAAAAGAAAGAAGAATGGCAGGAATGCCATATAGGAAGAGGACCTGTAATTTTTAATGATTCACATGGAATAATGTGGGAAAGTACTCCTATGGAAACCCCCAAAAAATATAACAGCAGATTTATATGGTATGGACTTAACAACAAGGGTCAACGAGTCAGAATCTCTATTCTTGGGTAAAGACGTGGTATATATTAACAATTTTACTATTTGGAAATGTAAAGGAAAATGGTTACCAACCCCTTGGATTAATGACACCTATAATCTTAAAATACATAAAAACTTGTGGAAAGTATTTCTTGGAATTGTCCCTACTTATGAATGGATTAGTAATTACAGTCAAACAGGTCAATATCTACAATTAAATCAAACCTATCAATTGAAAGCATGTGTCAGGGATCCTTTCGTATTCATTACTGGAAAAGTAACCATAAAAGATAATGCCTTGTTTTATAAGAATGGTGCCTTGTATACATGTCTGTCAGAAAGTGTGTTGCAGGATGGAGACACCATCACAATAACCAGAAGACGATGAGGTATATGGATTCCTGTCCAAATGAACCGAATATGGCAGTCATCACCTGAAAGTCAGCTATTGCTCCAATGGCACAAGAAATCATGAAACAGACAAAAAGATTTATTGGACTCCTAATAATTAGTATAATGGGACTAATTGGAATCATCACAGCTGCTGCAACCACTGCTGTCGCCTTGCATCAGACTGTTCATACTCAACAATACGTGCATGATTGGCATAAACATGCTAGTGATTTGTGGCATAGCCAAGAGTACGTTGATGAACAGTTAAATAATCAGGTTAATGAACAGTTAAATAATCAGATTTAGAATCTGCTGGTTTGCATATTGGAGATCAATTGTATAATTTAAATTTGTTAAGGGGATTGAGATGTGATTGGAATGAAAGCAACTTTTGTATTATTCCTCTTGCCTATAATTCATCTGATATAGAATGGGGGGAAATTAAGAATCATTTGCTAGGCCATAAAAAAACATCTCTCTGGAAATAATGGAATTACAAAGAAAAATATTAGAAATGTCTCAAAATCAATTCATGTAGCCAATGATACGGATATTTTCTCAGATGTGATTTCACATATTATAAAATTTAACCCAGTTAATTGGTGGAAATCACAGCATTTCCTGTCAGCTTTAGGAATAGGGCTAATCATATTTGTTCTGTTGCTCATGATTCTCACCTGTGCCAGACAGTGCTTTCAAAGAAAATTGCAAAGCGTAACAGCCATGGGTCATGCAAATAATCTGGTACTAGCAAAAGCACTTCAATAATTACCCCAAGTCGAAGAGCTGGCCAGTAGTCAATGATGGATAAGACTCTCAGAGGAGGGCAACCTAAGACAGGCACGGTCACCTCGACTAAAACAAAAAGGGAGAGATGTTGGAAACTGAGGCACAGTGGCCTCGCAAGGAGAGATGTGCTGTCTCCATGGCTACACTTGCAACCTAAGGAATGTGGTAATTAAGAGTTCCCAGCAAATGAGATGAAGCTGTTAAAGGCTGAAAGAAAAGATGAGCACATACCTTTTGTAGTGAATAGAACACTTAGACTTTGTACCTTGAGATAAGATTTTTTAAAATTCCTTAGACTATGGGTAATACTGCTTGATGTTTCATACGTGGTCCTGCTTATTGTCACGTAGGCTATGTGTTCCTGCTTGTTGTCACATACACTGGAGTATATAGAGAGCCCCTTGTAAACAATATAGTTGTCTGAGGAGTTATTACTCACAGACCCCCTGATCCCAGCTCTCTTTCTCATTCCTTTCCCCTTTTCTCTTTCATTCCCAATACGCTTTGGGTCCAAATCTCCAACAAAAATCCATCCACTATGTCAATCAATATAAAGGCAATGCCAAGTAGAAGAAAATTGTCCAAATTTATTTCAACTCATTTTATTTACAAAAGTCCTATTTTTCCTTTTCTAAATATTTAATAAAAATTGCATGTTTATCATGTGTTTCAGAGTAATTTTCATTTGTAAGTTTTAAACAAACTGTATTTTGAAACTTGTATAATCATTTTGAATTAATGTCTACAATAAATTCCAGAGACATGATGAGGCTTATTGTTTTGGTCTGATTCAAAGCTTTTATATTTTAAGGACCATGGTGGGTGAAGTCATTAAACTGTATTTCTGTTCAGATTAGGGTGCTTGTCTTTTTATGGCTTTGTTTTGTTTTCTTTGCTTTCCCAGATTAGAATCCCAGGATTATAAACATCTATTGTGAGATATTCAATTTAATCCTAATTATATAAGCCAGCATATTTTTAAAATGTCTAAATTTTAATATTTGAAATGATCAAATCAATATATCTGTTGATACTGTTAAATAAAACACCATGGTTCTACCAAGAGTATTTTAAGTATATATTTTCAAGGTGAAAGTAAAACCTAAATGAGTTATATGTTAGGAAAACCTGCCAAATTCTAGCCAAAAAAAAAAAAAAGGTGAAATTTAAATGTAGTTAAAATCTATATTCTAAAGTTAAAAATGGGGAGAGATAAATTAGACTTAGACTAATAAAACAAGTTAAGGACCTAAGTGGTTGTATTTTTCCATACTTAGCAATTTTATCTTCTTTGAAAAGCTATCAATGGTTTGGAATTCTAATCTAGGAATAAAAATTATTGCTGCTTAATGTATAAGGTGTTTTATGTTTTCTAAAATGAAACCATTTAGGGAGAAATTAATTTCAACACTAAATTAAAAAAAATATCTTCATGAGACAGCTCATATATATATATATATATTTTTTTTAAAGATTTATTTATTTTATTTAATTTCCCCCCCTCCCCTGGTTGTCTGTTCTTGGTGTCTTTTTGCTGCGTCTTGTTTCTTTGTCCGCTTCTGTTGTCGTCAACGGCACTGGAAGTGTGGGCGGCGCCAGGCTGCACTTTCTTTCATGCTGGGCGACTTTCCTCACGGGCGCACTCCTTGCGCATGGGACTCCCCCACGCGGGGGACACCCCTGCGTGGCAGGGCACTCCTTGCGCGCATCAGCACTGCACATGGCCAGCTCCACACGGGTCAAGGAGGCCCGGGGTTTGCCCTAACCACTGGGCCAAAGTCCGTTTCCCAAGACAGCTCATATATATTTATCCCATATAGAATCAATGTATTTTATGACTCGAACTTATTGAGCTAGTTTATGTACCAGTGACACAATTTCTATAGCCTGGTATTGTCAATGAACAAACTAAGATAAAAAGGATCCACTTCTCTTTCTTTGTTTTATATTCTCATTAATGTGGGTGAAGTGAAGCAGACCAGTCTTTTTCAAACTTTAATACATATAAATCACCTAAATGGTGCTAAAATGTGGATTCTGAATAAGTGAGCCTGTGACTTTGCATTTCCAACAAGGTCTGCATCAGGCTTTGAAAAGCTAGCAAGTAGAGGATCTTTGCCATTAGCAGCATACCTTAAGCAGATAGACTGAGTGCACCTCAAAGGTTGTTTCTTGGCAATTTAACCTTCCCACTTCAATTATCTAACACTTCCAATGGCTGCCTGTCCAGATTCTGTAGCCTAGATCCATTGTCTGCTTCATACATATGCAACCTGTACAGTTTTAACAATTTTGTCTTTGAGAACTTATGTTTTGTAAGTGGAGTCCAGTAGGACAGAGGAGCATGTGTGTGAATGGAGGAGCGGTGCTAGCTGCACCAGCCACACATGTGGCTCAGTCTCATGAGCAAGACAGGGCAACAGACATTTTCCTTTTGCATTATGGAAATGATGGAGCTGGGACTGTCTTCATACCAGTGTGTTCCTCTGGATAATGTTTCTCACCCTTACCCACCTATCCTACTCCAGCCCCATTCCTCTGTGTCCTAGTTAATTAGCATTTCTGATATGTTCATTAATGTAAGTGTTAAAATTTCAAGGCCACATAAAGATTTTTAAATAATCTACTCTACAGAAATCCTTCTCCCCTATTTTTCACCTTTCCTGAGTAATCCATTGGTATATTTAACCTGGGAAGAAAAGGTTGTGGAATGGTGGGAGAGATTATTTGAAGTCAGTGGGTCTTTAGCAACCTTTTCAATGCACTTCTGCGTCTACAAAATACTGTAGTGGCATACTTTGCTTATTCTTATAGGAAATGTTTGTGTAGATAACTAGCAATATTAAGTAATATTTAGAGTTAATTTATCTGATATTTTGGGCTGAATTCTAATACTACATGCTGCATTTCTTTTTATTTATGAGTGACCTGAAAGCAATTTAGTTTAGTAAAATATCTGATTATAGCTTTAAGATCTATAAATATTGGTTCTGCCTACATAAGAGTTTAGGAGAAAGTTTTATGGTATTTAAATAGAAAGAGAGAATGTGCTATTGAACATAAAATATCTGTTCTCATACTGTTTTTATGGATGGATATAATTCCCAGATTCACACTTATTTTTTTTTAATAAGGATTGCAGAATATGCTTGAAAAAAAAACTGCAAGAGAGGAAAATCATGGGGTTTTGTATATAATTACAAATAACTTTTTAGCACTTTAAAATATTTATGGATTAGAACTGGGGCATTTTATACTAAGCATAGATGTAACAAATTTTATCATTATGAAAAGACTTGGTTTTATGTTATAGGAATGTAATAAGCTAATATTTTCAAATTAGCTTAAAACTCTGGAATTGTGTAAATCCTTCTTTGTAAAAGAAGAAGAGAAAGAGTTCAAGGCTCTGTTCATTTCTACAGGAGGGGAACAATAGAAAAAATGCTCCTTTTATTACTCAGGCCATAAAGGTACTCTTTATATCATATAATTTCTAAATCTTTATCTTTGCATTTCTGCAGCTGTAGGACTTGCTGCCTGCCAAGAAACAACCCTTTGGAGCAATGGCATCAAAACAGGGCATCGGTACATGGTCAATGATGTTCTCTCCTTTCAGTGTGAACCGGGGTACACATTGCAGGTATTTTTCTTTTGAGTTTGTGTTCATAAAAAAGGTCCGACATAGTAATCCTTGGCCAGCTTATTTAAAGCTAAAGCCCTAGGTTTGCACCTGAAGAATGAATGTATTTCTTTCACCTAGTTTGTGAATCAAAGTATCCACATTAACCATGCATGCTGGTAGTGTTCATTATCATGTGAAAAAAAATTCTAAATAGTAAAGCACTATTCCCAAGTTGAGCATCTTTTCATCATAATTAGTTTATTTCAAAATGTATTCTCTCCAAATAACCATGCAGATAAAGTTCTTAAGGACAAAGTATAATATCTCCCCAACCCCTAAAAGTACTGTCCTGGGAACTCAGTTATTGGGTCTGCTTTGGAGCCATGAGTTTATTCTGTTTTGCAAACTGTTCTCATGATGCAATTCAATAAATCATCATCAGTTGCCTTCCATATGCCAAGTAGTGTGCAAGGAATCAGGTGATAGATTTGGATAAGAAATACGAAGTAGAAGTTTCTAAAATTGCATTTTATATGAACTCTGGCAAGGAGCATATTTGTTCTAAACAAATGTATAGAAAAAGTAGTCAAATTTTTGTTATTTATTTTGTGGTTAAACCACAGATAAGCTTACTCCCAGAATAGTTTCTCTGTGTCATTTAGCACGATTTTTATATAATTCTCCCTGCCAAATATAGAACTTGATATTCTGAATGTGTTTATTCCACTGTCCAAGCAATTTCAAAGGCCATAATCTCAGAATTTTCCTCGAAGCTATTTACATTCTGTTTATGATTCAGTTTGCCAAGGAATATGAGGGTAGAGTGTGTTGTTCAGGTCCCCATAGGGAAAACAAGGCATTTCTTCCCTTTTGTGTTTCATGCTCTTCTGACAGCCTGATTTCCCCACTTCTCAAACAAATCTTAAGTATTAAATGTTTTTAGTAATATACAATTTAACTACTTTAAATAGGAAACAGATGCAATTGTATACAAAGGAAAGTAAAACTAAACCAAACCTGTAAAACAAAACAAACAAGCAAAAAACAAAACTGCAGCCTATATGAAAGTCCTTCCAAGAAATGATACGTCTATACAATGTTCACCATATTATATTTGTTTTCAAATGAAAAATGTCCTTTGATGACTAATTTCTTATTTTTTGAAAGCTTTTCTCAGTGAAATGAGTATCTACATTAACATGTCACCTAAAACTCAAAGTTATTTGTATGGGGGTTTAAAATCCTAGGCTTGATTGGGAAGGGAGAAATAAAATGATGGTCAATGTACCTACTGTAGTGAGCTAAGCTCTCTCCCTGCCATTCCTTAAACTTGGGAATTGAAATATTTTAAACTTTAATATGACACCATTTCCTAATAAGCACTTAATCAAATAATAGCCATTGCTGCCACTCAATATTATGTAATGAAAGATTTTATTTTGAATAGATAACTTATATTAGCAAAATATAATTGACTTTATATTTTTACTTAAAATGTCTTGCATATTCACAAATATTGAAAATATTTAAATTACGGTAACATGTTTTTGTGCCTAATTCCTAACAAGGTATACAGAGAGGTAGAATCATCAGCTTTTAATTGGAAAACTCACAAACAAGCTGTATTAAATCTCAAGGATTGATTTTGAAAGATTTTCTTAATGTTAGCAGATTAATCCAAACTGGGAAATTTTAGTAGTAGAAATCAATAAAGAAATACTGTTTTATTTATTAGCACCTGAAAATCTCAAGTCCTGTTGTTGTTGTTTTTTTCAATTAAGTAAGAGTACTAATGAGCACAGTCTATATAACAAATGCTTCTTTTAAATTTGCTAAGTGTCAGACATTGTTCTCAGGACTTAGGAAATCTTAACTGTCTTAAGTAATGTGACAAATCACAGAGTGCTCTTGCAATTGACCGAGGCCCTGCAACAGAGCTGTCACAGGGATGGATTTAGTTGGACTCTCTCGATTCATAACTACAATTTACAGCCTCTCCAGCAGGGGAGGACAGGTGCGCTTAGTAAAATTGTATATTTTCTTTAGAAAAAATCATGAATCTGCCCAAAATAATATAAATCCAGTAACATTTGAAATCCCTACCTATTTTATAAAATTAAACAACTTATTCTTTGAAATACCGTTTTTACCCAAAGTTTCCTGAAGTGTGCTGTTTACTTGGAAGGGATTAACACTGGAAGTGGAAGGTCGGTCCATCAAATGGTTATAACTAAGCTATGGGGAAAAGGCAAATACTGATGGTAGCATTGAACAAATGTAAAATAATCAAGACAAGTCCACATACTACATTTTTAAATATGACAAAGGAAAAAAGATTAATGTATAGCTCATCCTCATTCATTGATTCTTATGTTTTTTAGGAAAAATAAAGGATTACATGTGTTTACAATTAAGTACTTAAGTAATTGGGTTATTATTTTATGTGTGATAGGAAATGTACCCAGTATCTATGACTACATATTTATCTGCCATCACATTAACATAAATCTTGACCTTTATTAAACACAAGCATTGGTATTGGCAGTGAACTCTAAAACTCAGGCCCTTTACAGGGTACCCATATAAGAGTTTGTCAATCCTTAAGTCAAGATTTATATCAATAAAGTTCATGCTTTCTGAACTTTTCTGTAATTCTTGACTTATACCAAGAAAGTATATTATTTTTTAACTTGTTATTTTGCACACTGATTGGGAACCAGATGATGATTCCCTGGCTTGAGCAATTGCCATATTCACTAGACTTGCCTCTGTGAGTCTTCTAGATATTTTCTTGTATTGGATTACTCTCTAAAAATAAATCTTTTCTACCTTGATGAAAAAAAGTTATAAGACTCCGCTACGGGTTCTGAAGGACTTCTGAAAGAGAGCTTCCAAAAAGAGTTTGGGTAATGAGAGCATTGTTAAAATACAAATAAAGTCTTTTAATGTGGCAACCTGGCAAACAGTGGTACAGCTATGGACTATTAGTTTGAAATATATGTAACTGCCACTTGACTAGGTCACAAATGATCAAATATTAGAATTTCATTTACTTCAATGCATAATATTTAGCATGTTTGTTACAAAATGACTTATGTCTCTTTATAGTCAAGTCTGAGATACAGTAAAATATAATGTAGAATAGCCACGCAAAGGCCAGAAATATGAACTTACAGGCATTCTCATGTCAACAACACATGATTTCCTGAGGAGAAAGTGGTTAGGGTTAGCTGAATGCCAAAATTGAAAAGAAATCTGAAGTTCATGTAAGCTGATTCAAATTAGGTTCTGGAATCAGACACCTAGAATTGTATTCTAGTTCTGCTACTTACTTAGACAAATTTCTTAATCTATTTAAGGCTTGATTTCATTATCTGTAAAATGAGAATAATATTAATATCAAGCAGAGTGGGTGGAGCTCAGTGGTTAAGCATCTGCTTTGCACACACGAGGTCCCAGTTTCAATCCTTGGTAGGTCCTAAATAAATAAATAAATAATATCAACTTTTTAGGGCTGTTGTGAAAATTGATACATTTATCTCTGCATAGTATGTAGCATATCGTTAACAAATACTTTCTAGTAAAGATATGTGACAATATGTAAACATTAATTTAATTTTTACTGAGAACCTCTATGTATGAGGAACAGGTACATTTTGAGAAATTGTCTTTATCCTTTAACAGATTCATAGTAAAGAGGGAGCAAAGGCCCCTTAAGCAACTAAAGTAAAATGTTTGTATTACATGCTGTAATTAGAAGCAAAATTCAGTTCTAAAGACTTGCTTTCACTTAGCACGGTAAAGTTTATGAATTACATATTTTTGGGAGACTAGCATGCCCTCACGGGACAGGACTGACGCTGTTGTTCATTTAACAGCCACATGTGGAGGAACGTTGCCCAGCTGGGGCCGTGATCCTGAGTCCAGGATTTCCAGGCAGCTTCCCCAACACGCTAGACTGCCCTAGGAAGATCTCACTGCCTATTGGCTAGGGTAAGTGAACACAGTTCCCATTCTTAAAGTTCACCTTCTCATTTCTTCTGTCTTGAACAGAATTAAGCTGAATAATGGTTATGCCTACTTCTTTTTACACAACTCTGCCTTTAATTGAAAGTGGCTTACAACTTAAAGCTCTGGGGAATAA
Source organism: Dasypus novemcinctus (assembly GCF_030445035.2). Classification (NCBI taxonomy): domain Eukaryota; kingdom Metazoa; phylum Chordata; class Mammalia; order Cingulata; family Dasypodidae; genus Dasypus; species Dasypus novemcinctus. Next base: position 41,415,322 of record NC_080695.1, read on the forward strand.
CTTTTAAACTGAAAGTTATTTGAAAAATCAAGTTAGCTGTGCAGCTCTCTTCAAGGCAAATTAAATGAGCTGAATTATGATAACCTGGACAGATGAGGTGCAAAATGCAGCATCTTTAATTCACTTATCTATCTCCATATTTATAATACCTCCTTTTCAAATCTATCTCTGGAGTTCAATAATGGCTATTGTTTCTTTGGAAAAAATTTCAGACTTTTTAGTTTTAACATATTTTAAGTTGAATATGACATACAACTTGAAAACATTATTCCTTCAGAAATATTTTATGAACTTTCAGGTTATCCACCTTAGTTAATAATTTTCATTGCCATGCACACTAAAACTCCATTTTGACCAGTGTTCAGAAATGCATGGTCTTTGTGAAATTTTGATTCCCTCTCATTCCCTTCCTTATCAGAAAAGGGTTTCTATTGAATCATAATGCATTAATTCACTATAATGACTGATAAAATTTATTAATCAAGTTTTTTTCCCACATGGGATTTTCTAATGAAATTGCACTCTAATAGATGTACCAATATTAGTGCTCACGAATATACTAATACATAGTAATAATGAACCGATGTATTAAATAGATGTTAGTTGAATGAGGACTGAATATAAGTGTGACCGTATCACTGCTCCAGAAGATGCTTATGTTTTTCTATTAAGATTTCAAAGGTTTCACTTGAAGAACATCTGCCTAGAATGGCAGTAGTAATATGACTATGGCATGGGACGGCCAGGACAGACTTGCTCAGCAGAGTGGAGTCAAGAGGAGTAATGAGGCATGAAGTTGCTGGCGAGGGTATGGAAAGGTGTGCGCATGTTGAAATGCTGTGCAACACCAGAGAGAGAGGAAGAACATGGAGGAGCCTCCTCAGGGGGAGCAAACAGCTGTGGGAGTTCATGTCTATTAAGTCCTTGAAGATTCACCAAGAAGGCATTGCGATAAGGAAAGGAGACCCTCTTCACATGCAAAAAAGATTACTGGCGCTTTCTATTTTTCTCAAGCTTTTTAGTTTAGTTGTATTTGATTTTTCAAATAATAAACATTCTGAACATGGAAACAATGATTCTTCTCTGTGCTTAATAAAACAGAGGCCCTGAATCTATGAAACCAGCATTGTCTCAGTTATTCTCAAAAGCTGGGTGGAGTTTTCTTAGGATTGAGGTCTGAAGATAAGGATTTGGTTAGCCCTTTTCTTTAGAGTCAGGGTTGCATCAGAGACACATGGAACCCAAGAGCTTTTCAACAGTGCATCCACAGAGGCTTACTGCATTGTTTTACATATTATCATAGTAGAAAAAAGCAAAGAATGAAAAATCTACCGCAAATTGCAGCTCCATCATTTTGGAGTTATGGCCTTACAAAAATGGATGAATCTCCATGATCCTTCATTTCTTCAACTTTAAAACTGTAGTAGGGGATGTGGTTCAAGCAATTTGGTACCCTGCCTCCCACATGACAGGTCCTGGGTTCAATTTCCAGTGCCTTCTTAAGAAGTTGAGCAGACACCGAACAGACAGACGAGGGAGCCGTGGGTACAGAGGGGAACTTTAAAAAATTAATAAAATTTTTAAAAGTAATAAAAAAAGTTTGAAACACTGAAACAACTTCATAGGATTTTGGTGAGGATTGACTGAAATAATTCAGGTAAGGAGTTAAGCACAGGGATTGGCATATGTTAATAAAACTGTTAGCTTTTTTATTATTCTAAATATTTTTCAGTTTCCCTTCAAAACTCATTAGAAATGTTTTATTCTTGACTGGATATAAATATTTCTTTTATTTTCCCTCGCCCCAATTTTACCATCATATAATTTCTGAGGAGGATAATTTGCTTGGTATAAATCCTTATGCTCTTCACTCACAAACTAATATGCAAGAGAATAATTCAGGGAAAAAGATCATTCGAACCAGATTGTCTGAATTCATGATCAGGAGCTATGAAACTAAACAAAATATTTATTTGAAGTAAGGCTAAATTAAAAAAAGAATTATGAAATATCATGAATCAAAATGTCTTAAAATATTCGATATTACATAGTATTGTGGTTTAAAAAACATCCAGCAGAAAAGACAAAATAAACTTAAATGTATACAAAACAGCATGACCATCCTTAACTTTTTATAAGAGATGACTTTATGCTTTAGAACAATTTCTTACTGATTAAATTTAAGTAATACACTAGATTTCTCTGTTATAAATTTTATAATCTATAAATACACTTCAAAACATGAACTTACAAAATTAGTGAAGGGGTAGGTACAATGATGGTTGGTCTCTTGACATAGTGGATATTTGGAATATCATTATTCCTGCTCAGGTTACTTTTGTAGGGGTTTAACTAATTTTATGATATTTTGCAAATGCAGAGAAAATTTTACTGCTTAGGTTTCAAACCTCCATCACTTTTTATAATGGAAAACCCCTGTATCAAATCCATTTCTAGTCTTCTTTTATCTCTATATCATCACCTCATAACTTTAACTCTACACATAGGATTCTTAAGGAGGTGGGGCAAGATGGCATCCAAGTAAGTACACCGTCGTCATCTCTCTTAGGAACTATTGGCTGTGTGGTGATGGAGTCCTACAGGAGCAGGCTGTTTGGGGAACCTGCAGGGAGGGAGGTGTCTGGACATCAGTGTGGCAAGACTGCAGCAGAATTGGTGTTTGCTCAAGGTAGAACTGTGGGTTTCTAATACTGAACTCGGAAGCTGTGGGAAAGTAAATCCCTTTCTGTAGAGCTAAGAGCCACGGCGATCACTGAGACCTGCCAGTCGCTGGGCAAGGATGGTTCAACATAAGAAAATCAATTAATGTAATACACCAGATAGACAGAGTGAAGGAAAAAAAAATCACATAATCATATCTATTGCTGCAGAAAAAGCATTTGACAAAATACAGCACCTTTTCTTGATAAAACACTGCAAAAGATCAGAATAGATGGAAACTTTCTGAACATAATAAAGGGTGTATATGAAAAACCCACAGCTAACATCATTTACAATGGTGAATTCCTAAAATCTTTCCCTCTAAGATCAGGAACAAGACAAGGATACCCACTATCACTCCTTCTATTTTACATTATGTTAGAAGTACTTGCTCAAGCACTGAGGCAAGACCCAGATATAAAAGGAATCCAAATAGGAAAGGAAGAAGTCAAAATTTCACTATTTGCAGATGACATGATCCTATACATAGAAAGCCCTGAGAAGTCTACAACAAAACTTCTAGAACTTATAAATGAGTTCAGCAAAGTCACAGGGTATAAAATCAATGCACAAAAATCAGTAGCATTTCTGCACACCTTGATGAGCAATCTGAGGAGGAAATCAAGAAACAAATACCATTTACAATAGTAAATTAAAAAATCAAATACTGAAGAATAAATTTAACCAAAAATGTAAAAGAAAAATACACAAAACTACTCAAGGAAATCAAAGAAGACCTAAACAAATGGAAGAATATTCCCTGTTCATGGATAGGAAGACTAAATATTATTAAGATATCTATCCTACCAAAACTGATCTACACATTCAATGCAATCCCAATAAAAATCTACACAGCATTTTTTAAATGAACTAGAAAAACTAACTATGAAATTCATTTGGAAAGGAAAGAGGCTCTGAACAGCCAAAAATATTTTGAAAAAGAAAAATGTAACTGGAGGAATCACACTACTGGACTTCAAAACATACTACAAAGCTGCAGTAGGGAAAACAGCATGGTATTGGCACAAGGATAGACACTCTGATCAATGGAACCAAATTGAGAGTTCTGATATAGATCCTCATATGTACAGTCATCTGATATTCAACAAGGCCACCAAACCCACTCAACTGGGAGACAGTGGCCTCATTAACAAATGGTGTCTTGAGAATTAGATATCAATATGTAAATGAAGGAAAGATGATTACCATTTCACACCTTATACAAAAATCAACTCAAGGTGGATCAAAAACCTAAATGTAAGGGCCAAGGCCATAAAGACCTTGGAAAACAATGTAGGAAAGCATCTACAGGATCTTGTAATAGGAAATGACTTCATGAGCTTCACACCCAAAGCACGAGCAGCAAAAGAACAAATAGATCAATGGGACTTCCTCAAAATTAAAGCCTTTTGCACCTTACAGGAGTTTGTCATGAAAATGAAAAGAGAGCCTACACAATGGGAGAAAATATTTGGTAACCATATATCTGATAAGAGACTTATTTATATCCTGTATATATAAAGAACTCCTATATCTTGAAAATAAAAAGACAAACAACCCATTTTAAAAAATGGGAAAAAGTTTTGAACAGATGCTTCTCCAAAGAAGAAATAAAAATGACTATAAAGCCCATGAAAAATGATCAAAATCACTAGCTATTAGGGAAATGCAAATCAAAACTACAATGAGATACCATCTTAGTCCCATAAGACTGGCAGCTATCAAAAAAGCAACTCTACAAGTACTGGAGAGGATTTGGAGGAATGGGGATACTCGTCCACTGCAGGTGGGAATGCAGAAGGATCCAGTCATTCTCGAGGACTGATTGGCATTTTCTCAAAAAGTTCCCTATAGATTTGCCATATGACCCAGCAATTCCACTGCTGGGTATATACCCAGAAGATCTGAAAATAAGGACACAAACTGATATATGTACACCAATGTTCATAGCAATATTATTCACTATTGCCAAATGTTGGAATCAACACAAATGCCCATCAATGGATGAATGGATAAATAAAATGTGGTATGTACATAAAATGGAATACACTCAGCTATAAGAAGGAATACAGTACAAACACAAGTGATAACATGGATGAATCTTTGGAACTTTATGTTGAGTGAAGCAACCCAGGCATTGAAGGACAAATACTATATGACCTCTCTGATATAAAACAAGCAAACCTAGCTGTCTTAGGAAGCTAAAGACTGGAAGATAGACTTAAAGGAATCTGGGATCGAGAGGAAGGTTGTGAGCTGACGCCTACATGGGTGAAGTCTATGACAAGCTGGAGGTAAGTGTTTTTACAGGGAAGGGATAAAATGGGGGCATAAGGATACATTTCAGTGGGGCTTTGTGGGTTTGAGAGGGGCTAGGGTTGGGACGATGAGTCAGTTGACCCAAGGAATTGGGGAGAGGGCTGGGGGGAATCATTGAATATGGGAGAACATCAGGTATATGGTTGAAACTCTACCATTGAGAAAACTCTTTATAAAATATATAAAGGAAGGATCATGTGTTTAAGGTGCTAAGTGGGGGAGCATCTGGTATAGGGGTAAGCTTCTAGGGAGTATGGGAGTGCTTATTTTGTCATAGTGTGTTATATCATTGGTTGGAGGCCCATAAACGAGTGTGAAGTTGTACCCACATCCTGGAGAGACCTGATGTTCCCAAAGAGAGGGAACTGTGTCTCTCAAGAGGATCACTGGCTCCCAATTATTTAGGGCAGTCTAGTATGTCAAACCTTCAGCATTGTTGCAGTATCTGTAAATATGGTTCCTCAAGTAGTGAAGACTGAGTGACACTGTGTGCCCTGAGGGGAGGGGGAAGAGATATAGCATTGATAGAAGCAGGGAACTGGGGGGCATTGGAAGTGCTCCACAAGGTCATGCAATGATGGACATGTGAACTTACGTCTAAAGTGTACAAAAGTCTATAAACTAAAATGTAAACTATAATGTAAAACATAAGGAAACTAAAAATTTAGAAATTTGTACAGTCTAAAATATAAACAATAATTTAAACCCAAATGGAACCATGTTTGTTAACTATGTTTCAAAATTTGTACATCACCTGCAGCAAATATAACTGAACATGTAAAGAGATCATTGCTTGGGAAAGGGGAAAAGGGCTCGATGATGGATATCTGGGAGTCCCCTATATTGCGTATGTGAATTACTGTGATCTAAAGCTTTTTTGAAGACAAAATTAAAAATTAGAAAAAAAAAGAAAGGATGTACATGTAGACACTGCGGAAGAAATGAAAGTGCCTAGCCACTGTACATACAAGGGAACACCTATTGTAGTGATGAAAGGCAAAATATTAGAGACAAAGCTTTATAATATTTTTCATTTTATTAATACACCAACTTATTTTTACTTTATTTTAGAATTTCTAAATTATTAATATATTCTATTTCTAAACTTTAAACCCATCAGTGTATTTCCATTTCCTATTAATTGAATTTGGCAGTATATTAGGATTCATTGTTGAAGAAGTTTTGGACCACAGAGAGGTTCAATAGGGCAGGGGAGGAACTCTGGTGTAGGGTGTTATTGATGGGGGGCACATGGGTAGAGGGGAGTTCTCCAGGGCAGGTATATAGGAAACATAAATATGCTAGGATATATGTTGGATATTTTTATAGTAGTTACAGTTACGAACTTCAACTGAGGAAGTGCTGAGTGCCTACTCAGGGGAGCTCTGTCACATTCCCCAATGGAACAACAATAATCCCCCAAGTGCAACAGCAAAGATCAACAAGGAAGGATGGTCCAATACTGAGCCCTTGATACTGATGACTGTGCTTAGGAATCTGTGTGCCTGAAATATGAACTAGGTGTAGAGCTGTAGGGTACCTTCTGAGAGCCTCCATGTTGCTCAAATGTGGCCCCTTTCTAAGCCAAACTCAGTATGTAAATGCATTACCTTCCCCCCAATGTGGGACATGACTCCTGAGGATGAGCCTCCCTAACACCGAGGGATTACTACCAATCACTAACTGGAGAAGCAACTAGAAAGAGACCTCAAATAAAAGGATCAACTCTGACCAGCAGAATATCTCATCCTACATTTGGATCAGTTGTTAAAAACTGCTCTTTGACCTTGAATAAAAGGGGGAAATGGCAAAGACAAATGAGTTGATATGGCTAAGAGTCTTCCAAAAAGATTCTGGAGGTCACCAGAGGGGTTGTGCTTATGCAAACCTCAGCAGGATCCCAGAAAAAGCCAAAGTAGATACAACCCTAGGTACTGGTTCTCCTGAAGGCTATGGGGATCCACAGGGTATATAGTCATGGCAGATGGATTTGTAGCTCTGTGCCATGTCAGAGGGCCCTACTTTGGAATTTGTTCTCTTGAGTGTGATAGAGCTGGACTCAGATGTGGCTTTTCTACATATGCCTCTTCTGTCACTTTTACTGATCCTGTGGTTGGCGCTAGGGATGGTCCATACTCAGGAGGCTTGAATCTCTGGACTTCCCATGTGCCTGCTGGGCCCTGAGCCTCAGCAGAGTAGTGACTCCTACTCTCTGGTTCATTGGTCTTACCCAGATCAGCAAACAGGGAGGTGAAGATGGTCAACAACCACACCAGGGAATCAGGAGTGCCTACAACTGAAAGCAGAGGAATTGCATCCATCATCCATGTGGAATATAAACCCCTTCTTGCTCTTGAGGTGGAGAGGACATCACCATCCCAGAGTCTACAGAATGGAGGAATAAAATACAGACTAGAGTGGACTTACTGATATTCTACTATAAAACTGTTGTGATGAGTAATAGAAGTTATCATCGAGGTGAAGAAAGTGGCCACAGTAGTTGTTGAGGGCTGGGAGAGGGTAGAAGAGATGTGATGTGGGAGTATTTTGGGCATTTTGAGTTGTCCTTAATGTTATTGCAGGGTCAGATGCTGGACTTTGTATATCCTGCCATAACCCACAGAATGTACTGGGGGAGAGTGCGAACTACAGGGTAAACTATTATCTGTGTAGTGAAGCAGTACCTGAAAATGTGTTCACCGAGTGTGATGAGTGTGCCCCAATGATGAAGGAGGTTGTTAGTGTGGGAGGAGTGGGAAGGGGGAGTGGGGAGTATACAGGAACCTCTTATATTTTTTAGTATAACATTTTTTTTGTGATGTATATATCTTCAAAAAAATAAAATTTACAAAAATGATGTGGTGGGGGATGGGGATTGGAGTATATGGGGACTTCTTATGTTATTTGTTTTTTAATGTTTTTTTATGCAACATTTCTTGTAATCTATTAACTTTAATTTAAATAAATAAATAAAGCTCGTAGAGCCTCAAGGATTGGATGAACCAGAAGAGTTCTAATCGCCAGCTGATTTCTCACTTAATCCAAAATGAATATGAAATAAAACTGCTTTTCCATTTTGAACTAGCAAAAAACAAAAACAGCATCCTTCCATGCTGTGTAGCAATGCTCCAAAATGTACTCATCAAACACAATGAACGTAACACACTAATGAAAGATATTGTCGATGTGGGGGTGTGGGGAGTGTGGTATATGGGAATCTCATATTTTTTATTGTAACATTTTGTGTGATTTATGTATTTTTTTAAAATTAGATTAAAAACAAAAGCAAGAATAGCATCGCTAGTCTTGTTATCAAATGCCAAATCAAGTTTTCCCCTGCACATGAAATATTTTAATCTGGGTCACCTCAGATTCAATAGGTATAAAATTCAAATAAATGACATTCTTCTTCCCCTTTCATCAGTTTATTCCAATCTAGATTCTCTTATTTCACTGTGGATTTATATCTGTAACACTACCATTATCCCTGGGGCAATCCTTTCCTTATTTTTAGCACAAGGTTCCTTCCAGAATCTCCCAAATCATAAACAAACCTCAAATCTCTTTCTTAGAAATTTAAGAAGGTACATTTGGATTGAAGTTCAGGAATCTGTATTTTTCAATCAAGAGCTCCAAAGCTTCTTATTAAAACACAATTGGGAAACAGCAGAGGTGACCACTGTCTCTTCATTGTTATTGCTCCTCTTCTGTAACCTCTTGCTCCCCTTTAGTACCCAAACCTGAGAATAGTGTTGAAAGGTTTTATGTAAATACAGCTGAGAAAATGGCCCTGGTTTCGTAGTGAGACAAGGAGGGATGTGCAGAGGGTAGGCAGTTATTCCTGCTGAAGTCACAGCAGGAAAATTTCTGGAAAATTTCTGCTGTCAGGATGACCTTGGTAATCATATGGAAGATAAAAGTAAAAAGATATTTGCTTGTTAATGTTGTGAGAAGACATATATGGAATAAGTAGTCTACATTAATAATATAGATTGAACTTATTTTTCTTGACAAATACCTACTGGCACACTTATTACATTTAGTATCTTTTTCTCTACCCTAGATTTCCTGCTTTGAGAATTGTGGGGGAAGAGTGATCTTCTCTCAGTCCTCTCTCTTTCCTAAGGTTTGGGACATAATTACAAAGTAAAATGTTTGGTATAGTTTTCCATATGCCCCCTATTATTAACACATGTCTGAGTATTGTACATTTGTCATAGTTAATGAGAGAATTCTTTCAGATTTGTACTGTTAACCACAGTCCATCTTCCACCACATGGTGCACAGTGCTATATAGTCCCGTGCCTTGTACATTATATCCAAAATGTGCACTCAGTGACTGTCACTGTCATCACAGAGTTGTAGTGTCTTCATCCCAGGACATCTTTGAATGTTTTCCTTAGTCCAGAACAAAAATCTCATGCCTCTATTATTGACCCTTGATATTTGATATAGGAGCTTCTTTGACCTTGATGCAAGAATAGTACAATATTGCTGTTAATTATAGTCCATGCATTATATTAATTATATTAATTGTATTTTTCCATGCATCACTATATTCTTATCACCTTGTGTTAGCGACATGCATTTGTTCTAGTTCACAAGAAAACTTTCTTGTATTTGTATTATTAACCATTATGGACCATAGTTAGTGATAATAGTCTGATGATGTTTTTTTAAATCTGTAACAAATATTCCACAACAATGTAAGGTGTTGATGGAGGGGTGCTGTACAGGAATTCTGTACATTATGCATGATTGTTTTGTAAGCTCACAACTTCTCTAATAAAAAATAAATAAATTTTAAAAATAAAATGTTTCCTTGGAGTGTCACTGTAAATATCAGAAAACAGATATTCTGGGAAAATTATTTACTTAAGATCCAAATAGAATGTTAGATTTATTGGGAATCATATCTTCTTAAACTTGGCACATTTTATAACAAGGAAAATATAGCAAGCTTAGTTCAGTGATAACTACTGCTGTGTACAGGAATCTTTGGTGGAGGTAGAGTTGTTGAAATGTAGATTCCTCTACCTGGCCCCTAGATGCCCTAGGTACTGATTCAGTGTCTATGGCTGAATGAAACAAAGAATTATGCATTTTCACCCAGCAATTTTTGATATTTTGGAGGCTAGAATCATAGAATTCTCTCCACTTATACAAGTGTGCTTTTTTTAAATTTTATTTTTTAATTGATTTTGTAAAAATATTACATTAAAAAAACAATATGAGGTCCCATTCAACCCTACCACCCCCACCCCACCACTCCCCCCCCCGTAACACTCACTCCCATCATCATGATACATCCATTGCATTTGGTAAGTACATCTCTGGGCATCTCTGCACCTCATGGTCAATGGTCCACATCATGGCCCATACTCTCCCACATTCCATCCAGTGGGCCCTGGGAGGATTTACAATGTCCGGTGATTGCCCCTGCAGCACCATCCAGGGCAACTCTAAGTCCCAAAGGCACCTCCGCATCTCATCTCTTCCTGCCATTCCCCATACCCATATCAGCCACCATGTCCACTTTTCCCACTCCACTCCAATGCCACCTTTTCTCTGTGGACCTAGGATTGGTTATGTCCGTGGCATCTCTATGTCAAGAGGAGGCTCAGATTCCACATGGATACTGGATGCAATCCTTCTGCTTTCAGTTGTAGGCACTCTAGGCTCCATGGTGTGGTGGTTGTCCTTCTTCAACTCCATCTTAGCTGAGTGAGGTTGAGAAAGATAAGAAATGCACAAAGATTTTCATAAGATTCACATAAATATTACCTATGCAGGAGAAATTGCTTAGGTGAAAAGAAATATGAAAATCATAAGATTTTGGTAGCTTGTAAGTGGAGCTAGTATATTATTTAGTAAGAGAGAATTGACCAAAAAATTCCTATTTTTCTTGTACAGAGCATTTTAAAAAATAAGTTTTATATCAAAAAGTTAGCTACCTCATTTCTTAAAATACTTCTGTAGTATATGAATGTACAGCCCAGGTTCCTTCATTGTCAGTGTTAATTTTTTATTGTCCAGCACATTAATGATTATTGAATTGATAAGCATGAATGACTCTTGCTCCTCCAACTACACTGAATACTGGCACTAATCCAGAACATGAGACATTATTGCCTATTCTTGAGTCTTTCATTCATAGAGGATTTTACCACAGCATATTTTTTTCAATTAGAGAAGTTACAGGTTTACAGAAAAACTATGCGTTCACTAGAGAGTTCCCATATACCACCCTGTTATTAGCACCTTCATTGGTGTGGTACATTTGTTACAACTCATTTAAACAAAAAAGAATATTTGTGTAAATGTACTATTAACTATAGTCCATCATTTATGATATGGTTCACTGTTTGTGTTGTGTAGTCCTATGTTTTGTTTTGTTTTTAAACTTTAATTCTAATAATATATATACCAGGGTGTTTCAAATCTTTCCATTTGCCTGGATATGCATGGGACTGTCCAATAGATTATCCAATTCATTAATTAACAGTTATTAGTTTAGTCAAATAATTGATTTGATTAATCATACTTCTTTTCCAAGTCTAAGAATCAGCCAGTTAATAAGAGTGGGCAAAAGTGATTGGTTGCTTTGCCATCAAGGGAAATCCAGTTTCCTCTCTTCTCTCCTCACTCCAGTGACAACTATCCTATACTCTGTGTCACTGAAAGAATGGCAGCCTGTGTCTTGCAATGACGAAAGGGACTTTTGGCAGAAAATATTTGATGCATGTACAGTATATGTGATGGTTGCTTATGTTTTGGGGCTCTGAGTTAGATGAATAGAAATCTTAGTTCTATCAATTACTGGTTACTCAAGTTACAAAAATATTTTTTAAATGCTGTTTTTTTTCTTAAAAATAGCTATAATAAAATATCAATCTCATAGAACTCTTTGGAGGATTAAGTTAATACAAATGCTTGACAGAGAGAAGGCAAGGTTTAAGTGTTAATTGCTTTTAATAGTTAAATAAAATTATCTGATATCATGAAGTAGTTTTCTTTCCTTTTCACAAACTTGGGCTGCTGTTCTGTGTTGTTTTGCATGAGCTCATTTAACTTAGAATTTCTGTTTTCTTGAAAGGGCACGTTTAACAGAATGCTAAGTATTCTGTGCTTTACCTTTTAATTTAATAATCAGTGCACTAATATTGCATATCATGCTGTCCAAAATTACCATGGTTTTTGACAATCAAGAAAGGCAAGGGTTCTACAGAATATTCTTTAGAATAAATTTTCAGTGAATTCTGTAAGTATTAAATATTCTGGCTTGTATTTTTACATGAAGAAGATATGTAATAGAGTGATTATTAGTCATATGTTCTATCAATTATTATGAAGGTTTACTCTGAACCATGATCACATAACTATTCAATTTTTGTGAAAGCACAGATGCAAAATTCACTTGGGCAGGTGACTCCTTACTGGCACTTAATTTACATATGTAACTAGAATCGGATGCAAATGCGCTTTGTAAATTCCAACCAAAGGCAGGCATTCAGATTGGTTTCTCTGCTGGAATAACATTAAAAAATATTCAGTGAGATAATAAAAGGATACTTAGGTTATTTCTATTTTAATTCCTTCATTTTGACATTATACTGTCAAATTGAACACAATTTGCTGAAAATTAAATAGCTAAATAAATCTATTTTAAACCAGATCAAAGATGAGCTTTGTTCTATTTCCTTATATGTAGTAGGTGGTTTGATATATGGATGGATATTTTACCCTGCTTAAAATGTTAATTCTACTCACAATATTATAATTTTCATAATTGTCATTCTATTTCCACTTCAAGTGTAATTCCCAATCAGTGAAAAACCATGTTCACTATTTCTTATACTTCTGAGACATTGGCCATCTTCAATATTTTTCACTCTTTGATCTGCTTGCTGTCTTCCTTTTCTTTCTTTTCTGTTTTATCCATGAATTCCAAAATCTTTCATGATAAATACATCTTAAGCCTGCAAATCCACCTCTAAAACTAGGCTACTTCCCTCCTATTTGATTTTCCACTCTAATAGAGAATAAAATATTTCTAAATGGCCCAGTCTTGTCCTAGTTTTACATCCTGTTTGATACTTTTGGGTCTACATAGCAATGCCAGTAATTCAACAGGTTGTTTTAGTTTAGTTTTGTGTCAGTTTTTGCAATCCACCTGTCAGGGATAGAGGAGACTTGGTATTTATGAAACTCTATAGATGTCATGGGCTGGCATCCCTAGAGTAGACACAATAAAAACAGTGCCTAGTACAGTCTATTTACTAGGAACAAAACGTTTTTTTGCCTGATTTGTGGGGCATGCTATAAAGGAAATTCTTTTTAATTTGGCAATGGGTGCTTTGCAATGGGTGAGGGAACAAGTCATGAACTGGTGTGTAAGCTACCCTGGGCCAAAAACCCGTAAGGGTTGCTGCTATTTCACTGCTATTACTCACTTTTCTTTTTTTTTTTTCTTTTTCCTGCTTCTGGTGTTTCTTTTCTTTTACAGATTTATTTGCTAATCTTTACAGAAAAGATTGCTCATCAAAGGCTGTTAAGCAAATATCAATAATTGACATTTTTACTTTTTAAAATTTTTTTTCAATAATTGACATTTTTAAATGTTTACAGAAATGTTTAAAAATTAATTTTAGAGTCATTCCAATACTAAGACGAGAATTATGTATTGCATATAGTATTAGAGTGACCAGGAGGCCCATAGACTTGATAGTCTTCATCTGGTGGTGATATATCACTAATAAATAGAGCTGGATGATGTAATATGAACCCCATTATCTATTCTAAAATAACTTTTGCTGGATCAGGTAAAGAATACTTTCTTCTGCTTTTTGCTTCCTTTGCCTTTCCTTGAAACATTCCACATTTCTACTTCCACATATCTATTTTTTAACATAAGATTTCCAGCTCTTATCTAGCATGTTTGGATGCTAGACAAGAAATTGTGAGGGCTTTGTAAGTCAGAGTTGGGTTTAAATTCTAATTCTGTCTCTTCCACTATTGCTTTGGACAAAATACCTAATATTTTGAGCACCAGTTTTCTCACCTGTAACATTCTAATAATAATATCAATTGCCTTGCTGGGCAATTGTGAGGAGAAAATTAGTTAACAACTTCATCCCCAATGATGATACTTGACAGCCTAAGTTTCCAAGGCTTACATAACAAAGTACTACAAATTGGATGCCTGAAAACAACAGAAATATATTGTCTCACGGTATGGAGGCTGGAAGGCTAAATTAGGGTATTGAAATGTCTATGCTCCCTGTAGAGAAGTCCTAGAGAAGAATAAGTTGCATGCCCCTCTTCTGGCTTCCGATCTTGGGAGGTTATCTTTGGCATTCCTTGGTTTGTGGTCTAACTCAACCTCTGCTGGCAGTGTCATATGGCTGCCTTCTTTCTCTTAGTCTATTTCAACTCTCTTCTTAGAAAGTGAACAGCCATATTGGATTAAGGGTTTACCATAATCCACTCTGACCTCATTCTAACTTGCCTAATTCTGTCTGTAAGAACCTTTTTTTCCCATATAATTTCACATTCTAAGGTACTGGGGATTAGTACTTCAACGTATATTTTTGGAGGATGCAATTCCACCCATAACTTTGGCCTTACTTTATGTCAAATTAGAAAAGGCCATAACATTTATAATACTAATACAGGGTATTAATAATCGGGTGGCCCGGGGGGAAAATACACAAAAAATAAGATGTGTGCTATAGTCAGTAGTAATATTTTGATGATGTTATTTCATAGTTTGTAACAAATGTTTTACAACAATTCAAGGAGTTGGTAATGGGGTGATATACGGGAGCCCTGTATGACATGCGTGATGTTTGTAAGTTCACAACATTTAAAATACACTTATTGTTTATTTATGTTCATGTGTGAAGAATATACTTCAATAAAATTTTATTTAAAAAAAACAAGGGCCATTATTTACTCTATTTGTCTTCCTCCCAAAGATTTCTTCATAAATATTGAAATTGTTTTTTTTGGATGACTTTAAATTTTATTGAATAATTTTAGTTTATTCTCTGTATTTGAGCTTTGTTTTTACTTCCTTTTGCACCAATTTTGTTTTTTGATAACTGTGTTTTCTTTCAATATCTGTGTAAATTTCTCTCCCTGAAAGTTTCTCTGTATTTACATTTACGTAGGGTAAACAAAATAAATATAATCCATACTATTCCCAACCTAGGAAATAATTATCATATGTATTAGGTGAAAAGTTAAAGTAGAGCCATTCTCATCTGTAAGAAAAAGAAGAAGAAAAAGTAAAAGATAAAAGCAGTAGAAGAACAGTGTAAACTAGAGCTTTTCTCAAATGTCGGAAGAATATTATATTAGCTGTGAAGTTTTAGTTTAGACTTGCCTACTCAACTTGATTGCATGGATTTATGCAAAGTCTAATGTCTTTTGAATTCAAACTATTGAAATGAATTCAAATATTTTAGTCACAGTAATCATATAAATTTCCAAAAATGGCACAATACCATAGCAAATAACTCTAAATTATTTTTATTTTTATTTTCTTCTAAATTATCACCTATGGTTTATCTACTACACAGATTAATATGATACCAGTGATACTGATCATTTGGACTGTCTTTCGGTATGGTGAATTATGCCAAGCTGTTAGACTGAATCATGAGAGTTATGGTAGCTTTTTTTCAGATTAGACTTCTTATAAACATCAGTAATTTGTTTTGCATATAAAATTCATTAGAAAATATTCACTTGCTAAACTAATAAATCTCTTGTACAATGCTTTGATCATTCAATTTGTTGAAAAGCCACTTAAAGTTTCTTCCATTTTTTAGATCTGTAAATGCTTCTACCTTGATAAAGCTGTTGATTAACTTATGAATGCAAAGACATACAATTATAACCATAGGTGCATGTTTATAATAATTATAAAGCAAAATCATTGGCCTCCATATCAGTCACTATTCTAAGAATTATACCCATATATCTCTATGATGCAGGTGCTATGATTATTCATATTTCACAAAAAGTTGGCATGGATGTTAATTATATGAAAGATCACACAACCACCAGTGGCAGAGGTAAAAGTGAACCAAGATCTGTTGTAATCCAAAATGTGTGCACTAATTCACTACACTGTTCTGTGTAATAGAAAACTGTTATTTTGGAAAACTAATATTTAATCATTTTTTTCTAACATTTATTTTGCAAGTTTCGATATTAATTTTCATTAATTTTCCATATTTTTTTCATAGATGCCTGTAGTCAATTTCTGAATTTTTCTACTGAAGCTGATCATAATTACCTTGAAATTCAAGATGGCCCTTTTCACTGCAGCTCTGTGGTTGGGCAGTTCAGTGGTACAGATCTACCTTCAGTGTTGCTGAGTATAACGCATGAAACTCTCATCCACTTTTACAGTGATCATTCACAAAGCCGGTAAGGCTTTAAACTTGCTTATCAAGGTAAGGAATCAAAAGTGTAAATGTGCCTTTGATATTTATATGGCATGCTCATTCATTGGTTAAAAACATGTAGAATGGAAATAATTTTTAATGAAGTGTGTTCTGATTAGTAGAAGAGCCATTGCTGTAGACTCAGGAGGCATAGCTGGCTGCACTTATTCTCACATCTCCAACCACATTCCCTCCTTCTCCTTAGACTCTCTCCTAAGGCTATTGTCACTTAACTTTCAGACATGGTTTCCACTCTGTCTCCTCTTAGCCAATTGTACTTTTTTCTTGTTCCTTCAGGACTACTGTAGAGAGAGTCAATTCATGGTGAAATTGGTCTGGCAGTGGCAGGGTCTCTCAGCTCAAGTTCATGGCTATACATACTATAAATTCATGTTCAAATTATGTTAGGAAAAAAATCTCAGTGAAAGAACTGTATCCCATTTAATCAATCTAAATATGAAATCATTAAGAAAGTGTGAATCACATTACCAAAGAATTTTTGATGCGTGAAAAAGTTGAAAAATTTCATTTCGTATGAAATGATTTAACTGCCCTTTTCTTGAATATTGTTACATCAAATGAAGTAGAAAATGTCAAATCTAGTGGCTTTTTATAAACTTCATTAAAGCACTTGCTTTCCTTTATTTTCTAGACTTAACTTGGAAACAGGGCTTTAAAATTTTAATACTGAAAGAGGCTACTAATTTGTGTCAAGCTCTTAGATATTGTTACTTAAACTGTTACCTAAACATATGCCTACTCCTTCTTTCTCAGCAAACACTGTCACTTCCTATTTGGAAGGCATACAAGCACACACTCACACAAACCGATAAAGGACATCATAGAAGAATTGATTTCCCACAATAAATCCGTGAATTCACCTGCATGTGCACCTATTACCTGTTCTTTCTCTCTCATTTAAATAGGCATGTTTCCCTACCAAAGTCAAATCCATTCCATGCCCTAGGCTCTATGCTCCATTCCTTTGTACTGTTTCAGAAAAATTAAGCTATGGGTTAACTTCTATCCAATGCGTTTTCAACTGTCAGTTCTCTACTCGATCTTTCCCAACAGCATTCAAAATAGACTCAAAAATTTCTCATACACATATATACACACATTCTCTCACACACACATTTACTTACATATATAGAGAGATAGATATAGTATATACATATATATTATATATATATAAATGCACCTTTGGCCCCTATTTTCCTCGAGTGCCTGTGCTCTAAGAAAAAAATTTAGAAATATTATCTTCACTAATTTTCTTAATTTCCACACTTCTCTCTGTTTTAATCATTTTAATCTGGCTTTAGCACTATTCTACTGACAAGTTCTTCCATTTTTTTTTTTCAGTTGGATGAATAAATCCACTGGGTATTCTTCATTTCTCATGTTTCTTGGAAGTATTCAGTAAAACTGTTAACCACTTCTTCTGGCTTAATACACTTTTCCCATTTGTTTCAATGAGAACATAATTTCTTGTTTTTTATACTATCACATTGGTTATTCCTTTATTTTCTTTGATTCCTTGTCTTCTTCTGACAACTTTAGTAGAGGAATTAGTTGGAGTTCCATATTTTTCCATCATATTCTTTCCCTGAGCATCACCAACACTCGTGGAGTCAAAGACCATGATAGTAGTAATAATTAACTCTTGTATTTATGTCCTTGATTCCAGTATTTCTTTGAGTTCCAGAACTAGATCTCTAACTCACGATACCACATCTCCACTTGGTATCACCAAGGCTCTTGAACCCTGTGACTGAAATGACCTCACAATTTTCCTTTCCAAATATGCTCATCCTCTGGTGTTGTCCATCATAATAACTGAGTGGTACATTTTTATCCAGTTGTTTTAGCTACAAAATTGGTGCTATTCATGGTTCCATTTTTCTCCCTCACCCCACTATTAAATCAATCACCAAGTCCTTTCCTCCACCTCAAATATATTTCTGGAATCCATCTCATTTTCTCTATCTCCATTTTCACTAATAGTCTGAACCATCCTCACCTTTTTCCTAGTAAATTCTTCGCCTCTTAAAGGTTTATCACATTTATTCTTACTATTTCTCTCATCTTTCCAAAGAAAAATGTGACTTGTCCTTTTCTTGATTAAATGCTTTACCATGCTTTCCTATGTACTTATTCTACAGTTAAAATTCTATAACAGGGAAGTGGATGCAGCTTAAGTGGTTGAGCACCTTCTTCCTATGTACAAAGTCTCGTTACTTCCAATAAACAAACAAACAAACAAATGAACAAACAAAAAAAATCAACTCTTTTTGGGGAGCAGATATAGCTCACTGGTTGAGTGACAATACATGGTCCTGGGTTCAATACCCAGTAAAAAATTCAGTAACAGACCAACTCCCTCAGCTTTTTCTTCCTCCAACCTTAAACTCACTCACTGCATTTCAGTCAAATGGACATTCCAATGACATAAGTGGCTATGACTCTTTCTACTGATGGTTTTTACACATGCAGTCCTCTCTTCTTTAACCCCAGTCTCCTTTAAGTAATGATTTTACACTCAGTTTGTGCATAATTCTCCTAAAGGAGGCATCTTCTCTTCACACAGACTAGGATAAATCTCCTGTTGTGAAGCTTCACATCACCATGGAATTCTCTGGGTGAGGTAGCCATTGGTGCTGCTCTCCAAATGTATCCCATCCTCCTGACTTCTGGATACAGGGTCATGATGCACAGCCTTACCCTTTTAAGAGTAAGTGGTGGTGTTGCTTGCTTTAGCTGATGACATTGGAGTGAACGCCCTATAAAATGGGAGTCATGAGAACATGATTCACTCTTCTCTCCCTGTCTTAAGTGGAGTTCTGCAGTCACCAGGATAATCGCTCCTTAGTCAGGCTGGGTCTCTTAGGAACTCCATGAGTAGAGCCCCCCTGCCATCACAGGCAATGAAATTTGGAATAATTTTTGCTACTGTGGTATTAGTTTATATGGACAATATTCCATAAGATTTATTAAGATAAAGAATTGATAGTATATTTATGTTTTAAAGAATGTCTAATCAGAAAGAATTTACCTCATGGGGAGAGGAATCAGTTCTATTTTTACCTCGCTCTGTGCTCAGCATGAAGCCCAGTTCCTGACTCACAGTAGGTCCCCAGTGTATAATTGTGCCCTCCACACTTGATGCTCTACTACCGCAGATGCCAAGGGGCTTTATGCTGTGCTGCAGCTGCATTTTAGGCATTTATATGAGGCTTACCTTTAGGTTAAGTTCTATGCTCTAATAGCTTATTTAAATTGAATCTATTTTAATCCCTACTCATTGCCAGATATTGCTGGCCAATTTACTTATCCAATGCAGATCCTGGCACAAATATCACATGTCCAGTCATCATAACGTTTTGGTTTTTAGTGGACTCCATTTTGGAATTTTGCCTTAAACTAAATAATTAGTGGTTTAGCAAAGATGGTGGGATTTGCAGTGCTTATCAGTGATTACCTTGGGCACTGATTGTTCTACCCATGTGTGCAAATAGCCCTGGATGTACCTTGAGTAGAGCTACCAATACTGAAATACACACCAGTACCATGCTTTCTTATTTTCATTCTATTTCTTCCATTCCCACCCCACCTTAAAGGGAGGAAGCTAAAAGACCACAGTTAAGTCCCTGCTCACTTTGAATTCTATAGATATGCTCATATATTGGTAAGAAGTAAAATAGTGAAGATACACAGTCTTGATCAATTTCCTGGATTAACCTGGATTCCATAAATTAGTACCATTAATTAGTGGCTAGATCTAAGTAATATTGTAGTGAAGAAAACTTTAATGTAATATTGTAATTAATATTGTAGTGAAGAAAACTGTAACTGACAGAAACCCAATCAAGCTAGCTAAGCAGTAAGTGCAGTGTTCCAGCTCAACTTGTGCAGGATTGGAATCTAGGACTCGAGTAGTGAGGATGGCCACATTCTAGCCTTCCTTAGCCAGCAACAACTGGACTCTTCTTCCCTAGTGCAGCTTGTAGGAATACATTCTTAATGGACCAGCATGAGTTATGTGACAGCCCGCCAAGTCCAATCTCTGAGACCAGGTAGATTGGTGCTCTATACTAGCTCAGCTCAGGTCACATGGTAAGAAAATATGATTAACAGACTTCATCAAATTGGAATAGTTTGAGAGAGAGGGGCAGTTTCCTTAAGAAGGAGGGGCTCTGAAATAGCAAAACAATAAATACATAATAAATTTTTACATATTGATCAAAAGTCTGCATTAACTAAATATTTCAATGTTAATGCATTAAATCTGCAAAACAAAAGGGTGTTTTATTAATGCTTTCATATATGCTTTCTTTATTACTTTCCTGGGCTGTTATAACAAGTTACCATGAACCTAGTGCTTAACACAACAGAAATTCATAGTCTCACACTTCTGGAGTCTAGAAGTCAGCAAAGCTTCAGGAGTAAGTGGTGGAGGGCCATGCTTTCTCCGATGGCTCTAGGGAAGAATTCTTCCCTGCCACTTCCTAACTCCTGGAGGTGGCCAGCATTCCTTGCCACTCCATGGGCTCATGCACTGTAACTCCCCTGCCTTGGTCTTCACACGCCCTTCTCCCTTGTGTGTCTCCATCTCTTCTCTTTTTATATGGGTACCCACCATGTTGGTTTAAAAGTCTACCCTCCTCCAATTAGATCTCATTTTATCATAAGTAAATTAATCTGAAATGACATTACCTTCCAATAAGATAATATTCTTAGGTACTAGGGGCTAGTACCACAACATGTCTTTTGGGGTGACACAATTCAACCTATAATACTTCTTCATTTGATCTTATTGAAATAGTGTGAGTTCTGAAAGAGTTAAATGTCCATATTTCATTATATTAAAAATAATGACAGTGGTAGCTATTATTGAGCACTCATTGTGTGCCACATTCCATGCTTTGTCTTTTAAATTCTAAGTGAACATTATGCACATTTTACAGATAAGGAGAATGAGACTCAAGGAGGTAGAACAAACTGTGGAGTTATGAATAGCTATGTGCAGATTATGATTTGAAATTCGACACCAAAGTAGTCATCTTGACTCCAAAGTAGTAATCACTCTAATGAAGAAAGGGAAATGATAAAATTTTTAGACTCTAATTTCAATGCTTTATTCACCTCATTAATATAAAAATAGTTTTTAAACTGTAACAGAGTAACTTTAAGGAGTCCACTTTTGCCTCACAGTTTGTAAAATCAGTAAACCATTTATCTGAAGAGCACTGACTATGGGGAATAGTCAAATAACAATTTTTCATGTATTGACATGACACCTGACAGATTCACTTATTTAAACTCAAGTTTTTTGGCTGCTAAAATAGCTTTGCTAAAAATCTATGAGTCACATGTTCTCTATAAATACTTCTAACACATGCCTTGAGACTTGATATGTGTTTTTCTTACTATCATATGTAATCCAGATGTCAGCTGTGGCTCTCCTCTTACAGATTCAGGTGTAATTTTTGAGACACCATGTAATTTCATGGCCTCTGAAAATCAGCAGATTTCCTCATGATATATTTATCAAACACTTATATTAAACTTTCTAAGAACTTTACAAGGAATCATTTTCTTAGTTCTTACAACAGGCCTCTGTTGGCCAAATCACCATTTCCCTTAGTAGTGATGAAGCTGAGGTCAAGTTTGACATTGCGTGTCCTGGACAAATGTTAGTCAATAGAATGACAGGGATTTGAGTCCAGGAACTTTCGTGCTAGAGCCTGTGCTCTCAACCAGTATTCGCTGCTGCTGCCTCAAGTTCTGCAGACCCCTCACCTGATCTTCTCTGTGCTAATGCTCACAGTATATTCCATCCTTCCTCCTTTCAAGCCCTGCCTTCAACCTCTACTGCACTGCATGCTCAAAGCCCAGCCTGGGGTGCATTCTCACAAGTTTTTCTTTCATTGTATATTATTAGCCTGCTTTTCTCAGTCCTTCCTGATTGCACTTCTCACCATGGTCTCAGCTTTATATAGTTATTCCTTTATTGTTCAGAATGGCTTCTCTTTTCCCCTGAGGCCAAGACACCAACAGCACCTAAATGTGTATAGAGAATGAGTTTGGGGTTGGGGACTCAGACTCTGAATCCCTACTAGTAGAGGAATCCCATCATCATTCTCAACACAGAGTCACTTGGCCTTCCACTTAATACAGGTATATAGGTAACAAACTGCACATATGTAATCCATTAGACTCTCTTACCAGTATCTAAAAGAAAACTGTTAGATAATAATATATGCAAAAATAAAGACAAAGTGAGCAACAAGGAAGAAAAGTGGACTCTGAGGGGTAGAAGCAGAGAAAGTGCAAAGTCATGCATATTAAGGATTTGAGAAACTTCAAATGCTGAATTGAATATTTTATCTGTTCTATAAATGTTTGACCAAATATTGACTCATCTTTCTCTTGACTATAAAATAAAAGTCCATCATGATGAATGATAATGGCACTGTTCTCTGGACTTCTGCCTCTTACCTTATTTTCCATCCATCAAAATTATCTGTGGTTATTTAAAATGCAGTTTATAAGTGTAAAGATTCAACACTAAAGTGATTAGGGGACACACACACACAAGAGAAACAAAGTTCAAATAAGTCTAAAGTAGTAAAGTTGAGTTTATATAAACATCTCTGTCACTTTTCTGAAACAACAAACATTAACAATTATATTAGCATAATTTTATCTTCAGGGTTCACATTCTAACCAAATTAAAACAATATAGGAAGCAGGAGGGTCAAGAAATATGCTCTTCCATGACTTATTTCCAGCTTCCTGACTTGGCTTCTTTCTTCACTTCACATTCTCCTTTCACCTTAAATAAAAGAGGACATAAATAACTAGATAATTAGACAACTTTACATATTCTGATGTGATTCTATCCATGCTAATTTTCTGCCTTTATATCCATGTTTTTCTTTTTCAGGATACCTGCGTTCCTGTGTTTTAGAAAGTATGATCGCTCTTAATGGATGTTGGTCACTGGATTTGGTCTTTGTAGATTCTGAAACAATTGAAACTTCGATCACTATTCTCCTTTCTATAAAACCTATGCAAATTGGGGAAAAAAGATTACATATAAAGAAACATTGAGAATGTCTTTAACACAGATATCTGAAGTTCTTCCATGCAGTATTGATATGCAAATGAAGTTAATAAGTTAAATGATTACTCTTTCAGGCAGCAGTTTACTTTTGGAAAGAAGCCTGTTTTAACTTTTTTTTAATCTAAAACTTTCCATTTGAAATGAAGATCCTGACATGCTGAAAAAAATTATGTATGTTGCATTATAAACATTATTTTAATTTTTACAGAAAATAATTTTAATGAAATCATTTTTTATTAGCAAAGTTGTGGTTTAACAGCAAAATCATACCCAAAATACCCAGTTCCCATACACCATCCTATTATTAACACCTAGCATTCATGTAGTGCATGTGCTACAATTGAGGAAAATACAATTTACTACTGTCTATAGTCCATGGTTTACCTTTGGGTCCACTGTTTGTGTTGTACAGTCCCATGGATTTTTAAAAAAATTTTTATTTTAATGACATATATACAACATAAAATTTCCCCTTTTAACCACATTCAAATATATAATGCAGTGCTGTTGATCACATTCACAATGTTTGCTACCAACACATCTTTGTGTATCTGATATTAGTTTCCAAGAAGACATTATTGTCTCAGCCTGGTAGATAGCAAACCTGCAGAACAGGTTTAATTAAGGGAAAACTGCCTGTGTCCAGGATTAATAATCCACAAGAAATTAGATTGGTTTTCTGCTATCCAGTCTGAAGTGTTTCCACATGGGAAGTTTTCTCTTGCTTAACCTGCTGCTTGCTTACCCTTTGCCTCTAGACTAGTCAGTCATGGCCTAGTGAGTAATCACCTGGACAATTACAACTTAAAGTGGAAAGAATTGTTTGGGCCCAATTTCCTGAGAAGGGGCATGAGGATATTATAGATTTTGTGTGATTAAGAATCCCTTTGATTTCCCTGCACCAGTATCTGGCTTTCTCCAAGATGATTTGTTTCCCAAAGGGTGTTTTATGAATGCAAGCATCTTTCCAAAGGTGTTTATTCCAAATTCAGTATTTGAAAACAAATACAATTATTTTATACATATATATATGTAATTCTTTTTAAAATGGAAATGCTGAAAAACTTCTCAATATGTAATCTAATGAAAGTTCCAGAGGTAGACTGGACTTTCACTATCCAATCTACTGATTGAAAGATATCAAAGTCAAAGTTCTATGATTTGCTTTGCCTTTTCGTCCTTATTGGAGGATGGATATTTCTCCTCTAATATTAGGGCCACATTCAGACACGAAACAGGAAGGCTGGAGGGGAAAAAAAAAAGGCCAACCAGCTTTGTAGAGCCTCCTGGGGAGCTTCAAGTGGTGAATTTGTCTTGCATTTAGTTAGCAGATACTTGCTTTGTAATAACCTGTTGCTAAAGAAAAGCTGAAAAATGTAATTTTTTTCAGCATTTACTTAAAAAGTTAAAAAGTTTTCTCTGGCTTCTGGAATGCTTTGCTCTTTGAAGTGGCCTGCTTGACCCTGTAAGCACTGAATTGGTGAATCCTCAACTAGACCAAGTATCTGGTTGGTTAACTGAATGTTTGCTTGATTTGACACCTAATTCCAAATTTTCACATTTTCAAAAAGTTGTCCTTACAAAATATTAGTTTTTATCATAAATGATTGATTTTCTATAACTGAGAGTTATAAAGACAGATTAAATTTAAGAAATAAAATTTTTTGAGGTTAGGATATCATATTTCATAGAGATTTACATTTTCAATCTCTAGTAGTTTATCAATGTTTATCAATGTTTATCATTATATAAAATGTATAAGTTGGCAAAATGATATTTAACTGATTTTTAAGTCACCTTAAATTTTCTAGATTCTGCTTGTGATTTATTATAAGCTAAGGGTATTATTAATAACTCATAAGAAGATGTATAAATCATGCAAATATTTCTAGTTATTCCAAATGGTGTTTGTGTTCTATACTTTATTTTTAAGTCGTATCTTTTATTTATGGCTATAAAATTGTTTTAAAATGTTTGTAGATATAGCTGTCTTGAGTTAAATTATGTATACAGAACTGAAAAATGAAATAGCAGAGACAGAAATTTGTTAAATAAATTAAGTTTATGTACCCTATTAGTAAATCAATAATTGTAAAATATGATTATGTAAAGATAGTTTTCAACTAAGTAGATAATAGTTACCAAATATAATAAAGATTAGAAAGATGATACATGAATCCTTTAGCAATCATATTAAGTGCTTATAATTTAAACATGACAAAATTGCTGCTCAGGATTGATAGATGTAAATAATAGACATTACACCAGATCCAAACAGTGGATTCCTATATTAAAAATGGCCTTGAGTTATACCAAATTCTCTGCCTTCCCTTACTCTTATGGTATATAGGGCTTTCTGGCCCTTAGACTTTTCATAGTATTTAAAAATTTTGTCATATAAAAACTTTAGTGACTTCCTTTGCCATTTAGTTTCTGTAATTTAGCATTCGGAGAAGTTGAATATCTTCTTTCTTTTTCTTTTTCCCTGTATGTGCTAAACACTATTTTAAAAACATAGTAGGCTATGTTCAATCCACTTATTCCTCAATACAATATAAAACTGATGAATTTTGCTTGAACTGGATTTATGTGAAAATGGGCTGTAGTTTGTAGATATCACTTCCTCCTTTAGAAGGAGATGCAGTTAAACTGATTTTATGTACCATTAGTAACTGAAGAATTCATCCTAACTGATTGTATTTTTGTATTAACTACTCCTTATAGATACAACTATAATTTCTAGAATTAGAAATTGAAATGTTTCTGGGAAATGGACTTGGCCCAGTGGTTAGGGCATCCGTCTACCACATGGGAGAGCTGCGCTTCAAACCCCGGGTCTCCCTGCCCTGTGTGGAGCTGGCCTATGCACAGTGCTGATGCGCGCAAGGAGTGCCCTGCCATACAGGGGTGTCCCCCACATAGGGGAGCCTCACGCACAAGGAGAGCGCCCCCTAAGGAGAGCCGCCCAGCGTGAATCAAAGTGCAGCCTGCCTAAGAATGGTGCCACCCACACGGAGAGCTGACACAACAAGATGATGCAAGAAAAAGAGACACAGATTCCTGTGCCACTGACAACAACAAAAGCGGACAAAGAAGATGCAGCAAATAGACACAGAGAATAGACAAGCCAGGTGGCGGGGGGTGGGGAGAGGAGAGAGAAATAAATAAAGAAATCTTTAAAAAAAATAAAGAAATCAAAATGTTTTTAAAACTGAATCACTCTTTCTTTACAATATAATATCCTGAGCAACCTTGATTTCACTGAAGGAGCAAGGGCAAGGGGCTTACTCTCCCTTTTTAACCACCTGCAAACTAGCTTCAGGTGTCCATATTCTGCCTGTTTCTTTGTCAGCCTAACCCAAGCTTCTGAGGCAGTTGAGATCACAGATTCTGAGTCCAGGCTGGCACATTCACAATCAAATGTTTTGTGAGGCCACAGTCCTTGACTTCAGTGACTTCAACAGTTTGTCTCAATCAAATTTATACTTTGTCTAAAATACAAAGGCTGTAACATATAAAGAACACTGGATGCTCACTCCTGGATTAGTCAAACAGGAGATACAATTGTACTTGCAATTGTGAACAAGGAATTTTGTTATAGATCTCCCAGGAGAGGATTCACTTAGCAGAAAAAATCTAGGAGTGACTGCTATCTTAACAATATGGGTTGGCTTCCCAAATAGATACCGAATCAAAGCATTAACATTTGGGCAAAAATATATATCTTAAACATGAAAGCCAGGATCATACCTCTGGTTACAAAAGACACATGATGCACTAAATAAGGAAGTTAGAACAGCCTATGAGGACACTGGTAAGCTTATGCATGTGTGCATTTGAGAAAGTCTGTGGACCACACTACTTGTTTTAGCTCCTACGGACAACCCAACTTCAAGATCTCAAGTAGGGCTTCCAGTTAATATTGTGTTTAAACTGCCATTTTCTTGCTACAAGGTACAGATTTTTCAAAGTCCTTCACATTAATTTCTGACATTAGAAGCAGTAGTTTATTCCTCTTTGGTTAACCTTCATCAAGGAGATTTTATCAGAAGTGCTCAAGTGTTTAACTTGTGTAACATATTCTGTCATAGAAACTAGAAAATCCTTGCAGTCTAGTCTAGGTTTCATTGAACTAATGTATGAAAATCATGGTTCATTGCATTTATCATCACACTTAATTCTTGTGGTTCTGCTAAAAGATGGGTATATTTATTGTGCCTTCATAGATGAAGAAATGAAGGCATGGAATTTAAATGTTATATCCAAGATCTCACAGGCATTATATGGGGGGGATGTAGGTCTAGCTCACATCACAGAGCTAGTTGCAAACCTACTTCAAGGCTTTTGGACTTCAAGAGCAGGTTTTCTGTTGATGATGATTCTCTTTCAAATTTTCCATGATAGTACAACAAATCTTATACAACTTACTAGATGATAGGTCTTAAAACCTTTAGCAATTCCTAAGTATGGAATACAGAAATTTATGAACAAGTTGTCGGACTTCAGTTGAAAATCTTTTTTTACATCTGTATACTACAAGTTAACTTCTTTATCAGATTCAATGGAAGTGGTTTTTTAATATTTTTATTCTCTTACTTGATGGCTGTTTTTGTTAAATTCAAACATTTTATATTTTAAAAATCAGTTTACACAAATTAATGCTTTCAGGATGAGTAGAGAACAAAGTCTTGCTTGGATGAGAATTCTGACAGTTGATTGAGTGCTCTCCCGTAGTCAAGCCTATAGTACATATTATTCAAATTTATACCTCAAAAAACCATACACTTTCATGTGCCACAATCTTTAAATGTGAAGATAAATATCAAAACAGGTAATGGAAAAATCTCTTGCCCTTACTCTAAAAAATACTCAATAAGGATTCTTCCAAAAATTATCTCTTTTAGCATACTAAATAATTATTTTATTATTTTTAGTTACTTTAACTCAGACTCCTAAAATGGTCCTTTATATAAATACAAATTTAGGAAAGATACTTACAAAATAAAAATGACTTGTGATATTACACATCAAAAGTTTGGGAGAAATTGATGTTATTATTTATATACAAAGTAGTGCGTTAAATAAGAAATTTGGCACAGAGATCTAAAAAAGCTTAACTGATTAATAATCTAAGTGTATAATTCACAAGTTAAAAAAATACTTGGCCTTTTACATTCTTCGGACACTTCTGAAATAAGCCATGCATTTCTGTTTTTATTGCCTAGCAGATACTCCTTATATGAGTCCTGAACTTAGAAGAAGTGTCTATGTCCATTGCTAAAACATGTTTGATTGAATCTCCTATTTCTCATAGAAGGAAGCAAGATTGTGAACGCAACTGTTGGGAGAAATGGCTTAAAAAGTCCATCTCCCTGAACTTTCCACCTTATTTCAGACAAGTGACTTCTTTCTATCTTTGAGCAAACATACTACTTTCTCTGCCTGAAAAGCCTTCCTTCCTTGGTCTTTACCTGCTCTGTACCTTCTCACCATTTAGAACTCAGTTAAAATGTCACTTATTCAAAAGAGGGTTTTTTGACCAAGCCTGCATTACCATCAACCTGTTTTGCCTTTATTTCAGTTATTATTTATTTTATTTAACAATAGTTTACACAACTTTAAATTATTTCATAATTATACATTAATTTTTTGTTCTTCTTAAAGTGTAAGCTTGATGAAAGCATGAATATTATACCATGTATAATAGCATTTATAACTTAGACCATAAATAATATTTATTTCACTCAATAAATGAAGAGGTGATAAAAATCATTCTTCCACATACATAGACATACTTCCTCATTTATTTTTCACACATGGGAAGATTGTGTCAGAGCCATTAAAAGAGAGGAAAAAGTTCATTTTTTCTGAACTCTTAGAGTAGTCCATGGCTATTTGAATCATGGGATTTTAAACTGGAAGACAACTTTGCAATCTTCCATACTGATCCCTTTGACAGAGGTTAATCATATTAGCAGAAATAATCCAGCACCCTTCAGCCTCATTTTTATCCAACCTTAAAGAGAACATGATTGCAGTTCTTAAATTAGCCAACAAACTCTATAACAAAATTTAACAAAATGCATTGTATTACATTTTATTAAAATATATGTGAGTGAATGTGTGAGTGTGTGTATGTGTGCGTGCTTGTATTAATACCTCAAAGGCATGTTAAATCAGGAGTGAAATCTTCCAGTGATGGTGTGGGGAGCCGCCTGGAGCTACGTGCATTTGCGGTCTCCAGCACCGTGGCGGTTTTCATAAGTACGCCTACTCCACCCCTGTGCTTCCGCCTTCTTCTTCCCCTTTCCCCAGTTTCCCAGGCAAAAAGTGTCGTGCCGAAACCATGACCAGCATTGAAGACTCGCAACCTATAGCTGTTGTGGAATTTAAGAGAAGTTCAATTATTTGAGTATAGAGAGGCCAGGACTCAGGAATGATTTTGAGAAGGAAAAATGGTTTATTGACGGCCGGCCGGACTCGGGAGCTTTCTGTTTGAATCCCGAGCCCCGAACAAGATTTTCAAACGTCTTTTATACAGAGAGGAAAGGCCAAATGGTCCCTTTGTTTCAGTTCTCAATAGGCTTCAATTAGCATATATCTTCCACATCTTAGGTAAGCTTTTAGCATGGACTCCAGACATTCTAGATAAGCCTTTATCATATTTGGTTTTTGCATTTCCCCTAAATACTTAAAGTTTATAGCCCTTGCATTGTTAAACATTTCCTGGGACTGGAGCAGCTGCCAGTCCCTAAGGGCAGGACTGCAGCCTCTTACCATTCCACACCCACAAGTCAAACAACTTAGTTATCTCTGAAGAGACAAAGAGCCTTCCACCCATAGCCCACATCATAGCAAGTGGTGTAACAGCATTTTATTGCCTTATATGGAAGAGCCGCTTCATCAGCCTATCACCCCAGATGTCTTGTCTCCGTTTCTCTCGCCTCTTGTCCCCCAATTCCCACTCTTTCAGGTGCCGGTTCGTTTGACCTGCGGGCCGGGTCATGATGGTTAGGTTGTGTTGAATATAATTTTATTTGATTCTCCTCCCATGGAAATTGCAAGCCATTTTGACAGCTTTTTCTCTTTTTTAGCATTGTTTTTGGTGTATTAGAGGACTCACTTCTCCAATGGACTTTATTATTATTATATTTTATTTTTAAAGCAAATACAAGAGTGAGAACAAACCTGCTGATTTCATCTAAAGAGTATAATTCAGAAGGGAATTTGCTGATAGTTCACAGTTTGAAATTATTTGTTCTTTTTGTGACATAGGTCTATAAAATAATTTTAGACTTGAAAAGCAACTTTGTAAGGAGAGATACCATGCCCTGTGGCTATTTTCCAGGACATCTAGCCCTGGTTTTCAAGAGAGGTGTTTTTATGGCCTTCACTTGGGTTGGCCCTTTGAAGAGGGAGAAGTGGCCTGGCGTTGTTGTGTTTTGTGAGATTGTCCTAGGGAGAAGCACAATGGAGGAATTGGAAAAAGGTTATGTATACGTGCGAAATAGAGAAAGAGAAAGGGAAAGAAAGACAAATTCCTGTTGACTTTCTGTTTTAGTGTTGCCTGGCCCATACAGATCCCCGCCATCCTCGCGCATTTCCTTAGGGAAGGCCCAACACTAAAGCTCTGGGCAATCACCAGGCCTGTGGGGGGCCACGGCACGACCCCCTCAGGCAAGACGGGAGAGCCCTCGCGGTCGGTCGGCCAAAAGCTGGTCGCAGCGCTGCCAGTGGGACGCGCAGGGGCACCCTCTCACGCAGAGGGAACCCCCTGCGGCACCTGGCGCACACAAGGGAAAAGCACCTGCGGCGGGGCAAGCGGGGCGCCGGGAACGGGAACAGCGCCGCCGCTCCCCGCGGGCGCCTGAGGCACAACCCGCAGCGCTCCAGGGGCCGGCGAGGGGCCGGCGAGGCGCGTTTGAGCAGCAACAGCGAGACCACCCTGCCGCGGAGGGGGGCCGAGCGTGCACACAGAGCCAGGACCGACGAACGAGGGATGGGCACTTGACCTGTGGGGGTGCCAATCCCTGCACCAGCAAAGCAGGTGGGGAAAGAGGCGAGGGGCCCGCGGGCAGAGCGAGGGGAGTCTTCCTGCCGCCATAAAAGCGCGCCCTGTGGTGCGGCTCAGGCCCGGCCCGGGACAGCACAGCACCACTGCCTCCATCATGAGGAGAGGTGTGTTCTATCATAACATACTTATTTCTTATGGTTTTGAACACTCTTTTCCTTTGGACACCTCTAGATTTTTCCTCTTGAAGGCCTATATTATGTGGAGGATTTGAACAGTCCAATACTCTACTTATAAGATATGAAAACAACTAGATAACTCATTCACAGACCATGCAAGTATTATCTTTATGGTAAATTTCAAATTCCATTTTCAAAAAACTGTGACTTAAAATCTCTTTGCCTTTTGAAAATGATCTTTAGTACTTTAAATTTCTCTTAACAGTTGTGCTTATAATGCTTATTGACCTGGAATTGATGTGGGCTATGGGTGGAAGGCTCTTTGTCTCTTCAGAGATAACTAAGTTGTTTGACTTGTGGGTGTGAAACGGTAAGAGGCTGCAGTCCTGCTCTTAGGGACCAGCAGGCTCCAGTCCCAGGAAATGTTTAACAAAGCAAGGGCTATAAACTTTAAGTATTTAGGGGAAATGCAAAAACCAAGGCTTATCTAAAATGTCTGGAGTCCTTGCTAAAAGCTTACCTAAGATGTGAAAGAGATATATGCTAATTGAAGCCTATTGAGAACTGAAACAAAGGGACCATTTGGCCTTTCCTCTCTGTATAAAAGACGTTTGAAAATCTTGTTCGGGGCTCGGGATTCAAACAGAAAGCTCCCGAGTCCGGCCGGCCGTCAATAAACCATTTTTCCTTCTCAAAATCATTCCTGAGTCCTGGCCTCTCTATACTAAAATAATTGAACTTCTCTTAAATTCCACAACAGAATAAGTCCTTATAGAGAGAGTGTCTCCTTCCCCGAAGTCCCATATTGCAATGTAGCTTCACCAAAAAGGCAGCACCATAAAATTCATTCTATTGTTGGTAAATTATGTTTGATTTTCTGTAAATAAAACCGACACCTACTCATTGAATTCTAAAGGATATGTGTGGAAGAATGGCATTCTGTTACTGTAAATACATACCTTCAAACACTTATTCTCTATTTCTTATAATCAATTCATCATATATGTAATTCTTTAAAATATTCAGGTATGTTAGAAATTACAACAAAATTACACCATTTATAGCATAATTTATAGAGTTCTATAAATTAATTTATTTAATTTTCTTTACAATCTTGATGAGTAGGTAGCACTCCATTCCATCTTTATATGGTACCATCAAGACGTGACTTTGGGAACAATTAGGAAATAATTACACAAGGGTCTCATGTTTATGTGACAGAATGAGTGGTGGAGTCGTGATTTTCAGATACTTTCCAGTACTTTCTTCTAGGTACTGTTTACTTCACTCCCATTATGATACGATTTTGTCTAACACTAGGTTTTGCTCAGCTCTGGTTCTTTGGGGAGTCAATGCTAGGAATTATCCAGCAATGTTGAAAAAAGCCTTTGCCATTTATTGTCTTTCTTGCTCTCAGTTTCTCTTCAGTTGCTTACTTGACTTTTGTTCCGAGACACTGCACAGCTGAAGATATGAAAATAATTTTAAAAAATCAAAGAAAACAGAAATGTAAAATTCAGGATTTCTTTTAATTTGCTAACTAAAGATAGGGTCTAACTATCGTGTTCTTTTTTTCTGCAGCATGGTATCTTTATTATTTTGAAAATATGAAAAAACAAATACATACATGGTAACTAACAGCTTTGAATACTGAGTTCTTCTTTGCAATTATTCTTATAGTAGAGATGTCTGTAAATGATATTACTAGGTCAAATGGTAAAAATGAATTTTTATGTCTATATGCAATTTGCTTTTGCAAAGGATTATGCAAATTATATTGCAATAATCAAATGATCCAGTTGATTCACTAGCATTGAATATTGTTAATATAAAGAGAAAAATGCCATTTCACTAGGCTATTAAATAAGAAAAACCTATTAATTCCATAGGATAATTAATGCTTACTTTTTTGGCAAATGGTAATAAAGACAAACACCAAATTCCAAGGAGCAACTATGCTGATCTTTAAAATTTCAAGTCCACTTAGTAGCCCTACTTGATATCTTTCCATGTCGCTCCCACATTGTTTTTTTTAATTTAAGATTTATTTATTTATTTAATTCTATTCCCTGCCCTCCCCACTGTTTTCTGCTCTCTGTGTCTATTTGCTATGCTGTGTCTGCTTGTATTCTCATTAGGCATCTTTGGGTATTGATCCTGGGACCTTCCAGAGTGGGTGAGAGGCCATCATTCTCTTGCACCACCTCAGCTCCCTTGTCTGCTGTGCCTCTTACTATCTCTCCACTGTGTCTTTTTTTTGTTGTGTCATCTTGCTGCGTCAGATCTCCACGTGCGCCAGCTCTCTGCACAGGGCAGCCCTCTGCGTGGGGCAGCATTCCTCTATGTCACTACTCTGCACAGGCCTGCACTCCTCATGGGCCAGCTCCCCGCTTGGGCCAGCTTGTCTTCACCAATAGACCCTGGGCATAGAATATTGAACCTCCTATATGGTAGATGGGAGCCCAATTGCTTGAGCCACATCCACTTCCCACATTGGTTTTATAGTAAAAGCCAGTCCACTTAGTATGTTAGGCAGGCCAATTCCTCTTCTGGGAAAATGAAAGTCTAATCTCTGGGCATTTCCAAATTCCACACTCTGTATTTCAGTCTTAAAGAACTGCTTAATATTCCTGTGCCTTAGACATTTTCATATGCCCATCATTTTTGTATATTCAGCTATTTTGTTCCTTTAGCAATGTCCCCACCTCTCCCACCTCCCTTTTGTCAGGTAATACATGCAGAAAAATAAACCCCAAACCACAGAAAATGCCTGGCACAAATCAAAGAGCATAAAGCCTTTCAGCATTTATTTTAAAATTTCAAAGCTACACATTCATCAAAGTTGATCATGTGGTTATAGAACTTAAATATAAAATTAAAATTTCCTTTTTATTCTCCCTGTGAAAGGTCTCTCTAGCAGTCACTTGCCTCCTTTATATTACTACTCTATATTCAGTTGATTGTGAGGAGAATAATGGATGACCTCTTGTTCTTTTTAACTTCTTGTGTGTTGCCTGGGACTCAGAATCATTGATCTGTTTTCAACAGGAATACAGGAAAGAAGCAGCTGAGCACAATTTCCTCAGGAATTGGTTCTGAACAATGTGGCTTCCTTATTGTATTAGAAGTGAATTCTCTGTCACCTTTAGGTATAACAGCATACTCTAAAGATTAAAAGATGATATAGTAAACTTCTACTGTTTAAATTATTCATTCCCCTGCACCAGAGTCAATGCGGGAAAATTGTCTGGAAGGTGTCTTGTACCTAATTTATGGATTAGCTAACTGTCACTAATTTATGGGTAAATTTTTGAATCACACAGATTGCAATAGCACTTATTATCTATCATCTTACCTAGAATTTATTTGAGAGCACACAAAGGACTTAATGATAAAGTATAATAAGCTATATGTTGTAAAAATGTCGTACTGATGGTAATTGCTAGCTTGGTGATTCTACAGGTATTTTTTCAAGAAATAAAGAAAATAGAATAAATTTCCCTGTTATATATATATCTGATAATTAAACTAAAAAGAAAAGGAAACAACTATGTATTTCCTACTTAGAAGCACTGTGTTTAGAATGGTAGTATATTTCACTTTTAAACTAAAAGGAAATACTAGGGCTGTTTGTACCAAGCATTCTTCAGAGACACTTTTTATTATCCTCTGTATTACTGTACTTTTTTATTAAATTCATTTAATATACTTGCTAAGTTAAATATTGTCAAATTCATTATTGGTATGTGCCATACTTCTAAAGAACATAGTGTTCATAAATACATGTTGTTATAATCTTCTACATTGATTGCTTTTTTCAAGATGGTAATTGGAAAAGTTATTTTTTAAAATCTGTCTTTAGAAACGTTCATCTTAAAAGGCTATTTCTAATCATATTCTTCCTCTAAATTTTAGACTAATGTAATCTTATATGAATTTGATTTTGTTCTTTGTTTGTTTCAGCCTGTGAATTACAGAACTGCTCAGATCCTCCTCCTTTTCAAAATGGGTATATGATCAACTCAGATTATAGTACTGGTCAATCAGTATCTTTTGAGTGTTATCCTGGGTACATTTTAATAGGTCATCCAGTCCTCACTTGTCAGCATGGGATCAACAGAAATTGGAACTATCCTTTTCTAAGATGAGATGGTAAGATAATTTTTCTTGGGAGCAATTCATATTTTTAGTATATTAACACATTAAATATTAAAATGAACATATTCAAGAATTTATAATTTACTCAACAAATATTTATTGAGAATCTACTATGCTAAACTGAGCCTATTTGGTATTTCAGGAACACAGCAAATACCAGTGAGCTTAAAAAAAAATCCCTGGCCTTCAAGGGTAACAAAATAATAAACAGGGAATATTTATATGCAAAGCCAAACTCGAAGAGAATATGATAATGAATTGCATGTACAAAGAATGACATATACTTGGGATACTTGGAATGTGATTAAGAAAATAAATCTTTATGATGGCAGTAGCCTTTAACTCTAGAGTGATTACACTGACTTGGGAGATTAGAAGGGGGAAAGAGTGTTTATTAATTTTACCCTAGATATTTTCTGTTTAAACTTTTATAATTATATATTAATTTTTATATTTTTTTAAATTTCAGTTTAGTAATGGGCCATGAAGGGTCTTTCAAACTTGGACATAGGGAACACTCTAACTAGAAGAACAATGCTAACGCTGCCCAAGTGGATACCATAAAATAGGTTGGCTTTTAAGAATGGGAGATTATTAGTTTACAAGCTTACAGTTTCAAGGCTGAGAAAAATGTCCAATTCAAGGAATCTTCAGGCAATGCAACCAGCTACCACTGATCCTGGACTCCTCTTCCCCAAGGCAATGTCCATCACTGTACCTGTGGGTGTTTCCCTTCTTTTCAGAATTTCATTGTTTTCTGCTTCTTGCTTCCATGACTTAATTCTCTTGGTCTGAAATCCATTCTCCTATAAAGGACTCCAGTAAGAGGATTAAGACCCACCCTGAATGAGATGGGTCACATTTAAATTAAGATCCTACTCAGCAAGAGATCCTACTTAAAACGGGTCCACACCCACAGGAATGGATTAACTTTAAGAACATATGTTTCTGGGGTTCATACAGCTTCAACCCATCTGGCAGTATAAGCAAAGACACGTAGGAATAGTTTTAGGAAAAAATTTAAAAAGTAGTCTAGTTTAATAGCGCATGATGGTAGGGGTTTCTTAGGAGATGCTGGAAATTAAGTTAATGGAGAATGGTGAAAGAAGGAGACCTGGACTTTTGAATGTTCTAATTCTGAGGAGGAATGGCTACCTTAAAAATTCTGCATAATTGCCATAAAAAATGGCATAAAAATGGCTGCCTAATTTTCATGACTTATTAGAAATTTTTGCAATATCAAGCTAAAATAAATGGATCAAGTACTTTGTTTATGAAGATTGCAAATGAAACAGAAAAGTTACTTTAAAACTAATATTCTAACACTAAAAATACAGTAACTTGAAAGAAAAATAATGAAACTGCCAACTCTGTAGATCTTTGAAATGCTAAATACTTCTATCCCATGGGGAAAAAAGTAAAGGAATCTAGCTGTGTGTGAATTTATAGTGAAGGAGTAAAAAAAGCACATTAGTCGACTTTTTAAAATGTTAATTTCACTTTGTATTTTACCATTCTACATCATTAAAGACAACTAGACAAATATTTAGTTATAATTTTTAATCCTGATATTAATCTAATACACAATTACATAGTTACAATTTTTTAAAATTTAATTTAATAAAACTTTGTTTAGCTGTATCATGTCTCATAATAAAAGTTTAACACTACTCTCCATTTAAACTCATATTTTTACATGTATAAATTCCTGTGCCATTTTAAACTGAATCCTTTCAATTCATATTTAGATGGTAGATCCTTGGCTTGAAATAAAAAGTGGAATCAAAAATTTAATTTGATTTCATTGTATTTTCAAGTCCAGCTTCCAAATATGGAAATAAACTCTTGGGTCAGGGTGAAAAAATGTATATATCTTTTAAAAATATTGTTTCAAGATGATACCATCTTTTCCAATTACATCATGAGAATACTTTACTATTGTATCTCTCGTCATTCTAATAATATCATAAATAGAATATAAAGACCAAAACATGAAATTCATGTCAAATTAGATCATTGAGTAAATACTAAAACCAATTAAAGTGATGTTCTAACAGCCATCTAATGTGTTTACTATCTTCTTCATACTGGATTTATGTTTTACAAAAAAATAAGTAGAGGAAATTATTTTAAAACAATAGTTGTTTTTATCCATGGAAAGTTCTATTTCCTTAAAAATTTAAGTCCTTGTTTCATAAAAATACCTGGGCTGTTTTCTAGTACTGTTCATTTAAGCTATGGTTGGCTCTGAATAGCGACAGCAGCAAACTCTGTTGACAGCCCAATGTCCTCTCTTAAAATGAATTGTATTAATCCAGATTGGTTTGTCTTCTCAGGTTTTGATTGGCATTTAGGGATAAGTGTACTGAAAAGCAGCCTATAAAGCCTCCAACCCTGTAGACTTCATAAGAACCTCAAAGAAAAACATAAATATCTTGAACAACTTCTAGGCATCTTTATTAAAAACTTAACCAATTCAGACAATTAATATTCAAGAATTCCAAGCCTTAAGTCATCAATCTAGACATATATTTTGCAAAGTGAAATATGAAGCTTGTTTGTATTTATATGGTGAAAATATTTCCTGTTCTATTATGTAAGAATCTATTATGTAAAGTTAGTATATTAAAACCTTACCTAAAAAATATGGTCTAAAACTGAGATATCCATTAAAATAAATTTAAAAATATGTCTGAAAGTGACTTAAGACAGTCAAGACATTATTATTTTTGCCAGTAACAGAAGTCTCATTTTTAAAAAGGAGTTAATAATTGTTAAAATATGGTTAAGAAGTCAGGGGGGCTTATTAATTTTTTAATTGCAATTTGGTAATTAAATATGCATCCACACTCATAATTCAAAAATTTTAGTTTGTTGCACTAATAAGTCATTGGAATATTTGTGTGAGATACTGTTTAGGATATTTTTATTTAGCATTGTCTCAGGATACTTCACTTTAAGATACAAAATGTATATAGCGGGGGACTCTGTGGACAGAGTTATCTATTGAAGTAACTAATAAGGTAAAATAACTATGTTAGGAGCTTCCTTTAGATTGACGGATTTTATAAACAGAAACCAATTTAATTCTATTACAGGAGAAATCCAACCAGTCAAATATAATATTATTATTCACATATTTTTAAATGAGTGTTTACCAAACTGATTGGTAAATACAGAAAAAAGGTCTTTTCCAATGGTTCAGAATGAAAATGGCTAGAAAAGAATTGCAAATGTAATTTTCTTATCTGTAGTCAGTGCTCTTAAAAATCTACTTAAAATAGGTGCTGCAGCTCTGTTGAGATTCAGGGCGCAACAGGCACTTAAACAGCCCAAAGATTTAAGCCTCTTGGACACACAACTAACAATTCTAGTACAAGCTATAGGTTCAAATAGAGGGGCAACAGAGCCATGTGCAGGGAGAAAACAACTGAGTCCAACTCTATCACACTAGGGAGTGTGAATTCCAGAGTACGTCCCATGGGCAGGGTACCAAACTCCTGAGCTATCTGCCCTAGCTATAGTGTCTGGATGTCTCCAGAGTCCTCAGGTGCCCTGCTACCTGAAGTAATATTTACTTGGTAGTCTATGATTTCCTGCTGAGACATGCATAAGTGTAACGTCTGAAATGACCTCCTCACTCGTTTTGAAATCTCTTAGCCATATAAATCCGTTTGTCTTTACCCTTTCCCCATTTTGGTCAAGGTCTTTTTCCAGTTGCATCGCTAGTTGGTGCTTGGTAGTAATCCCTCAGGCCAGGGACGCTTATCCCCGGGGGTCATGCCCCACACGGAGGGGAAGGTAATGCAGTTATACACTCAATTTTGGCTTACAGAAAGGCCATATCTGAGCAACAAGGAGGCTCTCAGGGGGCAATGCTTGGGTACCTTATAATGCTATGGTAACTTTCAATTTCAAAGTAAAGATTCATAAGTATAGTCATCACAATCAAGGGTCTGTCCTTCCCTAGTCTCTGCCCCTTACTCAGGGGATTCTTGCTGTCCCATTAGAGAATGTGGCAGAGCTCCCCAGGATGGAAATTCGATATTTCTTTGGTTATTGTGTGGATCTCCACCTACTGTGACAATGCCCCATGAACATTTGAACACATTCATATTCTTTACAGGTATACCCCAGGTGAAGCTCCTCCCATGCATTGCCACTCTCTGACACCCGGCACCAATGATCCTCCACTGTCACAGGTGTAACCCTTCAGTTATCCAAAACATCTTCAAAATTGTAGCCAACAAAATAACTGAATACAATTAATAGGAAAATGATATAATAATGATGGTTTTAAAAATACAAATAAAGTTTTTTAAAAATTTAGAAAGTTTGAAAGAATGAAAAGAATTA
The DNA here is from genome assembly GCF_030445035.2 of Dasypus novemcinctus. Taxonomy (NCBI): domain Eukaryota; kingdom Metazoa; phylum Chordata; class Mammalia; order Cingulata; family Dasypodidae; genus Dasypus; species Dasypus novemcinctus. The sequence goes on from NC_080695.1 coordinate 41,455,648, forward strand.
AAAATTAAGGTTTTTGAAAACATTATGACTATCATCACTCTAAGATCTGTTGTCTTGTATGTACAGTGACATTTGTTTCCATTTATTCTCCCAGAGTCAAATTTTTTTCATTTTGTTCAAAGAAGCTTTAGGTTACAGAAAAGTTACCTACAGAATTTAGGTGATTCCCATATACCCAGAGTGCAGTTAATTTTCTCCTTTCTTCTTTTAATAACATTTTACATGTGGATGGTACATTTGTTACAATTGATATACAAGTATTGGAACATTGCTACTAACCATTATCAATAATTTACATTGTTTTACATTTTGAACCATGCACTTTTATAGATTTGGATAAGTTTGATGTGGTCTGTATCCATGCTTGCAAAATCATGTAGTACAATTCCATCTCCCCCTTTATACCTGGTCATTACATGACAGGGTGAAATCAAAGCCCTAAGCATGATTTAATAAAGTAGATGTGAAACCTTTGAATTTAATACATCCAAAGGGATATCATGCCTAACAAAAGAAAAGTTTATGAACACAATATCTATTTTTGGAATCATAAATAATATCAAACCACCACACCTATATATTTAAGAAGATATGTGTTCCAACATATATTGTAATGTTAAATTTATTCATCAAAGTTTGAATCACTCTGTTCAATAATTTGTTCAGTAGACATTTATATCATTGAAAGAATAGATTAATTTTTATTGTTAAGTGCTATCAAAATCAGGAAGGCAACGTTATTCTCAAGCAGGTAAAAACAAATTTTATACTCTTTGACATTATACACAACAAGATACACATAAAACACTAAGTTTCTGTACTTTGCTTCTGTGCACATTCAGGACTTGGCCAAAATATATTCTTTCAAAATAAGCCAAATGTTTTGCCACATATGTTCCAAAGACAGATGTAATTAATGTGTTTTTGGGTATATGTAGCTATATACAGTATGATTTTTAGAATGCTGAAATAATAAGTGGAGGAAGAAATTTCTGAAATAGCAACTGCCAAATAAAAGTTTGAGCAGTTATTGAATGATTATAATGTACCCATTACAAATCATTTAGTAATTAATTGAAATTAAGGACCAAAATTATTTAGGTCACTTAAATATTGCATTACATTCGAGCTATCATCTCAAGATTATACTGAGAGTGTGTGTAGCTCAGGGGATTGAGCTCCAGCTTCCCATGTATGAGGTCCCGAAATCAATCACCAGCACTTCATTTAGCAAAATTATGTAGATACTTCCTTCCACATGAGTGTTAGATTTAGAACAGGGAACTGGTGATCTCACTCAAGTTATTCCAGCCCTTAGCCATTTCAGCTATATCATACCTTGTGGAGATGAAAAAACCATCCCTACTATGTCTTTTCTGGATTTCTGGTCCTTGGTAGATTTCAACATGATAAAATGCTTTTATTTTATAATAATGAACTTCTGTATTCTTTCTTATTGAACAATTTTTAGCAGAAACAGCACATATCTTCATTTTGCCACTCTTCTCTCTTCTACTTCTAGTGATTTCTTTCTGAACTCCTATTCAATGCAGTCATCTACTCCTACTGAACACTAGAGGGCTCCATGCCTTTAGTCTCTGTCTTCAGGTATATGTCACCCACAATTTCGTATTGAGTGAATTTTCTGAATCTCAAGTTTCATCAAGTTAAGTCCCTTCTTAAATTCCTTCAGTGAGCCCTCGTTATCCTCAAAATAAAATTCAAACCTTCACTCTAATATAGGCATTTTGTAACATGATTTGTATCCATATTTCCAACCTCTTCTCTCCCCATGTCATTCCCCAATCAAAAACAAAAACACTAAAATATTATTATACATTGCCCCCCATCCAGCAACCTGGACCCTGGTTATGGTGATGTCCTCTCCACCTCTAAATCAAGAGGGTGCTTAGATTCCACACAGAAGATGGATGCAATTCCTGTGCTTGCAGTTGTAGGCACTCTTAATTCCCTGGTGTAGTGGCCTTTTGTTTTACCTTCTGTATTATTTTGACTTGAATACTTTTTAGTCACCTCCCTCTTGAAGTTACTTCAAATTAGAGGCTGCATCTGATTCATCTCCAGCAAGGGTTGGCAAGCATTTTCTGTAAAGGGACAGGCAGTAAATACTTTAGACTTTGTGGCCACATAATCTTTGTTGCAACTACAAACTCTGACATGTTAGCACAAAAATAACCAAAGACAGTACATAAATAAATGAGTGTTGCTATGCTCCGATAAAAATTTATATACAAACACTGAAATTTTAGTTTCTTACAGTTTTCTCCTGCCATGAATATTATGCTTCCTTTTATTTTTTAACCCTTTAAAATATGAATATCAATTTAAATCTCAGGTTATACAAAAACAAGCAATAAATTATATTTGACCTGCTTACCTCTTTTCTATGTAATTTCTGCCTTTCACAAAAAACCTAGCTTCTTATAGGAACTTACAAATATCTGCTGAATGAAGGAAAGAATGAAATGGGTCTAAGTTTTTAAAGAAAGTATTGATGGTTGAGTCATAAACAAATGAAGCACTTATGTTTGGATGCCCAGTCCACATTTTTATTACTCAGAGCTATAAATGATCTTGTATACCCCTTATCCTCAAAAGTATTAGAGTGAATTAAGGGCAAAAAAACCTGATTATATCAACAGAAAAACATTTAACAAAACCCAACACCCTTTCATGATAAACAGACTAAAAGGGGCTACCTAAATCAGATAAATCCCATCTACAAAAAATCCACAAATACCAGATGTAGAATAAAACTAAGATCAAAATAAGAAGATGAGGATTCTAATTATTGCTATTTAACCTTGTTCTGGAGGTTGTAGACAGGGAAATGGGGCAAGAAAAAGAAGTAAAGGCATACAGTTTGAAAGCCAAGTATCTTCATTCCCCCTTGCTTCTCCCTTCTTGATCCTAGGTCCATTGGTAGCTCCTCACACATCTCCAGGCTCCTTACACTAGACATATCATGCAGATACCATATTAAATTTGCCTCCTTTTTAACCAAAATCTATGGTATTTTCTTTGCTGACAGTTGTTCTGTGTGGCCCTTTGCAAGCTTCAACCAGACAACATAGGTGTGGACAAAGATGTTGACCCATCTGGAGATTTTTGTGGTTTAGAGTTCAGGGGGCTAAGAAGGGGCCCAGTGACCCCGAAACCACTGTACTCTTTATACATGGTGTGGAACATACCTGTGGTTAATGCTCTGAGGCTAAACCAGGGGCATTTAAATGGTTCTACCTAATTTAGAAAGATCAATTTGCAGCAAGCCAATTGCATTGGGGGCAACAGCATAGTGACAGTAAGATCTTAGCCATTCTCATCAAGTAGGGACAGAAAGAAGGAAAGAATTCCCCCTTGCTCAGGAAAAAAGCTTGTAATATTAGCACCCATTTCCTTGAAACTAAATCCAAAGCCCATACGAAATCAACAGAGACTGCAACAAAGTGCCCTTCAGAGCATTGGCCAGGCACAATGAATTGAGTCTTTGAGCTGTGTGTGGGTGTGTGCGAGAAAGGAGAAAGAGAGAGATAAAAGGCGGGGGGGGGGGGGGGGGGGGGGGGGTGGAGAGAATCAGTGTTTATTAGGGTACCTGCATTCCTTCTCTTCAGCTGGTCACTTCCTCTCTCTTCATTTTCTTTCTTCCACTCAGTTAACACAAAACCTTGTCTTAAATTTACACTTCATTTTTCATAAGGTGTTCTTAGTGGCCACACAGGAAACATTATCTGCAGAGCCAGCTGACTGAACCTTCAAGCCAGCCACTCTGAAGACTATGTGAAGAGGTGACTGCATACCTCAAGGTACCTACTACTTGGGGAGACATTAATTTTGAGTTCAAAGTTAAATTACAGCCATGCTGGATACATATGACACACAGCAAAAACAGCAGGGCAGGAGGAGGGGAAGGGGGAAGATAGATGATAGATAGATAGATAGGTAGATAAATCTTTTAAAAAGAAGGAAAAGGAAAAGAAACACCCAAGCACTGCGTCCAGATATCACTGGAAACTAGTTCCTACTCCTGAACCTCTCTGGCTGGGAGTAGGCATGGAGACATGGCCCCACCCCAAGGTCTACTGTTATGTACCTTTAAAGTAATTTCCCCATGAGAGTTTGGAAAGTAAACTGAATACTTGTGGATTGTTTGTGATGTATTCTTTAAAGGGAAACATCATGTGTTTCTTCACCTTTCAGTTTTGCTAATGCCTTTTTTTCTGCTATCCCTATTCTTTGGAATCCTCATGCTATGAAGTGGAAGAAGATAAGGAATACTGCTTTAAAGAACATTCCCAGTTCCACACAGACTTCAAACCTAGGCTTATTGTGTTTAACAGCCTCCTAGCTAAGTGTGAACTCCACACTCAGCCATACATCTGTATCTTTCACACCAAGCTGTCTTCCCTCTCTGAAAGTGGAAGAGAAAAAGTAATTCAGGGTCTTTACACAGGCCATTGACCAAGAGTCAACTTTCTGTTGAGGCAGGTAGGTGATTGGGAGTACCACCACCTCCCAACCTGCTCTGTGCCTAGACTCCACAGATCTGGAAGTTTCCAGTACCCTCCTGTTCTCAAGTATGTGAAAGTGGAGGAAGGGAAGTAGCTGGGCCTCTATAGAATTCCAGCAAGGCTACATGGAGAGGTGGGAAGAAGTGCATTTCTCCCCACCTCTGGTTGCCTGGGAAACGATTCTTGGGGAAGCTGGCAACTATTCCTCATCATTGGAAACTGTAATATCAACTGTCAATACAGGGTCCCATCACCTCCAAATTCCTCCTAAAAATTTTGTGTACTATAAAATCTACTTCACACTTGCCCATTCTGCAAGCTGAATGGTATCGTTTCCTTTTCTAATCTCAATCACCCCACTTATGCCTGTTCTCCATTCACACATACACATAATATTGAAGAGAAGGAGCAGGATAAAGTCTAATTTATACTGAGCCTTTATTTAAATAGCTCCAAAATGTATTAATGCATTCTTGTTATATTTCTTCTAAAAATAGAGGATGAAAAATGCCTTAATTAGACCTCTGAGCAGGTGTGGTGCCAAAACCCCATCCTCTTTTACCTTGAGAAGTCAAAGCAGACACACATTAAGAGCTAAGGATATCCCCTACCATCCCCTAAACCCAAAATCCTGGGATATCCTCAACTTATACTCCCAAGCAGGTCACTGGCAAAAGGCAGCATATGACAGTTTGAACAAATAAATAAATGAAGGGTAAAGATCTCTGCTCATGATCAGAGAATTTTTAATGTCAGGGATATTAGATAATGTGCAAGTGTGTGCCAATTATCTTTACGTTTCCTGAATTTTCAATCTACTTTGAAGCTCATCCACATTGCAGAAAACAGTTCCTTGCCTCATATGAAGTCCCCATTTCCTAACTCCTAGAATTTGCCTGCTTTCTTCCTCACACAGCTCCCTGACTCCTTTTAATTTAAGAACCAGCAATGGCATGTTGACTTCTCACACTTAGTTTGATTTTTCTTCTGCCACCAGTTGGAATACATTCTCTGCTTTTAAATAGTTCACTGGTTATTTTTCCCTTACCATAATCTCCCTTCTGAGCGACAAGATGTCAACTGATTAGTAACCCTAATCACATCTGCAAAATTGCCTTTTTTCCAATTACCAGCATAATTACAGAGGGTTATGTAATCCCCTAATATTCCCAGTCCTGGGGATTATGGCGAGACATCTTATTCTATCAAAAAATTTTGGACAAACTTCCACAACAATTTATTAACAGTTTTTACATAATGATATTATTCAATGAAAACAACCAACCAATACATCATACATCATTGGTTTAACTACAAAAAACTTTCTTTATGTTAAACCAGAATGTTAATTAGATACAATAAATGTGGAACTCTAAGATGATAAATGATGTCAGTGAATTTGATTTCCATAAATATATGTGTGATCCCAGACTCATTTTTTCTTTTAGTAAAGCCATATTTTTTATTTATTTTTTTAATATTTCATTAAAAAATATGAGGTCCCCATATACCCCCCACTCCCCCTCACCCCACTCCGCCCCCCATATCAACAACCTCCTCCATCATCATGAGACATTCATTGCATTTGGTGAATACATCTCTGAGCACTGCTGCACCTCATGGTCAGTGGTCGACACCATAGCCCACACTCTCCCACAGTCCACCCAGTGGGCCATGGGAGGACATATAATGTCTGGTAACTGTCCCTGCAGCACCACCCGGGACAACTCCTACCCCCGAAAATGCACCCACATCACATCTCTTCCTCCCACTTCCTAACCCCAGCAGCCACCATGGCCACTTTCTCCACATCAATGCCACATTTTCTTCGATTACTACTAATCACAATAGTTCATGAATAGAATATCAGTAAGTCCACTCTAATCCATACTCTATTCCTCCATCCTGTGGACCTTAGAATGGTTGTGTCCACCCCACATCTATATCAAGAGGGGGCTTATATTCCACATGGATGCTGGATGTAATTCTCCTGCTTTCAGTAGTAGGCACTCTTGGCTCCCTGGTGTGGTGGTTGACCTTCTTCACCTCCATGTTAGCTGAGTGGGGTAAGTCCAATAAACCAGAGTGTAGGAGTTGCAAATCTGTTGAGGCTCAGGGCCTGGCTATCACATGGTCAGTCCAGAGATTCAGGTCCCCTGGGTATACACTAAACCCCAGTACCAACTACAGTTCTGGTAAAGTAAAGTCATATTTTTAAAATCCAGTTTATAGAACCAACTTAATGAAGTGAAGGAAGAGTTCAAGGACATTAAGAATACACTGGGAGAACATAGTAGAAATTGCAAACATACATCAAAAGATAATGGATATGATGGTGATGAAAGGTACAATCTAAGGAATAAAAAAATATACTGGAAACATGTAACAGTAGATTTGAATAGGCAGAGGAAAGAATTATCAGTGTGGAAGACAGTACATCTGAAATCAAACAGATAGAAGAACAAGCAAATATAAAAATAGGAAAAATCCAGCAGGGAATTAGGGATTTGAACAACAATACAAAATGCTCAAACATATGCATTATAGGCATCCAAGAGGGAGAAGAGAAGGGATAGGAGATAGAAGGGGTGTTGGAGGAAGTAATCGGTGAAAACTTCCCAACCTTATTGAGTGAGATATACATGTCCAGGAAGAGCAGCATATGCCAAACAGTATAAATCCCAACAGGCCTACTCCAAAGCATATACTTGTCAAGTTGTCCATAGCTCAAGATAAAGAGGGATTACTGAAAGCATTAGGATAAAAAGAGAACCATCACATGCAAGGGAGGCTCCATAAGATTAAGTGCTGATTACTCATCTGAAATTGTGGATGCAGGAAGGCAGTGGTATTACATAATTATGCTGATAAAAGGAAAGAACTTCCATCCAAAAATTCTAATTCCTGTAAGTTGGCATTCAAAACTAATTGAGAATTCAAAATATTCACAGATAAACAGAAATTAAGAGAGTAGGCCAATAAGAAACCTGCCATTTAAGAAATACTGATGGGAGTGCAACAGGTTGAAAGGTAAAAACAGGATAGAGGTGGAGGGGAGTGTAAAAAATTAAAAGAAATAAAAATAACATATGGCTTTCATAAACCCCCCCAAAAAATATGGTTGATGAAAGTAACTCCTTGACAGTAATAATGTTGAATGTTAATGGATTCAACGCTCCAGTCAAGAGACACAGATTGGCAGAATGAATAAGGAAATATGACCCAACTATATGTTGTCTACAAGAAATCCACCTTAGCCTCAGGGATTCAAGAAGCCTGAAAGTGAATGGCTGGAAACAATTTTCAAGCAAACAACAACCAAAATGGGTGGGAGTGGCAATAATAATATCAAACAAAAAAGACTTTAAATGCAAAACTATTTTAAAAGACAAAGATGGACACTGTATATTAGTAAAAGTTGGAATCTTTCAAGAAAAAAGAACAATCATAAACATTAATTCACCAAACCAGGGCAGCCTCAAAATACATACGGGAAACATTGGAGAAACTAAGTGGAGAAATAGATTCCTATGCAATTATAATGGTGGACTTTAATACACCATTATCGCTGTTAGAACATCTTGACAGAGAATAATAAAGCAAAGATTTTGAATAATACATATGAGGATCTGGACCTAATAGACATGTACAGAACATTACACAAAAATACAGCAGGATATAATTTATTCTCAAGTGCACATGGATCATCCTCCAAGATAGACCACAGGCTTGGCCACAGAAAAAGTCTCAGTGAATTCAGAAAGACTGAAATTATACAAAGTCATTACTATGACCATGATGGAATGAAGCTGGAAATTTTTTTTTTTTGTTTTGTTTTTTAATTTTTAAAAATTATTTATTTATTTATTTAGTTTTTAATTACATTATGAAAAATATGAGGTCCCATTCAACCCCACCACCCCCGCCCCCCACTCCCCCCACAGCAACACTCTCTCCCATCATCATGACACATCCATTGCACCTGGTAAGTTCATCTCTGAGCATCACTGCACCCCATAGTCAATGGTCCACATCATAGCCCAGACTCTCTCACGTTCCATCCAGTGGGCCCTGGGGGGATCTATAATGTCCCGTAATTGTCCATGAAGCACTATCCAGGACAACTCCACGTCCCGAAAATGCCGAAGCTGGAAATTATTAATGGGCAGAGGACAAGATTAGGCACAAAGAATGGAATTGATACAGCACACTCTTAGACAAACTATGGGTAATGGAGGAAATTATGAAAGATAGCAGTAACTACCTTGAAACAAATGAAAATGACAACACCACATATCAAAACCTGTGGGGTGTGCCAAAAGATGTACTGAGAGGAAAATTCATAGCCATAAATACATACATCAAAAAAGAAGAAAGCGCTAAAATTGAAATCATAACTTCACAACTAGAGGAATTAGAAAAAGTACAACAAACTAAGCCCAAAGGAAGTAGAAAGAAGGAATTAACAAAGATTTGAGCAGAACTAAATGAAATAGAAAATTAAAAAGCACTAGAAAAAATAAAACCAAAAGCTGGTTATTCAAAATGATCAATAAAATGGACAAAACCATAGGTAGGCTAATAAAGAAAAAAGGGAGAAGACACAAATACACAAAATAAGAAATGAGGATTAGGAAATCACCACTTTTAAGAGGATATTTAGAAAAATTATATGCCAACAAGGATGATAATTTAGAGGAAACAGAGAAATTTCTAGACACACACAAGCAGCCTATATTGATAAAAGAAGAAATTGATGAACTCAACAGACCAATCACAAGTAACAAGATTGAATTAGTCATCAAAAACCTCCCAAATGAAGTGCCCAGAACCAGATGATTACACAGTTGAATTCTACTAAACATTCCAAAATGAAATAACACGAATCCTGATTAAACTCATCCAAAAAAACAGAAGTAGAAGGAACATTCCCTAACTCCTTCTGTGATGCCCACACTGCCCTAATAACAACGCCAAACAAAGATGCAACAAGAAAGGAAAATTACAGGCCAATCTCTCTAATGAACCTATTTGCTAAAATCCTCAAAATAATACTTGCTAATCATGTTCAACTACACATCAGAGTTAATTATACATCATTCCCAAGTGGATTTCATCCCTGATATGCAAGGATGGTTCAACATACAAATACCAATGTAATACACACATAAAGAGATTAGATTTAAAAAATCACATAATCCTCTCTGTAGATGCAGGAAAAGCATATGACAAAATACAGCACCCTTTCCTGATTAAAAAAAAAAACAAAACACTGCAAAGGATAGGATTAGACAGAAACTTCCTCAAAATGATAAAGGGTATATTTGAAAAACCCATAACTAACATCATATAAAATGGTAAAATCCTAAAATCTTTCCCTCTAAGATCAGGAACAAGACAAGAATGCCCACTTTCACCACTCCTATGTAACACATTGTGTTAGAAGTACTTGCTTGTGCACTGAGGAAAGAAACAGATATAAAAGGCATCAGGGCTATGAGTCTCCAGAAAGAGCCGGGAGGTTATCAGAGGGGTTGCCCTTATGCACACCTGAGCAGAGTCCCAGAGACCGAATAAGTAGATACAACCCCAGGTATTGGTTCTTCTGAGGGCTACAGAGACCCACAGGTTCTATGATCATAGCAGATGGAGTTCAGTGCCATCTCAGTTGGCCCTACTTTGGAATTTGTTTCTGTGTGATGGAGCTGGACTTAGAAGTGATCTTTGTCCACAAGTCTCTCCTGTTACTTTTACCAGAACTGTAGTTGTTGCTGGGGTTTAATGTATACCCATGGGACCTGAATCTCTGGACTAACCATGTGATAGCCAGGCCCTGAGCCTCAACAGATTTGCAACTCCTACACTCTGGTTTATTGGACTTACCCCACTCAGCTAACATGGAGGTGAAGGTCAATCACCACACCAGGGAGCCAAGAGTACCTACAACTGAAAGCAGGAGAATTGCATCCAGCATCCATGTGGAATATAAGCCTCCTCTTGATATAGACGTGGGGTGGACACAACCATTCTAAGTTCCACAGGATGGAGGAATAGAGTATGGATTAGAGTGGGCTTACTGATATTCTATTCATGAACTATTGTGATTAGTAGTAATCGACGAAAATGTGGCATTGATGTGGAGAAAGTGGCCATGGTGGCTGCTGGGGTTAGGGAGTGGGAGGAAGAGATGTGATGTGGGTGCATTTTCGGGGGTAGGAGTTGTCATGGGTGGTGCTGCAGGGACCATTACTAGACATTGTATGTCCTCCCATGGCCCACTGGGTGGACTGTGGGAGAGTGTGTGCTATGATGTGGACCATTGACTATGAAGTGCAGTGGTGCTCAGAGATGTATTCACCAAATGCAATGAATGTCTCATGATGATGGAGGAGGTTGTTGTTATATGTGGAGGATTGGGGTGAGGAGGGTGGGGGTATATGGCAACCTCATATTTTTTGAATGTAACATTTAAAAAATAAAGACAAAAAAAGCATGCAAATTGGGAAGGAAGAAGTCAAAATTTCACTATTTGCATATGACATATGATCCTATACATAGAAAGCCCTGAAAAATCTACAACAAAACTTCTAGAACTTATAAATGAGTTCATTAAAGTCACAGGGGATAAAGTCAATGTGCAAAAATCAGTAGCATTTCTGCACACCAATAATGAGCAATCTGAGGAAGAAATCAAGAAAAAAATACCATTTACAATAGTAAATGAAAAAAAAATCAAATACCTGGGAATATATTTAAAGACATAAAAAACTTATACACTGAAAACTACACTACACTGTTAAAGGAAATCAGAGAAGACTTAATGGAAAACTATTCCCTGTTCATGGATAGGAATACTATCATTAAGATGTCTATCATGCCCAAACTGATCTACAGATTTAATGCCATTCCAATAAATGTCAACCTAGCTTTTATTATCGAATTGTAAAAATTAGCTATGGTTTTTGTTTGGAAGAACTAGAGGACCTAAAGAGCCAAAGACATAGTGGAAAAAAGAAATGAAATTGGAGGAATCACACTACAAAGCTACAGTGGTCATAAATGCATGGTTGACACAAGGATAGACATACTGACAAATGAAATGGAATTAAGAGTTCTGGTATAGACCCTTACATATACAGTCATCTGATATTTGAAAAGGCCACCAAGCCCACTCAACTGGGAGAGAGTAGACTCTCCAACAAATGGTTCTTGGAGAAATGGATATCCAGATCCAAAAGAATGAGAGAGGAATACCATTGCATACCTTATACACAAACCAACTCAAGATGGGTCAAAGATCTAAATATAAAAGCCAAGACAATAAAGACCTTGGAAAATCATGCGGGGAAGCATCTACAGGAACTTGTAATAGCAAATGGTTTCCTGAGCTTCAACCCAAAACACAAGAAGTGAAAGAAAAAATAGATAAATGGAACCTTATCAAATTTAAAAACTTTTGCATCTCAAAGGAGTTTGCCAAGAAAGTGAAAAGACAGCCTACCTAATGGGAGAAATATTTGGTAACCATATATCTGAGAGGAGCCTAATATCTAGCATATATAAAGAAAGCCTATATCTTGAAAAAAAAGATAACCCATTAAAAAATGGACAAGTGATTTGAACAGACACTTCTCAAAAGAAGAAATACAAATGGATATGAAGCACACAAAATGTGCTATTAGGGAAATGCAAATCAAACCTACAATGAGATATCATCTTACACCCGTTTAATGGGTGGCTATTAAAGAAAGAGAGAACTGTAAGTGTTGGAGAGTATGTGCAGGAATGGGAACCCTTATCCACTGCAGTTGGGAATGTAAAATGTTCCAGCCATTGTGCAGGAGAGTTTGGTGGTTTCTCAAAATCTAACTACAGTTCTGTCATATAATCCAGCAATTCCACTGCTGGATATATACCCAGAAGAACTGAAAGCAAGGACATAAAAAGATATATGCATACCAATGTTCATTGCAGCATTATTCACCATTGTCAAAAGTTGCAGTCAACCCATATGGATAAACAAAATGTGATGTATACATACAATGGGATATTCCTCAGCTGTAAAAAGGAACACAATACTAACACATGGGATAACATGGATGAATCATGAGGACCTTATGTTGAGTGAAGCAAGCCAGGCATTGAAGGACAGATATTACATGGCCTCACTGATATGAATTAAGCAGATTGAAGACACTGAGAGAGCTAGCATCTGTAAGATAGGTTTACAGGAAACAGGGAGAAGAAGGTTGTGAGCCAATGCCCATGTGGGTGAAATGTTTGATAAGGTAGAAGTGAGTAGTTGTGCAATGAAGGGATATGAAAGGGGTGTAGTGATACTTTTGTGTTAGTTGGTGCAAGTTTGGCCAGGGTGGTGGGTGGGTTGAACTGTGTGTGGAATTGGGGGGAGGGCTGGAAGACAGAGCAGGTGAACACTGGTGATTTGTGGGTATGTGGTTGAAACTACTCAGCAATATGACAAGGAAGAGTTACTGTTTTAGGGTGTTGAATAGGGGTGCATTCGGGACAGGGTGCACCTGGGGCAGTCTTCTAAAGAAGGTGTGAGTGATTGTTTTGTTGTGGTGTGTTGTTTCAGTAGGTGGAGACCCACATAATGAGCGAGAAAGAATTGCTCATTGTGTGGGTCTCCACCTACTGAAACAACACAGCAGATGTTCTCAAACAAAGGTGTGGGAGTCTTTCAAGAACATGGGAGGTTCCTAATAGGGGAGGGCAGACCAGGAGGTTCCTAACAGGGGAGGGCAGAACAGTGTGTCAAGCCCTCAGAGTTGTTACAAGTTACTTTGAATCTTATCCTTCAAGAAGTGAAGCCTGGTGGTTGCTGTAGACCCTGAGGTGAGGGGGAGCAAGGAATAGGGTAGATGGAGGAGGGAGTATTTAGGGGGCAATAGAAGGTTCTGAATGATCTTGCAACAATGGATACAGGCCATGTTGGATTTCATCAAAAGTTTATAAAAGTGTACGGTCTAGAGTGCGGAATTATATAAACCATTGTCCATAGTTAGTGCTATGTTTCGATATTTGTACATCAGTTGTAACAAATGTACTATCCACATTTAAAAAGGTTATTGATATGGGAAGGGGTAAAAGAGGACGATGTTGGATATATGGGGGTCCCCAGTATTCTGTAGGTGACTTTACTGTGACCTAATCTTTCTTTGAAGACAAAATGAAAAAAAAAAAAAAAGACACTGGGGAAGAAATGGAAGAAAGTGTCACTGTACATACATGATATCATATAACAGCAATAAAAGACAAATTTTTAATTTTTAAAATATTTTTCATTTTTTTAATATTCCAATTTTTAATTTTATTTAAGTTTCAGTTTTTCTAAATTATTATATATTTTATTTCTTATGTTTAAACCAATCATTGTTATTTCATTTTCCTTTTAATTGTATTTGGCAATATTCTTGATTTTGATTTTGAAGAAGTTTGTCATCACTGAAGGGTTACAGCTGTGGCAGGGGAGTGTTGTCAGTGATGGGAGATACATGGGAGGAAGTTCACCTGGGCATACATATAAGTAATATAATTATGTTTAAATGTTCATGGGGCATTTTCACAGTGGGTGGAGATTCACACAATGACCAAAAGAATATTGAATTCCCATCCTAGGAAGTTCTGTCACATTTTCTAATGGAAAAGCAACAATCCTCCAACTTCAGGGCAATGACTAGTAAAGACTGATGGTACATTAATAGGACCTTGATATCAATGACTATGCTTTTGAAACTTTGCTCTTGAAATTACAACTTACCCTAGTACTGTAGGGTGCCTAAGAGTTACCTCCTAAGAGCCCCATGTTGCTAAAATGTTACCTCTCACTAAACCAAACTCAGTATATAAATGCATTACCTTCCTCCCACTGTGGGGTGTGACTCCCAGGGATGAGCTTCCCTGGCACCAAGGGATGACTACCACACCAAGTAGCATTGCATCTGGAAAGGATCTTGAATAAAAGGGTAAAAAGGTAAAGAAAAATGAGTTCATATGGCTAAGAGGCACCAAAGCAAGTCATGAGGTCATCCAAGAGGTAACAGTTATTCATGCCTCAACAGGATCTCATAGACTGCCAAAGTAGATACTACCCCGAATAGTGGGGCTCCTGAGGGCTTTGGAGACACTCATATCCTACAGTCATGGCACATAGCTCCAGAGTTTTATGCCTTGCCACTGGGCCCTTCTTTGGTGTTTGTGCTCCTGAGTGTTGGACTCAGTTGTGACTTCTCTACACATGCCTTTTCTGTCCCTTTCATTGAACCTATAGTTTGCACTGGACTTGATAAGTGCATGTCCAAGAGACTTGAATCTTTGGTCTGTTCATGTGCCAGCTGGGCCCTGAGCCTCAGTGGAGTTACAACACCTACTCTCCAGTTCACCGGACTCACCCAGGACAACTAACAAGGAGGTGAGAGTGGACAACCACCATAGGAAGGAACTGAGAGAGGCTACAACTGCAAGCAAGAGAGTACTATCCATCAGCTATATGGGATCAAGGCTCCCTCTCAATTGGAGATGGAGTGGGCATCACCATCCCAGCATCCTCAGGATTGGGGAATAAAATATGGTCAAGAGTGGACTTACTGGTATTCTGCTATAGACTTATTGGGATTCTAGCAATGGAAGAAATTGTATCATTGATGTGGAGACCCAGGCCAATGGAGGTGCTGAAGGCAGGGAGAGGGAAAAAGACATGTAATATGGGGGTATTTTTGGGAGTTGGAAATGTCCTGAATGACACTGCAATGACAGATATAGGTCTTCATATATCTTCCCATAACCTACAGATTTGAGTGGGAGAAAGCATAAATTACAATGTAAACTATAATCCATGATAAATGGCAATTGTCCAAAATGTGTTCATCAATTGCAATGAATATATCAAACTAATGAAAAAAGTTGTTGATGTGGGGAAGGGTGGGAGGTGTGGGGATTGGGGCATATGGGAATCCTTATATTTTTGTGTTTAACATTTTGTTATTACTTAAATATTAATATATAGATTTGATTTATTGAAGTATATCACTAATACATAAATATACATAAATAATAAGTGTATAGTAATAGTTGTGAATTCACAAAACAAACATCTATAACATCCTAAAGGACTCTCATAACACACCCTACCACCAATAGCTTGCACTGTTGTTAAACATTTTAAGCTGGGAAGCAGATTTGGCTCAATTGATAGATTTTCCACCTACCATATGGGAGGTCCAGGGTTCAATTTCAAGGCCTCCTGGCCCATGTGGTAAGCTGGCCCATGTGCAGTGCTGATGTGTGTAAGGAGTGCCATGCCATGCAGGGGTGTCCCCCATGAAGGCGAGCCCCATGCACAGGCAGAGCTGCCTCCTGTGAAAAAAGTTTAGCCTGCCCAGGAGGGGCACCACGCACATGGAGAGCTGACACAGCAAGATGATGCATTCAAAGGAGACACAGATTCCTGGTGCTGCTGACAAGAATGCAAACAGACACAGAACAGACAGAGAATGAAACAGAGAGCAGATATCGGTGGAAAGGGTGAGAGAAATAAAAACAATCTTAAAAAAACATTTTTAGCTAATGATTAAAGAGCATTTTCAAAATATTACTAGTATATATATATATATATATATAGTCGATGGATATTTTATTCAAATTGAAAAATTTTTTTAATTTTCTATTTTTTATTTTTTTCCTTCTTTATTTTTTTAAATGTTACTTTCAAAATATATAAGGGCCCCATATACCCCTCACTTCCCTCACCCCTTTCCTCTCACATCAACAACCTCTTTCATCATCGTGGCACATTCACTGTGTTTGGTGAATATATTTTGGAGCACTGCTGCACCACATGGATAGTGGTTTACATTGTAGTTTACACTCTCCCCCAGTCCACCCAGTGGGCCATGGCAGGGCATTCAATGTCCTGCATATGTCCCTGCAGTATCACCAAGGACAACTCCAAGTCATGGATATAGGGCATGTTATTAAATTACACCAAAAATGTTTAAAATTCTAAAGGCTAAAATGTAAATGATAATGAAAAACATAAGATAACTAAAAAATTTAGAAAATTGTATAGTCTAAAATATAAACCATAATGTAAACACAAATGGAAACATGTTTGAAAGCTGTTGTTTCAATATCTGTATATCAGCTGCAGCAAATACAATATGAACATGTAAAAAAATCATTGCTGGGTAAAGGACAATGGGTTTGATGTTGGATATGTGGGGGTACTGTATGTTGTATGAATTACTGTGATCTAAAACTTTTGTGAAGACAAACATAATAATGTAGAAAAAAAAGAAATGCAGACAATGAGTAATAAATGGAAGAAATTGCCTTGCCACTGTGCATACAGGGCAACATCTATAGCAGTGATGAAGACAAAATGTCAAAAAAAAAGCTTTATCATCTTTTCTTTTTTGATACCCCAATTTATTTTTACTTTAATTTTTCTAAGACCTTGAATAAAAGGGTTAAAATAGGTTTTTTATGATAGAAGTTGTAAACTTATATAACAATAATGCACATATGCAGAATTCCCAAACAACATCCCTCTACGAACACACCACACTGTGGTGGAACATTCATTACAGGTAAGATAATATCATCTGGTTGTTACAATGTCCATACTGTACATTTGGCTCACATTTTCCATAGATCCCCATTATCAACACAGTACTTATTTGGCATAGATGCAAGAATATTATATTATTACTACTAATCACAGTCCGTAGGTCACTCCAGTTGTGTTCTCCCCATCCTTCTCCACATTGCCACCACCCTGCAGTAGTGAGGTACATTTGCTCTAGCTCACAAAGGACAATCTTGCATCTGTACCATCATCCACAATTCTCATCCACCTCCTGGTTTACAGTGCTATTCATTTCCTAGATTATTCTCTAGCATTCTGTCAATGGGTATTTACATCCCTAGGCTACCAATTCAGACACATCCCCATTTCTTTCTTTCTTTCTTTTTTTTTTTTTTTTGAGTGGCAAGGAAATGCCAAACGTTATCACTGGCTCTTTAATCATACAGGCAATCTTGATTTCCAAGTCAACAGGCTCACTAGGCTATTCGTTTTCCAGCTCTGCTTAATTATATCTGGCCCTCCACCAGGCTGGCGTTGAACTGGCGCAGGACGGCCTCCACCGTGCAGGCGCTGGACCAGCCGCGCGGCGTGAGCAGCTCCCTGCAGATGGCGCCGCCGTCCAGCACGCAGCCGTTCTCCAGGCGCGGGCCGAGCACCCGCACCAAGGGCGGCGAGAAGGGCAAGGTGAGGTTGAGCAGGATGAGCTCGGTGTTGGTCTCCTTCATGTCCTGCCACAGCACCGAGTCCTTGTCCACCTGGTGCAGCTTCACGTTGCAGTCGAAGAAGCCCCCGTCCACCAGCTCCACCGAGATGACGCGGTCGCTGAGGCGCCCGATGTCCTGCAGCTCCTTCCGGAGCCGCCGGCTGCGCACCTGCGTGCAGTGCTGCCGCCCGCCCCCGCCTCCCGGGCCTCCGGCCCCGCCCGGCAGGGCCGGGGCTCGCGTAGCCCCCGGGGGGCGGCGGCGGCTGCTGGTGGCCGCCGCTCTTCCGGCCGCCCTTGCCGCGCAGCGACGCGCTCTGCGGGCCGCCGCCGCCGCCAACGCGGTAGTTGTGCGGGTGCTTGGGTCCTCCGTGTCCCGGTGGTGCAGGCGGATCGGCCGGATCTTGCGGAGCAGCGTGGCCACCTTAGGCCCCGGCGGCGGCGCGGGCTCGCCTTGGCGGGCGCCCCCCGATCGCGCGGGCAGGCGGGGCCACTCGGCCCCCATTTCTAAATTAGCTGTTACTCATTGTTTGTTACCATCCACCCTATACATTTCCACACTATTACAGTAAAGCTACTTAAACTTCTACATACGTTAAATATCAGTACTCCATCTCAGTCCTCCTTATATCTCCTTTAAAAATCCACCACCTTCCTCCAGGGATTGAAGATATGTTCCTACAATTTCTTCTAGAATCTTTATGTTTCTTGCTTTTACTTTAGGTTTTTGATCCATTTTGAGTTAATTTTTGGATAAGGTGTGAAATAGGGGTCCTCATTCATTCTTTTGGCGATGGATATCCAGTTCTTTCATATTCAGTTCTTTCAGCACCATTTGTCCAATGGACTCTTCTGCCCGAGCTGTGTGGGCTTCACTAGCTAGTCAAAAATCACTTGACCCTATATGTGAGGGTCTGTTTCTGCACCATCTATTTGGTTTCATTGGTCTTTTGTCTGTCTTTATGACAGTACCATGCTGTTTTTACCACTATAGCTAGGTAATATGATTTAAAAACTGGAGATGAGGATTGCTTTTCTTTTTAAAGATGTTTCTTGTTATTCAGGCCCCCCTACCCTTCCAAATAAATTTGATAATCCTGTTTTAGATTTTTTAAAGTGCTGGTGGATTTTTTATTGGGAGTGCATTGAATCTGTATCGGAATTTGAGTAGATTTGACATCTTCATGATATTTAGTCTTCCAATCTCTGAGCATGGAATGTTCTTCCAGTTATTTAGGACTTTTTAATTTTCTTTTAACATTAACTTGCCATTTTCTGAATACAAGTGCTTTACCTTGTTGTTTAAGTTTATTGCTAACAACTTGAGTTTTATCCATCGTATTTTATTTTCGCCACTCTTTTGACACTTTTAGTTACTTTTATTGATATAATCTTCATTTCTAGAATCTCTTCTAGGTCTCTCTCTCCTGTCTTTTCTTCTCAGGTTCTAGCACACCCTTTACTATTTCCTGAAAATCTGATCTCTTGCTTAGAAATTCTCTCAGTTTCTGTGTGTCTGTGAATATTCTAATTACACTCTCATTTTTTGACAGACAATCTTGCCAGATTTAAGATTCTTGGCTGGAAGTTTTTCTCTTGTAGTATCTTAAAATATATCATGCCACTGTCTTCTGGCTTCCATGTCTTCTGGTGAGAAATCAGCACTTAGTCTTATTGGATATTCCTTATATATTATCCATTGCTTGTCTCTTGCTGTTCTCAGAATGCTCTCTCTTTATCTTTGGCATTTGACGTTCTGATTAGTATGGATTTCAGAGTTGGTCTATTCAGATTTTTTTTGGATGGGAATATGTTGTGATTCTTGAACATGGATATCTATGTCCTTCAATAGGGTTGGGAAATTTTCTACCATTATTTCTTCAGATATTCCTTCTGCCCCTTTTCCCTTCTCTTCTCCTTCTGGGATACCCATGACACTTGTGTTTGCATGCCTTTTGCTGTCATTTAGTTCCCTGAGAACTTGTTCAATTTTTTCCATTCTTTTCTCCATCTTTCATATGTTCACTTTCAGAGGCCATTTCTTCAAGCTCACCCATCCTTTCTTCTGCATCCTCAAATCTGTAATTATATGCTCCCAATGTTTTTTTATTTGATTTATGGCAACTTTCATTCTCATAAGATCTGCTATTTTTCTATGTATGCTTCCATATTCTTCTTTATACTCACCCAATGTCTCCTTAATATCCTTAATCTCTTTAGCCATCTCATTGAATTTATTAAGGAGATTTGTTTGAATATCTATGAATATTTGTCTCAACTCCTTTATGTCATCTGGAGGCTTGTCTTGTTCCTTTAAATGGGCCATATAATCCTATTTCTTGGTGTGGATTGTAACTTTTTGTTGGTCTCTGGACATCTGGCTTACTAGAGCGTTTCTTCTGAGTGCAGTTTTTCTTTCTCCCCTGCTGTTTGTGCAATAGGAGCCAAGGATGTACTTGGAGCTATAAGCTGTGGAGGCTCAAGCTGCCCCATTGCCCTAGGGACCAGTGAAACGTCTCCTGACTTTCTCTCTGTCAGGGGTAGGGATAGAGTCATAGCTGTGTGGAATAATCCAAGTTGTGCAGGCCTAGACTATAGTTGCCCAGAGAGACTGATGAAGCTTCATGGCCCTTTTCCTTGCCTGGGGCGGGGATGGATCTGCACGTGTGGGCAGCAATCTATGCAGTGTGGGTCCAAGATGACCACAGTTGCCCCAGTAGACTTCTGATTATTCAATACGTGCCAACCAAAGGTACCTACAGTTACCTGGACAGGCTGGTGCAGGGCCTGCCAAACTCCTCCCTGCTAGAGGTGTGCTGAAGCCTAGCCCAGGCTATAGGCAAATCTGGTTGAAAAAAACTGGTTCCTACAGTCACTGTGATTTTCAGTCAGCCTCGCTTCCCTACATCCTGGTGGTGGAGTCAAAATGGCAGCCACTGGCCTCTTTCCAACTTGGACAGATTCACACCCTAGCTGTTCCTAGGGTTATACCTTAGCCGACCAAGTTGACTAATCAGTAGCCAAAATTAGTGGCCAACCATCTCCTCTTTCCCTGTTTTTGGGGAAATGGAGCTTCCAATTCCAGCCACAGAATAGCTCCTCAGCAACTTGTGCTGCCAAAGTAGGATAATCACCATCGTCTGCAACATGGCTGGAAGTTTTCCAGAGAGGCTGACATAGGTCCCCCCAACCTCCTCCCTGCCAGAGGTGTGGCTGGAACCTAGGCTAGAGCTGCAATCTGATCTGGATGGATAAAAGTCAGTCCCTATCAGTACTGTGCTTTTCAGTCTGCCCTGCTCTCCCTTGTGCCAGACATTGAGTTAAGATGGCAGCTACTGTCCTCTTTCTGACTTGGACAGGTTCAAACTTCATCTATTCTTAGGATTATGCCTTAGCCTGCTGAATTTACTCATCAGTAGCTGAAGTTGGTGCCCAACTGTCTCTTCCTCCCCCATTTTGGGGAAGTGGAGCTTTCAATTCCAGCCATGGAATAGCTCCTGAGGCAGCTTATGCCACCAGTGGAGGATGGGCACTGGCTTCTCTGGCCTGGAGTCCTCTACTTAGGAATCTTCTCTGCAGATGGGCAGTTTCTTCCCTCCTTCCCTTCAGGTATGTTGCAGGATGCTCTTTTGGTCTTCCAGAGCCCCAAAACAGGTGCTTCAGCTAGGATAGCTCTGGGTGTTAACTAACTGCCCTGTAGCAGGAGCTGACTTTAGGAGATTCTTACTCTGCCATCATCTTGCTGGTTGTTAATATGTGCATATTTTTTAAAAGAATGACTAGAAAACAGAAAGAAAGTAAGAAAGAAAGCTGATAAAAAAAAAGTAGAAGCTGAAAATAACAAAACCAAGAAGAGAAGGGAGATAGGAGCACAGGCTACCATGTGCCTTGCCATGTAGCTGAGGAACTAAGGATCTTCAGGAGGAAAGCATTGACTTGATGATGCCTTGATTTGTACATTTTCCTGGTCTCAAACTGTAAGTTAATAAATTCCTATTGTTTAAATCAAGTCCTTTCATGGTATCTGCGTGAAGCAGCCTAAGAAATGAAAACCCTACCCCTTCTATGAAAACTGGTTTTATTAATTGTTTCTTCTTATTTTCTAGAAAATAAAATTGTTTCTTGGGTCTCATCTCAGTGAACACTTACTTTTCTTTATCTCAGAAGTTCCTGAGAACAGAGGGCTCTGATCAACCGGGTTCCTTCAGTTCTGGATCAGTACCTTACCATTTAGAATGGTGGGTAGGCTTGTTTCCATCACCTGCGTAGTTACCACATCACATGTAACCGTCCATTAATTAACTTTGGAGACAAAACTGTGTAATTCTACATATGGGAAAAAGCAAAGTAAAAAACATTTCTCCTACAGGCCTTCATCTTCCATCCCTCAGTTATTGTCATTAGGTAATTTCATATTTTACCTAAGACCTAAAATTGTTATTAAGTTGCTCCTTGGATTGGATTTAATTGTTTTCATTAAGTTCACACTGTTATCGAACAGGGAGAAGTTAGCCAATTCATCTTTCTTATTAACTGGTTTTCTGCCCTGATCTGTTATCTTAATGAAGGCAGGGATTATACACATATAATTTATATTAGTAAGCCTGTGCATAAGCAGTGCCTGGTAAAACATAAGTACTCAATAAATATTTGTTGTATTAATAAATATAGGTCTTAGGCTAAAAGGACAAAAACTGTCTTGGAGCTCTGATAGTCCATCAGAATTTACCATGGCTAGAGAGTCTGCACAGGGGATGGCAGAAAGAGCTATAGTAAGAAACAGTATGGAATTGAATTTTCTCCATGAGTCCTGCAGCCACTGTAGGAAGCTGATTAAGGACTAAGTCCCTGGCTATACCTCAGTCTCTCTTTATATCAGAGAAGACAGCAACATAAATTAAAGCCTAATACAGCTGAGTCTTCTTCACGATTCAGAATATAAAATAAAAGGGAGTAATTAAGTCAGTTACTTTCAAATGGGTAAAAATTATCCCTCTTTTCCTGGCAGGGTGAAGTCATAGGCTCTCACAAGAATCACCTGTTCTTAAGATCCAGCAGTAAGAGAAATCTCACCAGGCCCTCTCCATTACATTAATATCAACACCTTTTAACATTGGCTTCATGTGTGTGATTTTTTTCCCCATTTCTCTCCATTTCTGCCCCATGGCCCAGAACTTTCAGGTCCTTCAATAGCAATATATATTCTGCAATCCAAGTTGATCCCCTAGATGATAGTGGATCTATGCTTTATTGCCCATGGACCTATCTCATTGCTCTACCACATATCAGGCAAGTATTCCTCCTGGAGGGTGTTCAGAATTCATTAATAGCGTTCAGAATTCATTTCTTACATTTGTGATTTTAGGGGTCAATTCACTTAGGGGCATGGATTGAAATGCATTTCGAACTTGTATGGGAAAATAGTGTTAGATATGAGCCGAGTTTACTCATATGCCACTAGCACTACTAAGGTTACTGCTTCTACCTCTGCACTTCCTGGATGAAAATTTGGGAGGTTATATACATTTTTGGGAAACTCCATGATCTCTGTGTGGGGGGGTGGTGGCGGTGGAAGCTATAGGTTGGAAAAGAGTGACAGTGCTTCTTGACACTGGCTGTTTTTTTTTTTTTCTTGTTTATTTTGCTTTATGATGATGAGCAGAGCAGCAGTTCTTTTCTCACCTGCCATAGGGCTACTTGATGTTTGAAGATACCACAAGAAGGAACTGAAGAATTAAGGAGAAATATGTAAAGATACAATGATGCAAATTGTTTTGTTGGCTGCTAAAGTTTAATGCCGTGAATCTGAAGAGAAATATATCCAAATAGTTGTGTGAATTCCTTTAGCAGTGACCAGCATTGTGGAATAAATTAGGACAATTGCTGGCATGGTCATTGGCTGTATGTTGTGAATGCATGGCAAGAGAGCTGAGGGTACTTGCAGAGCTGCTCTGGAATGACATACCATGATGTGGAATGGATGGGGAAGAAAGGAAATCCAGTAAATTCTGATCTTTTGTGTGCTACTGCCCTAATTTATGCCTCTTCTTCTTTTTCCACTCTCTGATCATTTTCTGAAATCCAGTGCTGCCCACAGTCCTATCATATCTAAAGTGTGTGTAACCACCAACACATATTGGGTAAGTATTAAAAGAATTTGGACAAAGTAAGTCACTTCTTTATTTTCATTTTATTTATTTATTTGTCTTGTCTTTTTTACTTCTTTATTTTCATTTTATTTATTTATTTGTCTTGTCTTTTTAAAGATACATAGATCACAACAAATGTTACATTAAAAAATATAAGAGTTTCCCAGATACCCCACCCCTCCCACATCAACAACCTCTGTCATCATTATGGCACATTCACTTCATTTGGTGAATACATTTTGGAGCACTGCTGTACCACATGGATGATAGTTTACACTGTAGTTTATACTCTCCCCCAGTCCATTCAGTGGGTTATGGCAGGATGTATAATGTCCGGCATCTGTACCATTGAGGACAACACCCAGTCCCGAAAATGTCCCCACATCACATCTCTTCTTCCCTCTCCCTGCCCTCAGCATCTGTAACAAATATACAGTAAGCTATATATCTAGAGTCTTCATACACAAAAAGCAACCTGAGTACAAGAATATGATGGCATTACGATGACTGTGGTAGGTTGAATCATCTACCCTGAAAAAAAGACATGTTCTTAATCTTAATCCACATTCCTGTGAGTTTGTAAATAGACCCATCAATTAAGGGATGAACTCACTTTTGAATAGGTTTTTCTATGATCCTATTTAGGTGTGTTAAACTGAATTAGGTGGGCCTTTATTTCTTATGACTGGAGGCCTCATAAAGGAAAGCCAGACTTCAGAAAGAGCCCGAGGAAGACATCAAGGGCATCGCCATGTGACAGAGGCAGATGCAAGCCTAGGAGCTCTGGGGATAGAGGAAAGCCAATTCCAGAATCTACAGACTTCGGTGAGAAAGATGCCCTGCTGATACCTTGATTTTGCTCTTCTAGCCTTCAAAACCATGAGCCAACAAATTCTTGGTCAAGCCAACCCATCATGTGGTATATGTCTTAGCAACCCTAGAAAAATAAGACAACAAATTTAAAAACAGGCAAAAGGTAACAGAAAAATTCATGTTTGGGGGATCCTAATTTCTGCAGCGCAGAGAAATAGTTGCTAAGTTTTCTACCTGATTTCTTCAAATAAAATGTTATTTATCTCTGTGGCTAGAAAAAAGCATGTATCCACAGCCTGGTTTCTGAGGCATAATATCAGTAAGTGAGGCATAGTTTTTCTTTTTTTCCTTCCAGATATATACATACCATCTTCATATTCTCAGTGCCATTTATATGGTTTTTATGGGTTTAAATCTTAAACCACCTTTGCTTAAACATCTACAAAAAAATTAGTCATGTTGGAGAACAGCGTTCTTATTTTTTTTATGTTCAGTAATAGGGAAGGGCTACCTTGATTCTAAAATAACATGTCAGAATAGGCAATTGATTCATCTTCTCCACTAAAAAGAAGTCTTTAATTGCTAATAAAATTGCTTTAAATGAAAAGTGTTTACAAAATGTTAACTTCATATATGCAAATCACCATGGATGTTTCCATTATACTAACATCCTGTGACCAAAGGCCATATTGTTCCTGGGGGAAAAAATTAACCTTAAGAATTTTTTATCTCCTTTTCAGGAATGAGTAGTCAGCCAACTGGAAACTAATATATGGAAATTCTAATGCATGCACCATAAAAATCAGCCTTGGGAATGTAGTTCATACCAGGTTATTAAGTCAAACTCTGTATCCTGATAGTTTCATAACCATTAAAAACAGCCCATAGTTAGGCATACCATGACAAACCTGATTAATTTTCATACATCAGAGTAAAAATGGATTTGTTAAGGGAGAAGAACTTATTTCCTATTAACAGAATTTGATAGTAGCTTGTTATTTCCCCCCAATTTAGCAGATTGCTCTGTCTTACAAAACATGAAACAGGTTGTCATAGATAAAGGAAAAGTGAACTGATTCCAAGTCTTGCCTCATTTTAGGCTTTGAAAGCAGAAAGACCTTAGTTTGAATCATTACTCTAAAAATTGTTGGCTAAATTAATTTGGGAAATTTATTCAGAATTTAAGTCTCAGCTATATCTCCTTTAAAATGAAGATAAAAGTACCTGATTAACAGGATAATTAGATGAGATAAAAAGTATAAAGTACTTGCTGCTGGGTCTGCTATAGGAAAATCTCCAAAAATATTGGTAATAATTCATAGTATTTTTACAGTTATAATTGAAACATGTTGTAAATATTGCTATCATTTGGGAGTAGCTATAAATCTAAAGATAACCAGCCCCATTAAAACAATATATTTGATTCTAACTTGCTTGTAGTGTTTTATTAATGATTTGACTCCTGGAAATTCAATTGCTTTTATTAGCATTTTCCTATTTGAATCAAATAAAACTTTTTCATCCATCTGGAATGCTTTGATAATGTATCTTGAAACCGTTAATATTTTTACATTTTATTATTTTAATGAATACAGTTAAGATATTAGACTTGATAACACAAACTAATTTAAAAGCTAACTATCAAATTAGTTAAATTACAGAGATGTTACAGAATTTGCCCATTTTGAATCAGAGCTGAAAATAGCCCAATTGTCCCATTTTGTGATAAGAAAGCTACTTCTGTCACAAAATGTGATGTTATTTGGATATAACTTTTAAAATGTAAATGAGCAAACAGTCTAAAAAGTCTACAATAATTATATTAATGGCACGTATGGGCCTTCATGAGCACCTCTCTGCCTACCGTTCCACACTTACTGCTTGTTTCTCTGTAGATATGACTTGTGTTCCACTGCCCCCAAGCCATATCTGGTCCCCAATCTTCAGTTTTTTTTCAAATGCTAATCCTGCTTTAGAAGTCCATTACTTTCAACTTTTCTTCTTTCCATGTTTGACTCTATGTTATCCATTAAAGATTGTTGAATGTCAAATTGGAGTCAAGTTTGCAGACAGTAGCATTTTATTCAGGATGTCAAAGTTTTGCTGCAGCAGCAGAAGCCAGATCACTGTCATGAATGGAAATGATTTTGGGATTCAAGGGATGGCAAATGAGTTTTGTAGAGAGAAAAAGGTAGTTAGCTTGGCTCCTATTGATTGGACAAGGGTTCATCCATCTTATTTTGTATTGAGTTGAACAATACATGGGCTTGATTGGCTATCTGAGTCAGGTGGCTTGGTGGGGATCTCATATTTCAAAAGATAACAAGAAAAACTCAAGAGGGAGCTAAAAGAGGAAGTAGGGGTCCCCTTCTCCCTAGGGGTCCCTAGCGCTTTCTCTATATTTAATTTTATAAATATTCAATTATCCTGCCATTTTCTAACAGAACAGCATCCAAGAACAGCATCTCTTCTCCATCAGCTCTTCCCAGGCAATCTAGAGACAACATCTATCTGTATCTTAAAAAGCAAAGCAAGCCTCTATTAGAAGTTTTGTTTTGCTTGGTTTTGTTCTCATTTGTAAGCCTGCCGTTCAGTATTCTAAGAGCTCACTGAGGGCAGGGACAATGTTTTACTCATTCTAATACTTATTTCTGTGTTTGGCACAAAGTAAAACATAATGAATAATTAATGCATGTACCAATGAATAAGGAGATAAATGAGTGATAGTGTTTTTTTCCTTTAATTTTTCTGAATGTTACTTTCAAAAAATGAGGTCCCCAGATATCCCCCACCCCCCTCAACCCACTCCTCCCCTATCAACAACCTCTTTCATTATCGTGGCACATTCATTGCATTTGGTGAATACATTTTGGAGCACTGCTGCACCACATGGATAGTGGTTTATATTACAGTTTACACTCTCCCCCAGTCCACTCAGTGGGCCATGGCAGGACATACAATATCCAGCAACTGTCCCTGCAGTACCACCCAGGATGACTTCAAGTCCTGAAAATGCCCCTACATCATATCGCTTCTTCCCTCTCCCTACCCTCAGCAGCTACCATGGCCACTTTCTCCACATCAATGTTACAATTTTTTCCATTACTAATCACAATAGTTCCATAGCAGAATATCAGTAAGTCCGCTCTAACCCATACTCTATTCCTCCAGCTTGAGGACCCTGGGATGGTTATGTCCGCTTCCCCTCTATATCAAGAGGGGCTTAGATTCCACATGGATGATGGATGCAAATCTCCTGCTTGCAGTTGTAGGCACTCTTGGCTCCCTGTTGTGGTGGTTGACCTTCCTCACCTCCCTGTTAGCTGGCCAGACTAAGTCCAATAAACCAGAGGGTATGAGTTGCAAATCTGCTGATACAGGGCCTGGCTGTCATATGGACAGTCCAGAGATTCAGGTCTCCTTAGTATACACCAAACCCAGTGCCAACCACAGGTCCAGTAAAAGTAACAGAAGAGGCATGTTTAGAAAGGTCATATCTGAGTCCAACTCCATCACACTCAGGAACACAAACTCCAAAAAAGGGCCAACTCACATGGCACTGAACTCCAGAGCCATCTATTTTTTACTTCTTCAAGTTAACTTGGCAGGTCTCTAGAACAATATTAAACCCTTCAAAGAAAGAAGACATTATTGCTTTTAAATTAAAGTATCTTCTACACTTATAATTCACATTTTAAATCTGAGGTTTTAATATGAGTCTAGAGCTTAATACATGTTCATTCATTAAATTTTAAAATAAAAAACAAAGTTCAAATAGATATTTTTATTACACAGTCAACATTATAGTATTTACAGAACTCTAAAAGATAACCTATTAATCACAATTTTTATTCCCAACAAATCAAAAACAATTTTAAAAACTTATTTTTAAAGAAGCTTTAGGTCACCTAGAAAAGGGATTCCCATATGTCCCACTCCCTCCCCTTCCCACACTTTCCCACATCAACAACATCCCTCATTAGTGTGGTACATTTGTTAGTTGATGAACACATGATGAAGCATTGCTGCTAACCATGGATTACAGTTATAGTTTGCACTCTGTTCTGCACAATTTTGTAGGCTATGACAAAATACATAATGGCTTGTATCTGTCATTGCAATGGTATGCAGGACAACTCCTATGTCCCAAAAATGCCCCCATATTACACCAATTCTTCCCTTTCTCATCCCTCAGAAACTCTGGTGGCCACTGCACAATTTTTATTTTTCTTTCAGTCCTCATCCTTCTGGTGACATAACTTTACAGGATTGTAACCATGTTGTAGATGCAATTTTATATTTAACTTTTTAGATTTTTTCATGGTATAACAATTCTTCATGTGTCTTCATTTTCTAATTACTTTAAAAAAATCTATATAATATTATTTAAAATGGCTATATCTTTTTAGATATTTAGCTTTTTACATCGTAAGTGGAATTTCAATGTATATTTTTTGACATTTATGTTTTCACTTTCTTGGTCCTTATCACTTAAAATTACCTTTCAGTATTTTGTAAGTGCTTAGTAAGTAACCCAATGCCATCTCATCCTAAATAACTGGAACAATCGGTCCATCAGAGGTCAAACATGCTTGTCTCCTAACCTACCCCCTTCCACACCAGCTATTTTCATTAACTTCAAATAAAAATAACCCAAATTATTCTACTTGATAAAACTAAAATGCAAAAATATGCCCAAATTTCACTAGTAACCAAGAATTCATTTTTCTTAATGAGGTAATTTTTTCTTCGGTTGCAAATACGTTTTCTATAAAAAATATAATTTGATGGGAAATACTCTATGCTTAGTAAGGTAAAGAAAAGGTAGTGAATAAAAATGTAAGAAACCTCAGCAAAGAAAAAATATAAAATGAAATAAATTTTAGTACTGAAAGAATTAATTATCTGTAACAAAAATTCACTGGATGGTTTTAAGAGAATAATGGAGATGATGGGGAGAGAGTCAGTGAACTTAAAAATAAATCAATAGACATTCCCAAGTCTGAGATAAAAAAATAGATTTGAAAAAATGAATAGCTCCTCAGTGACCTGTGAGACGATTTCTAAAAATCTAAGATTTGGGAAGTTTCCTAGAAGAGGAAAGAGAGAATGGGACAGAAAGATTATTTAATAATAACCAGAAATGACTCGATTAGGGGACAGATACAAATTTACAGATTAAAGTTTAGCAAAACTCAAAGTGGATGAATTTGGAGACAGTACAACCTACCAGTGCATAAATGTCGAATTGCTGCAAACCAAAGATACAGGCAAAATCTTGAAGCTAGCCAGGAAGAACCGGACATATTACAAACTGGGGAAAATTGATTTGTTAGAAACTATGGAGACCAGAGACGGTTTCACTGTATCTTTAAAGTTCAAGAAAAAAACATACTGACCAATCATCAAAAAACCGTCAACCCAGACTTTTATATTCAGCAAAGCATAAAGTATATAAGTATAATTAAAATATCAAGATTTAGAGGGGAAAAACAAACAGGAATTGGTTGTCCCCGCAGAGATCAGCGCCCCCAGAAGCCGACGCAGGAGGTGTTCGTGCCCAGGCTCCCCTCCTGACACCTCGTCCCCCTCCGCACCCCAGGCCACTGGGAGACCAAAGGGGAGGGGAGGGACCCAGCAGAGGACAGCAGCCCCTCGACGGATGGGATGACGAAGGCTGGGGCTGCTCTGATGGCACTGGAGGCTGAGGAGCAGACAATGAACTGCTGACAGCCGCACCCCGACCGCGCATCCCGCGGGAGGAAGGAGCGGGGCGGGCAGGAGCCCGCGGAGCCGCCCCTAGGCCACGTGGCGCCACAAGCCTACAAGCCTAACGGAGCCCCCAGGCGTCTAGGGACGCGGCAGCCGCCTCTGCACTCCGCGTGGGGTGGGGCAGGCGGGCTCGTTGCGCAAAGACCCCCGGCTGGGGCTGTTGCCCAGAGCCCGCTGGGGGCAGAGCGGGCAGGGGAGGGGGAGGCCAAATGCGCTGGGGAGCTCGGGGAGCTGGGCGGGCTCTAGGGTTCGGTCTCGGAGCGCAGCCACCCGGCCGCTTTTTGTACTAACCAAGTGAGTGCTCCAGCCAGCCAGGCATTAGTCACCTGGACAAGATCGGCCTAGTAAGTTGAATTTCGCACCCCCTTTCTTGCTCCCAGTCGGGATCCTCCCAAGCGGACTGGATTTATTTAAAAACAAGCGAAAATCCAAAAACCAAAACCCAAAAACATTAACCTTCGAAGGTTAATGATACCGGAAAAATAGAAATCTCCATGAATGCATGAACTGCATGAGAAATGGTAAATATAATTGAATATACAAAACCATTTTCTTCTTAATTTCATTCTAACACATATGGCTACTTAAAGCACCGTCATAGCTTTGTCTTGTGGGGTTTATTACGTACGCAGATGTAGCTCATGGAACAAATATAACAAAATGGCAGGTGTTAAATATACCTATACAATTTAAAGGTTTCCATATTTAGTACAAGTGGTCTAATGTCAACTCTTAGGCTGCAAAAAGTTGAAGAAGTGTAATGTAATCCCCTGATCAGCCACTAGAAAACAATGCAAGGAGGTATGGATAAAAAAACAACAGACATTACAATGAAAGTCTAAAAATATTTAAATCATACAAAAGAAGGGTGGAATTAAACACAAAACAGAAGGAACAAGTATAAAACAAGTTATAAAATGCTATAGTTGAATCCAACTACATCTATACCTGTGTTAAAATTTGATAGACTGTAAAAAAAAATGGTGACTCTCCACTTATAAAGCAGGGGACCTGGGGTTGGCTTGTGCCCAAGGCAGACTGCAGGGTGAACTTAAACCATTTTGTAGGGAACATCCTTGACCTATGACCTCTGGCTGCAGTGTTGGTCCCCATCCTACTTAGAAGCATCATTTCCGTCTGCAAGGAGTGCACAGTTGAGCTGAAGGCCCTGGGGCGAGAGGAGGCTCCTGAACACAGAGGGTTCAGGTCTTAGGGAGGCGGCTGCTTTGTCCAGCATCAGGAGTACAGGCAGAGGGCCTCTTCCCTGACACACTGGTCTGTTAGCTCTTCCATAACAAGCTCTCCAGCTTGATCTCATGTCTGATTTTTCTGAAGTACCTGCTTTTTGGTGGCAGTTGAAGGGAGGACTCCTGTCCCAAGAGGGCATCTCCAAATTCTAGCTCCAGGGTGAGGGGGAAGCAGAGGACTGAGAGACTGAATTCACTCTGTGGAATCCCTGGAGTTGAAACAGTATCCTGTGCTGTTTCATATCTGTGGGGATTCATAGAGCTACACTATATGCCACATGAACTCTGCTTAGAAGATCATTAATGAATTATAATGCAGCTGCTCTATGGGATTTCAGGATCATAGTACTTAGCTAAACACTTAATTTTTTAAAAAATTACATCCTATTTGAGAGGACTTTGGTGGATATCTCCCTTTTCTCTTTTTTCCCTCTAGGTCTACTTTCTCTACTTATCTATTTTGGATGGGCTCATCTGTAGTAATTTAACATTCTAGCTGAATTTGACCAATGGGGATTCAAGCAGGAGCTGGGTAGGGAAAAGAAAGGTGAAGTCTGGATATTTTGTTTCCCAGAATTCCTCTCTGTTGGCTTGTTTCAGGCTGGCTGCCACCCACCTCTGTACTCCTTTCTCCAGAGCTATTGCATGAGCCCCTCCCCAGGTCTCTTGGATCTGGAGTTGGGAACAACCCCGAGGACATGCTTTCCCTATCCCTTCTTTACATCTTTGCAACTACTCACTTTATTAAATCCTCTATGAATAATTATAATTAAAGTATGTACCATCTGTTTCCTGCTAAAACCACAAATGATAAGAAGACAAATTGGTAAAAGTCTCTGTTCTCTGTTTTCTGCTCTTGGTACCTTCTATCCATGTTGTACTTACGTGGTCCACATACAAGATTATCAACCAGCCACTTGGCTATGTTATCACATCCCAAACTTCTATCAATCAAAAAAATCTAGTGAATTTTTTTGTTTTTGGTTAACTTGGACTTTGTTATTGTTTTTTCTTTTATCTTACATCTATCATATATATTTTTATATGGATAGACTTTTAAAATAATATTCCTATAAAAAAATTCTTCAAGAACTTCTTCAAGAGCTTTCACTGCCATTTCCTAGCACAGTGCTTGGAATGTATTAGAAAAACTGTAAACTTTTATTGAGTGAGTGAATAAATGATGTAAATAACTTCAATTTGTTATAAGTAGTTTGTGGCCTTTGATTTTTATAATATGAGTTTATCTCCACCTTTCTAATACACTGTGATTGTTAATAAAAGGAGCAAGAAATGTTAAATGAAACAATTCAAAAGCACTCATTGCCTTGTCTGTGGAATTCCCCTAAGACAGTTAATCCTGTGTGGAAAAATTGGGGGACCATTAAACTGAGAGTCAAATAGATTGGAGATCACTGAGTTATAAATTACTCACTAGATAGAGAGACTGGGAAAAATTGAGTGGAAAATAATCGAATCACATTGTTTTAGCCTAACAGCCTAGTGAGATGAAACTTCTGGGAAGAAATTCCAAGAACAAAGGCTTTGGTATATGTCCTAGGAGAGGGGGGGATAATATGATTGACATTTCTAACCTCTTTATGTGATTCTTTTATTTAGTGATTTCCTAAATTTTGAATCACACTTGTGTTCATGGATTACACACTATTTGGTCATTGTGCATAATTTTCAGAATCTTTGGATTTTAATTTGCTAAGTGTGAATTTAGATTTTTCAAAGAAGTCTACATTGAAATTATAGATAGGCTGCATTTTCCCCTTATTGGTGCTTTCTCCTTTAAGTTTTATTCTCAGTATTACAATATGCTAATGAAACACATTTTTTTGACCCTGGATCAATTTATACAATCTAGGTATTATATATTCATTAATGCTTGGGGTGGCATATCTTGTAGCTATATCTTCTCCTGGTACCTTGGATGTGATTGTTGTGGAAATAATTATTTGATTCTTCTTCATGGAAAACCCCCATTCCTGGATTCTGTCACCTAAAATTAATTTTGCTATATGATGTGAGAAATGAATTGGATTTCAACATTTCCTTTCCTAAATAACTTTATCAATATCATTTAAAAATAATCGAGTGACTCATAAATCTGTGACCTACCAATATATCAACTTTCATCATTAAGATGGTTCTACTTTTTCCTCCAACCCTGATTGTTTCATAGTGTTTGTTATGTGTTAGTGAAAGTTTCCCAATCAGTGTGCAGTGGTGTACTAGAGTTAAAGAATTAACAATTAAAGATTTATCTACTAAATATATTGACTTTTGATCGTTTTAAACTTCAGTACAGAATAGTACTTTCACCATATTTTTACTGCCATCACTAGGTAAATGTTTCTTATAATCCCTCAAGCAAAATACTTATTGCTGTATCATATGAAGACAGTTCTATCAAGGATGAATGACTATCATTCTTTTCATCAGAAATAGCATAATTTAAGTGTAATTCTTCTAAAACAAGACTTTAAAATGTCTACTTCTCCTTTTTTAAAAAAAATTTCCCCCATGGAATAGTAGTAGAATAAAATGGGAGAAATTGGAGATTCCCATCCAAGTAATATAAAAACAGCACTCCATCTCTTGAAAGATAATGCCAAAATAGCTTCCTGACTGAAGAAAAGATACTTAGTTGAAATGCTGTGGAAGCACAGAATGAAATAGATAAGCCTGAGTGGATGACAGATGGCAGAAGATAATTGAAAAGTGATGAGTGATTAAATGTAAAATATGGGTGAGTTTCTGAAACAGAGATAGGCCGTTAGTGACATAAAATGAAAGAAAAAGACTGGTGACAAGCAGGCTATGTATAATCAAACAATAAATTCGATAAATCCCAACTACCTATTCTATCAGCATCAAGAGATACTAATTGTACAGAAAACTAATTCTTTAAAATGGAAAGTGTCATGGAATTCAACCTACTTCAAGCAGGGTCCTTAGTGCCCCAGATAAATATTTCTAAAGAGAAAATTTACTGGGCTTAGCATCCTTTAAACTCTAATTTTGTTGAAATATATCTTTTCAAATATCACAGGGCACAAGCCATAGATATTAATAAAAAATTAAATTTTAATCAAATTGACATCAAAAGCCAGAGGGATTAAGAGATATGATGTGGGGGCATTTTCCAAACTTGGAGTGTCCTAAATGATATTGCAGGGACAGATGCTGGACATTATATATCCTGCCATAATCCATTGAATGTACTGGGGAAAAGTGTAAACTACAATGTAAACTATTATCCATGTGGTGCAGCAGTGCTCCAAAATGTATTCACCAAATCCAATGAATGTGCCACAATTTTGAAAGAGGTTGCTGATGTAGGAGGAATGGGGTGAGGGAGTGTGGGGTGTATGGGAACCTCTTACAATTTTTTGAATGTAACATTTAAAAAATAAAAGATCATAGAACCAAAAAAAAAAAAGCCAAGCGTAATTCCATACCCTATGCTGCTATGAGCTAAGGAGATATTGTTTGTTAAAAAGCTTTGTAAACTAAAAGGAGGTTTTATAAAATAATATTTTTATTCTTTCAAAATAAAATTATTTTCTTAAAATATCTTTAATAATAAAAAGATGCTGAGTACCAAAAACCACAGTAAAAAGTGTTTTCATCTATATACCCAAACACACAGCTTTGTTTAAACACATTCGATGGCAGTTTTCATACAATAAAAAGGCCATCCTCAAAGGCTTTACATGTGAGGACATAAATTACCTCTGGAGAATTAGCTCTGTGATTGTCCAAAATATTAAATCCAAATATATGATTTCATGATATAAGTTATGAATTCAAATTTGGTTTGATTCATTTTAGAATAAACCAATTTAAGAAAAATCTGAATAAATTCACACATTTTAAAGTACTTGCTCTTATAATTTATTGTTACTGTGTATTTTTATTGTTGATGATTATTTGTTTAGAAATCCAAAGGCACATTTAAGCTTGATCAAGTTGAGACAAGCTCTAACCATTTTAGACCTTCAGCAAGGTGATGTGTTTTTAGGTTCCTAACAATAAAGCATGTGTTGTTACGCAGACCACATTCTGCTTGAAATTCCCTAGCAGCAACATCCCTGCTCTTTCTGTGACTTTTAAATGATAGACAACCCTCTCTAGGGAGATGTGTTTGGGGGAACCTGTGAACTTCCTGCTATAATCAGTTTAACAGAAGTCAACACTGACATTGTTTTCCTTTCAACTTTTTGTAGACTCAGTACTTCCTCTCTGAAATGAAAAGCAATATCTACATTTAAAAGGCATTTTCCCTTTTTGATTTGTAAGAAATTTTATTTCAGCAAGGATGAAACTTATCCAATTACCTCTTCCTCAAAAAAAAAATTACACACACTAAATAATAATTTCAGTGCCAACACTTTGTTATTTTAAGGATTTCTTTCACTTATCTATAATAGAATTATTTCAACTTAGAGCCTTACATAGGACATTTATACCTACATAACATAAATTCAGATGCTTCTTTCTATAGATTATTTGTACAATGTCTACTAGTAGTTTGGATCCCAGAAAACTTAGTTAATACCTACAAATTCTTTAAAAATATATAGTACAAGAAGTATTAAAATTCAAATTGCAAATTCTTATCATCACTGTAACATTAGAGGCTTGAAAGGAGTAGTTTGCTCAGGAATAAGTTGTCAAAAATGTATTGTTTTTTTCACCAGGACCAGATATTGAACCTGAGACCTCATATACGGGGAGCCAGTGCTCAACCACTGAACCACATAGGCTCCCCTGAGTTGTTTTTTCATTTATTTACTTGTTGTTTGACTTTTGTTTGTTCTAGGAGGCACCTGGGACTGAACCCTGGACCTCCCATGTGTGAAGCAGGCACTGAAGTGCTTGAGCCATATCCATTTCACAAAAATGTATTGTTGTGATATATATTGTTTAATATTTAATATTAATGGATTGACAGTGAAACACCCACTAACCAACTAGACTTGTAGAACTTGCAGTTCTTGTATGAGAGGTAAGGGGTGACATTTCCAAGTGTTTACTTTATTACAGTGCAATGATGAGGCTATTTTTTCTGGCCCCCTCTCTCTACTCTCCCTACATACTCTAATTTGCTGACTTGTAAAAGAGCATTGTAATTAAATGCATATTATAACTTTTACATCTAAATTTCACCTATTTCTCACCTCTAA
This sequence comes from Dasypus novemcinctus, assembly GCF_030445035.2. Taxonomy (NCBI): domain Eukaryota; kingdom Metazoa; phylum Chordata; class Mammalia; order Cingulata; family Dasypodidae; genus Dasypus; species Dasypus novemcinctus. Next base: position 41,492,663 of record NC_080695.1, read on the forward strand.
CTCTGCTATCATGGACTTAATTAAACTATCTTCTAATGTAAAGTAATTAATTCCTTTAAAATATACTTTGGCTTCTGATGTCTGAAACCTCAATTACATTCTTGAAAAATTCAACTCTTAATGACTCTATTGGACAACAAATAAGGACCACGCTACCTATCTGGTATCCAAAACACTGAAACCTTCTATCTTTCTAACTTTATTCCATCCCGCCTTCTAGCCCATGTCCTGTCTCTATGAAACATCCCTGCCCAGCCTCCAGGCTTTACTAACAACTTTACCCAGCTTCCCTATCTAGTAAAATTTGGGTCAAGGGTGGGAATTTCAATTCAAAGCATGTAATGCTTCCACTGACCAGTAGCTTACGTATATTTGAATGTTTTACTAATATATGTTCAGGGCCTTGCTATTTCCCTTTTCTGAAAATGTTAGTAATGAAGGACAAATGATATGAAGCCATAAGCAGCGAAAGCTATAGCTGAAAAGATGCCATTAAGAGTCATTGAGAGTCAACAGATATGCAAGAGTCACAACAGTTCTGGAGAAGAATACCCTATTCAGAATGGAGGAAACACAGACACGTGCTGTTTCTAAGAGGAAGGCAGAACTGCCAAGCTGAAGGAAGTCTACCTGCCTCCAGAGAGCACACTGCTCATGAGAAGAGCACAAAAAGAGTAACTAGTCCCTAGAGTCAAGTTCTTTATGGCTTTCTAGTTCCAGTACACATGTATCCTAAGAAGAGACCTCTCCCCCATTTCCTTATGTGTTTCTTGAAACCAAAATAATTCATTTTTTATGAAAGTGATTACAAGCAAAAGGGAATATAAATAAAGGAATAAAAGGTAAATAGAGGAGGAATTAGAAGGAAGAGAGAAAAAAGGAGAGCAAAGAAGGAGGGAAAAATGAAAGGAAAAAAGTTTAGACTTTTACTTCTAAGAATTAAATGCCATGAGAGACAGATAAATGTAGAAGTGTAGAGAGGAGTAGGGAGGCTGGTGGGGACAGAGCATCCCAGACAAGGAAACAGTGTGAGTGGAAGCAAGGAGGTCCCACTGGATATGGAATGTCCGAGAACACTGATTACATTAACATTTTAATCTGTTTTCTTAGGAAAACAAACTTTGGGAGATGGAGCAAAAGATAACATTTTGCTAATTTAGCTAACCCTTTAATACTGGAAAGGCAAAACTTAATTCCTGAGAAACTAGGAAAATTAGAGATCAGTCTTGGTGGATTGTAACTGAAAAATAAAATAAAAACTTGTAGTACAAAATCCCAGAAAATGGGAGTGAATATGGCTCAAGTGGCTGAGCTTCCACCTCCATGGGAGGTCCTGTGCTTGGTTCCCAGTGCCTCCTGATGAAACCAAAAACAAACAACAAGCAAAACAAATGAAATATCAACTCAGGGAAGCCAATATGACTCAGTGTTTGAGTGCCGGCTTCCCATATATGAGGTTATGGGTTCATACCCTGCCCCTGGTACCTCAAAAAAGTTTTTAAAAATCCAAGAAGTTTAGTGGTAAAGAATTAAATAAGACAATTCAAAGATTTAATTTTTTTTTAGTTATGGAAGCTGAGGTCCAGGAGGTTACACAACTTTCAAGGTGTGGAGGATGGCAGAACCAGGATTAAAGTAGGAGCTTTTGCTGGATGCCAGATCATGGGGCAGTACACCTTCATGAGCCTCCATTTTCATTTACTCACATGAAGTATCTATTATTCAAAATTATTTTGAGGATTTAATGAAAGTATATACAACGAACCCAATTTTGCTCAGTAAAGAGACTAGTACAACAAATATTAGTTACTCTGTACTTTTACAAGTAGTTTAGTCTATTTTCTTATTTACTTTCATCTCTAATATTTTGTGGTTCTGTCTCTGTGATTCCCATCTGAAGGAATATGTCACGAGGAATATTATTACACAGAAGTTTATATATCAAATATTGGGATTATAGAATATATAGCTGGTCAGACCCAGAAAGAATGCAGGGAAAATAATATACTAAAAGTAACATGAAGTTTTCCACTAAAAAAAAAAAAAGAAAAAAAAAGGAAAAATGAATTGTGTCGTATAAGTAAAAACTTAAAAAAACTAAGCAATATGACTTTGGAAATGTTTTTCAAAAATATTTGGTGTCGGGAAACGGACTTTGGCCCAGTGGTTAGGGCGTCCGTCTACCATATGGGAGGTCCGCAGTTCAAACCCCGGGCCTCCTTGACCCGTGTGCAGCTGGCCATGCGCAGTGCTGATGCGCGCAAGGAGTGTCGTGCCACGCAAGGGTGTCCCCGCGTGGGGGAGCCCCACGCGCAAGGAGTGCGCCCGTGAGGAGAGCCGCCCAGCGTGAAAAGAAAGTGCAGCCTGCCCAGGAATGGCGCCGCCCACACTTCCCGTGACGCTGACGACAACAGAAGCGGACAAAGAAACAAGACGCAGCAAACAGACACCAAGAACAGACAACCAGGGGAGGGGGGGAAATTAAATTAAAAAAAAAAAAAAAAAAAAATTTGGTGTCTCATAGCTCATATGGATGATATTTAAAACCATGGGAATGATTAATATCATCTAGAATGAGATTTAAGGACTCTGTCACACTGTCTTCTCTTTCACCCTTGAACTATCCAAGCATGCTTCTTTGCATATGCTATTCCTTTGCCTGAAATACCCTTCAGCCAAACCTTCAAATTACTGTCTTCTCAGCCAAAAGAAAACAGGTCTTCTTTGAGCAACCTAGCTAGATCAGCAACTTTATCTCACCTTTCTGTACACCAGTGTTCTGTTTTATTTTCTTTATAGCACAGAAATAATATTATTCATTTATTTTTGACAATTCCTACTATAATGTAAGTTCCTTGATGGCATAGATTCTTTTGTCTTGTTCACTCATCTATCCTGAGAACCTGTACAGGGCTGGCACACAGTACATAACCAATATAAATTAACCAAATGACTGATTGGTGGAACAAAAGAAGCCAGACAGCAACTGAGTTTGAAGTGGCTTGAACATTTCATCGTTAAGAATAGGCAGATGGGGAGTGACATCAGCAAGATGGCAGTGTAAACATTCTTGGTGAATACTCCCTCTCAGAAACATCAAACAACAAGTTAAATATGGCAGAAACAATTTTCCAAAATTGACAGAAAATTACTAAGGATTCACTACAACAAAATGAGTACTGAATCAAGAAAATGAAAACCTGAAAGAGGTAGGAAACCTATGGGATGCTATCACTTGTCCTGGGCCCACCCCATTCTCCGGCTGGGCACAGCAGGCTGCGAGGCTGAGGGGAGCTCAGTGGCCATGCTCCTAGCATGGCAGTTTACATTCCCTGTGTGGGACCCTGGTGTCTAAGAGTAGCGCACACAAGGTGTGTTTCTATGTTCTGAACCACTTCCTGGAAGATGGACTCAAGGCACTTCTTTGGTTTGCCTACCCTGAAGTTTACCTGGAGTACAGAAACAGGGCAGAGAGGTATAACAGAAACGAGCAAACCATAGCCGTCTGAGTTCGAGATGTAAGACATGCTTGGGGCCTAGGAGGGGGAGTTGAAAAGAAACTCTCTTTTTTGAAGGGAAAATAGGACATATAGGAGCATTCTCATTAGGGAAATCCTTAAAGCTACCACACATACCCACAAAAGGACCATGTTCTGAAAGTCCTGAAAAGAGTCAAACTACAGTTTGATTTATAAGTTCAATATGAACTGGGTTAAGCATCAAAGGAGAGACTCAATACAGAACCAATCTAAATTTCAGCCTTCAACAACCGTCATCACTGCTATCACCACTACTACCACCACCACCAACAGAAAAATCAAACCTTGAAGAAAGGGGAGAAACTGAGTTCCAGTGTTAACACATCAGAATATCCATACTCTAGACTTCAACAACAAAAAAACACACACAATGTATAAAGAAACAAAAAGAGATAGCCCATGCAAAAGAAAAAAATGAAATGAAAGTAACTATCCCTGAAGAAATCTAAACATAGGAAAAACTATTCATAGTTGTTAACTTAATTCTTTAAAGTTCAATGAACCAAAGTAAAAGATGGAAATGAAATAAAGGCAAGCAAGAAAACAAAGCATGATGAAAGGAGGAATTAGAAAATTTGAAAGGTACCAAACAAATTCTGGAGCTGTAAAACAGAATAACTGAAATAAAGAAATACACTAGAGTGGTCAAACAGCAGATCTGAACAAGCAGAAGAAAGAATCAGTGAACTTGAAGGTTGGATAATTGAAATTATTCATTCTGAGCAGCAGAAAGAAAATAGAATGAAAAAAAAAAGTGAAGAGATTCTCAGGGACCTGTGGATATCATGAAGCATACCAACATTCTAACAAGGAGTGCCCCAGAAGAAGGAAGAGAAAGGGGAAGAAAAAATATTTGACAAATAATGGCCACCCAAAACTTCCCAAATTTGATGAAAGACATGAATATTCTCATTCAATAATCTTAGTGAACTAAAATAGGATGAACTAAAAGAGATACACATTGCAACACATATTCAAACTGTCAAAGTACAAAGACAAAAAAAGAATCCTAAAAGCAGCCAGAGACCAGAGAGTCATATAAACTATACTCAATAGGGAAGTGGACATGGCTCAACTAATAGAGCATCTGCCTACCATATGGAGGGTCCAGGATTCTATACCCTGGGCCTCCTGACCCATGTGGTGAGCATGCCATGCCACACAGGGGTGCCCCAGCATAGGGAAACCCCACATGCAAGGAGTGTGCCCCACAAGAAGAGCCGCCCATCATGAAAAAAGTGCAGCCCACCCAGGGGTGGCACCACACACATCAAGAACTGACACAGCAAGATGACACAACAAAAAAGAGATGCAGTCTCCCAGTACTGCCTGATAATACAAATGGACACAGGAAAACACACAGCAAATGGACTCAGAGAGCAAAGGGGGGAAAGGGGAGATAAATAAAATAAAATAAATCATAAAAGTATGCTCAACAAGATTATGTACCAATTTCTCATCAGAAACTGTAGAGGCCAGAAAGCAGTGTGAGGACATATTTAAAATGCTGAAATGGAAAAAAAAAAGTCAAGTATTCTTGAAAAGTGCGGGGGAAATCAAGACATCCACAGATAAACTAAAGCAAAAGGAATTTGTGACCACTATACCTGCCCTGAAATCTAAAAAGGGTCCTTCATGATGAAAGGAAAGAACACTAGACAGTAAGCTGAAACCACTCTGTATGTGACACTATTTTTTTTACATGATCCGAAATACAAATGTATAAAAAATTATATTTCTATAAGACACACAAAGTATTAAAATGTAATTTGTGACAACATAAAGAGGGAGGAATAGGTATATCCTATTGAATTTAATTGATATCAATTCAATGTAGATTTTTCTAAATTTAAGATGTTCAGTGTAAACCCCCTTGTAGCCATTAAGAATATAGCTTAATAAATATGTAGGAAAGGAAAGGTGCAGGTGATTAACTGTTTCAATACAAAATGTCAACTAGGTACCAAATAAGGCAGTAATACAGGAAAATAAGGACAAAAAAGACATAAATGGCAAAATGGCTGAAGTAAGCTTTATCAGTAATTATCTTAATATAACTCTAAATGGATTGAATTCTCCAATAACAAGCCAAAGATTGGATTGGCAGAATGGAATTTTAAATATGTATGATCAAACTAAATATTATTACAATAGACTCACTCTAGACTCAAAGACAAATAGGTTCAAAGAGGATGGATGAAAAAAGATGCACATAGTAATCAAAGGAGAACTGGAGTGCCTATAATAATATCAGAAAAAAATAGACTTTAAGTTAAAAATTGTTATAAGAGACAGAAAAAGACACTAAATATTTTTAAAGAGCTCACTCTAACAAGAAAATACATAAAAATGATACACATTTACACTTCTAATAAAAGAACTCCAATAATGAAGCAAACATTGGCAGAACTGAAAGGAGAAATAGATAATTCTACAATAAGAATTGAAGACTCGAATAAAACACTTTCAATAATGAATAGAACATCTATCCCTAAGATCAGTAAAGAAACAAAAGATTTGAACAGTGCTATCTATAAATCAGCGAGACCTAACATATATAGAGATCACTCCATCCAATAACAACACAATACATATTTTCTCTAGTAAACATGGGTCATTCTCCAGAATGGATCACAAAATAAGTCTCAATAAAATAAATGTTAAAAAAAATATATTGGAATCACACAAAGCATCATCTCTAACCACATTGGAATGAAGTTAGGTATCAATGACTATGAAATGAAAGTCACCTGTTCATTGAAAACACCATTGAAAAGAAAAATACTAACAGCTGTTATCTCAAAGAATCTTTGCCTTTTCTGAGATGTTTCCAAAATTCCCTCACTTGCCATGTAGGATTATTAAAATCAAAAATCAAAAGTAATTAAAATTAAATTGCTCTTATGCTAAATGAAAGATGCCAGACTCAAATCACTACAAATTAAACTATGATTCTATTTAAATGACATTCTAGAATAGACAAAACTATGGGGATAAAAACACCCTGGTGATGGACAGGGAGAAAGGCTGATTACAAAGAAGCTAGAGGGAAATCTGAGGGATGGTGGAACTATTCTCTCTACATTGTGATGGTAGTTAACACAACTGTATTTGTCAAAATTCATAGAAATGCACACCAAAAAAGGTGAATTTTGCTCTATGCAAGTTGCACCTCAGTTTAAAAAAATCAGATGGTTAAAAATTATAAATTGCAATTACAGTAAACATTTCTTTGAAGTGGACAGTTTTATGGTATATGAAATGCTGGGGACCACTAATCAAAATCCTCATTTTACAAGAGAGAAGAGAGAACCAAAGAGATTTGTTCTGATGTCCATTGCTAGATAATGGAAGCTTAGGTACAAACCTAGAATTCCTTTACTTCAAATCCAGGGCTCTTTCTACCTCACAATTCTTATTCTTCCATACTTCTAAATACCACACTTTCAACTAAAGTGCCATGTACAAGAGGATTAGGGTAGGACATAAAATTCCAAACATTCAAGGGCAAATATTAATACACACACAGTGTGTTGCTAGGGTCTGTCTTTTTTTGAATCATTCTACTCTTTTCTTAAGGATTTATTTTTTTTATTTCTCACCACCCACCCCCCCACCCCCCCGCCATTGTCTGCTCTCTGTGTCCATTTGCCATGTGCTCTTCTGTGTCCACTTTCATTCCTGTCAGCAGCACTGGGAATCTGTCTCCCTCTGTTACGTCATCTTGCTGAATCAGATTTCCACACATGCAGCGCCATTCCTGGGCAGGCTGAACTCCTTTTGACCTCATGGCTCTCCTTGCTGGGGCACACTCCTTGCATGTGGGGCCCCCCCACGCAAGGGACACCCCCATGTGGCATGGCACTCCCTCTGCATGGCAGCACTGCACATGGGCCAGCTCACCAAATGGGTCAGGAGGCCCTGGGTTTGAACCCTGGACCTCCTACATGGCAGGCGGATGCTCCATCAGCTGAACCATATCCACTTCCCAATCATTCTACTCCTTTAACATTTGCCAAAAAGTCACCTCACTTTGTTAGGTAAAATGAATAATGGAGTCAAAGTAGAACCAAGTAGTAGATCTTCAGAGTATGGATAGGGATCAATAAAAAATACTTAAAAATTCCATAATGGGTACATTTGGTTTATTGTGAATTGACTAGGAAAAACACCATGAGACCAAAGTACAATCTGCAAACAATCTTCACTAAAGCATTCAAACTGATGACCTTAATGAGTCTTATAAAATAAAAACAAAAGAAAGAGTGAAGAACATATTGTAGAGAAGATTATCAGCAAATAAACTTGGCTAAAAAAACACACAAAAAATGGTCTTCTCTCTATGATCTACATGCTGCAAAATAATGTTAAAGTAATCCAATCATTTCCTACTTTATAATACACAGGAAAAATGCAGACTTCCATTTTAGAAGAACTATGTAGCCAATACTACTAACTTGAAACTTTCCATGGGAGAAGTGTTGCTGCAAATGATCTACCCTTTACAGGAAAAGTATGGTAATCCCAACTACTACTATATCCATTCGCTGAAGGAAGGCAAGCACTAGGTTTCTGTAAGAACAGAAGTCAGTGAAATAGCCATTCAGATTTCACTTAGGACCTTCATCTGACACCAAGTTTTAACCTAGCCTGCTAATGTAACCATGCTAAAGACTCCTTTCCACAAGGCAGTCGCTGTTTTTACATTAATTTTATCACCTACAAAGACTTAAACTTTGAAAAAGTTTGGAGGAATCCCTTATACACGACAATGATTCCCCAGAATGCTACTGCCATGTGACCGTTCAACCAAATCCATGGAACTAATCATAAATTAGGAAAGGAAAAACAAAACACTGAATATAAGAAATTATGACCACCAAACAAAATAAAATCCCATGAGATAAAAGATACCCTGAAATGAAACCCAGTGAGAATTCATTCCGCATAGCACAACACTCCTGCTTTAGGAGAAGGCCCTTCATAAAAACAGGCCTCTCAAACCTTTGAGATTCAGGCTTAGTGAGACTGACTGACAGACAACAGCTGGGAAGATTCTGTATTAATCTTATTAATAGCATGTTAGACTTTGGGAAAAGGGGGGAATAGGGAGAAGGGGACGTTAAAATGGCAAAAACAAAGTGTCAGAACTTCATTTTCTGTTATCTGATCCTACATGCTGGAGAGCCCGTACCAAAGTCTTCTACTCTTGAATATCTTGTCTTCAAACCTTATGTCTTCAGCATCTTTCTGGAGTTTGAAAAATTATTGAGAAAATCAAGTAGGTGTTCTTTATGTTGGCTTTATCTATTGATGGTCACCATAATATACATTAAAACTGAGAAAAATGTATTTATTAATGCACTAAAAATAATCCCCATTTTATATGAACTTAAATATTGTATTTTATAATTAAAAACTATATTTTATTCAATAAAAATGTGAGATTTTGCAATTTTTTAAATGTCTGGTTTAATAACATACAGAGAACTTGTCTGTTGCTACATTCCATCTGATGAAATACTTTGTGTTTTGTTGAGGTATATGAAGAAAATCCTGCCTCAAACAGGTATGTATTGGGGATAGGAGAAGTACTGTAATATAATTTGTAGATAATTGTAGTTTTTCTCTTTGGATAATATAATGAAACTTGCCAAGAGATTGTTTCTTGAAGCTAGCAAAGTAGGAAACTTCTTAATTTTAATGATTATAAATTCAAATAAATCTAATGAAGAGATTAGTGGACTGACAAATATCAATCAAGTGGCAGGCAGATCAAAAATCATGAAATCATCTCCAAAGTGTCTGCCTACTCAATTTCTATTATTTTATTTTATTTATTTATTTTTAATTTATTGTTTTTTGAAGATCACAAAAAATGTTACATTAAAAAATATAAGATGTTCCCATATATCACACATTCCCCCCTCACTCCTCCCACATCAACAACTTATTTCATCATTGTGGCACATTCATTGCATTTAGTGATTACATTTTGGAGCACTGCTGCACTGCATGGATTATAGATTACATTGTAGTATACACTCTCCCCCCGTATATTGCTTTGTTGTTGTTGTTTTTTTATTTGTGGGCTAAGGAATACAAACTAACACATGAGATTTACATACATATTTACTAAAGTAGTAAAAGCATGATTTTTAAAATGCTTTATCACAAAGATGATAAAATGAGAAGCTTTTAGAAAAATGGCAGAAATCTCAAAAACTTGAATTTAACAACTAGCTGCTCTATTAATAAACTTGCTGGGGATTTTTAACATGATTCTTCCATTATGGGGTTCCTTGAATAATTTCACAGAAGTTATAGGATGTTGTATCTCATGTAATTATGCAGGTATGTGTATATTTTTTCCTTAAATTCTCAGTAACATTGCTAAATGTCTACTGGCAAGGTCATAGAACTGCTGTCATCTCTTGAAGTTTTATGGAATGCCAGAGCAACTCCATACAGAATTTCTGAACTGAACTCTGAGTAAATCTATGTCAAAGTGGGACTAAATTAGGTATAGATTTCTAGAAAGTGGCTCAACCTGTCTACCTCTACCCTGAAATAGCCTCTTTCTTCACAGATACAACCTTCAAAGGGAAAACACTCTGTGTAAGGAAGCACAGTTTGTGAAAAATCAGAAAGTTCAGGTCCTGCTATCCTGTTTCCTTTTATCTTACATTATTCAGTAAATGAATAAATTTAAGAAATGTTTATTGTGGGCAATGCACTGAATATTGCAGAGTTATTTTCATCTTTCTCTTTGAAACTTTCTGTAATTCATTCTATTGAGAAGTAAAAGTATATTATGCAGAGCTATAATACAAGTACTAGAATTTAGCTTAAATTCTAGTAAACTAAGTTGTATCCAGCCCACTCCAAAAAAATAATTTAAATTTCCTAGTTTTATATTATGAAGATTTTCCTGTTTGTGGTCAGATTGTAATGAGCCATTAAAAGAAAATGAAAAAAAAAAAAAACAAGAAAAAAGAGTTGAGTAAATGTACAGGAAAAAAATTATTTTTTAAGCTAAAAATAAAATAAATCCACACAGATCTGGAAACAGTGTTTTCTTTCTTCTTTTTTCTATCTTAAAGCACAGCAACTACACAAAGTGAAGTTCAGCAGGCATCAGGCCCAACCTTAGCATCCTTTTGCTGTTTTCAACAGACTACATCAAAAGTGCCAGATGCATTTCCTATATGGCTTTGACAGCTGTCATTGGGAGAAAGAAATATCTTACTGTCTAGTCCTGATTTCTGACTTAGCCCTTAGGGTGTAGGGCAATGAGACAATTCCTTCTTCACCATGGATGTCATTCAATTCATAATTTTTATTAGAATAGTTCCCTTTAAACCTTTCAAGTTCTACTACATTGAACATTTCTTTTTAAAAAATTCCAGAAGAAAGCAATGAAGGAAAATATTTATGTATTTGCCAATTTAGTGTGTGATACCCTGAATTTGAATAAACATATTTTAACAAAAATGGAAATAGTATAGCATATCAATTCCACATTCCCATTCCCTGCATCACTTACACATGGAATATGATACTGTATTTCATGTGTTCCTGAACTAGGCAGATGCTTTTTGATATAGTTATGATGGGTGAACATGATCCTTTTTGAAAATTGGATAGTTTTAAAAATTACATATTCCCAATCTATCTATAGAAGTAACAAGTTTCTATTCTCTATGCACTATTCCAAATGTAAATTGGGCACAGTTTTGTGTAGCTTAACAATCAACAATCATCTTAAAACAATGGGCCCTTTGAGAAAACTTGAAGCTTAAATCTAGGTGTCTGAAGAGTTCAAACATGGTTTAGTTTCCTGGCTGCTCAAAGAAATACCATGCAATGGGTTGCCTTAAACAATGGGAATTTATTGGCTCACAGTTTTGTGGCTAGGAGAAGTACAAAATCGAGATATATCATCATGGCAATGCTCTTTGCCAGAACATCGTGGTGTTTTGGGACTGGATGCCAGAGATCCTTGGTCCTTCGCTTTTCTTTTCCAGAACAGTTCACATGGCTTCCTCTTCTCCTTTCTCTTCCAGGTCCCATTGATTTCCAACTTCTGGCCTCTTTCCCAGGCTCTTTCTCTGTAGCCTTCCCTGTACTTAAAATTCAAACGTAAGGGACTTATACTTAAAAATAATTTCAATGTATTTTTTTTTCATTTTTAAAAAAAGTAATTGAAGTATACCATTCACACACAAACCTACATAAACAATAAGTATATAGTAATAGTTGTGAACTTACAAAACAAACATGCATTGCTTTATACAGGACTCTTATAACTCACCTTACCACCAATACCTTGCAAAATGTTGTTAAACATTTTGAACTAAAGATTAAAGACCATTGTCAAAATATTACTACTAACCAAAGCATTTTTCCCCAACACACCATATTATTATCTTTATATCATTTATATATGAACTTACATAATCAATAAGTATATAGTAAAAGCTGTGAACTTACAAAACAAGCATGCGTAACATTATACTGGGGTCACATACATCAACCCTCCACCAACACCTTGCACTGTCATGAAACATTTGTTACAGATTATGAAAAAATATTATCAAATCTTACTACTAATTATAATCCTTATCCTACATTTGGCATATTTTTTCCCTAAACCACCCTATTATTATTTTTAAATATATATTTTTTTATGACAGAAGTTGTAAACTTATAAAACAATCATACACATGTGCAGAATTCCCAAACAACATTTCTGGCTATTGAGAGCCTCTTAACCTTCCAAATAAATTTGATAGTTGTGTTTTCAACACACACACAAAAAAATGCTGGTGGAATTTTTACCGGATTGCATTGAATCTGTATATCAATTTGAGTAGAATTGACATCTTAATGATATTTAGTCTTCCAATCTGTGAACATGAAGTGTTTTTCCAGGTATTTAAGCCTTTTTTCATTTCTTTTAACATTGAGTTACAGTTTTCTGAATACAAGCACATTACATCATTGGTTAGGTTTATTCTTGAGTATTTGAGTTTTATGTGTCATATTTTATTTTCACCACTCTTTTGATACTTTTAGTTACTTTTATTGATATACTCTTCATTTCTAGACTCTCTTCCAGGCCTCTCTCTCCTGGCTTTTCTTTTCAGGCTCTAGCACACACTTCAGTATTTCCTGAAAATCTGATCTCTTGCTTAGAAATTCTCTCCGTTTCTGTTTATCTGTTAATATTCTAATCTTGCCCTCATTTTTGAAAGACAATTTTACCAGATATGATTCTTGGCTGGAAGTTTTTCTCTTGTGGTAACTTAAATATATCAGAACACTGTCTTCTTGTCCCCATGGTTTCTGGTGAGAAACAGCACTTAATCTTATTGGGTATCCCTTATATGTTATGCATTACTTTTCTCTTGCTGCTCTCAGAATTCTCTCTTTGTCTTTGGCATTTGACATTCTGATTAGTATGTTTCTCAGAGTTTGTCTATTTGGGCTTCCTGCCCTTTTTCCCTTGCTGGTTGATCAGTAAGAGGTTAGGATGCAGTTGGCACTATAAGCTGTGAAGGCTCAAGCTTCTCCAAACTTTCTCCTTTGCCAAGGTTTGGACAGAGTCAGAGCTGTGTGGAATGATCCAAGTCATGCAAGCCTAGACTATAGTTGCCCAGAGAGACTGATAAGGCTACACATCCCTTTCTCCTATTCTTGGGGCAGGAATGCAGCTGCAGGTGTGGGCAGCAGTCTATGCAGTGTCAGTCCAAATGACTGCAGTTGCCCTGGTAGACTTCCAATTATTCAGTCTGTGTCAGCCAAAGATACATGCATTTACCAGGATAGGCTGCTGCAGGGCCCACCAACATCTTCCCTGCCAGAGGTGGGGCTGAAGCCTATCCTAGGACTGCAGGCTGATCTGGGTAAAAGAAACCAGTTCATACTATCACTGTGATTGTCGTTCCTGGATTCCCTTCAGTTTGGGGGCAGGATCAAAATGGCAGGCACTGGTCTCTTTGTAACTTGGACAGATTCATACCCCAGGTGTTCCCAGGGTTATACCCTACCCAGCTGATTCTACTAATCAGTAGCCAAAATCAGTGGCCAACCATCTCCTTCTCCCCTGTTTTTTGGAAATAGAGTTTCCAATTCCAGCCACAGAATAGCTTGCAGGGCACCTTGTGCTGCCAAAGTAGGACAATCACTTGGCCTCCATGTCTTGCTTGGTAATTTCCCAGAGAGGCTGGCACAGTTTCCCCCAGTTAGAACTGCAGTCTGATCTGGATGGGAAGAAGCTGTTCCCCACCAGCACTGGGATTTTCAGTCCACCCCATTTCCCCTTGTGCCAGGCATGGAGTTAAGATGGCAGCTCCCAGCCTCTTTCTGACTTCATCAGGCACAAAGTGAACTGTTCTCAGGATTATACTTTAACCTGCTGACTTTACTCATCAGTAGCTGAAGTTGATGCCCAACCATCTCTTCTTCCCCTGTTTTGGGGAAGTAGAGCTTTAAGTTCCAGCCACTGAACAGTTACAAGATGGCTTGTGCCTCTGGTGGAGGATGGGTACTGACATGCAAGGTATGGAGCACTCTACTTATGAGTCTTCTCTACAGATGGGCAGTCTACGCCTGCCATTCCTTCAAGGATGTTGCAGGATGCTCTTCTGGTCTCCTGAGAGTTCTGGGTGTATACTAACTGCCCTGTAGTAGGAGCTGACTTTGGAGATCCTTACTCCACTGCCATCTTCCTGGTTCCCTCTCAATATATTTTTAAAGGTGCATATAAAAACTTCTTTTCATGGTGAAGTATATTCTAAGTTGCCAGGTTAAATAGATTTATAAATATGTATAAGTTTAAAAGTACAGAAAAATCTAAAATTCATTGCAATATAAACAACTGAGTGGTTTATTAACTTTATTAACAACCATAATTGTTCAGTCTCCTGTGTTTTACATTGGATATTGCATTTGTTAGGCTGTTCAACTTCTTAGTCCTAATCAACCACTAAGCATCTCTGAGATTAGGACTATTACCTATCACTTCCTCCCTGGTCTTGCACAGTGCAATAATGAAGTAAATATATTTGAATTATTAATCTCAACTGGATACATTTTTTTTCTGAATTAAACATTCCCTCCATCATGCCATCCTCCTCTCTACTACATGTTTATTTCTCTCCCTATCACTTCCCTTTAATAATCTGTCATAGTGAGAGAATGATCGTCATGGAAATGTCATACCTTTCAGGAGTCTTTGATTTAGACATAGCAGGGAAATGAAAACATGACCTCTCAGTACACTTCCAAATATAAGGAAAAGTATTTGCTTTTCTATTCTCAATATATTCCTCATAGCCCGTTTGGAAATATACATGTAGTTTTTCATGATTTCCCCCCTGTAATTATCAGTAATCTATTTGTTCCAAAACCGGGAGTTACCAGTGCATTTTCACTTTGAGGCAACTCTGCTAATATACTATCTGTTTCTAAAATTTCACATACAAGTATAGCCTTTAGTATTCAGTTTAATTCTGACAATTTGTATTTTCTTTTAAAGTAAGAATGATAATGAAATTAAAAATAAATAAACATGGGAAGCAGCTGTGGCTCAATCAGATGAGCTCTGTCTACCATATAGGAGTCCCTCGGTTTGCCTCCTGGGGCCTCCTTGTGAAATGAAGGCAGGCTCACCCACATGCTGCAGAGTGCCACCCGACCTGCAGAAACAGTGGCAGGCTAACTCAGCAAAAGGTGATTGCCACAAAAAGAAGGGAGACAAGTGAGAACACAGAAGCACCCCCAGTAAATGGACTCAAAGAGCAGACCACAAGCAAGCTGCAAGGGGGGAGGGGAAATAAAGTAAACAAATACAGACAGAAGAATATACAGTGAATGGACACAGAGAACAGACAGCATGCAAGAAGTCACAAGGGGGGGTAAGAAATAAATAAATAAATAAATGTCATCTTTAGGGTTTGCCTTTCAAAACAAAATGAATTTCTCCCAAGGCTTATCTTATACAGAAGTGGGCTGCTAGACAAGACAATCAGATGCATCATTATACTCTAAAGGCAAAACAAAACAAAAACCACAACAATTTACTTGCAGGAAATAGTGTTGATCCCTTAGTTGGAAGTGCTTTTGATTCTATTTTGCATTTTCAATTTCTCACAAAATTTTGGAAATGCAACTTATACTTTGATGTATCTGCTATAATTATCTCAGAAGCTCTTTAGGTAAAATCTTATTGATGCTTTTTCATTAATTAACACATTTAAATGTATAAATAAATAACGTAAAAATACATGTCAAAGATATTGTTTTGCTTTGTTTTACCCTTATTGGAATTAAATTTTTTTAATGTAAGAATTTATTACATGCAGGCTGGAATCAAATAATAAGTCTACAAAGTTATCATAACAATTGAACTGCCTAAAGCACCTCAAGTCAGAACTCAAAAATCCATGATATTATTTATGGTGCTAAACTCTTGTGGTTTATATACTGTTATTGCCATTTACCCTATAGTCAAACAATGTAGAAGAAATGAGAGTGGTGAAATTTTTAGATTTGAACAGCTGGAGAAGGAGCCTAGGATTGAAACTGGTCATATTCCCCTATAGTTAGAGAGATTTTCATGGAACTGTCATTATTGCTGTGGGCTCTGAATGGTAACAAGAATGTGGGACAGATATTGTTTTCAGTATATGGGAAGGGAATTAGGGAGAGCAGAGAAAACCAGGGAAGGTTAATGAGATGACATGAATGGCAAGACAATAAAGCTGGTTTCCATGGAGCAGCAATCAGAGTTTTGGTGCTTTGCTAAGTCCTATAGTTTGAAGCATTCCAAAGGAAAATGAACAGTAACAAAAATTGAAGATAAAGTAAAACAGCTCAACTATCATGTCTCAAAAATATTGTAATATGTTTCATTAATCAGGTTGTCTACTTACTGAAAGAGAATAGTCTGTAACTGGATGAAAAACAACAGAGAGCAAGCTCAAAATTTAGAAGAGAATAAATTATTTTAAGTGTAAGTTGTAGGAGATAGCATATTCTTATCTATATTTATATGTTGACTTTAATTAAATCTTGTCTGCCCTTGATTTCTCTCAGAGAAAGAACCATATAAAAAAGGGGGAAAAAAGGTTAATAGATAACCTATAAAACATTATTGAGACCTTAATTTTCCAGCAGTCTTCTATAAGGATTTCATTTGCAATTCATGTTTTAGAAATACTTATGGATTTTTATAAATATGTGCTACTGGACAGATAATCAGGGGTTCTTAGTCCTCATACAGTTTTAATGTAACTATCTTTGTGACCTTGGGCATATTACTGATAATTATGTTAATTTCTTCCCTTACCTCCCACGAGTTCACAAATATACCCATGGGATACATTTGGTGTAACCACCTGAACGTTTCCCAGTCTTCCAAGTATAGATAGTATTTCCATTACTTTTCAGTGGTAAACTTTAGTTGGATGTCAGGTTTTAGTAGGAGTAAGATGTTAAGGTACAGACTTTCACACTGAGCTGATTATCAGTTTCTCTCCGGTGCATCACCTTTTGCTTAACATTATGTCATAAACCAAATTTTGAAAAGTATTTTTAGCAGTTTCTGATTTGGATTGACATGTATTCACACCATTAACTTCATTGGTCATTTCATATGGTGCAAGATGGCTTAAGTAATTTGAGTCATCATTATACATTGTGCGCTGGCAGTTGAAATATGTCAGATGTGGACGCCTCAACCCACTAGATCCCTAGATATGAAAAAATAGGAGAAATAATAAAGACTGAAAAGTTATTTGTTTGTATTGATTTGACATTAATTAACTCTTCCAATAGGTAACATGCTCGCTTTCCATCCATATGTCCAAACATCCATTTGCAACAAGCGACTTGAAATATTTTCTTGTCATATCCAAATAATCAAATTATTTCTACCATAATTTTCTCCAGAAGATTCTCCTGATGGAGAGTCAGAAATAAATATGAAAGATTTTATATAAATATTAGGGAAGCAGATGTGGCTCAAGCAATTGGGTTCCCGTCTACTATATGGGAGGTCCAGGGTTTAATACTCAGGGCTTCCTGGTAAAGGCAAGCTGGCCCATGTGGCCCACACAGAATGCTGCCCCATGCAGAAGTACTGCCCCATGCAGAAGTGCTGGTCCATGCCGAGAGCTGATGAAGCAAGATGATGCAACACAAAGAGAGACAGAGGAGACACAACAAGAGATACAGCAGACCAGGGATCTGAGGTGGTGCAAGAGAATAGCCTCTCTCCCACTCTGGAAGGTCCCAGGATCAGTTCCCAGAGCCACCTAATGAGAATACAAGCAGACACAGAAGAACACACAGCGAATGGACACAGATAGCAGACAATATAGGGAGAGGGAGAAATAAATAAATAAATAAATAAATAAATAAATAAATAAATAAATAAATGTTCTTTCTGACCCCTTTACTATACAGGATTAAAAAAACGTGTTCTCAGATTGGAGTATTTGCAAATTGCTTCCAACTTAAGGATCAAGTCAAGTTTCCCAGTTGGAGGTCATGGAGTCTTCATTGATGTCAAGAATTTTTTATTACTTAAATATTCCAATGGCAGTGAGCTAGGTGAACGAATGGGAGGATCCTGGATCTCAGCATTTAATACACCTTCCAGGTAATTCTAATGCAATCTAAAGTTCAAGAATACCAGTGATTAGGGCATTAGTCTCTTCTTTTTAAAAAAATATTGTTATTTGGGACCCACAACTTGTAGTGGCTGCCTGGGAATTAGTGTCACAACATTTTTCTGAGTGAGAAATATCTGGGGAGAGTGCAGCCTCCAGAGAAGCTATCTCTTTCGCTGCTGCACTGGGTCAAATGTGAGCTAGTCAAGGGCTCTTTCGTTTTCCTCTGCACCTGGAGAAAGCACATTGTTAATACCCTCACAGATGCCAGTAGGCATTCAGACCAACAGAGTGCCATTCAGATTAACCAGAGCATGTCCTGCAAGTCACAGCTGACCACCTTACTGTGTGACTATTTGCAAAGAGGTTTGCTTGGTTTACATTTCTATTAAGTTTCAACAGAACAATTGTCATTATTTGCATTAGCCATGTAACAGAAATTAATGTTTGGCACATATATTGAAGCATTAATGCTTGTTTGGGAGAGAAGAAAAAGTAATTGATTACTGTGTCACATGCTGCCCTAAAATATTACACTTGGATATAAATAAATAAATGAACAAACTTCACCAAGTTTTGTTTTACCATTTTTTAAAACATTTTTTTATTCATTTTTAAAAAATATTACATTCAAAAAATATGAGGTCCCATTCAACCCCACCGCCCCCACCCCACCACTCCCCCACAGCAATATTCTCTCCCATCATCATGACACATCGATTGCATTTGGTAAGTACATCTCTGTACATCGCTGCACCTCATGGTCAATGGTCCACATCATAGCCCATACTCTCCCACGTTCCATCCAGTGGGCCCTGGGAGGATCTACAATGTCCGGTAATTGTCCCTGAAGCACCACCCAGGACAACTCCAAGTCCTGAAAACGCCTCCACATCTCATCTCTTCCTCCCATTCCCCGCACCCAGCAGCCACCATGGCCACTTTTCCCACATCAATGCCACATTTTCTCTGTGGACCTTGGATTGGTTGTGTCCTTTGCACATCTATGTCAAGAGGAGGCTTAGATTCCACATGGATACTGGATGCAATCCTCCTGCTTTCAGTTGTAGGCACTCTAGGCTCCATGGTGTGGTGGTTGACATTCTTCAACTCCTTGTTAGCTGAGTGTGGTAAGTCCAATAAATCAAAGTGTAGGAGCTGAAGTCTGTTGAGGCTCAGGGCCTGGTTATCATATTGTCAGTCCAGAGATTCAAATCCCCTAGATATATCTTAAACCGCAGCACCAACTACAATTCCAGTAAAGTAGCATGAAAGGCTTGTGAAAAGAGATCCCATCTGAGTCCAGCTCCATCACGCAGAAACACCAGCTCCAAAGAAGGGCCAACTGACATGGCAGTGAACCCCATCTGCCATGACCATAGAACCTGTGGGTCTCTTTAGCCCTCAAAAGGACAAATACCTGGGGTTGTATCTACTTTATCTGTCTCTGAGACTCTGCTCAGGTGTGCATAAGGGCAATCCTTCTGACAACCTCCAGACTCTTTTTTAGAGACTCATAGCCATGTAAACTCATTTCTCCTTTCCATTTCCCCCTTACATTAGGTCAAACAGCATTTTAAACTCCTGTTATTATATGTAGACAGGGATATTCTGCTGGTCCGCATTGAACCTTTAATTCAAGGTCATTTTCTAGTTGCATCATCAGCTGGTACTTGGTAGTGATCCCTCGGTGCCAGGGAGGCTCATCCCCAGGTGTCATGTCCCATGCTGGGGGCAATGCATTGCATTTACATGCTGAGTTTGGCTTCGAGACTGGCCACATTTGATATTTTACCATTTTTATAACATGAAAACTTGACCCAGAAAAAAGTATTAGCCAAGAAAATTATTTTTAGACTATATTGAAGAAACGTATTACCAGGAAATAGTTAAAGGAAACTAGACACATATTGTTGAAATTGCTATAGTTTTCAATGTGTTTATAAACTTGACATTTTTGGAAGTATAATGGCCCAAAGTAATAAAAAGAATTCGTTAAGGGAATAGAATTTCATGATAAAACTCAGCTAGTAATGTTTTACTTTTATGAACTTTCTAAAATGGTGAGGACTTGAGTTTTTTTCTGATACATTTTCTTTATAATTTATAGATGTATTTAAATGATGTATAAAATGTTTTTATTTTCCAGTGGTGAACTGTTCAGATACAGGCTGTGTAGAAAAGGCCATTCATCATGGGCAACAGAATTTCCCTGAGAGTTTTCAGTATGGAATCACTGTTATGTATCACTGCAAGAAGGGATTTTACTTGCTGGGCTCTTCAGCCTTAACCTTTATGGCAAATGGTTTGTGGGAT
Organism: Dasypus novemcinctus; assembly: GCF_030445035.2. Lineage (NCBI taxonomy): Eukaryota > Metazoa > Chordata > Mammalia > Cingulata > Dasypodidae > Dasypus > Dasypus novemcinctus. The sequence continues at coordinate 41,513,196 of NC_080695.1, forward strand.
CGTTCTTTACCCAAGTGTTTGGGTAAGTGTGGATTATTTTGTATTCTTCTGCCATTACCACCAAAAAAATAGTTTCTCATGTATTGAAAAAGTTTATTAATTTTTAAAATTCTCTCTGCCCCCCCTCACCAACTGTATTAATTTCATAGGATATCTTTAGATAGATTGGTCAGAAACCAAGAAATTCTACTCATATTATTGAAGGGGAGAAGAGGGGGTGGGGAAACACTGGAATGCTTATATATCTGGCCGGAAAGTCAAGTGGCTCTAGGTTGTTGGGCACCACTTGGACTCATTCTTTCTTTTGTCTCCACTTACTACTGCTTGTCTGTTGGCTTTAACACAGCAGATGGGCTTCCTACATGGTCAAACATGATGGCCTCAACACCATACATTTCTCAGCTTTACTCTCTCTGGTCCCAAGTTTAGAAATATTGGCAGGAGAGCTCCAATAGGCCCAGACCAGATGAAGTTTCCATCTGTGGACCTAGCATTTATGGCCAGAGGTGTGTGTACTGAGTTTCCTAACCAGGAGTTATCAGCACTCTTGGGCCTGTCAGTAGTAAGTGCAGAATCTTGATGGGAACTTCCTCCTGAATCATAAGTGTAATTAGAGGAAGGCATGTTACTCTAAAAAGGGAGGAGCTTTACTGAGCAGCAAAATTATAGATCACCACTCTGGACTCCCTCAAAGCTTTACTATCAGTATATTTCATGCCATGTAGCTTAATAAGAATGCTTAATTTTACCCAAATAGAAATTGTCTCACTTCCCTTGACTTGAAAAAGTGGTTTATCCTTTAGCTCGATGAGAAGCATGTTTTAAAAATACAGTCTGAAATTTTAGGAAAAAGTGTTACTCTCTTTGGCTTTTTAAAGCCAGACAAAAAACAATCATCAAAATCAAAACTGTCTTATTACACATTTGGTGCACATAAAGACATTTGGAAAGGACAGTTCCGTTATGAATTCAATTTACCAGTGTAAAAAAATCCACTTTCTCCTTTTGAATTTTTAATATTGCCAAGCATATTTTCAGAATGGATTGGTACTGGTTTTTTTTTTTTTTTCTGCAAGGGAGTTGCTCTCATAACCCCTACTGATTGACGGTGAAACTTGCCTCAAATTCTAACTGCAGAAATACAATTAATTTCCAGGGAGAAAGAGAATAATGTTCACTAACAAATGTTCAGTCTATGTGGCCAAAAGATGTATCTATAAATGTATTATTATCTTCATTAAATTAAATCTGAATTCTGGTTTTCTATGCCTTCATACATAGCAAATTTTTAGAGAAATCACTTGTGCTTTCTAAATCTTTAAATTTCCAGCTTAAGTGATCAAAATAGGGCCAGGGACCCAGTAAGGGGGTGCAGATCAGATCCAAGTGTTCTGGGACATGAGAGATTTTGAAAAGCAGTTTTTCATCCTGCGCTTTCCTGGACGGCCAGCAGATGGCGCTCGTTGGTAACGCGTTCAAGGAAGGTGTCTATTTTTATTTATTTATTTATTTTTTGGCCATTAGGTAACTTCTATATTATTTTTTTTCCAAATTCTACTCAATTTATTCATTTTTAAAAAGATATTACATTAAAAAAATATGAGGTCCCCATTTGCCCCCACTGCCCCCACCCCACCAGTCCCCCCCCAAAAACACTCTCCCGCATCATCATGTCACATCCATTGCATCTGGAGAGTACATCTCCGGGCATCGCTGCACCCCATGTCCCGTGTTCCACACCATAGCCCACACTTTCCCATGTTCCATCCAGTGGGCCATGGGAGGACATATAATATCTGGCAATTGTCCCTGGGGCACCACCCAGGACAACTCCAAGTCCCAAGAATGCCTCCACATCTCTTCTCTTCCTCCCCTTCCCCACACCCAGCAGCCACCATGGCCACTTTTTCCACATCAATGCCACATTTTCTCGATTATTAACCATAATAGTTCATGAATAGAATATCATTAAGTCCACTCTGAGCCTTACTGTATTCCTCCTTCCGGTGGACCTTGGCTTGGTTGTGTCCATTCCACATCTATATCAAGAGGGGGTTTAGATTCCACATGGATATTGGATGCAATCCTCCTGCTTTCAGTTGTAGGCACTCTAGGCTCCATGGTGTGGTGGTTGACATTCTTCAACTCCTTGTTAGCTGAGTGGGGTAAGTCCAATAAATCAGAGTGTAGGAGCTGAAGTCTGTTGAGGTCAGGACCTGGCTATCATATTGTCAGTCCAGAGATTCAAATCCCCTAGATATATCTTAAGCCCCAGCATCAACTACAATTCCAGTAAAGTAGCATGAAAGGTTTGTGAACAGAGATCCCATCTGAGTCCAGCTCCATCATGCAGAAACACCAGCTCCAAAGAAGGGCCAACTGGCATTGCAGTGAACCCCATCTGCCATGACCATAGAACCTGTGGGTCTCTTTAGCCCTCAAAAGGACAAATACCTGGGGTTGTATCTACGTTATCTGTCTCTGAGACTCTGCTCAGGTGTGCATAAGGGTAATCCTTCTGACAACCTCCAGACTCTTTTTTAGAGACTCATAGCCATATAATCTTATTTGTCCTTTCCATTTCCCCCTTAATTTAGGTCAAACAGCATTTTTTAACTCCTGTTATTATATGTAGACAGGGATATTCTGCTGGTCTGCCTTGAACCTTTAATTGAAGGTCATTTTCTAGTTACATCATCAGCTGGTACTTGGTAGTGATCCCTCAGTGCCAGGGAGGCTCATGCCCAGGTGTCATGTCCCACGCTGGGGGGAAGGCATTGCATTTACATGCTGAGTTTGCCTTTGAGATTGGCCACATTTGAGTAACATGGAGGCTGTCAGGAGGGAACTCTTAGGCAAAGTGCTGCTCTAGGCCTTGTTCTTATTTCAGGTGTATAGGCTCACAAGCATAGTCATTAGTATCAGGGGCTCACTGTTGGACCCTCATTCCTTCCTGATCCTTACCGTTGCACCTGGGGGACTGCCGCTGCTCCCCTAGGGACCATGACAGAGCCCCCCCCCCCAGCCAGGAACCCAGTACCCCCCCAGCTGTTGTTTTTAATTGTTTCCACTATGAGTATATCCAAACATTTCCATGCACCCTGGACACATGCCCTGTATAACTCCCTGTCAAACATATATCGCCTGTCAATAACATCCCATACCAGGATTCCTCCACTGCCATTGTTGAACCACTCTGTGATCCAAAACTTCCTGAAAAGTGAAGCCCAATATAATGTCAGGTTCCCTTACTAGTAAAATGGAATATAGCAATGAGTTTAAAGGTTAGATATAGAATACATATTGATTTGGAAAAATTCTACATCTTATCTTTTTCTTTTCTTTTTTCCTAATTATTGAGCTTCTCTTCCCAAGAGCCTTAGATCACAGTAATTCATATATACAATATACAGTACTTCCACATATCCATTATAAAACCTTTTCCCTTCCACAGCAATAATCTTTTAACTTATTCATGTCATATTTACTGAAACTGATGTACAGATATTGAGAAAATAGCTTTCAAACAAGGTGACATTTGTGTTTACCTTGTGGTTTATACTTTAGGCTATACAGTTTTCTAAATTTTTTAGTTATCCTATGTTTTACATTATGGTTTACATTATTAGTCTGTCATCCCCTATATGTTTTTGGTGTAATATTACATGTTTTATATCCATCCTTGTGTACTCTTGTGAAACACTTCTTTTGCTCTCACATTTACTTTGGTTCCATCTATTCAATATCTACTTCCCCCTCCCCTTGGGGCCCACAGTGACAGTCAATCTTCATTTCTTGAGGAGCCATGTTCAGAGATACTTGCAGCAGTGTTGATGGCTTGACTTGCTCAACTGCCCTAATGCCCTGGAAGCCACCCTTTCTCTTGTGAGATACAGTTCTCTCTATTTGATGGCATTAGTCCTCCCCAGGATGTAGGTTTACCTTCACTCTCATTATATGGGTCTCTACCCAATGGTATAACCCACTCTGGCAAAATGAGCATTCAGATATTCCCTAGGAGTCTGTCCTGCATCAGATTATCCTCTTTGAGTATCTTAAACAGATAACTTTACTAATTATATTTTGAAAAGTTTTTCTCAGCATTATACTCTCAACCAACACCTGACAATCTCCTATGTTCATATGTTGCCCCACCCTCCCTCCAATTTCTTGGGCAATATTACCCATCTGCCTATCCCTAGACCCCTCAAGCCCCAAAGCACCCCCAAAGCTAACCTTATGCCCCCATCTTATACCTTCCTTGTACATATACTTACCTCCAGCTTATCATAGATTTCATCCATGTAGATGTCAGCTTACATCCTTCCTCTACCCCCCGATTTCCTGTAAGCCTATCTTCCAGTCACTAGCTCTCTGAGGCAACCTGCTTATTTCATATCATTGAGGTCATGTAGTATTTGTCCTTCAATGCCTGGGTTGCTTCACTCAACATAAGGTTCTCAAGATTCATCCATGTTATCATGTGTGTTTGTAATATGTTTTTTCTTAAAGCCGAGTAGTATTCCATTGTATGTATATACCACATTTTATTGATCCACTCATCTGTTGATGGGCATTTGGGTTGATTCCAACTTTTGGCGATAGTGAACAATGCTGCTATGAACATTGCTGTGCATATATCAGTTTGTGTCCTTGTTTTCAGTTCTGCTGGGTATATACCCAGCAGTGGTATTGCTGGTTCATATGGCAAATCTATGGTTAGTTTTTTGAGAAACCTCCAAACTGTTCTCCAGAATGGTTGGATCCTTCTGCATTCCCACCAGCAGTGGATGAGTGTTCCCATTTCTTCATATCCTCTCCAGCATTTGTATTCTTCTGTTTTTTTCATAGCTGCCAATCTTATGGGAGTAAGATGGTATCTCATTGTAGTTTTGATTTGCATTTCCCTGGGAGCTAGAGATTTGGAGCATTTTTTCATGTGCTTTTTAGCCGTTTGTATTTCTTCTTTGGAGAAGTGTCTGTTTAAATCTTTTCCCATTTTTTAAATGGGTTGTTTATCTTTTTCTTTTCAAGATATAAGATTTCTTTATATATGCAAGTTATAAATCTCTTATCAGATATATGGCTGCCAAATATTTTCTCTCATTGTGTAGTTTCCCTTTTTACTTTCTTGACAAACTCCTTTGAGGTGCAGAAGGCTTTAATTTTGAGGAAGTCCCATTTATCGATTTGTTCTTTTGCTGCTCATGCTTTTGGTGTGATATTCATGTAGCCATTTCCTATTACAAGGTCCTGTAGATGTTTCCCTACACTGCTTTCCAAGGTCTTTATGGTCTTGGCTCTTATATTTAGGTCTTTGATCCATCTTGAGTTGATCTTTGTATAAAGTGTGAGATGGTAATCCTCTTTCATTCTTCTACATATGGATATCCAGTTCTCCAGGCACCATTTGTTGAATAGGACATTCTCTCCCAGTTGAGAGGGTTTGGTGGCTTTATCGAATATTATATGGCTATATATATGAGGTTCTATACCAGAACTTTCAATTAGATTCCCTTGGTCTGTGTGTCTCTCCTTATGCCAATACCATGCTGTTTTCACTACTGTAGCTTTTTAGTGTGTTTTGAAGTCAGGTAGTGTGATTCCTCCAATTTCGTTTTTCTTTTTCAATATGTCTTTGGCTATTTGAGGCCTCTTTCCTTTCCAAATAAATTTCATAGTTAGTTTTTCTAGTTCCTTAAAGAAGGCTGTGTTGATTTTTATTGGGATTGCATTGAATGTGTAGATGAGTTTTGGTAGGATAGACATCTTAATAATATTTAGTCTTCCTGTCCATGAACAAGGAATATTCTTCCATTTATTTAGGTCTTCTTTGATTTCCTTGAACAATCTTATATAGTTCTCAGGGTATAAGTTTTTTACATCTTTAGTTAAATTTATTCCTAAATATTTGATATTTTTATTTACTATTGTAAATGGTATTTGTTTCTTGATTTCCTCCTGATCTTGCTCATTATTGGTATACAGAAATGCTACTGATTTTTGTGCATTGATCTTATAACCTGCGACTTTACTAAACTCATTTATGAGTTCTAGAAGCTTTGTTGTAGACCTCTCAGGGTTTTCTATGTATAGGATCATGTCATCTGCAAATAATGAAATTTTGACTTCTTCCTTTCCAATCTGAATGCCTTTTATATCTGGTTCTTGCCTCAGTGCTCGAGCAAGTACTTCTAAGACAATGTTAAATAGAAGGGGAGACAGTGGGCATCCTTGTCTTGTTCCTGACTTTAGAGGGAAGGATTTTAGGATTTCTCCATTTTTAACAATGTTGGCTGTAGGTTTTTCATATACACTCTTTATCATGTTCAAAAAATTTCCTTTTATTCTGATCTTTTGGAGTGTTTTTATCAAGAAAGGGTGCTGTATTTTTTCAAATGCTTTTTCTGCATCTATAGATATAATCATGTGATTTTTTTCCCTTCAATCTGTTTATATGGTGTATTGCATTGATTGATTTTCTTATGTTGAACCATCCTTGCATACCTGGAATGAACCCACTTGGTCGTGGTGTATAATTCTTTTAATGTGTTGTTGAATACAATTAGCAAGTATTTTGTTAAGTATTTTTGCATCTAGGTTCATTAGAGAAATTGATCTGTAATTTTCCTTTCTTGTGGTGTCTTTGTTTGGCTTTGGTACTAGGGTAATGTTGGCATCATAGAAGGAGTTAGGCAATATTCCTTCTGTTTTGATTTTTTGGAAGAGTTTCAGCAGGATTGGTGTTAGTTCTTTCCGGAATGTTTTGTAGAATTCACCTGTGAAGCCATCTGGCCCTGGGCTCTTCTTAGTTGGGAGGTTTTTAATGACTGATTCTATCTCTTTACTTGTGATTGGTTTGTTGAGATCATCAATTTCTTCTTTCGTCAATATATGCTGCTTATGTGTTTCTAGGAATTTGTCCATTTCCTTTGAATTGTCATTTTTGATGGAATATAGTTTTTCAAAGTATCCTCTTATGATCGTCTTTATTTCTGTGGGGTCAGTGGTGATATCTCCTTTCTCATTTCTTATTTTGTGTATTTGCATCTTCTCTCTTTATTTCTTTGTTAGTCTCGCTAAAGGTTTGTCAATTTTATTGATCTTCTCAAAAAACCAGCTCCTGGTCTTGTTTATCTTTTCAAGTGCTTTCTTATTTTCTATTTCATTTAGTTCTGCTCTTATCTTTGTTATTTCCTTCCTTCTTCTTCCTGTTAGGTTACTTTGTTGTTGTTTTTCTAATTCCTCCAAATGTGCAGTTAGTTCTTCATTTTTTGCTGTTTCTTCTTTTTTGATATATGAATTTATGGCTATAAATTTCCCTCTCAGTACTGCTTTTGCTGCATCCCATAAATTTTGGTATGTTGTGTTATCATTATCATTTGTTTCAAGGTATTCATTGATTTCTTTTGAGATTTCCTCTTTGACCCACTGTTTTTCTAAGAGTGTGCTGTTTAATTTCCATATCTTGGTGTGAAATCTGGGCCTCTGGCCCTTGCAAATTTCCAGCTTCACTCCCCTGTGGTCAGAGATATTATTTTGTATGATTTTGATCTTTCTGAATTCATTAAGCCTTTCTTTGTGGCCTAGCATATGGTCTATCTTGGAGAATGATCCATGTGCACTTGAGAAAAATGTATATCCTGCTGTGTTTGGGTGTAATAATTTGTATATGTCTATTAGATCCAGCTCCTCTAATATACTGTTCAAATATTTCATTTCTTTAGTGATTCTCTTTTGAGATGTTCTGTCCAGAGTTGATAGTGGTGTATTAAAATCCCCCACTATAATTGTAGATGCATCTATTCTTTCACTTATTTTTTCCAGCGTTTGCTTCATGTATTTAGAGGAACCCTTGTTAGGAGCATAAATATTTATGATTGTTGGTTCTTCTTGACAGATTGTCCCTTTCACTAATATGTAGTATCCTTCTTTGTCTCTCACAATTGTTTCGCATTGAAAGTCTATTTTGTCTGATATTAATATAGCTACTCCTGCCTTTTTTTGGTTATTGTTTGCTTGTAAGATTGTTTTCCAACCATTCACTTTCAGCCTCCATGAATCTCTGGGTCTAAGATGTGTCTCTTGTAGACAGCATATAGATTGGTCATATTTCCTTATCCCATGTCCCAGTCTGAATCTTTTAGTAGGTGAGTTTAATCCATTGACATTCAGTGTTATTACTTTCAAGGAATTATTTATATTAGCCATATTTTGATTGGGCTTGTGTTTGTCATATTTTGTTTGTTTGTTTGTTTTTTCTTTTCTTTTTGTCTTTTTTTGTTGCTGTTACACTCTCCTCCAACTCTGTCTGTCCTGCTTTTTCCTTTCTTCCTGCAGAACTCCCTTTAGAATTTCTTAAAGGGGAGGTTTCTTGTTGGCATACTCTTTCAATTTCTGTTTATCTGTGAATATTTTATAGTCTCCATCATTTTTGAATGCTAGTTTACCTGGATAGAGTATTCTTGTTTGGAAATTTTTTTCTTTTAGTACCTTGACTATATCATACCACGGTCTTCTTGCCTCCATGGTTTCAGATGAGAAATCAGCACTTAATCTTATGGAGCCTCCCTTGTATGTGATGGTTTTCTTTTCTCTTGCTGCTTTTAGAATTTTGTCTTTGTCTTGAGTGTTGCATAATTTGACAAGTATATTCCTTGGGGTGGGCCTGTTGGGGTTTATGAAGTTTGGGGTTTGTTGTGCTTCTTGGATATGTACATCTGTTTCTTTCAGTAGATTTGGGAAGTTTTCAGCCATTATTTCCTGCAACACTCCTTCTGACCCCTTTCCCTTCTCTTCTCCTTCTGGGATGCCTATAATATGTATGTTTGTGCATTTTGCATTGTCATTCAGGTCCCTAGTCCTAGCTGGATTTTTTCTATCTTTTTATCGACCAATTCTACTATCTGTTTGATTTCTGATGTACTGTCTTGCACATCGCTAATTCTCTGCTCTGCCTCTTCTAATCTGCTGTTATTTGCTGCGAGTGTATTTTTGATTTCTTGAACTGTGGTGTTCATTCCCATAATATCTGTTATCTTTTTGCGTATGTCTGCAATTTCCCCTCCAAGTGTTGTCTTCATATTGTTAACCTCTTCCTTTACTTCATTAAATTTGTCAGTGATATATGTTCTGAGATCTTTAATTACTTGTGCGAAGTTCTTCTCCCCTTCATGGTTTTTAGTTTGTTCATTGGATTCAGCCATGTTTTCCTGATTACTGGTTTGGTTTGTAGATTTTTGTTACTGTCTGGTCATCATTTTTTCTTGATGGGTTTAATTGGTTCCTTAGCTTCTTTGTCTAGTCTTGGGGATTAATTAGCTGTTGTTTTTGCGTAAGTGTTATATCTTTTCTTTGTCACTTTGTTCTTCTTCTTCTAATTTCTTATTGCTGGCTGAGTTCACTTTGAAGGAAAGTATTAGGGCCAGGGAAAGGCAATTGTGTAAGCAAGGAAAAAGTGTAAAGTAGTATTGGTGATATATGTTAACAGAGCAACAATATGAGATCTGGGAGGATGGATGTTAGATTCATGTAAGTTGTGTAGAGTTATAGCAGTAGGTAGAGTACGTATAATGCGGTAGTCGACTGAATATGGGAGGAATATGGTATGAATTAAAAAGCTATTGTTTTCATGAGAGAGGGAAAGAGATAAGAAATGCAATAGTTTCAAGAGTGGATAAAAGACAGAAAACAAAACAAAGGTATTAGAAATTAAGAGTTAGACAATTTGGGGTTCAAAGAAAGGGAGGTGGGATATAGGAGTGACAGTAGATGATGGAGGATATCAAGATGTGGGGGAAAGGGGATAGTGTAGGTAGCCAAAATCAATTTACACAGAAATGAGGCAACGGAGGATGAGGAAACCCAGCAAATATGAGGTGTTCCCTGCAACACCTATTGTATAATTAAGATAAAATAAAATAAGAAGAAAATGAGGGACAAGAGAGAAAAAAAAAGAGAAGAAAGAAAGAAAAAGGGAGGTGGGTAAAGGGAGGGGAACAAGTAAGGAAAAGAAAAAAAGATATAGAACAACCACAACAGCAACAACAAAAAACACCCCTAAATAACTGAAAAAAAAAAAAGACCTTGGGAGATACAATGGGAGAAAAGACTAGGAGATAATGCAATGTTAACAATCAGGACAATAAAAATAAAAAATAAAATAAAAATAACAAACAACAAAACAAAACAAAAAAAACAAAAAAGAAAAAATGCAAATGTTGAGGGCTAGGACATTCAAGGACCTCAGATGGACCTCAGGGCATGGTGGATTCAGGGATGGAAAGTGTGTGATATTGCAGACTCAAGAGGTGTGAGTCTCTGGGGTGTGGGCCACCAGGGTTTAGGGGACACAGACCTGGCAACCTCAAATCTGGTTAACAGGGAGCCTGGGAGCACCGCAGGTGCAACACAGCCTTCAGGGATCCCTGCAGCTGGGTGCCAGCCCTATGGGGGAGGTTACATCCGTAAACTCTGACCTATGTGTCAGAACCCCACAATTCACCCTCTCACTAGGGTCTCTTCTGTGGCTGTATCACCAATTCGACTTCAAGACACCTCCCGCTCTGCAATCCCCCGAAACAGTCACCTTGGGGTGCCTCTACACTGCAGCCAATTTAATGATGCTGCAGATGGTAGCCAGGCCCAGGGGGCGGGGTTCCAGCCAGAAGCGCCAATTTCAGTGTCTGAAACCTAAATTCTCACGCTTCGCAAAATATTCCCCTAATCGGCTTCCAGACATCTCCCACCCTGCCAGCCCCTGAAACAGCCTCCTGGTGACATCTCTTTATTGTGAGCAATTTAAGGCCGCTGCAGATCGGCAGCCAGCCTTCAGGGGTGGACATCCCACCAAATTGATGTCCAGACACCTCCTGCCCTACAAAATCCTGAAACAGCCTGGTCCCGAAGAATTTCCAATGCTGCCCAGCTGCTTCTTTGCAGGAGAGATTATCAGGTGCACTCATTTAACCACCATCTTGCCCCGCCCCCTACAGCAGCTTTTAAACCAATCATGTTTCTTTCTCCTTGCTGCTTTTGGTACTGCTTCTCTTTCTCCTCCTCCTCCTCCTCTCTTTTTCTGACAAACACACTAAATGAATTTTAAAGCAAATGAAATTCTAAATATTAAAAACATCCTGAAAATGGATGAACTGATAGCGAAGGTCTCTCAGTTCCAGTCATCCTGCACATGGCTGCTGTGTCCTTAGAGGTGGGTCACCACCCAAACAAGTTCAAATGTGAGTGAAGAATGCCAGTGACTCTTATGATGTGTATACTCCATTTTCTCATCCTTTACATACTGGAGAGTGAAAACAATAGTAACAAGTAGAGGATTGTGTAGCAAATATTGTATATCAAGTGGGGTTCATCTAAAATGTACAAGAAAAACAAGCCAAAATTTTATTTACCAAAACAATTCTTCAGGGATTATGGTATCTTCTGTCTTACCTTCCTGATGTGATGTTTAGAAAATACTATTTCTGGTCTATTTTCCAAGGTCCCCCATGTCATCCTGTCCCTTGCAGGAGTCTGGGTGGTGACCATTTTGCCTGCCTCCCTCACATGTGTGAGTTATCTCTTCCACATTTTGGTCTATTACAGGTAAGAGGTCTCTGGGAGGCCTTCAGTGTCTTCAGCAGAAAAGTGTGCACTTGGCTTTACTCAGAATTCCATTGCAATAGGCAGGGTCCAGATTGTGTACATTATGCACATGTCTTCTATAGAAAGTCTAAGGCACTAAGTCTCCTAAACTCAAGCAAGAGTAATTGTAAAGTGTAATTGGGCAAGACAAAGTCTCTGAGCCCATAAAAGGTGGTCTCTGACTAAGGGCCAGTGGAGGGAGTAGAGATGTGCTTGCAGTGGGTAGAGGAAGGGGAGGAGCAGGTGCTACAGAGCAGGGACAGGTGCCCAACAAGGCTCCACAGGACTTTGGAACTCACCAGATGGTAAAGGGAGACAACATGAAACTCTGCAGGTTTCCCACATTTTGGGGAGCCCCATCTGCTTGGGTCTTTTTTTTTTTTTTGGTGCCAAGGATAGTGGTTGGGTGGAAGGACAATCACATCTATTGGCAGGAATAGATGAATAAACAAATATTAATAAATGTATGCATATAGAACTGAGCTCCTACAATGAGTTTGACTTTCTGCATGGAATCTTCATTTGATTTTCACCACAACACTGAGGAGTAAGCATTGTCATCTCCATTTTTACAACAGAGGAAACAATATCCTCCCAAAATTAAATAACTGCCCAAGAAAGGTGCTACAGAGCAAATCTTTGTGACCCATAGACGTTTTTACTTGTTATACATTCCCAGCTTCTCTACTGTGTCAGGATCTGTACTGTGCTCAGGGGTGCAAGGCATTAGGAAATCACACTGAGCCCCCAGGCAGTTAAGTAGGCTCAAAGGCACACCAGGGGGACTCAAGGACACCAGAAGTATCAACCTCAAGGTTATCAGTGCGAGAAGAGGGGATGGCCCTACATGTTTAGGGAACACTAGCATGTAGACATCAATGGAATTTTAGGGTCTAATGCATTTCTCTCTCTCTCTCTCTCTCTTTCTCTCTCTCTCTCTCTCCCCCTCCCTTCCTCTCCCCCCCCCCACATGCATACACATATACACTTACAGGAAGCCCAAGTCCATTTCCCACCTGTCTAGAGCATCCTGCCCTTTCACCTTCCCTATTTGCCTGCCCAAAGCATGGGCCTCTTGCAGGTGGCATCCAAGAGCAGTCTCTCCTGGCAGGAAGGGACCCCAGCTCTCGTGACAGCCCTGCCTCACCCTCTCTCTTCCTTCATCTCCCAGGCCCAGTCAGCAGGTGGATGCTGCTGCTGCACCCTGCCCTGCCTGCAGCTGATGACAACCATGGTCCACCACAGTGCTGAGCAGGTTGCAGAGCCATGGGTGGGGGCCACAGGGAGGAGAAGGAATGGAACAAGGAAGCCTGCACTCCTGCCCATTCTCACAGCCCTGGTCTGGGTCCAGATCCACTTACTTCCCTGGTCTGAACCTCAGTTTCCATATCTATCACATGAGTGATGACTGCTCTGCCTTCCTTCTGTGATTTATGGGACTAGAGGAAAGCATGAGCACTGTGCCACCTTTGAAATTTCCCTTCGCATTATTCTAATGTAGATACAGGCTCTTTCCTTTGTAAACATGCAAAGAAATAGTGTAAAATGATTCTTCCTCCAACTCATATAGCAATATTTTTTCCCAGAGCAAACAGAGGGCACAGTGTTAATGGTTGCTTGTGTATCCTTAAAGAAATTTTCAGTGCATAACACAAATATGTGTGTGCATGTGTTTGTATTAGCACACTCTATTGCTGTGTTGCCAAAGAGAAATATAATGATTCCACACATACATATGACATTTTCATGGAGATATTATTTTTAAAAACTGAAAAATGGATAAGAATGGCTATAATATATTGTATTGAATTCAATATCAAAAATATTATTTCGAAATGTAGATATAAAATATATTAATGAGATATTTTACATTCTTTATTTCATACAAAACCTTTCCAATTCCATTTTCAGATAAGCTGCCAGAATTGGAATTGTAGAGTAAAAAGTCATGATTATTTCACAGGTTTCTTAATAAACATATATCCAAAAACTGTTCATCAGTCCCCATGACATCCCCAACCCTTTCCCCTTTCCTGGTACCTAATCATCTCTCCCAGGATGAAATGTGCCCCAGCCCTGAGATTGGCCTGCCCTGTGGCTCTCAGGACCCGTGGGACTCTCCTGACTGCACGAGGGCCTGCTCCCCTGGCCACAGTGACTTGGCCCCTGGAACAGGGGTGCTTAACCTTTTTGTTCCACAGACCCCTTTGCCAGTCAGGTGAAAACCATGGATCCCTTCCTAAGTCCACACTATGCTGTGTATGGTTTAATCAAGATATCACACCCACACCACCTCATCTCCACAAAAGTAATGTTTTTTTTGAATTTCAGTTCAAGTTCAATTCAAGTTTTTTGAATTTCAAGTTCAAGTTCTAGAACCCCTGCCCTAGAGAGTCAAGGAATCTGGGAAAGATTATGGACTCTGCCCATAGAAAGATGAAGTTCTATTCCCCACTCATGATTTTAAAGAATTTGTTTCAACTATGAATTCAGAGATTAAAATAGCTCCCTCTCAGGATTGAGATGAGACTTAATACGATGACTCCATTTGTCTCTGACACTCTTGGAGGGGAGTTTTCTGTTGTCCATAAAATTATTCAGGTGGGAAGATAATTGTTATAATGTTTTTCATGTCCCTCTCTGTAAATTCTACAATCTGTGTTATTTCAGTGTCTGCTTCTAATGATTGGTTTTTTCCCCCTTTATAGGGAGTATTTCCTGCTTTTTTACATATCTGGTAATTTTTTGTTGGATGATAGACATTGTGAATTGCGTATCATTGGATGCTAGATATTTTTGTTTTCCTTTCAACAGCCTGGAGCTCTGTTCTGGGCTGCAGTTTGGTCCTGTCCAGGGTTGCTTTTACTCTGTGTTAGGTGGAACCACAGCAACCTTTAGTCAAGGACTAATTATTCCCCACTAGAGAGGCAATACCCTCTGAAGCCCAAACTTCTGTAAATTATTAGTGTTTCCCATGGTGACTGGTGGAATCCTGACTTGTTCCCAGTCTCAGGTGAGTTCTGAGAGCTGCACTGCCTGTAGTTTCTCCTGCTTTCTCCAGAGGCCTTTGGTGGATTTTGGACATGTGCTGGGGCAGCTGAAGACCCAAGGGGAGGCCTCTCCATTGCTCTGGGGCTGTCTTTCCTGCTCAGCCCTTTCCTCTGCAGGCAGCTCTCTCCCTCTGGCATTCTGCCTGCAGAAGTAGCTGTCACGACTTTCCTGACTCCCTGCTGCATATCCTCAGTGCAGGACCCTGCCAAACCCCTCTGGACTGCACTGTAGCTTGTGAACTGTCCACAGGCTGGGGCCATCACCTCACAGCCTCCCTTCCCTCAGGGATCTCTGCTGTGCACTGATGCATCCAGCACCTGAGAACTGTGGGTTCACATATTCTGTCTAGTGTTTTTATTAGTTATGGTGGGAAGGCACAACCAGTCCTTATTTCTCCATCATGCACAGAAGGAGACATCCTCATGGATGATAACACAAGAGACTTCAGGTGAGCAGCCTCACAGATATCCAAGAACATAAAAATTCTCACAAGAAGGAGAGGCCATTTAACCCTAAAAATTACCTAGCACAGGTAAAGTGGTGTAAACTGCATGAGGATTGTCCCCATGTATGGGAAAGTGCCCTGGATGACATCCTGTGGCATTGGGTGGAGCAGTGATGAGCACAAGCTCTCAGGAGCCCCCAAGACTCAGTCCTGAAAACTCCTCAGCCTCAGAGCCCTAGGATCCCCCATCCCAGCAGCCACTTGGAGCAGCCTAGGAAGAAGAGCTGGCTCTCTTCTGAGAACCAGCCTGGACACCCTGTTGTCCCTGAAGCCATTCCAAAGAGTTTCCAGTTAAGGAACCTCTCGTGGCACCCAGGTCCCATTCACACCCCCATTTGACTCTTTTCTTTCTGTGGGGGAAGCCCCTAGACTTCAGCCCTCTAGCTGGAAACATGGCATGTGTGGACACAGAGCTCTGCCCTGTGCCAATCTTGCCTCAATCCCCAACTCCCTCTAGTGGTCTGTGGTAAGACGAGTCCTTCCCCTCTCTCCACACCCAGAGCCCAAGTGCTGTTTTTAGTTGGTGGCATTGCCATCCCCATCAAATACAGGAGATTTCGTGTATTTCTATGGGAGACAATGAAGGTGTCTTGTTTTACTTATGGGCCCAGTCCCTGTTACCTTCTGACTCGCTGACAGCAATGGAGCCCAGAAAAGCAGGGACTCTTGTCTCCTTTGTTAATTGAGTTAGGCTAAGTGCCTAAAAATGTTCTTGCATACAGTGGGCACTTTATGTACATTTTTAAATGAGAGAGCCCTGAACTTTGCCTTCTTGGATATCTGGTGGGTTGGGGGGGGGGGTGCTGTAAGCCCCTAGTGATCCCTGCACTAGCTAAACCCAGGATGGGACTTACTGCTTGGAATCTCAAACCTTCTTTACAGATGGAAAAACAGGCTTCCCCCAAGCTCCAAGGGCCAGTGAGGAAGAATACAGGAAGCATTTTCATGGGATAGAGAAAAACACTACGTATCAACTACCTCTGCCCCTCCAGTGCCCTTCCCACTGAGCCAGGGTCCAGGGAGGCAGTTTCCATGGATTATCCACTTAGTCTTTACAAAAACCCTAGGAGTTAAGTCCTCTTAGCATTCTGCTTTTAAGAGGTGCAAATGAGTCTAGAGTGTTAAATGACAAGGCCAAGGCCCACAGCTAGTGGGTGGCAGATTCATCATTGTGCTGTGCAGGGGCAGGCACTTATCTTTTCAACATGTTGGGTGGTGGTGTAGATTCAGTGGGGTAACAGTGTTGTAGAAGTTGAGAGAGGTTCAATTATTTGCATATAGAAAGGCCAGGACTCAGAAATGATTTTGAGAAGGAAAAATGATTTATTGACAGATGGCCATACTTGGGAGCTTTCTGTTTCAAACCCGAGCCCAGAACAAGATTTTTAAGTTCCTTTTATACAGGGTGGGGAGTCAAATGGTGCTTTTATCAAAGAAAACTACTTTCTTTGTTACTTAAGTCTTTGCCTGAGTACCAGATATGTTTTGAATTAACATATCGCCCAATTTCAGGTGACCTTGAATTAACATCTTGCTCACATTCCATCTGGATGCAACCTCGAATACACAATTAGTCTTACATCCTTTCTGAACATTCAAAGCCTATATCACTTAACTGGATTTCTAGAGACTAGGCACACTTGGATACAGAATTAGATAATTTTGAATTTATGCACAGGCTATATTATATTTCTCATTCGAGGTCAAGTCCAAGTTCCCTTAAGTTTCAGCATCATTACCATCAGAGTTTCCCTGGACTGACTGGTATGTATATCGAGTTTGCATTGCTCAATGGTCTCCCGGGACTGGAGTCATTGCCATGGTCACCAAGGGTAGGACTGCAGCTTCTTACTGTCCCACACCCACAAGTCAGGACAGAAAGCTTAGGTTATCTCTGAAGAGACAAAGAGCCTCCCACCCATAGCCCACATCAACAGGAGCTGGTTGGTGTGAAAGTCGCTGTCCTGGAAGGCAGGCAGCACGCGCTCTTCCAGCTTCTCGGATGTGCCTGCCTGGACAGTCTGCGCTGAGCAGGTTTCAGCTGTGTTCAGGGTCAGTTCATTTTCACACTGGGTATGAGTCAAAGGAGGGACAACTGCACCACAGGATCGTTGGAGATTGGAGCTCAGAGTGGTACTCCCAAGCCCTCGGTGACTTGTGGCAAGAAATGGGACATGACAGACTCCAGCATCAGAAGGTTCCCTAAGAGAATTTGAGTCTGTTTGCTTATGCATAGCTCTACCACCCTGGACTGGAAGACAGTAGGAAGAGAACGGTCCCAGTCAGTCCCCACAAATGGTCCCCTTTCATGAGAAGGGACTCAAGGGGTTCAAGGTCACAAAGGTCAGAGTCCAGAACCACTCTACACAAGGGCTGCATTCCTCCATGTGCTGTGAGGCTTGGGCTGCTTCTGTCTGGAGCTTGGGCATAGTTAGGTCGTAGGATCTGGCAAGCTGGCTTCTCAGAGCCAAGTCACCCACAGCTGGAGAAGCTTAGCGGGCACTTGGTCTATACCCCCACTCAAGCACAGATTCCCAAGACCCAGCCATGGATAAGGAGGCTTGCCTCAGTGTCCTCCTTTGTATAGTGTGGGTGCTATGGCAGCTGTTGGTCTACTCCCAGGGGTGGCTATGCTGACTGGAAGGTAGAGCTCACTCCTTGACAAAATAGCTGCTCAGTGTCAATGTCCAGGGAGGGTTCCTAGCCCCAGTGTCATTATGCCCTTTAATCTCCACCCCTGGGTCTCAGAGGGGTGGAGTGGCCTGCCCAATGTCCCACAGCTCACAAGTGGTGCTTTGACTGCACCCTAAGCAGGTGTACATTCAGCTGCCTCCATTCATGCAGTCATTAAGTATACATGTACAGAGGGCCTCCTGGGTGCCAGGCACCTGAGGAGATGGATCAAGCCCAATCCGTGCCCTCCTGGAGCTCACAGGGGAGGGTTAGAGATGGGCATAGCAATGTAGTAAATACTGACACAGAGATGGGTATTATGGGAACACAGAAAGGCACCCAGTTCAGAGGGAGTAAAAACCAAGACAGGCTTCCTGGAAGAGGTGATACCAGAATCAGTCATCAGGAATTGTGCAGGTGGTGGGATGGGAATGGCGGGAAGAGCATGCCTGGCTGCTGTGCAACCCCAAGCCTTGCAGGAGGGATTTTAAATAGTAGTCAGCCATTGTGCAGCACCTGGGCCACCAGAGGCTGGATGCTGGAAGGTCAAGGATTTCATAAGTGTTGGGACCCCTCCATTAAGGAAAAGTCCAGGCCTCATGGTCTGGTGACTGGGCCTTCTTAACTAACACTCCAGGCCCTGCACCCCCCAAATGAGAAGGCTTTCACCCCTCAAATGTATCCTGGGTGCTCTGCCCTTCTGTGACTTCCAGCATTCCCCCAGGCTTGTGCAGCCCCCAGCCATGCCCTCCTCTCCTCTCTGCCTTTAGATCCCACCATCCTATGCCCCTCGACTGCAACGTCCCACCTGCAGATGAATTCACCACTCCTCCCTCTCCTCCCAGTGATGCCTTTTTTTCCTCCTTGTTTGGCCCCTCGGGATTATGTGTTTCTCTTTGTATTTGCCTGTTTACTCGAGTGGCCTCAGAGCTTGTCATAAAAGGATTCTCTGGACCTCAATGCCCTTGTTCTTTCATCCATGATTAAGTTTCTCTGAATGAACAAATCAGGAAAGATGACATGTGCCAGACACTGGTGTTCTAAAGAGTTTTCAGATGTTAATGAAATTCATCCTCACAACCACTCTCTAGGTAAGTACAATAATTTGAGAAATGGAGAAACTGAAGGTCATAGATGTGCAGCAAGGTCACTTAAGGTCATACAGCCAATACGTGCTGAAGCAGGAATTGAAGCCTGACTCCAGAGCCCCCTGCTGAAGTATGATCCCATACCTCCTCTCAGAGAGACAAGGACCCCCAGGACTCTCACAAGAGCAAGGGGGCAGGGAGCAGAGATGCCAAGCAGGGACCCCACAGTTCATCCCTCTCCCCGCACCTGTTGTTGAGAGCCAAGGGCTTCTGCTTGTCAGCTGTGCTCATCTTGGCTGCAAGAAGAAGGTGGCAGCAATCCACACCTGCAGGATCATGAGACCCACCGTGATGGCCATGGTAAGACCAGAACACAGAGCAGGGCAAATCTGAGTCACCCACTGCCCTGAGCTGGGCTTTTTCACTCTTTTTCAGGCCCTTCCTGGACCTAGTGGTAGAGGAGGATGACGACCATCACAAGCATGGACTCTGTGCCCTGGGCTTACAGATTGACTCTCAACCATTATGCAGTCAAGAAAACTAAGGTTCACAAAGTGGAGGTGGCATGCCCAAGGACACATGGTTAGGTCTTCGGGTTCAAGGTCACAATCTAATACTCCAGGATTTAATTGATATCTTCTTTAGTTACAGGGTGGCAGCTGGGAGAGTGCTGTAACAGGTGGAGACTCAAACTATCAATGGACTTTTGAAGTGTCTGAGAAGGCCAAAAGAGCCTGGGCAGGACAGGATCAGTGACAAACTCACAGGTTGACCCAGGAAAGTATGAGAGCAGAGGAGCTCCGAGGAGAGAGGCCCCCAGATAGCTCCACAGCCTATGTGTGCATCTCCTGGGGGAGTGGGATGGAGGGAGTGGCTAAACAACAGCATTGTATGAGATTGTCCAACAGCTTCCCTCTCTTTTGGACTGCCCTGTGCCTCTCTTGCCTAGTCCTAAAAGGGGAGATACTAGAAGTGTCAGCATCCTAGGGTGGTTAAGAGAACAGGCACCTAGTAAATGATCAGTGAGTCAGCATTCATATTTTAACTACCAGATGGGAATCCTGAGGCTCAGACAAGGGAAGCAAATGCCCACAACAAGCCAGGAGCAGGTCAAAATCCACGGTTCAGATTCCTTCCAGTAGATTTGACTGCCTCTCACTGTACTCCCCTAAACCTCAGTTTCCCAGGGGCAAAATGGAGATATATGTATCACCTGCGTATTATGGGAACTTGGTAAAGGGACATCTGATCCAGTCTTTGTATGGGGGAAAGGAAAACATCAGATGACTTCTCAAAGAAGGGGAATACCTGATTTAAGTGAAGAAGAAGTGAGTCAGGCACATGGAAGGGTATTCTGGACAGAGGGAATAGCATTTGCAATGGCAAGAAGGTTAAGAACCCAAGGTGTTGGGGGAGGGGATCTAGGAGCAGTGATACATTCCTACAGTGTAGCATGAAAGGCAGTGTCCAGGCAGGTGTGTGGCACAGCCATGGCCTTTCCCAAAGAGTTTGAAGTAGCTGAGACCCTTCCAAATTCAGAGGTCCCTGTGCTGCTGGAGCATTGATGCAGGAGAATGAGAGCACACAGGATGAGCAGGCACTCTCACAGGTCCTCACGAGGACTTTAAACTACACTGCCCATTTCAGTTGGTCAGTTGCCAATGTCCAGAGCTTGTTGGTCCAGAAAAAATCTTCATAAGTTTGAGTTGGCCCATTTGGACATCCTTTCCCCAGAGGCTGCTGAGGAGCCCAGGGCTCTGATCCCAAGACTGGAGGGGTGGTTTGGAGATCAGGAGCTGCAATAGCTTCTTGATGATATCCAGCCAAAGTGCAGCTTTCTGTATTAGTTTCCAAACCTCCATGAGGCTGAGTGGATGACATCCCCGGCAAGGGGGTTGGGGCAGAAACTATTCCAGAAAACACACGGGCTTGCTATGGCTAGAACAAAACAGCTTGGCTCTGGTTTCATTGGGTCCTGGTGACCACGTAGTTCTGGAGGGGCCTGCATTGGCAGCCTGTGGACTCCTGACCCTACCGAATCTTTTCCAGGCTCTGGGAAGGCTGAGGTGGGATGACTGGACTATAAACTACACTACTGACTACCTCATACCATGCTATTTGGCCCCGTGTGTCTTTTCTTTTGCTTTGATTTCTTAATTTAGAGAATCCTGAATCAGTTTCTGTAATGAAACCCATGTCCCTCAGTTATTTTGTATTTCATGGTTTAATTTCAGCATATGTATAGTTTTAAAATCAGGCTAGAAGATAAACAGGTTTGGGGAAAATAACATTCTTACCTAGAAGCAAAAGGAAAACTTGAAACAGACTTTCATGTTTGAGTTCTTAGCCAAGTGATGAATTGAGTGACCACGAGAGCACCTTGGCCCCGAGAGCCTGACCCAGGAGGCAGAGAAGCAGCTCGCCATGGAAAGCGGCTCCACCTGAACACAAATGGTGCTGTGCACTGTGGAGCCATAGCCTTGAGGTTGGCAGGTATGTGGCCTTTCTCCTGGACTGGGAATTTGGAGTAAGTGGGCCTGAAACACTCATTTTATTACCTCAAATTTAAAATATTCCACCAGAGGCCGGATTTTGTAGGTCTGAGCACTCCAAAGTCTCTTGCTCTTCCTCTTAGAGGACATCTGATCTAAACGCTGGGCTTGCTCTTTAGCAACATGCATTCTTCAGTGGGATGATTGGGAAGGAAGAGTCCATCCTTCCTGAGCCATCTCAGGGGAAGCCCTTGATTCCAGGTTAGTTGGGTGAAACTCTAGCTTTGTATTTTCTGAAGGGTAATAGGCCTGTTTTCTTCACAGTTTGGGAGTGAGTTTGAAGCACTGGTTAGCTATATATTAACTCACAATCCAAGGGGAAAAACACAATTGGCTTTAAAATCATGATAGGTGATGTCAGCTGGTGGCTACTGGAAAAAAATTATTTTCATAAGTTCATGCTCTTTCTGAAATAACATGCTTCCTGGAGTTCCCACTATCTTGATCAATGTTTAGGGTAAATAATCTATTTTTTTCCATTAGGCAACTTTGCTTTTTGGAGTCTCAGGGTTCTCAAAACTACCTATCCCAATGTTTTTTAGAAGAATTAATGAGAAAATTATTATGAAGAGCCTAGTGGTGCTGGATATATAGTATACCTTAAGTTCAAGTTATCTGTTACTATTATCTCATCAGATGAACAAGCATTTAGAGATGATAATTCAGTTCATTTCTCTAGATAGAAGTTACTGAAAGATTTTGGTAGTGTGGCAACTGATACTGATATCAGACTGAAAATGAACCAAGTGGCTTCCTCCTGAAAGAAAAAAAGAAAGAAAGAAAGAGAAAGAAAGAAAGAAAGAAAGAAAGAAAGAAAGAAAGAAAGAAAAGAAAGAAAGAAAGAGAAAGAAAGAGAGAAAGAAAGAGAAAGAGAGACTAAAGTGTAGCATGCAAAACAGGGACAGGGAAGGTGAGACTGGAGAGGCAGGCAGTGTCTTCAAGCCATTACTGTGCTTCAACTTCATCCTCTGGTTAACAGGGCACCACTGAATGGTGGTAAGTCAGGCAGGGGTACCTGTTGAGGTTTGCACATTATCAGACTGCTCTGGTGGCTGGTGTGGATGGATCTGAGTGGGAAAGTGTGGAGTTAAGGGGAGCAGCTAGGAGGCTAGAGCAGAGGCCCATGGGAGAGAGGAAGAGGCCCCTACTGGGAAGTGGTAGTGGGTGTGGATGGTGGAGAATGGACCAGAGAGGTATTCTGGTGGTAAAATCTGTAGGACAGATGACTGACTGGACATGGGGGTAAAAATACAGAGGAGAAAAATCATGTGCCCATGTGTCTTGATTGGGCACCTGGCTAATTAGTGGTAAGCTGTCTTGATATGAGGCCATAAGAGAAGTATTTGTGTGAGTGAAACTCAGGTGGTTATGTGGAGTTAAAGAGTCTATGTATCCTCTAGGCAGAGGTGTCCAGGAGGCCACCAGAGCTCTGGAGGGAAGCCTGGGCCTGGGAGGCAGACCTAAGATCTGGAGGCAAGGAGATCATAAGAGATCAAATCCAGGAAGGGAGGACAGAGAGAAGAGCCATGAACTGGGGACAGAGCCCACCTGGGAAACATCAACATGGAGAACAATTGAAGAAAGAAGAGCCCTCACTGGAGCCTGAGAAGGAGAAACCAGCAAGGTTGGCAAAAACCTGGATATGGGGTGTCATGAAGCCAGAAAGAACACTGTCAATCACTCCAAATACAGCTGGCATATCAGTAAGAAGAGTGATGAAATGCTTCTACTGGGTTTTGCAGAAAGCAGGTAATGGTGACCCCACAAGAAGATTTCAGGGGGAGTTGGTAGCAAATGCCAGATTGGAGAAGGGCGAATTTTATGTGAGAGTACCTGGCCTTTGCACGTGTTCTATAAGGCTTCTCTTGCTCCTTCCATCTCTCCTATTGAGATCTGCAGACAGATATCCTGTCCATCTCTTCCTCAACTCCCTCCCTCCTAGCTCCTGACAGCAGAACTGCTGGACAGGATCAGCACCCAGGGAAGCCTGGAATCACCAGGAATGCAGAATCCCTAACCTCCAGTGGCATCTCAGCCCTTGGGCCCTTCATCTCACTCTTTTTTGGTGACCTCAGCCCTTCCTGTGCTTTTAATGACCATCTACATGCAGAAGACTCACTCACTTGACTCTGCAGCCCAGAATTTGAACGTGAACTCCAGAACTGCATGTCCAACTACGGAGGTGACATTTCTCCTTGATGTGTTGATGGCTTCCATGTGTCTACAGTGGAACTCATCATTTTCCTCCCTGCTTTCTTTCTTCCTCCATCCCAGTCCCACTCTTCTAATTTTCTCAAGTAGTGAATGACAGGGGCCACCATCCATCCCACTGTGCAAGCCAGAAACCCCAGAATCACCCTTGACCTCTCCCACTCCCTAATCTTCTCACCAAGTCCTATTGTTTTTATCTCCTGCCATCTCCAGATGACCACGAAAATCTCAGTGGAGCTAGATCACCTCCTACCTGGACCCCTGGCGCAGTATCTTGATTGGATTTCCTGCCCCTTTCTTGCTCATCTCCAACCTGACCTACACACTGCACTGCAATGAGAGTGATCTTTAATACATAGATCTGTAAATGCAATGAGTAAACTTATGGAGTTAAACTACAGAAGATAGGTTAGTAGGAGACAAAATGTGGGTTTGACAGGGGGGAGCTGATGATGAATGCAGTTAAAATGTTTAAGAAGAGGGGCTGTAAATATGTGGAAATGCTTCGAGTTGATGGTAAACAATATAGTGAGCCTAACTAACACTGCTGGTTTATAAACATTATTGTGGCTGAAAGGGGTAGGCTACAGAGGATAATGTTAATTGAAAGATAGCTAGAGGATAATCCAGGGACTGTATAATGTAGTAATCTCGGTGGTCTATGAGGACTGTGGTTGTGATGGTTAGGCTACTGTCTCAACTCAGCCAGGTAATTGTACTGAATTGTTTGGTCTAGGAAGCACTGGGATAACTGTAATAGAAGGACATTTATGAGTTTTAGTCATCAGTGAGTTTACTGCATAGATGGCTGATTACATCTATGATCAACCAGAGTGGTCATCAGCAATGAATGACATTTTATGCAGTCAGTTGAATGCCTTAAAGGAGAAGTGATTTCAGCTGTCTTTGGACAGCCAACGTTTCCTGAAAACTCATCAAGGATCTTCACTGGACTTTCATTAGGGCTCATGTTTTGCAGCTTGCCTTTGGAATCTGGATTGTGCATGAGAGATGAGGGTGCAGCTGGCCCCAGGCACAGAAGGATGAATTGGAGTATCTCAGAGAGCATAAGCCAGCATGTCCCTGTCCAAGTGTCCCTTTCCCTTTGCAGATGTTGAAAACAGCTCCCAGCAGTACTGAGCCTTAAGACAGCTAGTTGTGACCTCCTGCTGGTCAGAGGGAAACAGGCATAATCATCCTGAGAATTAATTTTGTAATATACACTAAGTACCTTTAAAATGCAGCCATACCATTTCTAGGAATTCTACTTCTAAGAATACAAGCTAACCAAATATGCAGGGGCTGCCCAAGGTTGTGTTAGAATCCTCTTGCTTGCTCTTGCTCTCAATTTCTCCTTCATACATGTGTCTAACATTTCAAATGTATTGCATGTTCACTGTAAAACATTCAAAAATCTACAAGTGAATAAAGTAGAAAATGAAAGTCCTTTCTCTGCCATAATTATACATATTTATAAATTATAAAAGTTTTAAGCACAAAGGGATCAGGCTTAACTTGATTTTTTTTCATTTAATAAATAAAGGATACTTCTCATATAAACTTAAACAGACTCCCCTGATTCTTTTTGTGACCTTGCTCCTGGGCCTGTCTGCTTAGAGTGGCTGGGCTGGGCTGGAGCCCGGGCAGCTCAAGCAGGTGAGCTCCAGGAGGGTTGCAGTGTAACTCTAAATTAGGGTCCCTAGCTGTTGGGTCTGGCCCCCTGAACTAACCGCCTCCTCCAGCAACCACTGCAGGGAAGAGGTAGAGCAAGCGCTGGAGTCAACCCAAATCAGAGGTCACCAAGATCCATTTCTTGAGCTTTGAAATCCAGACTTTGTCCTCTTTTTGGTGAGTACAGAGCTGGCCAGGCAGATTGGCTGAAGCAGAAACAGCATCTACAAGGCAATGGCAAAGCAGTGCTTCCCAACTTTAGAAACCCACCTAAGACTGATGGTTTAGAAATGGGCTAATGGTGTACTTTCAGGTAAGAAAACAGAAACTGGGTTTGAAACACTATGATACCCAGTTGTTCACAGTGGTGACCTCAGAATGGAGGGAACACAGGCCATTTGACTTTTTAAAACTTGTTCTAAGTTCAGTACAAGAGAGTCGCACTGCTTGACAGCTGTGTATTTCTCCCCAGTGCTTAGCTTGGTGCCTGACACAGAGCAGACAGCAATCTTCATGAGTTAAATGAAGAACTGGGTTGCTTTCCAACCAAGGAGAAGAAGGACTGTGTCCAGAAGCAGTAAAAGTCCATTCTGAAGGGAAGGCATCATGAAATCAGTGGAAGGTGAAAGCAGGCAAGATCTGTTCTGGGATAAGGTAAAACTTAAAGACTTTTCATTATAAGATTTTTTTCATGGAATAAAAGCAGCTGTGGAGATCAAACTGAGGAGAGGCATAGAGCCCTGAGTCCAGAGTGCAGGTTTTCTGTATTTCACACTCCCTTCCCCAACACCCCTGTGCTGTGCTGTGGTGGGGGTGACATCTGTGCTCCCACAGTCCTCGGCTTCCTTTGGTCTCAACATTACCTCTCCACAGCAATTAGCTAAATACGCAATCAAAGCGTTCATCAGTTGGTGTCACTTTATCATGTGGCACATGTCCTAGGCCCTCTATTTCATATTGTCTAATTTAATCTTTACAGTTACCTTGTGAGGTAGGTTGTATCACCCCTTTTTTAAAATGGGGAAACGGAAGCCAGGAGAGGGGTGCTGACTTGCCCAGGAAGGGAGCCATCCTCCCTGCTGTCACCTTCCTCCTTGCTCAGTGGAGCTCTCGCCCTAGAGCTTCCTGACCTTTTTGGCAGCGTGTGACTCATCTAGGAGCCTGTATGTTGGAGGGTCTGAACCTGGGCCAGGCCTGCCTGTCTTGGTGAATCCCCTGAAGCCCTGTTCAGGCACCTCCTAGAGCCCTGCCTTGGCATTCAGAGGCAGATGCAGTGGTGTGCTGATTGGCAACTTGGAAGAACCAACAATCAAGTTATCAGTAAGTTTGCAAGCAGTTGTTAAACAGTCATTTTAACAATTAAATTATATAAGCTTATTAAATGAAGATGATAAAGAATCCAAACTCATCACTTCCTAATTATTTTGTGACCTTTACTCCCCTCAAGGCGATTTGCATCTATTGTGTCTGTAGGTGGGAAATATTCCACAGTGGGGTGCTGCTGCACTTCTCTTCCTGAATGCCTTATTCAGTGACTTCACCTTGGAGCCTGAAATCAGCCACAGTGGGGGCACTTACACCATGGAACTAGGTGAGCACTGCTGGTTAGGGCTTGATTTATTGCCTCTAAAGTGAGGCAATAGAGTGAAGGAGAAAATGTAAAGAATCCAGATGAAACTTGGACCTGTGCTATGATTGTAGCTATTATATCATAAAAAGAAAAAAAAAATAGGTGGGGTGATATTCTTCCACATTCAAAAACTTTTACCCACTTGAACAAAGATGAATTGGTGAAGTTCTGACACTTTTTGTTATTTCACATTTATTGTGCTTATTAATGTAACTGAAATAAGAAGAAATCTTCCTGTCAGAACTAAATTAATTTTTCAATTGATAGGTTGGCTACTGATTCCATTCATTGTTCTTCTGTTTCAACCCACTAAGTTACCCTTACAACCCCCTGGAAGTGTAAGTAGCTCTGTGTAAACAGCTACTATCAGATGGGGGCTCTGGCTCCTCTAGCCCTGGTGGCCTCTGCTGCAGGGTCACCTTCAGGGCATCTGTCTCATCACTGTGGCACTCCTCAACCCCAGGGCCTGCTCAGATGCAGGTCAGGGCACGTGGGAACTTCAGCTCCCACCCTGGACTGTGGCAGCCACCTGACCCTCATTCCCTGGGTCCCCAGGTCATGGCCCCTGTCCACCCCCACACACAGAAGGGACTGCTGCCCTCATCCTCCAGATGCCTGCAGCGCTCTCTAGCTCTGACCCCTTCTGCTGCATGCTGAGTCTTCTAGGCTGTGGGATTTTCAACATGAAGAAACAAGTTTTATTCAGCTTTGACCCCCACTTCCTGCCTCATGTCCACCCTGGCTTCTGCCCTGAGACTTGGTACACAGCAAGGTCAAGTGCCTGCTGAGTGAATGAGTGGAAAAGGGCAGAAGGACAGGACAACAGGAGGAAGGAAGGGAGAGAGGGAGGAAGGAGGCTGAAGAGGGAGGAGGAGGAAGAGAGACATATTGCACTATGTGAACTTGACATGCCATGGCTGAGCTGCACCCTGTCTGCCTGTGATGCACAGCACCCTCCTCCACCCCTGGCCATGGAATGGTAGAGTCAGGGTGGGTCACTCAGATGCTCTTGAGTCCAGCTCCTCTGACCTTGAGCACCTCCATGACCCCCTCTTGCACACACATGGGGAAACCATGAAGCCCACTGGGCACCTCGCCCAATGCGAACCTCTCCCTCCCCAGGCAGACCCTTCCTTCTAACTGAGTCAGTTAGGCCAGGACCCAAAAGAAACCAAAGAGGGAGAGAGAGAAAGAGAGAAAGAGACAGACAAACCAAGTTTCTCAAGTAATGGAGAGAGAAGTGCAAATATAAATCATAAGAGAATATTACAAACTCTGGGAGAAAACAAACCCTGCCAATACTTTGATTTTGGATTTCAAACCTCCAAACATGTAAGCCCATAATGTTCTGTGACTTATGCCAACCAGTGGCTTTGAGGCAGTATCCAGGCAGGGACACCTTAGCCCTACCCCAGAGTGTCAGTTCTGAAGTTTCTGTAAATACAGGTGTCAGGAGAGATTAAAGTCTTGTGGGCACTGAAGCTTTAACATTAGGAGGTACCACCCCAATGAATGACATGTAGAGATGCCTGCAGCCACACTCATCTTGGGCCACTGCATCTTAATCTTCAGGTCCTCCCTTCATGGTCAAGGGCCTCCTCCCATCTTATTACAGTCTGACATCACTCATAGTACAGCAGTTTGGAATTTCTTTATGAATCCCGAATGAAGAACAATTATATTTTTAAAATGATCTCTTCCTGAGAGTGTGATACCCTTTGATTGCACTAAATTCAGTTGGGTATCCTTTGATTAGATTACTTGATAAGATTGATCAGGTCTTTTGATTGGCTACATCAATGAGGCCTGAGTCAGGTTGACTCTCCACCCCCTTGCTTAATCTGATATAAATGGAAGCACAGAGAGACAGACAGGAGGAGAACTCCTGCCATGCGAGACTGGGTGGGAGGACCAGCAAGAGACAAGCCCTATGTGCTGTTTGCCTATAGCTGCAGAAAGGAACAGACCTCAGCAGAGATCAGTGGCCATGTGTGTCACTCTGGTGCAGTTGCCTTTGGTGAGAAAGCTCCTTTTATGGGGACTCAAATTGGACTTTTTGTGGTCTCATAAGCTTTTACTCCAAATACATCCCCTAATAACAACCCATTTCTGGTACTCTGCATCGGCAGCCCTTTGGCAAACAAACATGTGCTTATGGGCCTGGCCCAGCACACTCATGCTCACACTGCCCACCAGTCAGGCTGCTCTTCCCTCATGCCTGTCCCACCACCTGCACACTTCCCAGTGACTCACTCTGCTGCCAACTCCTCCAGGACCCTACATTGATGTGCCCCCTCCAGAGTGGGTGCTTTCCATGTTCCCATAACACCTTCTCCTCTCTCTCTGTCAGCATTTCCAATGTTGTTAGGTCCAACTCTACCCCTCCCCAGCTGCCCACTATAGCAGGCCAATGAGAGTCAAGAACAGCCTCTCCCATGCCTCCAGACCCCCAAAGGCACTCCATATAGGTTTGTTGAGTGATTGCATGACTGTGAGGCAGCAGAAAGAAAACATTAAAAGGCATTCCTAGAACTGCCTCTGAGCTGTAGTTAATCAGGCTGGTCACTGCATGCCTTTGAGCCACTGGTAAGATTCAAGAACAAGAAGACAAGAAGCCTCTCTGGGCACTGTCCTTCCTGAACACAGCTGCTTGACTCTTAGGCCTGGGACTCATGGGCAACACTGTCAAGCCAGGGAGGCCACTGTAGAACCCAGAGTACTCAAAGTCAAAGTAGGAACCTGAGGCAGGCCTCCTCATCCATGACTTATGCTCAGGGATCTAGGTCTGGGCTGGGTACATGCTTGTACCTCCACAGCTCCCACCAGCTCTTTCCATTCTGGGTGCTGTGGCCAAGGAGCCCTCCCCAGTGTGCTCCCCCACCCTGTGTTCCAGCTTCATGGGAACCTCCTTCTGCCTTAACCAGGCCAAGGCCATGCCAAGAGCCCCCTGAACGCATGGCTATTCCCTGTCACATTCTTGGGCTCCTCTGTAAAGCATGAACTTTGGGGTCAAAGTGTCCAAGTAGAAACCCACATCTAGAGCATGACATTGCCCTCTGCCAGGATCCCAGATGCTCATTTTATTGAGCATCAGAGAAAGCCAGAGATTTCCAACTCTGGAGCATGTGCTGGGGGTTGAAGCAGGCAAGCTGAAGGCTTGCAAGGAACTTGGGCTCAGGAGTTGTTCTGTTCCAGTGAACGTGCCAGGGGACAAGGCCCCAGTCAGGAAGAGGAATGGGTGAGAGCAGTGCACGTGAGCCCGTGTTGGAGGCTGGGCTTGCTCTCCTAGAGCTGGAGGACTTGATGCTGGTGCTGCCTGCTCACCCATCAATGTGGGGTAAAGTCAGGGGGGCCCAGGAGTGGCTCCTTAGCAACAGGGCATGTCCCCCACTTTCAGCCCTGGTGGTCTGGTGTGCCCCCAGCCTGAACTCCCTCCTGCCCCTCTCAGCCTCCTGGCCTCTGCTAGAGACATCCTGGATCAGGGGCCCCAGATTCTCACACTGGGGACAGGAGGAGGCAGAAAGCAGAAGGATCTGGAAGACTCACCTTCCTTTTTCCTTGCACAGACAGAGGTCTCTGCTCACCTCCAGGTCTGCCCCTTGAGGGGGCCTGTCTCCATGTCCTGTGTGAGCACAAGCTTATGCACTTCCACATCCAACCAACCAGGTACCATGTGGATACTGAGGCTCTGAGGCACACAGAATGGCCCAGGGCCTCTGAGGTTGCAGAGCACCAAGGGTAACTTAGGGCAACTTCTTTCTAGGCTGCAGTGCCACAGTGCCCCCTTCACTTGCTGGGAGAATAAGGGCCCCTCCAGCTTGGGTCCACTGCTCTGACTTCCCTTATGAGACAATTTTCCTTTTGGCATCCCAGCATGGGCCCAGCACACACATGACATCAAAGGTGTGGACCATGGGGCTGGGGTCAGAGGAGGAGAGGACACCATGGGGCTCAGCTGGAGGAACTGAGGAACATGCTGAAGGCAGCTCCGCTGTGGGGAGTGGCACCCACTCCTGTCACCACAGTTTCATACATCTGGATGGGGAAACATGACAAGCTGATGTGCAAAGGGATCCCCAAGTTGCAAGGGTGGTGACAGATACAGGATGACTGTGAATTACCAGGCCTGGGGTCAGAGGGCCTCTGGGTGCCTGGAACTGGGATGAGCCCCTCCCTAGAGTGGAAGGGGCTCCAGGAGAGAGAACTCAGTCTCCTGTATTTATTGGGGTGTTTAGAATGGGTGAGCACAGGAATTCCACAGATGTAGGCAACTGTCCATTCTCCTTGGTGCTCCTTTGATAAGCCTCTACTCTTTTGGGGCCCTGGACAGCTGCCTTGAGGAAACTCAAAGTGTGTGATCCCTGTTGTGTATGCCCTGCCAGGAGCAGCAGCACTAATGCTGGCCAGCAGGGGTGGGGCTGTCATGTCACCAGCTGTGCCCACTGTGCATGCTGCAGCCCCCGGACACTGGGAAGAGGCATCCAGAGGTCTTTATGGCCATCCACCTGCCTCAGATTCAATATGCACCTCCCATAATTAGCACCCATCTCCACATTCTGATGTGGGCAGAGGCTGCTAAAGGGCCTCCAAGATCACCTCAGTTATTCATTCAGCAACATTTCCCCAAGTACTCACCCTGCTCCAAGTTCTGTGTCAGACCTGGGTATAGAGGGCCCTACCCATCAACTACTCACATTCTGGAAGGGAAGTGGACAAAAGCATGAAAGCAAACACAAGCATAAGAAAGGAAAAAGCACTATAGAGAAAGCTAAGCAGGGTGCTGCACGGCGGGCTAGGGACCACCAGGTGGGGGGGCCTGGAAGGACACATTGAGGCAGCTCTTGCACTGTGACCAGATAGAAAAGAGGAGCCAGCCCTGCACACGTGTGGGAAGAGGGCCCCTGGGAGAAGGCACAGCAGGGGAGGAGTCTGAGGCAGAGGGACTGTGACCAGAGAGGAGGTTGGGACCACGCAGCTGAGGGCAGAGCCTCAGCTGAGCTCAGCTGGGGGAAGGAGCTGCTTCCCAGCTCTGCTGTGTTGATCTTCAGGATTCATATTGGGATGGGAGATAGAGAGAGGGGGAATTCACTTACAAGAGAGAGTCATGGAGACAGAAAAGCGTTTGATGTGAGTCTTAGGAAGGGTGTCCAACATTCAGTCATATTTTGTTTAGCAGTGAGTCCCTAGGCCAGGACTCACTCCAAGGGGGGCTTATGGGGCTGCTTGTACCTGGAAGCAGAGATGGCAGGGAACCAGGGCACAGGCAGTCACCACAGAGGTGAGAGGGGGCACCTGCCTCTGACCCTAAATACAATGGGAAGCCTCTGGGAGGATTTGTGGCCCAGCAACAATGCCTGAGTTTCATCTCATTTCAATCTCATCACAGTACAGCCTGAGACAGCAGTCCAGGGGTGAAAGTGAGCTTCTGAAGATAACACTGCCCTACCCAGCCCGTTTTGAGTTGTATCAATGTTATGTCCATCCCCTCCTGTTTATTCCATGTCTATGTGTATTAGCTATGTGTGAAACAAGACTATGGGTATGCGGTGTTCACCCCACATGGACTGGATGATGTCCCCAGGAAGCAGAGCCTGGAATGAATCCCACAGTGTCATGAGGAGACTGGGGAGGCCTCAGGGACTAGGCTGGGGTCACAAAGTGAAAAGAAAGAGTAGGCAGATCTGAACTCATTTGGGTGTCCTCATAGCTGGAGCTGAGAGATGCGCATGGGCCTTCCCAGGTAGATGTGGGGAGGGACAAGTTGGTAGAACTGTGCCCAGTTGGCAAGAGACCTAGGTGAGGAGGGTAGACAGCTTTGCAGAGGGCTTTGCGGGCCTCTTATCATTGAAGGGACTGAGTAAGGAAACCTAAGGAGGTGACCTCACTTCTTTGGTGACAGACCCCAACTGAACTTGGAACCCTGGTAACCAGGCACCCAGATTCCAAAGGCAGCCCCCTTTCCAGCTCACTTGGCAGGAGACGCTCAAGAGAGCACAATGTTTCCCTGCTGTTGTCCTATATCCCGAGGCTCCAGCCTCAACCAAACCAGAAATGAGTCGCCTTTCCATCGCTTTCAACTTTGGCTAAGGCCTCAGCCTCAAAGTTCCTGGCCATCAGCCAGGAGGTACCCAAAGGTAACGTGGGGTGGCCCAGGGCACCAGTTCAGCACATGTCACTTCTGAGCTCCTGCTGGGAGGCCCCACATCCCTTCCACCTCTCAGGGTGAGGGAGGCATGAGCAGGGGATCACCCTGGGAAGGAGTAGGCCACTGGGGTATGGGACCCAGGAGATGCTGCCCTGTTACCTGCCAGGTCACGGCATCTGGGGGTGACCCCCACATGTGCCATGTTAATGCTGAGCCCCCAAGCTGTCATCTCCTCTCCAATGGAGCTGGAGTGGAAAGCTGACACCCATCTGGTCCTGAACTGGATCCCTGCCCAAAAGAGGTGCTGCTTCCCCTGAGGAGTAGGGCAGGCCACTTGCTGATGGTCTTGACCCGGCTGCCGGGCACTGTGTTCACAGAGCTCCAGGCAGGTGGTTGGCAAGGAGCTGGAGGAGGGACTTGTCTATACTGTCTCTCTACAGAAGGTGCAGGTCCATTAGGGCCCTGGCCAGGGCCAGCGCTTGTTCCAGGTGGGAGCGGATGCCGATGGGGGCCTCAAAACCAGGGAGAGCACCCCAGGATCTGTATCCCTCCCTGGCCACTTTACTGCTCTCTCTCCCAAGGCTTTCATGCCTGAGTGGCCCAAGATCCCTCTTCTCCAGGAACCTGGGTCACCCCCAATCACCCACCACAGGGCCATTCCTCAGACCAGGGGGCAGGGCACTTCCAGTGTTATAGGAATATCAGAGAGCAGTCTCTTGCACGGATTTCCCTTCAGGGCAGGCTGAAGGGTGGCCTCACTTCAGACACATTTGCATTTTGCCTTGCATGGATTTCCCTTCAGGGCAGGCTGAAGAGTGGCCTCACTTCAGACACATTTGCGTTTTGCTGCTGTACCTCTGTTCACTCCCTGGCCCCAGTCCCCCAGGCAGCAGCCCTGGGGACTGTCCTTCCTCACCTGCTCCAAGTCACACAGCTCCTCTCACTTACATGGGTTCTTGCCATCTCCAAAATCCATCACCTTAACCTGCCCAGGCCAGGAGCTGAGGCCTGCCTCAGCTGCCCAATATTCAAGAAGGAAGGTAGCTTAGCGCAGCCGTTCTGCCTTCAGTGCCATGGACCTCGAACAGTCCTTTCCTGTGGCCCTTTCAGCACTGCTGCGCTGAGCACCTCCCATGGGCCACAAGGCTCTGATTCCCCCTGCCCCTGGTAGAAGCTCCCAGGAAAGGGATGGCTGGGCAGAGGACAGACAGACATCCCTTTCCACAGCAAGGGCCACATAACTTCCCTAAGGCTGGAGCATTTCCTCCCCCCAGCTGTCTGTGGGTAGGAGCCTCCCTGCACCCTGCCTAGAATTGGCTCTTTTTATTTTCCTTCTTTTACCTGATCTGGGGTCAGAGTGGCAAAAAGCATCACCTTGTGGTTTTGTCCCCAAGACCAGTGGAGTCCCAAAAATCATTACTGACCATGTGGGTCTGCTGTTTCCAAAGGTGTGTGTTCAGATCCTCAGCCCTGCAGGGGTCTTTCTCCCCCAGGGACACCACAGGCTTCTGCCCTTTGCCAGGGTCTGGTCTCATCTCTCTATTATTCCCTAACCTCAAATTCAATTTGAAGGCCGGGGACCTTTCTCTGCTAGAGGCACACACGTCCCCCTCTGACTCCAGTCGCTGAGGGCTTGGGTGCAGCAGGTCTGCCCTCAGCTCCAGCCCCACCCGGGGGTCCATGGTTCAGCTTCTGACCACAATTGCCTCCCTGTCCCACGCCAGAGGAAGAATGACTCGGCGCCCATGAGGGAGGAGACCCACACAGTGCGGATGGTCAAGGCGGCTCCAGCCCCAGGTGTAGCACCTACACCCAGACTGGAGGAAGCCGCATCACCATCGTTATCTCCAGTTCCTGAGCTGGAGGCCATCGCACCACTACCTCCAGTGCCACCTGCACAGTTCACACCAGTGCCCATTGTGGAGCTACCGCCTCTTAACCCACCTTCAGCAGCACTGACTCTCGAGGGTGAGACAAGTGTGGCACCACCACCAGAGCCACTGCCAGTGCTGAAACCAGCACCAGGGTGGGCCGCACAACCAGAGCCTTCCTGCACCTGGCCTGAGAGCTCAGAGCACAGACTGAGTAGGAAGGCTGACCTCCTGACCTTCCCTCCTGAGCTGGTGGCAGAGCAGCTCACTCGAAGGGATGCGGTGAGCAGCTGGGCTCAGCAGGGTGGAGCTGGGTGGATCTTCCTCCCAGGAACTGCAGCCCAGTCCTTACCATCCCCTGATCCAGAATCTTATGATCTGGGTCTAAACACTGGCTCCCCCCCAGCAGTGTAACCTGGGCAAATGGATTAATCCCCAAGCCCACACTACTTCTCTGGAGGGTAGATATAGGACACTGGCATTACCTGCCACATGTACTGACTATGAGGACCACATGAGAGCAAAGAAATAGGAAGGCTTGGGGGTGTAGGCTTTGGAGGGTTCAAGGCAACTCACTAAGGTACAGCCAGCTCCAGGTGGCCCACTCTGACTGGGGTCTCCACAGCATTGACACTAATGAGACCCTGATGTGCACTGATCCTTTGGCCGGCACCCAAGGCCTCTGGTCCCCACAGGGACTGTGCACCTGACTGTAAAGGGGACAGGAGACACTATCAGGAGGGGTGACAGTGCTGCTTGGACCTCTGGAGGCATGAGGCCCCCAGGTGCTGGGGTTGTGAGGTGGACTTGAAAATGCAGCGCTCTTTTCCCCCACTAGCCCTGAGCCCTCAGTCACTTGAGTGCTAGGTCCCCTTAAGGGGCAGAGAACACACCCTGTCCTCAGGCTGCTGAGCTCCAGCTGAGACCACTGGACACTGGCCTGGGTCCTAAGGGCCTGCAGAGTCTGAGCTGGGTAGGGTGGGGCCTGCTGACATCCCCTCTCTCCAGGAGCTGTTCAAGAAGGTGGTGCCCTATCACTGCCTGGGCTCCATCTGGTCCCAGTGTAACAAGAAGGGCAAGGAGCACCTGGCACCCACCATCCGCGCCACCATCACCCAGTTCAACTATGTGACCAACTGCGTCATCACCACCTGCCTCGGGGACTGGAACATGAAGGCCCCGGACAGGGCCAGGGTGGTGGAGCACTGGATCGAGGTGGCCAAGGTACTCTTAGGGGCCCTTTCTGGGATCCTAGAACCCCTCTTTGTCTTATGAGCTCTCAGGACCATAGGCCCTCCCTGGCTGTAGCACAGCCCTGCACTCTCCTCACTTCCCACCCAGACTACTACCTTGGATTGAGTGTTGGTGTCGCACACTGGGCCCAGAGCTGTCCCTCAGGGGATTTCTCTGTGCCTATCTAATCCAAGAGTGGAGAAATCAGCTGATGGGGCTGGAGCTGGAGCAGGGGGGTACTAAACCCCACTTTATGGCTCATTCTTTCTCTCTTCCCAGGAGTGCAGAATCCTTAGGAACTTTTCCTCATTCTATGCTGTCATCTCTGCTCTTCAGAGTCATTCAATTCACCGTCTGAAGAAGACATGGCAGGAAGTTTCCAGGTGGGCAGGCCTCACGCCAGGAAGCACCAGGGTGGACCAGGGACCCTGTGGGGGCTGGGCATTGCCATTCAGGGAGCCTGGGAGGCAGCAGCTCCTGAGCAGGGGCCTGGCAGTGTCGTGCTCTAGGTCCCCACATGACCTGAGGTCAGCTTTTTACCTCAGCACTGGTTCCTTCCTCTGTCAGATACAGAGTCGAGTAAAATGGGAGCATGTGAAGTGTTTGCTTCTCAGCAATACTCTGTCCAATTGAAATCCACATGTGTGAAAACCAGCTGCTCATGAAATGGGAATTGGGATCCCCATTGTGTCCACATGAGAGCTCAGACCCAAGTCCTATGATATCCTGCAGCACTCAGAGCTACCTAGTTTCAGCATCACCCATCCAGGCCGTCCAAGTCCTAGGTGGCTAAAATAAAGTGGAATAGCCCCTACATCCTCCCACTCACTCCCACCTTTCTTCTCCCTTCTTGCTCTCCCTCAGGGACAGCTTCCACCTATTTCAGAAGCTGTCTGAGATGTCCCCAAATGACAACAACTACTCACAGAGCAAGGAGCGGCTCATCAAGGTAAAGAGGAGGCCGGGGTTTCTGAGTGGGATGTGGTTTTCTTAGTTTCTCACTGAAAGTTTTGTTGGAAAATTCTATCTGTTCTTGTGTGGAAGATAGATATGTTTAGTTCATGGGCAGGTGGTGGGGGGCAGTTATAGAACAGTAGGCTGTGGTTCTCAGATGTGGTGGAGGTGGCTGTGATGATTCAGGAGGAGATGGTGAACTGGCAGGATGAGAAGTGTCTATCCATGGGGGACAGTCTCATAACAGTGCCACGTTGGCAATGATGTGTGTGCCAGAAGACCACGAGAAATATTTGGAAGACAGGAAAACATGTCAGGTCCTTCCTGACCATAACTAGAAGCTTCAACATAAAAGAAGAAGCAAAACATTAATGTGCAGTGCTCCAGGTGGCCCCCACTCTACCTGGACAGTCAGACCTGGCATCTGGGAGACCATTCCTGAGTGGATGCAGGGACTTGCTTCAGACAGAATATTTTGAGTTGACCTTGAGGATCAACTTTGGATATCCTGAGTTGATCCTGGGGATCAACTTTGGTTAGACTTTGGGCAGACTTTGGGGTCTCCACTAAAGTGGGATGGGGTTAAAGGAGGTACTCAGCTAGGCCTCCAGAGACACCCCATCCTCAAGCTCCATGGCTGGGATGATATGAGGCCCCTCACACACACAGTGGGTAGTGGGGTGATATTTCAGAAGAGGCCTCCATCTGAGAGGGAGAAGGCTGTCCTCCAACACCCTGAGTGAATAGGTACAAGTCGATACACTCTTGGATCTCTGTGTCCTCACATGGAATGGAGGTATGACCATCCAGTGGGGCTCACCTTCACAGTGAGGTGTCAAGGTTAAAGGGAGAAAAAGAATGAGGCTGAGCATTCCCACGACTTTGAGGAGGAAAGCATGATGTTCAGAGCATCTGTGCTGCTAGCATGCATCACTGAGAGCTCTGGATCCAATGAGGGGGGTTAGGTCTTTGTCATCAAGTCACAGATGAACAATCAGGCTCAGGAGCCCAGCCCTCTTGCACAAGGTTATGCAGGGATATCAGGAAGTGATGGTGGCAGATTTGTACCTGCCCATGTGGTACAAATCACCCAAGGAACCAGGGACAATGGGTGAGAGGTGGAGAGCCTCACTGACCTCGTCCTCAACCTTGGCAGAAGGGGATCTTTAAGTTATCTACCCTGAAGATGAACCCCAAGAGGACCCAGAAGCAGCAGCAGCAGGAGAGGGTGAGTGTGCCTGAGGCTGGGAGGGTCAGGCCAGGTGGCTTCCAAGTCAGGATGGGGACCTCCTCAAACCCATCCCTCCTGGGCCACATAGCCTGGAAAGCCTCCCTTCAGTGCACCCCCACTGGAACCTTTAGGGCCAGGAGCCATGGGGATCCTGGGGGAACTATTTGCTGCCAGTCACAGCAAGAGCTGGGAATAGGCAACTCTGGGTGGATGGGGTGGGGGAGGAGGGTAAACATCTTGATGAAAGAAAAGGCACTGATGAGAGGTGACTGCAAGGGAGTTTGGGGTCCTTGGAGGTTGGGGAGGGGAAATTAGGGGTGACAGTTCAGTGTCCTGTGCTGTCCCATTGGAAGGCTGGGTGGTCCCTGAGCCTGAGGCTGAGGAGATTTCAGGGAAGGTCTTGGGGACACCTGAGAATCTGTGCTCATCCCCACCCCACCCCCTCCTAATGCCATAGGG
The DNA here is from genome assembly GCF_030445035.2 of Dasypus novemcinctus. Lineage (NCBI taxonomy): Eukaryota > Metazoa > Chordata > Mammalia > Cingulata > Dasypodidae > Dasypus > Dasypus novemcinctus. Next base: position 41,552,110 of record NC_080695.1, read on the forward strand.
TGTCATCCAGGACACTGTCCCATACCTTGGGACATTCCTCACAAAATTTGTGATGATGGACTGTGCCATGAAGGAATATCTGGATGTGAGTGAGCCTGGGGGCTGGGGCAGGGTGGGAAAGGGACCATGAGGCCTGGGATGAGAGGCCCTCCCTGAGCACAGCGCTCTCAGCAGTGGGCACACCGCACCTTCTGGGAGCCTCCCAGCAGCACTGGGAGCTGGGGTGCCATGGGTTTCTTACAGATGAGTAACCAGGGCCTGGTAAAAATGTCCATCTCCCCATGGTCCTCAGAGCCTGGGACTGGAAGGTCTCTCTGTCTCCACTCCCAGTCCCCACTCCTGGTGCCCAGAAGCCTGCCTGGATCCATCCCTGGGCTGGATTGCCCCACACATGTTGACCCTCCAGTGGTGCAGCATGACAGGAACTCAGGGCAATGGGGATGGCAATGGCTGCGGGCCCTTTTATGATGGATGCAAACTCTTTGTCTTCCAGGGAATGATGGTCAATTTTGAGAAAAAAAGGAAGGTGAGCAGCTGTGGCCATCATTTGTGACAATGTCTGGGCTGGGGTGAGGAGGAGAAAAACAGAGACCCTCCTGGGTAGGACACCCATGACCGCTTAGGTAGACAGGAAGAGTTTTAGGAGAAAAGACAGCCTTTTCTGGAGGGTGGGGGTTATACGTGGGATGAAGGACAACTTCGTGGAGGATGAGTTGTGTGAAGTCAGCCCTGAGAGCAGGTAAGCCTGGGTGGGAGTGGAGGAGTGAGGGGACCCACAGGAGCCAAATCAGCCCCTGGCCCCCTCCCACTCAGCAAGCCCACACAGGCCTCAGTGGCACCACTTCTTTCTTTTGGCCCCAGGAATACCAGATGATTGCTGAGCTCCAGCAGCTCCAGGCAGGCTGCTGCTTTGACACCCTTGTGCCCAGTGAGCCATTTGCAGCCTGGTTTGGGGCCATGGAGCAGCTCAGCGAGGCTGACAGGTGAGGCCAGGATAGACTCAGGCCATGGTATGGCAGGATTGCCCTGGTGGCTCCTGGGTCAGCATAGGACCTATTCCCTGAAGAGAGCTGGGACACACAAATGCCGCCGCTGTGCATACACTGGGAAGGAGGACTGAGGTGTGGCTCCCAGAAGCCTCACAGCCACCACTCTGTCCTGCAGCTACCGCCTGTCTTGTGAAAGGGAGCCCCCACCCCAGGCAGCCAGTTAGAGCTTAAAGACTGATCACTTCCCAGAAGGCCTTGGAGTGAAGCGTGAGTTCCCCATCCAGGGTGGCAAGTGTGGGCTGGCTTGGGGCTCAGGGGAGCCTCAAACTAAGTGTGGGATTTGGAGCCTGACAGTTTATTGCTGGGATCCCTTCTCCACTCCTGAACAACCCTGCAAATGTGGTGAGTCACCCCATTTTGGACCTGTTTCCTCATCTGTGAAATGAGGTGATGCTGCCCCATCTCTCAGGCAGTCTGAGTCCACTGGCTACTACTCATGGACCAAACACTTAGCAGGGTACAGTCGTAGCAGGGCAGGGGTTGGTTGCATCCCACGTGAGGACCCCAAGTTGAGATGATCCATCCATGAAGCCTCCAGGCCCCCGACTCTGAGCCCAGTGGTAGCAGCACCTCCCACTCCAGTGTCCAGCTCCAGGGTGCCCTTGACCTCAGCCTCGGGGATGCAGCTGACTCACCTCCCAAATGCAAGGCCAGCTCCTCAAGGTCTACTCTGGAAATCCACCTGGACCATGTCTCAGAGGCCCAACATGGCCAGGAAATGAAGGCAACTGGAAACAAAGGGGTTAAGGATGTTTGACTTCTATAGAACTTTTAGAGACTTCTTAACCTTTTTTGTTCCACAGACCCCATTGCCAGTCAGGTTAAAACCCCTTCTAAGAACATAGCAGCAATTAGTTTTATGACATTCAAAATCAGCATGTCTTTCAATTAAATTTTAGGATTATTCAAAATTAATTAAAATTATTTAATCTCACAGACACCTGGTTAAAAATCCCTGTTCTAGAGCCTTCTGGAGCTTTTAGAGCAGGTCTGGGTTTCCCTAAGGCTCCAGGCCTTCTTCTGATCTTGTTGTCCCCAGAGTTTGAGGAGTCCATCTCAACATCGACACAGAACTGTTCCATTGTAACATCAGCATCTGGAGGAACATCCTCGTCCTCCTCCTCCATCAAATCCAGGGCCACCGGAATGAGCAACGTGCCCTGTGGCTCACGGCCGCTTTATAACCAGCAGGTGGGCGACTGCTACAGCCTGGATGAGGACAATGGCACTGTGTACAAAAGCATCCTGGTGAGCTTGGTGGGAGACGCCCCCTGGCCCCTCAGATTTCAGGCAGTAGACACATAAGGAACAACATGTTCCTTCCCTGCCATCCTGGAATAAATTTCTTTATGGGTGGGGAAGGACAGCCAACTACAGGAGCAAGAAGAGCGTGTGTTTAATGGCAGTCAGTGTCAGGATGGGGGATGGAGGGGTTGAGGCTGGCACGCTGAGTGATGATGGCCTGGGAAGAGCATGCTGAAGCTTCCCCAGAGAGGAGGAAGGAGAGGACAGCCTGCCAGGCGCTAAGGAAGGTGTGCGCTTGGCTGGACCGAGGAACAGCCAGGAGGCCAGGGCTGAAAGAGCAGGGGTCAAGGGGAAGAGCTGAGGTCAGAGAGGTGTTAGGAGCTGGGTCACATCAGGCACTGCTGGACAAACTAGACTTTCTCAAGTGGGGAAACAAGAGCCACAGCAGGGTCAGAGCAGAACAGGGACAGCTGGGGAACTTTGGCCTCAAAGTGGAGGTTGGGCCATTCTGTAGAGACACTGACCAGTGAGGGGCTGCTGCTGTGACCCAGAGGGGAGGACAGGGGTGGTCCTGGGTAGTTGCTGTGAAGGCATGAGCAGGGGCCACATCCTGGATGGGATGTGCAGAGGGAGCCACCCCAGCCCGCACTGCACAGAGGCTGGCAGTGCTGTCATTTCACATATGGTTGTACTAAGGTGTCACTTGTTTGACCCTTAGCCTGAGCCTTGCCTGTGCCCTGGCCCTAGTGTTCAAAGCCAGAAAGGCCTGGACCTTGTTGACAATGGCTGCATCCTGGAACCCAGGGCAGTCCTGATGTGCCATGGGTTGTCATCCAGCCCCCACTCCTCATTGACATCTGGGCTTGGAGTAGATGTCCTGTGTTCTGCCTTGAGGTGCCACTGCTACCTGAAGGTGTCCCGGAGGGGCAGGGTCTGGACAGCAGAATTCCATGAGGACAAGCTGTCTCCCATGATTGGAGGCAGGAGGTGTCAGAGAGAGACCCAGTTTTCACTCCCCAGTCTGCGCCCTCTGCTGCATGGTCACCCTCTGTCCCCAGGGCCCTGGGAGCCCATAACACTTGTGGAGACCAATGACCTAGGGTTCAGCCTACAAGGCAGGGGTTTGTACCCACCCTGGGAAACAACCTCAAGACAGAGGTGTAGGTTCTTATAGGAGATGGGCTAAGGAATGATTGGAAAAGCCCCCCTCATTCCATGGAACTCTCCCTGGGGAGCAGAAGAAGACAGCGAGGACGCTCTAGACACAGCCCTGACCACTAATGACTCCACAGGGTCTCAGGCAGCTGCACTCTCAGGGAGTCGGCTCCTGAACCCATACCCTGAGACCCTGCCCCTTGACCCACCCAGGTGACCAGCCTAGATAAGGTTCCAGTCGTGATCCGCAAGGCCATGGACAAACACAACCTGCATGAGGACAAGGCAGAGGACTACAAGCTGGTGCAAATCATAGGGGACCGAAGTGAGTCAGAGGCCAAGTTGGAGAGGGGATGGTGGAAGGGGTAGGTGTGAGCACCATGTCCCCAGCCCATTGACCTGAGTTCCTTGGCCCCAGTAAACCTGACAGCAGGGTGAGTAGGCACCCTGTCCACACACCAAGTCACCCCAGACACTACTCACCACCCACAGCATCTTCTCCCTGCCTGCTCCATCTCCCTCTTATGTACCCTTCCCTGGACATGTCCAAGCCTTTGGGAAACCAAGTACAAAGCTAACATCGTTGAGGTACCTAGATAAAGGGCTTTTCACCTTGGTCCATTGGAGAGATGGCCAAGCAGAGTGACTCAACTTGAAGTGCACTCTCTGGACAGAGGGGGTGACTTCCTCATGACTGCATCAAAAGCCTCATGACTGGTGGACAGAAGCATCAAATGTGCTACAGACCATGTATTTATGATGGTGAAAACTAGACAAAATCTCCTTGATCCCTTTTGGATGCTCTAAGGAACCAATGCAATCCTAAGACTGGGAAAGGGAAAGAATCCAGAAGGACAGCACAATCCCAGAGCCAGGTGTCCTGAGCTCCTTCCCTTTAGATCAATTTCTCAAGCATCCAAAGGGGAGAGAAAATAGCCCACACATGTACAATAAGATTGACTCTATTCTTGTCACTGAGGTGATGCCCCTCTCCCAGCCATAGCCCATGCAAATTAAAATGACCCCCACCATTCCTAGAAGTGGGTTCTAAATGCCCTCTCATCTTTCAAATCAAACATGGGAGCTGTGAGGTGTGAAATAGGGCAGAAGACCCCACACTACAGGACAGGAAGCTCGAGGATTAGAGAAGCTAAGAAAGGAGATGAGAAGCCACATCACTGAGGACAGAGTATAAAATCCAGTCCAGTGTTTCTTCCTAGCTGGCTCTAGGCCAGGAAGACAGGAAAACAGGATCAAGGTATAAATACTTGCTCAGTGTCAGATGCTGCATGGTCGTGGAGGCCTTCGGGAGCCCTGCTCAGGAGGCCAGGGCCAGGCCTGGGCCTCAGGTGTCCTGTCCTGGGTAGTGCTGGATTCAGGGGACATGCACTGGGTTCCAGAAAGCCAAGTTCAGGTCCAAGATTCTGAACAGTGAAGCCTGCAGGGGATTGAGTGTGGGAGTAGATGACTTCTTGGCAGCTCCCTTTGAGGTTGGCAGTTGTGAGTCAGAGTCACTTTTGAACCAAGATTCCTTCATTTTCAGCTGTGCCTCTGTAGAGTCTTTCCTTCAGGTGGGTATTCACAGGGCCCCTTTTCGGTCTTGGAGTTGGATTAGGAGACTCAGGGCCTGAGCTAAAGCCTGCTCTCATGAGGGCACAAAGGGGTGTGGTGTCCTGTGGTCCCCCGGAGCACAGCTGACCACTACTCTGCCCCTTTCTGCAGTGTGGGAGATCCCAAACAGCTTGAATGTTTATGCACTGTGGATCCCTCGGCCAATCTTCACTTTATTCTTATGAAGATGACCAAGCCCTTGGATGCCAAGATCAAAAACAAAGCTATCTCAGCCTTTCTGGGGATGAAGCAGAAGGGTCCCAAATTCTGAAATGGGACATTCTAACTGAACCCTGGTGCCCACCCACCTCAGGGTCCCCCTTCTCACAGCTGCCTGGCCAAGTAGTTTGGCTGATCTCAGCCACAGTGGGCTGGGCCAGGCAGGCACTTCCCTTCCCTTTCCTCACTCGCCAGGTAACCTGGGACATCCCCAGACTCCACTGGAACCCCTCTTGCCTGGTGTGACTCAGCAAGAAAAGTAATATATATACACACACCAATTGGGAGAGACAATATTTCTCTAGTGTAAATAGTTAAACTTAGATGTGCATATTTATTATTAAAGTTCTTGTTTCTACTAGAGCCTGGGAGTTCAGGTTTGGTTCTTTCATTTACTGTGTTAATTGAAATGACATGCAAGCTCTGACATTGTTCATTCAAACCAAAAATCATGCAGAGTCATCAGTGTATTTTATATGGGAGAAGAGAAAAGAGCCAGCCACCCTTTCTGGGTTTACTGAAGCAAACACAAATTCCCTCTCACAGAGCAAAAGTGCATTTCAATATCAATGCACCTGGAAATCTGGGACCCCCAATTAGGACTATGGGGTTTAGAGACTTACATCAGCACTATGGAGGGAAAAAATTAGAACAAAGCTTGCAATATGGAAAGGAACAGAACAGATTATTAGCACATGGCCTATAGCAGTTTGATATAATTGATGAATTCCAAAAAGAAATATTGGATTATGCTGGTAATCTGATCTGTGCCTGGGCATGACTGAGTTATGATTAGGGCTTTGACTGGGCCAGGTCATTAGGGAGTTGAGTCTCCACTTGTTGGTGGGTGGGGGCTAACAGATAAAAGGCATGGCAAAGGACAGAGTCGGAGCTTCTGATGTCAGGGTTTCTGATATTGGAATTTTGATGTTGGAGTTTGATGCTGAAGACTTAAGCTGGAGCCCCAAAAGTAAGCCCACAGAGGAAAGAGAAGCCAGCAACAAGAAGAAACGAACCTTGAACCCAGAGTAAAGCAAGCCCCAGAACGTAAAAACCCAGGAAGCCTGAACCCTTGCAGACATTGGCAGCCATCTTGCTCCAAATAGACTTTGGTGAGGGAAGTAACATGCTTCATGGCCTGGTATCTGTAAGTTCCTACCCCAAATAAATACCCTTTATACTCAGCAGATTTCCTGGTATTTTGCATCAGCACCCCTCTGGCTGACTAATACACGGCCCAAGGGCTGCCAGAACTCTGCCTCCTCAGTTCCTCTCTAGGGCACCACGTTCAAATCTTTACCTTAGATTTCATGCTTTGGATCCTTATTGCTGGCACCAGAAATCCTTTTCCTTATGAGGGGTCTGGGGGAATTGACATGCAGCTTTTAAGGCTCTAGTGGGCCTTGTGCCATAAGCATGACTGATCCCTAGGAATTAGTCTTCTCACTTCCCTGCCACTCCTTGTGCAATTTCATAACCCAGGAAATCCCTGGCAGGCCCCAGCCTCTGTGTCTGGTACCTGGGGGTCCCCCTCCCCAGCTTGGGCCTGAGGCATCAGGCATGAGCTTTGGTGCCAGGACAAGGGAACTTATTCCTGCCCCCTATAGACCCCACACACCCCTTCCTGTGGGTAGGTGATATCTGGGGCAGTGGGGTTCCAGGTCCACCATCTTGGGATCACAATTTTACAGTCTCAGTTGTGTTGTTATCAACTTGTCCTCAAGGAGAGTTAGGACCAGAGCTTTTAAAGCTTGCATCCCCTGGGAGGGCTGTGTCCATTGTCCAAAATTTGTGCTTTGCCTCTGTCAAGGGCATGGGGGGAGGGGGGGTGAACCTTTCTTCCTGCATGGGGAGCGCATAAGGAAGGGCATGATGGGGGCGGGGGCTGGGATTGCCACCAAGGCTAATGACCTCCAGCCTTGCACAGAGACTCACCACAAATTAAATTACTCATGGGCTTCCTGTCTGGTGAATGGGCCCTGTCCTGAGCTACCCCTGCATGCCCTCCCCAGGATTCCCCATGATCAGGAGCTAAATGGTTAACACCTGGCAGAGCACTGAGCCTGGGCCCTGCACCAGCCTCCTGCCTGGGCAGGTCAAGTACTGTGAACATCATTCCCTGGATCCCTCCTGTAACTTCAAGAGCCAGATGGAGTGACAGATCCTGGGTTATCCCCCCTTCTCCCTGAACACCACAGGTATCTCCCAGGCACAAAGCTGGCCTCTCTCCTTCCAGGGAGGCCTTTCAGTGCAGCCTCTTCTGAGCCCAATGCTGGTCCCCCACAGCCCAGGTTGTGGCTAATGTCGCACAGGGGTCCTGGGAGGGAAATGGTGAAATGGAAGCCATTCGGTAAATGAAATCAAAATGAACTGTGACCCTCCCCAAGAGAAAGGGATGTGCCAGATCCCAGTCTTGTCCTGGGCCAGGAGAAAAGCACTGGTGTCTGAAAGGTGTCTCCTGCAGGCCTGGGGGGCTCCTGAGAGCAGATTTAATATATCTTGTGCACACCAATGTGAAAGAAGGGGGCTCATGTCACCCTTTGGGCTCCCTTTGGTCAAAGTGCAGTGACAGTACCCAGAGGAGACCACATCTGCACCGAGCCTCCATCTCACTCATTGCTTGCATCCTCCCTCCTACCCCTCTGCTAATGTCTCCCCACTGCCTCCCCCAGGCTAACCCTAGCAGCAGCCCTGCAGCACTCTCCCTGGCTCCCATGCCTCCTGCTTACTCCCTCATGGCCTTCTTGTCCTTACTGATGGCTGGAACATGATGCTGGTAAAGATACGGCCACCCATGTTGTTGGTCCATGTTGCCTGCTACACAGTCAATGTCAGCAGAATTGGCGTACAGGTTGACGGGATCGTGGGGATCAAGTCTCCACTGATGACTGGGCCAAAGCCCAGATAGTGCAACTTGAGCTCTGGGTGCAAGAGCCAACAGGTTCATGCACTGTCCATTGTTCACCTAAACTTCCTCTAGGCCTCCAGGGGCCCAAGTTGATCCCATCCCTATGGGGATGCAGTCCAATGCGCCTTCCTTCTTTCACCTAGAGTGGGGTTTCTCAACCGCGGCACTACTGACATTTTGGGCCAAGTAATTCTCTGTTGCCGGAGCTATCCTGTGCATGTAGGATGTTCTACCCCCAGATGCCAGTAGCAGCCCCTACCCAGTTTTCACCATGAAAAATGTTTACAGACATTGCCAGCTGTCCCCTGGATGCAAAATAATCACCCCGATGAAAAACACTGTGCCTTGCAGTCCCCCTTCCCCCACTTAAGTCCCCATACCCCAACGATCAGCAGCATCCAGTCACACTTGCCAACCAGGGGAATTTATAGTTCACCTTCAAGCATGGGGGTGGGTAACCCTCAGTTACTTGGAGGTATCATCCAAGGGGCAGCCCACTTCTCGGCCATGTGGGAGGGGATTAGCTGCCCATCGCATTTACCCTTTGACCCAGAACGGCAGGTTCTTCTGGAAGACCCCGGGGTTCAGCACTACCACAGTGCTTTGACGTGCCATCTTGCCTGGCACCAGAAGTCTCTCCTGGCAATTTATCATCATCTGGTGTGACATCAATATCAGTTTACCCTCCAGCCCCCCACTAGAATCGATCTCCATGAGATAAGGTACTGTATTCCAGGGACCTACATCAGTGCCCATCACACAAGGTGCTCAAGAAATTCTAGATTTAGGAAAGAATATTGCAGCTTTGGATTTATTCGCACCAAAAAAATCCAGTCCAGTGGGCCTTTTTCTCTTACAAGTAAGACACAGACTTAGAACTTAGTAACTTGCTGGTGGTGAGGCAGCGAGTAAATGTTTGAACATGGTTCCTCCGACTTCAAAGGCCAAGCACTACCCTCTGCTACCTCCAGCAGAAGTTGGTTTTTACCAAGGCAAAGAAGATAGGGTGGATTTTCCTGAAAATAACAGAGTCGTGCCCAATCTATCTCCTAGTTTTCAAAACCTTTAACCGACCCTCCCTCCGCAGAGACCGGTGGGCTTCCCCGCCCTCCTACGGATGAGAGCCACGCCCCCAGGAAAGGGGGTGGCTGGGAACCCTGCTAACCCTAGAGGGGTACCTTGGGTGCCAGGGCAACCGCCCGCCTTCAGGCCGTGCGGGCAGGCAAGCGGCTCGCCCCCCACGTGCCGCGGACACAGCGGGCGTTGCGCACCGGTTTCGGCTGGAGGGCTGAGGAGGACCTGAAAGGGCTTCCAGAAGGTGGGGGAGCGGGGCCCCTGGGCGCAGGGCCTTCCCTTCAACCCGCGGGCTCCGCGGACGTCCTGGAGCTGCGCGGGCTGTGGGCTGGGGTGGGCGAGGGGACAGGACGGGGTGGGGTACGGCCTCGGGCGGGCGGGTCTGCTCCACACACCGGAGACGCCAGTCATTGTCGCGGGCCTCAGGCTGCTCCCGCGGCCCCTGCCTCCGCGCCACGCCGGTGTCCGGAGAGTAGTGATGGCGAGTCCAGCGTGCGGGGTGTGGGCTCCAGGAAGGGCGGGTTCAAGACCCAACGGAGACCTTGCGCGCCTTCACTTTTCCCAGGAAAACTTCCGAGCGTGAAGCACAGAACAGTCCTTCCTCCTCCTCCGCTCCCGAAGCCCGTCTGGGAAGGCGCCGCGCCGGGGCCAGAGCCGCCTCCTGGGGGATTCTGCCCTGGGGAGGTGGAGCTCAGCGGGGCCTCCCCGACCCTCGCTCTCCGGCGCCTTCCAGCCTCCCGCGTAGGACCTGAGGCCGCGCCCCAGGCGGGGTCCCAGACAGCGGCCTCCAGGGGGAGCCGCTCGGCGGGCGACCGAGAGGCCGTCAGCGGGGCGCGTGACCCGGGCCGCGAGCGGGAGGGTCTACCAGCAGATCTTCCCCGCTGCGGGAGGGTCTACCAGCAGGTCTTCCCCGCTGCGGCAGGCACTGGCCCCCGGCCCCGCCTTCCTCCTTGTCTCCCGACTCCCCCTCCCCCCCCCCCCAGCGCCTCCTTCTCTGGTGCCCTTTTCTGCTCCTCCCATCCCCACCCCATACCCAAATTCCCCTTGCTCTGAGGGCTTTCCTGGAGGGGAAGCCAATTAAATAAAGGATTTTGACATTGCTTTGAATTTAAAATTCCTTCTTAATGGCTTTTAAAATGTGTGGATAAAGAAAAAATTCTCATCTTGAAGATTAGAACATTTAAATTAAAATTTAAGCTAGTTAAAGATAGCCAGAATTAATCTTTCTGTGCCCTGGTTCTTTTCCCCAAGCATAAAAGCATTACTGGGTTTTTTGTTTATTGTTTTCTTTTTAAAAAAAAAGAAAAGAAAAGAAAAGAAAAGAAAAGAAAAGGGTTTGATTCTCTGCCAGTGTTTTAAATGTGCTTTTGCCCCTCGCTGGTATCTGGAGACCCTATCCCAGGGCAGTGTGAGCAGAAGTCTGTTGTTCAGCCTGGGGCCTCCTGTAACAATTAAAGTAGCCTGTGCTGATGGCCATTGAGGTTGTTGAAATTTCCTTGTGATGTATAAAGTACTGTACAGACAAAGCAAGGCTCTGAAAAGAAACACACAGAACTGAACCCTCCTTTGGAGTCCTGCAGTACTTATTTAAAAAGGATTTTCATTCCTAATTTGAGTCCTGAATAATGTTCTCTCTAGAAAGTTTCAAAATAACAAAATATAAAGAAGGCAAAGAAATGATTAAAGAAACTACTCCCACAATCCTGCAACAAGCCATTCTTAGTCCTTTGGCTTATTTCCTTCTGGTCATTTTTCTGTGCATTTTCAAATTTTGAAATTATACTGTATAATTTTAAAAATATTTTAATTAATATTTTCACACAATGTCATCACATGAGCATTTCCCCTAGTCATAATTCTTTGTTGGTCTCATTATAAATATCTTTATAGCCTTCCATTGAATGGATGTACCCTGTTTACTCAACCAACCCCCTCTTTCTAGTCAGTTCCATATTTTCCAGTTACTCATGAGTATAAAAGAAAGCCCAGCATGACCACCTTGGACAGTTTAAGTGACTATCTAAGGACAGGGAGAACCCTCTTCCAGGGTGTGTGTGGTGCAGGCAAAGAGCCTTCTAGGGGCAGCAACCACTTGACCTTCTAAGAGCAGCAGGGTGGGCCTGAGGGTGCCAGGGAGTGTGTGGTGTTGACCCGCTGATCTGTGGCTTCAGGTGCATCTGGTCTGCTCCCTGGCGGTCAGCAGGAAGCAGGTGGTGGAGCATTCTGAGAGCCTGAAGAGCAGCAGGACACCCTTGATGAAGAAGGTGGAAATTCCTGAAGGGGAGATGCTGTCTCCTTGGCAGCAGAACTGGGTGCATAGTCTGCCCAATGACTGGGCCACAGAAAACCCTGTGCTCTACAGGTACATCCTGCTGTCCAGCCACACCCCATACCCCACATCCAGTGTGTAGCTCAGAGACTTCAGAAACTCAAAAAGAACTCATCATGGGAGCAGGTGTTGCTAAGTGGTTGAGTGCCTGCTTTCCACGTATGAGGTCCCAGTTTCAATACCAGTACCTCCTAAACAAACAAAATGAAACACCAGAGCTCCTACAGGATGAATCCTAGGTATGAGTGAAGGCACAGGTCCTTACCCTGAAAGAGGGAGGCCATAAAACCTGCCCTGCAGGAGTGTTTGCTTCTCCCTCCACTCTCCTGCATGCCAGTAATTACTGTCTGAGCAGCTGGGGCCAAGCACTGAGTGTGGAGGCCCACCCGCAGGGACCTTGAGGCCTTGGTGGTAAGTGAATAAGCAGCTCCCCTACCCCAACTTGTGGGAAGGTTCAGAAGCCAAGGCAGAGGCTGTGAGAGAGCGGGCAGGAGACCTCTAGTGATGGTTTGGACAGGGAACAGGGTTCTGGGAGTCCCAGGCAGGGAACCAGAAGTTCTGCTCTCAACATGTTAGATTGAGATTCCCAAGCAGGTCATTTCAGCTCCCCGAGGTCAGACTCCTCAACTGAGGTAGAAGGAAAGGAAAGGAGGTGCCACCTCTTCTCCCTCAGGGCTCTGGTGAGAGGGGGTTGAGGCGGGCTTCTCTTCCCCTCTCCAAACTCTGCACAAGATAGCCCAGTCTGGGACTCAGGAAGAGAAGGCAGTGCTCCTCCACCCGCCTTTTGTTTCTCCTTCTCCCCCTTCGTGGTGTGTCAGTCCTTGGCTTAGGTTCAGGGACTGATCCAATGCTGAGTAAAGTTCTCTGCCTTGCCCTCCCCTTTGACCTTCCAGGGTAACCTGCCCTAAGGCTTCTGACCCTCAGAACCCTTAACTACCTATAGATCGGCAAATCCACTGCCCACCCAAGCCCCACCTCAGCCTGATGGGGGCTTGAGTTCAGATTGCCCACCCTGTAGACCCCTGCCTGGTGCCCTGGGCCTTGGAATCACAGGGGCCTGTCATGGAGTGCCAGGGCTGCTGCTTATAGTGTCGTCTCTAAGCCCTTGTCTCCCCTCCTGTAAAACAGCCACCCAGCTCCCTCATAAGGTGCTGCCAGAGCAAATGACACATGCTGAGCACTTAGCAAAGCCCTGGCTCTATGCAGCTGGTCATGCCCCCTCAGATTCTCTGTTTCCTCCTGGACCCCAAAGCCATGACCAGCTCCCTGAGGGCAGGGGTGGTGTCTTCATTTGTAGAGGCCTGTCTGCTCCTAAGAGACTCTCCTAAGAGACAAAGAGCTGCTCTGTTCTCTGTGCTTCAGGGAAAAGAAAGCAGCCCAGAAGGAAAAAGCCCAAGAGAGTGAGAGCACCACCGCTGCTGGAGAAGTCCAGGGCCTCAGGGACACTGTCGGTGAGCCTCTGTTCCTGCTGGGAAGGGCACACCTGGCCTGGGCAAGACAGAGCCCCGTGGGCAGGTCTCCTGGGAGCTCTTTGGAGGAAGCACCTGCTGCTCCCAGTGTGTCCTTTCTGCTCAGCAACAACCTTCAGGGTATTCTCCCCTTGGGTGTCAGGTGTCAGGGGGTGGGGCGGTGGCAGAAGCCCTGACCATTGTTTGTGTATTGGGCCCCTCCAGTGGGCTCCCAGTGGGTGCTATGGTGGTGCAGGGCAGGGCAGGAACCTTATCCAGCTCTGTGGTCGTAGCTGCCTTCATCGGTCAGCTTGATTTTGCACATTTACACACTGTGAACCAGAGTTAAACTGTTTGCTGCTTTTGTTCTGGGCAGGGTTGCTTCCCCACCACCTAAAAATGGAATTTAGAGGATTTTAGTTTCCCAGGTCTCAAATGAAAAAACTACTTGAAAGTTAAGTAAAGGGCTACAATTTTTAATCGTGAATGATTGGTGTAGGGATTTGTGATCAAAAAGGACCTCTTAATTTCATTTGATAATTCAAAACTGATAAGCCTTTTTGTTTTGAAACTCCACAATTTTTTAGGTTGTGGTAAAATGTAATAACATAAAAATCATCTAAACCAGTTTTAATTATTTATTTATTTTTAAAAATGATTTATTTTTTCTTGCCAAATTGTCCTGACTAGGACATCCAGTACAGTTTTGAACAACAGTAGTGACAGCGGGCATCCTTGTCTTGTGTCTGATCTTAGGGGGAAAGTTTTCATTGTTTTGCCATTGTGTATGATGGCGGCTGTGGGTTTTCCATAAATGCTCTTTATTATATTGAGAAAGTTCCCTTCTATTCTTAGTTTTCTGAGTGTTTTTATCCTGTAAGGATGTTGGATTTTGTCAAAAGCCTTTTCAGCATCACTTGATATGATCATGTGTGGTTTTCTCCCCCTTCTTTCTAGGAATGTGGTGTATTGTGATGATTTCTGTTGGTTTTCGTTTCTTGAGCCACTCTTGCATTCATAGAATAAATCCCAGCAATGTATGTATAATCCTTTTAATATACATTTGGGTTCATTTTACCAGTATTTTGTTGAAGATTTTTGCATCTATATGTTTAAGATATATTGGTCTGTAATTTTATTTTCTTTGCTGTCTTTATCTGGCTTTGGTATCATGTAATGTTGGCCTCATAGAATGATTTATGAAGTGGTTCCTCCTTCTCTACTTTTTTGTAAGAGTTTGAGAAAGATTAATAGGATGTTTGATAGTATTCTGCAGTTAAGCTAGCCAGTCCTCCACTTTTCTTTGTTGGGAGATTTTCATGATCAATTCAATCTCTTTGCTTATTATACTTCTGTTGAGATTTTCTGTTAGTTCCTAATCAGTTTAGGTAATTTGTATGTTTCTAGGAAGTTTTCCATTCCATCCTTGTTATCTAATTTGTTGGCATACAATTGTTCATATTATTCTTTTATAATCATTAATTTGTAAGGTCAGTAGTAATGACCCTTCTTTCATTTCTGAAATTTGTTATTTGTGCTCTTTCTCTTTTTTTTTTTTCAGTCTAGCTAAAAGTTTGTCAAATTTATTGATCTTTTCATGAACTGACTTTTGGTTGTGTTCATTCTATGTTGTTTTTCTTTTCTCTATTTCATTTATCTGCACTGTGATCTTTACTTCTTTCTGGTAACTTTGGGTCTGATTCCTCTAGGTGTCAAGTTAATGACTTTTGATCTTTTTTTTTTTTAATGTGGGCATTTATATCTATAAACTGTGCCCTGTTTTCCCTGCCTCCCATAGTTAATGGTATGTTGTGTTTTTGCTTTCATTCATTTCTAAATGTTTTCTAATTTCCTTTGTGATTTTATTCTTTGACATATTGGTTGTTTAAAATTATGTTTTTTAATTTCCAAATATTTATAAGTTTTTCAGATTTCCTTCTTTTATTGATTCCTAGCTTCATTCCCTTGTGGTGAGGTAGATAGTTTGTATGATTTCAATCCTTTTAAATTTACTAACCCTTGATTTATGGGCCAATATATGGTCTATCTTGGAGAATGATGCACATTCTTGAGAAGAATGTATAGTCTTCTGTTGTTGGGTGGAGTGTTCTGTTCATGGCTGTTAGGTATAATTGGTTTACAGTGCTGTTGTTCAGGTCCTCTGTTTCCTTAATGATCTTCTGTCTCAATGTTCTAGCAATTATGAAAGCCAGGCCCTGAGCCTCAACAGACTTGCAACACCTACACTCTGGTTTATTGGACTTACCCCACTCAGCTAACATGGAGGTGAAGAAGGTCAACCACCACACCAGTGAGCCAAGAATGCCTACAGCTGAAAGCAGGAGAATTGCATCCAGCATCCATGTGGAATCTAAGCCCCCTCTTGATATAGATGTGGAGTGGATGCAACCATTCTGAGGTCCACAGGATGGAGGAATAGAGTATGGATTAGAGTAGACTTACTGATATTCTATTCATGAACTATTTTGATTAGTAATCGAAGAAAATGAAGCACTGGTGTGGAGAAAGTGGTCATGGTGGCTGCTGGGGGTAGGGAGTGGGAGGAAGAGACGTGATGTGGGGGTGCTTTTGGGACTTGAAGTTGTCCTGGGTGGTGCTGCAGGGACAGTTACCAGACATTGTATGTCCTCCCATGGCCCACTGGGTGGACTGTGGAAGAGTGTGTGCTATGATGTGGACCATTAACCATGAGGTGCAGTGGTGCTCAGAGATGTATTCACCAAATGCAATGAATGTCTCATGATGATTGAGGAGGTTGTTGTTGTGGGGAGAGGAGTGGGGTGAGGGGGTGGGGGGTATATGGACCCCTCAAATTTTTTTAATGTAACATTGAAAAAATAAATAAAGACAAAAATTTTTTGAAAAGTGGCATATTGAAATATCTATTATTGGAGAACTGTCCACTTTTCCCTTCAATTCTGCAAAGAGTTTTTAAAATGTAATTTTTATTCATTTTTAAAAGTTGCATACATCACACAAAAAATTACATAAAAAAATAGGGGATTTTCATACACCCCATTCCCCACTCCCCCCACTTTTCCCAAGGCCATGAACTTTCCCTATATAGAAGCAAGCCACACGGAAAGGCTATTGAGCAAAGGAGGTCCTTTTGTGTATCATGAAGTGTGTGAGGTTCACTTTTGTGCTGGGGTGCTGCCTGCACAGTGGGGGTTGGCTATTGGAAAACAGGTGGCCAAATGATGCCAGTTACCTTACTGCTAGTTTCATGATAGTATTTCACAGTCTACATTTTCTTCCTTCATACTACATTCTCCTACTATTTCTTTACCCAATATTGAAAGCTTTTTCTTTATGATTAAAAACAGTAATATATGATCACCATACAAAATTAAAGCAGTATAGAAGAAGATAAGGCAGAACGTAAAAACTCCCCCTCTGTAATAGCACCTGTTCTCCTCTCAAGGGAGGGTCACTGTTAAACCAGACTGTACAGCTTCCCACACATCTGCAGGGGATCCTGGGCCAAGTGGGTGAGAGTGGGGACTGTGGAACCAAACTGCCCAGGTTCAAGGCCCTGCTCAGCCACTTGCAATCTATGTTCTTTAACCCCCACCCTAAGCTTCCTCACTTGTGAAAAAAATAAATGTAATAATAGAACTTGACTTTTGGCCTCATTAGGAAGACTAATTGAGTTGACCAATACCTGGCACGTGGTAAGTGCTATGTAAGTGTTGGTTACTGTTATTTTATATGTGTTTGCATCTATGAAATACCATTCTGGAACTTCTTTTCTGCATTTAACTGTGTATCTGAGACCTTGGTCCCTTTCCCTTTCTCCATAAGCCTCTGTCGCTGCTGCCAGTCTTTGCTCTCCATCCTCTAAGACAGGCCACAGGGTACACATGTCTGCCTGTGCTGCCTTTTCCTGGAGCTCTGAGGGCAGCCTTATCACTTCCATTGCTTCTCCCCTAGTGCCTGAGAAGATAAGCACCATCACCCTTCAAGGGCAAAGAGACCACAAGAAAAAGATCTATGAGAAAGCTTTGGTGAACTTATGCAAATCAGGATGGGGAGGATCTCCCTCTCCCTCCTCTTCCTTTCACATGCCTGTCCCAAGGTACATTCATCATGGCACACACCCTCACTCTCCACCCCAGCTTGCAGGTCCACAGTGGGTTGCCATAGCCATTTTTGAGTTTTTAGTGCATGCTGGCTACGTGCTGAGCTCGAGATGAGAATAGGTCCCCTAATTCTTGGAACAGCTCCAGAAGTTAGGTTCTGTTATTTTCTCCATTTTGCTGCTGAGGCCTAGAGAGTCTTGCCTGAGGTCACACACCATGCAAGTGGTCAACTGGGAGATGGACCTGAGGTCTGATGTCAAAACTCAGTCAGTGACCCTGCTGCTCAGTCGTAGGTGCTGCCATTGACTGCTCAGTGCCACTGGCCTTACCCACCCCCATACTTGTTTCCCCTTTTCCATTCCAGAGAACCTGTCCCTAGTCACAGTGCTCTCTAGAATGTTTCCTAAATGAGACCAGCCTTCTTGCCTGCAAACCTTTGCCTTCCCCAGTCTTCTCTGACCCCCACATGTCCCTCACCACTTTCTCCCCTAGTATCCCCTGCCTGGATTCACATGCTCTAGATTCTTGGAGCTGCCTCAGTACCTGATGCCAGCTTACCACCTTCCCATGTGCATCCCAAGGATATATGAGCTCAACTGCCACTCATGAGTGCTGAGGCCTTGGTCACATGATCTCACTGAGACTCAGTTTCCTTGTCTGATGTACACTGGAAATTCATTCAGCCAGTTCTTTAATAAGCAGCTGCCATTGCTAGGCTGTGATGGGAAGCAGATGGTTGCCTCTTGTCCTCAGCTGTAATTGTGGGTCAGTGCCTCATATTTTTTTAATGTAATATTTAAAAAAAAAAAATTGTGGTTCAGTGGCTCAGCTCCTTAGGGCTAGGAGGTGATGATCATTTCTGGAGACCTGGCCTGCACTGCCCTGTTGTAGGAGGGCATGAGTGCTGCAGCTGTCACCCTCGTGGCCTGTTTTAGGAAATGGAGCCTCACATCGTGGAGCCAGGAGTGCTTCTTTTGAAAAAGTTGGCTGAGTCTGAGGATGGCATCTGCCAGTCTCTTCACAGAGGTGGACAATGACTTCAACCTCAAGGACTGCACCATCCAAGTAAGGGACCCCCATGGCCGCTCCTCCCCACCCTCCTCTGCCCAGGTCCTGCTCCTGCCCTTCCCTCCTGCTTCCCAGCCTGGCCCCACTTCTCTGTGTAGACTCTGTCAGAGCTGTGGGACAAGGTGGCCAAGAAGTTCTTGCTCTGAAAGCAGTGCGTTAAGGAGCTGGATGAAGCACTGCACTCACTTGAGTTCTTGCGAGCTGATCATGTGTTGGCATGTGGATGGGCTCCTTGGTGATTTCTGCTTGACTGAAAGGATACCCTTCTGTTTCTTTTGATTTCTCCAAGAAAAGAGAGAGTCATTAAATGGTGCCTCATCATTTCTAGCTAAAAAATGTGTTGAAGAAATATGTGGAAATCATAGAAAAAATCTCCTACCTCATGCAACCTGATGTCTACAGGCTGATATATAAAGAAGCCATGGTGAATGTTTTTCATCATCAGGACCACGGGAGGATGCCCCAGCAACTTCTCATGTGTAACATTTCCAAGTAACTGGCTGGCCACTTACGGTTCAGAATCAGCATCTTTATGATTGTACATATTTTCAACAGAATTCTCCTATTTCCCTGCCATCTTAAACCATGCCTATCTACCATAGTGTCATTGTCTTGAGTGCTGATGTTTGTCCTGAGTGCCTGCTGGGCAGGGGCTAAGGCAGGGGGACTAAGTTCATAGTCTCACGGGGACCAGACATATTGGGAGATTGTCACCATTCACTGAGGTTGCTGTGTCTCAGCCACCGTGTTCAGAAGGAGCTACCTGATGCGTCACCATCTCTTGGGCTGTTGAGACCTCAGGGTGGTTTGCAGTCTCCTAAATGACCCCTCCCTGCTGTGTCCAGTTTTCTAGTTCTTATCTCCTCCAATGGCTTCCAGTTCCTGTTGCTGAACCACAGCAGCCTCTTGATTTTGTCCACACTGCTTCCCCCGTCCACATCCCTGTCTTCCCCCAGCTGCTTTCTTAGGGGTGGAAAATAAAAAATTCCGGGTTGTTAATGATGTCTCCAAAGGTAAAGGCAACCCCTCCATTCCAGGAACACTTCTTTTGTCAGGGGTATGTTTTATGTGCATGGCTTTCCTGACCATATGCAGACAGCTGAGCCTGCCAGATAATGGACCTCTTGGCAGCATAGCAGGGCACGAGGAGTCTGGTGTCAGAATCCCAGGAAGTTTCAGCCCCACTCTGCACTTTGGTCTCATGAGCAAAGCACAGACTGGGGATGAGAACAGCCCACCCTCCACACTGCCCACATGGGAAAGCTCCGGAAATGTCTCAGTCCGAGCCTGGAACTCCAAGTCCATCAAATGGGCATGATAATACTTACATGGTTATTGGAAGGACAAGAAAAGAGGCCTCAGCAGTGATAGCTCTCTTTTTCAGATAAATGAGAAGTTCCTAAATTTTATAACATTTTACTCATTAGGAGATTCTGAGCTATCAGTGTTCTGCTTGTTGCAGTGTTTGAGTTCCTGTGCTTATTTTACTCATAACTACCAGCACTGTTTGTGGTCTGTGTGCATTTATATCATTTAATGTGACATAATCCCAACATTGTAAAGAGCATTTTCCCCATACCCTGGTTGTGGGACTGGAGATTTAGGAAGAACTTGCCAGTGACCCCCCAGCTAGTAAGGACAGCTGGCATCAAACCTCAGGATTGGTTGGAAAGCTATTGTTACTGGGGTTTCTACCCTCAGAGCTTGACAGGGTTCTCACCCCTGCCTCATGGCAGAGCCAAGTCCCCAGAAGGCTTTGGGAAATCTGTGGAGACATATTTGGTTGTTTCAGTGGCTAGGAGAAGAGGGAATTGGGAAGACCACCCTCATTTAAGAAGAGTCAGGGATGCCAAGTGACAGAACAGCACCACATAGTGAAGAGTTGTCCGCCTCCTCTCTATCCTCCCTTGCCACATGTGCAGGTGAGAAAGACTGGGAGGATTGCCAAGGAATACTCTAGCACTGATCTCACTTGATAATAGGAAAAAAGAACATGCTCTTAACAATGCTATATGGCTGGTATCAGACAACAGGAGCGCTCTGCTTTGGAACAAATTTATAAAACACATTGAAACCCTTTGACCCCACTGGGGTGCTTGACTCCTTTCTCCTTCTCTAACAAATGCCTTATGTGACCTTGAAGTTGGGGTAAAGCTAACCACACTCAGGGACCAGGTTAAGCCTTGAAAGTTGACCCCATTACCACAGGTGCCTGCTCAGTGCCAGGCAGCTTCCTGGGAGCATCTACTGACCCCTCAGGACTCCTCAGCATCACTCAGACCTGCCATTGCACCTCATCCCCCACCCCTGGACCCCTAACCTTTGGGCTACACCTCCAGCCCCCCCCAACCACCCTCCTGAGCCTCATTTTTTCCTGTGAAAGGCCCCACCCCATCTAAAGCCTTGGCCTCCTGTGACCACAGCTCATAAACCAGGCCGTGCTGGGCAATTGCAGGGCCATTGCCCAGCTGTCTCTCAACCTGATGGAGGCTACCCTGCAGCAGGAGGCCACCATCGCTGGCAGGCCCTGGTTGACACCTGGAAGGCTCTCAAGAAGGAGGCCCTGGTGCAGAGCTTTAGCTCGGGGGCTGCCCACACAGCCCATGGCTCCCTGGGAGTAGGCCCCGGCTGGGGGCTTTTTCTCACTCTCCCTGTTAGTTGTTGCTCAAATTTGCCCCTGGTTTTCTAGTGGTAAAAGTAATATGTGCTCTTAAATGTTAGAGATAGATAGAGGCATAAAGAAGTGAACGCCCACCACTACTCCCTTCCCACAGGGAGAAGCACAGTTAACATTTTAGAATCTTATCTCCCAGGCTTTTGTAGGCCTGTGTTGTATGTGCAGTTTTGTATCTTGTTTTCTTCATTAACATGACTTTATAAGCATTTTCTGAGCTCAGCACAAACTGTTCAAAAATGTTAGTCGCACCAATATTAACATCTACCTATTTATATGTCTATGCATATTAACTTAAAAGTTCACAATATAGCTTCTGTATCACTCTGTTTACAGGTGTACACAATTGCGTATGATTTTATTTTCATGGACACCTGACAATTTATGATATCTCCTTTCCCACACCTGTCCTTTTTATTCCCTAACCCTCCCATCCCTCCATAAGCTCAGGACAAGTGCTATTTTTGGTCGGCAGAATCCTGTTCATTGTCTTTCTTCACCAGCCCTCCCCTGAGCAGTCTCCTCCCTGAGTGCTGTTGGAAGGCTGACAATTCCCCTTGTCCTCTGTGTGGTCCTGGTTCCTACAAGACACAGAGATACTCTCACTCAGCGCCCCTTTCACAGCTCTGAGCCTCTGGGCAGAAGATGCAGATCAATGCCATGTGGTGGCCCGGGGCCATGGTGGGCCTAGGCCTCCCTGTTAGTCCTGGTGACGATGAGGATCAAGGCAGAAATCCTAACTACTTACAGATGCTTTTAGCTCTTGGCACATATTCTATTTAGAGGATTTCTATGAACAGGAAAGCCAGTTAGGAGAACTTGGTATACAGATGAAATAACAAACTGGTGTTATAATATTCATGGAAATAATAAAGCAATAGAGGAATTTCTGTGACTGGAACTGGCAGGTAAGTGGCTTTGAATTGTTGTGTTTTGTTTTGTTTTGTTTTTTGAGGTTCCATGGCCAGGGATTGAACCTGGGACCTCATATGTGAGAAACCAGCACTTAACCACTGAGCCACTGAGTTAGTTTTTTCATTTGTTTCCTTGTTGCTGCATTTTTAAAGATTTCTTTTTATTTATTTCTCTCTCCTTCCCCTCCGCCCCCCCCCATTGTCTGCTCTCTGTGTCCATTCACTGTGTGTTCTTCTGTGTCTGCTTGCATTCCTGTCAGTGGCACTGGGAATCTGTGTCTCCTTTTGTGGACTGCACATATATGTCCATATAAACAAAGATTAAACATAGTAGAGCATCTACTACAACTGTAACATTCAAATTTTTCACATCAATGTTCAAATGTTCACATTTTAATTAAACCTGAATTAAAAATGACATCCACATTGTTATTCAGTTTTTAAGAAAAGAATTGACGAAGACAACAAATAAAAATAATAAAACTTTCCTCAAATATTTCTTAATTAACTTAGATCAAGTACATAAAACCAAAGTATAGTAAAAAACAACACACTAAAAATGGATTACACATGACATTTTCAATATATCTAAGGCCAACTGAGGGAAACATATCCTTATTTAACATATAACTTTTTATGATGGACAAATCAAAACAAAACCTGGTAATATCACATGAGCATATTATCTTAAACTTTTAAATTGAGATCTATTATATATTGTCAGTAACAATTTCTTCTGCCATATGTATTGTTTGTTGAAAGATAGCATGTAATTGTCAAAAGACAGTCTGTTCATCCATTTGCTTTAAAATCATAAAAACAAATATTTACATGGTTAAAGAAGATTCTGTAAAAGAAGATCACTTACAAGTTTTATAACAGACTTAGGGCCTAATATTTACTTCATATGTGGGGTTTTAAGCCCTAGAGAAGAACTCAGTTCTTACAGATGATGTTTCCCTTGGTGCTAGTCCACTACCTACAATTCCATTCTAGCAAGTATACTAACATATGTGGCTGGTAACATCATCAACACAACAATAAAACAACACTCTCTAAATACTGTCTTTCCTGAGAATCCAATGAAGACCTATGAGCTCCTTGAGCTTATCACATTGGAGGAGGCTGGAAAAAACAAAGAGAGCAGCATAGCGCAGGAGCAGAGAGATATTCACAGGTATTTTCTAAAGTGCACTTATGTCCCTGCTTTGTCATCTGAGAAAGACATCTGAACACTAAGATTCACACTTGGGCAACCAGCCAGTGAAAATGGGCCTTTCTCTTACTATTCATCCTTCCAGCCACATATTCATTTAGTCAATAACTATTTCTTGAAAAATTACATGATGTGAAGATCTGAGCAAAATGTGTTCTAGGCAAAAGGAATGACCAGGGTAAAGGCCCCGAGACAAGACTAGTAACTAAGGACTTCTTCTTCTTAGTGATGGGGAGATTGACAGATTAGCACAGGAAGAGAAAGAGGTCTGATCTGGTAGGACATTGTTAGCCATGGATGTTAAAAAGGGAAATAAAGATGTAATAGAGCAATATAAAGGTCCAGTTTCCAGACCATTTTATTGACAATTGTTATCAACATAACAAGTGTGGACTACAATGTGGACCACTGTCCATGTGCTGCAGCAGTTCTCCAGAATGTATTCTCTGGGTGCAATGGATGTTCCACAATGATGGAAGAGTTTGTTGAGTGGGAGGGGTGGCATGGGTGGGGAGGTGGGGACCTCATATTTTTTTAATGTAACATTTAAAAGAAAATAAAGAAGAGAAAAAATGAAAAAAAAACTATTGGGGCGGATGTGGAGAAATGGAATCCTCGTAAACAGTTGTTAGGGACGTACAATGGTACAACCACTAAGGAAAATAGGCAATCCCTTAGTAAGATATATGCAGAACTAGCTGATCATGTAGAAATTCTGTTCCTTGATAGCCCCAAAACTGAAGAAAAATATTCAAGTAATTGTATACAAATGTTCATATCAGCACTATTTACAGTAACAGGTAAAAACAACCCAAATAACTTTCACATAATGAATGGATAACCAAAATGTCTTATATACATATATTGGAATTTTTCTCAGTCATAAAATGGAATAGAGTAATGGTATAAACTAAAACATGGAAAAGACTTGAGAACATGCTAATTGTTTTCAAAACTTAAGCCAGATACAAAAGTCATTTTTTAAAATGGTTCCATTTTTATGCAATATTTATAATATGCAAGTCAATAGAGACAGAATGATGATTAATGGTTGAGGGAAGTGGGGAACATGGAATAACTCCTTTTGTGGGTATGAGATTTCTTTTGGAGTTGATAAAAATGTTCTGAAATTAGATAACGTTGATACACAATATGATGAATGTACTAAATGACAATGAATTTTAAATTGTTAAGTTATGTTATATGAATTTCACATCAATAAAATTGTACAGATACTGTTGAGTTAAAAAAGAATTCAGCTGCTTCTGGATATATATCAATGTGATGATTTCAACCTACAGAACTTTCTTTTTTGTCCTTTTATTTAATTGAGTCTATTTTCCAATAAGATGGTTATTTTTTCTCCATAGCCCTCCCACATTAATGTACAATAGGCAGAAGTGTAAAGAAGTGACCATTGGCTAGATCTGAATAACAAGAATATATCATTGACACCATTTCTGAGAAAGACCAAACTATTTGAAAACATTTTTTAGTGTTTTCCTTTTAAATCTACCCTTGAGAACAAAGATAGATTATTCTTTAAAATATGAAGGAAAATAGATTCCAAATTTATAGAGCATGTTAAAAAATTCTATATTGGAAATTTAGGGAATAATCTTTCATATTACATTGAAAAATGTGCTTACCCTCAGGTCAGACTAGATTTTGCTCGGGAAATACAGAGCATATATACTGATGCTTCTATACCTGTGCCCATGACAAACATAATTAATCAAACACAACCTTCTTCACTGATGGATCTGGGTATGAATTTTCAGTCCTTTCTAATATAGACTTTTCAGCAGTTTCTTAGTTGGTATTTGAAATGAGATAGATTTATCAATCCAGAAGCAGATGATATCTAAATTTCTCTAAAGCTCAAAAATGTTCTATAATGACTATGTTATACATTAAAATATTATATTTTAAATAATCAAGGTACTAGAATATTCAAGACAATTACTCATGCCAGCTACAGTCCAATATCCATCATCTAGTGTGCAATAGATATATGAAAGGATAATGGAAATCCTCTCATAGAGTAGAATTGTATTTGGTGCAAATCTTTTTTTTTTTTGTCCAATTCTTAATAAACCAGGAAAGGATATCCATGTTATTATATTTTATTCTTATTATATTTGTTATTGAAATCTATATTGCATTATTGAAAATTACCCATATTGTCTTAATGCTAAAAGTAATCAATAAACTTTTGAAAAATATTCAGATTAATTTATAGACAAATTTATTATCAGAAAATCATTCTCCATTAGAGTAATGGCACCCTAATATTGGGAAAGCCTCCTTGAATTTTGTATTATTTAAAGTAAAATTCATGGTAAACATGGCTTTGTGTGTGCTGACAGTGAACCACTTTTCATGGCTATACTTATGGAAAGGAAAATTATACAGTGTTAGAATATCTGTTTTATACCAATGCTATAATGTTACACAGTATAAGAGAACTGACACTAAAACAAAAAGTAGATTAAATTTAGAGTCACTAGTTGGAAAAAAAGATTTCTTAAACTGCAGTTAAAATTTTACCATGTTTTCTACTTCCTGATTTATTTTTTAAAAACCTTTTCTCTTATGGAACTTTGGTTAATGTGATTACTTTTGGGAAAGAATGCTCTTTGGTTTGATTAACAATAAATAGAATTATGGTTATATTGAATACACATTATTGTTTACAAATATCAACACTTTGTATTTATAAAGCTGTATTAGAAAGTGTTCTGGTTTAGAGTTAAATAAATGTGGGATTGAATCTTTGTTCATACAAGTTAAGTAACTTGAGCATGCAGTTCAAATTCTCTAGATTTAGTAACTTTAATTGTAAAATGGGGATAACAGTACTGACTCCTAGTTGTTGCAAGATTAAATAGAAATGTTGTAAATAAGTATGTGAAAAATGCCTAGTATAATATCTGGTACATTAGTTGCACTTAAGGGTATATGACAGGTGATGCTATTGTTAGTGTCTTCATCATATATCCATCACCTGAGTAAAATGATGGCTTTCTCAAAATCTCAAGGGAAAGAGGGAATAGGAGCTACCTAAAACACTTGAGACCAGGAGGTATAGTTATGTTTAAGAAACTTACTAAGATATATCTACTTGAAAAGTTAAATGAAGGAGCTCATGATTTAAAGTCACTTGCTAACAAATGCAAACATGATTTAAAGGGAGAGAAATATATTAGAAATACAAATTCTTTGAGATTTAAAATTTTTTTCAAGACTTTTCTTTTGCAACTGATCAACTCTACCTTCTCTCAATCAGTTGAAATTTCCTGTTAGGACCCAGTGATTTTGATAGATTCAGAAGAGGTAAATTTTGTTAGGGAGGAGATGATGTTGGTTAGGAGATTGAACATATGAAATCATGGCAAATTATATGAAATGCAAAAGTCACTGATAATCTTTTCTTCTATACAGAATAGCATATGCCCCAAAGAGTTGTACCTATGATAGCAAATGAGGGGGAAAAAAAACAAATACTGTCAGCATGATACCGTAGATGCTGAATGGACATTTATTGAATGACTCAGCTTCTGGATTGACTCTATCTGGCTCCCTTTGGTAGGAGAACCTAACAGGGAAGAAAGCAGAGACAGTAAAACCTCACAGAGAAAAAAAATGGTGGGGGGACTTAACTACCATAAGAATGAGGTTACCAGAACTGAAAGTATAAGGAAAATATGGCACTGAATGAGGGAGAGAATTTAAACAAATCATAAGAGCTGGGGAGAAATTTCTGCACAAAAACCAACAGAAGAGTTTAAGATTCCGGGGGGGGGGGCGGGGGGGGGGGAACTGAGGAAAGGAAGCTTTCTCCTGCAGTTGAAACAATCACACAAAAAGAACAATCTTAAAATTTGAATGACATATCCAGGGCAAGAATCAGATGAACATAGGGTGAGAAAATCTGATCAGTTAAACTCATGTTATTCTAAAGGCCCAGCATAAGTTGGATCAAGAGTCTAGGAAGAGAATTAACACAATGCCAATCAACAAGAAAACCCTAGACAAGAGGGAGAAAATGACCATCAGGGTTAACTCATCAAGATAATCAGATTTCCAGACATCAGCAAAACATTAAAAGCCATACTAAGAAACAGGAAGATATGACTCAGCCAAGGGAACAAATTAAAACTTTAGAGGAGACTCAGAATTGGAAACAATTAACCAAAGAATTTCAAACAAATCTCCTAACTCAATTCAAGGAGATAAAGGAAAATATGCATAAAGATACAAAGGGTATTAAGAAGACAATGTGTGAGCATAAAGAAAAATTTTAAAGTACAAAAAAAAACATAATAGAATTTGAAATTATAAAAAGAATGTGAAAGGCACAATAGAGAGATTAAAAATACACTGAGGCATGCAACATCAGATTTGAACAGGCAGAAAAAAAGAATCAGTGAACTAGAGGATGGGCAATCAAAATCAGACATACAGAAGGACAGATAGAGGGAAAAAATAGAAAAACCTGAGCAGTGTCTCAGGGATTTGAGTGACAGCATGAAGCACACAAACATATGTATAACAGGTGTCACAGAAGAAGAGGAGGAAAAGGGGCAAAAAGAATATTTGAGGAAATAATAGCCCCAAATTTCCCAACTCTTATGAAATACATAATTATACATGGCCAAGAAGCACAGCATTCTCCAAAGAGAATAAATCCAAATAGACATACTCTAAGACACATAGTAATCAGAACATCAAATACCAATAATGAGCAATCTCAGGAGGAATTCAAGAAACAAATACCATTCACAATAGTAAGTAAAAAAAAATCAAATACCTAGGAATGAATTTAACCAAAGATGTAAAAGACTTATACACAGAAAACAACACAACACTGTTCAAGGAAATCAAAGAAGATCTAAATAAATGGAAGAATATTCCCTGTTCATGGATAGGAAGACTAAATATTATTAAGATATCTCTCCTACCAAAACTGATCTACAGATTCAATACACTCCCAATAAAAATCAACACAGCATTCTTTAATGAACTAGAAAAACTAACTATGAATTTTATTTGGAAAGGAAAGAGGCCCTGAATAGCCAAAGACATTGAAAAAAATGAAATTGGAGACTTCACACTACCTGACTTCAAAACATACTACAAAGCTACAGTAGTGAAAACTGTATGGTATTGGCACAAGGAAAGACACACTGACCAATGGAACAGAAATGAGAGTTCTGATATAGATCCTCATAAATACAGTCATATGATATTTGACAAAACCACCAAACCCATTCAACTGGGAGAGAATGGCCTCTTCAGCAAATGGTGTCTGGAGAACTGGATATCCACATGCAAAAGAATGAAAGAGGATTATCAACTCACACTTTATACAGAAATCAACTCAAGATGGACCAAAGACCGAAATATAAGAGTCAAGACCATAAAGACTTTGGAAAGCAGTGTAGGGAGCCATCTACAGGACCTTGTAATAGGAAATGGCTTCATGATCTTCACACCAAAAGCATGAGCAGCAAAAGAACAAATAGATAAATGGGACTTCCTCAAAATTAAAGCTTTCTGCACCTCAAAGGAGTTTGTCAAGAAAGTGAAAAGACAACCTACCCAATGGGAAAAAATATTTGTAACTATATCTAATAGGAGACTAATATTCTGCATATATAAAGAACTCCTGTATCTTGAAAATAAAAAGACAAACAATCCATTTTAAAAATGGGCAAGATATTTGAACAGATGCTTCACCAAAGAAATACAGATGGCTAGAAAGCACATGAAAAAATGCTCAAAATCACTAGCTGTTACGGAAATGCAAATCAAAACTACAATGAGATATCATCTTAATCCCATGTGGAGAAATGGTAACACTCATCCACTGCTGGTGGGAATGCAGAAGGATCCAGTCATTCTGGAGGGCAGTTTGGCAGTTTCTCAAAAACCAGCTATAGATTTGCCATATGACCCAGAAATTCCACTGCTGGATATATACCCAGTAGAACGGAAAACAAGGACCAAACTGATATATGCACACCAATGTCCATAGTAGCATTATTCACTATTGCCAAAAGTTGAAATCAACCCAAATGCCCATGGATAGATGAATGGATAAATAAAATGTGGTATTCACATGCAATGGAATACTACTCAGCTATAAGGAGAAATACAGTACAAACACATGTGATAACATGTATGAATCTTGAGGACCTTATGTTGAGTGAAGAAACCCAGGCATTGAAGGATAATGAAAAGAGAGAACCAGGCTGTCTTAGAGAGCTAGAGACTGGATGATAGGCTTAAAGATAGTTGAGGGGAGAGGAAGGTTTAGAGCTGACAGCTACATGGGTGAAATCTATGACAAGCTGGAGGTAAATATTTGTACAGGGAAGGGATAAAATGGGAGACATAGGGATAACTTTGGGTGGGGCTTTGCAGGCTTGAGGGGGGCTAGGGATGGGAGGGTGGGTCAGATGACCCAAGAAATTGGGGAGAGTTTTGGGGAAACATTTGAATAGGAGATTATAAGTATGTGGTTGAAACTATAATGTTGAGAAAACTCTTTAGAAAATATAATAAGGAAGATTACCACTTTAAGGTGCTTAAGGAGTTCATCTGACACAGGGTAGGCTTCTAGAGAGCATGTGAGTGCTCATTTTGTCATAGTGGGTTATATCATTGGGTTTAGACCCATTCAATGAGACTGAAGGTATACCCACATCCTGGGGAGGGCTGATGTTCCTATACAGAGGAAATTGTATCTCTCAAGATAATTGGTGGCTCCCAGTGGATTAGGGCAGTCAAGTATGTAAAACATAAGATATCTAAAATTTTAGAAAATAGTATAGTCTAAAATATAAACCATAATGTAAACCCAAATGGAACCATGTTTGAAAGCTATATTTCAATATCTGTACATCTGCTGCAACAAATACAATATGAACATGAAAATGATCATTGCTGGGGAAGGGACAAAGTGTTTGATGTTGAAGATGTGGCAGTATCCTATATTGTATATGTGAATTACTGTGATCTAAAACTTTTGTGAAGACAAACTTAATAATTAAAAAAAAGAAAAAGAAAGGATGTAGACACTTGAGGAAGAAATGAAAGAAATTGCCTTGCCACTGTACATACCGGGCGACACCTATTGCAGTGATGAAAGGCAAAAACATGAAAAACAAAACTTTTTCATTTTGTCAATTAATTTTTTCTTTATTTAATTTTTCTAAATTAGTATGTATTTTATATCTAACCTTTAAACCCATCACTATATTCCATTTTACTGTTAATGGAACTTGGCAATATACTAGGCTTCAATTTTGAAGAAGTTTTGGACCACAGAGATGTTCAACTATAGCAGGGGAGGAACACTGGTGTGGGATGTTATTTGATGGGGGCACATGTTTGGGAGGGAGTTCTCCAGGGCATGTATACAGGGTACATAGAAATGTTTGGATATTTTCATAGTAATTACAGTTACAAATGACAAGTGAGGGAGTGCTGAATTCCTAGCCAGGGGAGCTCTATCACAATCCCCAATGGAACATCAACAGTCCCCCAAGTGCAATGGCAAAGACCAGTAAAGGATGGTCCAACAATGAGCCCTTGATACTGATGTCTATGCTTATGAGCCTGTATGCCTGAAATATGAACTAGGCCTAGAGCTACAGGGTGCCTAAGATTTACCTCCTGAGTGCCTCCATCTTGCTCAAATGTGGCCACTCTCTAAGCCAAACTCAGCCTGTAAATCCATTACCTTCCCCCCAGGGTGGGACATGACACCTGGGAATGAGCCTCCCTGGCAGTGAGAGATTACTACTAAAGAGAGATTCTGAACACAGTAAAAGTGATTCCTCACATACAGGGGATCCTCAATAAGATTGTCAATTTCTCATCAGAAACCATGGAAGCAAGAAGACAATGGTATGATATATTTAGGTACTGAAAAAGAAAAAACACCAGCCCAAAATTCTTTATCTGGTAAAACTGTCCTTCAAAACTGAGGAAGAGTTTTAAATATTACAGATAAACAGAAATGGAGAGAGTTTATCAAGAAGAGGACATCTTTTTTTAAAAAAAATATTTATTTATTATTATTATTTTTAATTACATTAAAAAAAAAATATGAGGTCCCATTCAACCCCACCGCCCCCGCCCCCCACTCCCCCCACAGCAACACTCTCTCCCATCATCGTGATACATCCATTGCACCTGGTAAGTTCATCTCTGAGCATCACTGCACCCCATAGTCAATGGTCCACATCATAGCCCAGACTCTCTCACGTTCCATCCAGTGGGCCCTGGGGGGATCTACAGTGTCCCGTAATTGTCCGTGAAGCACTATCCAGGACAACTCCACGTCCCGAAAACGCCTCCACATCTCATCTCTTCCTCCCGTTCCCCACACCCAGCAGCCCCCATGGACATCTTTACAAGAAATACTAAAGGGAGATCAGCAAGTCTGAAAGGAAAAGACAGGAGAGTATAACTTGGAATAGTGTGAAGAATAGATATACCTTTGAAGCTAATTTCACATCTTTTCAAATTGGTAGGTTATAGATGTAGGCTGTGCAATATAAACCACATAGTAATAACAAGGAAAGTATTTTTTAAAAACACAGAAAGAGAAATTAGAAACAGATCAGTCAGATATATCTCAAAAGATTAACTATACAGAAAAGGAGGTTGTGGTGTGGTTGGCGCTGGGGTTCGTGTATATCCAGGAGACTTGAATCTCTGGACTGAGTACTGACGGGTCATGTTTTTCATTTCCCTGCTATGTCTAAATCAAAGACTCCTGAAAGGTATGACACTTCCATCACCATCATTCTCTCACTATGACTGATTATTAAAGGGAAGTGATAGGGAGAGAAAGAAACATGTAATAGAGAGAGGACGGGATGAGGGAGGAAATGTTTAATTCAGAAAAAAGAATGTATCCAGTTGAGATTAATAATTAGATATATTTACTTAATTACTGCTCAATGGGAGACCAGGGAGGAAGTGATAAGTAGTAGTACTAATCTCAGAGATGCTTAGCTATTGATTAGGACTAAGTAGTTGAACATCCTAACAAGTCCAATATCCAATGTAAAACACATGAGACTGAACAGTTATGGGTAAAAAGATAATAAACCATTCAGTTGTTTATATTGCCCTGGATTTTAGATTTTTCTGTGCTTTTAAATATATACATATTTATAAATATCTTTAACCTGGCACCTTAGAATATACTTCACCATGAAAAGAGCTTTTCATACCCACCTTAAAAAATACACTGAGAGGGAACCAGCAAGATGGCAGCAGAGTAAGGAGCTCCTAGAGTCAGTTCCTGCTGCAGGGCAGTTAGCAAACACCCAGAACTACCTGGAGCTAGCTGAAGCACCTGTTTGGGGGCTCCAGGAGACCAGAAGAGCAACCTGCCACATCCTTAAAGGAATGGAAGGAAGAGAAAGCCCATATGTACAGAAGACTTGTAAGTAGAGAATTTCAAGCCCTGAGGTTGGTACCCATCCTCCACTGGAGGAACAAGTCACCTTGGGAACTGTACTGCAGCTGGAACCGAAAGCACCACTTTCCAAAAATGGAAGAGGAAGAGACTATTGGGCTAAGGTATAATCCCAAGAACAGCTAAAGTTTGAGCCTGTCCAAGTCAGAAAGATCCAGTAGCCACTATCTTAACTCTGTCCCTGGCACAAGGGGAAGCAGGGCAGAGTAAAAATCCCAGTGCTGGTGGGGACTGGCTTCTTTCCATCCAGATCAGATAGCAGCTGTAGCTGGGGGAACCTGCACCAGCCTCTCTGGGAAATTACCAGCCAAGCCATAGAAGTCAGTGATTGTCTGACTTTGGCAGCACAAGCTGCCCTGAGAGCTATTTTATGGCTGTAATTGGAAGCGCCATTTCCCAAAAACAGGGGAGGTGGAGATGGTTAGCCACTGATTTTGGCAACTGATTAGTAGAATCAGCTGGCTGGGGTATAACCCGGGGAACAGCTAGGGTGTGAATCTGTCCAAGTCAGAGAAAGGCTGTTGGCCACAATTTTGAGTGCCCCCAAACTGATGGGAAGCTAGGACCAAAAGTCACAGTTATGGTAGGAACCAGTTTCTTTCACCTAGATTGACTTGCAGCCCTAGGCTAGGCATTAGCCACACCTCTGGCAGGGAAGAGGATGGTGGGTCCTGCACTAGCCTATCCGGGTAAATTCAGCAAAAAAGCCATGGGAGGGGTATAACGCAAAACAAACCATTGGAATCATATAGCCACATATTTGAGGAGGCAGAAGAAAGGATTGGTTTGCTTGAAGAAATGGCCTCTGAAAGTGAATATACGAAGGAAAAGGTAAAGAAAAGAATGGAAAAAAATTGAACAAGTTCTCACGAAACTAAATGACAGCAAAAGACATGCAAGCATATGCGGTGTGGGTGTCCCAGAAGGAGAAGAGAAGGGAAAAGGGGCGGAAGGAATATTTGAAGAAATAATGGTAGAAAAATTCCCAAACCTTTTGAAGGGCATAGATATCCATGTTCAAGAAACACAATGTACACCCATCCAAAAATATCTGAACAAACCAATTCTGAGACACATACTAATCATAATGTCAAATGCCAAACACAGAGAATTCTGAGAACAGCAAGAGAAAAGCAATGCATAATATAGGATGGATACCCAATAAGGTTAAATGCTGATTTTTCACCAGAAACCATGGAAGCAATAAGACAGTGGTATGATATATTTAAGATACTTCAAGAGAAAAACTTCCAGCCAAGAATTTATGTCAGGCAAGACTGTCTTTCAAAAATGTGAGCAAGATTAGATTATTCACAGATACACAGAAACTGAAAGAATTTCTAACCAAGAGTCCAGATTATCAAAAATAATAAAGGGTGTGCTAGAGCCTGAAAAGAAAAGACAGGAGAAAGAGGCCTGGAAGAGTCTAGAAATGATGATTATATTAATAAAAGTAATTAAAAGTATCAAAAGAGTGCTGACAATAAAATATGAAGATAAAACTCAAATAGTCAGGAATAAACTTAACAAATGATGTAAAGCACTTGTGTTCGGAAAACTGCAACTCAATGTTAAAAGAAATTTTAAAAAGCCCTAAATAACTGGAAGAACATTCCATGTTCACAGATTGGAAGACTAAATACCATTAAGATGTCATTTCTACTCAAATTGATACACAGATTCAAGGCAATCCCAGTAAAAATTCCACCAGGTACTTTTTTAAATTGAAAACAAGATTATCAAATTTATTGGGAAGAGTAAGTGGTCCTGAATACCGAGAAACATCTTAAAAAGGAAAAGTGAACTGTCTCTCCAGACTTTAAATCATATTACCTAATTATAGTGGTAAAAAGTGCATGGTACTGGCATAAAGACCGACACAAAGACCAATGGAACCAAATCAATGGTTCAGAAATAGACCCTCACATGAATGGTTAAGTGATTTTTGATTCTCCTGTGAAACCCACACAGCTCAGGCAAAACAGTCCATTCAACAAATGATGCTGAAAGAACTGGGTATCCATAGCCAAAAGAAGGAAGGAGGACTGCTATTTCAGCCCTTATCCAAAAATTGATTCAAAATGGATCAAAAACCTAAAAATAAAAGCAATAACTATAAAGCTTCTAGAAAAAAACTGCAGGAAAATATCTTCAAGACCTGGTGGTAGGTGGTGGATTCTTAAAGGAGATAAGAGGAGGACAGAGATGGACTGCTAATGTTTAATGTACATAGAAGTTTTAGTTAGCTTTAATGTAAAAGTGTGGAAATGTGTAGAGTGGATGGCAACACATAGTGAGTAACAGCCAGTTTATAAATGGGGATGTGGCTGAAAATGTTAGTCTAGGGATGTAAATGCCTATAGCAGTTTGATATAATTGATGAATTCCAAAAAGAAATATTGGATTATGCTTGTAATCTGATCTATACCTGGGCATGATTGAATTAAGATTAGGACTTAGGGACTCACAGATAAAAGGCATGGTGAAGAACAGAGTTGAGGGTTTTTAATGTTGGGGTTTTGATTTTGGAGTTTGATGCTGAAGACTTAAACTGGAGCCCTGGGAAGTCAGCATGCAGAGGAAAGCGAAGTGAGCCCCCAGAAGCAAGGAAAGCCTGAGTGAAGCAAGCCCCAGGAATGTAGGAACCCAGGAAGCCTGAACCCACACAGATATCAGCAGCCATCTTGCTCCAAATAGACTTTGGTGAGGGTTGTAAATTATGCTTTATGGCTTGGTATCTGTAAGTTTCTATGCCAAAAAAAATCCTTTATAAAAACCAACCCATTTCTGGTGTTTTGTATCAGCATCCCTTTGGCTGACTAATACAATACCCACTGACAGAATGCTAACTAATAATCTAGGAACTGAATAGCACAGTAAACCAAGAGATGGATGAGAATTGTGCTTTATGGGACAGATGCAAGAGTGTCCTTTGTGAGCTATCACAAATGTACATCACTACTGCAGGGTGGTGGGAATGTGGAGAAGCATGGGAAAAATACAACCGGAGTGACCTATGGAGTGTGGTCAGCAGTAATAATGTAATAAGCTTCCATCTATGCCAAAGATGTACTGTGTTCATAATGAGACAGTATCGAGATTGTGTACCAAATGTACACTATGGACATAGTGACAATCAGATGGTATTATTTTATCTGTAAAAAATATTTCACCACAGTGTGGTGTGTTGATAGATGGATGTTGTTTGAGAATTCTGCACATGTGTGATTGTTTTATAAGTTAACAACTTTGTCATTAAAAATATATTTAAAAAATAGTATTAGGGTGGTTTTGGGGAAAAATACACCAAATGTAAGAAAAGGACTATAATTAGTAGTAAGAAGTATTCTTTCATAATTTGTAACAAATATCTCACAACAGTGTAAGGTGTTGGTGAAGGGATGATGTATGTGACCCCTGTATAATGTTATGCATGCTTGCTTTGTAAGCCCACAACTTTTACTATACATTTATTGCTTATCTAGGTTCATATAGAAATGATATAAAGATAATAATAATAATATGGGAAGTTGGGGGAAATATTTTGGTTAGTAATAATATTCTGAAAATGGTCTTTAATCATTAGTTTAGAATGTTTAACAACAATGCCAAGTATTGGTGGTAGGGTGAGTTATGATAGTCCTGTATGATGTTATATATGTTTGTTTTGTAACTTCACAACTATTACTATATGCTTATTGTTTATGTATGTTTATGTGTGAGTGGTATATTTAATAAAAAATTTTTAAATGAAAAAAATACACTGAGATTATTTTTTAAGTATAAATCCCACAAGTTTGAATTTTAAGTTAAGAGTTAACTCTGTTGTGGTGCTTTGAGCTCTGTAACCCAGAAAAACAGTTCTTAAAGTTAATCCATTCCTGGCAGTGTGAACCTTTTTAAAAAGGACTTCCTGATGTGGTTATTTTGGTTGAGGTGCGGCCCGAATGAATTAGGATGGGTCCTAATCTTATTACTGAAGGCCTTACAGGAAAGTCTACAGAGAAAGAGAGAGCCTGGGAAAGAAGCCAGAAGCTGGAAATCAATGGGACCTGGAAGAGAAAGGAGAAGAGGCAGCCATGTGCATTGCTCTGGGAAAGAAAAGCCAAGGACCAAGGATCTCCAGCATCCAGCCCAGGAACACCACGATGTTCTGGCAGAGAGCACTGCCATGATGACCCCTCAATTTTGGACTTCTCCTAGCCCCCAAACTGTGAGCCAATAAACTCCCATTGTTTAAGGCAACCCATTGCATGGTATTTCTTTTAGTGGCCAGGAAACTAAATCATATATAAACTGTTCAGACACGTATATTTAAGCTTCAAATTTTCTCACAGAGGCCATTGTTTTAAGACTTTTAAGCTACACAGAATTGATTGTGCCCAAATTACATTTGGAATAGTGCATAGAGAATAGAAACTTGTTAATTCTATAGATAGATTGGGAATGTCATTTTTAAAACTATCCAATTTTCAAAAAGCATCATGTTCACCCATCATGCCTATATCCATGGCATCTACCTAGTTCAGGAACACATGAAATACAATATCATCTTCCATGTATAACTGATGCATGGAACTGGAATGTGGAATTTTTATGCTATGCTGTTTCAATTTTTATTAAAATATGTTATATTCAAAGTCATGATATCACACACTAAATTGGCAAATCCATAAATATTATCATTTAGCTTTGTTCTGACAATTTTTAAAAATACATCCTCAGTGTAGTAGAAGTGGAAAGGTTTAAAGGGAACTAGTCTAATAAAAACTCTGAATTGAATGACATCAATGGTGAACAAGGAATTGTCTGATTGCCATTAACCCTAAGTCAGAAATCAAGGCTAGACAGTAAGAGATTGCTTTCTCCCAATGACAGCTGTCAAAGCCAATATAGGAAATGCATCTGGCACTCTTGATGTAGTATGTCAAAAACAGCAAAAGGATGCTAAGGTTGGCCCTGATGCCTGCTGAACTTCACTTTGTGTAGTTGCTGTGCTTTAAGATAGAAGAAAGGAAGAAAGAAAACACTGTTTTCAGATCTGTGTGGATTTACTTTATTTTTATTTAATTTTTACTTAAAAAATGTGTCTTGTATGTGTGTGTTTACTTGATTTGTTCTTTTTTTCTTTTAATGGCTCATTACAATCTTACCACAAACAGGAAAAGTCTTCATAAAATAAGACTAGGTGATTTACATTATTTTTTGGGAGTGGGCTGGTTACGTATTAGTTTACTACAATTTAAACTCACTTCTAGTAGCTATTATAGCTCTGCATAATATACTTTTATTTCTCAATAGAAGGAATTACAAAAGTTTCAAAGACAATGATGAAAATAACTCTGCAATATTCAGTGCATTGCCCACAATAAACATTTCTTAAATTTATTCACTTACTGAATAATGTAAGATACATTTTTTCTCAGTTTTAATGTATGTTACAGTGACCATCAATAGATAAAGCAAACATACAGAACACCTACTTGAGGTTCTCAAATTTTTCAAACTCTGGAAAGATGCTGAGGGCATAAAGCTTGAAAAACTCCTTTCTCTTGAATATTGTGCTGGGAGCCCTAGAGAGAACACTAAGGCAGTAAAAACAAACATGTGCACACACATAAAAGAGACAGAGACTGGAAAGAAAGAGGTGACATTATTTGCAGCCAACATGATTATTTATATCAGAGTTTCTCAATCTCCACACTACATTCAGTCCAGAAAAAGTTTGCTCTGTGTAGCTTCCCTATGCCATGTAATCTCTTTGGTAATATATTTACTCCCTCACCATTAAATGCCAGGAGCATTCTCCAAGTGGTGAGAACCAGAAATGTCTCCAAACATTACCAAATATCTCCTGGGTGAGAAAATAACCTCCAGGAGAGAACCACTGGTCTTGCTATAAAATCATTAGGAGTCTAACATGAAACCACTAGGGAAATATGTACATTTAACCTGGATGCACAATAGAAAGTTAATACACAGAAAACAAAGAAATTCCTATAGATTAGCAACAAGCTTTTGAAAGATGGAATTTTAAAAATGCACTCTTATTTGTGTAAATATAAAATATTAAGAACAAATTAACAAAAACTTTTAATAGCTGTACAATAAAAATAATTAAACTTTCTAATTAAATTAAAGAATATCTAAATAAATGAAGACTTAATATATTAATGAATCAAATTATTGTTTTCAAAATGCTCATTCACCTCAAATGGATTTATATAATTAAACACAATCTCAATGAAAATCCCCGAAAGCATTTTTTCTGGGAATTGGCAAGATATTTTCAAACTGTATATAAAAATTAAAATGACCTAATATGTTCAACACAATTTTTAAAAAATAAATAAGCTGAAGAAGTTAACACAATCTCTTTTCCACACTTAATACTTTAGTAATCAAGCTAATGGCATGACATTAAGTTTAGTCATTTACATCAGTGGAGTGGAATAGTATCTACAAATTGATGCAAACATATGCAAACAATTAATTTTAATAAATACATTGTTCTGTAAATCAGTTTAGGTAGAACTGACATCCTAACATATGTAGTCTTCCAATACATAAACATGGACAGTCCTTCCATTTACTTGGGTCTTTGGTTTCTGACACATTTTGGAGTTTTCTGAATATAGGTCCTTTATGCCCCTGGTTACATTTATTTCTAAATATTTGACTCTTTTAGTGACTATTGTAAAGGAAACTTTGTCTCACTTACCACTCAGACAGCTCATTAGTAGTGTATAGAAGTGCTAAGAATGAATTTTGCTTCCTCTCAAGTTGTTTATTAGGTCTAGTAACTTTGTTGTGTTTTTCTTGTTGCTTTTTGCATGGTAATTTTCATGTTTTTTACTTTAAGCAATTCACTTAACCTGAAATAAATCTAAAATTACATAGAAGATTTGAACAGGAAATTTTTTTAAAAGCACCAGTGGATTTTTAAAATAAGAATACACGGAACTTAAAATAATTATTAACAAAATCAAAATGTCACAACCACAGGCAGGTTAGATTCTGTTCAAAATATGGTTAAATGGAAATTAATAATAACAAATGAACAAACTGAAAGTCCCAACATGTTTGGAAATTAAAATATATTATCATAAATACCACATTGTTCAGATATGAATTCAAAAAGGAATTTAGAAAATATGTTGGAAGTCATTTTTAAATATTATTCATCAAAATATGTAGATAGCCAAAAATAAAAGTCAAAGGAAAATTTCTAACTTAAAATGCATGAATTTAGATACAAAGAAGCAAAGCTGGCAATCACAAGAATTTTCCAAAATTGATAGAAAACTGAACTCAAAGGAGATAAATATAAGGAAAAAGAAAACTCAAATTAGTGAAATGGAAAAAAGAATAGACAGATAAATGGAAGCAAAGATAGATTCATTGAAAAGATTTTTAAAAAAGATTTACTTATTTATTTATTTCTCTCCCCACCCACCCCCACCCTGGTTGTCTGTTCTCTGTGTCTATTTGCTGCTTCTTCTTTGTCCACTTTTGTTGTTGTCAGCAGCAGGGGAATCTGTGTTTCTTTTTGTTGCGTCATCTTGTTGTGTCAGCTCTCTGTGTGGGCGGTGAGATTCTTAGGCAGGCTGCACTTTCTTTCACACTGGGAGGCTCTCCTTACAGGGTGCACTTCTTTTGCTTGGGGCTCCTCTATACGGGGGACACCCCTGCGTGGTGTGGCACTCCTTGCATGCATCGGCGTTGCACATGGGCCA
This sequence comes from Dasypus novemcinctus, assembly GCF_030445035.2. Lineage (NCBI taxonomy): Eukaryota > Metazoa > Chordata > Mammalia > Cingulata > Dasypodidae > Dasypus > Dasypus novemcinctus. The sequence goes on from NC_080695.1 coordinate 41,592,361, forward strand.
GCTCCACACCAGTCATGGAGGCCCGGGATTGAACCGCTGACCTCCCATGTGGTAGATGGATGCACTAGCCACTGGGCCAAGTCTTCTTCCCATTGAAAAGATTAATAAAGATTGACAAAGGTATGTTAAGCCTGATCAAGGAAAACAAAGAGAGAAGCATAAATGTCAACATCAGAAATAAAAAGACAAATATTTTTCGACAGATAAAATGGTATTTCAAAAGTGGTGTGAATAGATTTGGAAATCTCAATGAAACAAACTCATTGTTAGTAAAACATTACCAAATCTGGCATAAGAAGTAGGAAACTGAATTTAGAATTGCATTCACAATTTAAAATCAGAATCATGAACATTTCCACAGAGAAAATTTTGAGCCCAAAAGATTTCAATACACATTCAATAAAAATTTTTTAAAAGGTTAAAGTGGTAATGCCAGCTGTACCAGAAAACACAAATTATTATAAAGGTATTTTTAAGACAGTATGGAGAAGAGCAAAAACCTGAATTGAGAAGGACAACAAAAACTCACAAAGTATATGTTTTTGTTTACTTGACTGAGGCAAATGTGGCCTAAAAGCAAAGTGGGAGAAAAATATTTTCAATGCAATCTGCTATGTCATTTGTGTATCTTAATTGAAATACTGAAACTTGATGCCTATTCATATTCTATACAAAAACAATTGCAAAACACAACAGAAGACAAAATTCAAAATCAATAATGGAGAATATGCTTGAATTGAACTAAATGTACACTCAAAAGTGATGTCATTGGAAAAGATATGTTTAAGAGTTGAAATAGCAATCCAGAAAGCGAGGGTTGATATTTACCATACATTGCCAACTAATGACACATATCTAGTGATATGAATTATGAAATAGTTTCAAAATTCTTATGAGATTATTTTTGCCCTTTGATGGAAAAGATGTACATTTCAATATAGACTAAACTCCTGAGATGGAATCATTTCTTAAAAGTGAAAACAAAGCCTGAAAACAATAAAACAGACTCTATGTGTGTGTGGATGTGTGTGTGTGTGTGAGTGATATAAAAAGGTTAAACCAGGAAGGAAACTATTTAAATGATCTTACGTAATAATTTTAAATGCTACCTCACAAGAACTTCAATTACAATGCAACATTTGTTACATATGGAATTTAATGATTTTTAAAAATATATCTGAGAAAAAAAGGAGAACCCATAAAAATATATAAGAAGGCAATTTACAAAAAAATTTACATGTATATTTGTTAGTATTAAAATAAAATAATAGTGAATTGTGTTTTAAAGAATATGACAAATTGATAAAGTATCTCCATAACTATAAATTGGGATACTATTTGCAGTTGTTTATTTGACAATGTATAAAATATCTTGCTATTATGTGTAGAAATACCTAATGTATAAATTAACCATCTGGAATGTATCTTCAGAAAATAAGATATTTTCACAAAGATAAATGTTACAAAATCCACTTACACATATACTTATATTACCAGAACACTGAAAGCCATCTCATGTCTATGTCAAAATATCACTTTAAGTTGATGGATGATACATAGAATCAGGCCCTGAACAGACATTAAAATCAAGTTGCATGCAAATATTTATTGATAAATGACACTGGTGCATAAAAATGCCAATTCTTAAATACTTTGAAATCCTAGGATAGTATCATATATATATATATGATGTAGTGAGTAAGATAGCTTTCTGTAGTTTTGATGGTTTGTTTTTCTCTTTTGGTTTCTCTTCTATATTTGTACTTTTATATGTTTACTTAAGAGCATAGCTATCATTTAGTTTAATGAGTGAGTTTATTCTATTTTTTATGTATACATATATTTGCCAATTTGGGATATTATATATAAAATGAGTCATACACTGTAGTAGTTTGATATGGTTTATGAATTCCAAAAATAGATATTGGGTTATGTTTGTAAATGGTCTGTCCTTCCAGGCATATTAGAGTATATTGGACTCAGAGATTTCACTTTTACTTAAGTAATGAATAAGGCTTTGATTGGGCAATGTTAGTAGGATATTGAGTTCCTATCCCCTTGGAAACTATACTGCAGAGAAAAGGAGTTCAAGTTTTGATGTTGGAGTTTTGAAGTTGGTGTTTTGATAGTGAAGTTTTGATCTGAAACCCAGGAAGTGAACACACAGGAGAAGAACACAGAGGAATAGAGATTACTCCTTAGACATAGCAGAAGCTCTGAGGAGAGAGACAGAGCCATACCCCTGAGAGTCTACAGCTGATGTTGTGGAGAGAAACCACCAACTGAATTGGGAGAGTAACAGAGCCCTGGGAAGAGAGGAACCCAAGAAGCCAGAAAGTTGCCAACATGTGGCAACAGGTTTTGATGAGGGAAGTAACTTATACTTCATGGCTTGGTAACTGTAAGCCTCTACCCCAAATAAATACCCTTGATGAAAGCGAATAGATTTCTCGTATTTGACATCAGCACCCCTTTGGCTGATTAATACAGAATTTGGTACTGAGGAGTGGGAAAGTGCTTTTGAAATTACCAAGATGCTGGAACAGTTTTATAAAAGAGGAAGGGGTATGTTTTGGAGGAATTGTGAGATACTTGGGAAAAAGACACACAGTGTTTTGAAGAGACTGTTTTAGTAATACAGACTCTAAAGAGACTTTTTATGAGGGCCTAGAAGTAAATGATAAAACTATTTTTGGAAAATGGAAGTTTGGTGAACTTTGATTTAAAGTTACAGAGAACCTAGCAAGATCAACTCCTGATGTTTTATAGAAGACAGTATTTGATAAAGGTAAACCTGAGCATTTACCTGAAGACCTTTCCAAAGTAAACTGGGAGAATACAACTTGGCTTCCTCTTGCACCTTACAGCAAAGTAGAAGACCAAGATAAGCTGAGGACTGAACTGTTAGGTATAAAGAAACCAGAAAATAACTGGAAATTCCAAGCCTCTAGAAATCAAGCTCCCTGGTTATACTGCCCCATTTGAGGACTTAACCAAACTCAGAACTTGTCAATCAGGATCGAAGATGCAGTTATCTTGGAAAGACTTGTGGAAAGTCTGTCTGATGGCTTGAAACCCTGCTTTTTGCATGCTAAACCAGCAAGCTTATTGAGAGAGATTTATGAACAAAAATAATATCAACTTGGATAAAAGGGACATGGAGAGGAGAGACTGAAGGAGTAACAGTTTTAAGAGGAAAATCATGGAAGCTGAGATCTTGAATTAAGGTGTTTCCTTGGGCAATGAGAGGAACCCCACCCATGTGCACAGAGTGAAGGAGTTTGAACCAGCAGTTGAAAAGAGTGGATGTTCCCACCTGGTGGTCAGGGAGAGATTGCAACCTCAGGGTACAGAGATGATAGAGCACATTTCTCAATGAATAGGGCAGTTAAGGTCAGCACCCCATAAGCCTGGGAGGGTGCACCTATCCCCATCGATTAGGGAAGGTAGGTGGTCAACTCATTGCTCTGAGAGGGTTGAGCCTGTATGCCAAAGGTTAGGGAAGGCAGGTGGTCAACTCATTGCACTGAGAGGATTGAGCATGTATGCCAAAGGTTAGGATGTTGCCTTCATCTCAATGTATTAAGGTGGTTAAGGCTCTAACCCAAAGATTGGGTAAGGTGTAGTAATCACCCCAATGCTCTTTGAGGATGAGGTCTGGATTTTGGTCACAACCCAGGTGCTTGGTGAAGATGGAACCAAGAAAATGGTCATTGGGCAAGCCTATGGACAGTGTGAGTCCCCATGTGGCTCCAAGGAGAAGAAACCATCATCTTAATAATGACTCTTAGACTATGAAATCTAGTGGAGGATGTCATGCAGGTCCACTGAACTGTAGAGGAACCATATCTCATGTTTCCCTCCCAATTTCTCCTTAGAGTAATGAAAATGTTTATCCTTTGTCCATTTGTGTATCATCTTTTAAAATTCAAAAGTCTGCAGATGAGACTTTGCCCCAAGACATACTGAATTTATTGAAACTGATTGCAATATGATGCTATACTTAGCATTGCTGCTGATTTAAGCTTTTTAAAAAAATATTACAGTGTCTTTTTGGAATTCAGAGGGTTGTGTGTAGCAGTTTGATATAATTTATGAATTCCAAAAGTAGATATTGGATTAAGTTTGTAAACTGGTCTGTACCTCTAGGCATATTAGAGTACATTGGGTTCAGAGATTTTGCTTTTATTTGATTTTGCTTTTACTTGATTAGGTAATGTCAGTAGGATGTTGTACCCCAGACTTTTGGTGGGTAGAGACTCACAGAGAAACTGTACTGCAGAGAAGGGAGTGATGTTTTGGTGTTGGAGTTGTGATTTTGGAGTTTTGAGCTGGAGTCTGGGAGTGAAAACACAAAAGAATACAGAGGATTAGTAACAGCTTTTTAGAAATGGCAGAAGCCCTGCAGAGAGGGCAGAGCAATTCACCCTTAAGTTATTTTGACTTTTGTCTGAATCATAAATGAATCATCTTTTTAATATTTAATTGGTTTGGTTTTTAGATTTGCTCCATAGATCCAATCCATTATGTTCATGTTAGGTAATTTCTATCTCTACTAGTGCTATTTTCCCTTCCATCCAGGTTGGCACCTGTCAGTATTAGCAGTTAGTTTTATTTCTGGCAAACACTTATTGACTCTTTCGTGCTTCCCCTTTTATCAAGTCTGTCTGAGACTCAGTGGCTTCACTCTGCTTCTCCTTGCAAAGATCATCCATGTGAGTGTGGTGGAAGGCTCAGGGATAAGTTAAAAACCACATTTGTGTGTGTGTGTGTGTGGCTATGGATTGTATGGTTTAGGAAGTTCAGGGTATTCAACAAAAGACAGTCCCTCAACACTTGCTCATTGTCCATCTCCCACATTAGGTATCTCTGGGCCAAGCAGGTCAATGTGGTAAGACTGATGTGGATAGGAGTGCTCAGCCTCTAGAAGGCTCAACGGGACGTTCTTGTCCAAGCTGTGATGACAGGGACCAGCATCTTTTTCTAAGGTCATACTTTCTCCTGTAGGGTTGAGATTCTGTGTTCTGTTCACAAGAAAGTTCTCAAAAAAGACTCTTGACTAAAAATCAATTGAAAGGAGGAGGGGGGCAAGATGGTGGCTGAGTGAGCTTACCTGATAATATCTCCTGCAAAGAAGTGGCTGGGCAGCATTGGAGGTTGTTCGGGACCAGGCTGTTTCAGGATTTTTGCAGGACAGAAGGTGTCTGGACATCGATTTGGTGGGAAGGTAACAGAGAAAATACATCTATAAAATATAATTGAGACTCCTTACACGGAAGTCTGGGCTGCACGTGGACCGCTGCCTCCAAGGGTGGGTGGAGCCACCACGGCATTTTTTTTTTTTTTGAGGCTCTGCAGTACTGGGGAATTCATAAGCCCTGAGCGGCCTATTGGGGGGTTAATAGGACAGGAGGCGCTTGCAGACCGATTTGGGGAGACAAACGGGAGTTTTATTGCGAAGCGGGGGAATTTTTGATTGCAGACACAAACAATAGCGCTTCTGCCTAGAGTCCGCCCCCCCCCCAAGCCCAGCTGCCGATCTACAGTGGACTTAAATTGATAGCAATAAAGAGACACCACCAGGGTCTGGCAGGGTGGGAGACATTTGGAAGCCAATTAGGGGAATATTTTGCGAAGCATGGGAATTTCGGGTTTGGACTCTGTTATTAGCGTTTCTGGCTGGAGCCCCACCCCCGGGCCTGGCTATTGATCTGCGTCATTAAATTGGCTGCAGTGTAGAGGCGCCCCCAGGTGGCCGTTCCGGGGGATCACAGGGTGGGAGGGGTCCTGAAGTCAAATTGGTGATACATCCACAGAATAGACCCCAGTGAGTGAGTGAATTGTGGGGTACAGACATACAGGATAGAGCTTGCAGATGTGACCTAACCCATAGGGCTGGCACCCAGCTGCGGGGATCCCTGAAGGCTGTGATGCACTGTGGTACTTCCAGGCTCCCTGTTAACCAGATTTGAGGTTGCCAGGTCTGAGTCCCCTAAACCCTGGTGGCCCACACCCCAGAGACTCACACCTCTTGAGTCTTCAATAGCTCAGACTTTCCATCCCTGAATCCATCATGCCCTGAGGTCCATCTGAGGTCCTTGAATGTCCTAACCCTCAATGTTTGCATTGTTTCTTTTTTGTTTTGTTTTGTTTTTATTTTTATTCTATTTTATTTTTTATTTTATTTTTTAATGTCCTGATTGCTAACATTGCATTTCCCCTAGTCTTTTCTCCCAGCTTATCCCCCAAAGTCTTTTTTTTTTCAGTTATTTAGGGTTTCTTTTTTTTTTTATTGTTATTGTGGCTGTTGTGGTAGGTGTATATCTTTTTTTTCTTTTCCCTACCAGTTCCCCGCCCTTTACCCACCCCCCTTTTCTTTCTTTCTTTCTACTCTTTTTTTATTCTCTCTCTCGTCCCTCATTGTCTTCTTATTTTATTTTATCTTAACTATACAATAGGTGCTGCAGGGAACACCTCACATTTGCTGGGTTTCCTCATCCTCCACTGCCTCATTTCTGTGTGAATAGATTTGGCTACCTACACTATCCCCTTTCCCCCACATCTTAATATCCTCCATCATCTACTGTCTCTCCTATATTCCACCTACCTTTCTTTGCTCCACAAAGTGTCTAACTCTTAATTTCTAATACCTTTGTTTTGTTTTCTGTCTGTTATTCACTCTTGAAACTATTGCCTTTCTTTTCTCTTTCCCTCTCTCACGAAAACAATAGCTTTTTAATTCATACCATATTCCTCCCATATTCAGTCAACTACTTCATTATAGGTACGTTACCTACTGCTATAATTCTACTCAATTTACATGAATCTAATATCCTCCCAGATCTCATATTATTGCTCTGTTAACATATATCACCAATACTACTTTTTCCTTGCTTACACAATTGCCTTTCCCCAGCCCTAATACTTTCCTTTAAAGTGAACTCAACCAGGAATAAGAAATTAGAAGAAGAAGAACAAAGTGACAAAGAGAAGATATAACACTTATGCAAAAAACAGTTAATTAATCCCCAAGACTAGACAAAGAAGCTAAGGAACTGATTAAACCCGTCAACATAAAATGATGACCAGACAGCAACAAAAATCTACAAACCAAACAAGTAATTAGGAAAACATGGCTGAATCCAATGAACAAACTAAAAATCAGGAAGGGGAGCAGAACTTCACACAAGCAATGAAAGATCTCAGAACATTTATCACCAACAAATTTAATGAAGTAAAGGAAGAGGTTAACAACATGAAGACAACACTTGGAGGGGAAATTGCAGACATATGCAAAAAGATAACAGATATGATGGGAATGAACACCACAGTTCAAGAAATCAAAAATACACTTGCAGCAAATATCAGCAGAATAGAAGAGGCAGAGCAGAGAATTAGTGATGTGGAAGACAGTACATCAGAAATCAAACAGATAGTAGAATTGGTCGATAAAAAGATAGAAAAAATCCAGCTAGGACTTAGGGACCTGAATTATAATGCAAAATGCTCAAACACACGTATTATATATAGGCATTCCAGAAGGAGAAGAGAAGGGAAAGGGGTCAGAAGGAGTGTTGCAGGAAATAATGGCTGAAAACTTCCCAAATCTACTGAAAGAGAGAGATGTACATATCCAGGAAGCACAGCGCAACCCACTCATCATAAACCCCAAAAGGCCCACCCCAAGACATATACTTGTCAAATTATCCAACGCTCAAGACAAAGAGAAAATTCTAAAAGCAGCAAGAGAAAAGAAAACCATCACATACAAGGGAAGCTCCATAAGATTAAGTGCTGATTTCTCATCTGAAACCATGGAGTCAAGAAGGCAATGGTATGATATAGTGAAGGTACTAAAGGAAAAAAATTTCCAACCAAGAATACTCTATCCAGCTAAACTAGCATTCAAATATGATGGAGAGTTCAAAATATTCGCAGATAAACAGAAACTGCAAGAGTATGCCAACAAGAAACCTCCCCTTCAAGAAATTCTAAAGGGAGTTCAGCAGGAAGAAAGGAAAAAACAGGACAGGCAGAGTTGGAGGAGAGTGTAAGAGCAACAAAAAAGACAAAAATAGAAGGAAAAAAAAAGCAAACAAAATATGACAAACACAAGTCCAATCAAAATATGGGGGAAATGGACTTTGGCCCAGTGGTTAGGGCGTCCGTCTACCACATGGGAGGCCTGCGGTTCAAGCCCCGGGCCTCCTTGACCCGTGTGGAGCTGGCCCATGCACAGTGCTGATGTGCGCAAGGAGTGCCGTGCCACACAGGGGTGTCCCCCGCGTAGGGGAGCCCCACGCGCAAGGAGTGCACCCATAAGGAGAGCCGCCCAGCGTGAAGGAGGGAGCAGTCTGCCCAGGAATGGCGCCGCCCACACTTCCCGTGCCGCTGACGACAACAGAAGCGGACAAAGAAACAAGACGCAGCAAAAAGACACAGAAAATAGACAACCAGGGGCGGGGAGGGGAATTAAATAAATAAAAATAAAAATAAAAAAATCTTAAAAAAAACAAAAATCAAAATATGGCTAACACAAATAATTCCTTGAAAGTAATAACACTGAATGTCAACAGATTAAACTCACCTATCAAAAGATTCAGACTGGGACATTGGATAAGGAAATATGACCCATCTATATGCTGGCTACAAGAGACACATCTTAGACCCAGAGACTCATGGAGGTTGAAAGTGAATGGCTGGAAAACAATCATACAAGCAAACAATAACCAAAAAAAGGCAGGAGTAGCTATATTAATATCAGACAAAATAGACTTTAAATGCAAAACAATTGTGAGAGACAAAGAAGGATGCTACATTTTAGTGAAAGGGACAATCTGTCAAGAAGATCAAACAATCATAAATATTTATGCTCCTAACAAGGGCCCCTCTAAATACGTGAGGCAAATGCTGGAAAAACTAAGTGAAAGAATAGATGCATCTGCAATTATAGTGGGGGATTTTAATACACCACTATCAACTCTTGACAGAACATCTCAAAAGAGAATCACTAAAGAAACAAAACATTTGAGCAGTATATTAGAGGAGCTGGATCTAATAGACATATATAGATCATTACACCCAAACAGAGAAGGATATACATTTTTCTCAAGCGCACATGGATCATTTTCTAAGATAGGCCATATGCTAGGCCACAAAGATAGGCTTAATGAATTCAGAAAGATCGAAATCATAGAAAACAATATCTCTGAACACAGTGGAGTGAAGCTGGGAATTTGCAAGGGCCAGAGGCACAGATTTCACACCATGATTTGGAAATTAAACAGCACACTCTTAGAAAAACAGTGGGTCAAAGAGGAAATCTCAAAAGAAATCAATGACTAGCTTGAAACAAATGATAATGATAACACAACATACCAAAATTTATGGGATGCAGCAAAAGAAGTACTGAGAGGGAAATTTATAGCCATAAATTCATATATCAAAAAAGAAGAAAGAGCAAAAATTGAAGAACTAACTGCACATTTGAAGGAATTAGAAAAACAAAAACAAAGTAATCCAACAGAAAGAAGAAGGAAGGAAATAACAAAGATAAGAGCAGAACTAAATGAATTAGAAAATAAGAAAACACTTGAAAAGATAAACAAGACCAAGAGCTGGTTTTTTGAGAAGATCAACAAAATTGACAAACCTTTAGCGAGACTAACAAAGAAAAAAAGAGAGAAGATGCAAACACACAAAATAAGAAATGAGAAAGGAGATATTACCACTGAACCCACAGAAATAAAGACTATCATAAGAGGATACTTTGAAAAACTATATTCCAACAAAAACGACAGTTCAGAGAAAATGGACAAATTCCTAGAAAACATAAGCAGCCCATATTGACAAAAGCAGAAATTGATGATCTTAACAAACCAATCACAAGTAAAGAGATAGAATCAGTCATTAAAAACCTCCCAACTAAGAAGAGCCCAGGGCCATACAGCTTTGCAGGTGAATTCTACAAAACATTCCGGAAAGAACTAACACCAATCCTGCTGAAACTCTTCCAAAAATCGAAACAGAAGAACATTGCCTAACTCCTTCTATGATGCCAACATTACCCTAGTACCAAAGCCAAACAAAGACACCACAAGAAAGGAAAATTACAGACCAATTTCTCTAATGAACCTAGACGCAAAAATACTTAACAAAATACTTGCTAATCATATTCAACAACACATTAAATGAATTATACACCATGACCAAGTGGGATTTATTCCAGGAATGCAAGGATGGTTCAACATAAGAAAATCAATCAATGTAATACACCATATAAACAGATTGAAGGAAAAAAACCACATGATTATATCTATAGATGCAGAAAAAGCATTCGACAAAATACAGCACCCTTTCTTGATAAAAACACTCCAAAAGATTGGAATACAAGGAAATTTTTTGAACACGATAAAGAGTATATATGAAAAACCTACAGCCAACATTGTTTGCAATGGAGAAATCCTAAAATCCTTCCCTCTAAAGTCAGGAACAAGACAAGGATGCCCATTGTCTCCCCTTCTATTTAACATTGTCTTAGAAGTACTTGCTCGAGCACTGAGCCAAGAACCAGATATAAAAGGCATTCAGATTGGAAAGGAAGAAGTCAAAATTTCATTATTTGCACATGACATGATCCTATACATAGAAAACCCTGAGAGATCTACAACAAAGCTTCTAGAACTCATAAATGAGTTTAGTAAAGTCACAGGTTATAAGATCAATGCGCAAAAATCAGTAGCATTTCTGTACACCAATAATGAGCAAGATCAGGAGGAAATCAAGAAACAAATACCATTCACAATAGTAAATTTAAAAAATCAAATATTTAGGAATAAATTTAACTAAAGATGTAAAAAACTTATACACTGAGAACTATACAAGACTGTTCAAGGAAATCAAAGACGACCTAAATAAATGGAAGAATATTCCCTGTTCATGGATAGGAAGACTAAATATTATTAAGATGTCTATCCTACCAAAACTGACACATTCAATGCAATCCCAATAAAAATCAACACAGCCTTCTTTAAGGAACTAGAAAAACTAACTATGAAATTTATTTGGAAAGGAAAGAGGCCCCGAATAGCCAAAGACATATTGAAAAAGAAAAACGAAATTGGAGGAATCACACTACTTGACTTCAAAACATACTACAAAGCTACAGTAGTGAAAACAGCATGGTATTGGCATAAGGAGAGACACACAGACCAATGGAATCTAATTGAAAGTTCTGATATAGAATCTCATATATATAGCCATATAATATTCGATAAAGCCACCAAACCCTCTCAACTGGGAGAGAATGGCCTATTCAACAAATGGTGCCTGGAGAACTGGATAGCCATATGTAGAAGAATGAAAGAGGATTACCATCTCACACCTTATACAAAGATCAACTCAAGATGGATCAAAGACCTAAATATAAGAGCCAAGACCATAAAGACCTTGGATAGCAGTGTAGGGAAACATCTACAGGACCTTGTAATAGGAAATGGCTTCATGAATATCACACCAAAAGCACAAGTAGCAAAAGAACAAATAGATAAATGGGACTTCCTTAAAATTAAAGCCTTCTGCACCTCAAAGGAGTTTGTCAAGAAAGTAAAAAGGGAACCCACAGAATGGGAGAAAATATTTGGCAACCATATATCTGATAAGAGACTAATAACTTGCATATATAAAGAACTCATATATCTTGAAAATAAAAAGATAAACAACCCATTCAAAAAATGGGAAAAAGATTTAAACAGACACTTCTCCAAAGAAGAAATACAAATGGCTAAAAAGCACATGAAAAAATGCTCCAAATCTCTAGCTAATAGGGAAATGCAAATCAAAGGTACAATGAGATACCATCTTACTCCCATAAGATTGGCAGCTATGAAAAAAACAGAAGAATACAAATGCTGGAGAGGATGTGAAGAAAGGGGAACACTCATCCATTGCTGGCGGGAATGCAGAAGGTTCCAACCATTCTGGAGGACAGTTTGGCGGTTTCTCAAAAAACTAACCATAGATTTGCCATATGACCCAGCAATACCACTGCTGGGTATATACCCAGCAGAACTGAAAACAAGGACACAAACCAATATATGTACACCAATGTTCATAGCAGCATTGTTCACTATCGCCAAAAGTTGGAATCAACCCAAATGCCCATCAACAGATGAGTGGATCAATAAAATGTGGTATATACATACAATGGAATACTACTCGGCTTTAAGAACAAATACACTACAAACACACGTGATAACATGGATGAATCTTGAGAACCTTATGTTGAGTGAAGCAACCCAGGCATTGAAGGACAAATACTACATGACCTCAATGATTGAAATAAGCAAGCTGCCTCAGAGAGCTAGAGACTGGAAGATAGGCTTACAGGAAATCGGGGGGTGGAGGAAGGATGTGAGTCGACGTCTGCAGGGGTGGAATCTATGATGAGCTGACGGTAAGTATGAGCACAAAGAAGAGATAAAATGGGGGCAAGGGGTTGCCTTTGGGTGGGGCTTTGTGGGCTTGAGGGGGGCTGGGGATGGGCGGATGGATAATATTACCCAAAAAATTGGGGGGAGGGAGGGGCAACATAGAAACATAGGAGAGTGTCAGGTGTTGGTTGAGAATAAAATGCTTAGAAAATCGTATCAAAATATAATTAGGAGGGTTACCTGTTTAGGATGCTCAGAGGGGATGGTCTGAGGCGGAACAGACTCCTGGGGAATGTCTGAATGCTCATTTTGCCAGGGTGGGTTGCACCATTGGGTAGAGACCCAAGTAGTGAGAGTTGGGGTGGACCTACATCCTGGGGAGGACTAATGCCATCAAACAGAGGGAACTGTATCACTCGAGAGAAAGGGTGGTTCCCAGGGCATTAGGGCAGTTGAGCAAGTCAGGCCCTGAACACTGTTTCAAGTATCTCTGGATGTGGCTCCTCAGGAAATGGAGATTGGCTGTCACTGTGGGCCCCAAGGGGAGGGGAAAATGGATGTTGAATGGATGGAACCAAGGTAAATGTGGGGGTAAGAGAGGAGTTTCGCGAGAGTACACAAGGATGGATATAAAACATATAATATTACACCAAAAACATATAGTGGATGACAGACTAATAATGTAAACCATAATGTAAAACATAGGATAACTAAAAATATAGAAAACTGTATACCCTAAAGTATGGACCACAATGTAAGCACAGATGTCACCTTGTTTGAAAGCTATTGTCTCAGAGTCTGTACATCAGTTTCAGTACATATAATATGAATAAGTTATAAAATTATCGCTGTGGAAGGGAAAAGGTTTTATGGTGGATGTGTGGGAGTACTGTATATTGTATATATGAATTACTGTGATCTAAGGCTCTTGTGAAGAGAAGCTCAGTAATTAGGAAAAAAGAAAAGAAAAAGATAGGATGTAGAATTTTTCCAAATCAATACGTATTCTAGATCTAACCTTTAAACTCATCGCTATATTCCATTTTACTAGTAAGGGAACCTGACATTATATTGGGCTTCACTTTTCAGGAAGTTTTGGATCACAGAGTGGTTCAACAGTGGAGGCGGAGGAATACTGGTATGGGATGTTATGGACAGGCGATATATGGTTGACAGGGAGTTATACAGGGCATATGTCCAGGGTGCATGGTAATGTTTGGATATACTCATAGTGGAAACAATTAAAAACAACAGCTGGGGTGGTACTGGGTTCCTGGCCGGGGGTGCTCTGTCATGGTCCCTAGGGGAGCAGCAGCAGTTCCCCAGGTGCAACGGTAAGAACCAGGAAGGAATGAGGGTCCAACAGTGAGCCCCTGATACTAATGACTATGCTTGTGAGCCTATAAACCTAAAATAAGAACAAGGCCTAGAGCAGCACTGTGCCTGGGAGTTTCCTCCTGACAGCCTTCATGTTACTCAAATGTGGCCAGTCTCGAAGCCAAACTCAGCATGTAGATGCAGTGCATTCCCCCCCACGTGGGACACGACACCTGGGGATGAACCTCCCTGGCACCGAGGGATTACTACCAAGTACCAGCTGATGATGCAACTAGAAAATGACCTTGAATTAAAGGTTCAACATGGACCAGCAGAATGTCCCTGTCTACATATAATAACAGGAGTTTAAAATGCTGTTTGACCTAATGTAAGGTGGAAATGGAAAGGAGAAATGAGTTTATATGGCTATGAGTCTCTAAAAAAGAGTCTGGAGGTTGTCAGAAGGGTTGCCCTTATGCACACCTGAGCAGAGTCTCAGAGACAGATAAAGTAGATACAACCCCAGGTATTGGTTCTTTTGAGGGCTAAAGAGACCCATGGGTTCTATGGTCATGGCAGATGGGGTTCACTGCCATGTCAGTTGGCCCTTCTTTGGAGCTGGTGTTTCTGCGTGATGGAACTGGACTCAGATGGGATATCTTTTCACAAGACTTTCATGCTACTTTACTGGAATTGTAGTTGGTGCTGGGGTTTAAGATATATCTAGGGGATTTGAATCTCTGGACTGACAATATGATAGCCATGCCCTGAACCTCAACAGACTTCAACTCCTACACTCTGATTTATTGGACTTACCCCACTCAGCTAACATGGAGTTGAAGAAGGTCAACCACCACACCATGGAGCCTAGAGTGCCTACAACTGAAAGCAGGAGGATTGCATCCAGTATCCATGTGGAATCTAAGCCCCCTCTTCACATAGAAGTGCAATGGACACAACCAATCCAATATCCACAGAGAAAATGTGGCATTGGTGTGGGAAAAGTGGCCATGGTGGCTTCTGGGTATGGGGAAGGGGAGGAAGAGATGAGATGTGGAGGCGTTTTTGGGACTTGGAGTTGTCCTGGGTGGTGCTTCATGGACAATTACAGGACATTGTAGATCCCCCCCCATGGCCCACTGGATGGAACGTGGGAGAATATGGGCTATGATGTGGACCATTGACCATGAGGTGCAGTGATGCCCAGAGATGTACTTACCAAATGCAATGGATGTGTCATGATGATGGGAGAGAGTGTTGCTGTAGGGGGAGTGGGGGGTTGGGGGCGGTGGGGTTGAATGGGACTTCATATTTTTTTAATGTAATATTTTTTAAAAATGAATAAAAAAACCAATTGATATCTCATCCAGAAAATATTTATTATTCAAAGATCAAAAGATAATCAATGGAATTAACTCACAAAAAATATTTTACAGACTAATGCAAAGGATATGTTATTCATCGATAGGGTTCTGAAGGTTTCCTGGGAAAGACAGAATGCATCCCATGAGATCATATCTTCTTTTTTGGTTTTACAGTGTCAGAACAGAGGCAAGAAAGTGGAGAAAAGGGGTGAATTAAAAGGTAATGTTCTGCTCTTCCAACACACCTGCTCCAAGTTTAAACCAAACCCTCAATCCTTGACAGTCCAAGTCACGTTCATAGTGTGAGCCTGTTAGTTGTTAAAGACCCTCTCAGAGAACAGAGGTCCCAGAGGGCATGAAAACAAGGAAGACTCTCAAAACTTGGGACACTCTCATATCCTCCACGCGTCCTTGTAAAGAAAGAGGGAAGGTGCTGGAGATGCAGCAGGTGTGAGATGCAGTGAAACAAATCTCAGAGGATGGGAAGTTAGGAATTGAATGGCTTTCTAGGGACAAAGAGTTGAATTGCACTAAACCTGAAATTCTACCTGTGAAATAACGTTTATGCAGTTTAAATTGACATGGTGTTTGTAGTGATCACATGATACAATTTGTGTGAAAGTCCTTGATAAAAGATTGCACATTAAACATGTGTGTGACCCTCCATTGTTTCCCTTGATCATTTGACATCATTTCCTCATTCTGGGAGCTCTTAGAATCTATTTTACGAAAAGCCTCATTCAATGGGCTGCGGCATGCAGCCCCATAGCAGGTGTTTTACTCTTGGCCTCAACACATGTAACCCAGTCTCCTGATTTAGAGAGCTTGCCAGGGAGGTGTCGTGGGGACACCAGGTGTAAGTCCTCCTCAGAAAAGGTGATTCATCTCTATTCTTTCTTTCCTGCTCACCCTCCTGAACATGGCCTGTGCTATCTGGGCATCGAGAAGCACTCTAGGGTGGATAAGAAATGGGACCTCAGAGAGATAATGTGCAGAAGGTTGGGGATTTGGTAAAATGTCTCCTAGAAAGCCAGGGATGCAAGGAATCATTTGGGACTGAGTCAGCAGCAGCCCCTCCCTGGCCAGGCCTGCTAGGGCCCCTGCCACCTTCTTCCTCTGACTAAAGTCTCTGCTTTGTTTCCTGCAGCCCCCTGTGCAAGTGACCTAGACCAGCCAGATACCCTCATGTTAACTGTCACACGTGGGCCTTTCCACCTCTGTGGGATGACCACCTGCCAAAGGGGGACCAGGTAGAGGCTGCTGCTCCTTCTCTGACCCCTTTGATAGCTCAGTGTCTGTTCACCAGGCAACTTCCATGCCCACAGTGACCCATTTGTGACATCCCTTGCTGGGACCTCTCTTAGCCTTGCCTCTGGTGGCTCACTCTTCCCTCCGGGGGTACAACCACCTGCCCTTCTGTGGAAGGACCCTGCAGCACAGCTGGGGGTGAGACCCTCCCTCCAGGTGTTGTCTGTGAAGCCCACCCTCCCTTTAGAGACACCATCCTGGTCCTTTCCTTTTTTCCTCTTTCCCTCCCTTTACCTCTTTTTCCCCTCATCTCACCTGGCCACCCCATCAACACCAACATCATTGACCATTTCCCTCATTCCAGAATCTTCCCTGGCACTACCCCCCAATACCCCCCACATTACCATCCCTGTTTTTACCATCACCCTGAGAGCCCCCTCACCCCTGCCTCCTGGCTTCCCCTCACCCCACACCTCTTTTCCCATTTCTTGATGTTCCCATCACCCCCACCATGGGATGTTCCATCTCTGCCCCTGTTGGCTTCTAGCCCATTCCACCTGCCCTCCCACTGCTCCTCCCTTTCCTTACCCTCAGCCATGTCCTGCCTCCTACCCCTGTCCATGCCTTCCCTTGACTTGCCTTATGTCTCCCTTCTGCCCTCCTCTGTTCCTTCAGGACATCTCCAGAGGGCATGGGCAAGAGGTATCCCTCCCCCCATCCACTTGCCCTCTCCTGCACCTTAATTCAGGTCAATAACACCACTGACATCAGGGCCAATCACAGCCTGTCCAGGGGCACACTGTGCAGTCGCCCTCTATCCCTCATCCCTGAACACCTGGCTACTGCTGGTGCAACTTTGCAGCCAGTAGAAACATGGATGTAGAGCTACAGCTCAAGGCCTGCCAAATTGAATTGAACTTGGAATCAGGTAGGTTGGCTTCTGGGGCCTCTCACTGTCATGCCCATGGTGGGAATGGTGGGGACCAGGCCACTAACTCAAATGATGGGCCCTATTGGGAGACCAGGGGGAGCAGCTTCCAGCAGCAGGACCTCCCTAATCCTCCTTACAAAGAAGCAATATGACTACATTCCATCCACTTCTCAAATAGGAGGGCAATCTACAGCTCTCCTTAGAATATGTCCACCAGAAAAAGGGCTGAGGGACCCCCAAGGCCAAGGGAAGAGAAGCCCCACACCCAGATCAGAGATTTTCCTGACACCCTTTGTTCCATGATCCCACCAGGCCTGGAAGACAACCCCCAGGGTTTCTCAAAACCCAAAAGAATGACTATATTAGAATGGGCCCTTTGTTGGATTTTGAAAAAGAGAAAGACAAAGCACCCAGGAAAGTTGCAAGGAGGTGGACCAGCCCCTGGGATGTACTCTGACCCAGAAGAACATGCTACAAAGTTCAGGGACTCCCTAAAGCAAGCGTCAGCTTCTTGGAACCTAAACATGAGCCTTAGGCTAGTTCAGGTGCAGAATGGGGCATCTGGAAGAAACAACCAGCACATCCACACAAAAAAGTGCACTTCAAGGACACCTCAAGTTGGGTACTTTATTTTCCCACCTCTCTCCCAGAGAGCCGCTGATAGATGCACTGATTTTCCAGGTGGGAGTCAAAAACCCAAAATCCTCAGGGAGGGTTTTTAAGTACAGGACTCTCTATTACGGAGGATGTTTTCCCCACAACACCCGGATGCATTCTGAGAACAATAAATAGTTATTCTTGTTTGAAGCCACTGCTTTTTGTGACAATTTGTGTTACTTATCAAGCAACTCATACACTGAACACCAAACAGTGGAAAAAGAAAAACAGCACAGTGGCCCACAACTCCCTTACAGTTTACGTAATTGGAGAATTTACCCCAATTTATAATTCTGATATTTGACTTTGTAAGTGGTGATAAGTCAACCCTAAGGCAACACTTATATCTTATCCAAAGTGAGTCATACTTAGCAGGAATATCTCAAAGTATTGATAGATTACTAATACTTTTATATAGCATATAAGAAATCCTTTGAGGGAAGCGGACTTGGCCCAGTGGTTAGGGCGTCCATCTACCACATGGGAGGTCCGCGGTTCAAACCTCTGGCCTCCTTGACCTGTGTGGAGCTGGCCCATGTGCAGTGCTGATACGCACAAAGAGTGCCATGCCACGCACGCAGGGGTGTCCCCGCACAGGGGAGCCCCACATGCAAGTAGTGCATCCTGTAAGGAGAGCCACCCAGCATGAAAGAAAGTGCAGCCTGCCCAGGAATGGCACCGCACACACGGAAAGCTGACACAAGATAACGCAACAAAAAGAAACACAGATTCCTGTGCCGCTGACAACAGAAGCGGACAAAGAACACGTAGCAGATAGACACAGAGAACAGACAACTGGGTCGGGGGGGAGGGGAGAAAAAAATAAATAAATCTTTAAAAAAAGAAATCCTTTGTGTTTGACTCATTTGAATTAAATTAATCAAGGTTTATTGACAGTTTTGATTTGATGAAAAATGAGAAGACAGTTGAATAATGTGCTGAAGGGATATCTGTTACTGACAACTTAGTAGAGTGTGAGTCTTCAAGTTTCTTGGACATACACCTACCAAATCCAACACCAAGTATAGATTCAAATAGAAGGTACAAAAGAGGCGTGTATAGAGAAGTCACAACTGAGTCCAACTCTTTCACACCCAGGAGCACAAACCCCAAAGAAGGGCCCACTGGCAAGGTACCAACTCCAGAGCTATCTGCCAAGGCCATAGGATCTAGGTGTCTCCAGAGCCCTCAGGAGCTCCACTATTTGGGGTAGTATCTACTTTGGCATTTTATAAGATCCTACTGAGACGTGTGTAAGTGTTACCTCTGGGATGACCTCCCGGCTCACTTTTTTGTCTCTTAGACATATGAATCCATTTTTCTTGACCTTTTCCCCCATTTATTCAAGGTCTTTTTCAGGTTGCATGCTCAGTGGTGTTTGGTAGTAATGCCTTAGTGCCAGGGAGGCTCATTCCTGGGAGTCATGTGCCAGACTGGGGAAGGTAATGCATTTCTATGCTGACTCTGGCTTAGAGAGAGGGTGTATTTGAGCAATATGGAGACTGTCAGGAAGTAATTGTTAGGTACCCTATAGCACTAGGCCAAGTTCAATTTCTACAGCAAAGGCTCATAAGCATAACTGTCAATATTAAGGGCCCAATGAAGGACCATCCTTCTTCACTAGTCTTTGCCCTGCACTTGGGGGATTGCTGCTGCTCCACTAGAAAATGTGGCAGAGCTCCCCAGGATGGGAATTCAATATACTTTTGGTCATTGTATGAATATCCACCCACAGTAACAATGTCCCATGAACATTTGAACACCTTTATGTACCTTATATGCATGCCCATGAGAACTTCCTCCCATATAACCCCCTTCACTGACACCCCACACCAATGATCCTACCCTTTCATAGCTGTAGCCTTTCTGTTGTCCAAAACGTCTTCAAAAATCAAGCCAAGAATACCACCAAATACAATTAATAGGAAAATGAAATAATAATGATTGGTTTAAAGATAAAAAATAAAATATGCAATGATTTAGAAAAACCAAAATGAAAATAAAATTTTAAACTTGGGATGTTAAAAAAGTAATGAAAAATATTTTTAAAAATTTCTTTGAACATTTTGCCTTTTACCACTGTAATATCTGTTATCCTGTATGTTCGGAGATAGTTTCTTCCATTTGTTCCCCAATGTCTTAGTTTTTTTAAATTTTGTCTTCAAAGAAGTTTTAGGTCACAGTAAAATCACATACAGAACACAGGATACTTCCGTATACCAAACATCCTCCCCTTTCTTCCCTCTTCCCATATCAATAACCTTTTTATATGTAGATGTTACATTTGTTACAACTGACATACACATATTGAAATATAGCCACTGACCATGGTCAATGGTTTACATTATGTTCTACACTCTAGACCACACACAAAGTTTTAATGGAATTCAACATGGCCTGTATCCAGCATTGCAAGACTGTGCAGAACACTTCCATTACCCCCTAAATACCCACTCTCTTCCATCTACTCTATTCCTCCCTTTGCCTCACTTGGGGCCCATGGTGGCCACCAGGCTTTACTCCTTGAAGGACAAGATATAAAGTTACTTGCAAACAAACTGGAACACATTGGTCTGTCCTCCCCTATTAGGAACTGTCCTTCTTGTTGACGAACACTCACCCGTCTGTTTGCTAATATATCAGGCCTCCCCAGGATGGAGGTCCAACTCCTTCTGCTCATTATGTGGATCTCCAGCAACTGATACAAGATATTTTAACAAAAAAGATCAGCACACGTTCTCTAGAATAATGCCTCAGGTGCACCCTGTCCCAAATGCCCACCATCTAACACCCTGAACCAGTAACCCTTCCTTATCATATTGCCAAAAGAGCTTTCCCAACATTGAAGTTTCAACCACATACCTGCCAATGCCCAGTGTTCACCTACTATCTCCCACAACTTGACCTCAGTTCCATGGACCAAACAACCCACCCTCCCCAGCCTAACCCCCATCAAACTTGTACCATCCAACCCAATAATATCACTACACCCCCATCATATCCCTTCACCCTATAGTTACTCAATTCTAACTTATCATAGATTTTGCCCATTTGGGCATTGGTTCATAATGTTCTCCTTTTCTATTTCCTGTAAACCTATATTCCAAACTCTATCTCTCTGATTCTGCTTGATTGCCTTAATTCATGTCAGTGAGGCTATGTAAAATTTTCCTTCAAAGCCTGGCTTATTTCACTTAGTATAATGTCCTCATGATTCATTCATGTTATCCATGTATTAGTATTGTATTCCTTCTTACAGCTGAATAAGATCCCATTGTATGTATATATCACATTTTGTTTATCCATTCATCTCTTGATGGGTATTTGGGTTGACTCCAACTTTTGTCAATACTGAATAATGCTGCAATGAACATTGGTGTGCGTGTATCTTTTTGTGTCCTGTCTTTCTATTCTTCTGAGTATATACCTAGCAGTGGAATTGTTGGATCATATGGCAGATCCAAAGTTAGTTTTTTGAGGAAGTACTCAACTGTCCTCCATGATGGCTGGAAATTTCTACATTCCCAACTGCAGTGGATGAGGATTCTCATTCCTCCACATCCTCTCCAACACTTGTAGCTGTCTGTTTTATTAATAATTGCCAGTATAATGGGGGAAGAAGATATCTCATTGTAGTTTTGATTTGCATTTCCCTAATTGCTAGTGTTGATATGCATCATTTCATGTGCTTTTCAGCCATTTTTATTTCTTCTTTGTAGAAGTGTCTGTTCAAAGCACTTGCCCATTTTTTAAATGGTTTACTTCTCTTTTTACTTTTGAGATACAGGGTTTCTTTATATATGCTATATATTAGCCTCCTGTCAGATATATGGTTACCAAATCTATTCTCTCATTGGATAGGCTGTCTTTTCACTTTCTTGACAAACTCCTTTGATGTGCCAAAGGTTTGCATTTTGATGAGGTCCCATTTCTCTATTTTTTCTTTTATTGCTCATGTTTTCGGTGTGAAGTTCATGAAATAATTTCCTACTATAATTTCGTGTAAATGCTCCCAAAGTATTTAATTATCTTCCAAGATATTTAATGGTCTTGGCTCTGATATTTAGATCTTTAATTCATCTTGAGTTGCTTTTTGTATAAGGTGTAAACTGGTGATCCTTTCTCATTCTTTTGGATATGGATATCCAGTTCTCCAAGCACCATTTTTTGGAGAGGCCTTTCTCTTCCAGTTGAGTGGGCTTGGAGACATTCTGAAATATCAGATAACTATTTATGTGAGGATCTATCTCAGAACTCTCAATTCAGTTCCATTGGTTGAGCTATCTATCCTTGTACCAATACCATGCAGTTTTGACCAATGTACCTTTGCAGAATGTTTTAAAATTAGATAGTGTGATTCCTCCAATTACATTTTTCTTTTTCAATACATCTTTGACTATTCAAGACCTCTTGTGCTTTCACATAAATTTCATAACTGTTTTTTTCAATGTGGTAAAAAAAATGCTATGTTGATTTTTAATGGGATTGAATTTAATTTGTAGATCAGTTTTGGTAGGATAGACATCTTAATGGTGTTTACTCTTATCATCCATGAACAGGAATATTCCTCCATTTATTTAAGTCTTCTTTGATTTCTTTTAACAGTATTGTGTAGTTTTCTGTGTATAAGTCACGTATATTTTTAGTCATTTATTTCTAGATATTTTTTTCTTTTATTTGCTATTGTAAATTGGATTTTTTTCTTGATTTTTTTCTCAGATTGCTCATTTCTGTTGTAGCAAATGTTACTGATTTCTGTGCATTGACCTTAAAACCAGTGACTTTACTGAACTCATTTATAAGCTCTAGTAGCTTTGATGTCGATTTCTCAGGGCTTTATATGTATAGGATTTTGTCATCTGCAAATAGTGAAATTTTTACTTCTTTCTCCCCAATTTGGATGCTTTTCATGTCTTTTTCTTGCATACATGCTCAAACATGTAGAAAAAGACAGGAACAGTGATACTGGTTACCTTGTCTTGTCCCCAATCTAGAGGGAAAGCTGTTAGGATTTCACCATTGTATATTATGTTAGCTGTGGGTTTTTCATATACCCTTTATCATGTTCAGGAAATTTCCTTCTATTCCTCTACTTTGCAGTGTTTCTATCAGGAAAGGACGCTGTATTTTGTTGACTGCTTTTTCTGCATCTGTAGAGATGATCATGTGACTTTTTTCTTCTGATCTGTTCATGTGCTATATTACCTTGATTGGTTTTCTTATGTTGAAGCATCCTTGCATAGCAGAGATGAAACCCATGTGACCATGCTGTATAATTCATTTCATGTGTTGTTGAATATAATTAGCAAGTATTCTGTTGCAGATTTTAACATCTAGGTTCATTAGAGGGAGTGGTCTATAATTTTCCTTTCTGGCAGCATCTTTATTTGGCTTTGGTATTAGGACAAAGTTGGCATCATAGAATGAGTTAGGCAATGTTTCTTCTACATCTATTTTTTTGTAAGAGTTTAAGTAGGATTGGTGTTAGTTCCTTCCAGAATGTTTGGCCGAATTCACCTGTGAACTCATCTGGTCTTTGGCTCTTCTTAGTTGGGTGATTTTGGATGACTATTTCAATCTAATTACTATTGAGTTCATCGATTTCTTCTTTCATCAATGTAGGCAGCTCGTGTGTTTCTAGGAATTATCCATTTCCTCTAAATTATCCTTTTTGTTGGCATATAATTTTTCAAAGGATTCCTCTTATGATACTTTTTATTTCTGTGGGGTAAGTGGTGATAACCTCTATCTTGTTTCTTACTTTATTTGCATCTTCCTCTTTTTTTTCTTTGTTAGTCTAGCTAAGGGTTTGCCAATTTTATTGATCTCTTTGAACCAGCTTTTGGTTTTATTTATTTTTCTAGTGCTTTTTTATTTTCTATTTCATTTAGTTCTGCCCTAATCTTCATTATTTCCTTCATTGTACTTCCTTTGGGCTTAGTTTGTTGCTCTTTTTCTAATTCATCCAGGTTTGTCATTAGGTCTTTGATTTAGCTCTTCCTCCTTCTTTGATATATGCCTTTATGGCTATGAATTGCCCTCTTAGTACTTCTCGTGATGCATCCCATAAGTTTTGATATGCCATATTGTCATTTTCATTTGTTTCAAAGTAGTTGTTTCTTTTGTAATTTCGTCCTTGACCCACAGTTTGTCTAAGAGTGTGTTGTTTAACTTCCATATCTTTGTGCCTAATCTGGTCACTGGCCTTTACTATTTCCAGCTCCATTCCCTTGTGGTCAAAAAAATTAATTTGTATCATTTCAATATTTCTAAATTGATTGATGATTATTCTGCAGCCTAGTATGTGGATTATCTTGGAAATTGATCCAAGTGCACTCAAGAAGAAAGTATGCCAGCAACTCCAGAAGTGTGAGAGAATAGAGTTCTGTTGTTTTAAGACATCCAGTGTATGGTAACTTGCTATAGCAGCCCTACAAAACCAATACACTCAATAAATCACTATTTTTCCAAATGAACAATGCATTATGTTAAAAATTTATGAATGGGTAAAATATCCATTTAAAGTGCATATTAACTCAATGAATTTTAATATAAGAAGCAAAACAAGTTAAGAATCATACTTTCAGATTCCACATAGCAACTAAGATTTAAACAACAACCTCTTGGCAAATTTCAGTATATCATCAAAAGAGAAAACTACAATTATCTACAAATTATTTTACAACACTTCTCCTTTCCCCAATACATACCTATATAAGGCAGGATATTCTTCATATACTTCAACAACAATAACAAAAAAACAAAATATTTCAACAGATTGAATGTAGCAACTGATGAGTTACCTGTATCCCATTAAAACAGGCATTTTAAAAACTGCAAAATCTCAATCTTTTTATTGAATAAAATATAGCTTTTTATTATAAAATAGAATATTTATGTACTCATGTAATGGGGATTTTTTGTGTGTGCATTAGTTCATTTTTCTCAGTTTTCATATATATTACAGTGACCATCAATAGATAAAGCCAACATAAATAACACCTACTTGAGGTTCCCAATAATTTTTCAAAATCTGAAAAGATGCTGAGGATATAAGGCTTGAAACCCCTTTCTAGTCAATATTTTGCTGGAAGCCCTAAACAGGACACTAAGGCAGTAAACACACACATACACCCACACACATAAAAGAGACAGAGACTGGAAGGGAGGAGGTGACATTATCTATTTGCAGCCAATGTGATTATTTACATCAGGGTTTCTCAACCTTCATACTACATTCAGTTCAGAAAAAGTTTGCTCTGTGTGGCTGCCCTTTGTGATAAATCTGTTTAGTGGTATCTTTTTTGTTGTTGTTCTATATTTTTTTTCATTTTTTTCTTTTAAATGTTATATTAAAAAAAATATGAGGTCCCCATATAACCCCCACTCCACCCCACTCATGCCACCCTTCCCACATCAACAAACTCTTCCATCATTGTGGCACATCCACAGCACCCCACAAATACATTCTGGAGAACCGCTGCAGCACATGGACAGTGGTCCACATTGTAGTGCTCCCTCACCATTAAATGCCAGGAGCTTTCTCCTAGTGGTGAGAATCAGAAATATCTTCAAATGTTACCAAATATCTCCTGGGGGGCGGGGGACAAAATAACTGCCAGGGGAGAACCAGTGGTCTTTCTTTAAAATCATTAGGAGTCTAACATAAAACCACCTGAGAAATATGTACATTTAAACTTGATGCAGAGTAGAAAATACACAGAAAACAATGAAATTCCTAGAGATTAGCAACAAGTTTTTGAAAGATGAAATTTTAAAAATGCCTTCATATTTGCATAAACATAAAGTATTAGGAACAAATTAACAAAAAATTTAATAGCTGTACAATTAAAATGATTAAACATCACTAAATTAAAGAACATCTAAGTAAATGAAGACATGTTCATGAATCAAATTATTGTTTTCAAAATGCTCAGTCACCTCAAAAGAAATTTATATACTTAAACACAATCTCAATGAAAATACCTGAAGGCATTTTTTTGTGGGAATTGACAAGATGTTTTCAAACTGTATATAAAAATTAAAATGATTTAATATGCTCAACACAATTTTTTAAAAATAAAAAAGTTGAAGAAGTTAACACAATCTCTTTGCCACATGTAATACTTTAGTAATCAAGCTAAAGCCATGACATGTTTAGTTGTTTAAATCAGTGGAGTGGAATAGAATCTACAAATTGATGCAAACATATGCAATAATTCATTTTAATAAATGCATTGTTCTGTACATCAGTTTAGGTAGAACTGACATAATAACATATATAGTCTTTTAATATATAAAAATGGAATGTCCTTCCATTTATTTAGGTCTTCTTTGGTTTCTGTTACAGCATTTTGTAGTTTTCTGAATACAGGTACATTATGTCCCTGGTTAAGTCTATTACTAAATATTTGATTCTTTTAGTGGCCATTGTAAATGAAAATGTTCTTCTGTCTTCCTACTCAGACTGCACATTAGTAGTGTACAGAAGCACTAAGAATGAATCTTGCCCCCATCAGGTTTGATGAACTTGTCTATTAGTTCTAGTAGCTTTGTTGTGGCTTTTTGTTACTTTCTTCATCGTATTTTTCATGTTTTTTTCTTTAAGCAATTCACTTATTAACCTGAAATTAATCTAAAGTTATATAGAAGATTTGAACAAGACATTTTTTTCAAGCACCAGTGGATTTTTTAAAATAACAATATATGGAACTTAAAATAATAAAATCAAAATGTCATAACCCACAGGCAGGTTGGATTCTGTTCAAAATATGGTTAAATGCAAATTAATAATAATGAATGAGCAAACTGAAAAGTCACAACATGTTTGGAAATTAATATATATTATCATAACTATCACATAGTTCAGATGTGAACTCAAAAAGGAATTTAGATAATATGTTAGAATTCATTTTTAAACACTATATATCAAAATATGTTGGTTACCAAAAATAAAATTTTAAGGAAAATTTCTAACTTACAATGCATGATATAGAAATAAAGAATCACAGCTGTCAGTTACAAGAATTTTCCAAAATTGACAGAAAACTTAAACTCAAAGGAGATAAATATAAGGAAAAAGAAAACTCAAATTAATGAAATGTGAAAATAAGAATAAACAGAGAGGATGTACGGAAGCAAAGATAGATTCACTGGAAATAGTAATAAACTTGATAAGCGCATTTTAAGACTGATCAAGAAAAACAAAGAGAGGCATAATTTCAACACCAGAAACTTAAAAAGACATTTTTAAACAAAATTTTCAGCAGATAAAATGAAATTTTCATTTAAAAATTAATTTTCATTTAAAAATTTATCATATTTCAACAGATAAAATGATATTTCAAAAGTGGCGTGAATAGATTTTAAATGACATTTTCATTTACAACTTTATTTTTAAATATTTTCATCTAAAAACTTATATTCATTTTATAATTTATCATATTTCCAAAGATAAAATATTTCAAAAGTGGTGTAAAAGATTTGGATACCTCAATGTAATGAACTCATTGTAATAAAATATTACCAAATCTGACATAAGGAGAATTAGGCAACTGAATTTAGAATTGCATTCACAATTTAAAATCAGAATCACGAACATTCCCATAGAGAAAACTTTAAGCCCAAAAGATTTCAATATACATTCAGCAAAAAATTTTAAAAAGGATAAAATGGTAGGGCCCCATCAAACAAACCACTAACATACCCATAGGTTAGATGTGCTAATGTACTTTTACCATTTCTTTTCATTTTCAAACATTCACAAACAAGTTTTACTAATTTTCCACAGATTAAACCTCAGCTTTCCATTCTCTGACCACATGCTATTGTGTCATGACATATTCTAGCAATTAACTCCAGGAATTTGCTCATTATATTTAGCTCATAATAGAGAAATCATAAAATACTTGTCCTTTTGTGCCTGGCTTGCTTCACCCTACACAATGTCCTCTAGATTCATCCATGTTGTCATATGCTCCATGACTTCATTTCTTCTGACAGCTGTATAATATTCCATCACGGGTATAGATGCAATTTGTTTATCCATCCATTGGTTGATAGACACATGAGTTGTGTCCTTCTTTTTGCAATTGTGAATAACATCACTATGAACATCAGTGTGCAGATGTCTGTTCATGTCACTACTCTCACTTCTTCTGAATATATACCTAATAGTAGTATGCTGGTTCACATAGTAAATCCATATCTAACATCCTCAGCAACGACCAATGACTGTACCATTCCACATTCCCACCAGTAGCAAATAAGCATTCCTATCTCTCCATATCATCTTCAACACTTGCAGTTTATTTAAGCAAGTTAATTTTATTGATACATATTAATAAATGATAAATCCATCCAAAGACTACAATCTCTGGTATTCAGTGTAATCACATATTTGTGCATTCATCACCCCAGTCATTCCCAGAACTCTTTCATTGTTCCAATAATAATAATAATAAACAAAAAGAAACAAAGATAACTAATCACCTCTCAATGTCTCTATGCCACACCTGCTGTAAATACCTGTTATTCTTTTATCTTCTCTGTAGTATACTTGTATTTAGAATTTGTAAAACCAGTCACATATATTCAAAACCACCCATATTCATGTTTTACTTGAGGTTTAACTCTCTTATACAGACTCATGTTTCGGTTCTTAGCTTCCCTTCCAGTAATATATATGAACTTAGACTTTCCCTTTCAAACAATGTCATACACGTATAATAGTTTTGTTAGTTACAAACATCATGATATATTTTAATAGTATGTGGTTTTTTTTCCTTTCAGGCTGCAGCATACTCTATACTATCTCTTGCAGTCTGGTCTTTGGGTAATACATTCTGCCAGTTTTTGTTAGTCCATGAAGACTTTGAACTCACCCTCAGTTTTGAAGGAGAGCTTTGCAGGATACAGAATTCCTTGGTTGGCAGTTTTTCTCTTTCAGTACCTTAAACACATCATACCACTTTCTTTTTGCCACCAAGGTTTCTGATGAGAGGTCAGCACTTAATCTTATCAAGTTTCCCTTGTATGGGATGCTTTGCTTTCCTCTTGCTGCATTTAGAATCCATTATTTACCTATGATATTTGTCATTCTGAATAGTAGGTGTTTTGGGGCAGGTCTATTTGGATTTATTCTGTTTGGGGTGAGTTTCCTTCTTGGATTTGATACTTATGTCCTTCATAAGGGTTGGGAAGTTTTCAGTCATTATTTTTTCAAATTTTCTTTCAGCTCCTTTTCCATTCTCATCTCCTTCTGAGACACCAATAATGTGAATGTTTGTGCATTTTGCATTGTCATTTAACTCCCTGAGACTCTTTCATTTTTTCCATTCTTTTCTCTTTCAGCTCTCCTGACTTTTCCAGTTCAGAAGCCCTGTCTTCAAAATCACTAAATCTTTCTTTGAGCAATTCAGTTCTGTTCATATGTGCCTCTAATGTACTTTTAATCTCACCTATCCTGTCTTTCATTCCTATAAGGTCTGTTACTTTACTTTCCAGGCTTTCGAATTGTTCTTTATGCTCTCCCAGTATTTTCTTAATATTTTTTATTTAGCTATGTTTTCTTAAATTCTTGGAAATGATTTAGGAGAGTTGTGTGGTTATCAGTGATTAATTGTATTAAATCCTGTATCTCTTCAGGATCTTTGGTTACTTCTTTTGGCTGGGTCATCTCTTGGTGTTTCCTAGTATGACTTGTACTTTTTGGCTGATGTCTAGCCATCTGAATATGTTGGTGAATTTACTCTGATGGCCAATTTCTTTATTGTCTACTGTCCTTTTTCCCCATAGCTTTTATTTGATAATTGGTTCACATGATTTTATGTCTTTAAAATTGCCCAGTTATGAAAATCAGGCAAGGGCCTCACTAGTGAGGCACACAATTTCTCCCATGGTAGGCTACAGAGCGAACCAGGTTTTTGTCCATGCAATGTCCATATTGGCCAGCAGATGGAACACATCAGGGCACCTTTCCATGGAGGTGTTTCAGCCTGGGCTTTCCTGTGTTCCTGTGTTGAATCTCCAGAGAAGGGCTTCAAAGCAGGCTCTACTGGCCTAATTCACTAAAGAGAAGCACCGCAAGTTCCCCTCCATTTTCCCTCAAAACAGCTGTTGGGGATGAAGATGTCTGTTCCCCTCCAATTGGCTTCAGAAAGCCAAGGATTTTATCCCCAATTAATATCTTGGTGGTGGGAGAGCAGAGCACTTCCTGCTTCACTAGGGGCTTAGTAACTAAATTTGCCCTTTTGGCTTCTTGGTCTCTCTGTCCCTCACCCACCAGGAAGTTGTGTAGCTCTGTCCTAATCTGCAGGCCCCCAGTTAGCTTTTGACCCTTTCTCAATTTTTTTAGAGCATTGAGTTATGCTTGTTAGTTTGAAGCCACCTTCCCACAGTTCTCATGTCC
Organism: Dasypus novemcinctus; assembly: GCF_030445035.2. Lineage (NCBI taxonomy): Eukaryota > Metazoa > Chordata > Mammalia > Cingulata > Dasypodidae > Dasypus > Dasypus novemcinctus. The sequence goes on from NC_080695.1 coordinate 41,622,718, forward strand.
TATATTTTAAAATTGAAATAGACTTCACATACCAGAAAAGTCACACTTTTACCATATACCATATACAATAGTTTATAATAAATGTACAAACTTGTGCAGTCATTACCATTGTCTATTTTCAAAAATGATAATTATCCCATAAAGAAATTTCCCTTGAGATACTGTACAGCCCCTTTCCCCCAATCTCCTGGCTAACAATATTCTACTTTCTTTATATATATATATATATTTGCCAATTTGGGACATTTTATACAAAATGCATCATACACTATAATAGCATGATATTGTATGATTTCCAAAAATAGATATTGGATTATGTTTGTAAACTGGTCTATCCCTCCAGGCATATTAGAGTATATTGGATTCTGAGATTTTGCTTTTACTTGATTAAATAATGATTAAGGGTTTGATTGGGAATGTCACTAGGATGTTCAGTCCCCGTTCCCTTGGAAACCCTACTGCAGAGAAGGGAGTTGGAGTTTTGCTGTTGGTCTTTTGATGCTGGAGTTTTAAGATGGAGCCTATGAAGTGAACACACAGGAGAAGAACACAGAGGAATAGAGACAACTCTTTAGACACAGCAGAAGCCCTGAGGAGAGAGTCAGATCCATTTTACTGCTTTATCTGTAGCTGAGCTTGTCAGAGCACAGCAGCTTAGTGGAGGAGAGAAACTCAAGAATCCAGAAATCTTGGAAGAAGTCAAAAGTCAACTTGCCCCAACATATGGCAATAGATATTGATGAGGGAAGTAACTTATCCTTCATTGCCTGATGACTGTAAGCTTCTACCTCAAATAAATGCCCTTCATGAAAGTCAACAGTCCAAATTTCATAAAGGAATTTGGCTAGCTGGAAATAGAAGTAAGGGCTAATGCTGAAGTGAAGGCAGAAATTCTTCTACTGACTCTGAAACCCCCAGTTCTGACTTTTAAATCTTCCAGCTGATTGTGTGAGGAGACTTCCCATATTGCAGAAGGCAATCTCCTTCTTCTGTAAAAATTTTTTCTAAAAACAGGATGCCATTAAAGTGAGAGATGTTAGTTCTTAATTTAGGTGTTTTATTTTCCCTGTCTAACCATAGATGATGTTAAAGCCGACTATAATGTCTTCTTCTTTTTCTGGTACTCAAAGAAGAATGGCAGTATAAATTTATGTATATACATATATCTATATACATATAAATTATATGCCTTTGTAAGTCATCTTAATAAAAAGGAAAGTATTATCAAATACAGTATTTTTTTGTGTTGAAGAACTCCAAATAAAGCAAAACTATAATTTATTCTCAATTAATTACAGAATCATAGATTCTTCTCAAACATCTCCTGCATAAAGTGTAAACCTGTACTGTTCAGGCCACATACACCATCCAGAGAATGCCTTGTTTCTTTCATTCTGCCTATGATCAGCAGTCATTCTGCTGCAACAAACCCTTCTTAATGAATTTTCAGTCTCAAGTATTTATTTGATCCTTAAAGAAAATTTAAGTAAGCCTAAAGGGAAATATATCAGTAATGCCATTTAGACAAAAGCAAAAATGGATAAGGTATTTTAAGTGTGATTTACCCACTTTTTTTAAACTGGGAAATAACTGATGAGTTTGAGACAATAAGGAATAAATTATTCTGGCAATAGGTAGAATCTAATTTGTGAAAACCTCCTTTCTGCCATTTTAGTTCACCCCATATATGCAGTTATCCAGATTATTCTACCCATACCTATTACCTATATTGCTTTTTTTTTTGCATTTTACTGCTGAAGATAATTGAGAATGGGTTACATTTCCCATTTTCAAATGCCTTGCAATTTTCTTGCATGTTGGAAGCTAAAAAATTAAAGCTACCTTTCCCACACTCTCTTAAATTTCAAGGTCCCCATGTGGCTTAGCATCTACCAAACAAATGATCATCAGAGATTGTGCAGGGATAAAGGAACCCTGATCATTGTAACATGAGATGGTTCTTAAAGTGTTTGCCCAGGGTGCACACATCCTTTTGACTCACACTTATTGACTCACATTTCTTTCACAAGAGCAAGTCACCTGGCCTAGCCTTCATCACTTGCATATAAATTGCCCCCAGGAGGGGCAGCACATATTTGACAGCAATAACATCGTACTTTAAGCAGGAGAAGAGCACAGTCTTATTTATTGATATCAGGGAATAGATTATAGGGAAACAAAAATGGAAGAGTGAAGCTAGTTAAGAAATATTTCCAATGTCCAAGTAAGATATGATCGTGGCTTCTACAGAGCATTTGGAAGTGGAAAGAAAGTGATATGTTTTGGTGGTAGAGTCAACATGACTGGCTGATGGATTAGATGCTGAGGATCAAGGAAAGGAATCATTCAAAGATGACTCCTCTATGCTTTCTTTGGTCAATGATGAAATAAAGCATGAACCCAAGAAAAGTTAGAATCCAGGAATGGGGGTTCATCATGAAGGTGAATCAAATAATTCTTTCCCCAACTATCACATCCAAGGTATCGGAGAAGATACATCTACATGATATACCACCCCAAGTGTTAAGGAGTATATAATACCTAGATTGTATAAATTGATCCAGGGCCAATAAAATATATTTAATTAACATATCATAATACTGAGTATAAAACTTAAAGGAGAAAGCACCAATAAGGGGAAAATGCAGCCTATCTATAATTTCAATATAGATTTCTTTGAAAAATCTAAATTCAAACTTAGTAAATTAAAATCCAAAGATTCTGAAAATAATGCACAATGACCAAATAGTGTGTAACCCATGAACGCAAGTGTGATTCAAAATTTAGGAAATCAGGGAAACGGACTTTGGCCCAGTGGTTAGGGCGTCCGTCTACCACATGGGAGGCCCGCGGTTCAAGCCCCGGGGCTCCTTGACCCGTGTGGAGCTGGCCCATGCGCAGTGCTGATGCACGTAAGGAGTGCCGTGCCACACAGTTGTCCCCCGCATAGGGGAGCCCCATGCGCAAGGAGTGCACCCATAGTGAGAGCCGCTCAGCGCGAAGGAGGGAGCAGCCTGCCGAGGAATGGCGCCGCCCACACTTCCCATGCCACTGACGACAACAGAAGTGGACAAAGAAACAAGACGCAGCAAAAAGACACAGAAAACAGACAACCGGGGGAGGGGAATTAAATAAATAAAAATAAATCTTTAAAAAAAAAAACAACAAAATTTAGGAAATCACTAAATATAATAATCACATAAAGAGTTTAGAAACATCAATCATATTACCCCTCTCTCTCCTAGGATATATATCAAAGTGTTTGTTCTTGGAATTTCTTCCCAGAAGTTTCCTCTAACAGGGCTGTTAGGCTAAAACAAGGTCATTCAATTACTTTCCACTCAATTTTTCCCAGTCTCTCTCTCTAGTGAGTAATTTATAACGCAGTGATCTCCAATCTAACTGACTCTCAGTTTAATGGTCCCCTGACTTTTCCACACAGGATTAACTGCCTTAGGGGAATTCCACAGACAAGGCAATGAGTGCTTTTGGATTGTTTCATTTCATGTTTTTTGCTTATTTTATTCACAATCAGCAGTGGATGAGAAAGGTGGGGATAAACACATCTTGTAAAAATCAAAGGCCACTAACTACTGACAACTAATTGGAGTTATTTACTTCTTCATTTATCACTCACTCAATAAATATTTACACTTTCTCTAATACATTCCAAACACTGTGCAAGGAAGTGGGAGTGAAAGTTCTTGAAGTTCTTGAAGAATTTTGTTCTTTATAGGAATATTATTTTAAAAGACTATCCATATAAACATAGGGTAGATATATATAAGAAAAAAGAAAAAACAATAACAAGGTATAAGTTAACTGAAAACAAAAATTCACAAGATATTTTTAATTAAGAGAAGTTTGGGATGTGATAACATAGCCAAGTGATTGGCTGATAATCTTGTATGTGGACCATGTAAGTTCAACATGGATAGAGGCTACTAAGAAAATAGAGAACCGAGATATTTTCCAATTTGCTTTCTATCATTTGTGGTTCTAGCAGGAAACAGATGGTGCATACTTTAATTATGATTATTCACGGAAGATTTAATAAAGTGATTAACTCCGAAGATGTAAATAGGGGGTAGGGAAAGCACCTCCTGGGGGTTTTTCCAACTCCAGATCCAAGAGACCTGGGGAGGTACTCATCCTGTAGTTCTGGAGAAAGGACTGCAAAGGTGGCAGCCAGCCTGAGACAAGCCAACAGAAAGGCAATCTGGAAAAAAATAATATCCAGACTTCATCTTCCTCTTCCCCACCCATCTCCTGCTTGGCTCCCCATTAGCCAAATCCACCTAGAAGTTAGAACAAATGTTAAATTACTACAGATTATCCCCTCCAAAACAAAGGAGAGCGAGTAGACCTAGAGGGAAAAAAGAGAAAAGGAAGATATCCACCAAAGTCCTCTCAAATAGGATATAATTTAAAAAAATTTTTTAAGTGTATAGCTAAGTACTATGATCATGAAATCCCATAGAGCAGCTGCATTATAATTCATTAGTGATGCTCTAAGCAGAGCCCATGTGGCATATAGTGTAGCTCTATGAATCCCCACAGATATGAAACAGCACAGGATATCTTTTTAACTCCAGGGATTCCACAGAGTGAATTCAGTCTTCTCAGTCCTCTGCTTCCCCCTCACCCTGGAGCTAGAATTTGGAGATGTCCTCTTGGGACAGGTGCCCTCCCTTCAACTGCCACCAAAAAGCAGTTACTTCAGAAAAATCAGGCATGAGATCAAGCTGGAGAGCTTCTTCATGGAAGAGCTGACAGACCAGTGTGTCAGGCAAGAGGCCCTCTGCCTGTGCTCCTAATGCTGGACAAAGCAGCTGCCTCCCTGACACCTGCAGGTTCTGTGTTCAGAAGGAGCCTCCTCTCGCCCTAGGGCCTTCAGCTCAACTGTGCACTCCGCGCAGACGGAAATGATGCTTCTAAGTAGGATGGGGACCAACACCGCAGCCAGAGGTCTTAGGCCAAGGATGTTCCCTACAAAAATGGTGTTAAGTTCACCCCGCAGTCTGCCTTGGGCACAAGCCTACCCCAGGTACCCTGCTTTATGGGTGGACAGCCACCATTTTTTTTCAGTCCATCAACATTTCATACATGTATTGATGTAGTTGGATTCAACTATTGCATTTTATAACTGGTTTTGTGCCTGTTCCCTTCTGTTTTTTTAAAATTCCGTCCTTGTTTTGGATGAGTTAAGTATTTTTAGACTTTCATTTTAATGTCTGTTGTTTTTTTTCCCTATACATCTTTGCGTTATTTTCTAGTGGCTGATCGGGGCATTAAATGTTTATACATCTTCAACTTTTTGCCGCCTAACAAGAGTTGACATTAGATCATTTCTACTAAAATATAGAAACCTTTTAATTATATAGGTATATTTAATCCCCTGCCATTTTATTACATTTGTTCTATGAGCTATATCTGCGAACATAATAAACCCCACAAGACAATATTATGACGATGCTTTACGTAGCCATATGCGTGAGAATGAATTTAAGAAGAAAATGGTTTTGTATATTCAATTATATTTACCTTTTCTCATGCAGTTCATGCATTTTTGGAGATTGCAATTTCTCCGGTATGGTTAACCTTCGAAAGTTAATGTTTTTGGGTTTTGGTTTTTTGTTTGTTTGTTTTTAAATAACCCCAGGCTGCTTGGGAGGAGCCAGAGTCCGTGCAAGAGAAGGTGCGAAATTCAGCTTACTGGGGCGCTGATCCTGTCCACGTGACAAGTGCCTGGCCGACTGCAGCACTCACCTTTTTAGTGCAACAAGCGCCCCCGTGGCTGCGCTGCGAGACCGCACCCTGTGGCCCGCCCAGCTCCCGGAGCTCGCGTCCCACGGCTTGGGCGCCTTTGGGCTCCCCCTCTCCTGCCAGCTCTGCCACGCAGCAGGCTCTGGGCAACAGCCCCAACCGGGGGTCTTTGAGCAACGAGCCCGGCCTCCCCATGCGCGGCCCAGAGGCGGTTGCAGCTAAGTTGGGCACCGGCTGCTTGTTAGGCTGGCGGCGCCGCGTGCCCTGGCGGCGGCTCGGGGGCTCCTGCCCGCCCCGCTCTGTCCGCCGCAGGATGCCTTTAAATCTTTGTTTTAATTACACTTGCATACTTTATGCTTTGCTGAATATAAAAGTCGGGGTTGGAGGTTTTTTGATGGTTGGTCAGTTTGTTTTTTTTCTTGTTGAACTTTACAGTGAAACCATCTTCTAGTCTCTACAGTTTCTAACAAATCAATTTTCCCAGTTTATAATAGATCTGGGTTTTTCCCGGCTACCTTCAAGATTTTGTCTTTATCTTTGGTTCCCACCAATTTGACGCTTATGCTCTGGTAGGCTTTGTTGTTTCCAAAATCATCCAGTTTGGGTTTTGCTAAACTTTAATCCGTAAATTTATATCTGTCCCCAAATCGAGTCATTTTCAGGCTTTTAAGCAATGTTTCTGTCCCATTCTCTCTCTCCTTTTCTAGGAAACTTCCCAAATCTTAGATCATTAGAAATTGTCTCACAGGTCCCTGAGGTGTTGTTCATTTTCTCAAATAAATTTTTTCTCTCAAATTTGAGAATTTCTATTGATTGATTTTAGTTTTTTAAAAAATATTTTATTATTGTCTTTCTTTAAAAGATACATAGATCACACAAACGTTACATTAAATAATATGAGGTCTGTTGATTTATTTTTAAGTTCACTGACTCTTCCCCATCTCCGTTATTCTCTTAAAACCATTCAGTGAATCTTTCTTACATATAATGAATTCTTTCAGTACTAATATTTATTTCAGTTTCATAATTTTCTTTTCTTTGCTGAGGTTTCTTATGTTTTCACTACCTTTTCTTTACCTTGCTTAACATAGAATTTTGCCTATCAATATATATTTTTTTACAGAAAACATGTTTGCAATCTAAGAAAAAAAATTACTTCATTTTTTTAAAAAAATTGAATTCTTGGTTACTAGAGGAATTTGGGCATATTTTTGCATTTTATTATTTTTATCAAGTAGAATACTTTGGGGTTTTTAAATTCTAAGTTAATGAAAATAGCTGGTGTAGAAGTGGGGTTGGTTAGGAGATGAGCTTCTTTGACCTCTGATGGACTGATTGTTCCAATTATTTAGGAAGAGATGGGATTGGGTTACTTATTAAGAACTTATATATTGAAAGATAATTTTAAGTGATAAAGGCCAAGAGACTCAAAAAGTAAATGTCAAAAATATCCATTGAAATTCTACTTATAATGTAAAAAGCTAAATATCTAAAGATATAGCCATTTAAAGATATAGCCATTTAAAATAATATTACAGATTTTTTAAAGTAATAATATGAAGACACATGAACAATTGTTATAACATGAAAAATGTAAGAAGTCGAATATAAAATTGCATCTACAACATGGTTACAATCCTGTAAAATTATGTTACCAGGTGAATGAGGACTGAAAGAAAACTAATAAAAATTGGGCAGTGGCCACCAGATTCTGAGGGATGGGAAAGGGAAGAAGAGGTGTAATATGGGGGCATTTTCAGGACATGGGAGTTGTCCTGCATGACATCGCAATGATGGATACAGGCCAGTGTATATTTTGTCATAACCTACAAAATTGTGCAGGACAGAGTGTAAACTATAATATAAAGTGTAATCAATAGCTTAACAGCAATGCTTCAATATATGTTCATCAACTGTAACAAATGTACCACACTACTGAGGGATGGTGTTCATCTGTGAAGGTGTGGGAAGGGGAGGGAATGGGACATATGGGAATACCTTGTATGTTTTCTGTTACATTTATGTAATCTAAAGCTTCTTTAGAAATAAAATTAATTTTAAAAAATTGCTTTTGATTTTTTGGGAATATAAATTGTGATTAATATGTTATCTTTTAGGGTTCTATAAATATTATAATGTTGATTGTGTAATAATATCTGAACTTATTTTAGTTTGTTTTTCATTTAAAAATATAATGAATGAGCATGTATTGATATAGGCTATGCATGGAGGGTGTTTATCTCTTCATTGGTAACCTGAACTGTGTGTCAGGCAGCGAGAGCTGTAGCGCTGCCTTTGGTAACCATTGCAACAACTCCAGTCCCCAAAAAACAAGCAATGTAAATTCTATAAACTTTAAATATTCAGTAAGAATGCAAACCAAATGTGTTAAAAGCTTATATGGAATGTATGAAGTTCATGCTAAAAGTTAACCTAGAATGTGGGGGTTTGTGTTAATTCAAACTTATTGAGCACTGAAACAAAGGATCATTTAACTCTTCCTCTGTATAAAAAGAACTGTAAAATCTTATTCGGGGCTTGGGTTTTAGATGAGAAGCTCCCTGAACCTGGCTGGTCATAAATAAATTATTTTTTCTTTCCCAAAATTATTACTGAGTCCTGGCCTTCCATATGCAAATAATTGAAACTCTCTCAATGTCTACAACAATATTAAGCTCTAGACTCATATTTAAACCTTAGATTTAAAATGTGAATTATAACTGTAGAGCATACTTTTCCTTAAAAGCCGTAATGTCTTCTTTATATGAAGGGTTTAATATTGTTCTGGAGACCTGCCAAAAGCAACTTGAAGAACCAAAAGTACTATCATTCATTTATCAATATGTATAAAAAACCTAAAGTAAAAGGAAGAACCATGAAGATTCTAGAAGAAACTGTAGGAAAATGTCTCAAAGACCTGGTGGTATGTGGTGGATTCTTAAAGGAGATAAGAGGAGGATAGAAATGGACTACTGATTTTAATGTATATAAAAGTTTTATTTAGCTTTACTGTAAAAGTGTGGAAAAGTATAGGCTGGATCATAACAAATAGTAACAGCTAGTTTATAAATGGGGATGTGGCTGAAAATGGTAGTCTAAGGATGTAAATGCTAATTGATAGAATGCTGGAAAATAATCTAGGAACAGAATAGCACGGTAAACCAAGAGGTGGATGAGAATTGTGGTTGACAGTACAGATGCAAGAGCGTCTTTTGTGAGCTAGAATGTACGTCACTAATACAGGGTGGTGGAAATGTGCAGAAGCATGGGAAAAACACCACTGGAGTGACCTATGGACTGTGGTTAACAGTAACAATCTAATATTCTTGCATCTATGCCAAAGATGTACTGTGTTGATAATGGGGCAGTTTGGAAAATGTGTGCCAAATGTATACTCTGGACATGGTAGCAATCAGGTGATATTATCTTATTTGTAACTGATGTTCCTCCACAGTGTGGTATGTTGATAGAGGGATGTTGTTTAGGAATTCTGCGCATGTACCTAATTGTTTTATAAATTTATGACTTCTGTCATAAGAAATATATTTTTAAAATAAAAATAGGGGAGGTTGGGGGAAACGTACACCAAATGAAAGATAAGGACTGTAATTAGTAGTAAGATTTTGACAATATTCTTTCATAATTTGTAGCAAATGTCTCACAACAATGCAAGATGTTTGTGGAGGGTTGATGTATCAGACCCTTGAATGATGTTATGCATGTTTGCTTTGTAAGTTCAAAACTTTTACTATACACTTGTAGCTTATGTATGTTCATATGTAAATGATATAAATGATAGAGTGGGTTGGAGGAAAATGCTTTGGTTAGTAGTAATATTTTGAAAATGCTTTTTAATCCTTAATTAAAAATGTTTAACAATAGTGCAAGCTATGGATGGTAGGGTGTGTTATGAGATTCCTGTATGATGGTAGAGATGTTTGTTTTCTAAGTTCACAAATATTACTATACACTCATTGTTTATGTGTATTTATGTATAAGTGATATAAGTCAATGAATTAAAATATATATGTATTAATATTTAAATAATAAAATGTTTTGCACACAAAAATATGGATCCCCATATGCCCCACTCCCCACACATCCCACCCTTCCCCACATTAACAACTTCTTTCATTAGTGTGGTACATTCATTGCAATTGATGAACACATTTGGAGCATTGTCACTTATCATGAATTATAGTTTACATCATAGTTTATCCTCTCTCCCACTCAATTCTTTACATTATGGGAAGACACATAAAGGCCTCTATCTGTCATTGCAGTGTCATTCAGGATAATTGCAACTCCCCCAAATCCCCCATATTGCATGTCTTCCTCCCTCTCCGTGCCTTCAGCACCTCCAGGGGACCCGGTATCCACATCAATGATACAATTTTTTCCATTGCTAGAATCCCAATAAGTCTGTAGTAGAATACCAGTAAGTTTACTCTTGACCATATTTTATTCCCCAGTCCCGAGGATTCTGGGAGGGTGATGTGCACTCCACCTCTAATTGAGAGGGGGCCTCATTTCCATATGGTTGATGGATGGGACTCTCTATCTTGTAATTGTAGTCTCTCTCGGTTCCTTGTTATGGTGGTTGTCCATTCTTATCTCCTTGTTAGTTGTCCTGGGTGAGTCCAATGAACTGGAGAGTAGGTGTGGCAACTCCATTGAGGCCCAGGGCCCAGCTGGCACAGGACAGACCAAAGACTCAAGTCTCTTGGGCATACACCTACCAACTCCACTGCAAACTATAGCTTCAATAAACGGGACAGAAGAGGCATGTGTAGAGAAGTCACAACTGAGTCCAAAGCTCGGGAGCACAAACTCTGAAGAAGGGCCCACTGGCAAGGCACAAAACTCTGGAGCTATGTACCATGACTGTAGGATATGAGTGTCTCCAGAGTGCTCAGGAGCCCCACTATTTGGGATTGTATCTACTCTGGCAGTCTATGAGATCCTGTTGAGACGTGCATAACTGTTACCCCTGGGATGAACTCATGACTCAATTTGATGTCTCTTAGCTATATGAAATCATTTTTCTTTACCTTTTTCCCCTTTTATTCAAGGTCCTTTTCCAGATGCAATGCTACTTGCTGCTTGGTAGTAATCCCTCAGTGCTCATCCCTGGGAGTCATGCCCCGCACTAGGAGGAAGGTAATACATTTATATACTGAGTTTGGCTTAGCGAGAGGCCACATTTTAGAGACTTGAAGGGTTTTAGGAGGTAACTCTTAGGCACCCTACAGTACTAGGCTAAGTTGTAATTTCAAAAGCAAAGGCTCATAAGAATAGTCATCAATATCAAGGGCCCATCAACGGACCACCTGTCTTTACTAGTCATTGTCCTGCACTTGAAGGATTGTTCCTGTTCCATTAGAAAATGTGACAGAACTACCTAGGATGGGAATTCAATATTTTTTTGATTATAGTGCGTGAATCTCCACGCACTGTGACAATGCCCCATGAACATTTGAACATAATTACATTACTTATATGTATGCCCAGGTGAATTTCCTTCCATGTGTCCCCCATCATTGATACCCCAACTCAATGACTCTCCACTACCACAGTTGTAACCCTTCTGTGATTCCAAACTTCAAAATTGAAACCAAGAATAATTGCCAAATACAATTAGTAGGAAAATGAAATAACAATGATAGGTTTAAACATAAGAAATAAAATACATAATAACTGAGAAAAACTGAAACCTAAATAAAATAAAAAATTGGGATAGTAAAAAAATGAAAAATATTTTTCAAAAATTTTGATGTTTTGCCTTATATTGGGGTAATAACTGTTGTTCTGTATTTACAGTGACATTTTCTTCCATTTCTTCCTCAGTGTCTTAGTTTTTTTCATGTTGTCTTCAAAGAAGTATTAGGTCACAGTAAAGTCACCTACAGAACACTGGGGACTCCCATATATCCAACATTCTCCTCCTTTCTCCCCTTCCCATATTAATAACCTTTTAAATATGGACAGTACATTTGTTACAACTGATGTACAAATATTGACATATAGCCACTAACCATGGACAATTGTTTATATTATTTCTACACTCTAGACCATACACTTTTAAATTTTTTATGAAATCCAATATGGCCTGTATCCATCATTGCAAGATCATTCAGAACACTTCCATTGTCCCCTAAACACTCCCTCCTCCATCTACCCTATTCCTTGTTCCCCCCTTCAGTGACCACCAGACTTCACCCCTTGAAGGACAAGATTCATAGTTGCAACAGTTCTGTGGGCTTGACACACTGTCTGTCCTCCCCTATTAGGAACCTGCCATGCTCTCAAGAGACACCCACCCCTTTTAGAATATTTTGGCGCTCCCCAGGATGGGAGTTCAACTCCTCCTCACTCATTATGTGGGTCTCCATCTAATGTAACAACACATTATGACAAAACAATCACTCACACCTTCTCTAGAAGACTGTCCCAAGTGTTCCCTGTCCCAAAAGCACTCCCATTCAACACCCTAAACGAGTAACCCTTCCTTGTCATATTGCCGAGAGGTTTCCCAACATTGTAGTTTCAACCACATACCCACAAATCTCCAGTGTTCACCTGCTTCCTCTTCCAGCCCTCTCCCCAGTTCCATGGACTGATCATCCCACCCTCCACCCCTGTCGAACTTGCACCACCCAACCCAATCGTATCAATACACTCATTGTATCCCTTGACTGTACAACTACTCACTTCTACCTTATCGTAGATTTCACTATGTGGGCATTGGCTCACAATCTTCTTCTCCCTTTCTATTTACTGTAAACCTATCTTACAGACTCTAGCTCTCTCAGTCTGTTCAATTTGTTTAATTCGTATCAGTGAGGTCATATAATATTCATTCTTCAATGCCTGGCTTGCTTGACTCAACATAAGGTCTTCAAGATTCAACCATGTTATCCCATGTGTTAGTACTATATTACTTCATACAGCTGAGTATTATTCCATTGTATGTATATACCACATTTTGTTTATCCATTCATCTGTTGACAGGCATATGGGTTGATTTCAACTTTTGGCAATAGTGAATAATGCTGCAATGAACATTGGTGTGCATGTATCTTTTTGTGTCCTTGCTTTAAATTCTCTTGGTATATATCCAGCAGTGGAACTGCTGGATCATATGACAGATCTATAGTTAGTTTTTTGAGGAACCCCCAAACTGTCTTCCACAATAGCTGGACCATTCTACATTCCCAACTGCAGTGAATAAGGGTTCCCATTCCTCCATATATTCTGCAACACTTTTAGTCCTCTGTTTCTTTAATGGATGACAGTCTAATGGGAGTAAGATGACATTTCATTGTAATTTTGATATGCATTTCCCTAATAGCTGGTGATGTTGAGCATCTTTTTGTATGCTTCATAGCCATTTGTATTTCTTCGTTGGAGAAGTGTCTGTTCAAATCACTTGCCCATTTTTTAAATGGGTTGTTTGTTTTCTCTTTTTTTTTCCTTCAAGATAGGATTTCTTTATATATGCTAGATATTAGGGTCCTATCAGATATATGGTTACCAAACATTTTATTCCATTAGGTACGCTGTCTTTTCACTTTCTTGACAAACTTCTTTGAGATACAAAAGTTTTAAAATTTGACAAAGTTCCATTTATTTATTTTTTTCCTGTGCTGCTTGTGTTTTGGGTATGAAGCTCAGGAAACCATTTCCTATTACAAGTGCCTGTAGATGCTTCCCTACATGATCTTCCAAGGTCTTTATGGTCTTGGCTTTTATATTTCCATCTTTGACTGGTCTTGAGTTTATTTTCGTATAAAGTGTGCAATGGTGTTCCTCTCTCATTCTTATGGATATGGATATTCAGTTCTCCTGGCACCATTTGTGGAGGAGGCTACTTTCTGCCAGTTGAGTGGGCTTGGTGGCCTTCTCAAATATCAGATAACTGTATATGTAAGGATCTATATCAGAACTCTCAATTCCATTTCATTGGTAAGTATGTCTATCCTTGTGTCAAACATGCCATTCTGACCACTATAACTTTGTAGTATCTTTTAAAATCAGGAGTTTGATTCCTCCAATTTCATTTTTCTTTTCCACTATGTCTTTGGCTATTCAGGACCACTTGTTCTTCCAAACAAAAATCATAGTTAATTTTTCCAATTTGGTAAAAATGCTGGGTTAATTTTTATTGGGATTGCATTAAATCTGTAAGTCAGTTTGGGTAGGACAGACAACTTAATGAAATTTAGTCTTCCTATCCATGAACAGGGAATATGCTTCCATTTAAGACTTCTTTGATTTCTTTTAACAGTGTTATGTAGTTTTCTGTGTATAATTATTTTACATCTTTAAATTTATTTCTAGGTATTTGATTTTTTCATTTACTGTTGTAAATGATATTTTTTTCTTGATTTCCTCCTCAGATTGTTCATTATTGTGTACAGAAATGTTACTGAATTTGCACATTGATCTTATAACCTATGGCTTTACTGGACTAAATTTATAAGTTCTAGAAGCTTTGTTGTAGATTTCTCTGGGCTTTCTATGTGTAGGATCATATAATCTGCAAGTAATGAAATTTTTACTTCTTCCTTCCCAATTTGGATGCCTTTTATATCTGTTTCTTGCCTCAGTGATCAAGCAAGTACTTCTAACACAATGTGTTACATAGGAGCATTGACAGTAGGCATCCTTGTCTTGTTCCTGATCTTAGAGGGAAAGATTTTAGGATTTCACCATTGTATATGATGTTAGCTGTGGGTTTTTCATATATGCCCTTTATCATGTCGAGGAAGTTTCCTTCTAATCCTATCCTTTGCAATATTTTTTTCAAGAAAGCGTGGGTATTTTGTCAAATGCTTTTCTTGCATCTATAGAGATGATCTTGTGATTTTTTTAATGCGATCTATGTGGTGTGTTACATGGATTGATTTTCTTATGTTGATCCATCCTTGCACACCAGGGATGAAACCCACTTGGTCATGTCGTATAATTCCTTTAATGTGTTGTTGAAGATTAGCAAGTATTTTCTTGAGTATTTTAGTTTCTAGGTTCATTAGAGAGATTGGCCTATAATTGGTATTAGGTAATATGGGCATCATAGAAGGAGTTAGGAAATGTTCATTCTACTTCTATTTTTTGGAAGAGTTTAAGCAGGATTGGTGTTCTTTTTGGAATGTTCAGTAGAATTCACCTGTGTAATCATCTGGTCCTGGGCTCTTTAGTTGGGAGGTTTTTGATGACTAATTCAATCTTGTTGCTTGTCATTGGTCTCTTGCGTTCATCAATTTCTTCTTTTATCAATAAAGACTGCTTGTGTGTGTCTAAGGATTTGTCTATTTCTTCTAAATTATTCTTCTTGTTGGCATATAATTTTTCAAAATACCCTCTTATAATACACTTTATCTCTGTGGGGTCAGTGGTGATTTCTCCATCCTCATTTCTTATTTCGTGTATTTGTGTCTTCACTCTTTTCTTCTTTTTCAGTCTAGCTAAGGGTTTGTCCATTTTATTGATCTTTTTCAATAACCAGCTTTTGTTTTGTTTTTCTCTATTTTTTCTTGTGCCTTCTCCCCCTCTTTCTTTTTTTTTTTTTTTAAGATTTATTTTTATTTATTAAATTCCCTTCCCCTCCCCTGGTTGTCTGTTTTCTGTGTCTTTTTGCTGAGTCTTGTTTCTTTGGTGTCGTCAGCAGCTCGGGAAGTGTGGGCGGCGCCATTCCTCGGCAGGCTGCTCCCTCCTTCGTGCTGGGCCGCTCTCTTTATGGGTGCACTCCTTGCGCGTGGGGCTCCCCTACACGGGGACACCCCTGCATGGCAGGGCACTCCTTGTACTCATCAGCACTGCGCATGGGCCAGCTCCACAGGGGTCAAGGAGGCCCGGAGCTTGAACCGCGGGCCTCCCATGTGGTAGACGGACGCCCTAACCACTGGGCCAAAGTCCGTTTCCCTCCCCCTCTTTCATTTAGTTCTGCTCTAATCTTTATTTCCTTCTTCCTACTTGCTTTTGGCTTAGATGGTTGTTCCCCCCCCCCCCCCAATTCCACTATGTGTGTTGTTATGTTTTCAAATTTAGCTCTTCTTTTTTTTGATATATGTGTTTATGGCTATGTATTTTCAGCTCAGTACAGCTTTTGCTGCATCCCAGAGGTTTTGATATGTGGTGATGTCATTTTCATTTGTTTCAGGTAGTTACTGATTTCTTTTGCAATTTCCTCCTTGATTCACAGTTTGTCTAAGAATGTGTTGTATAACTTTCATATCTTTGTGCCTAATCTGGTCCTCTACCCATTACTGATTTCCACCTTCATCCCATTGTGGTCGGAGTAATCACTTTGTATAATTTCAGTCTTTCTGAATTCATTGAGAGTTTTCTGTGCCCAAGCATGTGATCTATCTTGGAGGATGATCCATGTTCCCTTGAGAATCGATGTGCACTGCTCTATTTGTGTGTAATACTCTGTATATGTCTATTAGGTCTAGATCCTCAAGGGTATTATTCAAAATTTTTGCTTTTTTGTTGATTCTCTGTCAAGATGTTCTCTCTAATGTTGATAATGATGTATTCAAGCCCATTATTATAATTACGTAGGCATCTATTTCTCCACTTAGCTTTCCCAGGGTTTGCCTCATGTATTTTGAGGTTTCCCTTGCTCGGTGAATTAATGTTTACAATTGCTCTTTCTTCTTGAAAAATTACACCTTTACTAATATGCAGTGTCCACCATTGTCTCTTAAAATAGTTTTGCATTTAAAGTCTATTTTGTCCAATATTATTATCACCTCTCCCACCTCATTTTTGGTTGTTGTTTGATGTAAAATTTTTTCCAGCCATTCATTTTCAGCCTTCTTGAATCCCTGGGTCTCTAGTGGATTTCTTATAGACAACATATAGATGGGTCATATTTCCTTATTCATTCTGTCAATTGTGTCATCTTGGCTGGAGTTTTGAATCCTTTAACATTCACAGTTTGTACTGTCAAGGAATTATTTACATCAACCATTATTTAGGGGGGTTATGATGTCACATGTTTTTATTTACTTTTTAATTTTTTACACTCTCCTTCCACTCTCTATATCCTGTTTTTTCCTTTCAACCTGCTGTACTCCCCTCAGTATTTCTTGAAGGGCAAGTTTCTTTTTGGCCTACTCTCTTAATTTCTGTTTATCTGTGAATATTTTGAGTTCACAATCATTTTTGAATGCCAGCTTACTGGATATAGAATTCTTGGATGGAAATTCTTTTCTTTTATCAGCATGACTTTGTACTACCACTGCCTTCTTGCATCCATGGTTTCAGAGGAGACATCAGCACTTAATCTTATTGTATGTGATGGTTTTCTTTTCTCCTGCTGCTTTCAGTATTCTCTCTTTATCTTGAGCTCTGGACAATTTGACAAGTATATGACTTGTACTGGCTTGTTAGGATTTATACTGTTTGGGGTATGCTGCTCTTCCTGGACATGTACATCCATCTCACTAAATAGGGTTGGAAAGTTTTCACCTATTATTTCCTCCAACACTCCTTCTGTCCCTTATCCTTTCTCTTCTCCCTCTGGGATGACTATAATGCATATGTTTGTGCATTTCATATTGTTGTTCAAATCCCTGCTGGATTTTTCCTATCTTTTTATATATTTTTTTCTACAGTCTTTTTTATTTCAGATGTACTGTCTTCCACATCACTAATTCATTCTTCTGCCTATTCAAATCTGCTGTTATGTCTTTCCAATATATTTTTTATTTCTTGGGTTGTGCCTTTCATCACCATCATATCCGTTATCTTTTAATGTATGTTTACAATTTCTTCTATGTTCTCCCAGTGTTTTCTTAATATCCTTGAACTCTTCCTTCACTTCAAATAGTTGGTTCTATAAACTGGGTCTTTAGAATATGACTTTAGGGAAGTGGACTTGGCCCAATGGATAGGGCATTCACCTACCACATGGGAGGTCCGAGGGTCGAACCCTGGGCCTCCTTGACCTGTGTAGAGCTGGCCAATGCGCAAAGCTGATGCGCACAAGGAGTGCCGTGCCACGCAGGGGTGTTCCCCGTGTAGGGAAGCCCCATGCACAAGGAGGGCACCCCATAAGGAGAGCTGCCCAGTGCGAAAGAAAGTGCAACCTGCCTGAGAATGGCGCTGCACACACAGAGAGCTGACACAACAAGATGACACAACAAAAAGAAATACAGATTCCCGGTGCCACTGATAAGGATAGAAGCGGTCACAGAAGAACAGGCAGTGAATGGACACAGAGAGCAGACAATTGGGGGGAGGGGAGAGAAATTTTTAAAAAAGAAAATGACTTTACTAAAAGAAAAAATAGTGAGTCTGGGATCACACATATATTTATGGAAATCATATTCACTAACATCCTTTTTCATCTTAGAATTCCACATTTTGTTTATTGTTATCTAATTAACACTCTGGTTTAACATAAATAAATCTTTTTTGCAGTTAAACCAAGGATATATTGGTTGGTTGCTGTCATTGAACAATATCACTATGTAAAAACTGTTAATAGAGTTGTGGAAGTTTGTCCAAATTTTGTTGACAGAAGGTATGATGTCTTCCCATAATCCCTAGGATTGTGAATATTATAGGATAACAGACCCCCCCATAATTATGCTGTTAATTGGAAAAAATGCAATTTTACAGATGTGATTAAGGTTACTAATCAGTTGACATTGTGTCACTCAGAAGGGAGATTATGGAAAGGGGAAAGTAAACAGTGAACTATTCAAAAGCAGAGAATGTATTCCAACAGGGTGCCAGAAGAGAAATCAGACTAAGTGTGAGAAGTCAACATGCCATTGCTGGTTTGAAGTTACAGGGAGTCAGGGAGCTGCACAAGGAAGAATTCAGGCAAATTCTAGGAGTTAGGAAATGAGGACTTCATATGCAGGCAAGGGACTGTTTTCTGCAATGTAAATGATCTTCAAAGTAGGTTGAAAATTCAGAAAATTTCAAGATAATCAGCACACATTTTCACATTACCTAACAGTCCTGTCATTAAAAATTCTCTGATCATAAGCAGAAATCTTTACCATTCATATATTTATTTATTCAAACTGTCATATGCTGCCTTCTGCCAGTGACCTGTTTGGGGGTATAAATTGAGAATCTTGTAGGACTTTGGGTTTAGGGATGGGAGGGGATATCCTTAGCTCTTTTTTTTTTTAATTGACTTTGTAATAATATTACATTAAAAATATATATATGAGGTCCCATTCAACCCCACCCCCCCACCCCAGCTCTCCCCCCCCTCCCCCCAGCAACACTCGTTCCCATCATCATGACACATCCATTGCATTTGGTAAGTACATCTCTGGGCATAGCTGCACCTCATGGTCAATGGTCCACATCATGGCCCATACTCTCCCCCATTCCATCCAGTGGGCCCTGTGAGGATTTACAATGTCCGGTGATTGCCCCTGAAGCACCATCCAGGGCAGCTCTGAGTGTCTGCTTTGACTTCTCAATATATAAGAGGATGGGAGGAGGGTGACAGTGGTGGCGTTTACCCACCCATTTCTGCGTTTCAGCACTGCACCTGCTCAGAGATCTAGTTAAGTAGTTTTTCATCATCTATTTTTAGAAGAAGTATAACAAAAATGCATTAATACATTTTGGAGCTATTCAAATAAAGGCTCAATATAAATTAGACTTTATCCTGCTCCTTCTCATCCTTTAAAGTTATATATGTGTGTGGATGGAGAAGAGGCAAAAGGGGGGTCCTGAGATTAGAAAAGGAAAAGATTCCATTCAGCTTGCAAAATGGGTAAATTTGAAGTAGCTTTTATAGTACACAAAATTTTGAGGAGGAATTTGGAGGTGATGGGGCCCTGTATTGACAGTCAAAAATAATACAATTTCTGATGATGAGGAATAATTGCCAGTTGCCCCAAGAATCTTTTCCCAGGCAGCTGGAGTTGGGGAGAAATGCATTGCTTCCCACCTCTCTGTGTAGCCTTGGTGGAATTCTACAGAGGCCCAGCTACTTTCCCTCCTCCACCTTCACAAACTTGAGAACAGGAAGGTACTAGAAACTTCCTGGTCTGTGGAGCATAGGTAGAGAGAAGGTTGGGAGGTGGCGGTACTCCTGTTCACATACCTACCTCAATGGAAATTTGCCTTTGCTCAATGTCCTGTATAACAACCCTGAACTACTTCTTCTCCTCCACCCTCAGAGAGGGAAGACAGCTTATTGTGAAAGATACAAGTGTATGGCTAAGTATGGAGTTACCTGGGCTAGGTGGCTGTTAAACACCATAAGCCTGGGTTTGATGTATGTGTGGAATTGGGGAATGTTCAGGAAAGCAGTATTCCTTATCTTCTTCCACTTCCTGCCAAAGGGAGTCTAAAGAGAAGGGATAGCAGAAAAAAGGTACTACCAAAACTGAGAGGTGAAGAAGCACACGATATTTTCACCTTAAACAAGGTATTACAAACAATCCACAAGTATTCACTTTCCAAATTCTCATTGGGAAGTTACTTTAAATGTAGGTACATAATCTTAGACCTCAGGGTGGGACCATGTGTCCATGCCTACCCCCACTCAGAAGGGGGTCTGGAACAGGAACTAGTTTCTGGTGCTATCTGGACACAGCGCTTGGGTGTTTCTTTTTTTTTTTTAAGACTTATTTATTTATTTACTTATTTATTTAATTTCCCCCTTTCCCCTCCTCCAGCCCTGCTGTTTTTGCTGTGTTGTATTCTCTTCTTATTTTCTGTCCTCTAGAATTCCCCAGGATTTGAGCTTGGGGACCTCTGATTTGGAGATTGGTACCCCGTTAATTGCGCCGCCTCAGTTCCTGGCTTCTGCTGTGCTGTACCTTTGACTCTCCCTTTGTCTCTCTTTTGATGTGTCATCATCTTGCTGTGTGACTCACTTGCAAGGGCACTGGCTCATCACACAGGTATGCATTCGGGCACTCATGCGGGTGCTCATGCGGGCACTGGCTCGCCACACGGGCACTCAAGCAGGTACTGGTTTGCTGTTCAGGCACTCTTTCTCTTCTTTTTCACCAGGAGGCCCCAGGGATGGAATGCACATCCTCCCATATGGTAGGCGGAAGCTCTACACTTGAGCCACATCTGCTTCCCAGCTTGGGTGTTTCTTAAGGAGACAGTCCTTGATGTCTTCTGGGCTTTGTGGTGTGGAGCCTAGAAGTAGGATAGGTTCTACATATGTATTCAGCATAGTTGTAGTTTAACTTTGAACTCAACACTGAGGTCTCCCCAAGTAGTAGGTACCTTGAGGTATGCAGTCACCTCTCCACATTGTCTTCAGAGTGGCTGGCTTGAAAGTTCAGTCAGTGGCACTGGAGATAATGTTTCCTGTGTGGCCACATAGAACACCTTAAGAAAAGTGAAGCATAAATTTAAGACAAGGTTTTGTGTTAACTGAGTGGAATAAAGAAAATGAAGAGGGAGAAAATGACCAGCTGGTGAGAAGGAATGCAGGTACCCCAATAAACACTGATTCTCTCTCTCTCTCTCTCTCTCTCTCTCTCTCTCTCTCTCTCTCTCTCTCTCTCTCACACACACACACACACACACACACACACACACACACACACACACACACAGAGCTCCAAGACTCAATTCATTGTGCCTGGCCAGTGCTCTGAAAGGCACTTTGTTGCCATCTCTGTAGATTTCACATAAGCTTTGGAGTTAGGTTCAAGAAAAATGGGTGCTAACATTAGAATCCCTCTTTCTGAGCAAGGGGAATTCTTCCCTTCCTTCTGTCCCTACTCGATAAGAATGGCTAAGATCTTGTTGCCATTATACTATTGCCCCTAATGTGATTGGCTTGCTGCAAATTGATCTTTCTAAATTAGGTAGAACCATTTAAATCTCCCCTGGTTCAGCCTCAGGGCATTAACCACAGGTGTGTCAATACCTTACATAAAGAGTACAGTGGTTTGGGGATCACTGGATCCCTACTCAGCCCCATGAACTCTAAACCACAAAAGTCACCAGATGGGTCAATGTCTGTCCACATCTACGTTGTCTGGCTGAAGCTTGTAAAGGGCCAGATAGAGCAACTTCTTGCCTCATTTCCCTGTCTACAACCTCCAGTACAAGGTTAAATAGCAATAATTGCAATCTCTATCCTTTTCTTGTTTTGATCTTAGGTTTATTCTACATCTGGTATTTGTAGGCTTTTTGTAGATGGGATTTATCTGATTTAGATAGTTCCTTTTGGTCTGCTTATCATGAAAGGATGTTGGATTTTGTTAAATGCTCTTTCTGTTGATACAATCAGGTTTGTTTGCCTTTAATTCACTCCAATACTTTTGAAGATAAGGGGTATATAAGATCATGTATAGCTCTGAGAGTAATAAAAGTGTGGACTGGGAGTCCAAACATAATTGCCTCATTTGTTTATGCCTCAACCATCAATATTTTTTTTAAACTTAGATAGACCCATTTCATTCCTTCATTCATTCAGCAGACATTTGTAAGTTCCTGTATGAAGCTAGGTTTCTTGTGAAATGCAGGAATTACATAGAAAAGACGTAAGCAGGACAAATATAATTTATTGTTTGTTTTTGTATGACCTGAGAGTTAAAATTGATATCCATATTTTAAAGGGTTAAAAAATAAAAGGAAGCATAATATTTCATGCAGGAGAAAATTGTAAGAAACTCAAATTTCAGTGTCTGTATATAAAGTTTTATCAGAACATAGCCACACTCATTTATTTATGTATTGTCTATGGTTATTTTTGTGCTAAGATGTCAGAGTTTGTAGCAGCAACAAAGTCTATCTGGCCACAAATCCTAAAATATTTACTGCCTGTCCCTCTACCGAAAAAGTTTACCAACCCTTGCTGGTGACGCTTCAGATGCAGGTTTTAAATTGAAGTGACCTCAAGAAGGAGATGACTAAAAAGTATTCAAGACAAAGTAATACAGAGGGTACAATAAGAAGCCAATGGCATTATCATTGTGTCCAGGAATGCAAAGGAATTACGAATGGAAACTATCAAGTACCACATCAAATGAGAAGAGTATTTCCCAGAAGATACTCATTAAATACTGAGAAACAACTTCACCAAACAAAATAATTTTGTGGCAGACATTTCAATCAGAGCAATTTGAGGCAGGGAATATAACAGAATAATGGGGGGTTCTATCACAATTAGGAAGAGTTATAAACAAACAACCAAAAAAGACATGGCAAAAAGTGTGACAGAAATGTGATGATAAATTTGAGAAGCCACATCATGAAAAGCATTTTACATCCTTGAGTGGGCTTCAATTTCATCTATTTTCACCATAGGATCTGAAGTACTCAAATTACATGACCAGGTTTATAGGTTAGAAAATATGTTTGATGAATGGATTTTTTTTCAGCAGAGAAGATTTGAGTGATGAATTTGAAAGCAAGTAGAAGTGCTAGAATAGTTAATAGGAAGAGAGAAAGTGATAATGGTAAATGTTTTGAAAAATATTCTGTGAGATAATTCACTGAGATATGGTGGGAATATTGCAAGGTTGCTTTAGAGAGATGCATGTTAGGGAGAGGAATTTTATGGTGGCTGTGATTTGAGCATGCATGAAGTTATGTATGAGAAAGTAGAGTGGGAGCCATTCACTCTAAGGAATGGTGGGGTAGTGAAAGGAGATGTACTCTAAATAAGGTAGGACAAAATTGAATCAAAGGTGTGTGATGCATAACAACCTCAAATATTATGAACCACACCAGGCACTCACACTTTGATGAAGGAGGTGATGACAAGTTTATAGCAGGTATTCTTGCAGATGAGGATGATCTATCATGATGGATGAAATGTATTTTTTAGTAATAAACTGGGTTGTCTTGTAAGAACAAGGAGGTAAAATCGTAGTGTGTTTGAGGACAGTGAGAAGAGTGAGTTTTGGATACATTCAGGAGAATGTGGCATTGGGTGCTTCTCTTAAGGAAAAACTGATATTAGCATCTTGAGTGAAAATCAGGTGAGGACACATTACAAGATCGTGTGTAAAAGCAAAGGAGTAACATAGCTCTAAAAAGCTAAAAATTTTGGCATATGCCTTTTATAGGCAAAATAGCAGAATTCCCATGGTTTGCGATTTCAGTATAGTCTTTGAATACACATTCTTTCTCAACTAAGAGCCAGGTTGCTGGATGGGGAGCAATGCATTTTTTTTTTTCGTGTTTTTGTTTTGATTAGGGAATGACATGGAGAGAGAAGAGGTTGGAAATGTGGATATAAATCATGTTACAAAGTGCCTATATAAGAGTGAAGGTTTGAACTTTATTTTGAGGATATTGAGGACCCACTGAAGGAATTTAGGAAGGGATTTAACTTGATGAAATTTGAGTTTCAGAAAGTTCACTCAATATAAAATTGTGGGTGACATATGCCTGAAGACAGAGACTAATATCATGGAGCCCTCTAGTGTCCAATAGGAGTAGACAACTGCAGCGAATGTGAGTTCAGAAAGACTTCACTAGGGAATCGGACTTGGCCCAGTGGATGGGGCATCCGTCTATGACATGGGAGGTCCTCGGCTCAAACCCTGGGCCTGCTTGACCCCTGTGGAGCTGGCCCACGCGCAGTGCTGATGTGTGCAAGGAGTGCCATGCCACGCAGGGGTGTCCCCCGCATAGGGGAGCCCCACACGCAAGGAGTGCACCCTGTAAGGAGAGCCGCATAGCGTGAAAAAAGTGTAGACTGCCAGGAGTGTGGCCGCACATGGAGAGCTGACACAGCAAGATGACCCAACAAAAAGAGACACAGATTCCCATGCCACTGACAACAGCAGAAAGTGGACAAAAAAGGACACACAGCAAATGGACAGAGAGAACAGACAACTGGGGTGGGGGAAGGGAGGAGAAATAAATAAATCTTAAAAAAATAAAATAAATAAAATTAAAAAAAAAATAAAGACTATAATTTAAAAAAAAGAAAGAAATCACTAGAAGTAAAATTGAAAAGGGTGGCAAAATGAAGAGATGTGCTGTTTCTGCTAATAACTGTTCAATAAAGAAAGAATACAGAAGCTCAGTATTATAAAATAAAACCACTTTATCATGCTGAAATATACCTAGGATCAGAAATTCAGAACATACATAGTTGGGATGGCTTTTTCATCTCCACAAGGTATGGTATATCTCCAATGGCTAAGGGCTGGGATAACTTAATTCACCAGTTCCATGTTCTAAATCTACCACATATGTGAAAGGAAGCATCTACATAATTTTCCTAAATGAAGTGCTGGGGATTGAACTTAGGATCTTGTACATGGGATGCTGGAGCTCAAACCCCTGAGCTACAACCACTCTCAGTATAATCTTGACATGATAGCTCAACTGTAATGCAATATTTAAGTGGCCTCAATAATTTTGGTCCTTAATTTCAATGAATTACTCAATGATTTCTATTGGGTACATTGTAATCATTCAATAACTGCTTAAACTTTTATTTGGCAGTTGCTATTTCAGAAATTTCTTCTCCACTTATTATTTCAGCATTCTAAAAATCATGCTGTATATAGCTACATATACCCATAAGGACATTGATTACATCTTTCTTTGGAACATATGAGGCAAAATATTTGAATTATTTTAAAAGCATATATTTTGACCAAGTCCTGAATGTGCACAGAAGCAAAGTACAGAAACTTATGATTTTATATGTATCTGGTTGTGTATAATGTCAGAGAGTATCAAATTAGTTTTTACCTGCCTGAGAATAATATTGACTTCCTGATTTTGATAGCACTTAACTATTAAAACTAATCTATTCTTTCAATGATATAAATGTCTACTGAACAAATTATTGAATAGAGTGATTCAAGCTTTGGTGAATAAATCTAACATTATAATATATTTTGGAACACATATCTTCTTAAATATGTAGGTATGGCAGTTTGATATTATTTATGAATTCCAAAAAGAGATATTATGTTTGTAAACTACTCTGTTTGTTAGTCATGATACCCCTTTGGATATATTAAATTCAGAGGTTTCATTTTTACTTTATTAAATCATGCTTAGGGCTTTGGTTCCACCATGACATATAATGACCTGGTGTAAAGGGGGGGGGTGGAACTTGGAATTTTACTACATGATTTTGCAAGGATGGATACAGACCACATCAAACTGATCAAAATCTATAAAAGTGTATGGTTCAAAATGTAACACACAATGTAAATCTTTGACAATGGATAGTAGCAATGTTTCAGTATTTGTATATCAATTGCAACAAATATACCATCCACTTGTAAAATGTTATTAATAGGAGAAAGGAGAAAACGTAGTGCATGAATGGTAAATGGGGATCACATATATTCTGTATGTGACTTTTCTGGAACTTAAGCTTCTTTGAAAAAAGTGAAAAAAATTTGACTCTGGGTGAATAAATGGAAACAAATGTCACTGTACATACAAGACAACAGATCTTAGAGTGATGATAGTCATGATAATTTTAAAAAATTAATTTTTAGTTTTTTTCATTATTTCAAACTTGCTAAAACATTTTTATTTTATTCATATTTTAATACTATCATTATGACATCATTTTACCCTTAATTGTATTCAGTTATTTTGTTGATTTCAATTTTGAAGATGTTTTGGATAACTGAAGGGTTACACCTGTGACAGTGGAGGATCACTACTGCAGGGTGTCAGAGGGGAGATGCATGGGAGGAGCTTCACCTGGGGTACGTATTCATAAGGAATATGAATGCGTTCAAATGTTCATCGGCCATTGTCACAGTGGGTGGCAAACCACACAATAACCAAAGAAATATAGAATTTCCATCCTGGGGAGGTCTGCCACATTCTGTATTGGGACAGCAAGAATCCCCTGAGTAAAGGGGCAGAGACTAAGGAAGAAGAGGCCTTGATTTTGATGACTGTACTTATGAACCTTTACTTTGAAATTGAAACTTAACATAACATTATAAGGTGCCTTAGCACTACCCCCTGAGAACCTCCTTCTTGCTCAGATGTGGCCTCTCTCTAAGCTAAATTTCAGTGTATAAGTGCATTACATTCCCCCCAGTAAAGGCATGACTCCCATGGATGAGCCTCCCTGGCACCAGGGGATTACTAGCAAGCACTAACTAGCAATGTAACTGGAAATAAACCTTGACCAAATGGGGGAAATTGTAAGACAAATGGGTTTATATGGCTAAGAGATTTCAAAGTGAGTCAGGAGGTCATTTCAGAGGTCACCCTTATGCATGTCTCAGCAGGAAATCATAGACTGCCAAAGTAAATATTACTTCAAATAGCCAGGCTCCTGAGGGTTCTGGAGACATCCAGACACTATAGGTAGGGCAGACAGCCCAGGAGGTTGGCACCCTGCCTGTGGGACCTACTTTGGAGTTTACAGTCCCCAGTGTGAAAGAGTTGGACTCAGTTGTGTTTTCCCTACACATGGCTCTGTTGCCCCTCTATCTGAACATATATTTAGTTGTAGAATTGTTAGTTGTATGTCCAAGAGACTTAAATCTTTGGGCTGTTCATGTGCCAGTTGCACCCTGAGTCTCAACAAAGCTGCAACACCTACTTTAAGGAGAGTTTTAAGAGCACTATTGATGAATACAGGTAAGAAAATTAGAGTTCCATTTCTTTTAGAGTCATTTTCATTCTGAACCTTTGGAAAAGACTTTTTCTATATTTACCAGTCCATTTGATAAATGCTCATTTAAAACTATGTGCATAATACTATTATTTTGGCTGGTTGGATTTCTCCTGTAATGGAATCAAATTGGTTTCTGTTTATAAAATGGGTCAACCTACAGGAAGCTGCTAACATAGTTATTTCAACTTACTAGTTGATTTCCCCACTATATATATTATGTATCTTAAAGTAAGAACACCGTGACAATACTAAATAAAAATGTCCTAAACAGTATCTCACACAAATATTCCAGTGATTTATTAGGTCACCGAACTAAAAGTTTTAAAATTATATTTGAAGCATGGGTGCATATTTAAATACCAAATTGAAATTACAAAATTAATAAACCCTACTGTCTTCTTAACCATATTTTAATAATTATAACTCCTTTTTAAAAATGAGACTTCTGTATGTTACTGGCAAAAATAATAATGTCTTGAATATCTTAAGTCACTTTCAGGCATATTTTTAAATTTATTTGAATGGATATCACAGTTTTAGATCATATTTTTTTAGGTAAGGTTATAATATACTAACTTTGTATAATAGATTCTTATACAGCAGAACAGGAAATATTTTCAGTGTATAAATACAAAAAAGATTCATATTTCACTTTGCAAAATATATTCCTAGATTGATTACTTAAGGCTCAGAATTCTTAAATATTAATTGTTCAACTTGGTAAATTTTTAATAAAGATGCCTAGAAGTTGTTCAAGATATCTATGTTTTTCTCTGAGATTCTTAGGAAGTCTACAGGTTGAAGTCTTTGAAGAATGTTTTATGGTAAACTTGCCCTTATATACTAATCAAAATCTGAGAAGACTAACCAATCTGGATTAATACAATTCATTTTAAGAGAGGACATTGGCTTGTCAACAGAGTTGACACCATAGTTTATTCAGAGCCAACCACAGTTTAACTGAACACTACTAGAAAACAACCCCATTATTCTAATGAAACAAGGATCTAAATTTTTAAGGAAATAGAAATTTTCATGGATAAAACAACTATTGTTTTAAAATAATTCCCTCTGCTTATTTTTTTGTAAAAATTAAATCCAGTGTGGAGAAGATAATAAGCACTTTAGATGGCTGTTAGAAAATCACTTTAATTGGTTTTAGTATTTACTCAATGATCTAATTTGACATGAATTTCATGTTTTGTTCTTTATGTTCTATTTTATTATTAGAATGACGAGAGATATAACTGTAAAAGTATTCTAATAATGTAATTAGAAAAGGTGGCATCAACTTGAAACCATATTTTAAAAACATATATATATATTTTTTTCACCCTGACCTGAGCATTTATTTCTATATTTAGAAAATGGGCTTGAAAATACAATGAAATCAAATTAAATTTTTTATTCCATTTTTTATTTTAAGCCAAGGATTTACCATCAAAATATGAATTCAAAGACTCAGGTTAAAATTGCAAAGTAATTTATACATGTAAAAACATGAGTTTAAATGGAGTGCTAAAGGTTTATTATGGGAAGCTGCTATGGCTCGATATGTTGGGCTCCTGTCTACCATATGGGAGGCCCTGGGTTCACATCCTGGGGCCTCCTTGTGAAGGCAGGCTCACCCACACTTCATGGAGAGCCACTGACCTGCCAGCTCTGTGGAGTGCCGCCTGGCCTGCAAGTGCCGCAGAAAGCCAACTTAGCAAGGTGATGCAACAAAAAGGGAGACAAGTAAAAAACACAGAAGAACATGCAGTGAATGGACACTGAGAAAAAAACAACAAGCAAGCTGCAAGGGGAGGGGATGTAAATAAATAAAATAAATACACACAGAAGAACACACAGCGAATGGACACAGAGAGCAGACAACAAGCAAGATGTGAGAGGTGGAATTAAAAAAGGTTTATTATGAGACATAATAAGGCTATACAAAGTGTTATTAAATTAATTTTTAAAAATTATAATTGTATGTAATTATATATTAGACTAATATCAGGATTGAAGTTTTCAACTAAATATTTTTTTACTTGTTTTCAATGATGTAGAATGGTAAAATACAGAGGTAAAATTAATATTTTAAAAAGTAGACTGATGAGCTTCTTTTACTCCTTCACTAGAAATTTTTGCCTCATGGAATATAAGTATTTAGCATTTCAAAGGTCCACAGAGTTGGCAATTTCATTATTTTTCTTTCAAAGGTGTTGTATTTTTAGTGTTAGAATATTAGTTTTAAAGTAACTTTTCTGTTTCATTTGCATTCTTCATAAACAAAGTACTTGATCTATTTATTTTACCTTGATATTGCAAAAATTCATAAGAAGTCATGAAAATTAGGTAGCACACAGAATTTTAAAGGTAGTGATCCCACCTTAGAATTAGAACATTCAAAAATCCAGGTCTCCCTCTCTCACTACTCTCCATTAACTTCATTTCCAACATCTCCTAAGAAACCCCCAACATCATGCACTATTAAACTAGACCACTTTTTAAATTTTTTCCTAAAAGTATTCCTACATGTCTTTGCTTATATGCATGATGGTTTGAAGCTATTTGGACCCCAGAAAAGTATGTTCTTAAAGTTAATCCATTCCTGTGGGTATGGACTCATTATAAGTAGGATATCTTGCTGAGTAGGATCTTAATTTAAATATGATCCATCTCATCAGGGTGGGTCTTAATCCTCTTACTGGTGTCCTTTATAAGAGAACGGAATTCAGACCAAGAGAAGTAAGCCATGGAAGCAAGAAGCTGAAAGCAATGAAACCCTGAGGAGAAGGGAGACACCCACAGATATAGCGATGGACCTTGCCTTGTGGCAGAGGAGTCCAGGATCGGTGGAAGCTGGTTGCATTGCCTGAGGATGTCTTGATTTGCCCATTTTTCTCAGCCTTGAACCTGTAAGCTTGTAAAGTAATGATTCCCCATTGTTAAAAGTCAACCTATTTTACGGTATCTACTTGAGCAACTTTAGCACTGTTCTTCTAGTTAGAATGTTCCCTTCCTCCAAGTATGAAACTACTACATATCCTTCTAGAACACACTGCTTCTTCTAGTTAGAATGTTCCCTACCTTCAAGGATGAAAAATCCTTCAAGGCCCATTACAAAACTGAAATTTTAAAAAAATATAAATTAATGTATGATAATTATAAAAGTTAAAATGATAGAAAATATCTAGGGAAAATTAATACTCTTCCCCCCTTCTAATCTCTCAGTTTAATGTAACCCTTCTACAGTTAAATGCTACTGCCATCATAAAGATTTATTTACTTGATCACATTCAAAGTATGTGTCATTCTTTGTACATGCAATTCATTTTCCTATTCTCTTTGAGTCTGGATTTGTATATAAAAATTTGTGTTTTATATATCCTGCCATAACCCACTGAATGTACTGGGGGAGAGTGTGAACTACAGGGTAAACTATTATCCATGGGGTGCAGCAGTGCTCCAAAATATGTTCACCAAGTGCGATGAGTGTGCCACAATGATGGGAGAGGCTGTTGGTGTGGGAGGAGTGGGGTGGGGAAGTGGGGGTCTATGGGAACCTCATGTTTTTTAATGTAACAATTTTTGAGTTGTATACATCTTCAAAAAATACAATTTACAAAAATGATGGGGATGGGGGGATGAGGAGTGGGTTATATGGGAACCTCTTACGTTTTTTAATGTAATGTTCTTTGTGATTTATTAACTTTAATGAAAAAAGTTTAAAAATGCACACATTGTTTTAAAGAGAAAGAGGAGTTGTAAAACACTCTGTACAGTATCACACCACTTTGAAAATATTAATTATTCCTATATATACACGCATCATAAACATATAAAATTAGGAATAAGTAAAATATTGGAAAATACAAAAAATTGTGATTATTATTTTGTTACCCTTTGTATTAGTCAGCCAAAGAGGTGCCGATGCAAAATATCAGAAACTGGTTGTTTTTTATAAAAGGGTATTTATTTGGGGTAGGAGCTTACAGTTACCAGGCCATAAAGCATAAGTTACTTCCCTCACAAGTCTACTTTCACATGTTGGTGAAAAACGGCTGCCGACATCTACGAAGGTTCAGGCTTCCGGGGTTCCTCCCTTCCTGGGGCTTGCTACTCTTTCCTCTGTGGGCTTAGTTCCTTTGGCTCCAGCTTAAGGCTGCAGCATCAAACTCCAACATCAGAACTCCAGCATCAAAAAACCCTCAACTCTGTCCTTTGCCATGCCTTTTATCTGTGAGTCCACACCCATCAAGAGGTGGGGACTCAATGCCCTAATGACATGGCCCAATCAAAGCCCAAATTATAACTTAATCATGCTCAGGTACAGACCAGATTGCAAACATAATTCAATATCTACTTTTGGAATTCATAAATGTGTCAAACTGCTACACCCTTATAATGCCCTTCAGGACCAGGGTTGTTTTTTTTTTTAAGCTCACTGGTATTTGGTGTGTTCCTGAAATACCAAATAGGCTAAGTTTAGCAAAAGTTTCAATAAATATTTGTTGAGTTAATTAATGAATTATTGAATATGTTCATTTTAATATTTAATGTGTTAACATACTAAAAATATGAATTGCTCCCAAGAAAAATTATTAACTTACCATCGCGTATTGGAAAAAATATTTCCAAATTCTGTTGATCCTATGCTGACAAGGGAGGACTGGATGGCCTATTAAAATGTACCCAGAATAATACTCAAAAGATATTGATTGTCCAACACCATAATCTGAGTTGATCATATACCCATTTTGAAAAGGAGGAAGATCTGGGCAGTTCTGTAATTCACAGAATGAAACAAACAAAGAAATAAAATTCACATGTGAAATTAAATTAGTCTAACATTTAGAGGAAGAATATGATTATAAATAGCTTTTTAAAAAATTTTTTAATGTTACATTAAAAAAATGAGGTCCCCCATATAACCCCACCCCCTTACCCCACTCCTCCCACATCAACAACCGCTTTCATCATTGTGGCACTTTCATTGCATTTGGTGAATACATTTTTGAGCACTGTTGTACCACATAGATAATGGTTTACATTGTAGTTTACATTCTCACCCAGTCCATCCAGTGGGCCATGGCAGGACACACAATGTCCAACAACTGTCCCTGCAGTGCCACCCAGGACAACTCCAGGTCCTGAAAATGCCCCCACATCATATTTCTTCTTCTCTCTCCCTACCCTCAGCAGCTACCTTGGCCACTTTCTCCACATTAATGCTACCTTTTCTTCCATTATTAATCACAAGAGTTCCAGAATAGAATATCAATAAATCCACTCTAATCCATACTCTATTTCTCCATCCTGTGGACCCTGGGATAGTTATGTCCCCTCCCTCTCCATATCAAGAGGGGGCTTAGATTCCACATGGATGTTGGATGCAGTTCTCCTGCTTGCAGTTGTAGGCATTCTTGGCTCTTTGGTGTGGTGGTTGACCTTCCTCACCTCCCTGTTAGCTGGCCAGAGTAAGTCCAATAAACCAGAGGGTAGGAGTTGCAAGTCTCCTGAGGCTCAGGGCCTGGGTATCACATGGACAGTCCAGAGATTCAGGTCCCCTGTGCATACACCAAACCCCAGCACCAACTACCAGTCTGGTGAAAGGAACAGGAGAGGCTTGTGAACAAAGATCACATCTGAGTTCAACTCCATCACACTCAGGAACACAAACTCCAAAGTAGGGCCAACTGACATGACAATGAACTCTATCTGCCATGACCATAGAACCTGTGGGTCTCTGCAGCCCTCAGAAGAACCAATACCTATGCTTGTATCTACTTTGGCTGCCTCTGGGACCCTGCTGAGGCGTGCAGAAGAGCAACCCCTCTGATGACCTCCTGGCTCTTTTTTGGAGACTCATAACCATATAAACACATTTGTCCTTTCCATTTCCCTTTTCATTCAGGATCAAAAAGCATTTTTGACACTTGATATTACATGTAGGCTGAGATATTCTGCTGGTCTGAGTTGACCCTTTTACTCAAGGTCATTTTCTAGTTATATCATCAGCTGGTACTTGGTAGTAATCCCTCAGAGCAAGGGAGGCTCATCCTCAGCAGTCATGTCCCATACTGGGGGGAACATAATGCATTTACATGCTGAGTTTCGTTTCGAGACTGGCCACATTTGAGCAACATGGAGGCTCTCAGTAGGTAATTCTTAAGCACCCTGCAGCTCTAGGCCTACTTCTTATTTCAGGGGCACATGCTCATGAGCATAGTCATTAGTACCAAGGGCTCATTGTTGGGCCATCCTTCTTTATTTGTCTTATCCATTGCACTTGGGGGATTGTTGCTGTTCCATAGGGGAATGTGATAGAACCACCACCACCCCCCCAGCTAGGAACTCAGCACTCCCTTAGTTGTAGTTTTTAACTGTAACCATTATGTAAATATCCAAACATTTTTATGTACCTGTATACATGTCCTGGAGAACCCCCTTCCAAACATGTGTTCCCTATCAATAACATCCCACCCCAGTATTCCTCCCCTGCCATAGTTGTACCTCCCTGTGATCCAAAACTACTTTGAAAATGAAACCTAATATATTGCCAGGTTCCATTAATAGTAAAATGGAATATACTGATGGGCTTAAAGGTTAGATATAGAATACATACTAATTTAGAAAAATTAAAGTAAAAATAAATGTGGGCACCAAAAAATTAAAAAATGAAAGCTTTGCTTTTGATGTTTTGCCTTTTATCACTGCTATAAGTGTTGCCCTGTACGTACAGTGGCAAGGAAATTTCTTCTATTTCTTCCTCAGTGTCTACATTCTTTCTTTTCTTTTTTTTTTTCTAATTATTAAGTTTGTTTTCACAAAAGTTTTAGATCACAGTAATTCATATATACAATATACAGTACTCCCCCATATCTGGCATTGAACATTTTGTCCCTTCCCCAGCAATGATCTTTTTACATGTTCTTATTATATTTGCTGCAACTAATGTACAGATATTGAGACAATAGCTTTCAAACCTGGTTACACTTGGGTTTACATTATGGTTTACATTTTAGCTTATAGGCTTTTATACATTTCTGGTGTATTTAACATGTCCTATATCCATCTTTGCATAATCATGTGAAACACTTCCATTGTCCCACAGTTACACTGATTAAGTCTATTCAGTACCTCTTTTTCCCTTCCCTCAGGGCCCACAGTGACAATCGATCTTCATTACTTAAAGGACCATATTCAGAGATACTTGCAACAATGTTGAGGGCTTGACATGTTCGACTGCCCTAACCCACTGGGAGCCACCAATTCTCTCAAGAGATAAAATTCTCTCTATTTTAGAACATCAGTCCTCCCCAGAATGTGGGTGTACCTTCACTCTCATTGTTTGGGTCTCCATCCAATGATATAACCCACTATGACAAAATGAGCACTCACTTCCTAGAAGCCTGACATGTGTCAAATTTTCTTCATTATCTTAAACAGGTAACCTTCTTGATTATATTTTTTAAAAAGTTTTCTCAACATTATACTTTCAACCACATACCTGACAATCCCCCATGTTCAAATGTTCCCCCCACTCTCCCTCAATTTCTTGAGCAATCTTACCCATCTCCCATTCCTATTCCCCCTCAATCCTGCAAAGCCCCACCCAATGGTATCACTATGCCCCCATTTTATCCCTTCCCATAGATTTCACCCAGGTAGGTGTCAGCTTGCAACCTTCCTCTACCTCCCAAATTACTTTAAGCCTATTATCCAGTCTCTAGCTCTCTGAGACATATCAGACATTGTCTTTCAATGCCTGGGTTGCTTCACTCAACATAAGGTCCTCAAGATTCATCCATGTTATCACATGTGTTTGTACTGTATTCATTCTTATGACTGAGTAGTATTCCATTGTATGTATATACCACATTTTATTGATTCACTCATCTGTTGATGGGCATTTGGGTTGATTGCAACTTTTGGCGATAGTGAACAATGCAGCTATGAACATTGGTGTGCATTTATCAGTTTGTATCCTTGTTTCCTGTTCTACTGTGTACATGCCCAGGAGTGGAATTGCTGGATCATATGACAAATCTATAGCTAGTTTTTTGAGAAACCACCAAACTGTCCTCCAGAATGGCTGCATCCTTCTGCATTCCCACCAGCAAAGGGTGAGTGTTCCCATTCCTGCACATCCTCTCCAGCACTTGTAGTCTTTTGTTTTTTTCATAGCGGCCAATCTTATAGGAGTAAGATGGTATCTCATTGTAGTTTTGATTTGCATTTTCCTAATAGCTAGCGATTGTGAGCATTTTTTTCATGTGTTTTTTAGCCATTTGTTTATCTTCTTTGGAGAAATGTTTGTTCAAATCTTTTTCCCATTTTTAAAATGGGCTGTTTGTCTTTTTATTTTTGAGATAGAGGAGTTTCATATATATGCAAGATATAAGTCTCTTATCAGATATATGGTTACCAAATATTTTCTCCCATTGTGTAGGCTCTCTTTTCACTTTCTTTTTTTTTTTTTAAAGATTTATTTATTTATTTAATTTCCCCCCTCCCCGGTTGTCTGTTCTCTGTGTCTATTTGCTGCATCTTGTTTCTTTGTCTGCTTCTGCACGAGAAGTGTGGGCAGCGCCATTCCTGGGCAGGCTGCACCTTCTTTCGCACTGGGCAGCTCTCCTTATGGGTACACTCCTTGCGCATGGGGCTCCCCTACGCGGGGGCACCCCTGCATGGCAGGGCACTCCTTGTGCGCATCAGCACCGCACATGGGCCAGCTCCACACGGATCAAGGAGGCCCGGGGTTTGAACCGCGGACTTCCCACATGGTAGACGGATGCCCTAACCACTGGGCCAAGTCCGTTTCCCTCTTTTCACTTTCTTGACAAACACCTTTGAGGTGCAGAAGGCTTTAATTTTGAGGGAGTCCCATTTATCAATTTGTTCTTTTGCTGCTCGTGCTTTTAGTGTGAAGTTCATGAAGCCATTTCCCACTACAAGGTCCTGTAGAGGGTTCCCTACATTGCTTTCCTAAGTCTTTATGGTCTTAGCTCTTATATTTTGGTTGTCAATCCATCTTGAGTTGATTTTTTTATAAGGTGTGTGTTGGTAATCCTCTTTCATTCTTTTACATATGGATAGCCAGCTCTCCAGCCATGATTTGTTGAAGAGGCCATTCTCTCCCAGTTGAGTGGGTCTGGTGGCCTTGTCAAATATTATATGACTGTATATATGAGGATCTATATCAGGACTCTTAGTTAGGTTCCATTGGTCTATGTGTCTATCCTTGTGCCAATACCATGCTGCTTTCACTACTGTAGCTTTGTAGTATGTTTTAAAGTCAGGAAGTGTGACTCCTCCAATTTCATTTTTCTTTGTCAATATGTCTTTGGCTATTGGGGGCCCCTTTTTCTTTCCAAATAAATTTCATGGCTAGTTTTTCTAGTTCATAAAGAATGCTGTGTTGATTTTTATTGGGATTGCATTAAATGTGTAGATCAGTTTTGGTAGGATAGACATCTTAATATTTAGTCTTCCT
Source organism: Dasypus novemcinctus (assembly GCF_030445035.2). Lineage (NCBI taxonomy): Eukaryota > Metazoa > Chordata > Mammalia > Cingulata > Dasypodidae > Dasypus > Dasypus novemcinctus. The sequence continues at coordinate 41,659,554 of NC_080695.1, forward strand.
ATCCTTGAACAGGGAATCTTCTATTTTTTTAAGTCTTCTTTGATTCCCTTGAACAGTGTTGTGTAGTTTTCTGTGTAAAAGTTTTGTTTACATCTTTAGTTAAGTTTATTCCTAGGTATTTGATTTTTTTATTTACTATTGTAAATGGTATTTGTTTCTTGATTTACTCCTGAGATTGCTCATTATTGGTGTACAGAAATGCTACTGATTTTTGCTTATTGATCTTATAACCTGCAACTTTACGGAGCACATTTATGACTTCTAGAAGCTTTCTTGTAGACTTCTCAAGGTTTTCTATGTATAGAATCATGTCATCTGCAAATAATGAAATTTTGACTTCTTCCTTTCCAGTGTGGATGCCTTTTATGTCTGGTTCTTGCCTCAGTGCTTGAGCAAGTACTTCTAAGGCCATGTTAAATAGAAGGGGTCATAGTGGGCATCCTTATCTTGTTTCTGATCTTAGAGGGAAAGATTTTAGAATTTCACCATTGTAAATCATGTTAGCTGTGGATTTTTCATACATACTCTTTATCATGTTCAGAAAATTTCCTTGTATTCCAATCTTTTGCAGTGTTTTTATCAAGAAAGGGTGCTGCATTTTGTCAAATGCTTTTTCTGCATCTATAGATATGATCATGTGATTTTTTGCCTTCAATCTATTTATATGGTGTATTATATTAATTAATTTTCTTATCTTGAAACATCCTTGCATACCAGGAATGAATCCCACTTGGTCATGGTGTATAATTCGTTTAATGTGTTGTTGAATCTGATTAGCAGGTATTTTGTTCAGCATTTTGCATCTAGGTTCATTAGAGAGATTGGTGTGTAATTTACCTTTCTTGTGGTGTCTTTGCTTGGCTTTGGTACTAGGGAAATACTGGCATCATAGAATGAGTTAGGCAATGTTCTTTCTGTATTGATTTTTTGGAAGATCTTCTTATAAGTTATTTTTTTTTTAAGATTTATTTATTTCTCTCCCCTTTCCCCCCACCCCAGTTGTCTGCTCTCTCTATTTGCTGCGTGTTCTTCTTTGTCCACTTTTGTTGTTGTCAGCGGCACAGGAATCTGTGTTTCTTTTTGTTACATCATCTTGTTGATCATCTTGTTGTGTCAGCTCTCCGTGTGTGCGGCACCATTCCTGGGCAGGCTACACTTTCTTTTGAGCTGGGAAGTTCTCCTTACAGGGTGCACTCCTTGCACGTGGGGCTCCCCTACGCTGGGACACCCCTGCGTGGCACAGCACTCCTTGCACCCATCAGCACTGCACGTGGGCCAGCTCCACATGGGTCAAGAAGGCCCAGGGTTTGAACTGTGGACCTCCCATGTGATAGACGGATGCCCTAAACACTGGGCCAAGTCTGCTTCCCAATAAGTTATTAAATTATATCCTTAGCTTATTATAAATCACAAGCAGAATCTAGAAATTTTAAGGTGAGTTAAAACTTAGAGTTAAATGTCATTTTGTGAATTTATAAATTTTATAAAATGATAAACATAGATAAACTATCTAATTAAGCTTGAAATGTATATCTCTATCAGATATGATATCCTAACCTCAAAAATATTTTTTATTTCTTAAATTTAATCTGTCTTTATAACTCTGAGTTATAGAAAATCAATTATAATAAAAGCTAATGTTTTATAGGGACAACTTTTAAAAAATGTAAATAGTTAGAATTGGGTGTCAAATCAGGAAAATATTCAGTGAACCAACCAGAGACTTGGCCTAGTTGAGGATTCACCAATTCAATGCTTAGGGGGTCAAGCAGGCCACTTCAAAGAGCAAAGCATTCCAGAAGCCACAGAAAACTTTTTCACTTTTTAAGTAAATGCTGTCTCACTCTGAAAGAGTCTATCACTCTGACACCTCTTCTGAAAGTCCCCATATGTGAATGCCGAATGAATATTTCCAGATTCCAATACTGTGAGAGAAAAAGGAAAGGTGAATCTATGTGTATTTCCCAAGTTATGTGAAATCTACTTCTAAATACTGACAATACTTAGCATATTTTACAAGCCACTAAATACAAAAATTTTTCTGGTCTAGATGATTCCTAACTGTTTTTGTTTTTGGAGAGTGACCTAATTGGTAGCTTTTGAAACTATATAGACATAGCTTTAATGAGCCAATTTGGAAAATATCAAAAGAAGTAAAAAAAAAACAAACATGGTTTTGAACTACAGAGCTTACAAGTTATGTAAGATAAAATATAGTCTCTTGGGAAACGGACTTTGGCCCAGTGGTTAGGGCGTCCATCTACCATATGGGAGGTCCGCGGTTCAAATCCCGGGCCTCCTTGACCCGTGTGGAGCTGGCCATGCACAGCGCTGATGCTCGCAAGGAGTGCCGTGCCACGCAAGGCTGTCCCCTGCGTGGGGGAGCCCCACGCGCAAGGAGTGCGCCCGTGAGGAAAGCAGCCCAGCGTGAAAAGAAAGAGCAGCCTGCCCAGGAATGGCGCCGCCCACACTTCCCGTGCCGCTGACGACAACAGAAGCGGACAAAGAAACAAGACGCAGCAAATAGACACCAAGAACAGACAACGGGCGGGGGGGGGGGGAATTAAATAAATAAATCTTTAAAAATATATATATATAGTCTCAAAAATACATGATAAACAATACTAGGATGGAATCTAATTTGAGTTTTTTTGTGGTTTAAATAAGGAAGGAAAATTAAAACTTGAAATCAGTACACCAAGTATTCAAAAGGGGGAGATTTCTTGAAAGGATTCAGTGTTAGCAGTGATAGACAACCTAAATAGTGGTTCATGGTTTAAGACATATAATTATATAGTTTTTCCATGGCTCAACTATTAAGGTCATGCTAATGAAACAAGTGAAGATTACCATCTAGTGACCAAATTTGAAATGATGATCAGGAACGAAATGTTGAGCTTTTAACAGAATGTATTTAACTAGGAATAAATGCAGGATTGCAACTTATTGGAGAAAATAAAAATTAAACAAAATAGGGAAGAAGTGAGGCCACATATACAGAAACATGAAAGAGAAGCATAGAAATAATAGTAAATATTATTCCGTTTTAAAATTTTAATTCAAGCATAGAGCCAGGTGAAGGTAACACTAGAGAAGAAAACCGTGTTGAAGTTGAAGCCATCATCTCTCCTTTATGCCTGTGACAGCGTGCTAATGGCTTTTGTTGTGTTCCAAAATCCATTTTTGCATTGTAGTAATTTTCCTTTTACTTAAAATCCTTTAATGACTTCACATTGCACCTGATGAAAATCTGAACTTGTCCCAACCAACAATGTGAGTCCTGTGAATCTCTCAGACATATCCCTCCTTACTTTCTAGTCAATTTTTCTCTGTTCTTTGCATCAAGCCTCTCTCCACCTAGAACACATTTCCCTTGCATTTTACAGGCTTGGCTCTTATCCTTCAATCTTAGCCTCAATTCCACTACAAATGAATGGCAGCTCCCCAGGTCTCCCCATCACTTTCTTTGTATCACCCTAACTGCTTCCTTCATAGCAGGTACCAATAATATTGCTTTTATTTTGACACACATCCTCACCCATGCCTGAGACTCTGTAGTAATCATCTAGAAGGTCTCTTTGCCTCCAGTCTCCCTTTGTTTTCCAAACCTTTTTCTATGCCTCATAAAAGCCCATCATCTACCCTATATATGATTAAGCTTTTTAAAAAAATGTGTATATATCTATTTTAATTCCCTCTTTAAAAACCTTCAGTAACTTTGTATTGCTTGTCAGGGTAAAAAACCTTTTATACATGGACTCTTTTGGAAATTTAGTGAAGTCTATTAATCTTCCAAAATAATACGTTTGAATGCTTCAAATAAAATTCATAAGATTGCAAAAGAAATCAAACATATTAAAATATAATGATTAAGGTGTGTTAAAAACCAAATATGTGGCATAGTACTATATGTGCTGTTATTTCATTAAATGACAGGGGGCAAGTTTAATAAATAGCTGGTGTAAATACAAAATAGTGTATAAATAATATTTTGAGATATCTACAATAAGTTTAATAAGATATGAAATTATCTGTGATTTGGTGACAAAGTCACATATGCTAATATTTTATTAGTTTGGCTGTCTGTGATAAAAATTCAAGAATATGCAAAATATCAGTTAAAGTTTAGGGAAAATAAAGCTTAGATTGCAATACTGAATTCTATACATAGAGCCCTGGATCCAATTCTTAGAGAAAAAATTCAAGTTTTTAACACTGGGAGCAAATGACTTCAGTAAAAAATCATGCATCCTATCCAGTTTATTTCCAAACACTTCCTTCAGTCACTCAGAAATTTCTGATACTGATAAGTCCTTGACCAATCAGAGCTAATGATTCCCAGAAAGACTCACATGGTCCTTTTTATAAAGAACCTTCTCAGTAAAAACCTTGTATGTTTGCCTAATCTAATATATCATAGAGTGTGTTCCCCTCTACTGGATTCTTCCAAATGGCTGCAGATACTTCAGTTAAAGAAAGTCTCTCATTGGATTTAATTTGTATTCAAATATCTAGTGCTCCCACTAAATTATAGTTTAGTGTTGAGAAATAAAAAGCATAACCTTGTGAAAATACCTAATAAGTCACCCCTGCCCCCACTTCTGTAAATCAGTCTGTGAAAACATCGCCTTGCAGGAAAATATCAAATGACTCCTGTCCCTGCATCTGTAAATCAAAGCACAGCCTTGCACCTGCATTCTGCTTTTGTAACCCTGCTTGCAAAATTTTGCCTAGCAACGCATTAGCCAATGAGCAAAAGTTATGCTGATCCCACTTGAAATCCTATATAAATCTATGAAAACTGAAGAACAGGACTCAGAATTTGGAGACTGACTGTCTTCTGGGCCCACACATAATAAATCTGTTCCTCCACTTCTGAGTGCTGCATTTGTGTTTCTTCTGTGGTTCAGTACTCCTGGCTTTGCTGCAACATTAACACAGCAACCAAGTCTTAATTTAATCCCTATATTTAATAGGATGATTAAATCCTATTAGATAAATGGATACCTTCAAAAATTGACTTAAATTACAGTTGAACAGGTTTAGATTATAGAGACTTTAAAAATGTTATAAGATACTTTGTATGAGAATTTTACAAACTGGAATGATTAAACATAAATCCATACCCTGAAGCTAAACTGATTTGACTGCAATTGTCATTTTTTCTTAGTTCTACCGAGACAGATCTACTTATTTGACAGAACTAGTATTTTATCAATAATGGAAGCATCAATCATAAGTGTTTACTGTTTATGCAGTAAATCTAACATAGCAAAACAAACAAAAGGAGTGACTGAAATTCTCTAGTCTAATTAGAAGAAAATAAAATATCGTTTATGTTTAAGTTTTTTCTGTTATGAAACTCATTTGATATTAGAACTTTAGTTATGATTTTATCTTTCTATTTCTAGCACTGTGTGGTTATATGTATACATCTTTTAAATGAATTGGAATCACTTCCCTTGGAAATATTCAAACTACCCTAATTAGATTTTAAATTGAATCGACAAGTCTGAAATATAACTGAGTTCTTCATATTAGTTGACAATATCTACTGTGAAGTAAGTAAAAAGTAAAATTAGCCTTGAAAAGTTAGGTAAATATGTGCATGTGGTCACAGTCTGACTGTATTGTTGCAGCAGGTTGCCTAGCCATCCTCATCTTTCCCTTTTTCCTTAAGAGAGGAGCCTCACATTTGTTGGAAAAGGAATGTGTGGGTTGAAAAAAATTACATTTTCCAGCTTTTCTTTAGCAAGTTTCTGCTAATTAAATGCAAGACAAATTCACCACTTGAAACTCCCAAGGAGGCTCTTCAAAGTTGGTTTACCTTATTTTTTCTCTCCAGCCTTCCATTGCAGGTCTGAATGTGGCTCTGATATTGGAGGTGGAACAGCCATCCTCCAACAAGGATGAAAAGGCAAAGCAAATCACAAAACTTTGACTCTGATATATTTCAATCAGTAGATTGGATAGCAAAGTCCAGTCTACCTCTGGACATTTCATTAGGATACACATTGAGAAGTCTTCAAGCATTTCCATTTTAAAAAGAATTACATATACATATATGTATATGAAATAATTGTGTTTGTTTTTAAATACAGAATTTGGAATAAACACCTTCAGAAAGATGCTTGTATTCATAAAACACCCTTTGGGAAACAACTCATCTTGTAGAAAGTCAGATACATGTGCAGAACAGTCTAGGGGATTCTTAATGACACAAAATCTATAATATCTTCATATCCCTGAAAATTGGGCCCAAACAATTCTTTCTACTTTAAGTTTTAATTCCTCAGGCACTAGGCCATGACTGAATAGTCTAGAGGCAAAGCCAATAAGCTTCAGGTTAAGATAAGAGAAAACTTCCCATGCAGAGACACTTCAGACGGGATAGCAGAAAACCAACCCACATCAAATCCACTCTCTTATGAATTATTAAACCTGGACACAGGCAGTTTTCCCTTAATTAAATCTGTTCTGCAGGTTTACTATCTACCAGGTGGAGACAATAATGTCTTCCTGGAAACTAACATCAGATACACAAAAATGTGATTATAGCAAACATTATGAATGTGATCAACAGCACTGCATTATATATTTGAATGTGGTTAAAAGGGGATATTTTAAGTTGTATATATGTCATAAAAATAAAAAAAAAATCGATAGGACTGTACAACACAAACAGAGAACCCTAAGTTAAACCATGGACTATAGACAGTAGTAAAATGTGCTTTCTTCAATTGTAACTAATGTACTACACAAATGATAGGTGTTAATAATAGGATGGTATATGGGAACTCTATTTTGGGTATGATTTTTCCATTAACCCACAACTTTGCTAATAAAAAGTGATTTCATTAAAGTCATTTTCTGTAAAAATTAAAATGGTATCTATAGTGCAATATATATTATATAATTTTTTTAGCATGTCAGGATCTTCATTTCAAATAGAAAGTTTTAGATTAAAAAAATTAAAACAGGTTTCTTTTCAAAAGTAAACTGCTGCCTGAAAGAGTAATCATTTAAATTATTAACTTTATTTGCATATCAATACTGCATGGAAGAACTTCATATATCTATGTTAAAGACATTCTCAATGTTTGTTTATATATCATCTTTTCCCCCCAATTTGCTTAGTTTTTATAGAAAGGGGAATAGCGATCAAAGTTTCAATTGTTTCAGAATCAACAAGGGCAAAATCCTGTGACCAGCATCCATTAAAAGCAATGACACTTTTTAAAACACAGGAACGCAGGTATCCTGAAAAAGAAAAACATGAATATAATGGCAGAAAATTAGCATGGATGGAATCACATTGGAATATGTAAAGTTGCCTAATTATCTACTTATTTATGTCCTCTTTTTTTAAGGTGAAAGGAAAATGTGAAGTGAAGAAAAAACCGCCAGGAAGCTGGAAATAAGTCATGGAAGAGCTATATTTCTTGACCCTCCTGCTTCCTATATTGTTTTAATTTGGCTAGAATGTGAACTTGAAGATAAAATTATGGAAAAATAATTATTAATGCTTGTTGTTTCAGGAAAATGACAGAGATGTTTATATAACTTAACTTTAGAACTTTAGATTTATTTGAACTTTGTTTTCTGTTGTGTGTGTGTGTGTGCCCCCTAATAACTTTAGTGTTGAATCTTCACACTCATAAGCTGAATTTTAAATAACCACAGGCAATTTTGGTGGATGGAAAATAAGGTAAGAGGCAGAAGCCCAAAGAAGAGTGCCACTATCATTGATCATCATAGAGTTTTCTTTTATAGTCAAGAGAAAGATGAGTCAATATTTGGTCAAACATTCATAGAACAGATAAAATATTCAATTCAGCATTTGAAGTTTTTCAAATCCTTAATATGCATGACTTTGCACTTTCTCTACTGCTACCCCTCAGAGTCCACTTTTCCTCATTGTTGCTCACTTCATGTTTGTTTATTTTTGCATATATCATTATCTAACAATTTTCTTTCGGGTACTGGAAAGAGAGTCAAGTGGAGTACATACATACACTGTTGTTATCAGTACACCTGTGTTAATTGGAAGGCCCAGTGATTCTGTGTTGAGAATGATGATCAGATTCCTATACTAGTAGGGATTCGGAGTCTGCACACCCAAACCCAAGCTCATTCTCTCCCACATTTGGTCACTGTTGGGACCTTGGCCTCACTGGAAAAGAGAAGCCATTCTGAACAATAAAGGAATAACAATATAAAGCTGAGAGCATGATGAGAAGGGCAATTAAGAAGGGACTGAGAAAAGCAGGCTAATAATCTACAATGAGAGAAAAGATTTGTGAGAATGCACCCAAAGCTGGGCTTTGAGCATTCAGTACGTTAGAAGTGGAAGACAAAGTGTGGAACTTGAGAGGAGGAAGGATGGAATATACTGTGAGCATTAGCACAGAGAAGATCAGGTGAGGGGTTTGCAGAACTTGAGGCAGCAGCAAGTACTGGTTGAGAGCACAGGCTCTAGCACCAAAGTTCCTGGACTCAAATCCCCATCATTCTATTGACTAACACTTGGCCAAGATACTCAATGTCAAACCTCAGTTTCCTCACTACTAAGGGAAATGGTGATTTGGCCAACAGAGGCCTGTTGTAAGAATTAAGAAAACGATCGCTTTAAAGCTCCCAGAAAGTTCTATATAAGTGTTAGATAAATATATCATGGAGAAAGCTTCTGATTTTCAGAGGCCATGAAATTATATGATGCCTAAAAAATTACACCTGGATCTGTAAGAGGAGAGCCACAGCTGACATCTGGATTATGTAGGATACTAAGCAAAAAGCATACCATATCTTAAGACATGTGTTAGAGGGAAACGGACTTTGGCCCAGTGGTTAGGGCGTCCGTCTACCATATGGGAGGTCCGCGGTTCAAACCCCAGGCCTCCTTGACCCGTGTGGAGCTGGCCCATGCGCAGTGCTGATGCGCGCAAGGAGTGCCGTGCCACGCAAGAGTGTCCCCCGCGTAGGGGAGCTCCACGCGCAAGGAGTGCGCCCGTGAGGAAAGCCGCCCAGCGTGAAAAGAAAGTACAGCCTGCCCAGGAATGGCGCCGCCCACACTTCCCGTGCCGCTGACAACAACAGAAGCGGACAAAAAAGCAGACAAAGAAACAAGACGCAGCAAATAGACACCAAGAACAGACAACCAGGGGAGGGGGGGAAATTAAATAAATAAATAAATCTAAAAAAAAAAAAGACATGTGTTAGAAATATTTATGGAGAACATTTGACTCATAGATTTTTAGCAAAGCTATTTCAGCAGCCTCAGAACTTGAGTTTAAATAAGTGAATCAGTCAGGTGTCATGTCTATCAGACTCTGAATCCCTACTAGTATAGAAATCCCATCATCATGTCATGTCTATCCAAAAATTGTTATTTGAGTTGTCCCATAGTCAGTGTTCTTCAGATAAAAGATTTACTGGTTTTACAAACTGCGAGAGAAAATTGGACTTCTTAAACTTACTCTGTTATGATTTAAACACTATTTTTATATTAATGTGGTGACTAAAGCATTGAATTTCGAGTTTAAAGATTTTATCATTTCCCTTTCTTATTAGAATGATTACTACTTTGGAGTCAAGAAGATTACTATGGGGTTGAATTTCAAATCATAATCTGCACATAGCTTTTCATATCTCCACAGTTTGTTCTACTTCCTTGAGTGTCATTTTCCTTATCTGTAAAATCTGCATACTGTCCACTTAGAATTTAAAAGACAAAGCATGGGATGTGGCAAAGAAGGAGTGCTCAAGAATAGCTACCACTGTCATTGTTTTTAATATACTAAAATATGGACATTTAACTCTTTAAGAACAATTCACACTATTTCAAGAAGATTAAATGAAGAAGTATTATGGGATTGAATTGTGTCCCCCCAAAAGATATGCTGTGGTACTAGCCCCTAGTACCTAAGAATGTGAACTTATTTGAAAATAATGTCATTTCAGATGAATTCAATTATGATAAAATCAGATCTAATTGGAGGAGGGTTGACCTTAAAACCAACATGGTGGATCCCCATATAAGAAGAGAAGAGATGGAGACACATAAGGGAGAAGGCCATGCAAAGACCAAGACAGAGGAATTATGGTGTATGAGCCCATGGAGTGCCAAGGAATGCTGGCCACCCCCAGAAGTTAGGAAGAGGCACAGAAGAATTCTTCCCTAGAGCTGTCAGAGAGCATATGGCCCTCCTGAAGCTTTGCTGACTTGTAGACTCCAGAACTGTGAAAAATAAATGTCTGTTGTGTTAAGCCACTAAGTTCATGGTAACTTGTTATAACAGCCCTAGGAAAGGAATTAAGGAAGCATCTATGAAAGCACTAATAAAACACCCCTTTGTTTTACAGATTTTCTTAGCATAGAAATATTTAGTTTATGCAGACTTTTGTTCAATATGTAAAATTCATTGTGCATTTACTGTTTTGCTGTTTTGGGCCCGCTCCTTCTTAAGGAAACTGCTCCTCTCTCTCAAACTATTCCAATTTGATGAAGCCTGTTAATCACATTTTCTTACCATATGACCCGAGCTGAGCTAGTATAGAGTACCAACCTACCTGGTCTCAGAGATTGGACTTGGGGGGTGTCACTTAACTGATGCTGGTTCATACAGAATGTGTTCCTAAAAGCTGCACTAGGGAAGAAGAGTCCTGTTGCTGCTGGCTAAGGAAGGCTAGAATGTGGCCATCCTCACATCTCAAGTCCTAGATTCCAATCCTGCACACATTGAGCTGGAACACTGCACTTACTACTTAGACTAGCTTGAGTTGGGTTCCTGTCAGTTACAGTAGAAATAAAAAGTTTTCTTCCCTACAATTTTAATTAGATTTAGCCACAAATTAATGGTACTTATTTATGAATCCAGGTTAATCTAAGAATGTGATCAAGATTGTGTATCTTCACTATTTTACTTCTTACAAATGTACAAGCATATCTATAGAATTCAAAGTGAGAAAGGACTTAATTGTGTTCCTTTAGCTTCCTCCCTTTAAGGTTTGGGGTGGGAATGGAAAAAATAGAATGAAAATAAGAATAGCTTTGTACTGGTGTGTATTTCCATATTGGAACAAGGTACTTCCAGGGCTATTTGCACACATGGGTAGAACAATCAGTGCCCAAAGTAGTCACTGATAAGCACTGCAAATCCCACTATCTATGCTAAACCAGGATTTATTTAGTTTATGGAACAATTCCTAAAAGGAGTCCACTAAAAACCAAAATTTATGATGACTGGACATGTGATATTTGTGCCAGGATCTGCATTGGATAAGTAAATTGGCTAGCAATATCTGGCAATGAGTAGGGATTAAAATAGATTCAATTTAATGACACTGTCAGAACATAGAATTTAACTGCAGGTAAGCCTCATATAAATGCCTGTCTAAAATGCGGCTGCAGCACAGCATAAAGCCCCGTGGCATCTGCAGTAGCAGAGCATCAAGTATGGCAGGCACAATTATACACTGGGGACCTACTGTGAGTCTGGGAGTGGGCTTCATGCTGAGCACAGAGCGAGGTAAAAATAGAACTGATTCCTCTCCCCATGAGGTAAATTCTTTCTGATTAGATATTCTTTAAAATATAAATATATCATCAATTCCTTATCTTAATAAATCCTATGGAATATTGTCCACATGGGCTAATTAACACCACAGTAGCAAAAATTATTCCAAATTTCATTGCCTGTGATGGCAGGAGGGCCCTACTCATGGAGTTACTAAGAGACCCAGCCTGACTGAGCAGCCATTATCCTGGTCACTGCTGAACTCCACTTAAGGAAGGGATGGAAGCAGGAAGCATATTCTTATGACTCTCATGTTATAGGGCATTCACTCCAATGTCATCAGCCAAAGCAAGCAACTCCTCCACTTACTCTTAAAAGTGTAAGGCTGTGCTTCATGACCCTTATCCAGAAGTCAGGATGATGGGATACATTTGGAGAGCAGCACCAATGGCTACCACCCACAGAGAAGTTCAAGGTGATGGGAAGCTTCACAACAGGAGATTAACTTAGTCTGGGTGATCAGAAGATGCCTCTTTTAGGAGATTATACACAAATTGAGTGTAAAATGATGAACTAAACAAGAATAGGGTTAAAGAAGGGAGAACTGCATGGGTAAGAGCCCATCAGTAGAAAGAATCATAGCCATATATGTTATTGGAAAGTCCATTTGGCTGAAGTACAGTGAGTGAGATTAAGGGTGGGGGAATAAAAAGCTGAGGGATTAGGTCTGTTACAGAATTTTTTACTGGGGATTGATCCCAGGAACTTGTACGGGCACTCAACCACTGAGCTACATCTGCCCCCCAAAGAGAGTTGGTGTTTTTTCATTTGTTCATTTGATTGTTTGTGTGTATGTGTGTTTATAGGAGGTAAATGGGACTTTGTACAGAGGAAGCAGGTGCTCAACCACTTGAACTACATCCACTCCCCTGTTCCAGAATTTTAACTGTAGTATAAGAATATAGAAAAGCATGGTAAAGGCTATAATCAAGAAAAGGACAAGTCACATTTTTCTTTGGAATGATGAGAGAAATAAGAATAAATGTGATAAAACCTTTGAGAGGCAAAGAATTTACTAGGAAAAAGGTGAGGATGGTTTAGACTATTAATGGTAACGGAGATAGAGAAAATGAGATGGATTCCAGGAATATATTTGAGGTAGAGGAAAGGACTTGGTGATTGATTTAATAGTGGGGTGAGGAAGAAAAATGGAACCACAAATTGCACCCATGTACAGCTGAAACAACTGGATAAAATGTGTACCACTCACTTATTATGATGGACAACACCAGAGGATGAGCATATTTGGAAAGGAAAATTGTGAGCTCATTTCAGTCACAGGCTTCAAGGGTCTTGGTGATACCAAGTGGAGATGTGGTATAGTGAGTTAGAGATCTAGTTCTGGAACTCAAAGAAATTCTTGAATCAGGGATATAAATATAAGAGTTAATTATTACTATAATCATGGTCTTTGACTCCATGAGTGTTGGTGATCCTCAGGGAAAGAATATGATGGAAAAATATGGAACTCCAACTAATTCTTCTACTAAAGTTGTCAGAAGAAGACAAGAAATCAAAGAAAATAAGGGAATAACCAGTGTGATAGTATAGAAAACAAGAAATGATGTTCTCATTGAAACAAATGGGAAAAGTGTATTAGACCAGAAGAAGTGGTTAACAATTTTACTGAATACTTCCAAGAAAGATGAGAAATGAAGAATACCCAGTGGATTTATTCATCCAACTGAAAAAAAATGGAAGAACTTGTCAGTAGAATAGTGCTAAAGCCAGATTAAAATGATTAAAGCAGAAAGAAGGGTGGAAATTGAGAAAATTAGTGAAGATAATACTTTTGAATTTTTTCTTAGAGCACAGACACTGGAAGAAGATAAGGGACCAAAGATGCATACATATACATATATGTATGTGTATGTAAGTAAATGTGTGCGTGAGAGAGTGTGTATATATGTGTCTGAGAAATTTTTGAGTCTATTTTGAATGCTATTGGGAAAGATCTAGTAGAGATTTGATAGTTGAAAATGCATTGGAAAGAGGTTAACCCGTAGCTTAATTTTTCTGAAATAGTAGAAAGGAATGGAGCCTAGATCCTAGAGCATGGAATGGATTTGACTTTGGTAGGGGAAACATGCCCATTTAAATGAGAGAGAAAGAGCAGAAAATAGGTGCACATGCAGGTAGATTCATGGTTTTGTTGTGGGAAACCACTTCTAAGATGTCCTTTGTCTGTATATGAGTGTTTGCTTGTATGACTTTCAAATAGAAAGTGAGAGTGTTTGCTGAGAAAGAAGGAGTATGCATATATTTAGGTATCAATTTAAGTAACAATAAGAGTTTAACATAAGTTAGTAGTCTTCTTCAGTATTAAAATATTAAAGCTCTGTTTCCAAGGTCAGTCTGGAAAATGAAGGAAAGCAAGTGCTTTAACCAAGCATTCCCCACAACCCCCACTCCTCCCACATTGACAGTGAGTGTGGTACATTCATTGTGTTTTCTGAGTACATTTTGGAGCATTGCTACACAGCATGGAGGGATGCTGTTTTAAGAATCATATGTGTAGAGAGTTATGTTATGAGGTGATGATGTAGAGATAAAAGAAGACTAGAAATGAATCTGATACAGAATGCATTCTCAATTATAAAAAGTGATGGAGGTTTGAAAACTGAGTGGTAAAATTTTCTCTGCATCTGCAAAATAGCAATAAATTAGTTAAACGCCTATCAAGTAACATTAGCAGGAATAACGATATTCCAAATGTCCATTAGGTCAAGAGAGCAACCACCATTATACCTACCCCTTCACTAATTTTGTAACTTCATGTTTTGAAGTGTATTTAATAGATTATAAAATTTATAACAGAAACCTAGTATATTACTTAAATTTAATCTGAAAGAAATTGTTCTAAAGCATAAATTCATCTATTATAAAAAGGTAAGGATGGTCATGCTGTTTTGTATGCATTTGTTTTGTTTTTTTTTTTTTTTGTCTTTTCTGCTGGATGCTTTTTAAACCACAATGCTATGTAATATCAAATAATTTTAAGACATTTTGATTTGTGATATTTCATAATTCTTTTTTTGGTTATTTGGCCTTACTTCAAATACATATTTTGTTTAGTTTCATAGATTCTGATCATGAATTCAGACAATTTTGTTTAAATGATTTTATTTCCCTGAATTATTCTCTTGTACTTTAGTTTATGAGTGAAGAGCATAAGGATTTATATCAAACAAAGTATCCTTCTCAGAAATTATATGATGGTAAATTTGGGGTGAGGGAAAATAAAGGAAATATTTATATCTATTCAAGAATAGGAAAACGGACTTTGGCCCAGTGGTTAGGGCGTCCGTCTACCACATGGGAGGTCCGCGGTTCAAGCCCCGGGACTCCTTGACCTGTGTAGAGCTGGCCCATGAGCAGCGCTGATGTGCGCAAGGAGTGCCGTGCCACACAGCTGTGTCCCCCGTGTAGGGGAGCCCCACGCGCAAGGAGTGCACCCATAAGGAGAGCTGCCCAGCGCGAAGGAGGGAGCAGCCTGCTGAGGAATGGCGCCACCCACACTTTCTGTGCCGCTGACGACAACAGAAGCGGAAAGGAAAGAAGACGCAGCAAAAAGACAGAAAACAGACCTCCGGGGGAGGGGAGGGGAATTAAATAAATAAAAATAAATAAATAAATAAAAAGAATAAAACATTTCTAATGAGTTTTGAAAGGAAAGTGAGAAATAAGTGGAATAATAAAAAAGCTAATGTTTTTATTCTTTAACATATGGCAAGCCCTGTGCTTAACTTCTTGCCTGAACTATTTCAGTCAATCCACACCAAAATCCTATGATGTTATTTCAGCTTTAAAAATTTTGTTATTACTTTTTAAACTTTTATTAATTTTTTAAAATGCCCCTCTGCCTCCATGGCTCCCTCGTCTGTCTGTTCATTGCCTGCTCATCTTCTTTAGGAGGCACTGGAAATTGAACTCAGGACCTGTCATGTGGGACACAAGGTTCCCAATTGCTTGAACCACATTTCCTACAGCAGTTTGAAAGTTGAAGCAATGAAGGATCATGGAGATTTATCCATTTTTGTAAGGCCATAGCTCCAAAATGATGGAGGTGCAATTTGTGGTAGATTTTTCATTCTTTGCTTTTCTCTACTGTGATAATATGTAAAACAATGTAGTAAGTCTCTGTGGATCTGCTGTTGAAAATCTAATATTTGATCATTTCTGACCTATTCAAGTGGCAGTTACATATATTTCAAACTAATTGCCCATAGCTGTGCCACTGTGTGCCAGGTTGCCACATTAAAAGACTTTATTTTTATGCTAGCAGTGCTCTCATTACCCAAACTCTTTTTGGAAGCTCTCTTTAAGAAGTCCTTCAGAACCTGCTGTGGAGTCTTTTACCTTTTTTTCATCAAGGTAGAAAAGTTTTATCTTTAGAGAGTAATTCAATACAAGAAAATATCTAGAAGACTCACAGAGGCAAGTATAGCAAATATGGCAATTGCTCAAGTCAGGGAATCATCATCTGGTTCCCAATAAGTGTGCAAAATAACAAGTTAAAAACTATATACTTTTGTGGTATAAGTCAAGAATTACAGAAAAGTTTAGAAAACATGAACTTTGTTGATATTAAAAGTATAACCTCTCAAGGTGAGTGCTTTGTGGAAGATACCAGATATTTGAAAAGTTTGGTATTCATTTTAGCCAAGAGTCTGCTGACTTTCTTTAAGACACCCTAGTAAATGGGAGTAGCATGCCTATATATCTATAGCCATAATGTTCCTTCATTTAGGGCCCTTACAAGCTGCAATGAAAATATATAGAGAGGTTCAACTACAAGGAAGGCATACATTAAACAGGCCAAATCAATGACATATACAGGGAAGCAGACTTGGCCCAGTGGTTAGGGCATCTGCCTACCACATGGGAGGTCCATGGTTCCAACCCTGGGCCTCCTTGACCCCTGCGGAGCTGGCCCATGCACAGTGTTGATGCGCGCAAAGAGTGCCCTGCCACACAGGGGTGTCCCCCATGTAGGACAGCCCCACACACAAGGAGTGTGCCCCATAAGGAGAGCCGTCCAGCATGAAAGAAAGTGCAGCCTGTTCAAGAATGGCACCACACATACAGAGGGTTGACACAACAAAGATGATGCAACAAAAAGAAACACAGATTCCCCGTGTTGCTGATAAGGATAGAAGCGTTCACAGAAGAACACACAGTAAATGGACACAGAGAGCAGACAACTGGGGGGGGGGGAGGGAGGAGACAGAGAAGGGGAGAGAAAAATAATGACATATACAGGAAAGCAACATGAAATAAAGATGGCAGTTTTCAAAGTGCTAAATTTTGAGAATAATTTTTGCCAAAAATGGGGCAGTGATTATTTCTGAAACAGAAATATCCATGTAAATCTTGGGTTAGGGATTGAGATACTCTTACATGGGTATTCCATAAAGGGCCTGAATTATAGAACTCACTGCCAATAGCAATGCCTGTATTGAATACAGGCCAAGATTTATGTTAATGTGAAGGCAGATAAATGTGTAGGCTTAGATATTGGGTACATTTCCTATCGCTCATAAAATAATAGCATAATGACTTGAGTACTTAGTTGTAACCACAAGTAATCCTTTCTTTTTCCTAAAAAATATAAGAATTGATGGATGAAGATGAGCTATATATCAATCTTTTATCCTTTGTCATATTTAAAAATGTAGTATGTGGACTTGTCTTGATTATTTTACATTTGTTCCATGCTACCATCAGTGTTTGCCTTTTCCCCATAGCTTACTTATAACCGCTTGATGGACTGACCTCCTACCTCCAATGTTAATCCCTTCCTTCTAAGTAAACAGCATACATCAGGAATTTGGGGTAAATATGGTATGTCTAAAGAATAAGTTGTTTAATTTTATAAAATAGGTAGGGATTTCAAATGTTACTGGACTTGTATTTGTTATTTTGTGCAGATTCATGATTTTTTCTAAAGAAAATATACAATTTTTACTAAAGGGCACCTGTCCTCCCCTGCTGGAGAGGCTGTAAGGTGTAGTGATGAAGCGAGAGAGTCCGACTAAATCCATCCCCGTGACAGCTCTGCTGCAGAACCTCAGTCAATTGCAAGAGCACTCTGTGATTTGTCATGATACATAAGACAGTTGAGATTTCCTAAGCCCTGAGAACAATGTCTGACACTTAGCAAATTTAATAGAAACTTTTGTTATATAGACTGTGTTCATTAGTACTCTTACTTAATTACAAAAACAAAAAACAAAACAGGACTTGAGATTTTCAGGTGCTAATAAATAAAACAGTATTTCTTTATTGAGTTCTACTACTAAAATTTCCCAGTTTGGATTAATCTACTGCTAAGATCTAGTATGGATTGTTTGTGAGTTTTCCAATGAAAGGTTGATGATTCTACCTCTCTGTACACCTTGTTAGGAATTAGAAGCAAAAACATGTTACAGTAGTGTATTAGTCAGCCAAAGGGGTGCTGATGCAAAATACCAGAAATTGATTGGTTTTTATAAAGGGTATTTGTTTGTGGTAGGTGCTTACAGATACCAGGCCATATTCTTCCCCTTTTCCCCCTTTCTCCCCTCCCACCAAGCTTCCCCTCCCCCTGCCCTGCCCTGCCCCGCCCACCAGCTGCGGCCAGTCTCCTGACTCCAGGCCCTGGCCACCCAGGGCCTGCCATTTGCTTCTCTTCCTGACCTGGCTCTTCCAGCTCCTGCCTTTCCGCCCGCCTCTTGGCGCCCTCACCGCGCCCTTCCCTGTGCTTCCCGGTGCCCCTGCCTTGGAGAGAGGTCGCTCTGAGTTCAAAGGGCTGCAGGCCGAGCTCAGGACTTGAATATCCACATTGGCCAACGAAGCTAATCCTTGTCCCTGTGACATCAGCCATAACCTCGAGCATGGAGGGATGGGGCCTGAAATTCAAGTCAAACACATCCAGGGTATGTCAGCGAACCTTCTATGACACCAGTAAGGCTGTGATTATCACATTCATATTTTTGGCTGACAATTGCCAAATACCAGGTATATGGCTGCCGTGATCACAAGAAATGGATACACAACCATTGCCCCAGACTTCTTTATGGCCATGGCACCCCGACTGGTCCCCCAGCCCAGAGTGGGTGAAAACGCGAAACGCCAGCAAAGTTGATAAGGTGGTAGACGCCGTCTTGAAGTATCTGAAACAACAGTATCATGCACAGAAAGCCAACATCGTGGGAGTCTGCTGGGGTGGCATAGCTGTCCATCACGAGATGATGAAATACTCGGAATTCAGGGCAGGGCTGTTCCTCCATGGCATTGTCGAGGATTTTGAAGACATATGCAATTTAAAGAAACCCGCATTATTTTTGCTAAAATCGGTGCAGTAATTTCTCCTGAGCAAGTCTCTCTGCTGACCAAGAAGTTGAAAGAACACTGCAAAGTTGAATATCAAGTTAAAACATTTTCTGGACAAACTCATGGATTCGTGCACCAAGAGAAGATGGTTCACCTGCAGACAAACGCTACGCTGCTAGGAGGAATCTAATTGAGTGGTTGAATGAGTACGTTTAAAAGTGGCTAAGGGCAGGGTTTCTCAAAAGAGCTTCGGTTGGAAAATGTGCTTCTAACCACTTGAATTATTTGATTTAATTTTCATTTTATATAAAACAAATAAAGGAATCCTAAAATTCATGATTTCATCTGAATCACAAATTCACTAGGAAATGATCATGTATGAAATGATTTAAATTCATTTTAACATTTATATTTAAATGCTTAAAAGTTTAAAATAAATTAATAGGTCAGTCTTTGCAGAGGTTGAATGATAGAATAATATCAGAACTATCAGTAAAAACTCCCCAGCAGCCTGGGTCTGGCCTTCCTGATCTTTATTGAATACATCCATTCAAATGACCAATACGGCAGAGACGTTAAGAGCATGAACTGCAAACCCAAGTAGACCAAAGCCCCTCCTAATTAGACATTTGCCTTTGTCTTAATGGAGCTCAATTTGTCATATTCATATACTGCAAGGGGAGTAGTATTGAGATTGAAATACGGTTCAGTGTTAAGCTAATAAACTTATTTTTTAATTTTGGAAAAAAATTAAAGAACAAGAAGATCAATGTTTTTTGTGTTTCCTCTTGTCTCATGCTCCAATTTGACTTGACACAGCTCTGAACATGGATGAGATTAAGTGGATTGTTGGAAAGTGCATAGAGATCTATGTGAAAATGGCAAGCAAAAGAATGGTAGGCTTTGAGAACAACTGGCCACAATAATGCTGGGACAACAAGCACAGATAATAACAATCATTGACATATGAAGTCATTATGGTCACCTTAGCTATAGGCAAATATTTGAGTGGCAGAGACAACATACAGACGGTGGATTAAGTTGGGGCCCAAGTGAGAAGGGAAACATGCAGAGTTCAAAGAAGAACAAAGAAGAGTACCCTGAAATCCTGAAAACTGCCAGACTTCACACTTGAAGGTCTTCCTGTACAATGGAGGGGAAGGGTGACCACCTGTGATCCTCACGGGAGCTTTCAAATTCCCATCCCCAAGTCCAGGCTAACAGAGTACAGAGCCTTGGACTTCGGCTCTTCCTCTTTAAATACAATGTTTAGAAATGTTTCCTCTGAAAAGACAGTCTGAAAGTCCAGGCTGGATGGGAACATCCACAAGAACAGTCAATTTTCCATTTCTAAAACACTATCACCCCCCTCAAATCAATTAATTGTATTTCTGAATTTTGTCTCTGAAATCTTGGCTTTAATGAGGAGAAAGACCTACTGAATACTGCGAAGATTTTCAGACCAGTTGTGTTCATTCCTTCCCATAAACCAATAAACTGGACTTCTGATATAAATGAAATTTGAATTTAGAGCCTTAAGCTAAAAATTTTATGTCCTACCTGTGCACACTGATCTTAAGCCACTGATTGAAAAGGCTGAGTTACTACATGCAGTAAGACAAGATTCATGCTCAATCCTTATCATACCTCTCTTACATCATATTATTTTATAACATATAGTTTGAAAAAAAAACATTTATTTTTAATGCATTATTTAGATATTCATTCTTTTAGGAGGTACTGGGGATTGAACCCAGGAGCTCGTACATGCAAAGCAGGCACTCAACCACCGAACTACACTGACTCAGCTGAGGCAGATTTAAAAGTGCAATATTTGAAGCCCCAAGCACACCACCATTAGGCCGTTGACAATCTGTGTGCTCAGCAGCACAATCAGAGAAGATGTGCCCATAGCAATGCAAAGGGGAGATGGTTAGTTCTGACGATGGACAGTTCCTGGCATACAAGAAATGTGGGACTGACACTGTTTAGAAGAAAATGAAATAAAACTCACTGACTGAAAGTATATTATTTAATGACTAAATGCTAGTGGAAAATATTTGGTTGTCCTCCTATGATATAATTACAAACATTTAAAAAATGCTTTCAAGAAATCCTGGAATAAATTTCTACTAGTATCTATTAATGGATGCTATGCACTGAAAATATAGTCAATCTTCTCACTAAAAATAAAATCTTACAGTATCCTTTAATTTCTGCCATGCTCCTTTTCTAATACTTAAAGAGGATTAATTGAATTGGGTAAAGCAAAACTTTTTCTCAATCAGAAATTAAGCTTTTGGTCTGAGTGGTTGAAAATGATTTGGAAATACTCAGTATTGATTAAAAAGGTAAAATATCAGCAACAGATAATTTGGAGCTGAAGAGAAGAGAGCAGCTGAGAAGCCCTGGGAGCTGAGCCTCATGCCAGCCTACATGAGGAAGCTGGGATCATGGAGCCTTAGAGAAGAAGGAAGGTTGAACCCTCGCAGACCTGCCTACCATTTTGTTTCAACATGTGGAAAGTGATAAAGCACCTCTTATATTACCTTGAGAGGGACTCTTTAGGGCCTTCTGACTGTATGCTTCTACTCCAAACAAATACACTTTATAAAAGCCAACAACAACAAAAAAAGTCAGCAACATGCCATCAGCTAATGAAACGATAACTTTTGTGGTTGTCTATTGCTCATGAACAAGTTGTTGGAATATTATGGTCCAGCAAAGGACTGAGTGGCTCTTCCTTCTTCAGAGGAAATGGAGACTTAATATTCATTTTATTAAGAGACAGCCTCAGGAGCTGTGAATTAACATGCTTGAAATGAAATTAATCATAATTGCTTAGAAGTTTCCTGTTCCTTAAAATATTAATATATGAAGCTTTCAACATTCAACCTTCAGAAATACTTTTTATTATTCCTTTTTTAAAAATAAAAAAGCTGAGGGTAAAATTCTGATATGTTTTGTGCTAACATCTTTCTTAAATTGAAAGAGATGGTGGTAACTAGGTAGTTCTATGTACAGAGGTTTTTTCCCGTAGTTGTGACTCCACGGCAGATCCACTTACTTATCTCATGAATGTCCATCTGCCATAACTGCATAAAGACAACTGAAAAACAAATCTTTAATTCATATTAAATAATCTCAACCATATTGTGAATGCATCAAATAAGAATTTGTACTAATGCAGTTATCAGTGATGAACTGATTCCCTAGACTTAGAAGTATTTTATACCCAGTTCATCTGCCCCAGAACTCATTCTCTCATGCTTCCTGGTATTTTCTTAAAGTACCTACAGCAAAGGAAGACTATTTATTTTTAGAGAAGTCTTCACATTGTTTTCCCCCTAAATTCATGCTCCTCTATATCCACTACATTTTCCCTAATAAATTTCTTTATAAAATATATGCAAACATAAACTGCAAAAGTCATTAAAAATAATTTTTGAAGACTACCAATAAAAAAGCAATCTGGGTAATTTTCTGCTATTGATTTTGGTTCAAACATTTTATGTTAGAGATTCTACCTAAAGTTTTTGTAAAAGATGTAAAACAAGACAGGGCCTGTGTATTTATTTACTAGTTTATTCCCAAATGGGAATTTTCTTTTTTCATCTTTTGAAAGAATACTAAACAGATCTAGAGGAGACAGAAATCATAAATTAATCAAATATGCAAGGTTTACTTTAAACATGCCATGCCATGGCATCACTGGGTCATATCTGTGAATCTCACCAAACATATATTTATAGATATTTGTGTATAAACTATGCCATGAAAAATGCTTTTCATGAATATCATGTAAGTTATACATGCTGTCATTCAAATATATTAATTTGTTAGTAAAAATTGTCAGCTCTTAGCAACTACAAAAAGCCAGAATCCTGTTTTGCTCATGTGAATGAAAAACAACAGCTTGTGAATTCAAAGCTTGACACTTACCTGTAATACAGAAGAAATAAGCTTAGTTTGCATTTGAAAAACAGCTAATAAATGGTCTGATTGGTTTCTGCAGATGTGTTTCACAGGCCTTTTCTCTAAGCAGCATATTAAGCAATTCATTGTAAGAAATGCCCTTAATAAGAATCATTTCTATTTTCTTCTCTTAAGGCTGTAGTGATATTTCTACATATAGTGATATTTCTAAAAGAGTGCTAATAGGAATGAGAATGTGACCCCTTAAACAAGGGAACGAATATGGACATACATGAGCAAAAAGAAATATCAACGTGTAGGAGCTGGGAAAAGAAAGAACATATTTATTTGGTTTAATTCAATTATACTGCAAGAAAAAAACATAAATATAGCACAACAGTATATATGGAGGTGGGATTACTGACATATATTTCTGTTATACAATTTAAGCCAAAGGAATGAGCTATGTGAGTTTTGTTTTTTCTTTCTTCAGAAAATGGCCTTGTAAATGAAACACTTGTGATGTGACTATAACATGTGAAGCAGAAAACGCTATCATAAAAAATCAATTAAAAGAGTCTTAGTTTGCTCGGTTAAACACTTGTTTAGATAGCAGAATTTTACAAAATCTCCTTAAATGTCCAATGTAGAAACATTTGTTCAACATTGTAAGAATCTGTCCATCGTTTTATAGAGACAAAGTAATCATCACAGTCACTACTCAAATCTATGTCATGTACGTGGCAATCTTGTTTTTACAAAGGTGATTTTGTATACTGATAATTTGTTTCCAGTAATTAGCAGTGTTCATTGACTGAAATGTACTGGGCACCTTAAAGATATTTTCTTTAAAGTTGAAACATGCTCTAATTTCTACACAAGGGTCTGCTTGATCTGCTCCTGCTGACCTCACCGGCTCTTCTGCTCCCTCCCTCTAAACTTCCCCTCTGGGAAAGATATAGAAAAAATAGCACCCACATCATATGGTTGATTGAGAATTACTTGAGTGTAATCATTATGTGAAGTTTTGCACTCGGCATGGCACCCAATAATTGTTCAGCATTTGCTGGCTGTTGCTGATTCAGTCCTGTGAGATATTTACTCCTGCACACACGCAGACATTGGATTATGCTCTATGGTGTACCTGCACAGCTGTATTTTGGCAACTTCTTTCTGATGCTTATTCAGCCTGTTTTATGCAGCTGCAGAATATGATGAAAATAAGCACCCTTGAATAATTAGTTTCAATGTTGTAACATACACAGCCAAAAGTACTCTATTCCTAAATTAACTCAAGGGTACAAACAAATAAGATTTAATATATATCCTGGACTGTGGAATAAACACATTCAGAATATCAAGTTCTATTTTTGGCAGGAAGAATTATATAAGAATCATGCTAAATGACATAGAGAAACTATTCTGGGAGTAAGCTTATCTGTGGTTAAACTGCAAAATAAATAACAGAGATTTGACTACTCTTGCTATACATTGGTTTAGAACAAATATGCTCCTTGCCAGAGTTCATATAAAATGCAATTTTAAAAACTTGTAATTCATATTTCTTAAAAATTATCCAAATCTATCACCTGATTCCTTGCACACTATCTGGCACATGGAAGGCAACTGATGATGATTAAGTGAATTGCATCATGAGAACAGTTTTTAGGAGTAGCAGCTGTGGCTTAATCAGTTGGGCTCCTGTCTACCATAGGGGAGGCCCTGGGTTCATGTCCCAGGTTCTCCTTGTGAAGGCAGGCTCATCTGCACACCATGGAGAGCCGCTGGCCTGCAAGCACCATGGAGTGCTGCCCAGCCTGCAAGCACTGTGAAGAGCTGGCTCAGCAAGTTGATGCAACAAAAAAGGGAGACAAGTAAAAACACAGAAGAGTGAAGCGAATGGATACAGAGAGGAGACAACAAAGAAGCCACAAGGGGCTGGGTAAAAAATAAATACATCAATACAGACACACAGAAGAACACCCAGCAAATGGACACAGAGAGCAGACAGCAAGCAAGCCACAAGGGGGGGATGAGAATTTTAAAAAAAAAAGTTTGCAAAACAGAATAAACAGGTGGCTCTGAAACAGATCCAATAACTGAGTTGCCAGGACAGGACTTCTGGGGCTGGGGAGATACTATACTTTGTCCTTCAGAACTTTATATGCATGGTTATTTGGAGAGAATACATTATGAAATAAACTAATTATGATGAGAAGATGCACAACTGGGCATGGAATAGTGCTTTACTATTTAGAAATTGTTTTCACATGATAATGAACACTACCAGCATGAACGGTTAATATGGATACTCTGATAAACAAAACAGGTGAAAGGAAATACATTAGTTCTTCAGGTGCAAATCTAGGGCTTTAGCTTTAAATAAGCTGGCCAAGGATTACTATGTTGGACCCTTTTTATGAACACGAACTCAAAAGAAAAATACCTGCAATGTGTACCCCAGTTGATGCTGAAAGGAGAGAATGACATTGACCGTGTATCAATGCCCTGTTTTGATGCCATTGCCTGGAAGTGCTGGTTCTTGCCAGGCAGCAAGTCCTACAGCTGCAGAAACGCAAAGACAAAGATTTAGAAATTGTATGATATAAAGAGTATCTTTATGGCCTGAATAATAAAATGACCATTTTTTCTGTTCTCCTGTTAGAAATGAACAGAGGTTTGAACTCTTTCTCTTATTTTACAAAGAAGGGTTTACACAATTTCAGAGCTTTAAGCTCATTTGTAAATATTAGCTTATTTTATTCCTATAACATAAAACCAAGTCTTTTTATAATGATAAAATTTGTTACTTCTATGCTTAGTATAAAACACCCTAGTTATAATCCATACATATTTTAAAGTGCTAAAAAAATTATTTGTAATTATATAGAAAACTCCATGACTTTCCTCTCGCAGTACTTTTTTCAAGCATACTCTGCAATATTTAAAAAATTTTAGTGTGAATCGGAATTCCATTCATCCAGAAAAAAGTATGAGAACAGATAATTTATGTACAGTAGTGCTCACTCTCTCTCTATTTAAAGACAATAAAACTTTCCCCTAAAATTTTCTGTAGACAGAACCAATATTTACAGATCTTGAAGCAATAATCAGTTACTTTACTAAATTAAATTGCTTTCAGGTCACTCACAAATGAAAAGAAATGCAACATGTAGTATTGGAATTCATCCTAAAATATCAGATAAATTAACTCTAAATATTACTTAATATTGCTAAAGAAATGCAACATGTAGTATTGGAATTCATCCTAAAATATCAGATAAATTAACTCCAAATATTACTTAATATTGCTAGTTATCTGCAAAAATACTTCCTATAAGAATAAACAGAGTATGCCACTAAGGTATTTTGTAGATGCAGAAATGCATTGAAAAGGTTGCTAAAGACCCGCTGACTTCAAATAATCTCTCCCACTGTTCCAGGGTGTCTTCTCACAACCTTTTTTCCTCAGGTTAAATATACCAATGGATTATCCAGGAAAGGTGAGAAATAGGGGAGAAAGATTACACTAGAACAGACAACTTAAAAATCTTTATGTAATCTTGAATTTTTAACACTCACACTAATGAATATTTCAGAAATGCTAATAGACTAGGACACAGGAAAGCAGTGAAGTAGGATAGGTGGATAAGGGTGAGAAAGATTACTTTATCCAGAGGAACACACTGGTATGAAGTGGTAAGAGAAGGTGGAGACAGTCCCAGCTCCATCATTTGCACAGACTAATGCAAAATGAAAATGTCTGTTGTCCCATCTTGTTCATGAGACTTAGCCACAGTGTGGCTGCTGCAGCTAGCACATCTCCATTCACACACTTGCTCCTCTGTCCTTCTGGACTCCACTTACAAAACACAAGTTCTCAAAGACTAAATTGTTAACACTGCACAGTTTGCATAATTATGAAACAGACACTGGATCTAGGCTAGTGAATCTGGTCAGGCAGCCATTAGAGGTACCAGATAAGTGAAGCAGGAAGGTCACGTTGCCAAGAAACAGCCTTTGAGGTGCCCTCAATCTGTCTGCTTGGTATGCTGCTAATGGCAAAGATCCTCTACTTGCTTGCTATTCAAAACCTGGTACAGACCTTGCTAGAAATGCAGCCACAGGCTTACTTATTCAGCATGTACATTTTAATACCACTTAGATGATTCATATGCATTAAAGTTTGAAAATGATTAGTCTGCTTCACTTTACCCACACTCATGAGAGTATAAAACAAAGAAAGAGAAGTGAATCCCGTTTATCTTTGTTTGTTCATTTGAGAATACCAGGCTATAGAAATTGTGTCACTGGTACATAAACCAGCTGGAGAAGTTCAAGCCACAAAATACATTGATTCTATATGGGATGAGTATATAAGAGTTGTCTCATGAAGGTTTTTTTTCTTTTTATTTATTGATGAAATTAATTTCTCCCTAAATGGCTTCACTTTAGAAATCATAAATACTTTTTATATTAAGTAGCAATATCTTTTATTCATAGCTTAGAATTCCAAATCATAGAGGACTTTTCATAGAAGATAAAATTACTAATTATGAAAAGTACAACCACTTAGATCCTTAACTTGTTTTATTAGTGTAAGTCTAATCTATCTCTCTCCATTTTTGATATTAGAATATAGATTTTAACTACATTTAAATTTCAACATTTTTCTATTAGAATTTGTCAGGTTTTCCTAACATATATCTCATTTAGGTTTTGATTTCACCTTGAAAATATACACTTAAAACACACTTGGTATTAAATTACCAACTAAAATTTGGAATATTAAAAATATAATTGATGGTAATACTACATAACCCTCATTTTGGAATACTTCAAGTACATATCAGGTGTGCTAGAGATCAGAAAGTACCAATCACACAATTTTCAAAAAAAGAAGAGGAAAAATATTTTGCAATTTTTAAAAAATGAAACATGGAATGTAATTCAAAATCAAATTCCAACTACTAAATTTTCTATCTCTTTACACCAAAGATAACATGTTTTGTTGTTTTTGTTTTTTAGGAAATACCAAAGAATTGAACCTAGGACCTCGTACATGGGATGTAGGCATTCAACCACTGAGCTATATCTGTTCTCCTGTGTGTTTTTAATTATTTATTATATGAGTTTATTATGTATTGATTTGCCTTGTATATTAATTTATTTTTATATTCTTCTACCTTCAATTCTAAGTCCAATTCATCCCCTTAAAAAATAAGCTACATTTACATCTATAACTGGAGGGATTACAGAAAATTTACTTAATATAATAAAAAATCATTTTAATCAGTGTTTAATATGGTAACACTTGGTAGTAGTTATATGAAGACCATAATATTTGAAATGTTAAAAGACACAATATTTGAAATATTAAAAGAAATGCTATGAAGGAATGTTTCTTCCCCTCCTTCCTTCGTTTACTTTTTCACTCATTTTGCATATATTGGGCATCATTATATTTCTATTGTATGTTAGTGGCAAAGAATAAAAAAGGTAATACATGATATTTGTAGGAGCACATTCTAGCAAATATCTCTTAACCTGTTAATATATATATCCAGAAATTGGGCTACAGAATGGGTGAATGATGGATATGATCATCCGCAAATATTTAATGAACTATCCTGGACTAATGTCCAACTATTTTCCATATATTGCATTTATCTCCTCGTGATGCAAAATAAAAATAAAAATATCCTGTGACACTAAGATTAACTCAACTCAGTAAAAATAGTGGATTGATGTCATGGGCTAAAACACAGGGACTTTTTTAGTGATATTTTTATGGTTGAGAACGATCTCAACAGCAGTGGGAATAGTTAAAGATGTAGGAGATACAGAAAAAGAAAGCAATTGGGTTTGAAGAGAAGCATGGCAATAGAAGTGTTAAAACATGTTACGGAGATAGAATTGTTAAAATATGACAAGAACAGAGCATAATAGTTTCCTGTGCTATAAAGAAGTAGTGGTAGGAGGTGGGGCAAGATGGCATCTGAGTGAGTACACCCTCTTCATCTCTCCTGCAGAGGACCGACTGAGTGGGGACGGAATCATGCCGGAGTGGGCTTTTTTGAGAACCTACAAAGGAAGAGGTATCTAGATGTTGATATGGAGAGATTGTGACAAAAGTTGTGCTTGCTCAAGGTAAAACTGCGAGTTTCTAACACTGAAGTTGGAAGCTGTGGGAAGGTAAAACCCTTCCCCATAGGGCTGAGGGCTACAGGATTTCCTGAAAACTCCTGGTCACGAGGCAGGTTTCTTGAGCCCCACATTCCCCAAATGCATGATCCCCAAACCCATGTTCCCTGAAGCCCCATAACCCACATTCCACAGACCCATGTACCCTGAGTCTGCATTCTCCCAGGCCCCTGCTTTCTGAAGCCAGCACTCTCTGAAATCCAGCATTACCCTAGCCCTCTGGTCTTGGACTAACTCTGGGAGTGGGAAGGTTTAGGTGGGAGGTGCAGAGGGGCCTGAGGAGTGCATTTCAATTTTCTGCTCTCCCTCTTTTTTTTTGAGCTTGTAGGAGCATACCAGCTGGCTTGGAGAGAGCCTAGGAAGAGAGGAGAGGTGAATATTCTGAGAAAGCCCAATTTACCTAAACACCCTTGGATAGAAATTTGGTCTGGGAGAAGGTGGAGTCAGAAAATTGACTAGTCCCCCTTTAGCACACCTAAGGGAGAGGGACAATAGAACGTGCTTTGCAGGCCTCCAGTAGCATAGGTAGGGTTCTGGGCAAGGTATGGGTGCTCTCTCTCAAGAAATTAAGAGTCATTATTTTCTGTGGGGAGTTGGTTCACCAGAGACCCATTTGAATCTCCTATGGAACCCCTCACACAACCTTCCTGTGGCCCTGGGAGAGAAGGATTTGAGGAAGGGAGAAGGGGAAGGTCAGACTCCTAAGCAGTTTATTCAATTGCAAAGAGGATTCCGTGCTTGAGGCCTTGTGTGGTCTTTTTTTGTTGTTTTTTGTTTTCTTGTTTTTCCCTCCTCTTTATCTCCCCATGGCCCTTTTTCTTTTTTTCTTTTTTTCTTTTTTTTGCTTGCTTTTTTCTTTTTTTATATTAGGTGTTGCAGGTGGCACTTATTTGCTGTGATTCCTCATCCTCAATTTCCTCTTTTCTGCATGTGCTGATTTTGTCTACCAATGCCATCCCCTTTCCTTTACATCAGTCTATCCTCCATTATTTATTGTTTCTCTTACATTCCACCTCTCTTTGTTTAGCCCACAATTTTTAAAACTTTTTATTTCTAATACCTCTATTCTGTTTTCTACATATTATTCACTCTTTATATTATTGTTCTTTCTTCTCTCTTTCCCTCTCTCCTGACCACACTAGCTTTTTAATTCAGACTATATTCCTCCCCATATTCAGTTTACTATCTCATTACAGGTACTCCACATTTTTACTGTTATAACTCTACACTGGTTACATGAGTTTAATATCCATTTAATATCTCACATGGTTCTTCTGCTAACATTTACTATCAATACTACTATATTTTTTCTTTACTTATCGCCTTTGCTTTCTCTGCCCCTAATATCTTCCTTCAAGGGAACTTAGCCAACAGTGAGGAAATAGAATAAGAAGAATGACATGACAAGTAGAAGACTTAACACACACACAAAAACAACAGCTAATTAAACTGAGACAAGACGAAGCTAATCAACTGAATAAACTCATGAAAATAAAATGATCTCCAGACAGCAACAAAAAACTACAAAACATACCAATAATCAGGAAAAGATGGCCTAACCCAACAAACAAATTAAAAACCAAGAAGAGGAATGGGACATTGGACAACTAATCAAAGTTGTCAAAACATATATCATGGACCAATTTAATGAAGTGAAGGAAGAGATTAAGGATATTTAAAGGAAAACAGACTTGGCCCAGTGGTTAAGGCGTCTGTCTACCACATGGGACATCTGCGGTTCAAACCCCGGTCCTCCTTGACCCGTGTGGAGCTGGCCCATGCGCAGTGCTGATGCGCGCAAGGAGTGCCGCGCCACGCAGGGGTTTCCCCCACGTAGGGGAGCCCCACGCGCAAGGAGTGCACCCATAAGGAGAGCCGCGCAGTGGGAAAGAAAGTGCAGCCTGCCCAGGAATGGCGCCGCCCACACTTCCTGTGCCGCTGATGACAACAGAAGCGGACAAAGAAACAAGACGCAGCAAATAGACACAGAGAACAGACAACTGGGGGAGGGGGGAATTAAAATAAATAAAATAAATCTTTAAAAAAAAAAGGATATTTAAAAAACACTTGGAGAGCATACAGAAGAAATTTTAATCATATGCAAAAAGATAATGGTTATGATGATGAACAGCATAATTCAAGAAATGAAAAATACACTCTCAGCAAATAGCAGCAGATTTGAGGAGGCATAGGAAAAAATCAGTAATGTGGAAGGCAGCACATCTGAAATTGAACAGATAGTAGAATTGATGAATAAAAAGAAAGAAAAAATCCAGCAGGGTATTAGGGACCTGGATGACAACTCAAAATGCACAAACATATGCATTAAATGCAGAAATAGAAAGTAAAGAGGACAGAAGGGGTGTTGGAGGAAATAATGCCTGAAAACTTCCCAAACCAACTGAGGGAGATGGATGCACATGTTCAGGAAGTACAATACACCCCAAACAGCATAAATCCCAACGGGCCTACCCCAAGACATATACTAGTCAATTAATCCAAAGCTCAAGACAAAGAGAAAATATTAAAAGCAGCAAGAGAAAAGAGAACTATCACATAAAAAGGAGGCCTCATAAAATTAAGTGCTGATTTCTAATGTGAAACCATGGAGGCAAGAAGGCAGTGGTATGACATAGTCAAGGTACTAAAAGAAAAAAAATTCCAATCAAGAATACTCTATCCAGCAAAGCTAGCATTCAAAAAAGATGGAGAGTTCAAAATATTCACCAATAAAGATAAACTAAGAGAGTATGCCAACAAGAAACCTGGCCTCCAAGAAATACTAAAGGAATTTCTGCAAGATGGTTCAACATAAAATCAATGAGTGTAATACACCAAGTAAAAAGACTGAAGGATAAAAATCACATGATCATGTCTATAGATGCAGAAAAAGCATTTGACAAAATACAGCACCATTTCTTGATAAAAACACTGCAAACGATAGGGGTGGAAGGAAACTTTCTGAACATGATAAAGGGTATACATGAAAAACACACAGCTAACATCATTTACAATGGTGAAATCATAAATCTTTCCTTCTAGGATCAGGAAGAAGACAAGAATGTCCATTATTACTGCTTCTATTTAACATTGTGTTAGACGTACTTGCTCGAGTACTGAAGCAAGAACCAGGTATAAAAGGCATCCAAATTGGAAAGGAAGAAGTCAAATTTCACTATCTGCAGACAATATGATCCTATACATAGAAAGCTCTGAGAAGTCTATGACAAAGTTCTAGAACTTATAAATGAGTTTAGTAAAGTTGCAGGCTATGTGCAAAATCAGTAGCCTATCCATACACCAATAATGAACAATCTGAGGTGTAAATCAAGAAACAGATTTACTATATTTAAAAATAGTAAATATAAAAATCAAATACCTAGGAATAAATACAACTAAAGATGTAAAAGACTTATATACAGAAAACCACACAACACTGTTCAAGGAAATTAAAGAAGAGCTAAATAAATGGAAGAATAGTCCCTATTCATGGATAGGAAGACTAAATATTATTAAGATGTCTACCCCACAAAAACTAATTTTCCAATTCAATGCAATCCCAATAAAAATCAACACAGCATTCTTTAATGAACTAGAAAAACTATGAAATTTATTTGGAAAGGAAAGAAGCCCTGAATAGTCATAGATGTATTGAAAACATACTACAAAGCAACAGTAGTGAAAATGGTATGGTATTGTTACAAGGATAGACACACTGACCAATGGAACCAAATTGAGAGTTCTGATATAGATCCTCATATATACAGCCATATGATATTTGAAAAGGCCACCAAGACACTCAACTGGGAGAGAATGGGCTCTTCAACAAATGGTGCCTGGAGAAGTGGATATCCATATGCAAAAGAATGAATGAGGATTACCAACTCACACCTTATACAAAAAGCAACTCAAGATGGATCAAGACCTAAATACAAGAGCCAATACCATAAAGACCATGGAAAACAATGTAGGGGAGCATCTACAGGACCTTGTAGTAGGAAATGGCTTCATGAACTTCACACCCAAAGCATGAGCAGCAAAAGAACAAATAGTTAAATGGAACTTCTTCAAATTAAAGCCTTTTCACCTCAAAGAAGTTTGTCAAGAAAGTGAAAAGACAGCCTACCCAATGGGAGAAAATATTTGGTAACCATATATCTGGTAGGAGACTTATATACTGCATAAAGAAAGAACTCCTATATCTCAAAAATAAAAAGACAAACAACCCATTTTAAAAATGGGCAAGAGATTTGAACAGATGCTTCTCCAAAGAAATTAAAATGGCTAAAAAGCATAAGAAAAATGCTCAAAATCACAAGCTATTATGGAAATACAAAACAAAACTACAATGAGATACCATCTTACTCCCATAAGACTGGTAATTATAAAAAAAATCAGAGGACTACAAGTGTTGGACAAGATTTGGAAGAATGGCAACATTCATCCACTGCTGGTGGTAATACAGAAGGATCCAGCCATTCTGGAGGGCAGTTTGGCAGTTTCTCCAAAACTAGCTACAGCTTTGCCATATGACCCAGCAATTCCATTGCTGAGTATATACCCAGAAGAAGTGAAAACAAGGACACAAACTGATATACGCACACCGATGTTCATAGCAGCATTATTCACTATTGCCAAAAGTTGGAATCAACCCAAATGCCCATCAAAAGATTAATGGATAAATAAAATGTGGTATATACATACAATGGAATACTACTCAGTTATAAGATGGAATACAGTACAAACACATTGGATAACATGGATGAATCTTGAAGACCTTATGTTGAGTGAAGCAAGCCAGGCATTGAAGGACATACACTACATGACCTCTCTGATATAAAATAAGGAAACCTAGCTGTCTCAGAGAGCTAGGAACTGGATGATAGACTTAAAGGAAGATGGGGGGAGAGGAAGGTTTTTAGCTGACACTTGCATGAGTGAAATCTATGAGAAGCTGTAGGTAAGTATTTGTACAGGGAAGGGATTAGATGGGGGCATAGGGATACTTTTGGGTGGGGTTTTGTGGGTTTGAGGGGGTCTAGTGTTGGGAGGATGGGTCAGTTGACCCAAGGTATTGGGGGGAGGCCTGGAGGGAAGAGTTGAATATGGGAGATTTTCAGGTATGTGGTTGAAGCTATAATGTTGACAGAACTCTTTGAAAAATATAATAAGGAAGGATTACCTGTTTAAGGTGCTTAAGGAGGGTCATGTGGCACAGTGGAAGGTTTCTAGGGAGTGTGAGTGATCATTTTGTCATAGTGTGTTATATCATTGGGTAGAGACCCATACAGTGAGTGGGAAGGTGAACCCACATCCTGGGGAGGCCTGATGTTCTCAAACAGAGTGAATTGTGTCTCTCGAGAATTGGTAGCTCCCAATGGGTTAGGGGAGTCTAGTATGTCAAGCCATCAGCATAGTTGCAAGTATCTGTGAATCTGTTCCTTTAAACAGTGAAGATTGATTGTCGCTATGGGCCCTGAGGGGAGAGGGAGAGAGGTATAGATGAAAGCAAGGTAACTGGGAGACAATGGAAGTATTCCACAAGATCATGCAATGATGGAAATAGGACATGTTAAATTACATAAAAAATGTATAAAAGTCTTTAGGCTAAAATGTAAACCATAATGTAAAACATAAGGTAACTAAAACTTTAGAAAATTGTACAGTCTAAAATATAAACCATACTGTAAACCAAAATGGAATCATGTTTGATAACTATGTTTCAATATCTGTACATCAGCTTCAGCAAATACATCATGAACATGTAAAAATATCATTGCTGGGGAAGGGGGAAAAGGGATTGATGTTGGAGTCCACTATATCATAGATCTGAATTACTGTGTTCTAAGTCTTTAGTGAAGTTAAAATTAAAAGTTAGAAAAAAAAAAAAAAGGATGTAGACATTGAGGATGAAATGAAAGAAATTGCCTTGCCACTGTACATACAGGGTAACACCTATTGCAGTGATGAAGGCAAAACATCAAAAACAAAGCTTTATAAGCTTTCTCATTTTTTAATACCCCAATTTATTTTTACTTTATTTTCATTTTTCTTAATTAGTGTTTATTCTATTTTTAATCTTTAAACCCGTCTATTTCATTAACTGTACTTGGCAATATATTAGGCCTCATTTTTTAAGAAGTTATGGATCACAGAGAGGTTCAACTATGGCAAGGAGGGAAAACTGGTATGGAGTGTTATTGATGAGGGGCACATGTTTGGGAGCGAGTTCTCCAGGGCATATATGCAGGCTACATAAAAATGTTCAGATATATGTTGGGTATTTTCATAGTAGTTACATTACAAATGACAACTGAGAGAGTGCTGAGTTCCTAGGCAGGGGGCTCTGTCACATTCCCCAATGGAACAGCAACAGTCCCCCAATTACATCAGTAAAGACCAATGAAGGAGGAGGATCCAATGATGAACCCTTGATACTGATGACTATGCTTATGTATCTGTGTTCCTGAAATATGAACTAGGCGTAGAGCTGCAGATTGCCTAATAGTTACCTCTTGAGAGCCTCCATGTTGCTAAAATGTGGCCACTCTCTAAGCCAAATTCACCATATAAATGCATTACCTTCCCACCAGCATGGGACATGACTCCCAGGGATGAGCCTTCCTCGTGCTGAGGGATTACTACCAATCACTTACTGGTGATACAACTAGAAAGAGACCTTGAATAAAAGGGTCAACTCAGATCAGCCTACATGTAGGCTTTTTGACCTTGAATAAAAGGGGGAAATGGCAAAGACAAATGACTTTATATGACTTAGTCTTCAAAAAAGATTTGGGGGAAGCAGAGTTGGCCCAGTGGTTAGGGCATCCATCTACCACATGGGAGGTCTGTGGTTCAAACCTTGGGCCTCCTTGACCCTTGTGGAGCTGGCCCATGTGCAGTGCTGATGTGTGCAAGGAGTGCTGTGCCACACAGGGGTGTCCCCCCATAGGGGAGCCCCATGTGCAAGGAGTGTGCCCTATAAGGAGAATTGGCCAGCACGAAAGAAAGGACATTGTGCCCAAGAATGGCACCGCACACATGGAGAGCTGACAGCAAGATGATGCAACAAAAAGAAACACAGATTCCCATGCCACTGACAACAGAAGCAGACAAAGAAGAACACGCAGCAAATAGACACAGAGAACAGACAACCAAGGTGGGAGGGGGGAAGGGGAGAGAAATAAATAAGTTAAATAAATCTTAGGAAAAAAAAGATTTGGGAGATTATCACAGGGGTCATGCTTACACATGCTTCAACAGAACCCCACAGACAGCCAAAGTAGATACAACCCCAGGTACTGGTTCTCCTGAGGGCTATGAAAACTCAGATTCTATGGTCATGGCAGATGGCTTTGGAGTTCAGTGCTGTGTCAGTAGGTCCTACTTCGGAATTTGTGTTCCTGAGTGTGATGGAATTGGACTCAGATGTGACCTTTCCACACGTTTCTTCTGTCATTTTTACTGAACCTGTGGTTGGTACTAGGGTTTGACTGGAATCTCTGGAATGTCCAAATGCTAGCTGGGCCCTGAGCCCTGATTCTTTGGACATACCCACATCAGCTAACAGGGAGGTGAAGATGGTCAACCACCACAGCAGGCAAACCAAGACTGCATACAGATACAAGCCAGAGAATTGCATCCATTAT
Source organism: Dasypus novemcinctus (assembly GCF_030445035.2). NCBI lineage: Eukaryota > Metazoa > Chordata > Mammalia > Cingulata > Dasypodidae > Dasypus > Dasypus novemcinctus. Next base: position 41,696,212 of record NC_080695.1, read on the forward strand.
CCATGTGGAATCTAAGGCCCCTCTTGTTAAGGTAGAGTGGACATCACCTTCCCAGGGTCTACAGGATGGAGGAATAAAATATGAATTAGCCTGGACTTACTGATAGTCTATTATGGAACTATTGTGACTAGTAATGGAAGAAATTGTAGCATTGATGTGGAGAAAGTGGCCATGGAGGTTGCTGAGGGCAGGGAGAGGGAAGAAGAGACGTGATGTGGGCGCATTTTTGGGACTTGGAGTTGTCCTAAATGATATTGCAGGGACAGATGCTGGACATTATATATCCTGCCATAACCCACTGAATGTACTGAGGGAGAGTGTAAACTATAACATAAACTATAATCCATTCAGTACAGCAGTTCTCTGAAATGTATTCATGAAATATACTGATTGTGCCACAATTATGAAAGAAGTTGTTGAAGTGAGAGTAGTGAGGTGAGGGGTTGGGGGAAGGGATATATGGGAACCTCTTATTTTTTTAATATATCATTTTTAAAAAATAAAAGAGATCGTAGAACTAAAAAAAATTAAAAACTTAAAAATAAACAGCAATAGATATGAATTTTAAAAATTATTAATGTGTGTGGACTCCTAGTAGAAGATGGATTTTTAAAAAATTAAATAAAAAGGCTCAGGTCAACTGATCCCAGAGTGTGTCAGAGCCACTGAGCCTGCTCCTTTGAGCTTGAAATCACTGCAGCCATGACCAGTCAGTCCCAGGACATCTTGCCACAAATGCAGACCAAGAACCCAGGTCCCTAGGCTTGATGAAATAGAAGAGTAGGGGATGGTTCCAGGCCAAGAGCCAGGATCAGTGGAACAGGTCAGCTGTGCTCTAATCAACTCTGTGCAGGAGAGGGATGAAATCCAGATGACCTCTTGACCTGCATCTGTTGGAGGTAATCCCAAAGTCCCAAGATTTTACCTAAAAGGATAGTGAAGAAGAGGAAGTAAAAGTAGTTCATGTTTCATGAATTTGTAAATTAAATGCCCTTGTATGAAATGTGAAGCTTAACCACTGTGTACTTACATTCTTGTCAGTGTGAACCGCATTAACTTCTCTCAGTAATTAATTGTGTGTGTATATTTGAATTTTATGGCCCTTCGGTCTTCTGGGAAACTGGTCAGACTGGCTTGTTATACAAACTTACCCAAAATTTTCATGCCCATCCCTTTAATTTCAAACTCAGGCCTTTAATGAGTTGTGTTTTCTTTTTCACATTTGTGAACTTTAGCCCAGGCAAAAGAAAGCCACACAGTAATACTGACTTCTTCATTGTTGAGAATGGAAAATTTTGAAAATAGTAAAGGAGTAAAGGAAACCAAGGTTTCATCAGACTCTGAAAGCTATCTGCCTGAGGAATGGCATCTGTGCCTCCGGGACTCTTGCAAGAATAGATCTGAATAAAGACACACTCAGTCTATTGATGACCAAATTGATCCTGTTTTGGGAGGCATTTTTAGGCAACAGATCTTTCATCTCATTCCCTTTGTGAACAAACATCTGAAGAACATTGGGCCAGAATCTCATCTTTAAGAATATGTACTTTGGATCTGGAAGGGTAAAAAATAGCTTGCAACTTGAGGAAAGCTTGGTGTTTGGCAAAATACGAAGGTCTTCTTAGATGCTGACCTAGAGTAGAGATTGAGATGTTGCTTTCAGACTAATATTATGATTTCCATTATTGATCAAATATTTCAAACATAATAGAGGATCAATTTTCTTGGAGATCTACATAATAGTTTCCTGTGCAATAAAGAAATAGTGGCAAAGCCTTCATAAGGAAAGAACAACTATGTACATTATGGAATCATAATCAAGAATCATTTGGGATATCTCCTGGGATACTAGCAACAGTGTAATGCAAAAAGTCAGTAACTTAGGAAAAAAAACAAATAACTTGAATTTTGAGGGGACAGGAGATGGAAGACTGAAGAATATTTTGGTAAAGAAAAAGGTTAAACTGTTGTATTTAATCATTTTACTAAGCAAAATGTGTAATAAGATATGACAAGAAGAAAGAAGGTGTATTTATTTCCTGGCTGCTAAAACAAATATAACAAAATGGGATGGCATAAACAATGGGTTTTTTTTTTTTTTAACTTACCAAAACAAAAGGTTCTTTCTTTTTTTTTTTTTTATTAACTTTGTAATAATATTACATTAAAAATATATATGTGAGGTCCCATTCAACCCCACCCCCTCACCCCACCTCTCCCCCCCCCAGCAACACTCATTCCCATCATCATGACACATCCATTGGATTTGGTAAGTACATCTTTGGGCACCTCTGCACCTCATAGTCAATGGTCCCCATCATGGCCCATACTCTCCTCCATTCCATCCAGTGGGCCCTGTGAGGATTTACAATGTCCAGTGATTGCCTCTGAAGTGCCATCCAGGGCATCTCCATGTCCCAAAGACGCCTCCACCTCTCATCTCTTCCTGCCTTTCCCCATACCCATCAGCCACCATGTCAGAGAGACCCAAAATGGAGGCATTGACAAAGCAATGCTTTCTGCCTGAAGACTGGCATTTTGGAAGCTTGCTGTCAGTGGTCCTTGTCCTTGTTTTTTTTCTGTCACATGACAATGCACATGGACATATCTTCTTCTTTCTCCTCCAGTTCTCTGACTTACAGCTTCTTACTGCTTCCTATGGCTTCCTCTCTGTGTTCAATTTCCTTTGCTTATACGGTCTTCAGCCATATTAGGTAAAGGCCCACCCTCATTCAGTTTGGGCATGTCTTAATTACAAACATCGACAAAGGTTCAATTTCCAGATAGGTTCACACCTACAGAGCCTGGAGTTGGGATCCAAACATATCTTTTGTGGGGGATATGAATCAATCCCCAATAGAAAGTAAAGTTCATAAATGTGAAATGTAAATACAAACCTCCCCTTTATGCAGAGTTTTAGAAGTATGATGTTTCATTTGAAAGAGACCACTATTTTATGTTGTTGAACATGGCTGGCAATATCATATAAGTGACAGACAAAATTGTGAAAACAGTCATTTTGAAAGGTGCTTACTGGTAGAAGACATAGCTGAGTGGTTGAGCACCTGCCTCCAACTTATGAGGTCCCAGTTCACTGCCCAGTACCTTCTTTATTAAAAAAAAAAAAAGGTGTTTATTTTGACACTGAGATAGACATTTGGGAAGTGTGCAATAAAACAATAAAACAACTTCTAAATACCTATAGAATGCAGTGGTAAAGCACAGGTATATGATAAGAAAATTCACAATTAGTTTTACAGGAGAGACATATGGAAGGAGTACATTTTCAGATAAGCAAAATTTGATAGGAAGATTTTCTACTTCTAACAAATCATAGCAAACTTCTATACTATACCATAAATGACAATATAGCAAATACTGTGAAACAATGATTCCATAAAAGGTAGTTCACCAACCACCTGTTTCTGAGTCACCTGGCATACTAATTTTAAATACAATTGTGCCTATTCTAGAACAAGTCAATTAGAATCCATAGGGTAGATGTTAGGGCAAGAAAATCAGAATTTTTAGTTTACTTCCTAAGTACTTCATTTTCATAAGGTTTGGAACCTTAGAACCACTACTATAAAGAAGCAATACAAAAGAAAAAAGTTTTATGAACCATGGTGTTTTATTTAATAGTATCAACAGGTATTTATTTCATCATTTCAAATATTAAAATCTGGGCATTTTAAAATATGCTGCCTTATATAATTATGATTAAATTTAATATCTCACAATAGATGTTTAAAATCTGGGACTCTAATCTGGGAAAGCAAACGAAAAAAAAAAACAAAGTCATAAAAAGACAAGCACCCTAATTTGAACAGAAATACCATTTAATGACTTCACCCACCATGGACCAAAAAATGTAAAAGTAATGAATCAGACAAGAACGATAAGCCCCATCATGTCCCTGGAATTTATTTTAGACATTAATCCAAAACCATTACACAAATTTCAAAATATAGTGTGTTTAAAACTTATAAATGAAAATTACTCAGAAACGCATGATGAACATGCAATTTTTATCAAATATGTAGAAAAGGAAAAATAAGATTTTGTAGATAAAATGAGTTGAAATAAATTTGGACAATTTTCTTCTACTTGGCATTGCCTTCATATTGATTGACATAGCAGGTGGATTTTACTATCAGAAACTTTAAAAAAATGCTATTCTAACTAAATCTCAAAATTACAATGAATGAAGTAACCAAAGAGAGAGGAAAGCAGATCCAAGTGAGAGATTGATTGATTTGGATTATTTGTTGGGGAAAGAAGTCAAAGAATATGTATGTGAGTACTTGAACATGCACCATATAGGTAGATAATCATACACACTATAGAAAATTGGGAAGGCTATCCTCTAACTTTAATAAGAAGAAATCTTGTTTACACAGTTTAGTGAAAACAATTAAACAACAAATCTTCTGGAGATTCTGTAAAATTTCATCTTTCTTTATGTGCATTTACGTATAATACAACCTAACACAAAATTGTTGCCACCAATCTGTAAATCCAGAAACAGGTGGAGGAAGAAATCACAGCTTCACTTAGGGAGACCCGTGTAAAGTTGATGACAGAGAAAATAAATGACAAATGACACGGTGACATAGACATAGACATAATATAAACGTGTTATTCTGGACAGTGTTTTGTACCCCATTGTTTATTTAATGAGTCAATAACCTTCATAACCACAAACGTTATTGATAGAGGAAAGTCCATTCATAAAAATAGCATCCAAGAAAATCAAAGCAAACATTTTTCCCGTCATTTATTACCTAAGAAGTTTAAAGTGTATATGGAGTTAAAACTGTTTTCTTTTATCTATAAATGAAACAAATGACAGGTTCAGTTTACATATTATGAATGTTATTTCTATTCCTTCCTTTTATTAAAAACTTAGTTTTATTATTTTTATTATTACAGATTATTGTTATTAGATTGTTTGGTCTCTTGAAAACAGAGGGATTGTGTGTCCAGTGTTAACAGAGATGATAACTAAGGCAAAGTTGAATATTTTATGCCCCTCTCAGAGGTTCACAAAGTACGTTAGTGTATTAAAAACATTGAGAAATCCAACAGGGATTCACCCGCTTCAACTTTATTTAACTCTGATTTGAAATATTTAGTTGATCACAGAGTAAATTCAGTCTGTGTACTACCCATTAATAATACGGTGAGCTAGTGCTCTACAGAACAGTTTGAGAAGCACAGATCTTTTCCAATATTCTCATTTATAGATAACATTGTCAAGTCTCAGAGAGGTTAAGTAATTTATTCAAGTTCCTATAACCAGAAAAAGATATATATGGTTTAAAAACTGAGATCTTATAAATCTCAGTCTATTACTTATCCCACTAGTACACAATACAATCCTATGTGTCATAGCAAGGGTAAAATTGTCCTGGACCATCAACTTACTTATCTGACTTGACAGGAGTACAAAACACATATAGACAAAAGCTGTTGATCTTTGCTCATTAATATACATCCTGCTACTAGCTTGCTCTCTGAAAGAAGCCAAGATGTACTTGATTTGTTAATAAACACATGAAAGGATGACAAATTTTCACTAGAATGGTTTATTCATTAGTTTATTTTGGCTGCTAAATAATGTTTTTATATATTTTCTTTAATAAAGAACTAATGCTAGGAAATGGGTTGCTTCTGATGAAACACATCTATTTATGAAATAACAATCAATAGGTTAAGAGTGCACAAGACATGTTACTCAACATCCCTCTCTTGCAGTGAAAAATGAAACATCTGGTTTACATAGGATCCTGAGCTGTGTGTTTATGGTTGATTTGAATTTTATGATTATTTTTGTGAATGGGAATTATTATTAAGGGTATAGTTGTGCCTTTTTTTAATAGAGCTATTTATTACCAATGCCAACAACTTTTTGCACATGCAAATTTTCTAGATACACGTGACTCAAGAAATTTAGAAGATTAAATTTAGTTGGAATTTAAATATCAAATATTGCATTGAACTTAGCCTCAATTACACAGAAATGAATTTATTGTACTTTATAGCATTTCTGAGTAAAAACTCATTTTATGTTTAATGAGATAACAATGACAAAAATATTTTAAAGTCTTCTTAGGTTGTTTAATTTGTATATCAGTTATATTAAGGGGAATAATGACACTAAATGTAGACATTTAATATAAGTGAATATTTGTACATATACAATGTATTACAAATAATTTACATTCACATATTTTCTTGATTTTTTTATTTAAAAAGTACTAGATATTCAGATTTAATTAAAATCCTTAAGATTCAATGGCCAAATCAACAAGTAAACTGACTAAATCAAGCAGTTTTATTGAAATAAAGTGTATTTAGTAAAATATAGCCATAATTCCTATAAATATGTCTTATTTTAAGATTTTATAGCTGGAGCCAACAAACTACATACTGTGAGAAAACTCTGGCCATCCTTAATTGTTTTCTTGTAGTTTATAGATGTTAAAATACTTATTATCCAGTTTCTTAAATAAAAATTTGCTGATCACTTGTTCTATACTATTTTATTTTATGCTCAAAATATAATCCTAAATTTTTTGATATAGCTATTTGATCATTATAATCAGACATTTTTGGTATTTATTGTTCCAGAAATTTGAGGAAGCATGCTGGATGAATACATATATTTACAACATTTAAAAACATAATGTCAGAAAGCTATGAAATAAATCACATTCACATTGAAAAAAACGTGAAATAATGTCACATAACAAAAGTTAATAACCTTTAACCACATTTCAAAGCAAAGGCAAATAATTAAACCATATGCAATTATTCTTTTCTAATAAATAAATTGATGGTGCAATAATGAAGGAATATTTTTTAAAATTTCTCTGTTGCATGAAAAATGTAGATTAATTTAGTCATTCAACTGCCTGATTCATGCTTTACCCCCACCCCAATAGCCTCCCTCTTGTTTGCTTGTTGTTTTTTCTTATTGTTTATTTGTTGTTGTTGCTCATTGCTTTTACTCATCTGCTAAATTTTTGTTTTGTTCTTGTTTGTTTTTCTCATTGTCTTCTTGTGGTCTGTTTGTTTATTCTTTAGGAGATAATGGGAACTGAACTCTGGACTTTCGTGTGGGAGGGGGGTGCTCAACTACTTGAAGCACATCTGCTCCCTGCTCTTTGCTTTTGCTCATCGTCTGCTTGTTATTTTTGTTCCTTGTCTGCTGGTTGTCATTTCTCATTGTCTTTTCTCATTGCCTACTCTTGCTTTTGCTCATTGTCTGCTCATGTTTTTGCTAAATGTCTCCTCAATGTCTGCGTGTTGCTCATTTATCTTCTTTAGGAGACACCAGGAAATGAACCGAGGGCCTCCCATGTGGGAGGTGGGCACTCAACTACTTGAGCCATATCCACTCTCCCATACTTTTAAAAAGGAACATATTATGTCTAAAACAAGAAACAGTATACAAGTGTGAACAAGGTATCCTGAACTGGTACTTATAGTACAGGCTGCACTGCATAATTCTCTTACTTGTACCTCCCTGTTCTTTAGAATGAGATCCTTAAGATGAATGACTGTGTATCCCCACAACCTAGGATATCTAAGTCCTCAGCACAGAGTCACCTGTGTGTCCTAGGCATAAGGATAAAGGTTAACCACCTTCCCCAGAGAGCAGAGAATGCATAGATGATATCATAAACTATGATCTTCCCAAAGCCCTAAACATCCTTGGTAAAGGGCCCTCCTACAGCGTAGTGAGAGCATCACCATACCCCATGTGTGCGCATCATGGGACCCTACCAGGATCTCTGTTCTCATGCCCTGTGGAATGTCCTAGTTCTAAAACCCCTGGCATCGCTCCTCATTTTCCTCTCTTTTTTTTTTTTGTCTTTTATTTTTTTAATGTTACATTAAAAAAATATGAGGTCCCCATATACCCCACACCCCCCTCACCCTACTCTGCCCCCCATAACAACAACCTCCTCCATCATCATGAGCCATTCATTGCACTTGGTGAATACATCTCTCAGCACCGCTGCACCTCATGGTCAATGGCCCACACCATAGCCCACACTCTCCCACAGTCCACCCAGTGGGCCATGGGAGGACATACAGTGTCCAGTAACTGTCCCTGCAGCACCACCCAGGACAACTCCAAACCCCAAAAATGCCCCCACATCACATCTCTTCCTCCCACTCCCTATCCCTAGTAGCCTCCATGGCCACTTACTCCACACCAATGCCACATTTTCTTCAATTATGTGGAGTGCTATCTTCATTCTCTGAACTGCCACCATCAGAGATTCTCTCCTGTTCATAAGTCCCAATGAAATGTATGCCTGACTAAATGCCAGGTGTGTTCTTGGGTCTAGTGGCTGCACCAATTTGTGCCCTTTTGGAGTTGGGTTGTAACAATAGCCTTAGTAAATGCTTTCTTTTTAATGACTACATCATCATGAGCACCTATAGAAAATACAAACCAGTGGATAAATATGTAAAATTCAAAAATTATTCACACATTAAAGTGGTTAATTATAAAGGTGTTTAAAATGGAATGTCAAAAGCAAGATATGATCAGAGAAGCATCCTTGATCTCTTTAAGCATTTCCCCAGATTGGGTATATCAGTTAATAATTAAATCACATGAAAACAAAAAATGAGCCAATACAATTTATTGAGGTCAATGGGGAGATTAAAGAAGAAGGAGGGACACTTGGGGGATGCTAAAATTGTCTGTGATCCCAAAGGGATAACAGTCTAATTGGGTTCAAAGGACATAAAGAACAAAAAGGAGAAGAGAAGGACATGACCATGAATTGACATATTCAGGATTTAGAGAAGGGAACAGCTTGAGCAGTTCCAGAAGTATAATAAGGAAAAGTAGGAAAAGACAGAAGGTGAGGAGAATGGAGTAAGCATTTGTTTGAAAATGAAAACTTATAAGGCATGTTTGGGAGACTACATCTGTCTGAATTAAAAGAAAACAGACAGAGATAAATCAGTTGGCATTATGAAGAGTCCTGAGTGCCAAGAAAATGAGGTTGCATAATGGCACAGCACTGAAGGATTTTTAAGACAGTTATTAACCACATGATCAAAGTGACATTATGGGACAATGAAAAGTGTGGCACTGTGATGAAAAGAAAGGCAGAGACAGAAAGGCCAGTTAGAGAGTTTTCACTTTAGTTCAAGAGAATGGAAAGATTGTGGAGAACAGACTATTTTATTTGAAAAATAAACAAGAACCATAAAAAAAAGAAGTGCCATAAAAAGCTTTATTGCTACTATTACTTATTTTAGCAAGTATTTCAAGATTTCATGATAAACTGTGATGAGTTCTCTAGGGAAGGAAGTTTTTACCTTATTTTCATTTATTACACAGAACATAAAGAACAGGCAGCATTGGTGAAGAGTTGCTGGGACAATCCAAAAGTTTGGGGAGTTGCCCTGTCCTCATGTCCACTTCTAATATCTCTCGACTCTCATAACTATCCCTCCATCCTGCCTCAATCCCATTTATATATAAGACCAACATCCACTCCCCTGTGTCTAGTTCCTTGATCACAGAATCTAATAGGATTGAGTTGCTCATAAATGATTAATTGGTAGTTGGCTAAATCACATATCCATTAGTCATTATTTATTCCATTTCTAGCATCTTTATTCCCTAGTTTCTTATGATCAAAATTTTGCAAGACCTGTGATAGAATAGAGAATTCTTTCAAGTTTTAACATCCAAGAAGACTTTGGTAGTGTAGCATCACGAAATTTATTGTCTGTCATTTTAAAGAATATCCTAAAACCAAAGAAGTGACTTTAAAAACAGAGTAATAATAATTTTAAAATGACTACAACTTGTTAATAAAATAATATATTTCTAAATATGAGGCCCGATTGAATTATATTCTCTAAAGAAAACCCCTTACATGTATCTATTATCTGGTCATAGAGTATTTATATGAATACAGAAAGGGTAAAAGCAGAGAATTGAAATTGTCTTAATAATTTATGTATGTGCAGATAATGTAAGTTTAATGTCTATTAAAAAATTTCCCTGTAGTTTTCCCAAATGTGAACTTATAAACCCACTGTCTGAACAGTGTTCATTTTCTACAACATCAAGTAGTTACTTTACATGTAACATCTAGATTAGATTCAACTGAACAATATAGCACTAAATGAAAGCAAACTAAAAAATATACAGCTTTCAATACCATAAAGAGAGCTGCATTATATAGAAAATAAATATCTTGCAATCTTCAGAACTATGTAGATTCATATAATAAGCTAGAACCCCCAAATATTTCCGTTTACTTCACAATTTATGTACAAACTCATGTCCTAACGGTCAATGGAAAAAGAAGCACACTGTTACAAGTTGGAAGGTACAACATTTGCAGCAGATATTCAGAGAAGAAACTTGACAATAAACACTCCATAGTTGGTAACAAATAAGACAACAAGGCATTAAAAAAGATGTAGACAAGAGGAGTGACATAAAAAGATGATGGTGTGAGATGTTTTAGGGTTCCCTCCTAAATACAAAATCTTGAAACAACCAGCAAAAACTGACAGAACCTTCTTTATTTGAGTTTCCAAAAGCAAAGGGTTGCAGTAACTAGGTAAGTTCCAAATATAGAAAAAGGTGATTTTAAAACTGCAGGAAAACAATTGCTGGCTCTTTCCTCACTTGCTTCCCAGCACAATGTGAAGCCAGCCCACAATCTCAGTGTGGGTCTCTGTTCTGGGTGCTGGAGAGAGCCCCTTTCTGTGTACTGGTGTCAATCTGAAGGACTGACCCAGGACACTGTCTCAAACTCACCGTCCCAGAACCTGACCTGTATGCAGAAAGAACCCACAGGCAGCTAAATCAGTGTAAGAAACAATCAAATTCTAGAAGTCTGAGACAAAGGATTATCAGCTTTCAGAGATACAGTAAACTATGTATTGTTTCTGTATTATTTCTGCTATTTTCCTGTAAGTTTGAAATTAATTCAAAATAAAACATTTTAAGTTAAAAATAAAAGCTATGTAGTAGAGTGATCAGGAGTAGGAAAAGAATTATTTCATAGGGAAAAGAAGGGACATCAGATCCCTGTAAAGAGGGGAAACACTAAGACCAAGAACAAATGCCCATGGCAAGACATACTTAGAAAAGACCAGAGAGGGCGCTGTTCAGACTGTTCTTCAGGTTCATTGTGAAAAGGAGTAAGCTCCAAAGGAGCTCAGTACCCAACATAAAGTCAATCTGCAGGAACTGTAGAAAGTATTTTTAGTTTGTTTGTTTTTTGTTTTTGTTAGTTCATGGTACTCAAGGAAACCCTTCTCCAGTCATATCACTAGGTGGATAAAAACTTAAAGAATAGACATTTCAAGGACTATTTTCCAGATTTAACATATTAAAATATTAAAATGTAATAGACAATTAAAATTTTTTTAAAAATTGGAGGCAAAAAAAGAGTAGTGGGAATGGAGAGAATGGGAGGCAGTAGAGATCCAACCTACCCTTCTTCCACAAAGTTTACATTTTTCAATATGAGAATATATAATGTCAGCATATTTTAAATCAAATTCCATTTTCAGCCTATTCCTCCAATTTGCATGGCCAGTGGAATTGAGAGTTCATTTTATCCTCACTTAAGTAAAATCTTATTTTTATTGTCATACTTTTATGAAAAATATCTTAAAAAATAAAATAAAATAAAATGAACATTGTGCAACAAAAGTTTAAAAGGCATACATACAAAGAAAACAGAAATGATGGCCCAAACAAAAGATAAAGGTAAAACATCAAAACAGCTCAATAAAGACCAGACCATTCAAAGACATTAAACTAAGTGGTTTAACATATGCTCAAAGACCTAAAGAGAAACACTGAGAAAGAACTCAATCATATCAGGAAAATGATATATGAGAAAATGAGAATTTTGATAAAGAAAAAGAAATTCTAAGAAGAAGCCAAACAGAACTACTGGAACTGAAAATTACCACAACTGAAATTTTAAAAAATTACCTAGAGGGGATCAACAGAACATTGGCACTGGCAGAAGAGAGAATAAGTAAACTTGAAGATAGGATAAGTGAAAGGATTCAGTCTAAGATTAAGAAGAAAACAGAATAAATAAAAGTGAATAGAGCCTGTTGGACTTGTGGGGCACTACAAGGCATATCAAAATATGCCTTATCGGAGTCCCAGCGAAGAAGGACAGAAAGGGACAGAAGGAATATTTGAAGAAATAACGGCAGAAAACTTCCCAAATTTAAGAAAAATCATGAATATAAATGTTAGAAAGTTTAACAAAATCCAAACAGAATAAATGCAAAGAGATCCATAAACAGAAACATAATCAAACTTTCAAATGCCAAAGATAATGCAAATATCATGAAAGCTGCAAGAGAGAAACAATATGTCATGTACAAGGGGCCTTCAATAAGATTCAGTGCCAATAACTCATCAAGACCTATAGGGGGAATAAAGCAGGAGGACAACATAGATAAAGGACTGAAAGAAAATAATTGATGAGTATTTTATATGTGGTGAAACTCTCTTTTAAAATGAGAGAGAGATTAAGACAACCCCAGATAAACAAAGCTGAGGGAGATTGTCACCATTAGAACTGCCCTACAAGCCAATGTTAAGGTGAGTTTTTTAAATGCAAAGAAGACACAAGATATTAGATTTTATAAAGAGGAAAAAAAGATCTTTGGTAAAGGCAACTATATGGGTAATTATAATCACCAATATTCTTGTATTTTTGGTTTGTAAGTCTACTTTTTACTCCTTACAATATCTAAAATGCAAATAAAAAAGCAATGATATATGTATGGTTTTGAACACACCATGTCTAAAGATGTACAAGAAACAACATAAAGGTAGGGGGACAGAGGAGTACAGTAACATAGTTTGTGTGTTATTGAAGTTTGGTATCAAATCAAATGAATATATTATAAATATAGGTTGTTAAATTTAATCCCTATGGTAGCCACAAGTAAAATGTCAAAATATTCACAGAAAAAATGTAAGGGAATAAGGCAGGAATGGAAGAGTTGAGGGACAGAAAAGGCATAAGACTTACAAAAACAAATAGCAAAATGCAGAGGAAAATCCTTCTTTATCAGTAATTATCTCAAATTAAATGGTTTAACTTTCTAGACAAAAGGCAAACATTGGCAGTATGGACAAAAAAACATGACCTAAGTATATGCTTTCTGCATGGGACTCATGTTGAATTCAGAGGTTGAAATTGAAATGATGGCAAAAAATATTCCATGAAAATAGTAAAAAAAAAAAAAAAAAAGAACTGGGATGGCTATGTTAATATTAGGTAAAACAGAATGAATTAAAAAAACTGTTACAAGAGACAAAGGAGGACCCTTCATATTGATTAAAATGTTAATTATTCACGAAGATGTAACAATTATAAATGCATATGTACCTAACAGCAGAAAGCCAGAATATATGAAGCAAATATTGACAGATTTGAAGGGTTAAATAGATGGTTCTCCATTACTACTAGGAGACTTCAATATACCACTTTCAAAAATGGATAGACCATGTAGGCAGAAGATCAATACAGAAATAGAAGACTTGAACAATACTCTAAGCCAACTAGATGTAATTAACTAACTGGCAAAGAAAGAGAGAAGATGCAAATAAACAAAATCAGAAATGAACGAGGTAGCATTGATTCCAAACCCACAAAGATAAAAAGGATTATAATGTGGTATGAACAGTTCTACTCCAACAATTTAGATAACTTAGATGACATGGGAAAATACCTAGAAACACAAAACCACCTGAGCTGACTAAAGAAGACTTGGAGACCTTAACAAATCTATAACAAGTAAAATAATTGAGTCAGTGACAAAGAACAAAAACAAAAACTCCCAAGAAAGAAAAACCAGGACAGGAAGACTTCACTAACGAAATTCACTATATATTTCAAAAAGAATTAACACCAATCCTGTTCAACCACTTCTAAAACATTGAAGAGAAAGGAACACTTTCTAACTCATTCTCTGAGGTCAGTATCATCCTAACACCAAAAAAGATAGAGATATAAGAAATGAAAATTGCAGAAAGACTTCCATTATGAATATAGATGCCAAAATTCTTTAAAAAAACAACAAGAAGTAGCAAATTGAATCCAATGGGATTACTCACCTAAGAGGGATTTATGCACGTAATGCAAGTATTGTTCAATATATGAAAATCAATCAATACAATGAACCACATTAATAGAACGAAAGCCAAAAAAAAAAAAGGCAAAACCAAAAAACCCAAAACACATGGTAATTTCAAATGACAGAGCAATGCCATTTTACAAAATCCAGCATCCATTCTTTAAGAGCACTGTATTAGTCAGCCAAAGGTTTGCTGAGGCAAAGTACCAGAAATATGTTGGTTTATATAAAGTGTTTATTTGAGGTAGAAGCTTACAGTTACCAGGCCATAAAGCATAAGTTACTTTCCTCACCAAAATCTTTTCCCAAGTTGGAGCAAGATGGCTGCAGACAGCTGCAAAGGTTCAGCCTTTCTCTTTCTCTTAAGGCTCTGTGGTCCCATATTCTTCCAGTCTTAGCTTTAGGCTGTGATAAGTCTTATCTCTCTCCCAGGCCCATTTCTCTCTGGGCTCAGCTGCTTTGTTCTCTCTACTACGTCAGCTACAGACTATCAGGCTCTCTCTCTTCCTGGGGCCTCTGCTGTGTCTATGGAGCCATCTCTCTTCCTCTGTGTTCTTCTTCTTTATGTATTTACTTCCTGGTGCTGCAGCATCAAAATACCAACACTCTCCTCTGCCAAGTCATTTTCTAAACATCCTACTGATGTGGCCCAATCAAAGCCCTAATCATAATTTAATCAAGTAAAATGAAACCTCTGAACATACTACAATCTAATAGGTCCAGAGGAACAGATCAGTTTATAAACATAATCCACTATAATTTTGGAATTCATAAACAATGCCAAACTGCTACAAATACTCAGAACACCATGAATAGGTGGAATCTTTCTCAACATTCCTCAACATGAAGAGAAGCATATATGGAAAACACACAGATGTCATCATGCTGAATGGTGAATTACCAAAATTTTTTCCCCAAAGATCAGGAACAAATAAGAATACCCATTTTTATCACTACTCTTCAGCACTGTTCTGGAATTTCTAGCCAGAGTTAAGTAAGTAAGAGAAAAAACTATGTTTAGTTACCCAAATTGGAAAGAAAGAAAAAAAAAACTTTCCCTGTTGGCTGATGACATGACTCTACATATAGAAAATCCTGAAAAATCTGCAAGGAAGTTACTAAAGATAATAAATTCAGCAAGAAGTAAAGGCACAAGACAATCTTAATGAAATCATTGGATGAGTTTACACTCATCAATGAATAATTCAAAAGGAAATCACGAAAACAATTACATTTACAATTCTAGGAATGAAATTAACAAAGGATGTAAAGGACTTGTATACAGTACACTGCAAAACATTGCTTAAAGAAATTAAAAGAAGAATTAAAGAAGTCCTAAATAAATGGAAAAAGCTTCTGCGTTCATGGAGTGGAAGATTAAATATTGTTAAAATGTCAATATTATCCAAAGCAATTTACAGATTAGGTGTAATCCCAATCCAAATTCCTACCGCCTTCTTCACAGAAATGGAGAGGCCAATTTCCAGATTCCTGTGAAAGGGCAAAGGAGTTAGAAGAGATAAAATCACCTTGAAAAAGGACAATAAAGTTGGAAGACTTAAAATTTCTGATTTTTAAACACATTAGAAAGCTACAGTAATCAAAACAGTGTGGTACTGGCACAATGACAGACAACTAGACCAAGACTGAATTGAAATGAGAGTTGATCAATAAACCCCATTTCTATGGTCAATTGATTTTTGACAAGGATGCCAACTCTGCCTGATGGGGAAAAAAGTCTCTTCAACAAATGCTGCTGGGATAGTTGTAGATCCATATACAAAAGAATGAAACTAGAACCCTACCATACACCATATGCAATAATTAACTAAAAATGCATCAAGGGCCTAAATATAAAACTAAAACTATAAAATTCATAGAAGAAATTATAGAAGAATATCTTCTGGACCTTGCATTCCTCAACTCTACAGCAAAAGCAGGAGCAACTAAAGAAAAAAATGATAAGTTGGACATCATCCAAATTTAAAAAACATTATGCATCAAAGTCATTATCAAGAAAGTGAATAGACAACCTATAGAATGGGGAAAAACATATTTTATAAGAGTTTAATATTAATACCTACAATATGTAAGTTCACCTAAATTCAACAACAAAGACAACTCCATTTAAAAGTGAGCAAAAGACTCGAATATATATTTCTCCTAAGAAGGCACTATAGCCAATAAGCACAGAAAAAGATGCTCATAATTGCTACCACCCACCCCAAGGAAATGCAAATCAAAATCACAATGGGATGTCACTTTGCACCATTATAATTAATAGAATCACTATTTTTTTTAAAAGCAGAAAAAGCAAGCATTGGCAAGGATGTGGAGATGCTTGCATTGTTGGTGGGAAGTAAAATAGTGCAGCACTGTGGAAAATGGTTTTGAGTTCCTAAGAGAGTTGAATTTTTAATTACCACATGACCTGGCAATCTCGTTATGAGATGTATATCCACAACAATTGAAAACAAGGACTACAACAGAAATCTGTAACCAATGTCCATAGCAGCATTATTCACAATAGTAAAAAGGTGAAAACAACCTAAGTATCCATTAACAGATGAATGGATTAACAAAATGTGTATACATATAATAGAATATTAATGCACCATTGTAAAGGAATTAAGTTCTGATACATACTACATGTGGACAAACCTTAAAGGCATCATCTTGAATGAAATAAACCAGACATAAAGGAACAAATATTGTGCAATCCATTTATATGAAATATGCAAATTCATGGAGACAGAAAGTGGATTACAGGGTATCAGGGGCAGGGATGAGGGTAGGGAAGGGGAGTTAATGCTTAATCAGTACAGAGCTTTGTTTGGGGTGGTGGAAAATTTTTGGTAATGGATTTTGGTGATGGTAACACAAACATTATGGATGTCATTAAAACCACTGAACTGTGTATTTGAAACAAGTTAAAATGAGAAATTTTATGCTGTATATAAGTTGCCACAAAATTTTAAAAAGATGTTTATTATTTTATCAGCAATCTTTATTGACCCCACAACTTTAATGTTTTAATCATAAAATAATGTGATTCCTTAAAAATAAAAAACAAAATATTTTGAGTATTTATAAAAATTAAAACTGAAGGAAAACTTTAATCCCTTACACCTTCATAGGAAAATAATTGAATATATATTTTCAGAAATCAGAATATATTTGAGATGGTCAGAGTAGACTCTTTGGAGACAGAATTTTTAAGTACCCCTCTTTCCTCCCACATCTTGGCAGACAGAAATCTAATGAATTTTTCCAATCAAATAAAAATTTCACAGCAAAACTCTCAGCCATTCTTATTTCCCACTTTTCCTTATTCTCTACACCTACCATCATATCCTGTTACTTCTACCTCCCATTTGCATTTCAAATCCATCTATTTTCCCCTGTCTGCTCATACGTGTACAATCTTTGATCTGGAATACTGCTCCAGCTGGCTGCCTGATCAAGATTTTTCTCTTGCCAATCTCCATACTGTTCTCTACTTAATAAACTGTTTAAAATAGGAATCCGATCATGTCTTACTTTCCTGACTAAAATCCTTTAAAGCCTTTCACTTGGCCTGAGAATAAAATCCTGACTACAAAGTCCTTTAACATATGGTTATACCTAATTTTCAAGCTCATTTCATGGCTCTTTTCTAACTGCTCATACCACTCCACTTACTCTAGACTTCCGGTTTTTTTCATAAATGTGCCAGGTAGGCTCATTCCCACCCACAGTCTCTATGCTGGCAGTTTCCTTTGAATAGAATCCTTTCTTCTACGTCTTTGTGTGGCCAACCAGGGCACATTTTTTTCACCCTTCTTTCAAAGAATATTTCTGATCTAAAGTAGAGTCAGCACAGTTAATCTACATCTCAAACTGTTAATATGCTGAAAAGTGTTTATCACAATCCATAACCATCATGGTTACTTAGGTGTTTTCTTGTTTATTTGCTCCATCACTCAAATGTAAATTCCATCAAATCAGAGACCAGAACTGTTTTGTTCTCTCCTCACTACTCTATCTAGAATATTCACAGTCTAGAGGATGGATCATGGCTATATAAGAGGTGTCCAAATAGTTGGTGATGAAGCAAGGATACCCAAAATTCACTTTTTTGATTATGGGTTGGAGGAGATGAAATAAAAGGCACATATGCACACTGCTGTGAAAGTCACTTCACATGGTAAATAACAAATTTAAAGTACTCTCCAATGAGTCACAAGTGCAAACACAACAAATCACAACTATAAATTTGGAATCAAACTCCTTTTCATGTGGGAAGCTCTCAAAGTAAGAATCAGCAGAATTTATTTAATGATTGACAATTCTCTCAAGTAACCACAGAGGAGCCAGCCAGTATGTTTAAAGTTAACGATGGGACTTGCCTTTTAAATAAGTGCAGACAGAGGAGGTGACTGTCCACAAGATTTGACTTTATGATAAAGCCATAGTTCTATAAAATCTACCCTTCCCCTACCTTTTTCAAATCTATTAATTATTGAAATTCTAAAGATCATCAAATTTGTTAAAACCAATGGAGAAGCTTTGTGATAATCCCTTTATTTTTGAAGAGAGTAAAATGAAAAACTATGAAATAATTTATATAGCACCTTTCTCTTAAATTTAATACCAGTGAAAATGTCCAAATATCCCAGGATATTAGTCTTATATTAGAGTCAACACCATATAAATCTGGATTCTCCTATTACCAAACAGTTAAGTTAATATTGAATGCCTTAAATTATAAGAGAAAATTCACATTCCTGTAAAGATCTCTTTGATGTGAGTTAGAAGACAGGACTTAGAATATTTTACATGTTCCCATGGTCCTTAGTGTGTCTCAAACAAGTAGGAAATAGGGAGACATGAATTGATCAAAGGGAATTTGAATAGGAAGCAGGAATACATTCTTTGCTCATCAAATCAAAGTTAAAGAGCATCTTAACAAAATTTTTAAAAATAAAAACACAGAGAAAATCTCAATCATTGAATAATTAATGTAGAAATATGTATAAAAAGTGGCTTAACATGAGCTGATTAGGAAGATAAGTTAATTATGCCATCGAGTGAGCACTCATTTATAGAGTAACCATTTTGTGCAGCATTCGGAGCTGTCATTTCTGGATATCACTGAAGGAAATTTTCTGTCAGCATATTCCGAAGTATATCGAAACTCATTCTTATCCAACCTCTCATTACTCATCATTCAAGTTGAGAAATTTCATTAATACTGCTAATGTAATAGTAAAGTGCATTTAAATATATTAATATTCTACATGAATTGGAAAGGATTATTAAAATTATAGAAGGGTAACCTAAGTGGTCAATATTCAGTTATAATAACATATTATTAAGATATTTAGTACTTCTCATTTTAAAAGGCTTAAGTCATTATCCAGATATATAATCCTCCTTTGGATGCTTTCACATGCCTGTTTTGAGACTAGCACATGAAGGTAATTAAAAGTAGTCCATTTTAAATTACTGAAAACAAGCATGGAGAAAAGTAATTTTAAAAGAACATCTTCAAGTAACATGATTTTAATAATAATTTTCTATTGGCTGATTTAAACATCCTCCTGAAAAAATTAATGTGAAGTATATCATATTCCCAACATTTTGTCAAAAATTGATGAACAATTGTCATATAAAAATAATTTCTGTATTTTTTAGAAAATCTTTGTTTGAAGACTACTTCCCTCACAAGTGACAAATATCATGTAGAAAATAGCACAAGAGTTTACTTAGTTATTTCTTTTTTAAAAAAGATTTATGGAAATACATCTTATTTAATGATTTTTCTTTTATTGCCAGACGATTCAAATCTAAATTTAATGCTTAATAAGCTAGGTGGCTAGAGATATTTATATCCTTCTCTTCAGTTTGGTTGTCTTTTTAAAACTTTTATTTCTTTTAAATAATTGTATTTTTGTATACATAATATTTATTTTAAGATGCAGCAAATACTTTTTGGAAAGCAAACTGGTTATCAAGTTTTTTAAAAGTCTAGATAATCATTTTGTTAATCATTTAAATATATAAATATATACCTTTTGAATAAGATCTTATCTATTCATGATATATAATTGTGAAAGTCGTCCCGGCCCACGGGACACTGACAGGGGCTCGAGTACCGGTCAGGAAGGAATGTTATGGGACAAGAGACACGAAGGACGACAGCAAGACGGTGCTCTGATCAAGCTGCAAACTGCTGCCCCCGCAAAATTTTATTGAAGGGGCTGAGCATATATACTCTAGGGAGGAGGGGGGGTGGCGGGTAAGGACAGGTGGCGGTCTGGGATTGGCAGCTGCTGTTGCTGGGGGAAGTGGCAGAGGTAAGGTGATTGGTTCTGGCTGTTACTGAGGGAAATGGCAGAAGTAAGGTTAGGAGGCAATTACTGATTGGTGGTCGCACTGACTGCCTGAGGCGTTGGCTGGGCGGTAACTGCAAGAAAGGGCTCGAACCGTCCTCCGTGAAGGAGGCTGAGTATACTGTAGACCATTACTGTATCAGCTCTGGCAGCCATTATGTGCTCTTTGATATTGCTGAAGGCAAGTGCTGTCTTAAGCGTCCCCAACAATTCTACTTAACTACTCCAACTTCAAATACTACCTCTCAGTTAGCAAAAGCATCTGGGTCTCCCTTGTTAATAATTATCATAGATCATGAAACATCTCAATACTACAGAGAATTATAAAAAATAATGTGAAGAGCAGCTAGGCTTTCTTCATAGACTTTAAGCACATGTAAACTATTTTTGCCTTGCTTATTTTAATGAAATAGTGGTTTGAGTGGTGGCCCTCAAGAGGATGTACATGCCCTAAACCCCAGAGACAGAATGTGACCTTGTTTTGAAAAAAGGGTCTTTGCAGATGCAGTAAAGTTAAGGCTATCAAGATTGATCACCCTGGATATAGGGTGGGCTCTAATCCAATGACAGGTGTCCTTTTGAGAGAAAGGCAGAAGGAAATGGGATCCAGAGAAAGTCATGCAAAGAGTCATGTGAAGACGGACAGAGATGAGAATGCTGTGTCTACGAACCACGGCTGTGAAGATTTCCACCAGCCCAGAAGCTGGCAGAAGCAAGGAAGGATTCTCCTGGGGCCTTCTGAGGGTGTGACCCTGCCAACGCTGTGATTTCAGACTTTGGTCTCCAGATCTCCAAAAGGTTCGTTTTTGTTGCTTTACTCCAGCCATTTGTTACCGCAGCCCTAGGAAGCTTATCCGGAGGGCTTTCTTTTATCCTCAAGAAGCACACTTTAAAGATGTTACTGGATTGTCTTTCTCCCCTTTTCTAACTGAGTATGAATTATTAACCTGAAAAGCTTGTGACTAATGCATGCTTTTGAATTTTCCCCTATATGCATATATCTATGAACAATATCGACTTTCATGTTGCATCTTTTAAATGTATAGAAATGGCATAAGCTTGTACACTGCATTTTATCACCTCCTTTTTTCCCTCAGCATTAAATATGAAATGCTTGCTTGCATATGTCATCACCTGTGGCAACTGCTCTTTTTTTTCTACACTTTTTAAATTAAAGTTAATAGATCACAAAGAATGTTACATTAAAAAACATAAAAACATAAAAAAACACAAGACCCCACTCCCCAACCCCCCACCCCATCATTTTTGTAAATTGTATTCTTTGAAGAGATATACATCACACAAAAAAGTTACATTAAAAAATATGAGTTTCCCATATACCCTCTATCCCCCCGCCCCACTCCTCCCACACCAACAACCTCCTTCACCATTGCGGCACACTCATCCCACTTGGTGAACACATTTTGGAGCACTGCTGCACCACATGGATAATAGTTTACCCTGTAGTTCACACTCTCCCCCAGTACATTCAGTGACTTATGGCAGGATATGTAAAGCCTAGCATCTGACCCTGCAATATCATTTAGGACAATTCAAAGTCCCAAAAATGCCCCCACATCACATCTCTCATTCTCTCTCCCTGCCCTCAACAACTACTGTGGCCACTATCTCCCTGTCAATGATACAATTTCTTCTATTAGTAGTCATAATAGTTTTATAATAGAATATCAGTAAGTCCACTCTAATCCATATTTTATTCCTCCATTCTGTGGACCCTGGGATGGCGATGTCCTCTCCACCTCTCCATCAAGAGGGGGCTTAGATTCCACATGGATGATGAATGCAATTCCTCTGCTTGCAGTTGTTGGCACTCTTGATTCCCTGGTGTGGTGGTGAACCATCTTCACCTCCCTGTTAGCTGACCTGGGTAAGTCCAATAACCAGAGAGTAGGAGTTGGTTTGAGAGTCTGTGTTGGTGCATGCAAACTTACTTTTCAAAATTTAATTGCCAATGGTATTCTGAACTGAAAAACTCAGATTTTTGATATCTTTACTATTATAAACAATGTGGCTGCAATAAATCATCCTTGAGAATGTTTCCTTGTGTTCAGTTGCAAGTGCCTCTCTGGAGCAGATGCCTGGGTATGGAATTTCTGACTTGAAAAGAATGAGTATCCTTTAACTTATTAGTATCCTCTAGTTCCCTATTCACAGGCTCCAGTTCACACCCACACCGGTGATGTATACGAACTCAGATGACCACATTTTGTCCCAAAACTCGGTATTGTTGGACTCATAAATTTCTCATACTTTGATTAGGAAAATTGATATTATATGGGTTTAGTTAGCATTCACCTGTTAAGTATTAATAAACACATCATCGGAGGAAAAGAGGTGTCAGAAACACATTCCATGGTTTCTCATCGTAACGAGAGTTAGAGTGGGACCAAAACCACAGTTTTTGACAAAAGAGAGGATAACCACAATAATACACACACAAGGTTCAACCTTGCCAGATTTAGCTTTGGGCACTTAGCAGGGTACACAGCAGAGTAATAGTGAAATCTTACAGACCAGAAGATCAAGTGGCAGTACATGTGCGTTTGGGAAGCAGGTACCCTCTAATGTGCTACTTCAAGACCACAAAGATTACAGTCTTGATTCCAAATTTGCAAAATTTTTGAGGAAGGAGAGGAGCAGAAAGTCTGAAAGAAGTGACACTTAATCTGAAAAGACTTTCAAATGAGAATATCTAAATTATTGAGGTGTCATAAGTTTATTTAGTACTACTTTTAGGGCCTAAATTAGCATTTAGAAAATAGTCACTGTAGAAACAAACTGAATATTTAGGCAAAATATTATTCTGTTTTATCTGCAGTATTTTAAAAATAGATTTTACTGAATATTTCTAAAGGTCTGTAAGTTGTCAATAAATGAATATATGATTTCTGCTTCTGATTAAATAAGTGAACTTATTTTAAATGGCATAACTTAATGGTTTTGATGAGATTTAAAATTGCCAGAGCATTTTCTTAATTTCTTTTTAGGCTGGCTCTTTTTTAATGTGTGCTGTTTACTGAATGAAAAAGCTTCCACTGATATCTCAAGAAGAGAAGAAATAAGAAAAAGAGCAGCAGGGACATCTGCTTGAGTCTCATTCTCTGAAACATTCTGCATTCTGCTTTTATTCATCCTTGTGGCATTGCTTTCTTTTAACTCAATGAGTGCTCTTTGTGATGCAGGGATATAGATGAGTACAGAAGGCTGTGAGTTCAGCACATGGGCTGAAAATTAGAAATTTTTCACCTTCCAGAGAACTCAGTCTTCAAAGTGGTCTCTTGACTTCAATGGCAGACTTAAGACCAGAGGGCAGGATATTGAGGAAGAGACAAAGGAAGTACTTGAGTGAATGAAATTCTCACACAAGAAGTAGAGGAAAAAGCATGTCTTTATACTTAAGTAGCAGCAAGTTCAGAATTTTCCAGTATTACAAGGCAATAAAATTAGATTCAGTCCCAAAACTCACAAGAACATAGCTTTTGGAATGCTAGGATTAGCAAACTCCCCCCACACACAAATATTTTCACTATGGGCTCCTTAATACAGACTTTGTTATTAAAAGGGGTCATGCAGTTGGTTTTGTGTGTAGTATCCTCTGGGACGTTCGTAACACCTCAGAATTTTCTGTCTAAATAGTGGAGGTGGGGGAATTTATCCCTTAACTATCAATCCCCGTTGGTTGAATCTTTGCACGGGATGTTATTTCTCTGCAAGTGGTATGAGCACGTTTTACTAGCATGCTTCGCATCTGAAGATCCTTAAGAGAGTTGAAGCCTCATGCACTAAAGACAAGATGCTGTCAAACCAAAGAGGAAAGTGGATGTAAGCCTCCAAAGAACTGTCTAAAATGCTTACGTGTTGGGATTAAGAAGATGTGATTCCAGGTACCACACGTGTCTGAAGCTGTCTACTTCTTGTACCATGCTGAGCTGTTCATGTTTTATATGAATTCTCCTATGTCAAAGTCTTTAAAGGGGTTAAATCTCTACAAAAGACTTGACACACTAGGATTAGTGAAACATGCTACAGAATCCAATCGTTGCTACTGTAATTGATAGTCATTTTCTTCTTGTGCCATCCATTCAAGATTTGCATCGCTCTCAACTAGGGCTGCAGCTGGAAATGGTCATCTGGTTATGTGATCTGAACCCTCATGCCTATGGGGACTGTCCTTGCTTGTCTTCTCTTTTTTACTCCACAGTTCCTGTAATTTTCCATTCACCATTTTCACTGGCATGTTAATAAGTTAATTAGATAATGTACTGGCATGGAGGTACTGGTAGAAGCACTGAGTTCAGGAATAGCTGTCCATTCTGATATGGATTGGAATAAGTATGATGACTCAATTTGCTATCAAATAGCCATGGGTTTCACAATTTTAAGTGTGTGTAAGAAATATAATGCATTTTTTCAATTCCCACTTCTCAAAATCAAAAGAAGCCATATCTAAAGATCTACATCAAGATCTCATATAGATCACGATATGCTGGTATGCTGAGATTATCATCACAAATGGGAGAGACTTTGGGGAATCCTGAGATGGGAGTGAGCATGTGTAGATGTGGAGTATTCAGGAATAATTGGGAATGGAGATTGGACTTGATAGATTGCTTGCAAAAATGGTACCAATCATCCCTTCTGTATTCATGTCCATTGCAATGTGGCTTTGCATCTCCTACCTTCAAACCCTAAAAAAATCTGGCAGAGATTTGTGATTTACTTGGATTAGTAGAATGCAGCAAAAGTGATGATGCATTCACAAGCTCATCCAGAAAATGTCGTGGACAGAATCATGGCTACTTTAATAAGGAAACCAGCTACCAAGGGGATACTTGCAGAACACGTTAAGTGTTGGTAGTATTTTTTGTGTAGGATTTATGATTTCTATATTGTTCTTTGTTCACCTATTTATTTTTCTCTTTATATTATATATTAAAAATTTTAATTAGAAAGTTGTAGGTTTACAGGAAAATCGTGTAAAAAAAACAGCATTCCTGTATATCCCCTCATTGTTGATACTGTGCATTAGCTGTGGTATCTTTGCTACAACTGATGAAAAAATATAAAAATTGTACTAGCTATACACCCTCATCTACAGTAGGGTTCATTGTGTATCCAGCCCTATATTTTATGTTTTAATTTTTATAGTAATAACATATATATGACCTAAAATGTCCCTTTTAACAACATTCACGTCTATAATTCAGTGTTGTTAATTACACTCACAATAATGTGCTACCATAAACACCATCCTTTTCCAAAATTTTACAATCAATCTAAATACAAATGCTGTGCATTTGAGCACTCTCTCCCTGTGCCTTACCCAAAACCCAACCCCGGGTAATCTATAATCTAAATTTAACTCTATGAGTTTGCTTATTCTAAATATTTCATATCAGAGAGATCATACAATATTTGTCCTAGTGTTCAGTTTATTTCACTCAGCATAATGTCTTCAAGGTTCATTCATGTATCACAGGTATCAGGACTTTATTCCTTTTTACAGCTGAAAAAATTCCAAATATGTATAAACTACATATTGTTTATCCGTTCATCAGTTGATGGACAATTGGGTTATTTCCATCGTTTGTCAATTGTGAACAATGCCACTACAGACATTGGTGTGCAAATATCTGTTCAGTTCCATGCTTTCAAAATTTTTGGGAGCATATGCAGTAGAGGGATTTTCAGGTTATATAGTAATTCCAGAGTTAGCTTTTTGAGGACCTGCCAAACTGTCTTTCATAGTGGCAGCACCATTTTACATCTCCCCCAGTAATGAATGGCTGTTCCTATTTCTCTACATCCTTTACTGTATTTGTAATAGGAGCCATTCTATTGGGTATGAAATGGGATCAAATTGTGGTTTTGATTTGCATTTCCCTAATAGTTAGTGACATTGAGCATCTTTCATGTGCTTTTTAGTCATTTGTATATCCTCTTTGGAGAAATGTCAAGTCTTTTTTGGGTTTTTTAGTTGTACTGTTTGTCTTTTTATTAATGAATTTAGGATTTCTGTATATATTCTGGATATTAATCCCTTGTTGTACACACAGTTAACAAATATTTTCTCCCATTGAATAGGTTGTTTTATCGCTTTCATGATAATGCCCTTTGATGCACATACTTTTTCTAAAAAAGTATTTTGAAAGAAGCTTAAGATTACATAAATAGTACAACAAAAATATAGGGGGATTCCCATATACCCCAAGCATTCCCCCTCTCCCACTTTCCCCCCCCCACCAACATCTTTCATTAGTGTGGCACATTTGTTACAATTAATGAACACATATTGAAGCATTGCTACTAACCATGGTCTATAGTTTACATTATATTTTACACATTGATGTCTTTAAGCAATGTTTTGTAGTTTCCTGTGTACAAGTCCTTTACATCCTTAGCTAAATTTATTCCTGGATATTTGATTCTTTTAGTTTCTATTGTAATGGAACTTTTTCTTGATTTCCTCCTCAGATGGTTCATTACTAGTGTGTAGAAATAATCCTGCTTTTGTGTGTTGATCTTGTACCCTGACACTTTGTTAAATTCATTTGTTAACTCTAGTTGCTTCATTGTAGCTTTTTCAGGACTTTCTATATATAGGATCATGTCATCTGCAAAGAGTGAAAGTTTACTTCTTCCTTTCTGATTTGGATGCCTTTTGTTTCTTTTTCTTCTATCACTGCTCTGGCTACAACTTCTTTCACAATGTTGAGTAAGCGTTGTAACAGGGAACATCCTTGTCTTCTTCCATATCTTAGAGGAAACACTTTGAATCTTTTACAAATAGAGTGTGATGTTAGCAGTGGGTTTTTCATATATGCCCTTAATCATGTTGAGGAATTTTCCTTCTCTTCCTAGTGTTCTAAGTGTATTTATCAAGAAAGGATGCTGGATTTTGCCAAATGCCTTTTCAGCATCAATCGAGATGATCATGTGATTCTTTCCCTTCATTTTGTTAATATGGTGTATTACATTAATTGATTTTTTTAATGTTGAATCTCCCTTGTATACCTGGGATAAAACCCACTTGATCATAGTGTATAATTCTTTTAATGTGCTGTTGGTTCCATTCACTAGCATTTTGTTGAGGATTTTTGCATCTATACTTAAGAGAAATTTGTAATCTATTTCTTGTAGTATCTTTATATGACTTTGGTATTAGGGTGATGTTGGCCTGATAGAACCAGTTAGGTAGTTTTCCTTCCCTAATTTTTTGAAAAAGGTTGAGCAGGATTGGTATTCTTCTTGGAATGATTATGAAATTCACCTGTGAAGTCATCTGGTCTTGGGATTTTCTGTGTTGGGAGGTTTTTGATGACTGATACAATCTCTTTACTTGTCATTGCTCTGTTGAGATCTTCTATTTCTTTTAGAGTCAGTGTAGTTTGTTCATGTGTTTCTAGGAATTTGCCCATTTCACCCAGGTTTTCTAACTTGTTGGCATATATTTGTTCATAGTATCCTCTTATGATCCTTTGTAAATCTGTGGGGTCAGTAGTAACCTCTCCTCTCATTTCTGATTTTATTTATTTGCAGTTTCTGTTTTTTTTTCTTTGTTAGCTAGCCATGAGATTGTCAATTTTAATGATTGTTCAAATAACTAGCATTTGGTATTATTAATTTTCTCTATTGTCTTTTAATTCTCGATTTAATTTATTTCTGCTCTAATCTTTGATAATTCTTTTTCTTTCCTTTGGGATTAGTTTGTTCTTCTTTTTCCAGTTCTTCCAAGTGTGCAGTTAGGTCTTTGATTTTAGATTTTTCTTCTTTTTAAATTTAAGCATTTAGGGCTATAAATTTCCCTGTCAGCACTGCCTTCACTGCATCCCATAAGTTCAGATATGTTGTGTTCTTGTTTTCATTTGTCTCAAGATTTCCCCTACAATTTTTTCTTTGACTGATTGGTTGCTTAAGTATCTGTAATTTAACTACCATATATTTATTAATTTTCCTGTTCTCTTCCTGTTTTTGATTTCCAGCTTCATTCCATTATGGTCAGTGAAAATCTTTTTAAATTTATTGAGACTTGTCCTGTAAATCAGCATGTGCTCTATTCTTGAGAATGATCCCAGCACACTTGAGAAGAGTATAAATCCCTCTGTTTCCTTGCAGCATACATTCAAGTCTAGTTCATTTATCACATTATTCAAGTTCTTCTGTCTAGATGTTCTATCTCTTGATTAGTGTGATGTATTGAATTCTCCAACCATTTTTGCAGAGGTGTTTATTTCTCTCAAATTTTACTGTTGTTTGCCTCATGTATTTTCAGGTACCATGGTTAGGAGCATAATAATTTATGATTATTATTTCTTCTTGGTGGATTGGCACTTTTGTTAATACATAGTTTCCTTCTTTGTTTCTTACAACAGCTTTTAAAAATTTTTGTATTATTTTATATTATTACCTTTTAAAAAATACATAGATCACACAAAATGTTACATTAAAGAATATGAGGTTCCCATATACCCCCACTCCCCAACCCCCACTCCTCCCACATCAACTTCTTTCATCAATGTGGCACATGCATTGCAATTGATAAACACATTTTGGAGCACTGCTACACAGCATGGATTATAGTTTATGTTGTAGTTTACACTCTCAGTCCATTCATTGGGTTATGGCAGGTTATATAATGTCCTGCATCTGTCCCTGCAATATCATTCAGGACAACTCCAAGTCCCAAAAATGCCCCCATAGCACACCTCTTCTTCCCTCTCCCTGCCCTCACCAACTCTTGTGGCCACTGTCTCCATGATTTAAAGTCTATTTGTCCAATATGATTGTAGCTACACCAGCTCTTTCTTGTTTACTATTTACATGTAATATATTTTTCCATTCTTTCACTTTCAACCTATTTGCATCTTTGTGTCTTAGATGAGTCTCTTGTAAACAACATTAGTTTGATCAGGATTTTTTTAAATCATTCATTCTGTGAATCTGTGTCTTTTGATTGAGGAATTTAATCCATTAACTTTCTGTGTTATTATTGTAAAGACTTACTTCAGCCATTTTGAACTTTGGTTTTTTTATGTCATACCTTTTTTTTTTTTTTTTGGTCTCTCTTTTCCTTTATTCCTTTATTTCAACCTTTTTTTCTGTATAGTTTAACTTTGTGATCTATCTGACTGATACCTTTATCATTTCTGTTTTTGTATATTTTTAAAATACTCTCATTGCTGTTATGGTATAATATAACCATCCTATGGTTGTATTATACAAACTACATCTATAATCTATTAATTTGAAGAGATGCCATCTTAGTTTCAATAGCATACCCATTTTATGCTCCTATATTCCTCTTTCCCCTATTTATCTTGTTTTTGTCCCAATTTATCACATTATATTTTCATGTCCATTTTCATGAAATATGCTTTTCCTTGTGTTCAATTGTATTCTGACTCTTATAGGAATAAAAGAGTATTGCGAGAGGATACTCTACAATTAGGTTTTTAAAATTTTTAAATGTTTTTTTAAAGACATTTAGAATACATAAATGTTACATAAAAAATATAGGGTTTCCTATATGTCCTGCTCCCCACACCACCCACATTTGCCCCCAGTAACAACATCCTTCATTAGTGTGGTATATTCATTGTAATTGATAAACATATTTTGGAGCATTGTCATTAAGTATGGATTATAGTTTACATTGTAGTTACACTCTTCCACACAACTCTGTAGGTTATGGCAAGATATATAGTGACCTGAATCCATCATTGCAATGTCATTTGGGACAATTCCCAAGTCCCCCAAATGCCCCCATATTACACCTGTTTTCCCTCTTCCTGACCATAGAACCTCCAGTGGCCACTGCCTCCACATCAATTATATAAATTCTTTCATTGCTAGAATCACAATAAGACTATGTAGATCCAGTAAAAGTGACAGAAAGGTCACATCTGAGTGCAACTCCATCACACTCAGGAACACAAACTCCAAAGTCAGGCCAGCTGACATGGCACTGAACTCCAGAGCCATCTGCCATAACCATAGAACCTGTGGGTCTCTGTAGCCCTCAGCAGAACCAGTACCTGTGGTTGTATATACTTAGGCTGTCTCTGGAACCCTGCTGAGGTGTGCATAAGCATAAGCATGACTCCTCTGATGACCTCCCAACTCTTTTTTGGAGGCTCATAGCCATATAAACTCATTTGTCCTTTCCATTTCCTACTTTTATTCAAGGTCAAAAAGCAGTTTTTAACACCTGATATTACATGTAGGCTGAGATATTCTGCTGGTCTGAGTTGGCCCTTTTATTCGAGGTCTTTTTCTAGTTACATCATCATCTGGTGCTTGGTAGTAATCCCTCAGCGCCAGGGAGGGTCATCCTGGGAATCAAGTCCCATGACCTGTGCTTGGCGCTGGGGTTGGTATACTCAGGAGACCTGAGTCTCTACTGCCCATGTGACAGCCAGGCTCTAAGCCTCAGCAGACTTGCAACTTCTACTCTTTGGATTATTGGGCATACCCCAGCCAGCTAACAGGGAGGTGAAGAAGGTCAACCACCACACCAGGGAGCCAAGAGTGCCTACAACTGTAAGCAGGAGAATTGCATCCATCATCCATGTGGAATCTAAGCTCCCTCTCAATATGGAAGTGGAGTGGACATAACAATCCCAGGGTCCACAGGATGGAGGAATAGAATATGGAGTAGAGTAGACTTACTGATAATCTACTATGTGATTAGTAATGGAAGAAATTGTAGCATTGATGTGGAGAAAGTGGTCACAGTAGCTGCTGAGGGTAGGGAAAGGGAAGAAGAGAAATGATATGGGGGCATTTTCAGGACTTGGAGTTGTCCTGGGTGATACTGCAGGGACAGATGCTGGACATTATGTCTTCCCATGGCCCACTGGGTGGAGTGGGGGACAGTGTAAACTACAATGTAAACCACTATCCATGTGGTGCAGCAGTGCCCCAAAATGTATTCACCAAATGCAATGAATGTCTCATGATTATGAAAGAGGTTGTTGATGTGGGAGGAGTGGGGTGAGGGGGTTGGGGGGTATATGGGGACCTCATATTTTTTAATGTAACATTTAAAAAAAGAGAAAAAACAAAAAAAAGACTATAGTAGAATACCAGTAAGTCCACTCTAATCCATAGTTCATTCCCCACTCCTGATGTTTTAGAGTCTGAGAGAGTCAAAAACTATCATGCCACTCCCTTCTCACCTGCCTGGTTTCTGATGAGAAATCAGCACTTAGTCTTATTGGGGATCTTGTATGTGACAAATCACTTTTCTCTTGCTGCTTTCACAATTCTCTCTGTACCTTTGGTATTTGAAATTTTGATTAGTGCATGTCTTGCTGTAGATCTATCACAATTTATTCTGTTTGGAATACATTGTGGTTTTTTGATATGTATCTTTATTTCTTTCACAAGAGTTGGGACATTTTTGGCCATTATTTCCTCAAATAGTCTCTCTGCCCCCTTTTCCTTTCTATCCTCCTTCTGGGACACCCATGCCATATATTTTTGTGTACTTCATTTTGTCACTCAAATCCCTGAGATTTTTTTCTATTATTTTTCGTATCTGCTCTTCTGATTGCATGATTTCAATTGCCCTTTTGTCTTATGTATTTTTAATCTCTAGTGTATGTTTAACCTCTATCATTGTCTTATTCATCCCCATGATTTCTGTTTCTTTTTATACTTACAAGTTCTTCTTTATGCTAAAAATTGCCTTCTTAATATCCTTTATCCCTTTATCCATATTTTCCTACAACTCCTTTGAATTGATTTAGATTTGTTTGAATTTCTTTGATTTGTGTTCAAATTCTGAGTCTCTGCTGATGGCTGATGTGTTAATTTGTTCCCTTGACTGAACCATATCTTACTATTTCTTAGTATAGTGATTTTTTGCTGATGTGTGGGCATGTAGTGAGCTTGATGAATTACCCCCGATGGCCAATCTCTCCCTGTGCTTTAGGGTTTTATTGCTAATTGGCTTTACATTATGTCAAAGCTCTTCTTTGATGCTTGGTCCAACATGTTTTAAACCTTGAGGATTGCCCTTTTTTAACTGTTCAGGTTTTTCAGCTCTTTTTCAACTGATTTGTTTAAACTCTCTCCCTCTTTCATGCCCCATTTTCCTTTACTTTTCAGTTGTGGGACCTGTCCAGTCTTACAGAAGTTCAGTTTAACTACACTGCCTTTTTTTTCCCCGTGAGCCTTTTCTGCATCTGTTTTTTCCCTCTTAGTATATTCCACACAGGGAGCCAGACAGGGTTCATCCAGAAAGTGTCTTCTGTGTTTAGGTGGTGCAGCCGCAGAAGATGAGCTGCATGAACACACCTCTGCCAACAGGTCTGCTGAGGTCTCTTTCCTTCCTTTTCCCCTGGGAACCCTTTGTATGCAGCCTGGCTTTCCAGCTTCTCTTCACTCTGGGTCTCAGGACATGGGTCTCTGAACCTGGAAATGCGCAGGGCTGTGACTGACTGCTGTGTCCCCATAATCTCCCTCCATGGTGGGAGTGAGCCAGGCCGCCCTGCCGTGGCCCAGCAACTCCCAAGCCCTGCCGGACCGATAAGCAGGAGGTGCATGGACCAGTGGCTCCAGCGTAGAAATTTACTACCTGCACTGGAGATGACTTTTCTTTTTCTTTGATTCTGCCTTTGTGGAGTCCTTTTCCAGTTTCTAGTTCCTTCTGAAGTTCTAAGCAAGTGGAATTTGTTCCTTTATTAGCAATTTCTCCAGAGCATGTCTTATATCACCTCTCTCTTTCTTACCTTTTCAACATGACACCGCACATGCATGTGTACATTTTATAAGGCTTTTAGCACACAGCAAACATTCATTATAACTTGCAATAAGAAAATAAATATGGGTACCCTGAAAAATCTTCATCAGTTTGCCAGATGTTTTTAACATATGCAGTGTAAGAAAAGATCTGCTAACAGTGAGGAGATATACATTAATTTGGGTTTCTAACATCGCATAATGAAACTATTTTCTAACATCTGGTTGTAATTTATGAAACTTTCCTTCTTGCCCAGTCTCTGAAGTTATACAACAGAGTGAAGAAATTTAGAGCAAGATGCCAAGGCAATATGCTCTTTCCATTAATATGTTTGCCTACATTTATTGACCGTGTATGATACTACTTAGGATAATTTTTCCTTATAAGAGCTAATTTCCTTGTGTGAATTTGTTTAAATGATACCAATAAACTTTTGACATGTGCTGGGTTTTTCTGCTCTCCTTTGCCACAAGCAAGAACATTGAATCTGGTGACATTTCCTGACACAGGAGCATGATGAAGAGCTGCTTACCATTTTTTGCACCGATTGAAAGGTATAAAATATTGTTTACTATTGGCTCAATGAAATATTATCTTAAGTTCAATGCCTTATATTTATTGACCTGAATAATGTGCCTGATTTGTTACTTTCCATAAGGAAATATGCTATATTTAAAGAGAGGAAGTTTTAACCCTGTTTGTCAAAGGGATTATGTTAGTATTCCATAAAAATCAAAAAGAAAAGGACATATGAATTCAAGAATCATTCTATTATCTAGTCCAAACAAATATGCAATTGATAAAGTACTAGCTAAAAACACAAGGAGTGAAGTGCAATGTAAATTATGGCCTATAGATAGTAGTATAATTGCAATAATGTTTCATCAATTGTGACAATGTTAACACACTAATGAAAAGTATTAATAATAGGGAAAACTTCATGTGGGGGGTATATGGAAACTTTTAATTTCTGTATGATTTTTTTGTAGAGCTACCACTGGACTAAAAAAAATGGGCTTATTTTCTATTTATTGATTTCTACTCTTATTTTTTATTATTTACTTGTTTTCACATGACTTAAATTTGTTCTTTTTCTGGCTTCTTAAGGTAGAAGGTTGGCTATTTGACTTAAGTCTTTCCTTTGCTCTCATATAAACATTAAAAAGTGTCCATTTTCCTCTAAGAACTGCTCTAGATGTATCCTGCAATTTTGATAAGTTGTGCCTCATTACCCTTTCTTAAACGTTTTCTAGTTTTATTTATGATTTTCAAGTGTTTTATAATTTAAATTTGTTTTGGTTAAAGAAAACACTACATATGATTTTAATATTTACAGATTTACTGAGACTTGTTTCATGGTCCAGTATATGATGACCATTAGTGAATGTTCAATATACATCTTAAAATAACATATTCTGCTATTGATGTGCATAATGTTATATAAAGATCCGTTAGGCCAATTTGCTTGTTAGTGGCCAGGGTTATACTTATTGGTATATTCTCTACTATTTTATCAATTCCTGAGAGAAGAACATTGAAATATCCAACTATATTTATAGATTTTCTCCTTGTCTAATTCTGTCATTATTTGTTTTACATATTTTGACTTCAGATAATTAGGTGCATATACATTCAGAATTGTTATGTCTCATTATTGAAATGACACTTTCATCATTATGAGATACCCTTGAGTATCTTTGGTAAATTGCTTGTTCTGATTTTTATGTCCTGTGTTAATATAACCATGACAGATTTCTTAAAATTGGAGTCTACATGGTAAATCTTTTTCCATCCTTTTGTTTTACTTATACATGTCTTTCTTTTAAAGTATCTTTCTTTGAGAAAGCATATTGTTGGATCTTATATTTTTTTTTATTGACTTTGTAATAATATTACATTAAAAATATGTATGTGAGGTCCCATTCAACCCCACCCCCCCACCTCCCCTCTCCCCCCCCCCAACAACACTCGTTCCCATCATCATGACACATCCATTGGATTTGGTAAGTACATCTTTGGGCACCTCTGCACCTCATAGACAATGGTTCACATCATGGCCCATACTCTCCTCCATTCCATCCAGTGGGCCCTGTGAGGATTTACAATGTCCGGTGATTACCTCTGAAGCACCATCCAGGGCAGCTCCATGTCCCAAAGACGCCTCCACCTCTCATCTCTTCCTGCCTTTCCCCATACCCATCGTCCACCATGTCCACTTTTCCCAATCCAATGCCACCTCTTCTATGTGGACATTGGATTGGTTGTGTCCATTGCACCTCTATGTCAAGAGGAGGCTCAGATTCCACATGGATGCTGGATGCAATCCTCCCATTTTCAGCTGTAATCACTCTAGGCTCCATGGTGTGGTGGTTGTCCTTCTTCAACTCCATCTTAGCTGAGTGTGGTAAGTCCAATAGATCAGACTGTAGGTGCTGGAGTCTGTTGAGGCTCAGGACCTGGCTATCACATTGTCAGTCCAGAGATTCAAATCCCCTAAATATATCTTAAACCCCAACATTAACTGCACCTCCAGCACATTAGCATGAAAGTCTTATGAAGGGAGATCCCATCTGAGTCCAGATTCATCACACATAAACACTGGATCTTATATTTTTATTCTGCATGATTATTTTTATTCTTTTCCTTAGGGAGTTATCTAGATATCTAGTTATGTCTACAGTGTTATTAATATTACCATCTTGCTATTTATTTTCTGTATGTCTAATTTTTTCTTTATTTTTTTTCCATCTTCATGATTTATTTTGAATTGAGTATTGTTTAATATCACAATTTTATTCCTCTATTGGATTATTTCTTATACCTCTGTTTTAGTTTCCTAGGGTACTTAAATACCATAAAATGGTTGGATTTGAACAAGAGAATTTAATAGCTTATAGTTTTGAGACTGAGAAAATGTCCAAATAAAGGTTTCATCAAGGAGATTCTTTCTTCCCAAAGACCATCTGCCAGTGATCCTTGGCAGCTCTGCAAGGCACGTGGCAGCATCTGCTAGTGTCTCCCTTCTCTCTGGGTTTTGTTGATTTTATCTTCTTGCTTCCATGCCTTTCTCTCTCTTTGTATATTTTTCTATTCATAAAGAACTGCAATGATAGGATTATGACCCATCCTGAATCAAGTGAGTCATACCTTAACTGAAGTAGCCTCCTCAAAAGGGCCTGCTTGCAATGGGTTTATACGCACAGGAATGGATTAGATTTAACGTGTTTTTCTGGGGTACCTACAGCTTAAGTCTAACACAACTACTTTTTAAAAAAAATTTTTCATTGTAGCTCTGTGATTTACAATATGCATCTTTAACTTGCTAGAGTCTATCTTCAACTACTCTTATACTAATTATAATGTATAACATAAGGGACTTCTAACAATATACTACCATTTCCCACTGCCAGCCTTTGTGCTTCTGCTGTCATATATATTACCTGTTTATATATAATTTAAACATCACAATATATTGTTATCTTAGAGGTCATTTCTAAACTCATCGTAACTACAATAGATGAGTGACTGTAGATATATAGATCACCATTTTTCCTGTCCTTATTGCTGCTGTGCTCTGAGTACCAATAGCATTGATATTATCACCTGGGATTCCGTTATAATGCCATGGCTCTGTCCCCAGACATTTTAATAAGTTTCCCATGTATCTGTATTATAAAAATATTGTCCTATTTTTTGAATGGCAGTTTTCTGAGAAAGTTAATGACCAGTAAGGATTAAACAAATGATTTCTTTGAAACTGCCAAAGCCTTGACATACCTTGGGAAGTATTTTCTAGTTCCTTTTGGGGATTCAGAATTCCTTCACTTTTATGCCAGGTTCCTTTTCCAGATTTTTAAGGGGCATTCTCAATTTAACTGGATTTATATCATCATCCTGCCTACAATATAAACAGCCAAATTTGATTTTCCGAACAATTTTCCAGAATTTTTTTTTCTTTGCTACAAGGTAATCATGTTAGTTCCTGATTATCCATAAAAAAGATTGTAAACATCTGAGTGATAGAAGTTAACTGTGATGGTTAGGCTATTGTGTCAACTTGGTCAGGTAATTGTGACCAGTTGTTCGGTCAAGCAAGTACTGGGCTAACTGTAATACAGGGATATTTATGGACTTTAGTCACCATTGACTTTACTGCAGTGGTAAATCAAAGGTAGCTGGGTATAGTTACATTAATCAGGGAGATTGCCATCAGCAAGGAGTGATGCTTAACCTAATCAGTTGAATCCTTAAAAAGGGGAAGTGATTCCAGGATTGAGAGAGAATTTCCCAGCTTGTCTTTGGACAGCCAGCATCTCCCAGAACTCATCAAGGACCTTCACTGGACTTTCATTGCAGCTCCTGGTTGCAGCCTGCCTGCAGAACCTGGACTTGTGCACCCCCATGGCTATGTGAAAGACTCTTAGAGAATTGCATACTATTAACAGATATCTCTTATTAATTTTGTTTCCCTAGAGAACCCTGAATAATAGAACCAGGAGTGCTTCTTCAAGAACAGAATCTTAAATATAGGGTATCTGAGGTGGTTCTGGGAGTTTTGCAATTGTCTCTCTACCTTAATTGGACTCAAGGGTACTGATGACTCACTTTCCAATAGTGAAGAGGCTGCTAACAGTCCATGGTGTGTATTGGCAATTGAGATACACAAAATAGCATCACTGGATTCCCCTAATTCCATGCTTATAAGAAGCAAGGATCTGGGTGAGAGTGTTTTCAACACATTAACAGAGTTTTGCAGAGTCAAACAGTATAATAATGTTGGTCAACTTCTCCTAGATACCCTAGATAATGTTACAAAAGAAAGAGATGAGTTAAAGGCTTCAAATGTGAAATGTAAACACCGAATGGATGATGCAAATGTTTCTGTGTGTTTCCTGTACCCACAAGCTTGAAATATCTGAGAAACAAACTCAGACTTTCATTGTACGAGTAGCAGAGTTAAAAGGAAACTCAGCAACTGTGCATTGGGTAAAAAGAAATGACCAGACATTTTGGGGATTATTAGATACTGGCTCAGAAGTGACATTAATTCCAGGAGACCCAAAACATCACTGTGGTACACCAGTCAGAGTAGCGGCTTATGGAGGCCAGGTGATTAATGGAATTTTAGCTCAGGTCCATCTCACAGTTGGTCTAGTGGGTCCACAGACCCATTCTGTGGTTATTTCCCAAGTTCCAGAATGCATACTTGGAATAGACTTACTCAGAAACTGGCAGAATCCCCATGTTGGATCCCTGACTTGTGGAGTGAAGGCTATTATGGTTGGAAAGGCCAAGTGGAAGCCACTAGAACTGCCCCTACCTAGCAAAATAGTAAACCAAAAGCAATACTGGATTCCTGGAGGGACTGCAGAAATTAGTGCCACCATCAAGGATTTGAAAGATGCAGGGGTGGTGATTCCCACCACATCCCCATTCAACTTCCCTATTTTGCCTGTACAGAAAACAGATGGATCTTGGAGGATGACAGTAGATTATCATAAACTTAACCAGGTGGTGACTCCAATTGCAGCTGCTGTCCCAGATGTGGTATAATTGCTTGAGCAAATCAATACATCCCCTGGTATCTAGTATGCAGCTGTTGATTTGGTAAATGCTTTTTTCTCAATTGCTATTGGTAAGGCCCACCAGAAACAGTTTGCTTTTAGCTGGCAAGGCCAGCAGTATACGTTCACTGTCCTGCCTCAAGGGTATATCAACTCTTCAGCCCTGTCTTAATATTGTCCGCAGGGATCTTGATTGTCTCTCCCTCCCACAAGACATAACACTGGCTCATTATATTGATGATATCATGTTGATAAGACCTAATGAGCAAGAAGTAGCAAAGACTCTAGGCTTACTAGTAAGGCATTTGCATGAGAGAAGATGGGGAATAAATCCAACTAAACTACAAGGTCCTTCCACCTCAGTGAATTTTCTAGGTGTCCAGCATGTCAAGCATGTCAAGATATCACTTCTAAAGTGAAGGATAAGCTGTTGCATCTGGCTCCTCCTATGACCAAAAAAGAGGCACAACACTTAGTTGGTCTCTTTGGATTTTGGAGACAACACATTCCTCATTTGGGTGTGCTACTTTGGCCCATTCACTGTGTGAACAGAAAAGCTGCTAGTTTTGATCGGGGACTAGAATAAGAAGAGACTCTGTGTCAGGTCCAGGCTGCTGTGCAAGCTGCACTACCACTTGGGCCGTATGATCCAGCAGATCTGATGGTACTGGAAGTTTCCATGACAAATAGAGATGCTGTCTGGAGCCTTTGGCAGGCCCCCATAGGAGAACCACCATGCAGATCCTTAGGAATTCAGAGCAAAATCCTGCCATCCTCTGTAGATAGCTGTTTCCCTTTTTTCAAAACAGCTTTTGGCCTGCTATTGGGCCTTAGTAGAGACTGAATGCTTAACCATGGGCCATCAATTTACCATGAGACATGAGTTGCTATTATGAGCTGGGTATTGCCTGACCCACCAAACCACAAAGTTGGATGTGCACAGCAGCACTCAATAATAAAGTGGAAGTGGTATTTATGAGATAGGGCTCGAGTGTATCCTGAAGGCATGAGTAAGTTACATGAGGAAAAAGCCCAAATACCCATGGTCACCACCCCCACCATGTTATCTTCTCTTTCCCAGCCCACATCTTTGGTCTCTTGGAGAGTCCCTTACAATCAGTTGACTGAGGAAGAGAATACTCAGGCCTGGCTTACAGATAGTTCTGCACAATATGCAGGTACCACCCAAAAATGGACAGCTGCAGCACAGCAGCCCCTTTCTGGGATATCCCTGAAGGACAGCGGTGAGGGCAAATTCTCCCAGTTGGCAGAACTTCGAGCAGTGCACCTGGTTGTTCATTTTGCTTGGAAGAAGAAATGGCCAGAGGTGCACTTGTACACTGATTCATGGGTTGTTGCCAATGGTTTGGCTGGATGGTCAGGGACTTGGAAGGA
Organism: Dasypus novemcinctus; assembly: GCF_030445035.2. Lineage (NCBI taxonomy): Eukaryota > Metazoa > Chordata > Mammalia > Cingulata > Dasypodidae > Dasypus > Dasypus novemcinctus. Next base: position 41,736,486 of record NC_080695.1, read on the forward strand.
ATATGATTGGAAAATTTGTGACAAAGGGGTCTGGGGAAGAGGTATGTGGATTGATCTTTTTGAATGGACAAAAAACATGAAAATTTTTGTGTCCCATGTGAATGCTGAAGTGGGTAACTTCAGCAGAGGATGATTTTAATAATCAAGTGGATAAGAATATGATTGGAAAATTGGTGACAAAGGGGTCTGGGGAAGAGGTATGTGGATTGATCTTTTTGAATGGACAAAAAACATGAAAATTTTTGTGTCCCATGTGAATGCTGAAGTGGGTAACTTCAGCAGAGGATGATTTTAATAATCAAGTGGATAAGATGACCCACTCTGTGGCTAATGCTCAGCCTCTTTCCCCAGGTACTCCTGTCATTGCTCAGTGGGATCATGAATAAAGTGGCCATGGAGGTAGGGATGGAGGTTATGCTTGGGCTTAGCAACATGGGCTTCCCCTCACCAAGGCTGACTTGGCTACAGCCACTGCTGAGTGCCCAATCTGCCAGCAACAGAGACCATACTCAGCCCCCAATATGGCATCATTCTTTGAGGTGACCAGCCTGCTACCTGGTGACTGGTTGACTACATTAGGACCACTTCCACCACAGAAGGGGAAGTGATTTGTTTTAACTGGAATAGACACATACTCTGGATATGGGTTTGCATTTCCTGCATGCAATGCTTCTTCCAAAACTACCATCCATGGACTTACTGAATGTCTTACCTACCACCATGGCATTCCACACAGCATTACTTCCAATCAAGGAACCCATTTCAAAGCAAATGATGTGCAGGAATAGGCACATGCCCATGGAATTCACTGGTCTTACCATGTTCCCCATCATCCTGAATCAGCTGGATTGATAGAAGGGTGGAATGACTTTTTAAAGAGTCAACTAGGTGGCAATACCTGCAGGGCTGGGACAATGTTCTCCAGGAGGCTGTGTATGCTCTAAATCAGCATCCACTCTATGGTGATGTTTCTCTCATAACCAGAATCCATTGGTCCAGGAATCAAGGGGTAGAAATGGGAGTGGCACCACTGACTATTACACCTAGTGACCCACTAGGAAAATTTTTGCTTCCTGTCCCTGCAACCTCAAACTCTGCTGATATACAGGTTTTAGTCCCAAATGGAGGAGTGCAGTCAGCAGGGAACGCAACAGTGATCCCGCTGAACTGGAAGTTAAAACTGCCAACTGGCCACTTCGGGCTCTTCGTACCTCTGAACCAACAGTCAAAGAAGGGAATTACTATACTGGCTGGGGTGACTGATCCTATCAAAAGGAAATAGGACTGCATCTACATAATGTGGGTAAAGAAGAGTTTGCCTGGAATACAGGAGATCCTCTAGGGCATCTCCTAGTACTGCCATGTCCTGTGATTAAAGTGAGTGGAAAACTGCAACAACCCAATCCAAGCAGGACTAACATGGCCCAGAATCTTCAGGAATGAAAGTTGGGTTACCCAACCAGGCAAAGAACCATGGCCAGCTGAAGTGCTTGCTGAGGGTAATGGAAACATGGAATGGGTAGTGGAAGAAGGTAGTCATAAATATGAACTTCGATCACATGACCAGTTACAGAGACTAGGACTATAATGGTCATGAATCTTACTTCCTTGTTTCATTATTATGATGATTGTATAGGCACACAAAATCAATTTCTTTGTCTTCCTCCCCCAATTTTTCCCTTATCATATAACAAGTTGTATCCATTTCATGTCATGATATTTGAGGATATCAAGTTTGAGAGTGAAAATTAACCAAGAACTTGCACCCTATTCTGCATGGAATTAATGCATTTCCACTTGCACACAGGAGAGCTGAACATTGTTTTTTATATATATATATGCATGCCTGTCATTGTTTCTGTTTAGAGACTAAGTATGGTTTAAGGTGATGTGTATAGTTGCTGAGTTGACAAGGGGTGGGCAGCAATGGTGAGGCTATTGTGTCAACTTAGGTAATTTTGCCCAGCTGTTTGGTCAAGGAAGCACTGGGCTAACTGCAATACATGGGCATTTATGGACTTCAGTAACCATTGATTTACTGCAGTGGTAGTAAATCCTAGGTAGTTGGTTATAATTACACCAATCAGGGAGATTGCCATCAGCAATGAGTGATGCTTAACCCAATCAGTTGAATGCCTTAAAAGGGGAAGTGATTCCAGCATTGAGAGAGAATTTCCCAGCTCGTCTTGGACAGCCAGCATTTCCCAGACCTTGTCAAGAACCTTCAATGGACTTTCATTACAGCTCCTGGTTGCAGCCTGCCTGTGGAACCTGGACTTGTGCATCCCCACAGGTGCGTGAGAGACTCTTACAGAATCACATACTATTGACAGTTATCTCTTGTTGAGTCTGTTTCCCTAGAGAACCCTAATACATTAACTATCAAAGATTTATATCCAGTCTGCTGGCCCTCCAGAGAGGGAGTTAATCCATAGTGCTACATAGCTGTCATCACAACAATTGTACATTAATCTCCTGATCATCGAGGAATGGCTGATACTCCCAAGACTGGAAGCCAAGTCTCAACCATATAGTCCCATTGCCAACACAAGACTTGATTCTGCCCACTCACCTTCAGTCACATCAGCAGAGGAGTTGATATTCAGAGGAGATGAAATGTGCAGGGATAGACTAGGACTTTTGGCCAGTGTTTTGCCAGTCCCTCTTTATGCCAGTGGAAGTGCTGGTATTCTCATCGTGCAACACAAATCCTACAAATCCAAGAGTTAAGGACTCTTTCCCAGACTTTCCCCATCTCTCTTTCCTAGATTCCTGTGTATTATTTCAGAACATGCTGAAAACAGGGGATTATCACACTTGTTAATGTTTTTATATCCATGACTGTTCCACAAAGCCATGACGACAAAGTATATTCTTTGCTCAACTGTCAGTGTCTCCATTTGGAGAATATTTATTTTGGACCTTATTAGCCCAATCACATCTCTTTAACCATTCAGAGAATATCCATTTTAGTTTCTGTAGATATGCTAAGATTCTTGCAGGGTATTAGAAATATAAAATTGAAAATTTTCTATTACTATAATCAAGGCTTTCACAATCAATTAGGGAGATGCTGACAAAAATGATGGAAAACATGATGTATTAAAATAAAAGTGAAAAAATGAACCAAATAGCAGAATACTCAATGTTTTGTAAGTTGAGAGAAACAGTCTGAAGAGTACATCATTTTTTTTCACATTGAAAATGAATGAATTGCCATGCCATCTCAAGCATAATATTATGGAATTTTTTCTCCCCACAAGTCAACAATGACTAGTATATAACTTTCCCAAGAATATACTGATAGGTATATAAAAATAGAAGGAAAATAAGCAAAACTGGAAGTAATGTAAAAGAGGTACTCTGTGTGACTCTCATAATCACATTTTCCCAACCTTGGTGTCAGAATTCCTTTCCAACCTATCTCCTGATGTGCAGCAGTGGCAATGCCAATTTACACTGAAAGAATGGAAGAATTTCAGGCATTTCTGTCCCCAGGATTCAAGAAAACTATTAGGAGGGCTAGAAGGAGAAAAAATACTTTCCTAAATCCTCATTTCTTGCCTCAGATTAGAATCTCGAACTCCATTTTCTTAAAATAAATCTATTTATAGATTTTTTATCTTGCTTCGTGACCTCAAAAATACTACAGAACATAGTATTCAGATAACACATGTTTCCAAGTTTTGATTTATTCCATGCCAAAAGCAGTATAATGTGTCTGACAAGGACAAAAAGGGAGATCAGTCTGGTGTCATATATTTTTGTTCTTCAATTCCAATGACAAATTGCCCTAATAATAAAATCCAGACACTCATGAAAACACAAGTACACAGACATAGACAGCACAAAAATGCATGCCCCCAAGAACAGGGATCAATGCTGAGACATAAGAAAGTTTAAACTCTGGAGTAAAGCAAGTCTTATCTTATACTTATATAGATATCTATTGATAATTAAGAGCTATAGAACATTTTCTCTTTTTTCTATGGTGATTAGGGTTTAAATTTTTTGTATTATGGATTAACGATTATGTAGAATTAACTCTAGGATTTCAGTTCTTTTGCTCATCAGTACTTCCTGTAGACTTTTATTCTCTTTAATTAATTATTCCTTTACTGAGAGTACATCCTGAGGTAACTCTTGAAGAGGAGAGTCTATGGATGATAAATTTTCTGAGTCCTTAATTTAAATTCCATTTTGGCTGGATGTAATTTTCTAGATCAAATTCATCTACCCTCAGAAGCTGCTATATTATTTTCTATTATCCAGTGCTACCAGCATCCATCCTAATGTCAATATATTTATTTTCTTTGTTTTTCTTTTGGAATTTGGAATTTTTCTTTTTTTTAAAAAAAAACATGTATTCTAAAATTTGTTGAGTCTGTTTTATTTTTAATTTGTTTTTCTTATGACTTGTGGGCTACACTCTATATTAAGAATCTCTTCTCCCCCAATGGGAGATTTCCTCTGTTGTTCCTCTGTTGTTTTCTATCCACTATTTCTATTATTTTTTCTTGACTATGTTCATCAGGTCATCTTTAGAAATGATAATTTTGATACATTTGGCAATCAAATGTTTTGATTTTTAAGATTACTTATTATTCCATAAGTAATATAATTTCCCAAATCTCTGTGAGCTTTTAATTTTACATTTCCTAAAACTTTCTTCTTTTATATTTTCTCTGTGTTCTTGGTTATAGATTTTGAAAATTTGGTGTATTGGGATAGTTTCACCATATTGATTTTCCTAGCATGGCAATCGTTTTAGTTTCCTAGCTGCTAAAGCAAATGCCATACAAGTTGGCTTAAGAAATGGAAATGTATTGGCTCACATCTTGAGACTAGTAGAAATTTAAAAATTGAGGCACCAGCAAGGTGGTGCTTCCTCCCCAATGACTGTAGCATCCTACAGCTCGCCGCCAGTGACCCTTGGTTGTTGCATTTCCGTCACATGGCAGTGCACATGGCAGCTGTCTTCTCTTTTCTCTCTGGCTTTAACTGACTTCCAGCTTCTGGCTACTCCTGTGGCTTTTCTTTTGGTCTGACTTTTACACTGTATAAAAAGGATTACAGTAATCTAGATCAAACCCAGCCTGATTCACCAGGGTCTCACTTTAACTGAATTGACATCTAGAGGAGATCTTATTTTAATGGGACACACCCACCAGAAAGTGGATCAAGACTAAGAACATGTCCAAACTGGGGGACACAGTTCAATCCACCATAGTAATTCCTTGTCATCTTAATACCTGAAATATGGTCTCTTTTTGTTTTAATGGTAATCTAATGATTTAAGAATTGGGCTGCCCTTTTGGGGGAGAGGCACTCCCAGTGCCTCTTAGAGTTCAACTGCACGCTCTCTCAGGGGAGCAGATGCTAAGATTGGATGAGATGTGCAAGAAATTTACTAGAGGTAACCCCTGTGAAGGAATCCGAGAAGGCAGGGAGAGCCTTCCCATCACAGTGCAGGTCTAACACCAGTTTAGGAAAGAGACATGGAAGTGGTCACAGAGTCACAGACTACAGCAGAGTTCTAAGAAAGGTTCTGCCAGCTGGATGGAAAATCTTTGGGTTAATGTAGCTGCAGGAGGAGATCTGCTTCAGGCAGGAACTGGACTGCATTAGAGCCCCTGCTGTTCGGATATAGACTGGAACCAGTGACAGAAAATGTGGTCTTGGCACAAACATGAAGGTGCAGGGGGCAGGAGCTGGTGCTGTCAGTCCACAGTGCTCCCCACAACAGGAGACTGTGGCAAATTTTCACGACTGCCGTGCCTGGGAAGGCACTTTCCCTCCCCAGCCAGAAAAGGCCTTCTCTTTCTTTTCCTGGAATCTTGACTTGAGGGCCCTGGAGTTTCCACTTCAGCAGCCATTTGCACCTGAATAGGCTTTGATTTGCAGACCTTTCTGGTATTGTTCCTTCATTCCTTTCATCCTTCAGGCACTTCTCAAAAATTTCTGGTCAAAGGATGCCAACATTCTGTATTTTTCCATTTTTTCATAGATGATTATTTTACATTTGTAGTATAGCACTTCTTTCCTTTCATAGCACGGGATTCCCTAAGAGTGCACTTGTGCACTCACACCTACAGGTAGTTTGAAATTATATCTGTGAGTAGTGCATAACCAGACTGCTCATCTGAATCCTTTGGGACATTTCTTAACATACTCCTGGCCTCACCCTTTACAGAGAGGCTTGAAATCAGGCCTGGGTACACAATTCCCTGGCTGAGATGCAACATGAGAGTGTGTCACTGTGTTAAACACACACACACACTGAGTGGGGGAGGAAAAGTAACATGTTGAAGATCTGTTACTTTTTAAAAATTTTAATAAACTTTATTTTTAAAGAGGTTTTGGATTACAGAAAAATTACATAGAAATTATGAGGGATTCCAGTGTACCCCCCTCCCTGTCCCACATCATCCCCTATTTTTCAAAAATGTAGCAATACAATTTATCATGATGTATCTGTAAAATCCACTCATTTAAAAAAATGACCAACTTGTGGTAAGGACTGACCTACCTGCAGTGATAATCTAAAAAACAAAACCATCACGTGACAATTAAAGGTGTTACTTTTAGCTGGGTGTGGCACACTGAATGAGGTGGTTTGTCCTGTGGATTCCTGGAGGTCTTATAAAGAGAACAAAACCAGAACCCAGTGTCAGAGGTGGCCCAGGAGAGGAGCTGGAAGGTGGAGCCAAATGAACCTCTCTTTAGAAAGGAGAGGGCATCGCCATGCTTCGGGACAGCCAGGAACCCACCTCTTCCTGGTCAGCTGGGGCACCATGGGCTCTGGGAGGAAGCAAGCCTCCTCGCCAATGCCTTGATTGGACTTCTGGCCCCTAAAACTGTGAGCCAAAAAATTGCTGTTGTTTGAGCCAACCCATTGTGCAGTAGAAACCATAGCAGCCTGACAAGCAAAGTAGGACTTTCGCCTATTTGTTGCATTATGTAGAAAAGTAATTCTTTCTATAGGCAAAAAAATAAGATGACCTCAACACTTAAATATTTTAGTTCAGGTAAATGTTTAATCAATACCAGGACATATGTAGTCACAGCTCTGAAACCCCAAAGATTTGCAGACTGCATGAGATAAAGGACATGTGAAACCCATGGAGGGTCTGGCTCTGGAATAAAAAATTCCAGAAAGGAATTATTCTTATAGTCTCCCTGCTGAAGAATCAAACACTGAGTATTTTGACAGATTAATATAATAAATTACGGTTGTTTATTTTATTCATGATTTTGACCTAAAGTGTTGGGTTACGTACTGTGGACAAGGTGATAGAGTTGGACTGAACAGTTCCAGAGCTCTGGCATCAGCTGTTTTCTTCTCAAGCTTTGCTTGGTTGTACTCATCATGTCCATTTTCATGTCAGCTGAGTCTGGATTATGAGTATCTTCAAAGACCAAGATACATGGGTGGGTTTTGTCTAGAATTATCCGTTGTGTCGTGGACGTGTATTTGGCATGATGCCACAGGTATGTCTGTGCTTCATTCCTGCCACCTTGCTCCTTCCATACTACAGGGTTTCTGCCATACTGTCTGCTGAGCATTCCAATTTCTTTATGTAGCTGGATTCCTGTTTGAACTCGAGGCATCTTGGTTAGAACCCTGATGTGTGCCCCCTTTCATTTCCCTGAGGCCCTTTGTCTTAACCCCTGAACTCATTTGCTGGCTGGGATGGACGTCTGTATATACACAGGGATTATTACAAGTGTAGGTTATGGCTTCTGCCTAGAATTTCCTGAAGCCAGTTCTCAGGTGAAAGATTAGAACTCTGGATATTGATGCAAACTGGAATGACTTCAGTTTATAGTCTTTACATTTTATCCCAGTGCCTGCCCCTTCCTGAGTCTGATATATAGTTTTTCAAGCTCCACAGGCAAAAGCAATTTTAATATAGTTTTCCATCCAAGTGGCTAAAAGAGTTAAACCTATTAAGAATGAGGATCCTATGACAGGAAATAGAAACAACTGTTTATGGGAAGCATAGCACTTCTAAATTTTCATCAGATAAATTAGATAAATATCTTGAAAAATGAAACCTAGTAAAGCAATATTATACCTATTTTTAACTTGAGACAATAATAATAATAATAGTTTGGTAGCGACCACATGGAGGCAGGGTCAGGAAAAGGGAGGCTGCAAGGAAACAGCTTGCCAGGGAATATAGGTGGTGGCTCAACTTCCCACCTTGTATACAGAGAAGGAAGGGGGAAAAGTGAGGTGAATGACCTTTGGCACATGTGACTCCACCACTAAAAATGCAATTAGATACATGGCAAATAAAAGGAGCAGTAAATATTACTATACCCACTTTATAGATAAGGCAAATGAGATAGAACAAACCTCACCCTTGCCAAGGACTTTCTTTGGAATATGCAAATCAGAGGTCTTGGTATACTGAAGTTTTAGAAATTTTAATCAAGTAGTATTAACTTTTCATCTAGGGAAATATGAATTTCACCCATAGAAAAAGAGCACTAAAGAAAGCTAGCAATTTATGAAAACATAAATGATGTAAAGCTCAGTAGTAACTTTTTGTATTAGTCAGCTTTCTCTAGGGAAACTGAATTGACAGAAGATACCTGCAAATCCCGAGTCAATTCAGAAATCCCATTTTTAAGAGTCTGTATTAATACAGCCCAGTACCAAGCTGTATTCGTCGGAGTTTCCTAGGGGACCAGAAGTGACAGGAGATGTCTATAATTAGCATGAGATTTTAGAAAGTTCTCCCACATGACCGTGGGGATGCAGAAGTCCAAATCCCGCAGGGGCTCTGATGAAGGTCCTTGATGAGTTCCCAGGAGAGGCCCTGGCTGTCCGAAGCTGAGCTGGAAAGTTGTCTCTGAATGCTGAAATTACACCCCCTTTTAAGGCTTCAACTGATTGGACAAAATGTCACTCATTGCTGAAGGCAATCTCCTTGGTTGATTGTAGATGTAATCAGCCATCTATGCAAACTGATGATTAAAGTCCATAAATGTCCTTGTATTATAATTAGCCCAGTGCTTGCTTGACCAAACAACTGGGCACAATTACCAGGCCAGGTTGAGACCTTAGCCTAACCATCACACTTTCAATATGAAATTCTATTAAGTGGGTGATTTTTCTAAAAGTTTAATAGAAAAAGATAAATAACTTATTATAACAATAAAATGGATTCAATTTGGAAATCAGTTTCATCTTTTTCTGAATTATGCAAGAGATGTTAATGCACAATTTTAGGAGCTGTGGCACTCAGGATTATTTTCTTACATTTCCAAGGGAAGGATTTTTTAAAAAAATAGAAGTTTGCACAATTGAAGTTAATGATACTATATAGCATTCATCAATGCAAGTATTATGTTAGTAATTGAAAATAGTCAAAATGTATATGGATTATTAATAATATAAAACACAACTTTAAATGTTCTTAATTTCTTCATTAATGTTAACCAGTGTCCCACCAAAAAAAAATTTTTTTTAAAAAGCTATAATATTTAAAGGTGTTTAACGCAAATAGAGTTAGCCTGTATTCTGAAAATGAATTATTACACACAAATTTTTAGAGTTCTTCTAAATATAGACGTAAACATGTTAAAATTGTTTATAAAGATAAAGCTTGGATTGTGCTATTATCAAAATCTGATTATATTTTTTTCTGAAGATAATATAAAAAGTTCTGGGGACTGTAGTTTGGTTTACAGTGTCCCGTAATTTGGTTAATATGTTAACTCCTGAATTCGTAGTATAGACAAATTTCTTAACGTGAGTACTATTTGATTTTGTTATCATTAAGTAATTTTTCACAGGTGCTAAATTACAATTTTGTGCACAGAAATTACATGTGATACGTGTGATACCCTCACAAATGTAGCATGAATTTTTCATGATCAGAGCTACCGCAAGAAAGAATAATTTTTATGATAATTAGGGTATTACAATGAATACCAAAGAAATTCATGATGATTAATATTTGCACATTGGATAGCAATGAGTTCAAATTAAGAGATGGAGGAAATTTTATATTATATATGTATATTTTTCAATGATTTAAAATGGAACATAGAACCAGATATTAAAATAATTTGCTCGTTTTGTCTCAAGGGATAGATTGTCTTTATTAATCTATAATTCTCTGTGTTTGAGCTGATCAGTTGAAATAGAGCAGATTTTATATCAAATGTGGCAATCCCTGTCCTTTAACTGCTGCGTTTAGTCCATTTACTGTATTACCATTACTGAAATACTTGAAATTATTACTATGACCTTATTTTGAGTTTTTTCTTGATCCTGCCCTTCATATGTATACATTTTCTTCTCATTTGTTTTTGATAAAATTCAGCACATATTTTTATTGGATTTCTCATATATTATTATCAGATTGTAATTTATGTCTATTTTGCTTTTAAATTTAATATTTAAAAGCATTCTAGATTTCATTTAATATTTAAAAGCATTCTAGATTCAATCAATATTTTCATGTTCCTACAGAAAACAAAAGAATATTAGAATAATTTACTCAAATTATCTCATCATCTCATTCATCTTTTATACTGTTTTCCAGTATTTAGTTCTAATATTGGAATTAGATGTTTGTTTTATTTATTTATAAGACATTAGGTTTAATGTCAGCTATTTTAAAAATGATTTTCTTATCTGTGCATGTATGTATGCTGTATATATGTTTTCTTCACCAACTTTGCTGTATGTTAATATTTGCGAAGAACCAACTTTATGCTTAATTTTTTATATAATTAACCTCTAGTCTAATCTTTTTTCCTCTTCTTTCTACTCTTGTAATTTTCTAATAATTGCATTGTGCTTTTAAGCATTGCTTTATGTGCTGCATTGTGTTTTTAAGCACTGCTTTATGTGTATCACCCAAAGTTTGATATTGTATTTTGAAAGAATTATTCAAATGAAAGTTGCTAATTTTCTGGATAATAAGTTTTATAGCCCTTTACCAAAGTGACTGGCCAAAAAAAGCTGTAATTTAAAGTTACATTATTATTATTGTGTAGTCAAATATAATTTCATACATTTAGACTTGTATTGGTTTTGAGAAGAGTTCTTGATTTTGTAGGAAATTGTTTTCAAATGAGAGAAACAAAAACATGGAAATATACATGCAAACTGCACTTGACCCACTCAGTTTGCAAAAACACAGATATTAATAGCTGAAAGAATTCCTTTTCCATGTCTATGTAGCACATAGGGCCCTCCTGCTCTCATGGCTGCTTCTGCTGCCAGTTTCCATTGCTGAAGTTGCCATCCTTGGTTCAGGCTGTCAGGATCACTGGAACCACATTGACTCTAGTGATTTTCTCATCAGCTTCTGTTCACATTTTGTGCATGAAATCTTAATGAGTTTGCTCAATCTTCCTTTATACCCAAATCCCAAATTTAACATAATCATTCTGTATCATTCCATGCCTACTGATTAGATAGACGTGTTGACAAATATTTCTTTATAATTATCAAACACAGTACTGAGTAGAGAGCATGTATTTTGGCATTATGCATGTTAATAAAATAATTTAATAACATAAACTGCTTTATCAGTAAAATTCATATCTTGCACAAAAGTATATCTTTTCAAATCATACATCTTGTGCAGTTGATGCAAGTTTTAAATCACCTATTTTCATTTAAAAATGCAAATGATGTTTGAAAACACAAAATTTTCCTTTAAGTTTATCCCCAAAACTCATTTAAGAGAAAAAACTAATATGAAAATAAATGATATATTTTCTGAATTTTTAAAATTTAGGATGGATATTCATATTTTGATACAAAAAATCATAATGTGTTCAATGATAAGGTGTTATATACTCCACTGGTATTACAAATAGGTGGTCTATGCATAGTACTACTTTATTATAAAACTGAAAATTCAGAATTCTGAAACAAATTTGGCCCTAAGATTTCTGATTCGTTATTGGTAAGGTGCACTGATATTTCTTCTTTCAAAGTATAAATTCTACGATTTTCTCTCCATGCAAATTGTGGCAAGTTATTCAATTTTTACATTATTAAATCTCATCAACTGTAAAAATAGAATAACAATGGTTCTTACATCCCAAAGTTGTTTGGAGAAGAAAAGAAATAATCCATATATGGCATTTAAAACAATTTATGGCATATAGAATGTTTCCATCACATTTTCTTATTATTCTGATTTTTATGCTTGCTGCTCTTTCTCCTTTCCCTTACCCTCCTCTCTCCTTGACTGTTGTATTCTACATCTTATAAACAAATCCTGTTCTATCAAGGATTTATTAGTTTGCTCTGTTAATGCATTCCCAATTAATCATTACTATTTCACATTCCAGTATACATGTTTATGCTTGAAGCAAATCAATACAAATGCTAACTTCCTTCCATTACCAAATTTTACAATTTCAAACTAATCAAGTTGGTAGTTGGTCAAGTAACTAAGGAATGGTAAAAATGGGGAGGATTACATGATGATTATGTCATTAAATTAATTTATTTTCAACTGTCAATTTCAATCAAAAATTTTTAACATATCATATTCAATATTTTAGGAATGTTCAAATATGTAGTATTTGTGGGATTTAAATTATAATCGAGAAACAAAAGAATGATAATGACAGCAAAGAGATAACATTTTTTATTTACTTTAGTAATTTTGTAATCAAACATAATAAAAGGAAGTTTAAAAGGATATGTGTGTGTGTGTGTGTGTGTATGAATAATTTGGTATAGGGTCAGATAATTCCTTTGGCAGCTGAACACCTTGTGACATTTTGGTTATTGAAAATTCCAAAAGATAAAAACACACTAGAGGGGACTTTCAGGAAGATGGTGTCAGAGTAGGTAGTCATATCTCAACTACCTCATAAAAAAAACGGAGGAAGGGCAGAAGGCTGTCCAAGGAAGATGCTTTGGGGATCAGCAGACCAGGAAAGTGCTGCACATCCTCCAGAAAGTTGAGGGACAGAGAAACAAGTCAAAATGAAAATCATGTGTTACTGGTCTCCACAGTTGGGAATGGGCCCATCCCCCAAACTTAAAGGAATGTTTTAGATAAAACCCATGGCTCTCTGTAGCCAAATGAGAGGAGAACAGACTTCTTCATCCCTTGGAAGAGGGAGGGTGCAGCAAAGGATGGAGAGTGGTTTCTCTTAATGAGTTCGGGCAGCAAAGCCTTCTTCGAATCTTGGTTCTGGACACACCAGAATCACAGCAAGTGGAGATTGAAAGACACACCTCTGTGGAAAGATTTTCTGACAAGTGCCATCTCACTGGCTGCCTAGGAACTGCAAAGAGAAAAAAATGCTTTTTGGAGTCTTTCATTTCAGACCCCTTGGATCAAATCTGCACCCATTAGTGGGTCCCTGGCCCTATTTTGATAACTTATATGCTGGGCAATTTTAAAGATCTAGAATAAGTTGAGCCAAAATGTCAAAGAAGAACCATGAAACAAAACCACAAGACAAGAGCAAGAAATTGACTGTCAGAGTAAATCCACCAATAGAATCATATGCTCAGACATCAGCAAAAAATTACAAGCCATGCTAATAAACAGGAAGATATTGAACAGCTAAGGGAACAAACCAAAAATCCTGATAAGACACAGGATTTAAGACAACTAATCACTGAAAATCACACAAATTTCAAAGTCAAGTTGAAGACTTGAAGGAAAATATGACATAAGAGATAAAGGATATTAAACAAACTGGGCAAGCATAAAGAACAACTTGAAAGTCTGCTCAAAAAGTAACAGAGCTTATAGGAATGAAAGACACAATGGATGAGATTAAAAATATATCTGAGGCATAGAACAGCCAATCTGAAGTGGCAGAAGAATGAATAAGTGAAACTGAGAAGAGAAAATCTGAACTTTAGAAGACAGAACAGATAGAAAATTGAACAGAAAAAATTGAACAGGATCTCAGGAAATTGAATGATGACATGAAATGCAAAAGCATACATATTATTGGTGGCCCAGAAGGAAAGAGAAAAGAAAAGAAGCAGGAAGAATATTTAAGGAAATAATGATAAAAGACTTTCCAACCTTATGAAAGATATAAATATCAATATCCAAGAAGGAAAACATACCGTAAACAGAAAAAATTCAAATAGACATGCACTGAGACACCTATTATTCAGAATGACAAATACTAGAGATAAAGATAGAATTCTGAAAGCAGCAAGAGAGAAGCAAAGCATCACACACAAAGGAAGCTCAATAAGACTAAGTGCCTATGTCTCATCAGAAACCATGGAGGTGAGAAGAAGGTACTATGATGTAATTTAAGGTACTGAAAGTGAAAACCCGCCAGCCAAGAATCTTTATCCAGAATAACTGTCCTTCAAAAATGAGGGTGAGTTTAAAATCTTCAAAGATGAACAAAAACTGAGAGAGTATGTTACCAAAAGACCAGATTTGCAAGCGGTACTAAAGGGTGCTACACCCTGAAAGGAAAAGACAAGGGAGAGAGACTTGGAGAAGATTGTAGAAATGAAGACTATTTGGGAGGATAAATTAAAGGGTAAAAAGACAAACAATAGTCAGATATGACAACAGAAAGTCAAAGGATAAAATGGATGAAGTTAAGTAATGCCTTTATTATAATAACATTGAACATTAATGGATTGAAATCCCCAATCAAAAGACATAGACTCACAGAAATGATAAAAAAGACCATTGAGACTCACCTCACATGTAAAAACACAATCAGGTTGAAAGTGAATGGTTGGAAAAAGATATTCCATAGAAATAGTAATTAAAAAAAAGATCTGTATTAGTGATAGTAATATTTGACAAAATATGAATTACAAAACTGGTATAAGAGAATATTTGACAACATATTAAATGCAAAACTGTTATAAGAGATGAAGAAGGTCACTATATATTAATAAAAGGATCAATTCACCAAGAAGAAATAACTATAATACATATTTATGCACCTAACCTGGGTGCCCCAAGAGGCATGAAACACATTCCGCCAAACTGAAGGGAGAAATACATATTTCTAAAATAATAGTTGGAGACATCAATACACTATTATCGGCATTGGATAGAAAATCTGAAAGGAGGATAAATAAGGAAACTGAAAGCTAGAATAATGTGATAAATGAACTTGACCTAACAGACATTTACAAAGCATTACGTCTCAAACCGTAGGATATATGTTCTTTGCAAATACTCATGGATCCTTCTCCTTGATAGACCATTTGATGGGTCACAAGACAGGCCTCAATAAAGTTAGAAAGATTGAAATTATACAAAACACTTTGTCTGATCATAGTGGAATGATGCTGGAAAGCAATAGTGGATAGAAAAAGGGAAAATTCATAAATATATGGAAATTAAACAACAAACTTCTAAATAATCAGTGAGTCAAAGAAGAAATTGCAAGAAAACTCAGTAAATATCTCAAGATGAATAAAAAAGGGAACAGAACATATCAAAACCTATGGGATAGAGCAAAATAGTGCTGAGAGGGAAATTTACAGGTTTTAATGCTTATATTAAAGAAGAAGAAAGAGCTGAAATGAAGTCCTAATTTTACAAAGCCAAAGGAAATAAACAATAAAGATGAAAGCAGAAATAAATTAAATTTAAAAAACAAACAAAACAAGAGAGAATCAACAAATCCAAACATTGGTTCTTCTATAAGATAAACAAAATTACAAACCATTAGCTAGAATGACAAAGAAAAAGAGTGAGAAGATGCATTGACACGGCAGTAATAAGAGAGATCATAAAAGGATACTGTAGGGAGCCACTTGCTGTGAGACTTATCTACAACCTCCTACAACATGGCGGAGTTTACAAATCTGCCCTGTTATTTCCTTATTCTTCTCCTCCCTGCTTTTTTGTTCTCCCCCTCCCGCCACTAGTCAGGTGACTATAGCAATATGCATGCACAAGGCACGAAACTTTGCAGACTCGGTGCGAACTGTTGGCCAATCCCCTCCTTGGACATTTGCCACCCACAAGACCAGCCTATCACCTATGTACATGTTCCCTTCCCTCTCTATATATCCCCGTGTTTTACCCCCAATAAACGAGGCTTGATCAGAACCCTGTCTTGCCTCCATTCTCCTCTAGACTCCTGCCCCACCCTGCTTCTTCCCACAGGTCCCTGGACTCGCCCCTGCCGGCTGGAGCAGGATACTATGAACAGCTGAATACCAACAGACCAACAGACAATGGAGATGAAATGGATAAGTTCCTAGATATACAGGAACAAACTACTCAGATCCTAGAAGACACAGAAGACCTCAAAAAACAAATCACAAGAGACTGAAACAGCCATCTAAAACCTCTCCAAACTGAAGCTTTCAGGACCAGATGACTTCACAGGTGAATTTTACCAATCACCCAAAGATGAACTAGTACCAATTCTGTTCAAGCTCTCCCAAAAAATTGAATAGGAAGGAATATTTACCAGACTAATTCTATGAAACCACCATCACCTTAATTCCCAAACCAGATAAAATACAAAAAAATTGAAAATTACAGACCAATTTCTCTAATGTGTATAGATGCAAAAATCCTCAAAAAAATACTTGCAAACCAAATCCAAAAGGACATTACCATCATTATATACCACCTTCAAGTGGTTTTTATTCCAGGCATGCAAGGGTGGTTCAACACAAGAAAATCAATTAGCATAAAAAACCACATTAATAAATTGAAGAAGAAAAATCACATGATCCTTTTGAATGATGCAGAAAAGGCATTTGACAAAATACAGTATCCTTTCTTGACAAATCTCTCCAAAAGATAGGAATAGAAGGAAGCCTTCTCAATATGTATAGTGCATATATGAAAAACTCACAGCTAGCATTGAGCTCAATGATGAAAGAGCACTTTCTTGCTGAGATTGGGAACTAGACAAGGATGCTCTCTATCATGACTGTTATTCAATATTTTGCTAGAAGTTCTACCTAGAATTATTAGGCAAGATGAAGAAATAAAAGGCACCCATATAAGAAGGAAGAAGTAAAATTTTCACTATTTATTGTTGATAGGCTCCTATATAAATCCTCAGCATATGTATTCAATTTAATAGCAAGTTCAGCAAAGTAGTGGGATACAAGATTAATATGCAAAAATTAGAAGTCTTTCTATATGCTACTGCTGAGCATTGTGAGGAAGAAGTCAGAAAAAATCCATTTATAACAAGTAAAAGAATCAAATATTTCAAATAAACTTAACCAAGGACATAAAGGACCTGTATTCAGAAAACTAAAAAGCATTGCTAAAAGAAACCAAAGAACTAAATTAAAGGAAGCGCATTCTTTGTTCATGTGTTGGACGACTAAATATCGTGAAGATGGCAATTTGACCCAAACTGATTTACAGAGATAATGTAATCCCAATCAAAATACCAACAGCCCCCACTTTTTTTTTTTTTTTACAGAAGTGGAAAGGCCATTTAGCTAATTTATTTGGAATAAGGGGCCCTGAGTAGCCAAAAATGTCTTAAAACAGAACAAAGTTGGAGGACTATTATTTCCTCACTTTAATTCACATTATTTGGCTACAATGGAAAAAACAGCATCATACAGGCAGAAAGATAGACATTTTGACCAATGGAACCCAAATAAGAACTTAGAAATAGGTCGTTACATCTATGGTCAAGAGATATTTGAGAAGGCTGCCAAGCACACCCAAATGGGCCAAAACAGTCTATTCAGAAAATGGTGCTGGGACAACTGGATGTCCATATCCAAAAGAAAGAAAAGAGCACCCCTATCTCATACCTTAAGAAGAATTAATCAAAATTTATCAAGGACTTAAATATTGAGGTTGCAACCATAAAACTCCTAAAAAAGATCTCATGGTAGGTGGTAGTTTCTTAAACATTACACCCAAAGCATAATCAACAAATGAAAAAATAGAGAAGTGGGACCTCCTCAAAATTAAATACTTTTGTTCTTCAAAAGACTTAGCAAGAAAGTAAAAAGGCAGCCTATTCAATGGGAGAAAATATTTGGAAACCATATACCTGATAAGGGTTTGATAGGATGTTATATAGAGAGATCACAAAATTCAACAATAAAAAGGAAATATAACCTAAACAAATAAAAGGCAAAAGATTTGAATAGAAATTTTTCCAAAGAGGGAATAAATACATTAAAAAGTACATGAAAACAAATGTTCAACCTCACTAGCTATTAGGGAAATGCTGACCAAGACTACAACGAGATAACATTTCACACCTTATAGAGTGACCATTTGAAAAAAGTCAGAGAAATACAAGTGCTGGAAAGGATGTAAAGTATTAGGAACATTCCTTTATTGTTGGTGGGAATGTGTAATGGTGCAGCCTCTGTGGAAGACTGGGGAAACCTCAAGAAGCTAAATGTAGAACTGCCATATGATCCAGCAATTACATTACTAGGAATATATTCAGAAGAACTGAGAGCATGGGTGTGAACTGACACTTGCACAATGATGTTCATAGCAGCATTACTCAAAATTCCTAAAATATGGAATCAGCCCAATTGCCCATCAACTGATGAATGGAAAGAAAATGTGGTGTATCCGTACAATGGATAAAAAAAAAAAGTTATGAACTTCAGGATATTGACAGCAGAGTATTAAACTCAAGGGTCCTTAGAGGACAGAACCGTGCATGAGCACACAGATTGGATGCTCATCCCCAGTCAGGAGAAAAAATACTCCCTGACCTTGGGAGTGGATTTGAAAGCATGCATAGCTGCACCAATCACGGGGTAGATCCCAGCTTTGTGTGACTACTGAGCACTTGGCATGAGGCTGCTGTAACTAGGAATTTAGGTTTTAATTTAATTTTAACTTTAAATTTAAATTTAGAAACTGAAGCAGTATAAAATGTTTGTTCTTTTTAATGCCATTTTATTGCTTTGACAGGACTGTATAGCTGCAGGGTGCCTAAGAGTTACCTCCTGAGAGCCTCCATGTTGCTCAAAATGTGACTACTCTCAAAGCCAAACTCAGCATGTAAATGCATTACTGTTCCCCTAGGGTGGGACATGACTCCAGGGGATGAGCCTCCTGGTCCTGAGGGATTACTACCAAGTACCAGCTGATGATGTAACTAGAAAAAGACCTTGAATAAAAGGGTCAACTCAGAACAGCAGAATTTCTCAGCCTACATGTAATATCAGGTGTTAAAAACTGCTTTTTGACTTTGGATAAAAGGGGGAAATGGAAAGGGCAAATGAGTTTATATGGCTGTGAATCTCCAAAAAAGAGTCAGGAAGTCATCAGAGGGGTAATGCTTATGCATGCCTCAGCAGGGTACCAGAGACAGCCAAAGTAGATAGAAACCCAGGTACTGGTTGAGGGCTACAGAGACCTACAGGTTCTATGGTCATGGCAGATGGCTCTGGAGTTCAGTGCCATGTCAGTTGGTCCTACTTTGGAGTTTGTGTTCCTGAGTGTGATGGAGTTGGACTCAGATATGAACTTTCTACACATGCCTCTTCTGTTACTTTTACCAGACCTGTGGTTGGTGTTTGGGTTGGTGTTATACTCTGGACAGCTGAATCTCTGGACTGTCCATGTGACAGCCAGGCCCTGAGCTTCAGCAGACTTGCAACTCCTACCCTCTGGTTTACTGGGCTTACCCTGGCCAGCTAACAGGGAGGTGAAGAAGGTCAGCCACCACACCAGGGAACCAAGAGTGCCTACAACTGCAAGCAGAATTGCATCCATCATCCATGTGGCATCTAAGCCCTCTCGATGTAGAGGGGGACTGGACATAACCATCCCAGGGCCCACAGGATGGAGAAATCGAGTATGGATTAGAGAGGACTTACTGGTGTTCTTCTGGGGAACTATTGTGATTAGTAAGGGAAGAAATTGTAGTACTGATGTGGAGAAAGTGGCCACAGTAGCTGCTGATGTTAGGGAGAAACAAGAAGAGATATGATGTGGGGGCATTTTCAGGATTTGGAGTTGTCCTGGGTGGTGCTGCAGGGGCAGATGTTGGACATTGTGTGTCCTGCCATGGCCCACTGGGTGGACTGGGGGAGAGTGCAGACTATAATGTAGACCACTGTCCATGTGGGGCAGCAGTGCTCCAAAATGTATTCACCAGGTGCAGTGAATGTGCCACAATGATGGAAGAGGTTGTTGATGTGGGAGGAGTGGATGGGGGGGTGGGGGTATATGGGGACCTCATATTTTTTGAATGTAGCATTTAAAAGAAAATGAAGAATAAAATGTTAATGCTTGAATTAAAATGTAAGTCTAAATACATAAGAAAGTTCAATGACATGAAATTGAGAAGTTAAAATTTCTCAATACATGTTCAATATTAATCAGAGATGGAGAGGACACTATTTTGCAAACATGGGATTAAACAAAATATATTATTAATATTAATCTCACTTCTTTTTTAAATTCGTTTCTAAATTTAAAAAATTTAAAACTTACTCCTTCCTTTCTCTCCTGTCAATATGCCCCTCTCCCCCTTCTCCAGTAACCTGTAATTTGCTTGCTATCTCTGTGAATTTGTTACTTTTAGACATCTTGTGGCTGTGATACCACACAATTTTTGTGCTCATGAGCCTTACTTATTTCACTGAGCATAATGTTTTCAAGGTTCTTCCGTGGTGCAGGATATTTCATAACTTCATTTTTCTATGGCTTTCCATCAACAAATATTTCAATTAAGAGATTTTTTTTCTACTAGTCCATGTAATACTGCTAAATGTTTCAAGTAGAGCATACTGTAATAGCTATTATAAGCTTAATTGCATGTATATACCACATTTTGTTTATCCATTCATTTGTTGATGGATTCGAGTTGATTTCAGCTTTTGGCTATTGTGACTAATGCTGCTGTAAACCACTGGTGCACAAATTGGCAACCCTGTTTTCACTCTATTTAGGTTTATAACTAAAAGTACCTAGAAGTGGGATTGTCAGGTCATATGGTGATTGTGTGTATATTTACCTTTTTGAGAAACTACCAAATTGCTTTCTACAGTGGTTGCACATTTTACATTCCCACCAACAAGGAACCAGGGTTCCAATTTCTCTGCATCCTCTCCAACACTTATTTTCTGTTTTTAAAATAATAAATGGTGTCAAGTGGTACTTCACTTTGATTTTAATTTGCATTTTCCTAAAGGCTAATGATTTTGAGCATCTTTTCATGTGTTTATTGGACATTTATATATCCTCTTTGGATAAATAACTACTCAAGTCTTTTGCCCATTTTAAATTGCAGTTTGGCTTTTTGTTATTGCATGGCAACCATTCTATATTTTCTTGTAATATTAAGCCTTTATCCAATATATGGTTTGCAATTATTTTCTCCCATTCTGTAGGTTCTTTTTTCACTTTCTTGATAATTTCATTGGATGTGCAAAAGCTTTTAATTTTGATGAAATCACATTATCTATCGTTCCTTCTGTTTCATGTGCTTTATGGTATCATATCTAAGAATCCATTGCCAAATTCCATTTCATAAAGATTTGCATCTAATTTATCTTCTATGAGTTTTATAGTTTTAGTCCTTATATTTAGGTCTTTGATCCATTTTGAGTTGATTTTTGTAAATGGTGTGAGGTAGGGGTCTAATTACAGGCATCTTCATGTGGATATCCAAATTTCCCCACACCATATGTTGAAGATAATATTCTTTCCCCACTACCTGTATCTAGCATCCTTGTCAAAAATCAAATTATGATAGATATATGTATCTACTTTCAGACTTAAATTCTGTTCACTGATTTGTCTATCTTTGTGCCATTACCCATACTTTTTTGATTACTGTCATTTTGTCATACTATTTGAAATTGGGAAGTATGAATCCTCAACACTGTTCATCTTTTTCAAGACTGTTTTTGACTATTCCAGGTCTCTTGCAGTTCCATATAAATTGAGGATGACTTTTTCCATTTCTGCATAAAATGCTGTTGGAATTTTAGTAGGTATTTCATTGGGTAACAATTGACACATTATCAATGTAAATTCCTCCAATCCATGAACATGGGATGTCTTGCCATTTAATTAGGTCCTTGTTAATTTGGAAGTATTTATGGTTTTCAGTATACAAATTTTTAGTGTCCTTAGTTAAATTTACTCCTAGATATAATATTCTTTTAGATTAGGAGTTTGTAAACTTTTTGTTCCATGGACCCCTTTGCCAGTCAAGTGAAAACTATGGATCCCTTACTAAACCTATACTATACTGTGTATTATTTAATAAAAATATCACACCCACACCAACATGTTCCCATATGAATTATGTTTTTTTTTTTAAATTTCAATTCAAGCTCATGGAATCTGGTTAAGAACTCCAGCTTTAGGTATTATTATAAAGGGAATTAATTTTTTATTTTACTTTTCAGATTGTTCATTGCTAGGGTTTAGGGACATAATTTTTGCATGTGTGTGTTGATTCTTTTACTCTGCCATGTTGCTGAATTCATTTATTAGTTCTAGTAGTTGTCTTGTGGATTCCTTTGGAATAACAGATCATATCATATGCAAATAGAGATAGTTTTGTTTCTACCTTCCAATTTTACCTTTTACTTCTTTTTCTTGCCTAATTGCTCAGGCCAGAAGTTCTAACAGACTACGGAAGAACAGTGGTGAATTAAGAAAAGTGTGCATACTTGTCTTGTTTCTTATCTTATAGGCAAAGTTTTCAGTCTTTTACTATTGAGTACGATGTTCATTGTAGTTTTTTCACAAATGGTCTTTATCATGTTGAAAAATTTCCTTCTCTTCCTACATTTCTGATTTTTTGTTGTTGTTATGAAAGGGAGCTGTATTTGGTTGAATGTTTTTTCAGCAACTATTGACACAATTGTGTGGCTTTTTTTCCTTTATTCTATTTATGTAATGTGTTAAAATGATTGATTAGTATATGTTGAACAAGACTTGCATTGCATTCTTGACATGACTCCCACTTAATATGCTTTTGGATTTGTTTTGCTAGTATTTTTAAGGCTATTTCATCTCTATTCATAAGGAAAAGTAGTCTATAATATTTTTTTTCTGGTGATGCCTTTTGATCCTGTACTTGTTTACTTTGCTCTTGTTTTTCTATTTCCTCAAGATGTAAATTAAGGTTATTAATCTGAGATCTTTGTCTTTTTTAATACACACATTAATAGCCACACATTCACCCTGAGTATTGCTTTTATTGCATTCCAAAGTTTTGGTATTTTGAGTTTTTGTTTTTTTATTTTCTAAATCTTGAAATTTTTTAAACCCATGATTATTTTAAGAGTGTACTGTTTAATTTCCACATATTTGAAATTTTTGCATTTTTCCTTCTATTATTGATTTCTAATTTTATTGCATTGTGGTCAGAGAGGTTTCTTTTTTATAGTTTCAAAAATTTGACCTGACCCGCGGATCAGTCGAACCGAGACCTGAGGGAGGGAGTGGGAATGAAAAAGGGACAAGAGACACAAAGAATGGAGACAAGACAGGATTCTGATCAAGTCTCATTTATTGAGGGTCAATCAGGGGTTTTTATAGCCAGGGATGAATGAGGTGGTACATACTGATGACAACACATGTGTCAGTAAATGATTGGTTAACTAGATTTTGATTCTCACGCCACACGCACGTGCAGATGGTTATTTGGCAACATCTGAGGAAAGACTTTCGTGCTCTTTAGGGAGTGCCCAATTGGAGCCCGGGGGAGTGGCATAAGAATAGAAACTTAATTGCTTCAGCAAGGGTGGGGAAACAGAAACTTAACCAGGTTAGTATCTAAAAATAGCGCTTAGCAACAAGATGGCCAATACAACACCTGTGCCAGAGGCACCTTCCCACAAATATTTAAAATTTGTTTGGACTTCTCTTGAGCCCTAGAACATGGTCTATCCTCAAGAATGACCTGTGTGCCCTTGAAAAGAATGAGTATTCCATTATTATTGGGTGAAGTGTACTGTATATGTAGGGTAGATATAGTTGGTTTATAGTGTTGTTAGGTGCTCTACTTCCTTATTGATCTTCCCTTTCAATGTGCTACACAGTGTTGAAAGTAGCACTGAAATCTTCATATATTATTGTACCATTGTCTATTTCTTTCTTCAATTCTGTCAGTGTTGGCTTCATGTATTTTGGCACTCTACTGTTAGGTGTATATTTATTATAATTATTAAAACTTTTTTTATTGACTTTGTAATAATATTACATTAAATATATATATATATATGAGGTCCCATTCAACCCCACCACCCCCACCCCACCTCTCCCCCCCCCCAGCAACACTCCTTCCCATCATCATGGCACATCCATTGCATTTGGCAAGTACATCTTTGGGCACCTCTGCACCTCATGGCCAATGGTCCCCATCATGGCCCATACTCTCCCCCATTCCATCCAGTGGGCCCTGTGAGTATTTACAATGTCCGGTGATTGCCCCTGAAGCACCATCCAGGGCAGCTCAATGTCCCAAAGACGCCTCCACCTCTCATCTCTTCCTGCCTTTCCCCATACCCATCAGCCATCATGTTCACTTTTCCCAATCCAATGCCACCTTTTCTATGTGGACATTGGATTGGTTGTGTCCATTGCACCTCTATGTCAAGAGGAGGCTCAGATTCCACATGGATGCTGGATGCAATCCTCCCACTTTCAGTTGTAATCACTCTAGGCTCCATGGTGTGGTGGTTGTCCTTCTTCAACTCCATCTTAGCTGAGTGTGGTGAGTCCAATAAATCAGATTGTAGGTGCTGGAGTCTGTTGAGGCTCAGGACCTGGCTATCACATTGTCAGTCCAGAGATTCAAATCCCCTAAATATATCTTAAACCCCAACACTAACTGTACCTCCAGCACATTAGCATGAAAGTCTTATGAAGAGAGATCCCATCTGAGTCCAGATTCATCACACATAAACACCAGTTCCAAAGAGGGGCCATCTGACCTGGTAGTTAACCCCATCAGCCATGACCATAACTCCCATGGGTCTCTTTAATCCTCAAAGGAACCAATACCTGGGCGTTGTATCTGCTTTATCTGTCTCTCAGACTCTGCTCAGTTGTGCATAAGGGCAATCCTTCTGACAGCCTCCAGACTCTTTTTTAGAAACTCGTATCCATATAAACTCATTTCTCCTTTCCATTTCCCCCTTATATTAGGTCAAACAGCATTTTAAAGTCATGTTATTTTATGTAGACAGGGATATTCTGCTGATCCGCGTTGAACCTTCCGTATAAGGTCATTTTCCAGTTGCATCATCAGTTGGTAGTTGATAGTGGTCCCTCGGTGCCAGGGAGGCTCATCCCCGGGTGTCATGTCCCATGCTGGGGGGAAGGCATTGCATTTACATGCTGCATTTGGCTTCGAGACTGGCCACATTTGAGTAACATGAAGACTGACAGGAGGAAATTCCCAGGCACAATGCTGCTCTAGGCCTTGTTCTCATTTTAGGCTTATCAGCTCACAAGCATAGTCATTAGCGTCAGGGGCTCACTGTTGAACCCTCACTCCCTCCCGGTCCCCGCCACTGCACCTGGGAGACTGTCACTGCTCCCCTAGGGACCACAACAGAGCACCACTGGCCAGGAACCCAGTACCCCCTGTGCTGTGATTTTTAATTGTTGCCACTATGTATTAAAACTTCTTATTGAAGTGAACCTTTTACAGTCATATAATATCTCTTTTAACAATTTTTAACTTTATCTTGGTATTAATATAGCCACCCCTTCTCTTTTTGATGACTATTTGCATGAAATACTTCTTCCATCCTTTCACTTTCAAACTTATTTGTACCTATGGTTCTAAGATGGGTCTCTTGTAAACAGCATAGAGTCGGATCATGTTTATTTATCCATTCTGCCAGTCTCTGCCTTTTGATTGGAGAATTTAATCCATTCACTCTTAAGGAAATTACTAATAAGGCAAGATTTACTTCTGTTACCACACTAATTGTTTTATTATGTCATATATTTTGTGCCCTCTTTTCCCCATTACTGCCTTCCTTTTCAAGATGACCTTCTATAAAGCCATTCCAAGTCACTTATCTTTTCATTCATTTAGACATTTTTAGACATTTTCTTTATGGGTATTCTGGGGATTATGTTTAGCATACTAAATCTATTACAATTTATTTGTGTTGATACCAATTTCACCTCAATAGCCTGCACACACGTAGTACCTCCATCCCTCCATCCCTCCATTTTATGTTGTTCTTGCCACAAATTACACCTTTATGCATTATGAGCTCAGTAACAAACATTATTCTTTATTTATGTATGTGAATGCTAAACCTTATTAGAAGTAAAACACAGCTTTATAAATGAAAAATGATATAATATTGGTTTTATATTTACTTATGTTGCTACTTATACTGGAGATATTTACTTCTTAAGCCAGCATTGAGATACTTTCTAGTGTTGCTTCTGTTCAATATGAAGGGCTCCATTTAGGCAGCCTGGTGGTGATGAATTCCCTCAATTTCTGTTTGTCTGGAAATATCTTAATTTCACTCTTATTTCTGAAGCACAACTTTGCTTGGCATATTATTCTTGGGTTACTGTTTTTGTTTTTTTCTTTCTTTCTTGCAGCACTTAAATATATCCCTTCACTGCCTTCTGACCTCCATGGTTTCTCTTGAGAAATTAGATGTTAAACTTATTAGAGTTCCCTTATAGGTGACACATGACTTCTCTCGTTGTTTTTAAGATTCTGTTTTTGTCCTTGGCATCTGTCAGTTGATCATAATGTATCTCTGTGCAGACCTGTTGGAGTTAATCCTGCATGGCATTGGTCGAGTACCTGGGATTTGTATAGTTATATCTTTCATCAGATTTGGGAAGTTTTTGCCATTATTTCTTCAAATAATTTCTCTGGCCCTTTATCTCTGACTTCTCCTTCTGGGATTGCTTATGATATGCCTATTGTGCTTGACTGTGTACCACAGATTCCACAGGCTCTCTTCATTTTTTTCTTCATTCTTTTTTCTTTCTGCTGTTCAGCCTGAACAGATTTGATTGTTTTGCCTTTGAGTTCACTAATCATTTCTTCTGCTTCCTCCATTCTGCTCATGAATCCTATATTGAATTTTTCACTTGTTATTATAATTTTTTATTACAGAATTTCCATTTGGTTCTTCTTTATAATTTGTCTCATTATTGGAATTCTCATTTTGTTCATATATTGTTTTCCTGATTTCCTTTAGTTCTTTGTTCATGTTTCCATTTAGCTCATTGATCCTATTTATTAGAGTTCTAAGATCTTTAATTTAATTCAGGATACTGCTCTTCTTCTGGTATATTTTCCATTAAAATCCTTTTTCTTTCCTGTGACTGGCCATACTTTCCTGCCTCATTGCATGCTTTGTCATTTTTTTGTTGTTGTTGAGTACTGGCCATTCTGAGTTTTCTGTTGTAGTCACTTTGGAAAACTGGTTCTCCCATTCATCAGTCCACCAGACTAAGAAAAAGAAGAAAGAAAGAGAGAGAGAGAGAGAGGAGAGAGAGAGAGAGAGATGGAGGGAGGGAGGGAGGGAAGGAAGGAAGGTAGGAATGAAGGAAGGAAGGAAGGAAGGAAGGAAAGAAGGAAAGAAGAAGGGAGGAAGGAATGAAGGAGGGAAGGAAGGAAGAGAAAGAGAGAAAGAAAGAGAGAAAGGGCTAAAAATGGAAGGAAGAAGGAAAGAGTTAAAAATACTAACAAGCAACAAAATATTCACAAAAAATAACATGAAAAAAAATGAGGCACAATGCCTCCTCAAATTTCTTGTTATGTGCTTGTGGGAGGCCAGAAGCTGCTGCTTTCAAGGCCCAATCCTAGGCCAGTGTCTCTGCTTGTCCTTCAGGGCTCCTCCAGATCCAGAAATATAAACAGAGAAGAAAAAAATTCAACCAACTGAAAATCAAAGTAAAAGAAAAAGAGGGGCTTTCGCTCCATATGTCCCTGTAGATGCTGGTGAAAGGCCAGGAGACCAGCACCTGCCCCAGGCCCTCAGGGATCTGCAAGACTAGATGGCATGAGGAGTCAGAAGGAACCCAGCCAACCAAGAAGTTCACTGGGGCCTTACGTCTGGTGAACGCTGGGGTGAGGCCAGAAGACCTTGCTGTGGAGAGGGCTGAAACTAGACCAGAGTCTCTGCAGTGTTCTCAGGGATCTGCCAAACCAGGAAGTGTCCACAAAGAGAAGGGGGAAACAGCTAAGAAGGTAACTAGCTCTTTACATCCAGGCAGATGCCTGTGAGAGAGTGGATGCCCTGCTGCCCAGAAGGCGGAAACTGAGGCCAGCTTCCACGCTGGCCTGCCAGGGATTCCCCAGAACATTTTCAACCTCAATCCCAACTTTTGGAGGAAGAGGTTTCCTTGGCCAGCACTGGCCCCAGATGGGCATTCCCAGAATCCAGGCTGCACTGCTCAACCACAGTCTAGCCCTTTCTGCAGTTGCTAAGTCAGAAGGCCTGGCCCAAGGCTCAGGCATTCATTTACAAAAGCTGAACACTGAAGCCTCTCGATTCCTCTGGCACTCCTAAAGTTGTTCTAAAGGGCCATTCTGGTTCCAGGGTGACCACCTTGTTAAGTCCAGTATCTTCTTCCAGCTCTTTCACTTTTCTAGAGGAGAGAGTGATTTGTAAAACTTCCTACTCTGTCATTTTGTGCTTGTGCTCCACTGCTTTTTTTGTGTTTAAAATATTACTACTAGAAAATTTTAAATTACTCATATGTCATGCATTATATTTCTAATGCTGACCTAAAGATTTAAAGACCTAAGGAAAATTGTCTTTTGGAGCTGAAAATCTTAAACTATATAATACATATTTTGGTCTTCCACATTTCTAAGCAATTGTATATATATGAGGGCAGCAGTTCCAAATTCTAAATACACTAAATCTCACTGGACATGAAATCCAGAGTTTACTTTGCAACATAGCTGATCCACTAGAATGTCTGCATATATCCCAGTGCTTGACTTAAAAGTAAATTAATTAGAAAAAAAAATCACTGGCTTTATATTTTGTTAACGCAGATTGCAGGTGTCAGAAAAGCTGGAATCCAAGGGTAAAACTGAGATATGTATGTTCTTGGTATTCTGATGAAATGATTAAGTGTGTATAGAGAAAAACGAAGAAGGATGAATTTCAGAGAATGTGGGCATGAAGAGAAATTATGAGAGCATAGGGAAAGAAGAAGAGAAGTAGTAAAATGTGGAACAGTTTATTTCCTGAAGCTGGACAGTTTCCAGAAAAAGCTTCGCCTGAATTAGTAAAGTGAATTCCACACAAGATTTGGATTTCCTTTGTCTGTTTTTTTCAGGCTGGCACAGTAAAATAACTTAGTCCATTGAGAGAGCAAATGCCTAATGAGAGTAATGGATTCTCTATTATTCACTGGTTGTGAACTAATTACTGGGGAGCCAGACGGTACTTGATATATATGATACCTAAAGCACTTTTAGGACTGGAGCCTGGTGTAAACTGAAATGCAGGGCTGGGTCAGACTACAGGGCACATCTTAATCAATGTTGATCTTTAAAAGAAACATCTGCATTCGCCATTTGCAAACAACAGGTGGTGATGGGGAACCAGTTCTCCCTGATAGCAGCCCTGGATTTAAAATCAGAAGTTATGTTATTCCCACTGAAAGTGCAAACTGATGCATATTTTTAAAAACCCTTTTGATCCTTGCCATTTCAAATCCTCAGAGAGAATTTTTGTCCTGTAATTATAATTATCTGTCCAAGCAGTTGCAAATTAGTACTAGGTATATGAATCTTGACCTGTCAAATGAGGACAGATTTGTAAATAGTTTCGTAAAGTGTCCATAGCCTTTATTGTTATTATGTTATTGTGTTCATTATCCTCATCATCACCATCGGTATTATCATTTTCTAAGCTTTTAATGGCCAAACAATGGCACCGATATCAATAGTTGATAACCACAAAAATGTGAATGTTAGATATTTGACTTCCTTCTCCCTCCACCAACATACTAACCTAAACCTTCTAAATTACACTATGTTTGGCACATTAAAACATTTGATTTTACATTAAAGCATTAAGGGAATAAAATAACATGCATATTTCAGTCTTGTAGAATTACATTTATCCCCTTTTTATATAATGCCCAACTCTTGAGCACTGGCTTAGTTTGTAAAATTTCTCCTATACCGTAATTCCTATTTTTTTGCTTAAAAATTTTTTTTTGAATGTTTATGAAAAAAACTGAGTAAGAAACATAACCCAGTTAATTTTGTCTGGTATCACTTCATAAATAAATCAATGTAGATGAAATTTTAAATTCCTGGATATAAACCTGTGCCATTTCCAATTATCTCAAATTTTAATTATGAGTAAACCTTCTGACATAAAGTGCAATTGGATATTATGAATCCTCATGCCATCTCCTTTGAGATAAAAGACATGGCTCTAGACCGCTGCCACCCCTGCCCCACACACCATATTCAGGTGGTCCTTCAAAAGGGAATAACCTAAGTATTGGGGATTCTGTTATTTTGAATTTATACATACCTAAAAGAACTCATTAAAAAAACACACCCAGATTTCAGTATTACCTTTTATTAACTTAGGTAAAGATAAATTTATTCCTTTTGTTTAATCCTTCAAATTAGTTAATGTTCTGTTTTAAACTTCCTTATTTCTAGTAAAAATTATCACATGCCAACCTTTGAAATGCACAAAGAATTTAGATATAGAGAATTTGAATGCAAGAATATATAGCAAGAATAGTGCTGAGTCAGTGTAATTTAAATTCATTAGAATACATGCCAGGAGATGCATTGCTTTGAGATTAAGTATGAATAGAAAAATCTGAAGATTACAGTAGTTTTTAATATTAGAAGTTAGGAAAGGGCTAAATATCAATGCATTGTCATATATTTATCACAACATGTCATCTCACCATGGATCTAAAGCAAGCTTTCAGAAAGGGAACAAGGCTTATTGAAGAGGGAGAACACTGCAAAAACACTGAACTCACAAGAAAATTCCACCATTAGCACTTGATTTTCAATGTATAAATAGACTCTAATAAACCTTTTAGTTTCAGTGTAGATTCAAATACCATCTAATATTTTATGTGGCTTTCCTTCTTTATGACTCTCACAGTAAGGTAAACTTAATTTTAAACTCCAAACATACTTAAGGGAAGTATCTATTATCTGCAAATAAAATATAAAAACTGTATATAAAACAAAATATAAGCCAATTGTGGATGATTTCCTGTTTGGGACTATTTCATTACAATAATGCTGAAACATTTATGAAAGCATAAACTGTGACTCCTTTTCAGCACTTTAATCTCAGTATTAGCCACCAAACAAAGTAGCTAGCCAATAAGTATATGTTTACCAACTAGAAATCATGATATAACGATACCTATAAAATTAAAGAAAGTTTACATGATATCTGTTTAATTAAGGGAGAATGGGGGATGGATGCAAATTAGTTTTGTTTGGCCAAGCTATTCCTTTCTTTGTAATTTTAATTTGGAAAAGCGTATACTTTATTTGCATGAACATAAAAAGAGAAGTTCCTGACTTTTGTATATTTCCTCGCAAAAACTCTAAAATATTACCAATTTTTGGGTATTCATTATCTTCAATAACTCAGTGACTTGTACGGGATTTTGTCTCACAAGGAGGAAGAGGTAACCCAAGACTTATGTTCCTCAGAAATTATTTAATGCAAATTGCTTATGAACCTGAGGAATAATAAAATAACTGGAATACTTCAGTCCAATGGAGAAATATATCACTCTCGGATACACACATCCACATACATATTTGTGTATATACACTCACATATGTATATATAAATATATATGTATACAAACTTGCTTATTATTAAATATACTTATTATCCATAAACAGAAGGGAAATCTTAGAATGCTACAATGCTACAATTTTAAAAATTACTCAGGATTTTCTTCAATAAGTGTTCATCAA
The DNA here is from genome assembly GCF_030445035.2 of Dasypus novemcinctus. Lineage (NCBI taxonomy): Eukaryota > Metazoa > Chordata > Mammalia > Cingulata > Dasypodidae > Dasypus > Dasypus novemcinctus. The sequence continues at coordinate 41,768,358 of NC_080695.1, forward strand.
TTGTAACAAATGTACCACACTAATCAACACCAATCAAAGATGTTGTTAATGGGGAAGAGTGGGGGGTAGGGATGGAGCTTATGGAAATCCCCTGTATTTCTGATATAACATTTATGTAATCTAAAGCTTGTATGAAAGTATTAATAAAGTGAACTCTGAATTAGGTTTTCCATTGTTTATCTTTGCATTTAAAGTGTTCTGATTTATAGGATATGTACAGTACCTCACTATTTCTTTCCATTGCTTTCTACTAACATCAAATAGGTCAGATAATTTAAAAAAATAAGCCCATAGGATTTTATAGAAAATACTTTTAAAGGATAAGCAATTCCTGAATATATCAACTTTATTTCAAATAAGAGTGGGGATGGTAAAAAGTTTCTTTTATTTCTCCATGAAATTTTTAAGAACTATTTGTATATAGAGGTATCAGAATATTCTGTGGAGGCTATAAGGGAAGTAAATTTAGTAAATTATTTACCCCTTATTATGTTGCTGAATTTTATCTTATATCCTACTTGGAGATTACTCTGAGGTTGGACAGTTGTTCAAAAAAGTGGGTCTCAGTTGTTTTTTCAATTATCTCAAACCCTTCACACTATTAAAACTATATTGAGGACTCCAAAGCCCTGTTGTTTGGACATTATTTACCATATTTTATATTCACACAGAAAATTTAAATTGTTTATTACTTCATTTAAAAGAATAAAGATGTTAATATAAATAATGTATCTCTGATGAAAAATAATTACATTTTCTAAAACAAAAAGTGGTAAGAGTGGCATCATTTTACATTTTATATAAATTCTTTAACTCTGTGGCTTAATATATGGTAATTAGATTCACATGTCTGTTTCTGCATTTAGCCTATTATAGTAATGTTTCAACTTAAAATATTGAGGTATCTCTGGCCTCACAATTAAATGAAGTTGGAAAAGGAAAAATTATTTTAATAATCTTTACAATTAATGGGGGTATACTTCTTTGATATTACATCAAAATTTGACAAGTGGTAGTCTCATATATTAGCTGCACTGTGAAATCTGAAAACATATTGATCAATTTTTGCGTACTATGTTACAATCAAATCCATTGCTGTACTTCACTCTTGAATGGTTCTTCAACTACAAATTTTTTAGGAGTACCAGGGATTGCATCTAGGACCCTGTACATGGGAAGAAGATGCTCAACCACTGAGCTACACCTGCTTCCCTTGAATGGATCTTCTACACACAAAATGCTTTTGTAGTATTATGCATTGGTCATTTTGAAAAATATTGGTTTTCTGAGTTTTGATGATCCTGTAAATGTTAACACATTCAATTATAAAAATTTCCAAAAATAGCAGTTATTAGTATCACCACCATTCTTATTAGAAAAGTGGTTAAGCATTGAGAAGCTATCAAGAGTCCAGAGGTGAATAAAAAACTCCTCAATTGTAAATTCTGCATGTAAGTTCAACAAATTTTCAACACATACCCTTAGTCATCTTCACTGAAGTGATAGGCATACACTTCAAATTTTGAAAAAAAATTGTCTACTATATATATCTGGGTCCAAATTAGCATAGATTGTCTGTCACCCTAAATTTCAAGTAAAAATGATGTTCAGTGGAAAAAAGCACCAGGCTCAGCTTGCAACTCAAATCATCGAACAACAGATCATACTCTGGTATGTATCTGGAGTGTACTATATACGCTTGTCATTTTGTCACACAGAATATTAAAATGTGTGGGATTGTGGGAAGATGGCAGAGTAGGAAGTTTCAGGAAGAAGTTCCTCCATCAGAACAATGATTAAACATGCATAACTTTCTGAATCAACTATTTTCAAACTCTGGAATCTAGAACAACACTATGTTCTTCCAGGGAAGATCTGAAGAAGATGCCAGGAAATCACACTAAACACTAGTGAGTTGCACTCTCCAGGCAGTGGCTACTGTCACCCATCTCTCAGACTCATGGCAGGTAGCAGTAAGGTACACAACCCTGGCACTTTGTGCATTTTTCTGGTGCCAGGGTGGGATAAAAGACCAAGTTCCCCAAGATCTAATGGTGTACAATCTGATAGCTGATCACTGCTTTTGATTAGCTACTCCAGATCACTGGGGCGCCTAATTCTGATGGCAGCCATTCTTCCAACCTTCCCAGGCAAGAGCTGAATGAGTCTTAGAGAGCCTTCTTCAAAACTACAGAAAGGAGTCAAAGGGCTGCATTTACCAGGGCAAGTGTTAAATCAAGAAAACACAACGTTAAAACCATGGGAGGAACTCCTGGTGATGGCCCCTCCCTCACACTCTCCATAGGGCAGTGTGAAGCTCTTGAGCATTCCTTTTATGGGTTGCCAGTCTCCTTGCAGATGAGAAAGACTGACCTGGGAAACTCCTCTCCAGCTCGTCCCTCCTCTCAGCATCTGCTCTCCATGCAAAGCAGCTTAGACAACAAAAGCAGAATAAGAAACAATTAAGTCTGGCAGCCTGGGGCAAAGGCTTACCTGCCCTAAGCCCTGATGTGAAGCTCTGGGAGGGAGAGGATTGTTTTCTGGGCCAAAGAAGGGGCATTCAAATTCCTGTAAACAGGGGATCTCCTAAGGACACTACCAACAAGCCAAGAACAAGACCAGGCCCAAAAAAGACAGGGAGGACCCTGTACCTTGCATTTACCTTGGGCAGACCTTCTTGAATGTTCAAAGAAAATATAGGCCATTGCAAAGCCAATTTGTAACACTGTGGTAGGTGACTTTTACATTGGTTTATTTGGTTTTTATTAGTTCTTGGCCCCCAAGAAAATATACTTCATATCACTAACTAGATAGGAGGTACTCAAGAAACAGCTTAGGAACTAAATTTCAGAATTAACATTTTAAAATATTAAAATGTACATTGTATCACAAAAGAGTACAATATAAAGAAATAGGAAATGTCAGCCCATCCGAAGGAAGAGGATCAAAACAGAAAATATCAAAGAAGACCAGCCTGTGGAAATAACAAAGAGTAAAAAAAAAATCCTCAGTATGTTCATGAAAATGAAGTAAAATACAGTAGACTAACTAAAGAATATCAGGAAAACTCTAAAGGAACAATATGAGAAACTCAAGAGGGAGATAGAAACTTTAAAAAGGAACTGAACAGAACTACTGGTTGAACACCTGGTAAATGAAAAATTACCAGGATGATTTCAACAGCAGATTGGAACTGGCAGAAGAAAGAAACAGTGAACTCAAAGACAACTGAAATGCATCATGCTGAGGAGCAGAAAGAAAAAAGAAAGCAAAAATAGCCTGAGAGATCCCTGGGACATCATTAAGTGTACCAATACATGCATTGTATGCATCCCAGGAGAAGAAGAAAGAACAAAAGGAATAGTCAAAGAAACCATGACAGAGAACTTCTAAAACTTAGCAAACAATGGGAATACACACATTCAAGGATCCCAGAGAACATCAAATAACATAAGCTTGGAAGAAACATAATGTCCCATTCCATAATGATCATAATGTTGAATGCAAAGGACAAGGAGAATGTAGTAAAAGCTGCAAGAGAAAAGCATATCAAAAGATGACTAACATCATTCATTAAGGCAATTCAAATCAAAACCAAAAGAAGGTGCTATTTCACACCCACTAGAATGGCTACTATTAAGAAAAGTAGAAATTTACAAGTGTGGGAGAGGATGTGCAGAAATAGTGGATGTTCATTAATTGTTGGTGGAATGTAAAATGGTGCAGTTACTGTGGAAACAGTTTGGCAATTCCTCAGAAATTTAGGTACAGAATTACTATTTGATTCAGCAATCCTACTTCTAAATATATATCCAAAAGAACTTAAAGCAGGGATGCAAACCAGTATTTGCACACTGATCTTCATAGAGGAATTATTCACAACTGCAAAGGATGGAAACAACTTAAGTGTTCATCAAATGATGAATAAAGTGTGATATATACATACAATGGAATATTAATCAGCCACAAATATTAATGAAGTCCTGATAAACACAACAACAATATGTTGAGTATAATAAACCAGACACAAAAGGACAAATATTGTGTTATCTCACTAATATGAAATAATTAGCATAAACAAACTCATAGAGTCAGACGCTAGAATATAGATTACCAGGAGGCAGGGTGGTGGTGGAAAATGGAAATTTAATGCTGACATTGCACATTGTTTCTATTTGGAAGACTGGAAAAATTTTTGTAATGAATGGTGGAGATTGTAGCAAAGCATTGTGAAAATAATTAACAGCACTGATATGTATATATAAAGGTGGTTTTACGTTTTAAGTTGTATATATGTTACTACAATAAATATAAAATAATATCCATAGCACTGTACAACACATTGAACCCTATTATATTTATAATATGTAATTATAATAGTATAATTATAAAAATGCTGTTTCATTATTTGCAGCAAATATACCACACTAAAAGCAAGGTGTTAATAATAGGGTAGTTTATGGGATTCCTGTATTTTCTGTATGCTTTTTCTGCAAACTTACAACTACTCTTATAAAAAAAGAAAAAATGTAAGAACACATGCAAATAAATATGCTGATTCCCAAGTATTAATAGTTCATTTCTGAATTTGTGCAACATTTCAAGTGAAGACTCAAAACCAAGTGAAAACAAATTTTTGTCTTTGAACATTTTCTTAATAATACCATTACTTTTAAAATAAGTTTGAATGCATGCTTTAACAATACAAAGATATATACTCATGGGTCAATATTTAATAATGTTAATAATTTTTACTTCCTTATAAAGGATTTTTTAAGTGAGACTGTCTTTTGTTTCTTCCAAGATTGTGTAGCAGTGCAGAATAGAAGTCCTAGTAATAGTTGGTACTTGATTCTTTGGAAGGCACCCCAGTTTTACCCACCATTGCTTTTGCAACATCAGTGAAAATGTCAGCACCATGAAAAGGGCAAGTGTCATTATTACTTATTTTTGTATTTTTATGAAATAAAATTATTATGAGAATTATTGTAAAAATAGATTTGGCCTCAACAGGCTACACTTACATTACCTAGGGAATCCCCAATGGTACATAAGCCATAGACAGAATGGCTAGTTTAAGGTATTCTGTTTAGCACTTGTGCTTTAATACAAGGTATTAAATCTGGAACTGACAAAATATTATAAGAAATAATTTTCTGGGTGTGTAGGTGATCACTCCTTTTTATTTTCTCCTAATACATCCAATAAATAATTATAAAACTGAACCATTAACACTTTGTAGACTTTTATCTATCTGGCTCTCTTCATGAAATCATAAACCCAAGTGAAGAGAAAATTGCATTTCAAATGACAGTATCCGAGCACATTGCCAGGCATTTAGAATATATTTGATAAGCAATTATTTGAATGAATTGATAAATAAATGACTAACAATAGTAGAATAAACATGATTTAGAGTCATTAATCTGCATTCTTTATTTCACCACATTTCAGCTTCTTGATATAGACATCACATCTTTTTATTTTTGAGATGAAAATTTAACAGACTCAAGTATACATAATGACCCTCAAAGATACTTGCTATCTGATGAAAACCAGCATTAATTCCTTAATTCACTCCACTAAAAGCAATTATCTACCAAGAAATCCAAATCAGCATCCATTTATTAGTCATTATTTACTTTAATTTAGATATTCTGGTGGTGTTAAATCTCCTACAATAGCGGCAGGGTTAAAAAATGTGAATGATATCCAGGAAGTTATCTGAAATCTTTCTTAATTTGCAATGTGGTAGATAGTGATAAGCAGATTAATGGATTAATTCAATAGTCAAACATATAAAACATTTTTCCTTCAGCATTAAAGGGGTCAACTTTAGTTTTTTATTTGTAAACTGAATTATCACAGCTAACATTCTAAAGACAGGAAACATGATAAGATAGCATCTAATACTGTAGAATAGTTGAAATGAGATATCCCTTCTTTATTAATGATGGGGGAAATATAGCAATATGTCATAAGTAAGGAAAATGAGTTGCTGTTAATAAGAAAAATGTTAAAATTGGTAATAAAATTAGAAATTTTAAAGAAATTGAAAATCAAATAAATATTCAGAAAAAGCAAATTAAGATATTAATAGATAAAAATAAATATTGAATGCACTGAGTATTTAATGAATGCCAGGTATGTAGAATTTTTTCTCAGCACACTTATACTATATAAAAAATTAAAAGATGTCCCTCACACTGAAAGGAAATGATACCAGATGAAAAAGAGATTTATGAAAAGGAATGAAGAATGCCAGAAATGATAAATTCATAGGTAAAGGTAAAATATCTTTCACATTATTAAAATCTCTTCAAGACAATTCACCTTTTAAATAAATATTAAATAAGTGGAGTGTGGCATTTATAATACACATTGAAAATAAAATAGTTGAAAACAATGACAAAATGGCTGGGAGGAGAGGAAATGGAATAAAAGTATACTATTTTAAGTGAACATTAAATTATGTACTACCTCTTGAATGTAGATTGTGATAAGTAAAACATGTATATCATAAACCTAAAACTGCCATGAAACCACAAAACAAAGGGCCACAAAGAAATGATAAAGTGAATCAAAATTAATGTAAAGACAGAGAAAGATACAAAACAAATAACAGATAGGAAAAATAGAATATTATATTTTAACTCTTACATATCAATAATAACACTAAATATAAATTGTCTAGACATCCCAATTAAAAGGCAAGGATTCTTAAGATAGATAAAAAATGGAAAACCCAAAAATATGTTGCATACAGGAAAAATACATTAAATACAAAAAGAGCATAAATACTAAAACAAAAATAATTGAAAAATATACACCCCCTGAATCAGTCAGGGTGCTCCAGAGAAAGAGAACTAATCATATATAGCTATGGAGAGAGAAATAAAAAGATAAATAGATATAGAGACTTATATATAGACACATAGGTTTATTTTAAATAATTGGCTCATACAAGTGAGGATTGAAATTTTAACATTTGTATGACAGGCCAGCTGGATGGAAACTTAAGATTTTATATTGCAGTCTCAAGACAATCTTTGTAAAACCTGAGTTTTGCTCTTAATTAGGCCTTTCAACTTATTAAATGAACCTATCCACGTTATTGAATCACCTTTATTTAAAGTCAACTGATTTTAGATGTTAACTACATCTACAAAATACCTTAACAACAACACCTAAGTTGTTTCATTGCATACAATTATCACACCATGATAGCATTCAACAACAGAACACAGAAGAGGTTTAATACATACCCGATTAAGTAGACTAGAGAGCAAAATCTATTACAAGATGTAAAATGGTAAATTTATAATGACAAAAGGACAAAGGTATCAATTTATCCAGAAGAAATAACAATTCTAAATATTTCTGAATCTAATAATAGAAGTTTAAAATACATGAAGCAAAAACTGAGAGGATATAAAGGAGATTTACACAATTCCTCAATTATAGTGAGAGATTTCAATATCTTTATCTCACTAATTGATAATACAAGTAGAAGATTTATCAGGAAATATAGACAGTCTTCACATCACACACTTTCAATACACAAGTATTTCAGGTTCCATGGTTTAGTGAAATAATATGAGTTCTTCAACAACTCAGTTCACAGTTAAGTTACTATGACTTTTTAACTGTGAGTTATTTAGTAAACTCAAATTTTACTAATACTAACTCTTGAGTTCACAAATCACTATATGGATAACAGAGGCCCATCATGACCAGTGACAAGTCACATGACTTCTTTCAAAGTCTGTCAGTGACAGGTCATGGTTCCTATGTTTTCAGTTCCTACACTGACAGCAAAGAATGTACATGTATTGCTTCCTTATCGCCCAGTGAAACACATTTGGCAGTTTACAAAAATAAATAGGTAAAGTGGGAGTTGGCAAAGATGTAAGAACAACAAAGAATCAAAAGTTGATTATGCAGGAAGTAGAACTTGACTTTGAAAATGGCAATATTAAGCAAAGATAGAACTAAACTTTGACCTGCATGAAGATACAATATGAAACTTATTGAAAAGCATGACAGATATTAAATAAAAAGGAAATGTCATTTCAACATATTTCAATTTAAATTACTGGAGGGTAGGAAAACCTTTTATGGTTTAAGTGGAATCCAATTACTTCTTTGTACTGATCATCATAATTTTGGCTAGCATTCATAGAGAAGTATCAAATTATTTGCCACATTGAAAGAAAACAGTAATTACAAACAGACCAAAGAAGAACATTTTACTTCCAGTAGAGACTGAGTTCATTAATTCAGAAGTTGACACAAATTGATTAATGTTTAATACCTGGTAAACCTGCTAGGGCAGATAAGGATGCTGCAGTGAACTGTGCTCTAGATTCTAAGGTGTTATAGAAGAAAGAGCTGACCATGAGAATACTGACTTTGCTGCCATTCGAGAGATTCTAGAGACACAACTAAAAGAAGTTAGTGATGGAAAACTTCTTGAAATAAATGAGGAGAGTGATTGTGATAACTGACGTGAGAAAATGTTTAAGGTTTTGGCAAAAAGTTTTAAATGTCGTGGCACAATTGCATTTTTTTTGCCCTTAAGATCTCTTTGCACTACTTCAGCTTGCAAGGTGATTTGTGTGGACTGCACTGAAGTTTAGAGTGAAGACGTGTGTATTAGCAGATATGAACCACATAATTAATCAACCTGAACTAACCAACATCAACAACACAAAACACATCCGGTTCAAGTGCACTCTCAGGATTTACCAGACAGACATATCCCGGGTCATAACACAAGTCTTAACATATTTGAAAGGATTCACATTATTCTAAGTATATTATCTGAGCACAATGGAATTAAATGAGATGTTCCTAACAGAAATAGCTAACATTTTTTCTAATATTAAGAAGCAGTATAGCATATTATGGGACAAAGAAGAAATTAAAAGAGAAATTAGAAAATACGTTGAGGATATGGAGGGCTAGAATGATCATAGAATTCTTGTGGGAATTAAAGATGGTATAACTACTTTGGAACCTTTTGGCAGTTTCTTAAAAAGTGACATGTACATCTCCCTAAGATCTAGCCATTCTGCTCATCAGTGTTAACAGAAGATAAAGAAAATAATAGTAATCATGTGTTCATACAAAGAACCCAAATTCATCAGCAAGTAAATGGATAAACAGATTGTGGTATATCATTTAATTGAAATTGGTCACCAATAAAAAGGTATGAACTGTTGATGGAGAAAACACCACTAATGAATCTCTAAATTATTATCAATGAAAGAAGCCAATAACAGAGCATGTGCTCCATGATTTTATTTACATAAAATTCTAGAAATGGCAAATTAATATATAGTGACAGATAGCAGATTGGGGTGCTTGAGATTGTTGGAAGGTAAATAAATGGGTGAGTGGAGTCGGTAACATAAAGAGATTATCAAGGGGCAGAGGAGCAGAGGGAAACTTCTGAAGATGATGTTTATGTTCACTATCTTGATTGTAGAGATGATTTTATGAAAAAATGTAAAAATGTATCACATTATACACTTTAAATATGTGCAGCTTTTATATGTCTTTTACCCTGCAAAACAGTCTTTAAAAATCAAAATACGCTTAAGATTTTCTGTTTGCTTTATCTTCTACCTTAGGACCACATGCAAGATACTAAGCAACCCAAAAAAGCTATGCTTAACTCTTTGAATATCACATGGAAATTTCACAGGAAAAAAAATGCCTGACATGATTTTTGAAGGGCTGCTAAGCAAAGTTTGTGGTATAGAAAGAATATACAATGTGGTACAGCCCAGAAATGAGGGAAGCCATGGTTAGGTAATGGAAATTTAAAAGTGGGAACTAGACAAAGAATGTGAGAAGACTTGTGTTTATGGAGAACACCCAGAATGGAAAAAAAATCAAAGTAGTAACCAATAACTGGAGATAAATTCTAGATATAATCATTCAGAAAAAGGCAGCAGTTTTTCACTGCTTTCCCTTCACTCCAAGGCTATGGACAGAATATTTTAAAATACTCAAAGACACCAACCTGATGATGATTTTTCATGGAAAACTGAGATATTTCTAGAGAAACTGAAATGTGTCTGTTACTAAAATCGTTGGATTTACCAAGAGGATATGGGTGCTTTAGCAAAATAAGAAAGTACGTCTAAAGACAGGGACCTTAGTTAGCATCATGAAGATTTTTGAGATGCATACTAAACTTGTGAACATTCATCTGGATGTTGCCGGCTGCCTTAGCTTTTCAGGCTGATGTGAGAAATGCCGTGCAGTGTGTTAGCTTAGCAACATGGCTCCTGGTTTCTGCGGCGAGAAGGCTTGCCTCCTTTCAGGTCTGCAGTGCTCTGGATGGCTGTGGTTCTTGGGTTCCTTGGCTTTCCCATCTCAAGAAAACAGCTTCTTCTCTCTCCCTCAGCTTCCAGTGACTTCCAGCTTCTGTCCTCCCAGAGCCTTCTCACTATTCCTGCATTTCTTCTGCTTATGAAGGACTCCAGTAATCTGGAGTAAGACCAAACCTCTTAACAACATAAATGAAAGAATGCTCTTCTTTCACAAAGTGCTAAGACTATGCTGACACAAGGGAAAAATTACAACTAATGCAGCTTATGAATGATATTTACCAGTGAGAAGATATTTCATTTCGAAGGAATAGGGGGCATAAGGGTATGGGATTTTTCCTTTTGGAGTAATGAAAATGTTCTAAAATTGACTGAGGTGATGACAGCACAACTCTATGAGGAAAATGTGAATCACTGAGTGTACACTTTGAATGGATTGTACAAAGCATGGGACTATATGTGAATCCTGTGGTGGATGATGGACTGTGGTTAACAGAATATGAGAATGTTCTCTCATGAATGATAACAAATATACAATATTAATACAAGGTGTTAATAATTGGGTGGGTGGGTGGATAATACACCGAATATAAGATATGGGCTACAGCTAGTAGTAATATTTTTAATTAAAAAAATTTTAAAGTAGTTTTATATTACATAAATGTTGTATAAAAAATATAAGGGATTCCCATATGCTCCACTCTCTCCCCCTCCCATAATTTCCCACATCAACAACATCCCTCATTAGTGTAGTACATCTGTTAAATTGATGAATACAAGTTGAAGCATTGCTACTAATGATGGATTACAGTTTACATTACCATTTACACTCTCTTTCATAGTTTGTAACAAATGATTCACAACAATGCCAGGTATTGGAGGTGGGTAGCTCTATGGGAGCCTTGTAGGATGATAACGTGTGTTTTATTTGTAAGTTCACAACTTTTAATATATATTTATCATTTATGTATGTTCTTATATGAATGATATTCTTCAATAAAATTTTATTTAAAAAATAAAAAAATAAAAATAAGACTCTATCTCATTCAACTTGTCCACAACCTAACTAGGAATAACTTCTTCAAGAGATCCTTTTTATAATGAGTTCAAACTGATAGGAATGCAGACCAAGTTCAAGAACATATCTAATTGGTGTAGATAATTCAATCCACCAAAACTACTGTCAAATCTTTCATCTCTCTGGTAAGATTGCTTCTCTTTTAAATATTTTCATGAATAGAAATGTTCATTACTTTTCTCATTAATACTGGGATGAAAATACTTGTATCATACATTAAAATTTCCTGTAAGAATATAAACATACAATAATATAAATAATATAAAATAAACCTATAATTTAAAAATCTTATATATGCTCTAAGACATATATGTGGATTTTTATAGATTTCCATGTGCATTTGCAAAATATAGTTTTAGTATATGAACTCAGATATGTGTGTGCATATTTGTACAACTTATTAAGAATATTCAGCCAGCCAGAAGAAAAATAAAACAAGTTATCAAAACCATGAAATGACAGACAACTATAGCAATAAAATAAGCACATTTTAATCACGATTGCAGGCTAAGGATAATACTGGGAATCATTAACTGATGAGTCTACTCATTCAAATTTTTTATTGTCTATTTCAAAATCTCATTTGCATGTATTTAATTAAGAAGTAGTATATTTTGTATTAATCTTGAGAGCCCCAAAGAAGAATATTCATATATTAGTGGGCTCCAAGGAAGGGATAAAAAGAAATGTGAAACAAACAGCAACAACAGAAGAAAATTTAAACAAACCCTTTCCTTCAATATCTTACTTGCTCTCATAGTTTGTCTTGGTAGGCAACCTGTTTCCGACAGTATCAGGAAGGGTCACCTAGAGCTCTTGTCTCAACACAGAAGGCTATGTGACCTTGGGATCAGCCTAGGGACAGAGATTGGAGGTGACTAGTTAGATCCATGACTAGTGGGTTGAGAAACCTTGACCAGTTCAATGTTACAGAAACACAGGCACCTGAGAAAACTTCGGGGTATTTGCCTGTAAGCGAAACTCCACATAAAGTGTTCTACCTAAATGAACATTAATTTTTATAATTTAAGCCACTAAAAGTATATAGCTTCTCTAGAACTAGGTGGTTTTCTGTTACTTTGATGTTCCCTGCTTCCAGAATTTTAAAAAAGATCACCATTTTTCAATAGTGAAAAAGTCAGCATATTTTGAGTTTTCCTTGGGTGGAGGTGAATACAAAGTGCATATTCTCAAACAAGTGTAATTTATTTTTATATTACATCGGTTTCAATGATTTTGTTAAAATTCTAATTAGAGAATGTGCTATTTCCCAATAAATTTTTTAAGTTCTTTCCAATCATTATCTGACTATAAAATGGGATGCCATTCAATATCTGTATTGGCATAAGCTTGTTAAATTTTCAGATCATTTATTCACATATAGTAAATGAGGGATCAAGGTTGAATCCTACCAGATGTCTTAAAACTAAATTATTTATTATGTATTTATATATTCCCTGGGATTGATAATGGCAGGCATTAAACTTTTTAATGTATTACACTACATGAACAAGTGATAAGGTCGTGACTCAGAGCTGTTATAATCGTGTTATCAACAACAGTGATTCCCTGGATTAACTAAGGGGTAGTCTTAAATTTTTTGTGAATATATGCCATACAGATGGACACAAATGTTGGCATCTTATTTACTTTGTTACTGGTGCTGTTTGACATCCTACCCCATCAAACCTTGCTTTCTCCTTTATTCCACCTTTCTGACCGTGATGAACCCACTCTGCACTTACATGGCATTGCTCATACTTCTCCAAATATGTGGAATTCTCTTATCTCAGTTGATGGTTCCAAATCTATTCATACTTCAATCCCAACACAAACCTGGCCTCCCATATGAAGCCTTCACCAGTTCTGCTGGTATAGACTTGATTCCGTTCCATGTCTGTATGTTTATAGTGCATGGCATTTGCTTATAAACCCACTGTAATTCTCATTACAATTTTATTCTTTTCTGAAACACATAGTTAACTTTAGATTTAAAATTACATAAAATTTGCTGTAAATAAAAAAAGATGCTTTTAATAAAGTTTATTTTTCTTTCTTATTTTGTTCCTTGTGTCAAAGGAAACTAGTTGTTTGTTTGTATTTCATAAATCCAGACTTTAAATTGCTAGGTCCTGGAGTAAGACAAAAAGAGGAAGAAAAAAATCCTAGCCTGATATTTGTTGATTCAACCAAACTTTAGTGAGTATATATTCCAACTGCTTTCACATACTATTTACTTTTTAAAATCCTCACAAACCTATTAAACCTTTGATCTCCAGTTTCCAGAGGACAGACACATGACCTTAAAAGATGTGGCTAAGGTTACTCAGCTGGGAAGTGAAAGAGGGAATATTCAAAGAGATCTTCAGTAAATCACAACTGGCCTCACAACACGTCACCATGGAGTAATGAATGAGATTCGCCATTGTAGGACTACTGTGTCCAACTATCATATCATCCTTTTATGGGTAAAATGGAGGGTTTTGTTTATTTGATTGTGTTTACCTTATCTCAAAACTAGCATTTGCTAAGAGGGAAAAAAAAACAGTTTTTCCTACTCAAGTAATGTACAATCTTTCCCACATACATATATAAGTAAACTGTAATACTTAAACATATTTCCCTAGAACATATCTAGGAGAACTCCCTGTCCTCTCGTCTGGATTTCCTGAAGTCAATATCATTTGATAATATGTGCTATGACAGAACATAAAGAGTTAAAGCATGTCCTGCTATTCCAATTTGTTTTTATCAAATCTTTATTTATACATGCCATGTTTAATCACTGTCCAACTGGAAATTAGTTACATATATTCAAGTGAGGCTTTCAGGTTTCTCTAGGGAGTAATTATCAATAGTCTCTAAGTTACTACCTTAAAGGAATTCAAAGTTATAATCCCAAACAAGCTAGGTAAATTGGTAAGTATGAAGGTATTTTTCTGGTGAGAAATAGTTATGTTTGACACAGCATTCCCCACGGCATCTTATCATGCTGTAAAAGCATAAATATGTTTACAAGTGCCTCTGACAATTTAGCCAAAGTTGAGCTAAGAAAACAAGAGTGTAAAAGCTAGAATTAGTTATAAATTCCATGGACCAATTGCACATTAACATGGGATAAATTCACACTAAAATTGAGTGCCTATTTATCATGTGAATTCCATAAGATATGGGTTCTCCCTGAAGCACCAGACTCTGAGTGCAGAAACCATGGAAGAAAATGAACATGATGGGATGACTGTTCCTCCCAGCACCAACAAGGAAACTGAAAAGAAAAGGTCTGTTTTTGAGCTTTTTTAAATTGTGTCTTTTAAAACTGTATATGGTTTTGTCAATAATTCCTGGGTCATAACCATCTTTATCCTGAACTGAGATTTAAAACCGGTTTGTTCTAAATTTTTAGCCTCATGAAATACTTAAGCCATTACAAATCCTTCCATTAAGTTAGAAATTAGCTTCTCCATTGATGGGGCAACCTCGTGAAATGCAGGAATTTTGTAACTACAAATTATATTGAATACAGAGCCCCTTAAAAGCAGATAAACCTCTCTGGAGAACTCAAAATCTTTCAGTGATTAAGGAGATGAAGGAAGATTTAAAATTTTCAGTTTAATAGCAGGAAGAAATCACAGGACTAGAAAAATATCCCAGTAACCCCAAAATTCATAATTCTGAACATTTCAGTAAAACTCTGTACAAGTGCATCATCCTGGGGATCAAACAAATATACCAGGCAAATTAGGATATGATTCTAAATAGACTAAGCACTAACTTATTCACATAATGAGGATTATATGTATAAATACTGCAAGTGTACAATCCATACAATTCATGTTTCTGAAATTAATTACATGAATTGGCCATGTCCAAATTCAGTCTTTGATCTCCACTGGATAGCAAATGATAATATGTTTTCTAAGGAATCACAAATGCACATGAGTGGAATAAAAATAGCAGTTGTTGCTATATTGACATTCCAGCCAATTACATGGGAAATCATTTGCCTATTTAATACAACCACTGGAATCCAATCATCTTACCCCTCAAACCTCTAGAGCTCATTTTATTTGCTTTAGTGTTCCCTGAAACTCCCTTTCTTTTGTTTCATTTTCATATCAAAGTTTCCAAAAGATACATTCTTTTCTGTGCATGTTAAAGTGTAAAGGGGATTTGGCAAAATACAATGGCTTGGCCTGATTCTAGTTTATTTTTTATTTTTAAATGAAGCAGAACAGGGCTTCGAAAATGTAACTACTATTTGCTAAATGTCACCCACTTTCAGAGGATCTTTGAACATTTGGCAGCTGACATGAAAAGCATATTGGTCCTCAGAGATAAAACAAAAGAAGCAAATTATATGCAAAAGGTAACAAAGAAAGAATTTATGCTTCCATATTTTGGTAAGGAAAGAACAGATGGGTTGTGGAAAACTCTGGAAATGTGAAAATGCTGTGCTATTTAATAGATTAGGAAGAATCAGAAGAGACGGAGGTAATGATGTAAAAAGGGACTTCTAATATCGAAGCTTATCAAACCATATACTTCTTCAAATTCTTCATAATTATGATAGTATAACAAATTTCATAGGGTAAATAAGAGGGAAAAATAACTGTCTGAAGGTTCTGTATCGGGGATCCTCCCTTTAAAGAGCTTATGTTAAAAAGCTGAGTCTCTAGCTGCCCTGGATTTACCTGACCATACTCTATGGCATTTTGCACCTTGTATGCCTTCCTTAAAATAGCCTAAATACACAGCATTACTCAGCTGGCGCTTTGCAGGTTTATAGGGGCCTGTTGACAACTGGAAAGTCTGCCCAGCAAAAACTGCATTGAGAGCTAGAAAAAAGAGAAATCCTCTCAGTACATTTCCTCCCTAGAGGCTTTTATCAAAATCTGCACTTGGCAGTTAATATCCACCCAACGCTGAATCAATCTGAGAACTGTATAATCTTTAACAAAAAGTATTATACATTCCCCACAATAACCAAAGGGTTTTATTCTTTCCCTTGGAACTGGAAGAATAAGAAAATAAAAAGTAGGGGAAAGAGTTCCATGGAATCATGCAAATGCCTTTTATGTCTAATTTCATGGTATTTTTACTCATTTTACTGCTCAGTAGTGCTGTGGTGGCAATACGTCATGCATACCCTAATCCTCTTCCTCATAGGGTTAGCCAATCATTCATCAATCGTGCATATTGAATACTGGGAAAGAGTTTGAACTCACTTGGCATATTCATAATGGTTTTAATCAAGTCACTTCTTACAAAACTGTATAGATGTGATGACGTTTTTCCTTCTTACCTGGTAGCAGCTGTTTAGCCCACAAAATTTAAATAGTGAAGAAAAAAATTCTTAGCTTTGGCTACAGCTTCATGTTAAGTTCAGTTAAGTGGCCATGAGCTACACTGGACAACACAATCCTGAGGAGCAGTGACTGACAGCAGCTGATGACGACATGGACTCCCCATCTGCCATGCCTTTTAATAGAATGTGGACAAAGAAGGTGTGCTGAAAAATTGTGCTAAAACTCTGGTAAAATGCCATAACTTCCAATGGAAAGGTTTTATCTCTAAGAGGCCCTTTAGCAGAAATTTTCAACAGTGAGCATTTGGAGAGAGACTTCCTGGATCTGCTGCCTCCTCATCATGTGTGGAGGAAATTTTTTAACCTTTCTGTGCCGATGTCACCCTCTATAAAAAAGACAAATAGAAGTACCTTTGTTTTGGGTCAATATAAGGACTAAGTGGGTTAACATATAAAATGGTTATACTGCAGTCTGGGGCCTATTGAGCAAAATGTAAACATTAGTTAAATAAAGAAATAAATTTGTTAAAGATGGGATTTTCCAAAGAAAAACAACAAATTGGTGTGCATGTGTGTGTGTATCAAGTTTAACCATAAAAAATAGGATTATTGTGAGAAAGTGTATTTCCAATACAAGATATAATAATTTGTAAAATGATTCAGTCAGAGACAATGGCATTTAGTAGTGCGTGCCCTGGAAGAAGCACTTATTTCATTCTTTAGATCTGCAAAATGGTCATAAAAATACCTATTTTCTAGGCTTATTGAAAGCGTAAGACCAACATTTATGAAACATCTGACCCACTCGAAGTTCTTAATGGATGACCATCATGTTTTTGCTGAATAGGTCTTAGCTTACAATTAAAATATGGATAGTAAATCACATTTTGGAATTTAGGTGGGTGATGGATGGCATTTCTTTTCAGAAACCCATGTGTAATACAATAATTATTGACTACTTACATGGACCAGTTACCTTACTAAGTACTTTGGAAGTCTTGCTTCATTTGATATGGAAAGAAACCCCAAAGATAGGTACTCTGATGAGCTACATTGTACATGTGAGGAAACGGGGGTAAAAAAGGTTAAGTAACTTGTGAAGGTTTCACATCCTGTGGGAAGAAGGATGGCAGATGAGTGCCCCCTCTGGGCTCCCGAGCACTGCTCACGGGGCTGCCTTAGCAGAAGTGAGGGAGGCAGGGGGCGCAGCGCTCAAACAGCTCTCCTTTAAACCAGTGACTCCAGCCCAGGACTGCCAACCGCAGGCATCATTCCAAAGTGTCTGTGAGGGAGGAAGAACCCTGACATCTTGGTGACTGCCAGACCCCGTTAATTGGTTCATGTAGATTTGACCAAACCTTTCACAAATGACTCAGTTCAGAATTCTAATATTACAAAATTAATTGGCTCTGCTCAGTTTGAGGTGTAGCATCATCCTGAGGGAGTTTGCGCTGTGCTCTGAATTTAAAACAAACAGAAAAAATTCACCCTAGAATCTGGAAATCTGCCAACTTTGTGTGAAAATGAAACATGAAATTGTGTGTTTCTAAAACTGTTGAGTTTTCTCCTCAATAATTTACTCTGATAATGTTAGGCACAATTAGGGACCCTTCATTCCTGTAATTCCCAATCTATTTGTCTATAAAGATGTATCTTCCCCTATGCTATGTAATAGTGACAAATGCCCTTTCTAACATTTTATGTTTTCTCTTATTTATAACACTGTGCAGTACTATTGGCCATATGTCAAGGAATTTTTCTCCAATACCATTGCAGAATTGATAATGAATTTGTATAGATTAACCTGAAAACTTTATAAGATAAAAGTAAATATTCTGCTGAGAATGGGGAAGTAATCTGGAATAGATGATATCAGTAATTTCAGCTAATTCTATTAGTCACTCTTAGGTGGCTATTCCAACATCAACTTTTTCAAATTTTTACATGATGGGGGCAAAAGCTATTTAGATAGACATAGAAAGTTGACATTAGGGCACTATGTGTGACAAGTTATGAGCGGGCCACAAAGGGAGTAGCTATTTTCACTGGCCATAAGGAAGATGGGCCAAACAGCATCATGTTTCTTAGCATGCGAGTAACTTATTTCCTTTGTCTGCTGTTAAATTTCTAGAAATACGATACCGTGTTCTTACTGGAGATGAGGATCAAAAAGTGGTCCATTTCTTTATGAATTAAGTATTCTTCCTGTGCAGTGAAGCCTGTGGTAAAGGATGTGGAGAGTTTTCACTGTGGATGCACTCACAAAAAGGAGCGTTCAGCTCAACACCGAGAAGAGTTGTGCTGCCAAAAACACGGAGGCTTGGCTGTGCCCTGTGTGAAACCAAGAGTGTTGTCCGTGGATTGGGTGCAGCTGCTCAGAGGTGCTAGGAATTAAAGGAGAACAAGCACTTGGATGTGACCCCACTGGGCTTGTTGTTCTGATTACATCACCCAAATCAAAGAAGACCTGCATTTATGAAGCCTATTAGGGAATAACTCATCTACCGTATATACATACATGTTAATTTTAAACAGAACTATTTGAGACTGTATTCCTTTAACAGAAACTTCCTCTGATAGCCTACTCATCCACTACATGCACCCACACAGATATTAAGGAACATACCAGCAGTTGAGTTTCACACATAAATTAATTATTATTAAAAGAATTGACAAATAGGCCAAACACATTTTTCAGTTCAATCAAGAGGATGAATCCATTGATTCTAATGTGGGTGTTTGCACTGATTTTACTTTTACAATATCTATACATTTGCTATCATTTTTGGGTTATTCCTCCTCCAAGAGTGGCTGAAGCTGCTGACATGGGTATTTTTCAGAATTTAGGCCTTTGTTAATTACATTTATTCTTTGACTTAAGCTCTCACACAATTGTACATGTTGTCATTAAGGCAAAATTTCAGCAGTAAAAGGAAAAAAATTCAACTTGCCATTTTTCACTAACATTACCTCAGAATATTTTAATTAAAAATATTCTCTTGCCTCTGTTAGTAACTCTCAGCCACATTTCTTTAGAGAGAATGGTTTGCTTGCTGTAGCAGTTTGATATGTTTATGAATTCCAAAAATAGATATTGGATTGTGTTTTTAATCTGGTCTGTACCTGGGCATGATTAAGTTATGATTAGGGCTTTGATTGGGTCATGTTATTAGGGTGTTGAGTCCATGCCCCTTTGTGGGTGGGGACTCACAGATAAAAGACATGGCAAAGGACAGAGTTGAGGGTTTTTGATGTTGGAGTTTGATGCTGAAGCTTTAAGCTGGAGCCCAGGGAAGTAAGCTCACAGAGGAAAGAGATTCCAGTCCTAGGAGGAGAGGAACCCTGAGTCCAGGAAGAAGAAAGCCCTGGGTAGAAAGGAACCTTGAACCTGGAGAGCAGCAAGACCCTGTAAGAGAGGAACCCAGGAAGCCTGAACCCTCACAGCAGTCAGCAGCCATCTTGCTCCAACACATAGAAGTAGACTTTGGGGAGGGAAGTAACTTATGCTTTATGGCCTGGTAACTGCAAGCTCCTACCCCAAATAAATATCCTTTATAAAAACCAACCAATTTCTGGTATTTTGCATCAACACCCCTTTTCTGACTAATAAATTTGCTTTTCTGATACTAGAACTTGAAATGAAATTATAGTAATTTTTGTGACTTGCATTTAACACTGCCACACAACTAGCTTTTATTACCACCTAGATTTTCTCTCTTCATGAAAGTTTATCTCATTCACCTTAAGTCAGTATTCTATAAGGAGATGTCTTCCAGATTGCTTTGTCCTGCCAGCTTGTGGTGGGCTTGTGATGGAGTCCTCCGTACTGCAATGGACAGAGCAGCTAATCAGCATTTGGAGGCTTTCAGCAGAAAGATTGACCCAAAATATGGCAGAATACTGGGGTCTATACCAGGGTATCCAAAGATAGCTGAAAACCAGTGAAAAAGTCAGTGACTGTGGCAACAAGCTTCTGTACCAGATAATGACATGCCAAGTAAATAGAGAACACAATCAAGAGGGGAGCACATCTTCTGGAAATGACCAGAGAGCAGCATCTGCACTCAGAAGTGGAATGGGACATGCTAACCTCTTCTCACACCAGCCTCACTACATTTTGCTCCTTTATAAATATAACAGGTATTTTAGAATGCTCACGTCTCATCTCATTTTACTTTTCTTTAAGTGCATTAAAAAAAATAAACTCTAGCTAACAGACAACTATTGTGACATAGGTTTTATTTCATTAAAATGTAAACAGGACCAAATGAGGGTAACATTCTTCCGAGGCATGGTTCTAGTTTCTATAGCAGGGAATTAACAAGTTATTGTTGATATCCTTGGTGTGAAAAAACTCAGCTCAAGAACTGCTTCTTCTCAAGCGGGTGTTTCAGTGTATAAAATACAGAATCACATCTCATGGCCATATACCAATATAACTCTTTTTTTGTTGGACAGTTGTAAGGATAATAATGCCAGGCAAAGACAGCTGCTGAGCTGTTTTCCTTAAAAGCTCACCCACCCCTGGTTTAGGCCATGGAGACTGAATTTGTTGCCTGTAACATACACAGATAACTATTTCTGGTCAGGATGATGTCCTCAGGAGGGCTGCTGTGCTGCTACCCACTGGAGTCCCATGTCTGCCGGTCTGAATATTGTGTCTCATCAGCCTCTTAACTCTCTTCATAAAATATTCAATCGAATATCTGTGATTCTATGCTAATGCCAGACTTCTCCACTAAATTGCAGGCTCTATGAGAATAGGTACCACGATTGGCTTATTCCTCACAGCAGCCCCATAATTTTCAGGGGGCCAGACGTCTATCGGAATTTAAAGGAAAATATGTTATCTGACTAATGCACTAATACATAAGAGAAATTCTTTGTCTTGGGTAATTGCAAAAATTACACAAGGATTTGTTGAGAATGACTATATCCCACCCACTTTAATAAAAACCATATTCAATTCATTGTGGTGTTTATATTGAAAATACCACAAAGAATGGAAAGTTTGATTCAGATATCAGTGGCCAGGTCATCCTCATCAAGGAAATGGTGAGGTAGTGGTTTTGAATTATTCTCTTTGGATCTCTTTCTGTGTGTCCTCCCTGTTTCCTATGACCCACAGTTGTGGAGTCTTATTTATTACAGACACGTATTATCAGCTACAGAGGACACTTGAAAATTGCTAACATACTCAGTAAATTATACAGGCTTCAAGTACTACAATTGACTTTGGTGTTGGATATTTTTTTCCATTCCTATAAAATATTCTTGAGCTCTTTTCTGGGATGCAGATAAGTTACTTGAATACACTTTGATCCTTTTGGTCCTGTTTTTAAGATTTGTTAGGTAGAACGTCAGTTTGCAGTCTATTGGTAATTGTTCTCCACTATTTAGGTGCAACGTCTGAATCAAGAGGCTTCACTAGCCTGGGAGGTGGTAGTGGGCGCTGCACTCAGTGCTGTGTGTGAGGTGGCCACTGCTATCTTTGATCCCTCAGGTGGTTCTTTTCTTGGAGAGTTTCATCATGTGCATGTGTTCATCAGACCAAGCCTTTTTTAAGCACCAAGTATGGTAAAATGTCCCAAAGGGGGCTGAAAAGTGTCCACTAAAATCTGTGATTCACTTTTTCCAAAATGTTAGACTTATAGCCATTGCTGCTTCTGTGGCTCTGATATTTTTAAAGAAGTGATTTTTTACTTTATCTGGTTTATATAATTCTTTTATGTAGGAACATTGTTTGGCCATAGATTATTCTGTTTTCTCTAAAATACTCTATCTGCAGAAATTCATATGATTCATAATTTGTAAAACTTATTGATAGATAATAAATGTATATGATTTACAGATGATATAGTCTCAAATTTATTTTATAGATTGTGTGGGCAATATAAAATTTTGTTTAACCAGGGCTTTTGCAGTAGCCAGATAAGAAATAGCTTTTGATTTGACCAGAGAAATAAAAGTGAAGGTCATAAAAATCAAGGAATTTAGAAGATATTTTGAAGAGAGAGATAACAGGACTAGTTCATGGATTGATCTGGGCCCAGAATAATAAAAGCAACATTCTGGTTTGAGTCTAGGCAACCGGGTTGATGGCTATGCCAATAATAAAATATAAAATATTATGGGAAGAATTGGGTGGAATATATGTTCTTACAAGAATTCCTTTAATAGCTGCAAATTTTAGACATTACCTAAAAATATTTTTCTGTTAATTTTAACACTGTGGATATGTTAATATACTTTATCAGTACTGTCCTAGTTTCCTATCTGCTAAAAGGAATATCATGCAATGGGTTGGTATTTTAGTTTCCTAGGCTGCTTAAGCAAGTACCATGAAATGGGTTGGTTTAAGCGATGGTCATTTATTAGCTTTTGGTTTTAGGTTAAAAGAAAGTCCAAATCAGGGCATTCTCAAGGCGATGCTTTCTTCCTGAAGGCTATGGTGTTCTGGGGCTGGCTGCCTGCTTCCTTGGCTCCTGTGTCACTTGGCAAGGCACATGGCGGTATCTCCTGGTCTCTCCTTTCTCATCTGGGTGCCTCTAATGTGGTTCTTGCCTCCTTTGGCTTTCTCTCTCTCTGAACTTCATTCTCTTATAAAGAACTCTAGTAACAAGATAAGACCCATCCTGATTGAGGTGGGCCACACCTTACCTGATGTATCCTCATCAAAAGGTCCTACTTACAATGGGTTCAGAACTGGAATGGATTAAATTTAAGAAAACGTTTTTCTGGAGTACATACAGCCTCTCACCACCACAGTTGCCTTAAAGAATGAGAATTTATTAGCTCATGGCTTTGAAGCTAGGAGAAGCCCCAAATCGAGGCATGAGCAAGAGGAGGCTTTTGCCTTAACAACTGTGGTATTCTGGGACTGCCTCTAGGTGACCTTGGTCATTGGCTTTTTCTTAGACCTTAGATTCTCCACACATGGCAGCATCTTCCTCTTTCTCTTCCAGGTTTTATTGACTTCACCTTCTTTTTGTTCCCCATGGCTGCTTCTTCTCTGTCCAATTTCCTTTGCATATAAGGACTTCTGCCATATTGGATTGAGGCCCAGCCTGATTCAGCTGGCCACACCTTAACAAGAAAAGACCTCATCAAAAGGTCCCACGTACAATGGGCTTACACCCACAGGACCAGGGTTAAGACCCGAACTCACCTTTTGTGGGGGACATGATTCAATCCACAATTACCTAAAACATGATATAGGAAATATTACCTCCATTTTCAGAAGAAAAGGTTTGATATGGGATATATTAAGTAACTTTCTCTAAGTTACATAGGAAATAAGTGGTAGAGCTAATATGATAGCCTAGCTCCTAATTCTAATATATATCACAGAAGTGGAAAATGTTAACTAAACAGTTGGATAAATATGTCTGCTTCCCAAGGGAGTAGTCAGGGTTGGAGACATAGATTTGAAAATCATGAGTGCATATATGAGAATTAAATCCATGAGATAGGATCAGACCAGTAAGGAAGAAAAGTATAAAAGAATTTGTTGTACAATGTTAACTTCTTAGTATGTAAAAAAACATTGAGTTCTGCTATCTGGATCTTCCAATGGGATATTCATCTCCATTTTATTGTGTATTTCATCTCTTTCATATATTACCATCTATTGTTCCTTAAATTAAAAATCTATGCAGGAAAGAAGTGACTATGTAAGATAGGGAAAAGTGAAAAAAAAAGAAAAAAGAACACTGAATGCATAGGATTTTAGCCTCAAGCATAAATGAAAGGGTAAAATACACTCATTATGCTATCCCATCAGCAAGAGTCAGGCAGTCATTTGAGCTCAGGGTTGTTGTGTACTAGTAGTAAAAGTCATTCAATTGTGTATGCTTGTCATTAGAAATTAAATTTTTAATCTCTGTTTCTAAACACAGCACTAAATATTAATTTTACTTGTATTAGTTATGAGTTATACCACTATGTCCTTATAATACCTATTACAAACTTTCATGTCTCTTTGCAAGTTCTCTGTACATCTCTCGCTCCCTGTCCCAGCAGATAACTTTCCCTATAAATTCAGTTTAAAACTTAGGTAAAATTTTCCAATTCCTGATCCTCTAGTCTATTTCCTACTGCCTTTTCCACCTAAATTGAATCTTTTAATTTTATTAATATTCCCTAGTTTATGCTCAATAACATTGATTCATCTATTAATCCATTGTCAATTTGTTTTTTCCAGTAGTTCATGCTTCTCTGTTTTCCCTCAGTATATACTGGAATTTCTTACAACTGGTAAATGGGAGAGCATATAACAAAAGAAAAACCTCCCTCAATACAACAACTCCTTCTTTTTACCAGTCTTTCTTATTGTATTTCTCACTTCAACAGTCAAGCTTCTTGAAAAAGTAGTTTATAAATTTTTTTCAGTTTACTTATTTTCTTACCTTCACACATCAAACATCAATTTATTCCCTCTTAAAATGTGCATGGCATTTCCCCCAGCTGCAGGTATAATCTATATTTTCTTTCTCTTGAATCTGGGCTGGCTTTAGGACTTGATTAACCAATTGAATGCTAAGAGTATGTTGGCATTTTCAGGGTAGTATATAAGGAACCTTGCAGTTTCCAGCGAGGCTTGTGGGAACACTTCTGTGTGGAGCTAGCTACCATGTCTGAAGCCAGACAACCCTGAGACTTTTAGGCTGTGACAAGCCAAACCACTTGGAGAGGCCATGAAGGATAAGAGGCTATGCCCAGAGAAAGAGGGTGGTCAGAAGGGCCAGGCATGTGAGTGAGGTGGCCAGCTAGAAGATCCACCAGATCCAGCTACCTCTAAATGAACAAAAAACAAAGTGCACAGCAGAGTACTCCTCAAATCCTGACCTCAAACTCTTGAGCAAGTTTCCTAAAGTGTTCCAGGTGACTTAACATTTAAATGTAAATCAGACTGACTTCTCTTCAAACTGCACTTAAATGTAACAAACAAACCAAAAGAAGGTTGTTTGTCCTAACTTAATGTGAGTAGCTAGTTAAGGTCTTTGGAAAATTTTCTGAATCCAGGAAGCACATTTCCAGTTGTAAAAAAGGAGACAATTATAAATAAGATCTAGTCAGGGAATGTGAACAATTCAAGGTAAAAAAACAGGAACAAATATAAGACTCCTAATAGTTGCCCAAAAGCTTCATGGACACAAACCAAGAGGAAACCTAAAAGGGTGGCCAAAATTGAGGTGAACACTCTGGAACCCAGCTATCTTCAAAAAATGTGGGAGTTTGTGAAAGGCATTGATGACAATAAGAGACTTGTAAGTAAAGCAAGAGTTTTACAGATAGTTGCTTTTTGGGAAGGCAAACAGCCAAATTCCAGGAATGAAATGATTGAAGTTTACAGGTGGAGCTAATTAAGAACACCTGGTTGGAATAGACACTAAGAAGCTAGAGAGGGAAGGTAGTTTCTGACACCTGCATTTAGTTCTGTGGACATTTTAGAATTTTATAAACCACTATCAAGGATGTGAGGCATACACTGAGGCCGTGTTTTAGCGGACTGTCCCACTTACATTAGTATATCATTAAAATAAGTAATTTTCATAGTAAATCTACTTCTTTGTTACACGCTATTTCCAAAATGTTTAGACTATGTTTTAAAGCGAAGTACAACTGACAATTTTGCTAAAACCCTTTCTCTGTGTTTTAAAGATTTTTTGAGATTTCTACTCATAAAAAACACCTGGAGTTGTAAATTGTTAGCATGTTATAAAATGTACTTGTTTCACTGCAGTTCCTTTTGCTAATTGTCCACCAAGGGCTGATGGAAGCCTTTGGAAACTTTTCTGCAATTCAGCAGTTAAGCAAGATTTCCCACAGGCTCGGCCAAAAGGGGTCCCCTGCCTTCAACACCAAAATCCATATTGACAACTTGCCATCGGCCTCAGGGCTAAACCTAAATAGCAGAGCTTCATTCCCCAAAATAAATTAATGCAATCTAAACTTGGCTTAAAATGACTGAACTTTTAACACATTTTTAGAAATTCTTATTACAAAGTGAGTGGCTTTGATTATGTACTCTTGTCAGGTTTTCTTGTACTTAGGAACTATCCAAGTAAAGCTTCTGTTGAGATACTGACAACCCAACTCTCCCTTACCCTGACACATAAGACTCTTCAAATTCTGATCACTACCTCCTTGTCCAGACACATCCCACGCTTCCCTACACACGTCAAAACTGAAGGACCTATATGCCTTGAGAGTATATAAATAAGCATATGTGTGCATGTCTACCTGATTACACACCAGTGTGTCCATTTGAAATGCTCTCTCCTCACTAGTACATCTGTGAGCCTCCCGTAATGTAATAATTAGACCAAAAGCTGTAAAGAAACAAATATTTAGGCAACACATTCCACGTGAGGATGTTATGTACTTCTAATAGTTTGCCCCACTTCAATCCTTCAGAACCACCTTGAGGTAGATATTTTTTTCCATCACGTCTGAGGAAGTGGGGGCTTAGGGCAATTAAGGAACTACTCAGGGTTAGACATACACTAAGTAACAGAACTGGAACATGAATCCAACCTGACTTTTTGCCATAGCTTCCCAACATTCTTTATCATTTTCTACAGTCTTCATTTAATGCTAATAGCAACGAAATAGGTTTAAACAGAATGGAAGTCCAATCTTGATATAACTGCACCATTCTCATTTTCACAATTTAGATTCTTATGTCAGACAAAGATAAAAATTCAATTTGCCTTGAATTCTTGCAAGAGTTGAGTCATTTTCATATGTGAAGAGTACTTTCCTAAAATAAGAAACAAGTGCCCATTCCTTTTGTGACTCTTTTCTGGTGTCCCAGACTTGCTAATTAGCTCTACCAAGTCTTGTGACATTTTCTTCTCACAGGGCCACAATGACTCATAAACAAAATTCTCTGATTAAAATGGTGATGCATGGAAGGACAGACATTAATGAAATATTTTTTTTTCAAAATAACTGAATACTGTAATTCTATCTGCATTAATCTTCTAGTGCTATTATCTTTAGAAGGAATCACCTGTCATGGCACATGTATTAAAATTGGCTCTTTTACTGTAATCCACATTCACCTGTAACATTGCTCATGCAGTAAACATTGGATAGAGGCATCAAAAGTTAAACATATCCACTAAATTATACATATTTTGTTGGCAAGAACAAAAATAATAGGGGCTGCTATTTATCAGATATTTTCAATATGCCAGTATTGACGGTGTATGTGTGCCTTCTAATTTTATTCTTACAATATACCTAATTTATTTTAGCAAGTAAGGAAAAGGAAAAAATAAATAAAACAGGAGTTAAGTAATTAGTCAAAGGCTATAGGATTCTAAGTTACATGGCTGAATTAAAACCTAGTTTCTCCTGACTCTAAACATATGGTAATTATATTGCCACCTTTCTGAAAATTGCATAAGCCTCTTTCTTCTTAGGCGATTGATCAAAGTGCAGATTTCCTCTAGGTAGTTATCATGGAAGGTAACTCGACTATGTCTGTTAGAACAGTAATTTCCAAAGCTTGGTCTTCTGACCCCTAGGCATCCCAGAAATCCTTAAAGGGAGCCTGAAATGTCAGTGAAATTTTCTTAATAATACTAGGACATTTTTGGCCTTTTTCACTGCGCTGACATTTGCAAGGATGGTATACAAGCAATTGCAGTAAAACTGTTGGTGTCTTAGCATGAATCAAGGCACTAGAATCAAGTTATTATTTTCATATCCCTCACTTCTGTGTACTTGCAATAAAAATAAACAAATACAAGCAAAACCAGTTTTGCCTAAGAATGTTCTTGGTAAAGCAGGAAAAATGTATAAATTTCATTAGTTATCAATCCATGAGCACACATTTTTAAACATCCATTGTGACAAAATGGAAGTATGTGTAAAGCACTTCTGCTGTATACCAGAGTACAAGGTTATATCCAGGAAAAGCACGTGCAGCACGATTGCTATGAGTTGTGGGATGATCTAGTAGCTTTATTCATAGAACAACATTTTTATTTAAAAGAATAACTTAGAGACCATGGAATCTCAGAACAAGTTATCTGGAAGCTATGTTCTTAAAAGAAATCAGGTGAACCTGTCATTTTAAGGGAAACAACTGACAATATTTGTGGCTAATTGATGAGATTCAGGCTTTTGAGAAAATTATAATTTTGGAAAATTTGTTTTTGCCATCATGAGTTTAATAGTTTCCTGAGAGAGGCCATTTGTTTTAAAGTAAGAGCACAAAAAACTAATTGATGAGGTTTCAGATTTCATGTTTTAACTAACCATTAGAAACCGTTATTTAAGGAAAGTTGAATGTTGGTGTAGTATCAAAGAAAAATATTCATCATGATCTGGAAAGTTTGTCAAAATATTCCTTTCTTTTCCAAATACATATCTGATTGAAACTTGATTTTCTTCATGTACTTCAATCAAGGCAGCATAGTAAAATAGATTGAAAGAAGAAGCAGATATGAGAATCCAGGTATTTTCTATTGAATCAGACATTAAAGACCTTTGTAAGGATATAAAAAATCATTGTCACTCTTACCACTAATTTTTTGGAAAATATAATATTTTAAGATATTAAACATACATGTATTTTGACAGACTGTGTATTTTACCATTTTTAATTAATATTTTCAGATAAGTTGTAGATGTACAGAAATGTACTACATAAAATATATAAAACAAAAGGTTCCAATATATCAACCATCCTATTATTAACACCTTGTGTTAGAGAGGTACATTTGTTATAATTAATGGATGGACGTTTTTAGAGATGTATTATTAACTCTAGTCCATTGTTTACAATAGGGCTCACTGTGTTATTCAAGTTGGGTAGGGCCTGTCCCCTGCGCTCAGGGGGCCACGGGAAGTCTGTGGCATGGGGCCCATCGGCGTGGCTCAAGGCAAGGCAGGGAAAGGCGAGAAGGGGCAGGCCCTGTGTGCACGGTTCCAGGGCACGGGCCAGAGGCAGGGCCCGCCGGACGCCGACAGGTCTAGCGGGCCTGGGCTCTTGGGCCCAGGCGCAGTGGGCGCGGGGCCCTGCGTGCACCAGCCAGGTGTGGGTTGGTGCGGGGCTGCGAGCTCCAAGGAAGGGCTGGGTGGCCGCCGCCTGCGTGGCGGCCTGCGTGGCTGCGCCGCCAGGGAAGGGCGCGCGCGGTTTGGGGTTGGGGCCGGGGGCCGAGGGCCTGCATACCTGGCCCTGAGGGCTGCGGGGAGCCGGGCTCGGGGCGGGCAAAAGGAGCGCGACCGAGAGGGAGGGGACGGCGCGTGGCAAGAGCCAGAGCACCCAGTATTCCCAGGCGGTCTCCCATCCAAGGACTAAGCAGGCACGACCCTGCTTAGCTTCCAAGATCAGACGAGATCGGGCGCGTTCAGGGTGCTACGGGCGTCGACGCCGGCTGCCGCCCCCTGCAGCCTCAAGAGCCCGCTGCGGGCCGCCGCGCAGTCAGCCGCCAGCCTTCCGCTCCCGCCCCGCCCCCGGAGGCTGAGGGCGGCCGCCTCCGGGACCGGCCTTTCAGCCCGCCGCCGCCGCCCGCCGCTCTGGTCCTACCTGGCCTCGAGCCCCACCTCCCCCGCACGCCACTGGCTCCCGGGACCCCCGCCGCTCCCCTGCCCACACGTCAGCGGACCCTGCTCCGCTCTCGGGCCCACGGCGCGGGCCCCGCGCCACCGACGGCTCAGTCCGTGGACGGCGCCCTGCGGACCCCCGACCGCCACGCGCACCCCTGGTGCCAGGCCGGCCGGCCCCCGACTCTCCCGCAGCGACCCGCCTCAGGCGCAAGCGCCGGCGCCCCCTGCCGGCCGGCCCTGCCTCACCACCCAGCGCCCGGGCCAAGCACCTGCCACCACGCCCAGCCGGCGCCCCTGAGCCAGTAACGCCCCGGCCCAGGAGGCGGGGCCAGCCCCAGTCCCGGCCTGCCGCCCACGCGCCCGCACGCCCCCGGCCCCCCCACACACGCGCACACACGCCCCCACCCCGCACGCCTTACCCCCGGAGCTCGGACCCTGGGCCCTCGGCCGTTGCAGCGGGTCCTCGCGTCCAGACCTCGCGCTCCCGGCCTCGCGCCGGGCTCTGCCCTCGGCCGCTGGGCCGCCCTCAGGAGCCACGCCCACGCGGAGGGCGGGGGTCGCCCCGCACGCCGCCCGGCCTTCACGCCACACAGCCGCGCCGTGCGCGGGAGCGGCCGCTCTCCCTTGGAGCGGCGGCCACGAGCCGCTGTCGGATGCGGGCGGCCGCGCTGGCTGCAAACGCCCACCGCGGAGCCAGGTGGAGAGCGGCAGGTGGCCGGATCGGGGCCAGGCTGTCCGCAGGCCTGCGCAGCTGGGGCCAGAGCAGAGGCCCTTGCACCTGGCACCGGGGGCTGCCCAGCCGCAGCGGGAGGCCCCGAGGCGCACGCAGCGGAAGCGCCCCCGGGCCGCGGCGGTGGGCGTGGCCTCGGTGCCCGCGCACTTGCGCCTGGGCCCTGCGGGCTGCCGTGGGCACGGGCCTCCCCTCGCAGAGGCCCTGGGTCGCAGAGCTGGGGCCCCGGCCCGCTGCCCTGCCACCCCGAGCCCCTCCAGGCGTCCCGGCCTCAGCCGGCCTAGGCCTCGCTGTCGCCAGCGCCTGCTGACGGCGGAGCTCGCCCAGCTCCTGCAGATGCGCCTGGCGGGAGGCGAGGGCGACACGGCCGCCGGCTCGGCCAGACCTTCCAGAAGGCGCCTGGGCGCTTGCCGCCGGCGGGAGGGACCCTTGCAACCCGCGCCGCGCGCCCCGTGGGGGAGATCCCCTCGGGAGGCCGCTTCCTTCAGGTCTCCCGCTAGCGAGACCCGGCCTCCGCACACCTGCCCGCCGCCAGTGACACCCTGCACCGCTGGGCCTCGGTCTCCCAGCCGCGAGCCCAACTGGACGGGGGACCAGGCTGCCAGGACCAGCGCCTCTGCTCGCCGTGCCCTCGTGTGCCCTGGTGCCCCGAGCACAGATCCTGGCCCACGGGCCCTGCCGTCCCCCTCCCGCCCCCCCCCCCCCCCCGGGGGAAGGAGTCTCCTGCCTGCTGTTGGGGCCAGAGGGGCACGGGCCAGAGGCCTCGCGGGCAGTGGACCAGCGGGTGTCCGCCTGGGAGAGCAAGGTGCTCGGGCCCGAGTGGGCCCGGGTGGTGGGTGCTGGTGTTGGGCTGGACCCGGCGGGGAAGGCACCGGCCCAGGACCCAGGCTCAGGCAGGTGGGACCGGGCATCAAAATAATACTGTTTTTGTAAAATATAAATTCAAATAAACTAGAGAGCTGGAAACAGATTAGCAGCTGTGTATGGTATTGGAAGCACAGAGAGATTGAGAGGAGACGAGGTTTTTTTGGTTGGCTGTTTTTTTTAATTTTTATCATTATTGTAATAAGGAAAATGCTCTAAAAATGATTGAAGTAATGAATTCACAACTATGCGATTACACCAAATACCACTGAGTGTATACTTTGAATGGATTCTATTTAAGAGTTTCATTAAAATTGGTTTGTTAAAAAAATGAAGATAGAAATTCAATTAAAATAATTTAGTTGAATGGAAAGAGTGTAAAATAAGATTATTTTATATAAATAAGTTTTCTAACAACTTAAGAGTCAGCAAATTATAAAAATCAAACAACAAACTTAAGAGTCAGGATGGCAATATACTTTCACATTCGCTTAACTTGAATTTCTTTAAATTTAAAACACATTCCCTTAAACAATGTGCATTTAATTTCAAATAGACATTTTTTGAAGTTTAACACAGTACACGCATTTCTTAATTTAACATCAAAGGCTTAGATCATGGAGATCTTCAATAGGCAGTGATATATAATTTTTCTATGACAAAGAAATTCAGTTATGGACATTTCCGGGCTCTGAGACAATAATATTCTCGTGAGTGAGCCCATGTTAGCGGTTACTTTGCTTTGTCACTTATGTATTCTGTGAGAAAAAATACCTATGTGCAAGAGCCATGTTGATGAATTTGAGGTAGTTTATGGTTGTGGCCATTGTGGATGTCATGGTTCTATTTGCATGTTCAATTAGAAAAAGTCATCATGAAAATCCCTTAATTTATATTCTCTTTACAATATAATTTTTCATGTAATATAATGGTAGTGGAAAAAAGAGTATTCATTGTCTCACATTGGTTGTCTGTCTTGGTCCATTGACAATTGGATTTTTGTGACTTTCTTAGTTTTATATGAAAATTTTGGGTCACTCTCTTCTTTTCCTCACTTCTCCCCAAGGGAAAAGGAATGACCCTTCTGTTTAGTGAGAGTCTTATATTCATTGCATTGGTATATAATAAGCAGAGCCATTGTGGTGTGGTCCTGCCATTCAAACCATTATTTGAAGTCCTCTTTGTCTATTATTCTTATATGAATAGACCTCTCTCTTTCTTTCTTAATGTTTTGGCTGCTTACAGGTACCTTGGGAGTTCCAGCTTTGGCCCTGCCACTTTCTGGGTAAATGAATTTGGAATCTATTTTATGTTTATTTCACTCTGAATTTTTTTGCATGCATACCTCAGCATATAAGTAAGTCCCAAGTTCTAACAGGATAAGAGAAAAAGCAAGGCAAACAGGGCTTACTAAATTTACCCGAAGTCAGATTACCAACAGCCCTGCCTCTTTCAAGAGTTATAAGTTATTTTTCCAAATTTAAAATGCGAAATTTCATTTCCCTTCTGGCTAGTGACCTTCTCTTTATTCATTATGGTCAGATCCCTGAAGCAGTGAAGAATGAGAGTTTTACTGCCCTGTGAACTCAGCCACATTTCTTTATAATCTTAATTTCATGAGGGATAGAATGAATCTTAAAGTTTCATATTGGCTGACGTGCTCTTTCCATATATGTATGGATGTGTTTGGCATAGTTAGGAGCTGAGCAAGAATGCGGTTGAGTATGCTGGTAGCTAGGTAGGGTTGTGGGCTCAGGAAATGCCAGTGAAGCACATGCTTGGGAATTTTGTGAACAAAAAGAAAAATACGGAGGTTCACATGAACCAGATTTCTACCTGTCTGAGAAGAGCATTAGAAAAAATAATTATTTTGCAAGTTTACAATATCTGTAACAGAAATATATTTTAAAAATATAGTATGGTTTGGGGGAAAATACACCAAGTGTAAGATTAGGAATATAGTTGGTAGTAATATTTTGATGATGGATCTTGCATAGTTTGTAACAAATGTTTCACAGCAATGCAGAGAGTTGGTGGAGGGGTGAAATATGAGACCCCTGTGTGATGTTATATATGTTTATTTTGTAAGTTCGCAATTCTTACTATACACGTATTGTTTATGTGTGTTCATGTACGAATGATATACTTCAATAAAAATAAAAACAAAAGTAAAAAAGTAAAAAAAAAGAAAAATGGCAAAGAGGAAGGATAGAATGAACCTCTTAGTGCTGTATTTGAGTTAGAGGCAATTTTGTATAAACTCATGGTTTTAATATTTTTAGATATTGAAATAAATAAAATGTGTGTATGTGTATCTGTGTGTGTGTACATGTATAATGTATTTCCTACCTCTGACTTGTAGCAGGTATAGAAACAGTAACAGCCTAGTGGCAATGAACAAACCAAGTACCCAAGTCTTTGTTCTTTCATATCACTGAAAACACCATTGTCCCTTAAACAAACAGCGTTCCTTGGAGAAATGCTGACTCCAAGACAGTGGCAGGACAAAAATACAAGATGAACAATTTTGTATAATAGAAATCTATGAAACCACGCTTATATAAATGAATGAATGAATGAATGAATTGGAGAAGAGTAAGTTTTCCTTATTATAGAATGCCACCTAATAAGTGTAGAAGAAAGATGGAATTAGGTCACCATCATTTGATTCAGCACAGACTTTTAGCAGCTAAGGAAGCTAAAAATAGTGGGTAAAATTTTGATGAGGAACAGGACACTTACTAATCTCAATATATCACCCCATATCGTCAGAAGAGGAGAATAGTAACTTCGTAATACAGAAGAGGAGAATAGTAACTTCGTAATAGAGAAATCTAGCAGAAAATATCTTAGCCAAGAGGTTATGTTGGTAGCACCAAAAATGGGACATCATAATCAGTGGTTCATAGTTAAACCTGTTCTCAAAAAAAAGAAATCCAGATTTGTAGCATTTGTCATTTTTGTGGTATAAGCATGCCCACCATGCCAGATTTCAAGACATCAATATAATATCAGTGAATACACAGTTGGGAGGAAATGTGCTGAATTACCTCCTGCAAGTATTTACAAGCCAGCTTCTGAACACGATTGACAATGTGCCATATGATACAATGTCCTAAGAAACATACAGCATCAGGAAGTGCATGTGGCTCAAGTGAAAGAGCTTCCGCCTACCATATGGGATGACCTGGGTTCAATCCCTAGGGCCTCCTGGTGAAAAAGAAGAGAAAGTGTGCCCACATGGCAAGTAGTGCCCGTGCGAGTGCACTCCTGGTGAGCCAGTGCCCCATGCAAGTAAATCATGCAGGAAGATGATGACACATCAAAAGAGAGTCAAGGGGAAGGTCAAGGTGAAGTGCAGCAGAAACCAGGAACTGAGGTGGCACAAATGACAGGGAACCTCTCTCCCTATCAGAGGTCTCAGGGTCGAATTCCAGTGAATCCTAGAGGAGAGAAAATGAGAAGACAACACAGACAGCAAAACCAGCAGGGAGGGAGGAGGGCAAAGGGTTAAAATAAATAAATAAATCTTCAAAGGAAAAAAAAGGAAAAGTATAGCATCACATTTGTGATATCTTGCCAAAAGTACAGTTCCTAAATTTAATCATGAAGAGCATGAGGCAAACTGAAATTGAAAAACATACAACAAAATAACAGTTTGCATTTTGCAAAAGTGTCAAACTGATGAAAGACAAAGAATGAGGAAAACAAGAGACATGGTATTAAATGCACTGATTTTTTTGTAGATTGAATCATTTTGAATAGAAGACATTGTAGGCAGATTGGTGAAAAATCAATGTGTCTGTGGATTAGATGGTTGTGTTATCCCAATGTCACCCTTTTTTTCTAGAGAACTACTTTATTTTAAGAAATACAAGGGAATTTTTAGGAATATTGGGTTATCATGACTGCAATTTGTTTGCAAATTGTTCAGAATAAAATCATTTTATATGATAGATGGACAGATAGAATCAAGATGAATATATAGCTAGTAGATATATGGGAGTTGTTGTCTACTTGCAACTATTCATTTGAAAATTTTAAAAGAGTTTTAAAAAAACTCTTTATATGGAAAAAATGACAAATCAGTCAGAATATTAAGCAATCAATATTTAAACATTTTGTTCTGACAAAATTGTTAAACATTCATGAAAGATAAATTAATCATATTTTAAAAGTTAGTTGTTGAGTAAAATACAAAAAAAAGTAAGTCGGTGGCAGAGGTAAAGAATTCAGAACAAAAGATTGACTTGCTGACAAACTCCTTTAATCAGCTCTGTGCTTTGAGTTTTCATTTCCATTTGAGTAGTCCTATGTATCTGGTCTTTTATTGTAAGCCATTTAAAATCAAATTTGGAGGTAGACAGGTTATAAATTATAAATGCAAAAAATATAGCAAAATTGGTGACAACTTGTAGCTGACAGTGTTAAGGGGAAGTAAATATTAGTGGGCTGAAGGTAGAATTTGTAGGGTTTATAATAAAATTTTCTCCATTTTCTTAGTTATTTGTCTTTCTAGGTCACAGTAAAACAACGTGATAAACAGATTCTGCATCTGGCAATTTAAAAAAATCAATTTTATTTCATACGGCAGAAATAAGCTCTTTCTTACAGTCCACTCAGTTAAGAGCCCAAAGCGAAAATCCAATTTGAGGAGGTGGAGCAGGGCATGCCCTCTGTCCAGCTCTGGTCTGGGTGCCCAGGTACGCAGAATCCTCTCAGCCCTCCCGGGATACCTGCATGTCTTTACTACCACCTGAAGCATCAAGACCTAGAATTTTTGTAGAATAGCAAATGATTATATGTTGTAACAGAATTACACACAGGACTTCTTATGAGTTTTCTTGTTGCAATTAATAACAGTAGAGGGAGCATGATACTTTAAATATACACAATACTTTCATATACACAATTCATTCATTACAAATTCCTACAAGAGAATTATTATCATTTTATCGACGTAGGAATATATTTCAATTTTTTTAGTGACTTAGTCAAGGTGCCAGAGCTAATTTCCATCTGTGCCAGGACTGGAAATAGGTTTTCTGATTCCCTATCCAGAACCCTTCCACAGTAATGCAACCAAGGAAAATGAACAAACAGAACAGTCAAACAACCAGTGCATGTGTATTGAATACCTACATGTGTGAATTACTGAGCTGTGGGTTGTGGGCTTTCAAAAATAAAGATAAGTGAGGGTCTGATCTCCCAAAAAGGCTATATTTGAAAAAAAAAAAAAAAAAAGAACCAAGTATAAAGCATTGTATGAGAAGTGGAAAGCTGTATCTTTCAATACAGAGAAAATATATCCCACTACAAACACGGGTGGCCAAGAGTGGTTTCTATGAGGGGGTGAGAACTGAGCTGATTCTCATCTCAGTAACAGGACACCCATAGTAGGAAAGCAAGGAAGGACAACATTTCTTACAAGGATTTACAGTTAATTAAAATATTAGAGTAATGTGGTCCGAAAAGTCACAGATTAACACAAATCATAGGAAAGCCAGAAAAATGTAGTATAAATGGTACAATGGAAACTTTCTTGGTTAAATTAGTTAGATCTATAGTAATTTTGTATTTTCTACAAATATCAGCCAAAATGTAAAAATAAAACCTAGTGAAAGGACAAAAGGACAGCAAACATCATAAATATATAAAGAACAGGTGTTTTAAGTAGATGTCTCTTTTCTTGGTATAGAATGGTTTAGAGCTGGTCCAACCACAGGCACAGTCCAGTTCTCCCTCACTTCCTTGCTTCTTTCCTTGGCCTGCGCAAGTCTCACTCTAAGTCCTTGGGATTCGTGGCCACAGAGTGGGCTCTTTTATTCAGCTTGGCAGCCAGCAGTTTGCTTCTGGCAGAGGAGAGGGTTTGACTCAGGAAGATTGCTTCTTTTGGAAAAAAGGCCTGGGCTCTCCCACTTACTGCATTGCCCCCATGTGCTTCTGTTAGTTACTATGTAGCTGTCAGGAGTAGTCTCTCTGTATATTTCTGCTCACCAGCAGGGAGAAACTTATAGCTTCTCCTCCCAAACTATTCAATTAGAAGATATATTTACCAGGGTCATAAAGGGGTAACACCTGAAGACATTTCAAAGTGTCTATCATTCGAAACACATTTTTTAGCATCCTTTGGGTGAACTATGCACTAACGATGCAGGAATGAAAAGACTCCTGGAAGTCAACCCACTTTGGCTGTGAGTAAATGGATTGCGGCACAAACCCTAAATCTCTGTCAGGAATCCCATTTCCAAAAGCCCCTTTCCATGCACATGTGTCATCCACACAGGCTCACATATTATCTTGTAAGGAGTGGATGATACATATTTTTCTCTCCTTTTCTCTGTTCCTACTATACATGCTGATAATGGTTTGAGATTCATAGTGTACTGATTGGCCAAAAATGCTAAAATGACTAGTTAAGTTTATATGTCTGAAATGTAGGTGAAACTTTTAAACCCAATGAAACATTTTTTTGTGTTAGTTGAACAAGAAGTCCTTAAGGTATTTTCAGAATGGAATTTTTTAAAAACTCATTTGCATTTGTGACAGGTTATACTATTGTGAAAGTGTTTGCGTCTCGCTCAACTGGTATTTTTCTCTTCTTCATTCCAGGAAGACTGCCAGATCGTTGTTAACATTTGGCTTGGATTAAAAGCAGCAGGTGTCCATTTTCTACGGTAAAATCTCTTCCATCTTTGGACACTTAAAAGTCTATGCTCACTGTTTAAGAAGCTGAGAGGATGGTGATGAAGGCTCGAAGTTCAACAGGTTAAAATGACTGCCAAGATTGGAAGTCAGTGACCTTCCCTTGGCCCGGCCATCAGCCCATAATTTATCACGATATCCTTGCAGCACCACAAGGAGGTGGTAGTACCTCAGAATGAAAATGGCAGCGTGAAGTACTTAGGCTAGATTCTAGGGTCAGGGCCTTAACTGGCAAAGCGCATTCTGTAAAAATGTGCAAGAGAGTATTGGAAGCACTAGAATTCAAGGGATAATATGAGCTTGGAAAAGGAGGATATTGGGAATAAAAAGCAGGGGACCAAATGTTGGGACTATTTAATATCTGGGGCAGAGAAGGACTCCTCAGTAATGCTAGAGATGAAATGTCCCCCCAACTCTATAGAATGGCCCACAGGGCATATTGAAGTTACTTCAGAGTTTAAATAAAAGAAATAGTCCATAGAGTAACGAAATTGTTATAAAATTCTTTGTAGTGATCAATGCACAATATTATGACTATACTAAAACAGTTGATTGTACACTTTTGATAGATCGTATGGTATGTGAATATATCTCAATGAAACTGCTTTAAAAATTAAAAAAATAAAT
The DNA here is from genome assembly GCF_030445035.2 of Dasypus novemcinctus. Classification (NCBI taxonomy): domain Eukaryota; kingdom Metazoa; phylum Chordata; class Mammalia; order Cingulata; family Dasypodidae; genus Dasypus; species Dasypus novemcinctus. The sequence goes on from NC_080695.1 coordinate 41,807,573, forward strand.
ATTAAAAAATATGAAGAGAGAAGAAACACATATTTAAAGGAAATAGCCCATATCACATGTTTATGAACAAAATTAACAAATAATATGCATTTGTCAAAAGGTGTTTTGCATGCAGGAGGAGGAGTATATAGAATGGCAAATAGTGATTTTGAAGTTAAATTGATGGCGATTTCGGTAGTCCTGGTAAGATATGAAGGTGGCTTAGGCTAGCATGATGGCAGTAGAAATAAAGAATAGATGACTGAAACTTTAACGGTCTCATATTCGGTGTGGCAAGATTGGTCTGTTCATCTTTCTAAAGTATTTAAAGAAGCTGGTATTTTTTTAATCTCAGTCCTAATTGGGAAGCATTCTGCTTTGTCCTGAGTCAAAAAGTAATTGGTGTATTTGGAGAGGTGCCTAATAGTTCTACATAGGTTGTAAACCCATGGTAGTTAATAGTGAATGGCTTAGTTAAGGAAGAAGTGGTTACTTTTGTACAAGTAGGAATAAGAAAGGGGAAATGGACTAGGGATGAAGTAAAAAAAGCATTCTAGGCCTATATTTAGGGAATGCCATGTGACAGGAGAAATGAATTGTGAAAAAGAATGAGAGGAGGCTCAGTAGGCCAATTTAAGGAATTTGAAACTCATCTTACAATGATGGGATATCTGTGAGAATTTTAATATGACATAATTTTATGTTTATTTTATTTTATTTTTTATTTTTTTAAAAAAATATAGTATATGAAGCTCTTAGGCAAGCTCCTTGGAAAATCATAAAAACTATTACTATATTTTTCTTTTTTTCCCCATTACTTATTATTATTATATTTTGAAAGTTACATTAAAAAAATATGAGGTCCCCATATACCCCTCACCCCTCTCACCCCACTCCTCCCATAACAACAACCTCCTCCATCATCATGGGACATTCATTGCACTTGGTGAATACATCTTTGAACACTGCTGCACTACATGGTCAATGGTCCATATTATAGTTTACACTCTCCCCCAGTCCCCCAGTGGGCCATGGGAGGAAATACAATGTCCAGTGACTGTCCCTGCAGTACCACCCAGGACAATTCCAAGTCCTGAAAATGCCCCCACATCACATCTCTTCTTCCCACTCCCTACCCTCAGCAGCTACCATGGCCACTTTCTCCATCTCAGTGCAACATTTACTTCCATTACTAATCACATTAGTTCCAGAAGAGAGTATCAGTAAGTCCACTCTAATCCATACTCTGTTCCTCCATTCTGTGGACCTTGGGATGGTTATGTCTGCTCCACCTCTGTATCAAGAGGATGCTTAGATTCCACTTGGATGATGGATGCAGCTCTCCTGTTTGCAGTTGTAGGCACTCTTGGCTCCCTGGTGTAGTGGTTGACGTTCTTCACCTCCCTGTTAGCTGGCCAGGGTAAGTCCAATAAAAGAGCTTTCTAACTGCCTAACAGCATATTAATTGGATTGGGACAAATGTAGGTTCAGTAAACATGTTAGAAAAATATCACCCTTATCCTGGTTAAAAGAATTGGTGGCTTGAACCAGATAGTTGCGAAGATGGAAAGATGGGGTGAGTGAAAGGGGGAGGGATTTAGGCAGCAGGCTACTAAGGGCCTGATGGCCTGATTAGAGAGCAGTATGGCATGATGGAGAGGAAGGAACTTTCCTATGCTAGGATGTGGGTGGAGATTGATAGTGTTGTTGACTGAGACATTGAACAAGGGAGGTCAGCCAGAGGCAGGTTATGATCAGGTTTGGACACTTTCAGTTTATGAAGCCTTAGGATAATCAAGAGACAGCAGGAGTCCTTTCATGGAACTCTTTATTTAAAGCTACTGGATGATATTGTGACATTGGTATTGTGTAAGTAGACATGAAGAATTATAGAGTATTGCGGTCACCCCTCGGGCTGAAGTGTGGTTTGCTGGCCTGGCGGGGGAGCAGCCGCGGCAGGCCAAGCCGCTGCCCCCATAATAGGGTGGCTGGTCGGACTCACCGCCACCCCTGAAGGGAGCTCGGCATGGGCGCAGAGTGCCCTCGGGTCTCCCCTTCTCAGCAGCCATGCTTCCGCGGCCGCCCCTCCTCCCGGATGGCGCCACACGATGCCTGTGGGGCGGCACCCTTCTTCTTCTTTCTCCCTGCGCAGGCGCAGGGCGGAAAATTCCAGTCTGCCCTTTTCCCCTCCCCCGACAGCAGCAACAGCCAGGCGTGGGCGGAAAAATCCAGTCTGCCCTTTTCCCTTCCCCCAACAGCAGCAACAGCTAGGCGTGGGCGGGAAACTCAAGTCTGCCCCTTCCCCCAGCAACAGCGACAGCCAACCCCTAACCACCACCCCTCCCCCGTCCAGTACCGCCCACTGACCTTTCACCAGCAACCAATCAGAACAGGGCGTGGCTTCGACCAATCAGCCTTCCCCAGCCCCTATAAAACTGTTGCCTCTCCCTCAATAAAGTTGGACTTGCGTGTTTACCTTGTCTCCGCGGTAGTTCTTCTGCCGTGCGCCCTCTAGTCCTGAGAGCCCCCGACAAGGGCCTGGCCTCCCTTGTCCCCAGTTCGTCACCTGCTTCTCCGGGCGACCCCTTCGTTGCCTGCTTCTCCGGGTGACCCCTTCGTCGCCGGCTTTGCCGGGCGACCCCGTCAGCCGAACCGTGCAACCCCTGTGAGACCGATCCCTCGTCTGCTGCCGGACCGACCCCTCGTCCCAAGTGGGACCGACCCCTCGTCCAGAGCTGGACCGACCCCTCGTCCGCAGCCAGACCCCACCTCTACCGACCGAGCAAGCCACCGCAGAGTATCTTATCTTTTCATTAATGTTTATACGTTTTGAATAATCAACTTATTTCTTTGTTCTACTACATAAATATTATTTGTTCATACATTGGAGTTATCTTCATCATATCTTCCTCTAATAATTTGCCTGTACTGTGGCGAGTTTTATAGAATGGATAGTTCCTTGACAACTACTATGTACACAGTGCTTACCTAGGGAATAGTTTTAATATATTAGAATATCAAGCATATGTGTTTAAGGAAAAAAAATGATTAAAACTTGTGTAGCATTTTCCCACGGGACAATTCATTGAGCCAAAATATTTTAAACTGACTCATGACCATTTTTCTTTATCTCAGCATCTTCCAGTGTGAGAGCTGCTTTCTCGCCCTTGTCCTTGGATCAGTAATTCTCCTGAGTTGCTGTGACACAGGCTAGGACATGTTAAGTAAAAAGAGCATTATATAAAAATAAACCCATATTTCCCTTTTCACACATTCTTTGTTGAATTTATTCACAGATCTCAGGGGGAACATGATTCAGTATGAGTCTCACAAAGAATGGAAAAGAGATATATAATCAAAAGCAACAGCATAAAAATAATCCATTGGATCCACATCTCCTCAGACTGACTGCTCCCTCAGCCCCATTAGGCTGAGAATTTGTTCCCTCTTTGTACATGTCAAATCAAAACAAACAAACAAAAAGGCAGAATATTACATGTTCAAAGAAAGCAATATAGAAAACCAAATGCACCGTTAAAATATAATAAGATTTTATATTCACTGACATGATATAAAGCTAGTCACGTCTTGTGCTTGAGCAGGGTAGAGAAGATGAAGTCGAACTTTTTGTTGTACCATCAACAGTAGAAAGACTCAATATATAATGCTAAATGCCAATCCTTACATTAAATCAGACAAACTACGGCGATTTATAAGCCTAAAAATAGCCTCACATATTTAATACTTGAAAAAGTGAATGCATTGGTTAAAGTGAAATCTACCTTATTTCTTATAGGAAGCATGGTCCTAGCACTTCCAATTGACTCTACTGACATTTCCAACGAGATATTAGTGTGGCCACTGCTGGTTTTCACCTGGAATAACAAAGTAAGGTCAACTATTTCTGCTGCCAACTTTGTTATATTGAGGAATTTTCTTAAAGGAAAAAAAATAAATTGATGTTCTTATTATCCAAGGAAATAATATTATTCTAAAACTGTGTTTAAGATTTGCATGTAATTGGATCTTAGAAAACCTGTCTTGATGACATATTTATTTTAAAAGAAATACTAATGAGAAAATTGAAAAGTCAATGAATGGAGTGCTTGTATAAAACAACTACTAAAATTTTGGATTGTTCGCATGAGAAAGCGCAAAAAAATAGTTTGTAGATTACCAGATTCTCTCTGAGTCATAGCAGATATTCTTATAAGTGTCCAAAACTATAGAAAACCATAATTCCCAAGCAGATTCTGGTTATTATATGCCTTTTTATTTCTAGTCTCAAAAGCTGTTAACATCAGGACTAACAAAGGGCAGTATCTTCAGTGCTTTCATTCATGTATTTTTTTTTTTAATTGGAAGTAGGCATTGCAAAGGAGACTCTAACCTTTTAAAAACAGATGTGTGACTGAGTTAATAGTCTGATAAATGGGATGACAAAGTTAAAAATCACAAATCTTCTTTGGTGTTAGATTGTGCATGTAAAAGCAAAGTAAGAATTTCCAGTGAGGGTGTGGTTTATTTTAGAACATGTTTTTGAGCACTAAAAATGCTTAATGTTGATATTCATCTCCTTTAATAAGCAGTTGCAAATAAGCAAATACATGGGTAAGCTTTAATAAGTGATCTTATGAATTGAGATAAACAGTTTGCAAGGATGTAATTGCATGCATATTTTTGAAAGGCCAGATTTCCACTAGACTCAAAATACAGGGCTGTTTCACATTCTAGTTAACTTTCCCTACTGATTACAGGTATTTGTATGCAACTTTTTTTCAATTTATTTGAAAAGGGTCATTTTAATGACAGTATAAAATGATACTGTGGATGCTATTTGTGTAGGATATATTTGGAAAAATCTGTTACTTTGATACATTTTGTGAACATCTGTAGTTAGTAAATTATAAAATTGATTTATGATAGTCTTAATAAATTCACTAATATTTTAGCTATTTTAAAATTGATGAATGCTCTTTTCTATTCCTGTTAAAATAGCTTCTGACATTTCATTCGGTTTTTATACAAAGAGGTGCTCATAAAATAATTTTTCTGCAAACTCTTCTATATATACAGATGGGCTTCAGCTCTAAAAATATAATTATCTACAACCTATTTATTAATAAAACATTATAATTCATTAAAAGAACAAGACTACTGTATCATTGAAATGAACCTTGTTCAAGAGTGTAAGATTTAGTTTAATTATTTAATTCATTTATGTTTATTTGGACAAATTTAAAGTGAGCATTTCATGTGTTATTTCTTTTTTAAATGGTTGTTTTCTGATGCTCACACCATTCTAATGGTTCGTGTCATTCTTTACTTCCAATGGATTTATAGGCTGTCATTTGTCTATTCTAAAGGTTTGTTTCAGAGTTTGAAATATGGATTATACGAGGAATCTGTAGAATTAACCTTAATAAAATCTGTACCAAAGGGTACAAAGACTGTTGAAATAAGTTACCAACAGATTGCCAAAGTTTTAAATTCATTACAGTATTTTTTCATGTACCTCAAAGTATTTCCAATTTGCAATTTTCCAAACTGAGATTTTCCCTAAGATTTATATCCTACAACAATGATTAAAACAAAAATAAGCACTTATCCTGTGCCACATCTTGCTTGTAGCATGTTACAACTGTTTTTTCCTCTCCCCTCACACAATGCTAGTGAGGCATTAGTATCCTGGGTATTTAAAAGTGAAAGAAGAGAACTTGGAATGTTATTAACCTGCCCTGGTCACAGTCACACTGCTAATACTGATAGAATACAGAGGCACAAAAATATACTTTATCACAAATACACTTCACCAATTAACTTTTGTAAGTATCCCAACTATCCTGTTATAACTATCCCAACTCCCATATTAGAAAGGAAGTGCGCAGATTGCCCTGTTTTACAATTGCAAGTGTTAAGAGTCACTAGTATTAAACATTGAATGGAACATCAAAGTGCTTGTGAGCTGGTGTTGGAAAGCAAGGTGGTCTGGCTTTAGGACCCTGTGGCTTTATGACTCTCCCACCTTTGCTTTCACCTGGGGAGCATCATTTTTCTCCTTTGGAAATGGACAGTTAGGTCCTCTTAAATGTAATAGTCCCTTATTCTAAATGAAAGCTGATAAGAATATCTCACACAGTAAACAATAACTTCATTCAAAGTGATAGGATGCAAAATATTAATGATTAACAAAGCAGTTCCAAGGAGATCCACTTTAATATGTATGATCTAGATTTTCTGCTAACTTTAAAAATCTAGGTAAAACCTTGAAAGATCAGGATATTTGAAATGCTGCTTATATTCCTGCTGCCATCTATCCTCCTTTTTTATTAGTGGTTTGATTTGATATTTGACCAGAGGCAAGAAATACAATATACACATTGTCACTCTTGACATGGCCTCTTCTCTGAAGTAAAACTACCAAAACAAAACAAAACAAAATAAATGAACAAATATCCAGAAAATTTAGAATACGGATATGTAGACAATAATGATGTTAGTGTATCCTGGAAATTACAAAATCTGACCTGAAGGCATGGAACTTGCTGAGAGGAAACTAGAATACAGTAAATATTCTTAAATTCACCAGGAAAAAAAACGCATAAAATATAATATGTACATATTTAGAGAGAGAAGGAGACTATACACATACACATACACACACACTCTCTCAGCTAAACTAAATATACATACTCAAATAAATAAGAGTTTCATTTCAGCATGGAATTTGGTGAGAAGAAGTTTAAAAAGACTAAACACATGGGCCATGGCATTGGAATCTCTATCATTTATACGATGTGATAGTATAACACTTAAAAAAAGGTTTGCTATCCTTTCAGGGAATTTCTTTTTATTTGTATTCTGATGTGCTCTACTTTCTCCACTAACCCAATTTCCCTAATATTAAAGTATTTTAAAATAAAGCTGTATTTCCTTTATTCTAAGAAAATCATTCATGTGACTAGCTACTCAACTTATGGACATTTGTCTGTCTAGTTTTTAATTTCCTCAGTATATTTTATTTTCCATGAAGGCATAATAATAATGTAATTTAATATTTTTGCTATGTTGTATCAAATGTCTTACTTATCAAAACTTTTAAAAGGGCAATAAGATATCTATGCATCTTGTATTAATTCTTTCAACATCTTTAATGAAAATGCTGTGTGTCTTGTAGTATAAAGTTAGGTGCCTTCTTCACTGAGAGAACCCTTCCACTAGCTTCACAGGGAAATAGAAACAACAAAAATTTGTAGGGAAATTAAGCTATTTACATTTAATGTAATTATCAATAATGACTGAATTTAAAACTACCATCTTTCCAATTGTTTTCTATTTGACTCATTTGGTTTTTTTTTCATTTTCACCCATGTTTCCTGCAGGCTTTTTGATAATTTAAGACTTTTGATTTCCAAGAGTACAGGGTTCAGAGAGGTGCATGGTCATATGTTTGTTGACTGTTCCCTCCACAGAACCCTGAGGAGGGACTCTCTCTAGGGTCCGGCTGTGTCTTGAATATTTCTCTCAATCTCCTGGTGGAAAGGAATTGCATACTCCCCTTATGTCTGGGTCTTTGAGCTATCTGAGACCTACACCTGGCCTTAACAATTTGCTAAAATGTTAACTGATTTATTCTTACCTGTTTCCATGGAAGCTGGTATCTGTTCCTCCTGTGCTTAGCTAAAAGTGAGCAGTTTGTATGTCCCAGCTCTCCTTGAAGAGGCTTGTCCTTCTTTGAATTCATATTATATGTTTCCCTTGCAGCATCAGCTCCCTGATGCATTATTAAAAAGTTATGATTTTATAGATTCTCTAGTATTTCTCCTTGTTAAAGTGGGATTGCTGTTTTATTTTGCAGATTTTACCTCATAAGTGGAAGTGGAAGTCATCATAAAGTCTTTTTTTTAAAAAGATTTATTTCCATTCATTCATTCATTCATTTATTCATTTCTCCCCTTGTGGCTTGCTTGCTGACTGCTCTCTGTGTCCATTCACTGCACATTCTTCTGTGTCTGCTTGTATTCTTTGTTGTGTCATCTTGCTGGGCCAGCTTCCTGCGGGCACAGGCCGCCAGCTTTCCACAGGCACAGTCCAGCTGGCCTTCACAATGAGGCCCTGGGATGTGAATTCAGGGCCTTCCATATGGTAGATGGGAGCCCAATCAAAGGAGCCACAGCCACTTTCCATCATAAGTTATTTTTTAATTGTATGGGCCAACAATGGGTATGTGGATAATAAGGTTTTTTAGATTAGCTATCTCAGTTTGTCAGGGATGCTGTAACAAAGTATCACAGACTATTTGGTATAAACAACAGTAATTTATTGGCTCACTATTTTGGAGACAGGAAGTCCAAAATGAAGGTTTCAGTAAGAAGATGCTTTCTCTGAAGTCTGTAGTAACCTGGTGGTGTTGTGCAGGCAGACCATAACTCTATGTCTGCCTCTGTCACGTGGTCATTGCTCTCCATATCTGTCTCCTGGTAATGAGTTTGAAATTTCCTCTGCTTATGAGGACTGCAGTCACATTGGATAAGATCCACCCTTATTCAATATGGCACCAACCTTAACTAATCACATCTTCAAAGATCCTCTTTACAAATAGGATCACATCCAGAGGCCTAGGGACTAAGACTTGAGCATCTCTTTGTTGAGACATGATTCAATCCGTAACATTACCTTGGAGAAAGTTATTCTTGAACGACCATTGTGAAAAGAAATTATCTATCTATCTAATTATACCCACATAACTTTAAAGTAGTGATATAGTTTTTATCATAACTATGAAAAATACCAGAAGATTAGTAAAATAAATTAATTAGCAGGGAAATCTTACCTAGTTTGGATATGTTTCCAATTTAGAGTTTGCTTGAAATAGAAACTATTCATTCTGATTTTATATATAGCAATACTTGTTACTAATCATATTTTTATTTTTAAGAACTTCTTTGTTAAATTGGACAATTGTTGTGAGTTTATACTCTGCTAAATCACTAGAGATAGTTAATTTCTGAGATAGGGTGAGCCATCTAATACCATCACCTACTGGTATCTATTCAAAATCAATGTCATAAAGCTGATCAGTTTATTTTACCTCAAGGGAAAGCTTGCAGCAATTATTCAAGCCTGTTTTAGTGACAATGATTTGCAGTGATTCACGTGGCACCAATGTAATTCTAAATGTGGAAGCATTTTTATTTTACTCCCTTTAATAGCGTTTTCTGTTAACATTTACTACTGGCAAATGCAATAGAAAATTATACTGTACAGTATAAATCCCAGGTATCTTACAAAGCAGTCTAGCAGGCAGACACAGTCCAATGTGGAAACCATGCTCCTATGTCTAGGCCTTGGCCCTCACATATAAAAGACTCCACAGATGGAGTTGAACATGAAACATAAAATCTGTGGCAATGTCAGTTTCATATCCGAAAGAAGACAGAAATAGGAAAGGAGGAGAAGAAGGAACATGGAAGGATGGTTGGAGGAAGGAAGGAAAGGAGGGAAGGGGGAGGAATAGGAGGAGGGGAGGGAGGGAAAAAGGGAAAGGAAAGGAAAAGAAGAAAAGGTAAAGAAAATAAAAAATATTGCAGTAGCAAATTTACATTATATTTATTCTGAGAAAAGGAGGAATTTGAATCAGTGATTTGTAGTTGTGAGAAAAAATTAGAAATAAAGTAAATATTACTTGTTTTTATTGAATGATATTCCTTTACAAGGTAGGATTAAATGAAAAACATTTTCCACATTTTTAGCATGTTTATAATTTGTAATTACTGTAATTAGTAAAAATGATCTCTTACCATTATTAAACATATGAAATATTTTACTATATCATTGCTGATTTCATTCACAATTCAAAAATTTTGCAGATATTAATTTATTCAGAGCATTCTGAAATATAGTATTAATATGTCAAGTAAAAGTTCCTTAAAACTGATTAAGCCTTTCACATATGCATTTGTGTAATTGATAGATATGTAGTAAACAAACATTATATATCATGAATAGATAGATAAGATCTTATTCAAAAGGTATATAGTTAAATGATTAACAAAATGATTACCTAGACTTTTTAAAAACTTGATAACCTGTTTGCTTTCCAAAAAGTATTTGATGCAACTTAAAATAAATATTATGTATACAAAAATACAATTATTTTAAGGAAATAAAAGTTTTACAAAGACAACCAAACTAAAGAGGAGGATATAAATATTTCTAGCTTCCTAGATTAATAAGCATTAAATTTGAATCTTCTTTCCATAAATCTTTTTAAAAAAGGAAGTAGCAGTTAAGTAAACTCTTTACTTGCGCTATTTTATACATGATATTTGTCACTTGAGAGGGAGATAGTCTTTAAACAAAGATTTTCTAAAAAATACAGAAATGATCTTTACATGACAATCATTCATCAATTTTTGATAAAAAGTTGGGAATATGATATACTTCACATTAATTTTTTCAGGGGGATGTTTAAATCAGCCAATAGAAAATTACTAAAATCACGTTACTTTAAGATGTCCTTTTAAAATTCCTTTTCTCCATACTTGTGTTTAGTAATTTAAAATGCACTTTTTAAAAAATCGATTAACAATTTAAACTTTATTAAGAAGCTTTATCAAAACCCACCCTAATAGTCAAATCCTGTTACAACTTAAAGGGGAATTTCCAATGTTTTTATTGGCAGTGGAATTTTGAACTGAACATCATTGAAGTAAATGGTCCCCAGGGCTGGGCCTTTGGACTTTTTGGTTATATGGCCTCTGCTGTAAAGGTGTTTTGCTCTAACTTCTAACTGGATTTGACCTCTTCCATGTAAGAAGATCTAAAGTTTAAATGCAAAGCATTTTTTTGCTGAGTTCTTCATGGCCGTTAGCACTGCCCAACTTGTTCTCATGCTTATGATTGACAGTTCACAGTGGAATCAAGGTGAATTCATGGGAGTAGAGGAGAGATACAGTTAGGCAAGTCTTGTAAGGAGCTTCAAGCGTTCTTCACTATCAATATCGTCTGCCGTGCTCTCTAAACGCCCGTGTGGGCTCTCGGCCGCCTGTGCTCTCCTGTCCGGGAAGAGGCTGCTGCCGCCGCGGGCGCCGCTGTTACTGCGGTGAAGCCGCTCGGCCCAGGCCGCGGTAGCGCCCAGCCCGGATTTCGGGCTCCACGTGCGGCTAGACCCGAGCGGACCTAAAATAACAATGGGATTGAAGGAGCCCGCGCAGGAAAGCAGGACAGCGGTTTCGGCAGCTCAGGATCCACCCCTGCGACTACGTGGACCAGCTCCCTGACATGGCACCGCTGCCTGCCCGTGCTCATACTCACCAGCACACACAGACCCAAACACACGGGCCGCCCAGAGTTCTTAGCAAAAATGGACTACTTGCAATTTCCTTTGTGTGCTACTCTCAAAACAGGCGTGTGAAAGCATCCAAAGGAGGATTAAATATCTGGAAAATGACTTAAGTCTTTTAAAATGAGAAATACTAAATATCTTGATAGCATATTATTTTAACTGAATATTGAGCTCTTAGGTTAGCCTTCTATGATTACAATAATCCTTATAAATACATGTAGAATATTAATATATTTCAATGCACTTTACTATTACATTAACAATATTAATGAAATTTCTCAACTTGAATGATAAGTGGGAATAAATTGATAGGTAATGAGAAATTGGACAAGAGTGAGCTTCAATGTACTTCTGAATATGCTTACAGAAAATTTCCTTCAGTGATACCCAGAAATGACAGCTCAGAATGTTGCACAAAATGGATGCTCTCTAAATGAGTGTTCTCTCGATGGTATAATTAACTTATCTTCCTAATGACCTCATGTTAAACTACTTTTTATACATAGTTCTACGTTGATTATTCAATGATTGAGATTTTCTCTAAAATTTTGTTAAGGTGCTTTTTAAACTCTGATTTGATGAGCAAAGAGTGTATTCCTGCTTCCTATTCAAACTGCCTTCGATCAGTTCATGACTCCCTCATTCCCGACTTGTTTGAAACATACTAAGGACAATGGGAATATGCAAAATATTGTAAGTCCTGTCTTCTATCTCACACCAAACAGATCTTTATAGGAATGTAAATTTTCTCTTACAAGATAATTTTAGGCATTCAATGTTAACTATTTTCTGACAGGAGAATCCAGATTTATGTGGTGTCGATTTTAATATAAGAGTAACATCCTGGGATATTTGGACATTTTAACTGGTTTTAAATTTAAGTGAAGGGTGCTATATAAATTACTTCATAGTTTTTCATTTTACTTTCTTCTAAAATAAAGCAATTCTCACAAATTTTCTCCATTGATCTTAACAAATCTGATTGTCTTTAGAATTTCAATAATTGATAGATCTGAGAAAGGCAGGGGAAGGGTAGATTTTATAGAACTATGGTCTTATAAAGTCAAATCTTGTGAACAGTCACCTACTCTGTCCGCACTTATTTAAAAGGCATCGAAAACTTTACACATACTAGCTGGCTGCTCTGTCATTACTTGAGAGAATTGTCAATCATTAAATAAATTCTGCTGATTCTTACTTTGAGAGTTTCACACATGAAAAGGAGTTTGATTTCAAATTTATAGTTGTCGTTAATTGAGTTTGCCCTTGTGACTCATGGGAGAGCACTTTATGTTGTTTACCATGTGGAGTGGCTTTCACAGCAGTGTGCGCATGTACTTTTTATTTCATCTCCTCCTACCCATCATCAAAAAAAAAATGAATTTTGGGTATCCTTGCTTCATCACCAATTATTTGGACACCTCTTATATAGCCATGATCCATCCTCTAGACTGTGAGTATTCTAGATAGTGTAGTGAGAATAGAACAGTTCTGGTCTCTGATTAGGTGGAATTTACATTTGAGTGATGGAGCAAAATAAACAAGAAAACACCTAAGTAACCATGATGGTTACAGATTGTGATAAACACTTTTCAGTAAATAAACAGTTCTGAGATGTAGAATAACTGTGCTGACTCTCCTTTAGAATGGAAGTATTCTTTGAAAGAAGGGTGAAAAAAATATGCCCTGGTGAGCCACACAAAGATCTAGAGGAAAGCATTCTATTCAAAGGAAACTGCCAGCTTAGAGACTGTGGGTGGGAATGAGCCTACCTGGCATATTCATGAAACAAACCAGAAGTCAAGAATAAGTGGAGTGGTATGAGCATTTAGAAAAGAGCCATGAAATGAGCTTGAAAATTAGGTGTAACTATATGTTGAAGGACTTTGTAGTCAGGATTTTATTCTCAGGCCAAGTGAAAGGCTTTAAAGTGTTTTAGTCAGGGAAGTAAGACATAATCTGATTTCTATTTTAAACAGATCACTTGGGTAACTGAGTAGAGAACACTATGGAGACTGGCAAGAGAAAAATCTTGGTCAGGCAGCCGGAGCAGTAGTCCAGATCAAAGATTGTGTAGCTATGACCAGACAGGGGAAAATAGATGGATTTGAAATGCAAATGGGGGGTAGAAGTAACAGCCGGTGATGATAGGCGAAGAGAATAAGGAAAAGTGGGAAATAAGAATGCCCGAGAGTTTTGCTGTGAAATTTTTATTTGATTGGAAAAATTGATTTGATTACTGTCTGCCAAGATACGGGAGGAAAGAGGGATACTTAAAAATACTTTCTCCAAAGAGTCCACCTTATCAAATACATTCTGATTTCTGAAAATATATATTCAATTATTTTCCTATGAAGGTGCAAAAGATAAAAATTTTCTTCCAGTTTTAATTTTTATAAATATTCAAAATATTTTGTTTTTTTATTTTTAAGGAATCACGTGATTTTATGATTAAAACGTTAAAGTGGTGGGTCAATAAAGATTGCTGATGAAATAAATAAACATCTTTTAAAAATTTTTATTGTGGCAACTTATATACAGCATAAAATTTCTCATTTTAACTGGTTTCAAATACACAGTTCATGGGTTTTCATGACATCCACAAAGTTTGTGCTACCATCACCCAAATCCATTACCAAAGATTTTCCACCACCCCCAACAGAAGCTCTGTACCCATTCAGCATTCCCTACCCTCATCCCTGCTCCGCACACCCTGTAATCCACTCTCTGTCTCCATGAATCTGCATATTCTGGTTATTTCATATAAGTGGATCACACAGTTTTTGTCCCTTTATGTCTGGCTTATTTCGTTCAGGATGATACCTTTAAGGTTTGTCCACATGTAACGTGTATCAGAACTTCATTCCTTTTTAACAGTGCATTAATATTCCATTATACATATCACCACATTTTGTTTATCCATACATCTGTTGATGGACGCTTAGGTTGTTTTCACCTTTTGTCTATTGTGAATAATCCTGCTATGGACATTGGTTACAGATTTCTGTTGTAGTCCTAGCTTTCAATTGTTGTGGGTATACATCTCAAAATGAAATTTTCAGGTCATGTGGTAATTCAAAATTTAACTCTCTTAGAAACTCAAAACCATTTTCCACAGTGCTGCACCATTTTACTTCCCACCAACAATGAAAGCATCTTCATATCCTTGCCAATACTTGCTGTTTTCTGCTTTAAAAAAAATAGTGATTCTATTAATTATAATAGTGTAAAGTGACATCCCATTGTGATTTTGATTTGCATTTCCTTGGGATGGGGGCTAGCAATCTTGAGGATCTTTTTATGTGCATATTGGTCATATGTGCCTTCTTAGGAGAAATACATATTCAAGTCTTTCGCTCACTTTTAAATGGAGTTGTCTTTGTTGTTGGATTGTAGGTGAACTTACATATTGTATGTATTAATATTAAACCCTTATGAAATACGTTATTTCCCCCATTCTATAAGTTGTCTTCTCACTTTCTTGATGATGACTCTGATGCATAATATTTTTGTAAATTTTGATAATGTCCAACTTATCTTTTTCTTTCGTTGCTCATGCTTTTGCTGTAAAGTTGAGGAACACAAGGTCTGGAATATATTCTTCTATAATTTCTTCTATGAGTTTTGTAGTTGTAGTTTTATATTTAGGCCTTTGATCTATTTTTAGTTAATTATTGCATATGGTATGAGGGAGGGGTCTAGTTTCCTTCATTTGTATATGGATCTACAACTATCCCTGCACCATTTGTTGAAGAGAGTTTTTCCCCATTGAGCAGACGTGGCATCCTTGTCAAAAGTCAACTAACCATAGAAGTGGGGTTTGTTGATCAACTCTCATTTCAAATCGATCTTGTTCTATTTGTCTGTCATTGTTCCAGTACTACACTATTTTGATAACTGTCACTTTCTAATGTGTTTAAAATCAGGAAATGTAAGTCTTCAAACTTTGTTGTTCATTTTCAAGGTAATTTTATCTATTCAGACTCCCTTGCCCTTTCACAGGAATCTGGAAATTGGTCTCTCCATTCCTGTGAAGAATGAGGTAGGAATCTGGATTGGGATTGCACTGAATCTGTAAATTGTTTTGGGTAATATTGACATCTTAACAATATTTAGTCTTCCACTCCATGAACACAGAAGCTTTCTCCATTCATTTAGGACTTTTAAAATTCTTCTTTTTAATTTCTTTAAGCAATGTTTTGCAGTGTTCTGTTTGCAAGTCCTTTACATCCTTGGTTAATTTCATTCCTAGAATTGTAAATGGAATAGTTTTCTTGATTTCCTTTTGAATTGTTCATTGCTGATGTGTAAACTCACGAATGAGTTTGTTAAGATTGTCTTGGGCCTTGACACATTGCTGAATTTATTATCTTTAGTATCTTCCTTGAAGATTTTTCAGGGTTTTCTGCATGTAGAATCATGTCATCTGCCAACAGGGAAAGTTTTTTTTACTTTCATTCCAATTTGGAAAACTAAATGTATTTTTTTTCTCTCACCTACTTAACTCTGGCTAGAAAATCCAGAACAGTGCTGAAGAGTCTGATAAAAATGGATATCCTTATTTTGTTCCTAATCTTAGGGGGAAAGATTTTGGTAATTCACCAGTCAGCATGATGACATCTGTGGGTTTTTCAAATATGTTCCTTTTCATGTTGAGGAATGTTGAGGAAGATCCATCTATTCAAGTTTTCTGAGTGTAGCAGTTTGGCATTTTTTATGACTTCCAAAAATAGTGGATTATGCTTATAAACTGGTCTCTTCCTCTAGGCATATTAGATTGTATTATGTTCAGAGGTTTCATGTTACCTGATTAAATTATGATTAAGGCTTTGATTGGGCCACATCAGTAGGAGGTTTAGAAAATGACTTGGCAGAAGAGAGAGATGGAGTTTTGATGCTGGAGCCCCAGGAAGTAAATACACAAAGAAGAAGAACACAGAGGAAGAGAGATGGCTCCATAGACACAGCAGAGGCCCCAGGAAGAGAGAGAGCCTGATAGAATATAGCTGACCTAGTAGTTAGAGCAAAGCACCTGAGCCCACAGAGAAATGGGCTTGGGAGAGACGAGACTTATCACAGCCTACAGCTAAGATTGGAAGAAGCTGGGAACACAGAGTCTTAGGAGGAAGAGGAAGGCTGAACCCTTGCAGATGTCGGTAGCCATCTTGCTCGAACAGGTGGCAACAGAATTTGGTGAGGTGAGTAATTTGTGTTTTATGGCCTGATAGCTGTAAGATTCTACCCCAAATAAATATACTTCATAAAAGTCAACATTTTCTTGTATGTTGCATCAGCACCCCTTTGGCCGACTAATACAGTTTTCTTAACAAATGGATATTGGATTTTGCAAATTGGTATTGATGTGTCAATTGAGATTACCATGTGTTTTTTTTTTTTTTCTTTTTTCTTTTTTTGGCTTTCATTCTATTAATGTGGCTCATTATATAGATTGATTTTCATATATTGAACAATACTTGTATTACTTGGATAAATCCCTCTTAGGTGTATAATCCCATTGGATTCAGTTTGCTACTTCTTGTTTTTTGTTTGTTTTCTAGAATTTTGGTACCTATATTCATAATGGTAGTTGGTCTGCAATTTTCTTTTCTTATATCTCTATCTTTTTTTGTTTGTTAGTAGGATGATGCTTACCTCAGAGAATGAGTTAGAAAGTGTTCTGTCCTCTTCAGTGTTTTGGAAGTAGTTGAACACATTGGTATTAATTATTTTTGTAATATATGGTAAATTTCATTAGTGAAGTCTTCCTGTCCTCGTTTTTCTTTCTTGGGAGGCTTTATTGTTGTTGTTGTTGTTACTTGTTCAGTTATTTTACTTGTTACAGATTTGTTAAGGTCTCCAATTCTTGAGTCAGTTTAGGTAGTTTTTGTGTTTCTAGGTATTTTCCCATGTCATCTAAGTTATCTAATTTGTTGGCATACAACTGTTCATATCACATTATAATCCTTCTTATTTTTGTGGGGTTGGAATCAGTGGTACCTCTTTCATTTCTGATTTTGTTTCTTTGCATCCTCTCTCTTTCTTTGCCAGTTAATTATATCTAGTTGGCTTAGAGTATTGTTCAAGTCTTCTATTTCTATACTGATCTTCTGCCTAGATGGTCTATCCATTTCTGAAAGTGGTATACTGAAGTCTCCTAGTATTAATGGAGAACCATCTATTTAACCCTTCAAATCTGTCTATATTTGCTTCATATATTCTGGCTTTCCACTGATATGTGCGTATATATTTATCATTGTTACATCTTCCTGATGAATTAACACTTTTATCAATATAGAGGATCCTACTTTGTCTCATACAACAGTTTTTTTTTTCAATCTGTTTTATCTAATATTAACATAGCCATCCCACTTCTTTTTTGCTTACTATTTGCATGGAATATTTTTTGTCATCATTTCACTTTCAACCTACTGGTATCTCTGAATTCAAGGTGAGTCCCTTGCAGAAAGCATATAGTTAGGTCATGTTTTTTGTCCATTCTGCCAATGTTTGCCTTTTTTCTAGAATGTTTAATCATTTAATTTTAAATAATTACTGATAAAGAAGGATTTTCTTCTGTATTTTCTATCTGTTTTCGTAAGTCTTATTCCTTTTCTGTCCCTCAATTCTTCCATTTCCTTATTTTTTTCTGTGAGTATTTTAAGACATTTTATTTGTGTTTACCATAGGGATTAAATTTAACAACCTATATTTATAATATATTCATTTGATTTGATACCAAATGTCAATAACACAGAAACTGTTACTATACTCCTCTGTCCTCCTACCTTTATGTTGTTTCTTGTACATCATTAGACATTGTGTGTTCAAAACCACAGATATATCATTGCTTTTTTTATTTTTTTGCATTGTAGATCTTGTAAGGAGTAAAAAGTAACTTACAAACCAAAAATGCAAAAATAATGGTAATTATAATTACCCATGTAGTTGCCTTTACCAGTAATCTTTTGTTTTCTCTTTATAAAATCTAATATCTAGTGTCTTTCCATTTAAAAATCCTGCCTTAGCATTGGCTTGTAGAAGAGTTCTAAAGGTGACAGATTCCCTCAGCTTTGTTTATCTGGGGTTGTCTTAATCTCTCCCTCATTTTAAAAGAGTGTTTTACCACATATAACACACTTGTCAATTATTTTCTTTCAGTCCTTTATCTATGTTGCCCTCCTGCTTTATTGCCCCTATAGTTCCTGATGAGATAGTGGCACTGAATCTTATTGAAGGCCCTTGTACCTGACATATTGTTTTTCTCTTGCAGTTTTCATGATATTCGCATTGTCTTTGGCTTTTGACAGTTTGATTATATTTCTGTTTATGGATCTCTTTGCATTTATTCTGTTTGGATTTTGCTGAACTTTCTAATATTTATATTCATGTCTTTTCTTAAATTTGGGAAGTTTTCTGCCATTATTTCTTCAAATATTCCTTCTGTCCCTTTCTATCCTTCTTTCTCTGGGACTCCAATAACACATATTTCGATATGCTCTGTGTGCCCCACAAGTCCCATAGGCTCTATTCACTTTTTTTTTTTTTTTTTTTTTTGCAAATTTTGGCCAAACATACTCTGTTGCCATGTTGGGTATTTCTTTTTTTTTTTTTTTTTTTTTTAAAGATTTATTTATTTATTTTTATTTATTTAATTCCCCTCCCCTCCCCGGGTTGTCTGTTTTCTGTGTCTTTTTGCTGCGTCTTGTTTCTTTGTCCGCTTCTGTTGTCGTCAGCGGCACGGGAAGTGTGGGCGGCGCCATTCCTAGGCAGGCTGCTCCCTCCTTCGCGCTGGGCGGCTCTCCTTATGGGTGCACTCCTTGCGCGTGGGGCTCCCCTTCGCGGGGGACACCCCTGTGTGGCACGGGACTCCTTGTGCGCATCAGCACTGCGCATGGGCCAGCTCCACACGGGTCAAGGAGGCCCGGGGCTTGAACCGCGGGCCTCCCATGTGGTAGACGGACGCCCTAACCACTGGGCCAAAGTCCGTTCCCCTCTATTCACTTTTATTTAATCTGTTTTCTTCTTAATCTTAGACTGAATCCTTTCACTTATCCTATCTTCAAGTTTACTTATTCTCTCTTCTGCCAGTTCCAATGTTCTGTTGACCCCCTGTAGGTAATTTTTTAAAAATTTCAGTTGTGGTAATTTTCAGGTCCAGTATTTCTGTTTGGCTCCTTTTTAGAATTTATTTTTCTTTATC
The DNA here is from genome assembly GCF_030445035.2 of Dasypus novemcinctus. Lineage (NCBI taxonomy): Eukaryota > Metazoa > Chordata > Mammalia > Cingulata > Dasypodidae > Dasypus > Dasypus novemcinctus. The sequence goes on from NC_080695.1 coordinate 41,827,099, forward strand.
AAAATTCTCATTTTGTTCATATATCATTTTCCTGATATGATTCACTTCATTCTCAGTGTTTCTCTTTAGGTCTTTGAGCATATTTTTGACCATTTAGTTTAATGTCTTTGAATGGTGTGGCCAAAAAGTCTGGTCTTTATTGAGCCGCTTTGTTGTTTTACCTTAATCTTTTGGTTGGGCCGTCATTTCTGGTTTCTTCATATGCCTTTTAATCTTTTGTTACACAATGTACATTTTATTTTATTTTTTAAGATGTTTTTCATAAAAGTATGACAATAAAAATAAGATTTTATTTAAGTGAGGATAAAATGAACTCTCAAGCCCACTGGCCATGAAAATTGGAGAACTAGACTGAGAATGGAATTTGATTCAAAATATGCTATTATATATTCTCATATTGAAAAATGTAACCTTTATGGAAGAAGAGTAGGTTGGATCTCTACTGTCTCCTATTCTCTCCATCCCCACTATTCTTTTTTTCTCCTCCCAATATTTTTTATTGTCTATTATTTTTAATATTTTAATATATTAAATCAGTGATATAGCCCTAGAAATGTCTATCCTTAAGCTTTTATCCACCTAGTTATATGACCGGATAGGGGTTTCCTTGAGTACCAGGAGCTAACAAAAACAAAGAACATACAAACTAAAAATACTTTTCACAGTTCCTGCAGGTTGACTCTGTGTTGGGTACTGAGCTCCTTTGGAGCTTACTCCTTTTCTCAGTGAACCTGAAGAACAGTCTGAACAGGGCCGTGTCTGGTCTTTTCTAAGTATGTCTTGTCCTGGGCATTTGTTCTTGGTCTTAATGTTTTCCCTCTTTACAGGGATCTGATGACCCCTCTTTTCCCTATGAAATAGTCTTTTTTCCTACTCCTGATCACTCTACTACATATCTTTAATTTTTAACATAAAATGTTTTATTTTGAATAATTTCAAACTTATAGGAAAATTGCAGAAATATTACAGAAAGAATACACAGTTTACTGTATCTCTGAAAGCTGATAATCCTTTGTCTCAGACTTTTAGAATTTGATTGTTTCTTACACTGATTTAGCTGCGGGTGGGTTGTTCCTGCATACAGGTCAGGTTCTGGGACGGTGAGCTTGAGACAGTGTCCTGGTTCAGTCCTTCCGGCTGACACCAGTATACAGAAAGGGGTTCTCTCCAGCACCCAGAACAGAGACCCACACTGAGATTGTGGGCTGGCTTCACACTGTGCTGGGAAGCAGGTGAGGAAAGAACCAGCAACAGTTTTCCTGCAGTTTTTAAATCACCTTTTTCTAGATTTGGAACTTACCCAGTTACTGCAGTGCTTTGTTTTTGGAAACTCAAATAAAGATGGCTCTGTCAGTTTTTGCTGGTTATTTCAAGATTTTGTGTTTGGGAGGAAACCCTGGAACATCTCTCACCACCATCTTTTCATGTCATGCCTCTTAGCTACATCTTTTTAATGCCTTGTTTTCTTATTTGTTCCCAACTGTGGAGGGTTTATTGTCAGTTTTCTTCTCTGAATGTCTGCTGCAAATGTTGAAACTTCCAACTCGTAACAGCGTGCTTCTTTTCCCATTGACTGTTACAGCATGAGTTAGCACATAAATTGTGAAGGAAACTGAAATATTTGGGGTTTCTAGCTTATTATATGAATCTACATAGTTCTGAAAAATGCAAGATATTTATTTTCTTTGTAATGCAGCTCTCTTTATGGTTTTGAAAGCTATCTATTTTTTAGTTTGCTTTCATTAAGTGCTACATTGTTTACTTGAATCTAGTCTATAATTGAACGTGTAATGTAAGTATTTGATTTTGCAGAAAACTAAAATTGTTCAGACAGTGGGTTTATGAGTCCACATTTGGGAAAACTACAGGGAAATTATTTAATAGACATTAAACTTACATTATCTGTACTTATTTAAAATATTAAGACAAATTCAATTCTCAATTCTCTGCTTTTACCCTTTCTGTATTCATATAAATACTCTATGACCAGATAATTGAATCGTGGAAGGGGTTGTCCTCCAGAGAATATAATTCAATAGGGGCTCATAATTAGAAATATATTATTTTACTAACAAGTTGCAGTCACTTGAAAATCATTATTACTCTATTTTTAAAGTCAGTTCTTTGGTTTTAGGATATTTTTTAAAATGACAGACCATAAATTTTGTGATGCTACACTATCATCTCTTGGATGTTAAAACTTGAAAGAATTCTCTATTCTATCACAGCTCTTGCAAAATTTTGATGGCAAGTAATTAGGGAATAAAGATGCTAGAAATGGAATAAATAATGACTAATGGATATGTGATTTAGCCAACCACCAATTAATCATTTATGATCAACTGAACCCTATTAGATTTTTTGATCAAGGAACTAGACACAGGGGAGTGGATGTTGGTCATATAAATGGAATTGAGGCAGGTTGGAGGGATAGTTATGAGAGTCAAGAGATATTAGAAGTGGATATGAGAACAGGGCCACTCCCCAAACTTTTGGATTGTCCCAGCGTCCCTTCACTAATGTTGCCTGGTCTTTTTATGTTCTGCGCAATAAGTGAAAATAAGGTCAAAACTTCCTTTCCTAAAGGAGAAATGAGTTTATATGGCTACGAGTCTCTAAGAAAGAGTCTGGAGGCTGTCAGAAGGATTGCCCTTATGCACAACTGAGCAGAATCTAAGAGACAGATGAAGTAGATACAACCCCAGGTATTGGTTCCTTTGAGGGCTAAAGAGACCCACGGGCTCTATGGTCATGGCAGATGGTGTTCACTGCCATGTCAGATGGCCCTTCTTTGGAGCTGGTGTTTCTGCGTGATGAAACTGGATTCAGATGGAATCTCTTTTCATTAGACTTTCATGCTACTTTACTGGAATTGTACTTGGTGTTGGGGTTTAAGATACATTTAGGGGATTTGAATCTCTGGACTGACAATATGATAGCCAGGCCCTGAGCCTCAACAGACTTCAGCTCCTACAATCTGATTTATTGGACTTACCTCACTCAGCTAAGATGGAGTTGAAGAAGGACAACCACCACACCATGGAGCCTAGAGTGCCTACAACTGAAAGCAGGAGGATTGCATCCACTATCCATGTGGAATCTGAGCCTCCTCTTGACATAGTGATGCCATGGACATAACCAATCCAAGGTCCACAGAGAAAAGGTGGCATTGGAGTGGAGTGGGAAAAGTGGACATGGTGGCTGATATGGGTATGGGGAATGGCAGGAAGAGATGAGATGTGGAGGCGCCTTTGGGACTTAGAGTTGCCCTGGATGGTGCTGCAGGGGCAATCACCGGACATTGTAAATCCTCCCAGGGCCCACTGGATGGAATGTGGGAGAGTATGGGCCATGATGTGGACCATTGACTATGGGGTGCAGCGATGCCCAGAGATGTACTTACCAAATGCAATGGATGTATCATGATGATGGGAGTGAGTGTTACTGGGGGGGAGTGGTGGGGTGGGGGTGGTAGGGTTGAATGGGACCTCATATTGTTTTTTTAATGTAATATTTTTACAAAATCAATTAAAAAAAAAACAACTTCCTTTCCTAGAGAACTCATCACAGTTTATCATGAAATCTTAAAATACTTCCTAAAGTAAGTGAAATTTGCAAGAAAGCTTTTTATGGCACTTCTTTTTTTTATGGCACTTGTTTATTTTTCATTTCAAAATAGTCTGTTCTCCACAATGTTTCCATTCTCTTGAACTAAAGTGATAACTCTCTGACGTTTCTGTCTCTGCCTTTTTTTTAATCACAGTGTTGCACTCTTCATTGTTCCATAATGTCACTTTGATCATGTGATTAAAACCATCTTAAAAATCCTTCAGTGCTGTGCCATTATGCAATGTCGTTTTCTTGGTACTCAGGACTCTTCATAATCCCAAAAGATATATCTCTGTCTCTTTTCTTTTAATTCAGACTGATGTAGTCCCTCAAATGCCTTATAAGTTTTCACTTTCAAATAAACGCTTACTGCATTCTCCTTGCCTCCTGTACTTTCCTAATTATCCTTATTATACTTCTAGAACTGCTCAAGATGTTCCCTTCTCTAAGTCCTGAATATATCAATTCATGTTCATTTCTTTCTCTTCTGCTTTTTGTTCCTCTTCTGCTTTTTGTTCTTCTGCTTTTTGGTCCTTTGAACCCCATTAAATTGTTAGCCCTTTGGGATCATAGGCAATGTTAGGATCCCCCAAGTTTGCCTCTTTCTTCTTTCTTTAATCTCCTCATTGAATTCAACAAATTTTGTTGGCTCCTTTGTTTTCTTGATATTTAATTATTAACTGATATATGAAATCTGGGGAAAATGCTTAAAGAGATTAGGGATGCAGCTGTGGTCATATCTTGCTTTCCACATTGAATTTTAAACACATTTATAATTAAACTCTTTAATGTGTGAATAACTTTTGAATTTTACGTATTTATTAACTGCCTTGTATTTTCTATAGGTGCACATGATGCATGTAGTCATTAAAAAAAAGCATTTACTAAGGCTATTGTTAGAACCCAACTCCAAAAGGGCACAAGTTGTGCAGCCACTAGGCCTGAGAACACACCTGGCATTTAGTCAGTCATACGCTTCACTGGGACTTACGGACAGGAGAGAATCTCTGATGGCAGTTCAGAGAATGAAGAGAGCACTCCACAAAGAGACAGAAAAATGAAGGGTGATACCAGGGATTTCAGAACTAAGACATTCCATAGGGCATGAGAACAGAGATCTTGGTAGGTTCATGTGAAGCACACATATGGGGTGCAGACATTTAGCAAAAACATGAGCAGACAATGAGCAAAAGCAAGAGTAGGCAATGAGAAAAGACAACAAGAAAAGATAACCAGCAGACAATGAGCAAAAACAAGAAGGAGACAATGAACAAAAGCAAAGAACTGGCAGCAGATGTGCTTCAAGTTGTTGAGTGCCCACCTCCCACATGAAGATCCTGAGTTCAGTTTCCAGTACCTCCTAAAGAAAAAACAAACAGACCACAGGCAGACAATGAGCAAAAAAACAAAAAACAAAAGTTAAACAAAAAAAGTAGCAGATGAGCTAAAGCAATGGGCAACAACAACAACAAATAAACAACAAGCAAAAACAGCAAGCAAACAGATGACAGAGCCATCTTGGGGTGGGGGTAAAGTATGAATCAGGCAATAGAATGACTTAAGTAAATTAATCCACATTTTTCATGCAACAGAAATTTTTAAAAACATTCCTTTATTTCATTATTGCACCATCAATTTCTTAATTTTATTTGCAAAGAATAATTGTATATCATTGCATTATATATTACCTTTGTTATGAAATGTGGTTAAGAGTTAATAACTTGCAAATGTTAAGTAATATCAAAATCCTCTATGTCACTTTATTTCACATTTTGTTTCAATGTGAATATGATTACTTTGCATAGATTTCTGACATTATATTTTAAATGTTGTGAATATATATATTAGTCCAGCATGTTTCCTCGCATTTCTGGAACAATAAATATCAAAAAGATCTGATTGTAATGATCAAATAGCTATATCTAAAAATTTAGGATTATATCTTGAGCATAAAATAAATCATTATAGAACAAGTCAAGAAATGTTTATATAAGGAACTGGATAATAAGTATTGTAACATCTATAAACTATATGTAAACAGTTAGGGATGGAACGATTTTTCTCAGTATGTAGTATGTTGACTCCAACTATAAAACCTTGAAACAAGACACATTTATGAAAATTATGGTTATTTTTTACTAAATATTTCAATAAAACTGCTTGAAATAGTCCGTTTCCCTGTTGATTTGGCCTGTGGGTTTTAAGGATTTTAATTAAATCTGAATATCTGGTACTTGCTGTATAAATTAAAAATCCAGAAACCATGTGAATATGAACTATTTGTAATGCATCATATATGTACAAATATTCACTTATATTAAATGTCTACATTTAATGTCATTATTCATCTTAATATAGCTGATATACAAATTAAGCAACCTAAGAAGCCTTTAAAATATTATTGTCATTGTTATCTCATTAAAAATAAAATGGGTCTTTACTAAGAAATGCTATAAAATACAATGAATTCATTTCTGTGTAATTGAGACTAAGTTCAATTGCAATGTTTGATATTTAAATTCTAATTAATTGTAATTTTCTAAATTTCTTGAGCCACATGTATGTCTAATAACTTTGCATGTGCATAAAAGTTGTTTGCATTGATAATAAATAGCTCCATGGGAAAAAAAAGGCACAACTGTATCCTTAATAAGGACTGTGGGAGAGTGTGGGCTATAATGTGGACCATTGACCATGAGGTGCAGCGGTGCTCAGAGATGTATCTCCAAATGCAATGAATGTCTCATGATGATTGAGGAGGTTGTTGTTATGGGGGGAGGAGTGGGGTGGGGGCGGTGGGGGGTATATGGGGACCTCATATTTTTTGAATGTAACATTAAAAAAATGAAGAAAAAAAATAATTCCCATTCACAAAAATAATCGTAAAATTCAAATCAACCATATACACACAACTCAGGACCCTATGTAAAGCCAGATGTTTCATTTTTCAGTGCAAGAGAGGAATAATTTGAATAACGAGTCTTGTGCACTCTTAACCTGTTAATTGTTATTTCATAAATAGATACATTTCATCAAAGGCAACTCCTTTCATAGCATTAGTTCTTTATTAAAAGAAAATATGAAAAAAAAACATTATTTAGCAGCCAAAATATCCTTAAAGTAATGACTGACATCATTTTTTGTCAAAGTTCATCATCCTTTCATCTAATTTTTTATTAACAAATCAAGTACATCTTGGCTTCTTCTGGACAGCAAGCTAGCTGCAGTATGTGTATTAATGAACAAAGATGAACAGTTTTTGTCTCAATGGATTTATAGTCCTCTCAAGCCAGATAAGTAAGTTAATGGTCCAGGACAATTTTACTCTTGCTGTGACACATAGGATTATATTGTGTGCTAGTGGGATGAGTAAGAAACTGACATTTATAAGATCTGGGTCTTATAACCACATTATGTCATTTTCTGGTTATAGGAACTTGGATAAATTACTTAAACCTCTCTGAGACTTGACATTGTTATCTATAAATGAGAATATTGGAAAAGATCAGTGCTTCTCAAATGTTCTGTAGAACACCAGCTCCCTGTATTACTAATGGGTGGTACAAAGACTGAATTTGCTCTGTGATCAATTAAATATTTGAATTTCAGAGTTAAATAAAGTTGAAGAAGGTGAATCCCTGCTGGATTTCTCTGTGTTTTTAGTATACTAACATACTTTATGAAACACCAAAAGGGGGATAAAATATTCAACTCCCCCCAAGTTATCTTATCATCTGTGTTAACACTGGACACACAATCTCCTATGATTTCAAGAGCCCAAGCAATGTAATAACAATAATCTATAATAATAATAAAAATAATAAAACTAAGTCTTTAATGAAATTAAGGAATAGAAATAACATTTATTCATAATAGTGTTTATTATGTCGGCTGAAACTGTTCAACAGTTTATAGATAAAAGAAAACATTTTTAGCTCCATATACACTCTAGACTTCTTAGGTATTAAATGAGGGGAAAAAACTGTTTGCTTTGATTTTCTTGGATGTTATTTTTATTAATGGACTTTTCTCAATCAATAACGTTTGTGGTTATGGAAGTTTATAAACTCATTAATAAACAATGAGGTACAAAACTCTGTATCCAGAGTAACACATTTATATTATGTCTATGAGACCATGGCATTTTGTCATTTATTTTCTGTATAATCAAACTTACATGGGTCTCCCTAAGTGAAGCTATGATTTCTTACTCCATCTGTGTCTGGATTTACAGAGACAGTTGAAAATAATTCTGTCTTAGGTTGTATTATACTTAAATGCACATAAAGAAAGATGAATTTTTACAAAATATAAATTTTTCCAAAAGATTTGTTGTTTAATTGTTTTCACTAAACTGTGTGAGCAAGATTTCTTCTTAATAAAGATAGAGGATAGTCTTCCCAATTTTCCATAGTGTGTATGATTATCTACCTATATGTTGCATGTTCAAGTACTCACATACATATTCTTTGACTTCTTTCCCTAACAAATAATCCAACTCAGTTGATCTCTCCACTTGGATTGCTTTCCTCTCTCTTTGGTTACTTCATTCATTGCAACTTTGAGATTTTAGTTAGAATAGCATATTTTTTAAGTTTCTAATGGTAAAATTCACCATCTCAATCAATATGAAGACAATGCCAAGTAGAAGAAAGTTGTCTAAATGTACTTCAACTCATTTTACCTACAAAATCCTATTTTTCCTTTCTAAACATTTGATAAAAATTGCAAGTTTATCATAAGTTTCAGAGTAATTTTCATTTATAAGTTTTAAACAAACTATATTTTGAAATTTGTGTAATGGTTTTGGATTAATGCCTACAATAAATTCCAGAGACATGATGAGGCTTATTATATGTGTCTATTTCATAGCTTTTACATTTTATGGTCCATAGTGGGTGAAGTCATTAAACTGTATTTCTGTTCAAATTAGGGAACTTGTCTTTTTATGGCTTTGTTTTGTTTTCTTTGCTTTTCCACATTAGAGTGCCAGGATTTTAAACATCTATTGTGAGATATTATACTTAATCCTAATTATATGTCAGCATATTTTAAATGTCCAAATTTTAATATTTGAAATGATCAAATAAATATATCTGTTGATACTATTAAATAAAACACCATGGTTCATAAAATTTTTTTCTGTTTTATTGCTTTTTGATAGCAGTGGTAAGGTCTAAACCTTATAAAAATGAAGTGGGCTCAGTGGTTAAGCACCTGCTTTGTATGCACGAGGTCCCAGGTTCCATCATGGTAGCTCCTAAAAAAATTAATTAATAGTAATATCAACTTTTAGAGCTGTTGTGAGAATTGATCTATTTATTTCTGCATATTATGTAGCATATCATTAACAAATACTTTCTAGTAAAGATATGTGACCAAAATATAAACATTAATTTAATTTTTACTGAGAGCCTCCATGTACGAGGAACAGGTACATTTTGAGAAATTGTCTTTAAACTTAAGCAGATTCATAGTCAAGAGGGAGCAAAAGCCCCTTAAGCAACTAAAGTAAAACATTTGTATTACGTGCTGTAATTAGAAACAAAATTCAGTCCTGAAGACTTGCTTTCACTTAGCGTGGTAGAGTTGTTTGAATTACATGTTTTTGGGAGACAAGGATGCCCTCGCGGGACTGACGCTGTTGTTCATTTAACAGCCACATGTGGAGGAACGTTGCCCAGCTGGGGCCGTGATCCTGAGTCCAGGATTTCCAGGCAGCTTCCCCAACACCCTAGACTGCCCTAGGAAGATCTCACTGCCTATTGGCTAGGGTAAATGAACACAGTTCACATTCTTAAAGTTCACCTTCTCATTTCTTCTATCTTGAACAGAATTAAGCTGAGTAATAATTACACCTACTTCTGTTAACACAACTGTGCCTTTAATTGAAAGTGGCTTACAAATTGAAGCTCTGGGGAATCACTTTTAAAACTAAAAGTTATTTGAAAAATCATGTTAGCTGTGCAGCTCTTTTCAAGGCAAATTAAATGAGCTGAATTATGATAAACTGGGCAGGTGAGGTGTAAAATGCAACACCTCTAATTCATTTATCTATCTCTGTATTTATAATACCTCCTTTTCAAATCTATCACCAGAGTTCAATAATGGGTATTGTTTCTTTTGGAAATTTTTCAGACTTTTAAAATTCTAACATATTTTGTGTTGAATATGACACACAATTTGAAAACATTATTCCTTCAGAAATATTTTATGAACTTTCAGGTTATCCACCTTAGTTAATACTTTTAATTGCCATGCACACTAAACTCCATTTTGACCAGTGTTCAGAGATGCATGGTCTTTGTGAAATTAGGATTCCCTCTCATTCCCTTCCTTATGAGAAAATGGTTTCTATTGAATCATAATGCATTAATTCACTATAATGACTGATAAAATCTATTAATCAAGGTTTTTCCCACATGAGATTTTCTCACGAGAACACACTCTAATAGATGTACCAATATGAGTGCTCACGAATATACTGATGTATAGTAATAGTGAACCGATGCATTAAATAGATGTTAGTTGAATGAGGACTGAATATAAGTGTGACTGCATCACTGCTCCAGAAGATGATTTTATTTTTCTATTAAGATTTCACAGGTTTGGCTTTAAGGATGTCTGCCTAGAATGGCAGTAGTAATATGACTATTGCATGGGACTGCCAGGACAGATTGCTCAGCAGAGTGGAGTCAAGAGGAATAATCATATGGCTATCCAGTTCTCCAGGCACCATTTGTTGAATAGGCCATTCTCTCCCAGTTGAGAGGGTTTGGTGGCTTTAGCGAATATTACATGGCTATATATATGAGGTTCTATATCAGAACTTTCAATTCGATTCCATTGGTCTGTGTGCCTGTCCTTATGCCAATACCATGCTGTTTTCACTACTGTAGCTTTGTAGTATGTTTTGAAGTCAGGAAGTGTGATTCCTCTCCAATTTTGTTTTTCTTTTTCAATATGTCTTTGGCTATTCGGGGCCTCTTTCCTTTCCAAATAAATTTCATAGTTTTTCTAGTTCCTTAAAGAAGGCTGTGTTGATTTTTATTGGGATTGCATTGAATGTTAGATCAGTTTTGGTAGGATAGACATCTTAATGATATTCAGTCTTCCTATCCATGAACAAGGAATATTCTTCCATTTATTTAGATCTTCTTTGATTTCCTTGAACAGTCTTGTATAGTTCTCGGTGTATAAATTTTTTACCTCTTTAGTTAAATTTATTCCTAAGTATTTGATTTTTTTATTTAATATTGTGAATGGTATTTGTTTCTTGATTTCCTCCTGATCTTGCTCATTATTGGTGTACAGAAATGCTACTGATTTTTGCGCATTGATCTTATAACCTGCAACTTTACTAAACTCATTTATGAGTTCTAGAAGCTTTGTTGTAGATCTCTCAGGGTTTTCTATGTAGTGGAAACAATTAAAAACAACAGCTGGGGGGGTACTGGGTTCCTGGCCGGGGGGGCTCTGTCGTGGTCCCTAGGGGAGCAGCGGCAGTCCCCCAGGTGCAACGGTAAGAACCAGGAAGGAATGAGGGTCCAACAGTGGGCTCCTGATACTAATGACTATGCTTGTGAGCCTATATGCCTGCAATAAGAACAAGGCCTAGAGCAGCATTGTGCCTGGGAGTTTCCTCCTGACAGCCTTCATGTTACTCAAATGTGGCCAGTCTCGAAGCCAAACTCAGCATGTAGATGCAGTGCATTCCCCCCAGCGTGGGACATGACACCCGGGGATGAGCCTCCCTGGCACCGAGGGATCACTACCAAATACCAGCTGAAGATGGAACTAGAAAATGACCTTGAATTAAAGGTTCAATGCGGATCAGCAGAATATCCCTGTCTACATATAATAACGTGACTTTGAAATGCTGTTTGACCTAATGTAAGGGGGAAATGGAAAGGAGAAATGAGTTTATATGGCTACGAGTCTCTAAGAAAGAGTCTGGAGGTTGTCAGAAGGATTGCCCTTATGCACAACTGAGCAGAGTCTAAGAGACAGATAAAGTAGATACAACCCCAGGTATTGGTTCTTTTGAGGGAAAAAGAGACCCACAGGTTCTATGGTCATGGCAGATGGGGTTCACTGCCATGTCAGATGGCGCTTTTTTGGAGCTGGTGTTTCTGCGTGATGGAACTGGACTCAGATGGGATCTCTTTTCACAAGCCTTTCATGCTACTTTACTGGAATTGTAGTTGGTGGTGGGGTTTAAGCTATATCTAGGGTATTTGAATCTGTGGACTGACAATATGATAGCCAGGCCCTGAGCCTCAACGGACTTCAGCTCCTACACTCTGATTTATTGGACTTACCCCGCTCAGCTAACATGGAGTTGAAGAAGGTCAACCACCACACCATGGAGCCTAGAGTGCCTACAACTGAAAGCAGGAGGATTGCATCCAGTATCCATGTGGAATCTAAGCCCCCACTTGACATAGATGTGCAATGGACCCAACCAATCCAATGTCCACAGAGAAAATGTGGCATTGGTGTGGGAAGGGTGGCCATGGTAGCTGCTGGGTGCGGGGATTGGGAGGAAGAGATGAGATGTGGAGGCGTTTTCGGGAATTGGAGTTGTCCTGGGTGGTGCTTCATGGACAATTACGGGACATTGTAGATCCCCCCAGGGCCCACTGGATGGAACGTGGGAGAGTGTGTGCTATGATGTGGACCATTGACTATGGGGTGCAGCGATGCCCAGAGATGTACTTACCAGGTGCAATGGATGTGTCATGATGATGGGAGAGAGTGTTGCTGTGGGGGGAGTGGGGGGTGGGGGCGGTGGGGTTAAATGGGACCTCATATTTTTTGAATGTAATATTTTTTTTAAAAAAATGAATTAAAAAAAAAAAAGAGGAATAATCAGGCATGAAGCTGCTGGCGAGGGTATGGAAAGGTGTGCACATGTTGAAATGCTGTGCAACACCAGAGAGAGAGGAGGAACATGGAGGACCATCCTCAGGGGGAATAAACAGCTGTGGGAATTCATGTCTATTGAGTCCTTGAAGATTCACCCAGAAGGCATTGCGATAAGGAAAGAAGACCCTCTTCACATGCAAAAAAGATTACAGGAGCTCCCTATTTCTCCCAGGCTTTTTAGTTTAGTTTTATTTGATTTTTCAAATAATAAACATTCTGAACATGGAAACGATGATTCTTCTCTGAACTTAATAAAAGAGAGGACCCTGAATCTACTAAACCAACATAGTCTCAGTTATTCTCAAAAGCTGTGTGGAATTTTCTTAGGATTGAAGTCTGAAGATAAGGACTTGGTTAGTCCTTTTCTTTAGAGTCAGGTGTTAAGGTTTGTATCAGAGACACATGGAACCCAAGAGCTTTTCAACAGCAGATCCACAGAGGCTTTCTACATTGTTTTACATATTCTCTTAGTAGAAAATAGCAAAGAATGAAAAATCTACCGCAAATTGCAGCTCCATCATTTTGGAGCTGTGACCGTACAAAAATGGATGAATCTCTATGATCCTTCATTTCTTCAACTTTCAAACTGCTGTAGGGCATGTGGCTCAAGCAATTGGGCACCCGTGTCCCACATGACATGTCCTGGTTTCAATTTCCAGTGCCTCCTAAAGGAGACGAGCAGACAATGAATAGACAGATGATGGAGCCCTGAGGGCAAAGGGGAACATTAAAAATTTAATAAAGAAAAAAAAGTAATACAAGAATTTTAAAGAGCTCAAATAATGTCATAGGATTTTGGTGAGGATTGACTGAAATAACTCAGGCGAGAAGTTAAGCACAGGGCTTGCCATATGTTAAACAGTAAAAATGTTAGCTTTTTTTATTATTTCAAATATTTCTCACTTTCCCTTCAAAACTCATTTGAAATGTTTTATTCTTGAAAGGTATAAATATTTCCTTTATTTTCTCTCACCCCAAATTTACCATCGTAAAATTTCTGAGAACGATGATTTGATTGGTATAAATCCTTATTCTCTTCATTCATAAACTAATATGCAAGAGAATAATTAAGGGAAATAAAATCATTTGAACCAAATTGTCTGAATTCATGATCAAGATCTTTGAAACTAAGCAAAATATTTATTTGAAGTAAGGCCAAAAAACAACAGCACCAAAAAATTATGAAATATCATGAAACAAAATGTCTTAAAATATTCAATATTATATAGTATTGTGGTTTAAAAAGCATCCAGCAGAAAAGACAAAATAAACTTAAATGCATACAAAACTGCATGACCATCCTTAGCTTTTTATAATAGACAAATTTATGCTTTAGAACAATTTCCTACAGATAAAATTTAAGTAATAGAGTAGATTTATCTGCTATGAATTGATAATATATAAATACACTTCAAAACATGAAGTTACAAAATTAGTGAAGGGTAAGGTACAATGGTGGTTGGTCTCTTGACAGAGTGGATATTTGGAATATCACTAGTCCCGTTAGATGTACTTTGTAAGGGTTTAACTAATTTTTTTATATTTTGAAGATGCAGAAAAGATTTTACTGCTTAGTTTTCAAACCTCCATCACTTTTTATAATTGAACGCACTTTCTGTTTCAGATTCATTTCTAGTCTTTTACTCTACATCATCACCTCATAGCTTTAATTCTCTTCATATATGATTCTTAAAACAGCATCCCTCCATGCTGTGTAGCAATGCTCCAAAATGTACTCATCAAAAGCAAAGAACGTACCACTCTAATGAAAGAGGTTGTGGGAGGAGTGGGGGGTGGGGTGGAGAGTGGAGTATATGGGAACCTCTTATATTTTTTATTGTAACATTTTGTGTGATTTATGTGTCTTTAAAAAGAAAGATAAAAAAAATAGATCCCTTGTCTTGTTCTCAAATGCCAAATCATGTTTTCATGTGCACATGAAATATTTTTACCTGGGTCACCTCAGATTCAATAGGTATAAAAGTAAAATTATCACTTTCTTCTTCCCCTTTCATCAGCTTATTCCAAACTAGATTCTCTTATTTCATTATGTCATTATACCCGTAACACTACCATTAACATAGGTGCTCTCGTTTCCTTAGTTTTAGTAGGAGGTGCTTCCCAGAATCTCCCAAATAATAAACAAACCTCAAATCTCTTTCCTAGAAATTTTAAGAAAGTACATTTGAGTTGAAGTTCAGGGATCTGTATTTTTCAATCAAGAGCTCCAAAATCTTCTTTTTAAAACACAACTGGGAAACATAGCAAAGGTGTCCACTGTCTCTCTTCATTATTATTGCCCCTCTTCTTTAATCTCCCATATTGCTCCCTTTCAGTTCCCCAACCTGAGGATAGCGCTGAAAGATTTTTTCTAAATACAGCTGAGAAAAGGTCCCGGTTTCATAGTGAGACAAGGAGGAGGGTAGAGCGGGTAGGCAATTATTCCTGCTGAGATCACAATAAATGTCTACCTGCAAAATTTCTGCTGCCAGGATGATCTTGGCAAAGATGAAAGTAAAAAGATATTTTCTTGTTAATGTTGTGAAAAGACATATGGAATAAGTAGTTTACATTAATAATGTAGAGCAAACTAACTTTTCTTGATAGGTTTATAAACTTGCACACTTACTACAATTCATCTCCTTTTGTCCACCCTAGATTTCCTGCTTTGGGAATTGTAGGGGAAGAGTGATCTACCATTCCTCTCTCTTTGCTCTCTCTCAGGATATAATTAAAAAGTAAAATGCTGGGTATATTTTTCTACATGCCCGCTATTATTAACACGTGTCAGCATTGTACATTTGTTATAGTTAATAAGAGAACACTCTCAGATTTGTACTGTTAACCACAGTCCATCTTCCAGCACGTGGTTCACAGTGTTATATAGTCCCATGCCTTATACATTCCATCCAAAGTGTGCGCTCAGTGGCTCTCACTGTCATCACGCAGTTGTAGAGTCATCCACCCAGGAAATCTTTAAATGTTTTCCTCAGTCCAAAACAATAGATCCATGCCCCTATTGCTGGCCCTTGATACTTGATATAGTATCTTCTTCCACATTGATTCAAGACTAGTACAATATTGCTGTTAATTACAGTCTATAAGTTATATTAATTATATTAGTTGTAGTTTTCCCATGTATCACTATATTCTTATTGCCTTGTGTTAGTGACATATGTTTGTTCTAGTTCACAGGAGAACATTCTTATATTTGTGTGGTTAACCATTATGGACCATAGTTAGTGATAATAGTCTGATGATGTTCTTTTATAATCTGTAACAAATGTTCCACAGCAATGTAAGGTATTGGTGACATACAGGACTTCTGCATATTATAAATGATTGTTTTGTAAGCTCACAACTACTCTAGTGAATAAATTAATAAAATTTAAAAATAAAATGTGTCCTTGCAGTATCACCATAAATATCAGTACAGAAATTCTGGGAATATTACTTACTTAGGATCTAAAGAGAATGTTAGACTTATTGAGATTTATTGGCACATTTTGTAACAAGGGAAATAGAACAAGCTTAGTTCAGTGATAAATACTACTGTGTACAGGAATGTTTGGAGGAGGTAGAGTTGTTGAAATGTAGACTCCTCTTTCCGGGCCCTAGATTTTCTCATTCAGTTCCTATGGCTGAATAGAATAAAGTATTCTGCATTTTCACCTAACACTTTTTGGTATTTTGGAGGCTAGAATCAGTATTCTCTGCACTTATAGAAGTGTGCTTTTAATGTTAGAAAGATAAGAAATGCACAAAGATTTTCATAAGAGACACATAAATATTATGTATGGTGGAGAAATTGGCTTGGTGAAAAGAAATGTGAAAATCATAAGATTTTAGCAGCTTGTAAGTGGAGCTAGTATATTATTTAGTAAGAGAGAATGACCAAAATGTTCCTATTTTTCTTGTATAGAGCATTTAAAAAAATAAGTTTTATATTAAAAAAATTAGCTACCTCATTTCTTAAAATACTTTCTGTAGTATCTGAATGTACAGCCCTGTTTCCTTCACTGGCAGTATTAATTTTTTATTGCCCATCACATTAATGATTTTTGAATTGATAAGCATGAATGACTCTTGCTCCTCCAACTACTCTGAATAACGCCATTAATCTAGAATATGAGACATTATTGCCTATTCTCGAGCCTTTCATTCATAGAGGATTTTAACAGAGCATTTTTTTCAATTAGAGATGTTGTGGGTTTACAGAAAAATTATGCATTCACTACAGAGTTCCCATATACCACTCTATTATTAGCACCTTGCATTAGTGCAGTACATTTGCTACAATTCATTTAAGCAAAAAAGAGCATTTGTGTAAATGTACTATTAACTATAGTCCAACATTTATGATATGCTTCTCTGTGTTGTGTAGTTCTGTTTTGTTTTGTTCTTAAACTTTTATTCTAATAACATATATACCACAGTGCTTCAAATCTTTCCATTTGCCTGGATATACATCAGACTGTCCAATAGATTATCCAATTCATTAGTTAACAGTTATCAGTTTAGTCAGATTTGATTAATCATACCTCTTTTCCATTTCTAAGAATCAGCCAGTTGTTTAATATGAATGGGCAAAAATGATTGGTTGCATTGGTATCAAGGGAAAACCAGTTTCCTCTCTTCTCTCTTCACTCCAGTGACAACTATCCTACACACTGTGTTAGTGAAAGAATGGCAGCCTGTGTCTTGCAATGATGAAAGGCAGTTCTGGCAGAAAATATTTGATGCATGGGCAGTGTATGTGATGGTCTCTCATGTTTTGGGGCTCTGCGTTAGATGATTAGAAATCTTAGCTCTATCAATTACTGGCTACTCAGATTACAAAAATATTTTTTAAACCCTGTTATTTTAATCTTATAAATAGCTATAATAAAATATCAATCTCATAGAACTCTTTGGAGGATTAAGTAAATACAAATGCTTGATACAGGATAGGCAAGTTTTAATTGTTAATTGCTTTTAGTAGTTAAATCAAATTCTCTGATAACATGAGGTAGTTTTCTTTCTTTTACACAAACTGGGGCTGCTGTTCTGTGTTGCTTTGCATGCGCTCATTTAACTCAGAATTTCTGTCTGTTTTCTTGAAAGAGTACAATAAATAGAAAGCTAAGTATTCTGTGCTTTACATTTATAATTTAATAATCAGTGCACTAAAATTGCATATCATGCTGTCCAAAATCACCATGGTTTTTGACAATCAAGAAAGGCAGGGCTTTTACAGAAGATTCTGTAGAAACAGTTTTCAGTGAATTCTGTAACTATTAAATATTCTGGCTTGTACTTTTACCTGAAGAAGATGTGTAATAGAGTGATTATTAGTCATATGTTCTATCAGTTATTATGAAGGTTTAACTTTGAATCATTGTCACATAGCTATTCAATTTTGGTCCAAGCACAGATGGAAAAAACCCTTGTGCAGGTAACTCTTTAGGGGCACTTAATTTTCAATATGTAAGTAGAATTGGATGAAAATGTGTTGTGTAAATTCCACCCAAAGGCACGCATTCAGATTGGTTTCTCTGCTGGAATAACATTAAAAAATATTCAGTGAGATAATAAAAGGATACTGAGGTTATTCTTATTTTAATCCCTTCATTTTGACATTATGCTGTCAAATCGAAATAAAAAGCTGAAAATTAAATAGCTAAATAAATCTATCTTAAAGCAGATCAGAGCTGAGCTTTGTTCTATTTCCTAATATGTATTAGGTGGTTTGATATATGGATGAATATTTTACCCTGCTTAAAATGCTAATTCTGTTCATAGTACTATAATTGTCATAATTGTAATTCCATTTCCACTTCAAGGTTAATTCTCAATCAGTAAATAACTATTTCTACTATTTCTTATACTTCTAAGATACTGGCCATCTTCAATATTTTTTACCCTTTGATCTGCTTGCTGTCTTCCATTTCTTTCTTTTTTATGTTATCCATGAATTCCAAAATCCTTCATGATAAATACTTCTTGAACCTGCAAATCTACCTTTAAAATTAGGCTATTCAAGCCATTTCTCTCCTATTTGATTTTCCACCCAAATGGAGAATAAAATATTTCTAAATGGCCCAGTCTTGTCCTAGTTTTACGTCCTATTTGATACTTTTGGGTCTACATAGCAATACCAGTACTTCAAAAGTTTGTTTCAGATTATTTTTGTGTCAGCTTTCACACTCCACCTGACTGGGATAGAGGAGACTGGGTATTTATGGAACTCTCTAGACGTCATGGGCCGGCATCCCTAGAATAGTCACAAGAAAAACAGTGTCTAGTACAACCTTTTTACTAGGGTCAAACATTTTTTGCCTTATTTCTGGGACATGCTATAAAGGAAACTCTTCTTAATTTGTCAATGGGTTTTGGGCAATGGGTGAGGCAACAAGTCAGAAACTGGTGTGTAAGCTATCCTGGGCCACCAACCCCTAAGGGCAGTGTGGAGGCTGCTATTTCACTGCTATTACTCACTTGTCTTTTTCTTTCTTTTTCCTGCTTCCAGTGTTTCTCTTTTTTTTGCAAATATATTTGCTAATCTGTACAGAAAAACTATTTGCTCATTGAAGGCTGTTAAGCAAATATCAATAATTGACATTTTCAAATATTTACAGAAATGTTTTAAAATTAATTTTAGAGTAATTCCAATCATAAAAGGAAAATTGTGTATTGCATATGATATTAGAGTACCAGGACACGTATAGACGGGGATATTCCTCATCTGATGATGATGTATTACTAATAAATAGAGCTGGACAATGTGATATGCACCCCATTACCCATTCTAAAATAATTTTTTATTGATCTGATAAAGAATACTTTCTTCTGCTTTTTGCTTCCTTTGCCTCTCCTTGAAACATTCCACATTTCTACTTCCTTTTATTTATTCTCCTCCAAACTAGATTGAACAAATTTAATACAAATTTATTTTATCTGAGAAGGATTAGAATATTTTTAACATCCTAAGATTCCTAGCTCTTGTCTATCATGTTTGGATGCTAGACAAGAAATTATGACTGCTTTGTAAGTCAGAGTTGGGTTTAAATTCTAACTCTTTCTCTTCCAGTATTGCTTTTGGGCACAATACCTAATATTTTTGAACACCAGCTTACTTACCTGTTACATTCTAATAATAATATCGATTGCCTTGCTGGACAATTGTGAGGAAAAAATTAGTTAATAAATCTATCCTCAGTGATGATACTTGACAGCCTAAGTTTCCAAGGTTACATAACAAAATACTACAAATTGGATGGCTGGAAACAAAAGAGATACATTGTCTTACAGTTCTGGAGGCTGAACGGCTAAATTAAGGTGTTGGAATGTCCATGCTCCCTGTAGAGAAGTCTGTAGAGAAGAATAAGTTGCATGCCTCTCTTCTGGCTGCCGTTTGTGGCAGGTAATCTCTGGCATTCCTTGGTTTGTGGTTTAACTCAGCCTCTGCCTGCAGCATCTGAGTATATGTCAGCTTTCTTATTAGGAAGCCTACAGCCATATTGGATTAAGGGTTCACCATAATCCAGAATGACCTCATTCTAACTTGCCTAATTCCATCTGTAACAACCTTTTTTTCCAAATAAATTCACATTCTGAGGTACTGGGGATTAGGACTTCAACATATATTTTTGGAGGATGCAATTCCCCCCATAACTTTAGCCTTACTATATGTCCAATTAGAAAAGTCCATTACATGTGTACTACTAATAAAGGGGTTAATAGTCAGGTGGATTGGGAGAAAAATACAAAAATATAAGAAGCACACTATAGTCAATAGTAGTATTTTGATGATGCTATTTCATAATTTGTAACAAATGTTTTACAACAATACAAGGTGTTACAGGTGGGGTGATGTATGGGAGCCCTGTACCAGATGCATGTTTGTTTTGTAAGTTCACAACATTTACAATACACTTATTGTTTATGTATGTTCATGTATGAAGGATATGATTCAATAAATTTTTTTTAAAAAAACAGAAAGGGCCATTATTTACTATATTAGTCCTCACAAAGATTTCTTCATAAATTATGAAATTGTTCTTCTTGGATGATTTTAAATTTTATTGAATAATTTTAGTTTTTTCTGTGTACTTGAGCTTTTTTTTAACTTCTTTTTTCACCAAAATCTATTTTTTGTTAACTGTGTTTTCTTTCAATACCCATGTAAATTTTTATCCCTGAAAGATTCTCTGAATTTACCTTTATGTAGGGTAACCAAAATAAGTATTATCCATAGCATTCCCAACCTGGGAAATAAGTATCAAACGTATTAGGTGAAAAGTAAAAATAAAGCCACTGTCTCCTATTAAAAAAAAAAAAAAGAAACAAAAAGAAAAAAGCAGCAGAAGATCAGTGCAAAGTAGAGCTTTCTCATATGTTGGGAGAATATTATATTAGCTCTGGAAGTTTTAGTTCACAGTTTCCTAACCAACTTGATTGCATGGATTTGTGTAAAGCCTAATGACTTCTCAAATCAAACTATTGAAATGTATTCAAACATTTCAGTCACAGTAATCATATCAATTTTCAAATATGACACAATCCCAGAGTAAATAACTCTAAAGTATTTTTATTTTAATTTTCTTCTAAATTATCAACTACAGTATATCTACTACACAGATTAATAAGATACCAGTGATACCAGTCATTTAGACTGGCTTTCGGTATGGTGAATTATGCCAGGCTGTTAGACTGAATCATGTGAATTATGGTACCTTTTTTTCAGATTGGATTTCTTATAAACATCAATAATTTTTTGGCATAAAATACAGTTGAAAATAATCACTTGCTAAACTAATAAATCTCTTGGACAATGCTTTGATCATTCAATTGGTTTAAAAGCCACTTAAAGTTTCTTACAGTTTTTAGACCTATAAGAGCTTCTACCTTGATAAAGCTGTTGATTAACTTATGAATGCAAAGACATACAATTATAAACATGTGTGTATGTTTATAATAATTATAAAGCAAAATAATTGGCCTATATATCAGTCACTATTCTAAGAATTATACCCATATATTTCTATGATACAGGTTCTATGATTATTCATATTTCACAAAAAGCTGACTTGGATGTTAATTGTAATAAAGATCATGCAACCACTAGTGGCAGAGATAAAATTGAAGCAAGATCTGTTGTAATCCAAACTAAGTGCTCTAAGTCTTTACACTCTTCTGTTTCATAGAGAACTGTTATTTTGGGGAACTAATAATATTTTAATTCTTTTTTCTAACATTTATTTTGTAAGTTTCAATATTAATTTTCATTAATTTTGCATATTTTTTCATAGATACCTGTGGTCAATTTCTGAATTTTTCTACTGAAGCTAATCATGATAACCTTGAAATTCAAAATGGCCCTTATCACTGCAGCTCTATGACTGGGCAGTTCAGTGGTACAGATCTACCCTCAGTGTTGCTGAGTACAACGCATGAAACCCTCTTCCACTTTTACAGTGATCATTCACTAAGCCAGTAAGATTTTAGAGTGGCTTATCAAGGTAAGGAATCCAAAGTGCAAATGTGCCTTTGATGTTTATATTGCAGGTCACTCATTGGTTAATAAAGTGTAGAACGGAAATAATTTTTAATGAAAAGTTGTCTGATCAGTAGAGGAGCTGTTGCTGTAGACTCTGCAGGCATAGCTGGCTGCAGTTATTCTCACAGCTCCATCCACACTCCTCCTTTTTATACTCTCTCCTAAGGTCGTTGTCACTAAACTTTCAGACAGTAGTTTCCACTGTGTCTCCTCTTAACCAATTGTACTTTTTTCCTGTTGCTTCCTGACTACCGTAGAAAGGGTCAATTCATGGTGAAATTGGTCTGGCAGTGGCAGGGTCGCTCAGCTCAAATTAATGGCTACAAGTACTATAAAGTCATGTTCGAATTGTATGAGGAAAAAAAATCTCGGTAAATGAACTGTATCCCTTTCAGTCAATCTAAATATGAAATCATTAAGGAAGTTTGAATCAACATTACCAAAGAATTTTTGATGTATGAAAATGTTGAAAAATTTCATTTCATATGAAATAATTTAGCTGCCCTTTTCTTGAATATTGAATCAAATGAAGTAGAAAATGACAAATCTAGTGACCTTTTTTAAAACTTGGTAAAAGCACTTGCTTTCCTTTATTTTCTAGACTGACCTTGGAAACAGAGCTTTAATATTTTAATACTGAAAGAGAGTACTAATTTATGTTAAGTTCTTAGATACTGTTACTGAAATTGTTACATAAATACATGCATACTCCTTCTTTCTCAGCAAACACTATCACTTCTTATTTGAAAGGCATACAAGGACACACTCACACACAAACAGATAAGGGGCATCATAGAAGTGGTTTCCCACAACAAATCCATGAATCTTCCTGCATGTGCACCTATTTTCTGGTCTTTCTCTCTCATTTAAATGGGCATGTTTCCCCTACCAAAGTCTAATCCATTCCATGCTCTAGGCTCTAGACTCCATTCCTATATACTGATTCAGAAAAATTAAGCTGGGGGTTAACTTCCTTCCAATGCATTTTCAACTGTCAGTTCTCTACTAGATCTTTCCCAATAGCGTTCAAAATATACTCAAAAATTTCTCAGACACATGTATACACACACTCTCTCTCACACGCATATTTGCATATATATATATATATATATATCTCATATATATTAAAGCATCTTTGACCCCTTATCTTCCTCCAGTGTCTGTGCTCTAAGGAAAAAATTCAGAAGAATTATCTGCATTAGTTTACTCAATTTCCACACTTCTTTCTGTTTTAATCATTTTGATCTGGCTTTAGCACTCTTCTACTGACAAGTTCTTTCATTTTTTTTTCAATTGGATGAATAAATCCACTTGGTAGTCTTCTTTTCTCATATTTCTTGGAAGTTTTCAGTACCATTAACCATTTCTTATGAATTAATACCCTTTTCCCATTTCTTTCAATGAGAACATAATTTCTTGTTTTTTCTGCTATCACATTGGTTATTCCCTTATTTTCTGTGCTTTCTTGTCTTCTGACAACTTTAGTAGAGGAATTAGTTGGAGGTCGATATTTTTCCATCGCATTCTTTCCCTGAGGATCACAAACACTGATGGATTCAAAGACCATGATAGTAATAATAATTAACTCTTATATTTACATCCCTGATTCAAGTCTTTCTTTGTGTTCCAGAACTAGATCTCCAACTCACAATGCCACATGTCTACTAGGTATTACCATGCCTTTGGACTCTGTGACTGAAACGATCTCTACTATTTTGCTTGGCAAATATGCTCATTCTCTGGTGTTGTCCATAGTAAATGAATGGTACACATTTTATCCAGTTGTAAATTCGTGCCTTTCATGGGTACATTTTTCTTCATCACCCCATTATTAAACCAATCACCAAGACTTCATCCACCTCAAATATATTCCTGGAATCCACCTCATTTTCTCTATCTCCATTACCACTAATAGTCTTAACCATCCTCACCCTTTTCCTACTAAATTCTTTGCCTCTTAAAGGTTTTATCACATTTATTCTTACTACTTCTCTCATCTTTCCAAAAAAAATGTGATTTGTTCTTTTCTTGATTAAAGTCCTCACTATATTTTCCTATATTCTTATACTACAATGAAAATTCTGTAACAGGGGAATGGATGTAGTTCAAGTGATTGAACACCTGTTTCCTATGTGCAAAGTCCTGTTACCTCCTATAAACAAACAAACAAACAAATGAACAAATGAAAAAACACCAACTCTCTTTGGGGAGTAGATGTAGCTCAGTTGTTCAGTGCATGTCCAAGGTTCTGGGATCAATCCCCAGTAAAAAGTTCTGTAACAGACATAATCCTTCAGCTTTTTATTCCTGAACCCTTAATCTCACTCACTGCACTTCATCCAAATGGACTTTCCAATAACATATATGGCTAAGATTCTTTCTACTGATGGGCTTTTAGAAATGCAGTCCTCTCTTCTTTAACCCCACTCTCCTTTAGTTAATCATTTTACACTCAGTTTGTGCCTCTTAAAAGAGGCATCTTCTGATCACCCAGACTAGGCTAAATCTCCTGTTGTGAAGCTTCACATCACCTCGGACTTCTCTGTGTGTGGTAGTCATTGGTGCTGCTCTCCAAATGGATCCCATCCTTCTGAGTTCTGATACAGAGTCATGATGCACTGCCTTACCCTTTTAAGAGTTGTTGGTGGTGTTGCTTGCTTTGGTTGATGACCTTGAAGTGAATGCCCTATAAAATGGGAGTCATAAGAACCTGGTTTACTCTTCCATCCCTTTCTTAAGTGGAGTTTAGCAGCCACCAGGATGATGGCTGCTCAGTCAGGCTGGGTCTCTTAGTAACTCCATAAGTAGAGTCCTCCTGCCATCACAAGCAATGAAATTGGAATGATTTTTGCTGCTGTGGTGTTAATTAGCCTTTATGGATAATATTCCATAGGATTTATTAAGATAAGGAATTAATGGTATATTTATATTTTAAAGAATGTCTAATCAGAAAGAATTTACCTCACGGGGAGAGGAATCATTTCTATTTTTACCTTGCTCTATGCTCAGCATGAAGCCCTGTCCCTAACTCACAGTAGGTCCCCAGTGTATAATTGTGCTCTACATACTTGATGCTCTACTACTGCAATTGCCAAGGGCTTTATGCTGTGCTGCAGATGCATTTTAGACAGCCCTTTAGGTTAAGTTCTATGCTCTGACAGCATCATTAAATTGAATCTCTTTTATTCCCTACTCATTGCCAGATATTGCTAGCCAATTTGCTTATCCAATGCAGATCCTGGCACAAATATCACATGTCCAACCATCATAATGGTTTGGTTTTTAGTGGGCTCATTTTTGAATTGTACCTTCTGTTTTAGCAAAGATGGTGGGATTTGCAGTGCTTATCAGTGACTACCTCGGGCCCTGGTTGTTCTATCCATGTGTGCAAATAGCCTTGGAAGTACCTTGAGTAGAGCTACCAGTATTGAAATAAAAACCAGTACCATGCATTTCTTATTTTCATTCTATTTCCTCCATTCCCACCCCAAAACTTAAAGGGAAGAACCTCAAGGACCATAATTAATTCCCTGCTCACTTTGAATTCTATAGATATGCTTATACATTGGTAGGAAATAAAAGAGTGAAGATACATAATCTTGATCAAATTCTTGGATTAACCTGGAGTCCATAAATAAGTACCATTAATTAGTGGCTAGATCTGATTAATATTGTAGGGAAGAAAACTTTTTATTTCCACTGTAACTGACAGGAACCCAAATCAAGCTAGTCTAAGCAGTAATTCAGTGTTCCAGGGCATTTGGTGCAGGATTGGAATCTAGGACTCGAGATCTGAGGATGGCAACATTCTAGCCTTTCTTAGCCAGTAAGAACAGGACTCTTCTTCCCTAGTGCAGCTTTTTGGAGCACATTCTTAATAGACCAGCATGAGTTATGTGACACGACTCCCAAGTCCAATCTATGAGACCAGGTAGATTGGTACTCTATATAAGTTCAGCTCGGGTCACATGGTAAGAAAATGTGATTAACAGACTTCTTGAAATTGGAATAGTTTGAGAGAGAGGAGAAGTTTCCTTAAGCAAGAGGGGCTCTGAAACACCAAAAAAATAAATGCACAACAAATTTCTTTTTACATATTGAACAAAAGTCTGCATAAACTAAATATTTCTATGCTAATTATATCTGTAAAATAAAAGGGTATTTTATTAGTGTTTTCACATATGCTTCCTTTATTCCTTTCTAGGGCTGTTATAACAAGTTACCATGAACACAACAGAAATGTATTTCTCACAGTTCTGGAGTCTACAAGTCAGCAAAGTTTCAGGGGGGCCATGCACTCTCCAAGGGCTCTAGGTAAGAATTCTTCCATGCCTCTTCCTAACTTCTGGAGGTGGCCAGCATTTCTTGCCACTCCATGGACTCATGCACTGTAACTCCCCTGCCTGGGTCTTCACACGGCCTTCTCCCTTGTGTGTCTCCATCTCTTCTCTTCTTATATGGGTACCCACCATGTTGGTTTAAAGGTCTACCCTCCTCCAATTAGATCTCATTTTATCATAATTAAATTCATCTGAAATGACATTATTTTCAAATAAGATCACATTCTTAGGTACTACGGCGAGTACCTCAACATATCTTTTGGGGGGACACAATTCAACCCATAATACTTCTTCATTTGATCTTGAAATAGTGTAAGTTGTTTTTAAAGAGTTAAATGTCCATATTTTAGCACATTAAAAATAATGACAGTGTTAGCTATTATTGAGCACTCATTGTGTGCCACATCCCATGCTTTGTCTTTTAAATTCTAAATTAACAGTATGCACTTTTTATAGATAAGGAAAATGAAACTCAAGGAGATAGAACAAACTGTGGAGATATGAATAACTATGTGCAGATTATGATTTGAAATTCAACCCCATAGTAATCTTCTTGATTCCAAAGTAGTAGTCATTCTATTGAAGAAAGGGAAATGATAAGATCTTTAGATTCTAAGTTCAATGCTTTTGTCACCACATTAATATAAAAATTGTGTTTAAATCATAACAGGGTGAGATTAAGAAGTCCAATTTTCTCTCAGAGTTTGCAAAACCAGTAAACCATTTATCTGAAGAACACTGACTATGGGAAAACATAAATAACTTTTTTTGGTGTGCAGACATGACACCTGACAGACTTACTTCTTTAAACTCAAGTTTTGAGGCTGCTAAAATAGCTTTGCTAGAAATCTATGAGTCAAATGTTCTCCATAAATATTTCTAACACATGCCTTAAGATTTGCTATGCTTTTTTCTTAGTATCCTACATAATCCACATGTCAGCTGTGGCTCTCCTCTTACAGATCCAGGTGCAATTTTGTAGGCATCATATAATTTCATGGCCTCTGAAAATCAGAAACTTACTCCATGATGTATTTATCAAGCACTTATATAGAACTTTCTGAGAACTTTACAAGGAATCATTTTCTTAATTCTTACAACAGGCCTCTGCTGGCCAAATCACCAGTAGTGAGGAAACTGAGGTCAAGTTTGACATCAAATATCTTGGCCAAGTGTTAGTCAATAGAATGATGGGGATTTGAGTCCAGGACCTTTGGCGCTAGAGCCTGTGCTCTCAACCAGCAGTTGCTGCTGCCTCAAATTCTGCAAACCTGTCACCTGATCTTCTCCATGCTAATGCTTACAGTATATTCCATCCTTCCTCCTCTCAACTTCCCAGCTTTGTCTTCTACTTCTACCACACTGCATGCTCCAAGCCTAGGCTTGGGTGCATTCTCACAAATCTTTTCTCTCATTGTATATTATTAACCTGCTTTTCTCAGTCCCTTCCTGATTGCCCTTCTCACCATGCTCTCAGCTGTATATTGTTACTCCTTTATTGTTCAGAATGGCTTCTCTTTTCCCCTGAGGCCAAGGCAACAACCATGCCCAAATGTGGGTAGAGAATGAATTTAGGGTTGGGCGCTCAGACTCTGAACCCCTACTAGTACAGGAATCCCATCATCACTCTCAACACAGAGTGACTGGAGCTCCCAATTAACACAGGTGTACTGATAACAACACTGTATGTATGTACGCCACTTAGTCCTCTTCCTAGAATCCAAAAGAAAATTGGTAGATAATGATATGTGCAAAAATAAACAAACACGAAGTGAGCAACAAGGAGGAAAATTGGACTCTGAGGTACAGTAGAGAAAGTGCAAAGTCATGCATATTAAGGATTTGAAAAACTTCACATGATGAATTGAGTATTTTATCTCTTCTATAAATGTTTGACCAAATACTGTCTCATCTTCCTCTTGAGTAGAAAAGAAAACTCTATGATGATGAGTGATAGCAGCATTCTTCTTTGGGCTTCTGCCTCTTACCTTATTTTCCATCCATCAAAATTATCTGTGGTTATTTAAAATTCAGTTTATAAGTATAAAGATTCAACACTAAAGTGATTAGGGGGCACACACACACACAACAGAAACAAAGTTCAAATAAATCTAAAGTTCTAAAATTAAGTTGTATAAACATCTCTGTCATTTTCCTGAAACAACAAGCATTAACAATTATATTTGCCTAATTTTATCTTCAAGTTCACATTCTAGCCACATTAAAACAATATAGGAAATAGGAGGGTCAAGACATATGGCTCTTTCATGACTTATTACCAGCTTCCTGAATTGGCTTCTTTCTTCACTTCACACTCTCCTTTCACCTTAATAAAAGAGGACATAAATAAGTAGATAATTAGACAACTTTACACATTTCTATGTGATTCAATCCATGCTAATTTTCTGCCTTTATATCCATGTTTTACTTTTTCAGGATACCTGTGTTCCTATGTCATTGCTCTTACTGGATGCTGGTCACTGGATTTTGTCCTTGTAGATTCTGAAACAATTGAAACTTTGATCGCTATTCCCCTTTCTATAAAACCTAAGCAAATTGGGGGGAAAAAGATTACATATTAAACAAACACTCAAACATCTTTAACACAGATATCTGAAGTTCTTCCATGCAGTATTGATATGCAAATAAAGTTAATAACTTAAATGATTATTCTTTCAGGCAGCAGTTTACTTTTGGAAAAAAGCCTGTTCTAATTTTTTTTTAATTTTAAAACTTTCCATTTGAAATGAAGATCCTGACATGCTAAAAAAGATGTATAATATATATTGCACTATAGGCATTATTTTAATTTTTACATAAAATCATTTTAATGAAATCATTTTTTATTAGCAAAATTGTGGGTTAACAGAAAAATCATACCCATATAGAGTCCCCATATAGCATCCTATTATTAACACCTATCATTCATGTAGTACATTTGTTACAATTGAAGAAAGCACATTTTACTACTGTCTATCGTCCATGGTTTAAATTATGGTACTCTGTTGGTGTTGTACAGTCCCATTGATTTTTTAAAAATTTTTATGACATATATACAACTTAAAATATCCCCTTTTAACCATGTTTAAATATATAATGCCGTGCTGTTGATCACATTCATAATGTTTGCTATAATCCCATCTTTGTGTATCTGATATTAGTTTCCAGGAAGACATTATTGTCTCAGCCTGGTAGACAGTAAACCTGCAGAACAGGATTAATTAAGGGAAAACTGCCTGTGTCCAGGTTTAATACTTCATAAGAAAGTGGATTTGGTGTGGATTGGTTTTCTGCTATCCAGTCTGAAGTGTCTCCACATGGGAAGTTTTATCTTAACTTATTATTATTGGCTTTGCCTCTAGACTAGACTGTCATGTCCTAGTGAGTAATTGCCTGAATAGTTACAACTTAAAGTAGAAAGAATTGTTTGGGCCCAATTTCCAGAGACATGAGGATGTTACAGGTTTTGTGTCATTAAGAATCCCCTAGACTTTCCTATGTTATAGACTAGCGATACTGACCAGACACAGACTTTGAATATAGTTCCAATTGAGAGCTTTATTAGCTGCTCAGCAACTCATTCCTCTGCAGAGGAGAGACAGCAGCCCCAAGTCTCAGGGAAGGGGTGGTTTTATAGCTTTTTAGGAAGGGGGGTGTCTACTAATAAGCGAGCAAGCAAGCAGGCACAGAAGCGGAACACTGTGGTTAGCTGAAGATAACGTATCTATGTTTTTTTTTCTTTTTGAAAGGCTTTTCTTGTAAGCAGTCCCATATTATTTATTGGCACTCTCCTTACAGGCAGTCCTGTTATTTATTGGCACTCTCCTTATCATTCCATCCTAATTTATTTATTGGCACTCTCTTTACAGACTGTCTTAAGTCATTTATCTATTTGAAGGCACTTGCAATTCCCACCTCCCAAATGTAGTTCTATTCCTATTTTCCCAATGTGACCTTACGCTTACACCTACACCAGTATCTGGCTTTCTACAAGATGAGTTGTTTCCCAAAGGACGGTATATGAATACAAGCAACTCTCTGAAGGTGTTTATTTCAAATTCAGTATTTAAAAACAAATAAAATTATTTTGTATACATATATGTATATCAGTTCTTTTTAAAGTGGAAATGCTTGAAGACTTCTCAATGTGCATCCTAATGAAAGGTCCAGATGTGGACTGGACTTCTGCTATCCAATCTACTGATTGAAATACATCAGACAAGGTTCTGTGAGTTGCTTTGTCTTTTCATCCTTGTTGGAGGATGGCTATTCCACCTCCGATATCAGAGCCACATTCAGACATGCAAAGAAAGGCTGGAGAGAAAAAATAAAGTCAACCAGCTTTGAAGAGCCTCTTTGGGAATTTCAAGTGGTGAATTTTTCTTGCATTTAGTTGGCAAAAACTTGATTTGTAAAGATCCTTTGCTAAAGAAAAGCTGGAAAATATATATTTTTTCACCTCAGGCATATTCTTTTTCAAAGAAAAGTAAGACTCCTCTCTTAAGGACAAAGGGAAGGGTGAGGGTGGCTAGGCAGCCTGCTGCAGCAATACAGTCAGACTGTGATCACGTGCATATATTTAACTACATTTTGAAGGCTAATTTTGCTTTTGACTTACTTCTCAGTAGAAATTGTCAACTAATATGAAGAACTCAGTTATATTTCAGACTTGTGGATTCAATTTAAAATCAAATTAGGACTGCAAACACAGAGAGCCGACACAAAATGATGCAGCAAAAAGAAACACAGATTCCCAGTGCCACTATCAGGATAGAAGTGGTCACAGAAGCACACACAGCTAGTGGACACAAGGAGTAGACAACTGGGGGGGGTGGGGGAGATAAACTAAAAAAATAAAGTAAAATAAAATTAGGTTAGTTTGAATATTTCCAAGTGAAAGTATTCCAATTCATTTAAAAGATGTGTACATA
Organism: Dasypus novemcinctus; assembly: GCF_030445035.2. Taxonomy (NCBI): domain Eukaryota; kingdom Metazoa; phylum Chordata; class Mammalia; order Cingulata; family Dasypodidae; genus Dasypus; species Dasypus novemcinctus. Next base: position 41,858,445 of record NC_080695.1, read on the forward strand.
TAACCACAGAGTGCTAGAAATAGAAAGACAAAATCATAATAATGTTCTAATATCAAATATGTTTTATAAATGAAAAAACATGAACATAAACATGACATTTTATTTTCTTCTAATTAGACTAGGGAATTTCAGCCACTCGTTTTGTTTGTTTTGCTGTAACATTTACTGCATAAATAGTAAACACTTATGATTGATGCTTCCATTATTGATAAAATACTAGGTCTGTCAAATAAGTAGATCTGTTTCAGTAGAACTAAGGAAAACTGACAATTTCAGTCAAATCAGCTTAGCTTCAGAGTATAGATCCATGTTTAATCATTCCAGTTTGTAAAATTCCCATATTAAGGGTCTTAAAACATATTTTTTTAAAGTCTCTATAATCTAAACTTGTTCAACTGCAATTTAAGTCAATTTTTTGAAGGTATCAATTTATTTAATAGGATTTAACAATCCTATTAAAAATAGGGATTAAAATAAGTCTTGGTTGCTGTGCTAATGTTGCAGCAAAGCCAAGAGTACTGAACCACAGAAGAAACCCAAATCCAGCACTCAGGAGAAGTGGAGGAACAGATATATTATGTGCAGGTCCAGAAGAGAGTCAGTCTTCAAATTCTGAGCCCTGTTTTTCAGTTTCCTTAGGTTGGTATAGGATTTCAGGTGGGGTTAGCATAACTTTTGCTCATTGGCTAATGCGTTGCTAGGTGAAATTTCCAAGCAGGTTTAGAGAAGCAGAATGCAGGTGCAAGGCTATGCTTTCACAGGCTAATTTATAGACAAATGGGTAGGAGTCATTCATTTGATATTTTCCTGCAAGGCCCTGTTTTCACAGGCTGATTTACAGAAGCAGGGGCATGAGTGACTTATGAGATATTTTTGCAAGGTTATTCTTTTTATTTCTCAACACTAAACTCATTTAGTGGGAGCACTAGATATTTGAATACATAATTTAGTGGGAGCACTAGGTATTTGAATACAAATTAAATCCAATGAGAGACTTTCTTTAACTGAAGTATCTGCAGCCATTTGGAAGAATCCAGTAGAGGGGAACACACTGTATGATATACCAGATTAGGCAAACATACAAGGTTTTTACTGAGAAAGAGCCTTTGTGGGAATCATTAGCTTTGATTGGTCAAGGACTTATCAGTATCAGAAATTCATGAGTGACTGAAGGAAGTGTATGGAAATAAACTGGGTAGGATGCATGATTTTTGACTGAAGTCATTTGCTCCCAGTGTTAAAAACTTGATTTTATTCTCTAAAAATTGGTTAGAGGGCTCTACGTATAGAATTCAAGGGACCTATGTATAGAATTCAATATTGCAGTCAAAGCTTTATTTTTCCTAACTTTTAACTGATATTTTGCATATTCTTGAGTTTTGATCATAGGCAGCCAAACTAATAAAATATTACCATATGTCACTTAGTCAGCAAATCACAGGTAATTTCATATCTTATTAAACTTATTGCAAATATCTCAAAATACTATTTATACACTATTTTGTAGTTATACCAGGTATTTGTTAAATTTGCCCCCTGTCGTTTAATGAAATAAGAGCCCATATAATACTATGCCACATATTTGGTTTTTAACACACCTTAATCATTATATTTTAATATGATTGATTTCCTTTGCAATCTAATGAATTTTATTTGGAGCATTCAAAAGCATTATTTTGGGAAGTTTAATAGACTCACTTAATTTCCAAAAGAGTCCATATATAAAAGGTTTTGGACTCTGACAAGCAATAAAAATTACTGAAGGTTTTTAAACAGGGAATTAAAATAGTAATAAACACATTTATTTAAAGCTTAATCAAATATAGAGTAGATGAGGAACTTGTATGGGGCAGGAAGCAGGTATGTGAAACAGAGGGAGACTGCAGGCAAAGAGACCCTCTAGATGCTTACTATTAGAATCTCAGGCGTGGATGAGGAAGTGTATCAAAATAAAAGCAATATTATTGGTACCCGCTATGAAGGAAGCACTTAGGGTGATAGAAAGAAAATGATGGGGAGACCTGGGGAGCTGCCTTTCATTAGTAGTGGAATTGAGGCTAAGATTGACAGATAAGAGCCAAGCCTGCAAAATGCAAGGGAGATGTTTTCCAGGTGGAGAGAGGTTTGATGCAGTCAAAGAACAGAGAGAAATATGGCTAGAAAATAATGGAGAATAAGGTCTGAGAGATTCACAGGTCTCAGATTGTTGGTTTTCTTCAGGTGCAATGTGAAGTCATTAAAGGATTTTTAAATGAAAAGAAATTTGCTTCAATGCGAGAATGGATTTTGGAACACAACAAAATCCTTTAGCATGCTGTCACAGGCTTAAAAGAGAGACGATGGCTTCAACTTCAACAAAATTTTCTTCCGTAATGTTACCTTAACCTGGCTCTTGAATTAAAATTTTAAAATGGAATAATGTTTACTATTATTTCTATGCTTCTTTTTCATGTTTCTCTATATGGCCTCACTTCTTCCCTACTTTGTTTAATTTTTTATTTTCTCCAATAAGTTTCAGACCTGCATTTATTCCTATTTAAATACATTCTGTTAAAAGCTCAACATTTCATTCCTGATCATCATTATGTATTAGGTCACTAGATAGTAATCTTCACTTGGTTCATTAGCATGATTTTAATAGTTGAGCCATGGAAAAAATATATAATTATATGTCTTAAACCATGAACCACTATTTAAGATGTCTATCTCCACTAAAACTGAATCCTTTCAAGAAACCTCCTCCATTTTGAATACTTGCTGTACCCCATTCAAATTTTAATTTTCTTTCCTTATTTAAACCACAAAGAACTCAAATTAGATTCCATCCTAGTATTGTTTATCACATATTATTGAGATTATATTTTATCTTACATAACTTGTAACCTCTGTGGTTCAAATACATTTATTTTGTTTTACTTCTTTTGATATTTTCTAAATTGGCTCATTAAAGCCATGTCTATAGAGTTTAAAAAGCTACCAATTAGGTCACTCTCCAAAAATAAAAACAGTTATTTAACAATCATCTAGACCAGAAAAGTTTTTGTATTTGGCTCGTACAATATGCTAAGTACTGTCAGTATTTAGAATTAGATTTCACATCAGTTGGGAAATACACATAGATTCACCTTTCCTTTTTCTCTCCTGGTATTGGAATCTAAAAACATTGATTCAGCATTCACATATGGGGACAATCAGAAGAGGTGTCAGAGTAATAGCTTCTTTCGGAGTGGGACAGCATTTACTTTAAAAGTTAAAAAGTTTTCTGTGGCTTCTGGAATGCTTTGCTTTTTGAAGTGGCCTGCTTGACCCCATAAGCATTGAATTGGTGAATCCTCAACTAGGCCAAGCCTCTGGTTGGTTGACTGAATGTTTTCTTGATTTGACACCTGATTCTAAGTATTCACATTTTTAAAAAGATGTCCCTATAAAATACACATTTTTATTATACATAATAGATTTTCTATAACTGGCAGTTATAAAGACAAATTGAATTTAAGAAATAAAAAATATTTTTGAGTTTAGGATATCATATCTGATATTTACATTTCAAGCTTAATTAAATAGTTTATCAGTGTTTATCATTTTATAAAATTGATAAATTGGCAAAATGACATTCAACTCATTATTAAGTCACCTTAAAATTTCTAAATTCTGTTTGTGATTTATAATAAGCTAAGGATATAATTCATAACTTATAAGACGATGCGTAAATCATGCAAATGTTTCTAGTCATTCCGAACGCTGTTTGTGTTCTACACCTTGCTTTTAAGTCGTGTCTTATATTTATGGCTATAAAATGGTTAAAAATGGTTGTAGATATAGCTGTCTTGAGTTAAATTACTTATAAAGAATTGAGAAATGAAATAGCAGAGACAGAACTTTGTTAACTTAGTCAAGTTTATGTACCCTATTTTTAAATCAATTATTGTAAAACAGATGATTAGGTAAAGATAGCTTTCAACTAATTAGATAATAGTTACCAAATATAATAGAGATTAGAAAGATGATACATGAGCCCATCAGCAGTCACATTAAGTGCTTATGATTTAAACATGACACAATTTATGCTCAGGATAGATAGATGTAAGTAGTAGTCATTCCCCAGATCCAAACAGTGGATATCTATTTACAAATGGCCTTGAGTTATATAAAATTCTCTGCCTTTCCTTACTCTTATAGGGCTTCATACCCTTAGACTTTTCGTAATATTTAAAAATTTTGTCACATTAAAAATTTTTGTGAATTCCTTTTAGTTTCTGTAATTTGGCATTTGGAGAAGTTGAATATCTTCTGTCTTTTTCTTTATCCTGTACGTGTTAAACACTTTTAAAAACATAATAGGCAATGTTCAATCCACTTATTCCTCAAAACAATCATAAAACTGCTGAATTTTGCATGAATTGGATTTATGTGAAAATGGGCTGTAGTTTATAGATATCATTTTCCCTTTTGGAAGGAGAGGCAGTTAAACTGATTTTATGTATAATGAGTAACTGAAGAATTCATTCTAACTGATTGCATGGCTGTATCAACTGCTCCTTATGGATACAACCGTAACTTCTAGAAGAAATTGAAATGTTTCTAAAACTGAATAACTCTTTCTTTTCAATAGAATATCCTGAGCAACCTTGATTTAACTGAAGGAGCAAGGGCAAGGGGCTTATTCTCTTTTTTTAACCACCTGCAAACTAGTTTCAGGTATCCATATTCTCAGTCCTTCTTCGAAGTCTAACCCAAAATTGTGAGGCAGCTAAAATCACAGATTCTGAGTCCAGGCAGCATATTCACAATCAAATGTTTTGTGAGTCCACCGTCCTTGACTTCAGTGACTTCAACAGTTCATCTGGGTCAACTTTATACTTTCTCCAAAATGCAAAGGCTGTAACGTATAAATAACACTGGACACTCACTGCTTGGTTAGTCAAATGTGAGATACACTGGTACTTGCAATTGTGAGCAAGGAATTTGGTTAAAGATCTCCCAGAAGAGGATTTACTTAGTCCCAAAATTCTAGGATTGCCTGCTCTTTTAACAATATTGGTTGGCTTCCCAAATAGGTACCAAATCAAGGCATTAACATTTATGCAAAAAATATGTATCTTAAACCTGAAAGCCAGGATCATACCTCTGGTTACAAAAGACACATGATGCACTCTATAAGGAAGTTAGAACAGCCTATGAGGACACTGGTAAGCTTATGCATGTGTGATTTGACAAAGTCTGTGGACCACAATACATGGTTCAGCTTCTACAGATACCCCGGCTTCAAGATCTCAAGTTGGGCTTCAAATTAGTATACTGTATAAACTGCCATCTCCCTGTTCCAAGGTTCAGTTTTCTCAAAATCCTTCCCGTTAATTTCTAACATTAGAAGCAGTAGTTTATTTCTCTCTGGTTTACCTTCATCAAAGAGATTATATAAGAAGTGGGTCAAGTGTTTTAACTTAATTTGTGTAACATATTCTATCAGAAACTAGAGAATCCTTGCAGGCTAGTCTAGGTTTTATTGAACTAATGTATGGAAATCATGGTTCATTGCATTTAATATCACATTTAATTCTTGTAGTTCTGCTAAAAGAAGGGTATATTTATTGTGCCTTCATAGATGAAGGAATGATGACATGGAATTTAAGTGATATATCCAAGATGCCACAGTCATTATATGGGGGAATGTATGTCTATTTCACATCGCAGAGCTGGTCTGCAAACCTGCTTCAAGGTTTTGGACTTCTGAAGAAGATTTCTCTGTTGATGATGATTCTCTTTCAATTTTCTATGATAGTACAACAAATCTTATGCAACTTACTAAATAATATTTTTGAAAACCTGTAGCAATTGCCAAGTATGAATGTAGAAATTTATGAACAAGTTGTTAGACTTCAGTTGAAAATGTTGCTTTTTACCTCTGTACACTAGAAGGTAACTACTTTATCAAATTCACCTGAAGTTTTTTTCTTTTTAACTTTTATTCTCTTACTTGATGGCTGTTTTCCTTAAATTTAAACTTTTCATATTTAAAAAATCAGTTTATACAGATTAATGCTTTCATGAGTAGAGAACAGAACCTTGCTTGGACGAGGATTCTGACAGTTTGATGAGGATTCTAGGCTTGAGTGCTTCCCCATCCTCAAGCCTAGAGTACATATAATTCAAATTTATACCTCAATAAACCACACACTTTTTAAAAAAATAACTGCCTTCCCCCCCCCCCTTGCAGCAGCTTCTTTGTGGTCTGCTCTCTGTCCTTTTACTGTGCGTTCTTCTGTGTCTGTATTTGTTTTTTGTATTTATTTCCCTTCCCCCCCATTGGGGCTTGCTTGCTGTCTGCTCTGTGTCCATTCATTGCATACTCTTCGCATTTTTTTTTTTTTGCTTGTCTCCCTTTTTTTGCGTCATCCGGCTGAGTCGGCTCTCTGTGTTGCTTTTGGGCCTGGCAGCACTCCACCACTCTTGCAGGCCACAGCATGTGGGCGAGCCTGCCTTCACAAGGAACCCTCAGGACTCGAACCCAGGGCCTCCCATATGGTAGACGGGAGCCCAACTGATTGAGCCACAGCTGCTCCCAAACCATACCCTTTTATGTGCCACAATCTTTAGAGGTGATGATAAATATCAAAACAGGTAATGGAAAACCTATTGCACTTACTCTAAAAAATAATAAGGGTCTTCCAAAAATTATCTATTTTAGCATACTAAATAATTATTTTTATTACTATTAGTTACTTTACCTGAGCCTCCCAAAATGGTCCTTTATATAAATACAAATTCAGCAAAGATATTCACAAAAAAAAGTGATTTGTGAAGTTATGTATCAAAAGTTTGGGAAAACATTCATGTCATTATTTAAATACTGAACTATTGCATTAAATAACAAATTTGGCACAAAGATCTTAAAAATTTTAACTGATCTATAAGCTACCTGTATAATTCATAATTTAAAAAATACTTGGCCTTTTATATTTTCAGAAACTTCTGAAATAAGTCATGCATTTCTGGTGATATTGCCTGGCAGATACTCCTTATGAGATGAAGAAATGAGTCCTGGACTTTGAAGAAGTATCTATTTTATTTCTAAAACATGTTTGATTGGCTCTCCTATTTTTTTCTGGTACCTCTTGTCATAGGAGCAAGCAAGGTTGTGAACACAAATGTTGGGGGAAATGGCTTAAAAAGTCTGTCTCCTTGACCTCTCCACTTTATCCCAGGTAAGTGACTTTTTTTGAGCAGCATAGTACTTCCTCTGCCTGAAAAGCCATCCTTCCTTGGTCTTTGTCTGCTCTATACCAGCTCACCATTTAGAACTCAGCTAAAACATCACTTATTCAAAAGAGGGTATCTTGACCACCCCTGCATACCTTTGACCTGGTTTTGCTTTTATTTCAGTTGTTTATTTTATTTTAAAACAACTTAAAACTATTTCGTATAATTATCAATTAATTTTTTGTTTTTCTTAAAATGTAAGCTTCATGAGAGCAAGACCCAGTTCTGTTGAGTTACCATTTATAACAGCATTTATAACTTAGACAATAAATAATATTTATTTCACTCGATAAATGAAGAGGTGATAAAAACCATTCTTGCACATACATAGACACACTTCCTCATATATTTTCCCACACAGGAAAATTGTGTCAGAGCCATTAAAAGAGAGGGAAAACATCAATTTTCTCAACTATTAGAGTATTCCATGGCTATTTGAATCATGGGATTTTAACCTGGAGGGCAACTTTGCAGTCTTCCATATTGATCCCTTTGACAGAGGTTAATTATATTAGCAGAAATAGGTCAGCACCCTTCGGCTCTAGTTTTATCTAGCTTTAAAGAGAACATGATTGCAGTCATAAAACGATACAGCAAACTGTATAACAAAATTTAATAAAATGCTTTATGTTACGTTTTGTTAAAATGCATGAGTGATGTGTGAGTGTGTGTGCGTGTGCTTGTGTTAATACCACAAAGGCATGTAAATCAGGAGTGAAACCATCCAATGAGGGTTAGGTTGTGTTGAATGTAAATTCATTTGATTCTCCTCCCATGGAAATGGCAAGCCATTTTTGATAGCTTTTTCTCTTTCTTAGCCTTGTTTTTGTATATTAGAGGACTCATTTCTCCAATGGACTTTCTTGATATTATAATTATTTTTCAAGCAAATACAAGAATGAGAACAAGCCTGCTCATTTTATCTACAGAGTATAACTCAGAAGGGAATTTGTTGATCGTTCAAACACAATTCGGAATTATTTGTTCTTTTTGTGACACGGGTCTATGAAAAAATTTTAGTCAAAAAACAATTTTGTAAGGAGGGATACCATGTCCTGTGGACACTTTCCCGGACGACTAGTCCTGGCTTTCAAGAGGTGTTTTTATGACCTTCACTTGGGTTGGCACTTTGAAGAGAGAATAGTGGCCTGGCTTTGTGTTTTATGAGATTGTCCTAGGGAGAAGCACAATGGAGTAACGGGAAAAAGGCGTGTATATGTGGGAAATAGAGAAAAAGAAAGGGAAAGAAAGGTTTGTGTTGACTTTCTACTTTAATGTTTCCTGTTTCTGCATTTATTAGCATAATTTTCCAAGCACCCTGTTTATCACACAGGGCATAACTTTAGAAAATCAAATAACGAGAGGCATGCCACTCTAGCCTTTGAGGTGTGTTCTTTTTATCGCTGAGGTCCCCTCTCCATTCCACTGGATGCAGCAGGCTGGATAGCGACAGGCATCCCGAGGGCGCTCCTGGCACCCAAAGGCACCACACACAGCTCCCGGCCTCCCTCGCGCATTTCCTTAGGGAAGGCCCAACTCTAAAGCTCCTGCAAACACCAGGTCTGTGGGGGGCCCGCGACACGGCCCCTCGGGGCAACTCGGGCAGAACAGGACAACCCTCGAGTTGGCCAAAAGTTGGCCAGGCGCTGCCCCTGGGACGCACACGGGTACCCTCCCAGGCAGAGGAGTGCCCGTAACTGCCCTCGACCCCCTGGCGTCATCCGGGGCACACACAGGAAAGGCGCCTGCGGCGGCGCGCAGGGGACGCCGGGAACGGGAGCAGCGCCACCGCTCGCCGCGGGCGCCTGAGGCACAACCCGCAGAGCTCCAGGGGCTCAGGAGGGGCCGGCGAGGCGCGTTCCCGCAGCGACAGCGAGACCACCCCGCCGCGGAGAGGGGCCGAGCGGGAACACAGAGCCAGGACAGGCGAACGAGGGATGGCCACTGGGCCGGAGGGCCGGATCCGAGCCCCTGCCCGTCCCCGCACCCGCCAAGCAGGTGGGGAAGAGGCAGGCCCCGCGGGCAGAGCGCGGGGAGCGGTCCCGTTCCCCATCCATGTCGGTCCCGAGTCCCGCGTGGCTCAGGCCCGGCCAGGGACAGCACAGCACCACCGCATCCGTCACGAGGAGGGTGTGTTCTAGTATGACAGACTCATTTCTTATGGTTTTGAATACTCTTTTCCTTTGGACACCTCTAGATTTTTCCCTTGGAGGCCTGTATTATGCGGAGGATTCGAGCAGTCGGATACTCTACTTATAAGATGTGAAAACAGAAAACTCACTCTTACAGACTATGCAAGTATCATCTTTATGGTAAACTCAAATTCCATTTTCAAATAACTGTGACTTAAAAGCTCTTGTCCTTTTGCAAATGATTTTTAGTACTTTAAATTTCTTTAACAGTTGTGCTTATGATGTTTATTGACCTGGCATAATTTCTTATATAGTGTTTCCTTCTATTTGTGGGAAGTTCCATAGTATAATATAACTTCACCAAAAAGGCAACACCATAAAATTCATTCTAATGTTGGTAAATTATGTCTGATTTTCTGTAAATAAAACTTACACCGACTCATTTAATTCTAAAGGATATTGTGGAAGAATGGCATCCTATTACTGTAAATTCTCAACTTCAGACACTTGTTCCCTCTTTCATATTACGAATACATCCTATATGTAACTCTTTATAAAATTCAGGTATGTTAGAAATTAAAACAAAACTACTCCATTGATAGCATATTACAGTTTATAAAGTTCTATAAATTAACTTATTTAATTTTCATTACAATCTTGATGAGTAGGAAGTGCTTCATTCCATCTTGATATGGTACAATCAAGATGTGACTTTGGAAACAATTAGGAAATATTTACACAAGATCCTCATGTTTATGTGACAAAATGAGTTGTGGAGTCGTGATTTTCAGATACTTTTCGGTTCTTTCCTGTAGGTATGTTGACTTCACTCCCATTATGGTATGGCTTTGTCTAACACTAGGTTTTGTTCAGTTCTGGTTCTTTGGGGAGTCAATGCTAGGAATTATCCAACAATGTTGAAAAAAGCCTTTGCCATTTATTGTCTTTCTTGCTCTCAGTTTCTCTTCAACTGCTTACTTGACTTTTGTTCTGAGACATTATACAGTGGAAGATATGAACATATCTTCATATTATCATATGGAGATATGATAATAAACAAATCAAGGAAAACAGAAATGTGAAATTCAGGATTTCTTCTAATCTGCTACCTGAAGAAAGGGTCGACATTAGTTAGGGTTCTCTAGGGAAACAGAATCAGCAAGGGATATCTGTCAATAGTAAGAGATTTATCAGAGTCTCTCATGCAGCCGTGGGGATGCACAAGTCCAGGTTCTGCAGGCAAAGTGCAACCAGGAGCTCCGATGGAAGCCCAACGAAGATTCTTGACGAGGTCTGGGAGATGCTGGCTGTCCAAAGACCAGCTAGGAAATTCTCTCTCAATGCTGGAATCACTTCCTCTTTTAATGGATTTAAGGATTGGGTTAAGTGTCACTCATTGCTGATGGTAATCTCCCTGATTGATGTAATTATAACCAGCTATCTATGATCTACCACTGCAGTAAACTCAATGGTGACTAAAGTCCATAAATGCCCTTGTAATTACAATTACCCCAGTGCTTCCTTGACCAAACATCTGGGCAAGTTGACACAATAGCCTTAACCATCACAGGGTCTAACCGTCTTAGTCTTTTGTTCTGGAGCATGGTCTCTTTATTATTTTGAAAACATGAAAAAACAAATACATATATAGTAACTAACAACTGTGAATACTGAGTTCTTTCTTCTTTGAAATTTTTCTCATAGTATAGATGTCTGTAAATGACATTACTAGGTCAAATGGTGTAAGTGATTTTTTATAGCTCTATTCAAATTGCTTTCACAAAAGATTATTGCAAATTATATTTCCATAATCAAATGATCCAGTTCACTCACTAGCATTAAGTATTGTTAAATATAAAGAGGAAAATGCCGTTTCACTGAGCTATTAAATAAGAAAAATCTATTAATTATAAAACCTCATAACTCCACAGGATGATTAATGTCCACGTTTTTACTAAACTCCTAACAGCAACTACACTGATCTTTCAAATTTCAAGTCCACTTAGTAGCTCTATTTAATATCTTTCCAGGGGGTTCCCACGTTGTTCTTTTTGTTGGTTGGTTGTTTTTTTTTAAGATTTATTAATTTATTTATTTCTCCTCCCTCCCCTCCCCATTACTGTCTGCTTTCTGTGTCCATTCACTGTGTTATTCTGTGTCTGCTTGTATTCTCATTAGGCAGCTCTGGGAACCAGTTCTGAGACCTTATGGAGTGGGAGAGAGGCAATCATTCTCTTGCACCACCTCAGTTCTCTGATCGGCTTCATCTCTTATTATCTTTCCTCTCTGTCTCTTTTTGTTACATCATCTGGCCGTGCCAGCTCTCCACATGGGCCAGCACTCCTACGCAGGGCAGCATTCCTGATTGGGGCAGTAATCTGCACAGGCCAGCACTCTGTATGGACCAGCTCACCCCATGGGCCAGCTTGCCTTCACCAGGAGGCCCTGGGCATCGAACCCTGGACCTCCTATATGGTAGATGGGGGCCCAATTGCCTCAGCCACATCCACTTCCCACATTGGTTTTATAGTAAAATCCAGTCCACTTAGTATGATATGCAGTCCAATTCCTCTTCCAGGAAAACAGAAGTCTAATTTCTGGGCATTTCCAAATCCTGTACTCTGTATTTCAGTCTTAAAGAACTACTTAATATTCCTCTGCCTTAGACATTTTCATATGTCCATCAATTTTGCACATTCAGCTATTTTGTTCCTTTTGCCATATCCTCAACTCTTCTGCCTCTATTTTGTCAGGTAATTCATGCAGAAAATTATACTCCAAACCCTGGGAAATCCCTGGTACAAATCAAAGAGCATAAAGTTTTTCAGCATTTATTTTAAAATTTCAACGCTACACATTCACCAATGTTTATCACCTGATAAAAGAACTTAAATATAAAATTAAAATTTCCTTTTTATTTTATTCTCCCTATGAAAGGCCTCTCTAGCAGTCACTTGCAACCTTTATATTACTACTCTACATTCAGTTGATAGTGAGGAAAATAATGGATTACCTCTTGTTCTTTTTAAATTGTATGTTGCCTGTGATTCAGAATCATTGATTTGTTTTCAGCAGGAATACAGGAAAGGAGAAGCTGAGCACAATTTCTTCTGGAGTCGGTTCTGCACAATTTGGCTTCATTGTTGTATTAGAAGTGAATTCTCTGTCACCTTTGTGTGTAACAGCATACTCTAAAAGATGATACAGTGGGCTTCTAGTGCTTAAAATTTTCATTCCCCTGTCAAGCGTAGATAGGGGGAAATTGTCTGCAGGTTGTCTCTGTTAGTTGAAAGATGATATGATCATTAGGAAATTGCACCTAATTTATGGATTATCTAGCTTTTATTAATTTATGGATACATTTTTGAATCACACAGATTGCAAGTAACATTTATTATCTATCATCTTACCTAGAATTTATTTTAGAGCACACAAAGGACTTAATGATAAAGTATAATAAAGTATATGTTATAAAAATGTTGTACTGATGGTAATTGCTAACTTAGTGATTCTACAGGTATTTTTTCAAGAAATAAAATCAAATAAATCTCACTATTATGGATGTACCAGACAAACTAAAAACAAAAGGAAACAACTATATATTTCCTCCTTAGAAGCACTTTGTTTAGCATGGTCCTATCTTTCACTTTTAAATTAAAAGGGAATAGTAGGGATATTTGTATCAGGCATTCCATATAGACTCGTTTTTATTAGCCTCTGTATTACTGACTTTTTATCAAATTCATTCGATATACTTTCTAAGTTAAACATTGTCAAATTCATTTTTAGTATGTGTTATATTACTTCTAAAGGACATAGTAAGTCTTCATAAATGCATGTTGTTTTAATCCTGCTGTGTTGTTTGTTTTTTCAAGATGTTAATTTGAAAATTCGTTTTAAAAAACCTATCTTTAGAAATAAAAAGCTATTTGTAATCATTTTTTCTATAAATTTTAGATTAATTTAATGTCATAATTTGATTTTATTTCTTTGCTTATTTCAGACTATGAGTTACAGAACTGCCCAGATCCTCCTCCGTTTCAAAATGGATATATGATCAGTTCAGATTATGGTGTCAGACAATCAATATCTTTTGAGTATTATCCTGGGTACATTTTAATAGGCCATCCGGTCCTTGCTTGTCAGCACATGATCAACAGAATTTGGAGCTATCCTTTTCCAAGATGTGATGGTAAGTTAGTAATTTTTCTTGGGAGCAATTCATGTTCTTATTATGTTAACACATTAAATATTAAAATGAACATATTCAAGAATTCATTAATTTACTTAAATATTTATTGAGACTCTTTTGCTAAACTGAGCCTATTTGGTATTTCAGGAACACACCAAACGCCAGTGAGCTTAAAAAAAAGGCCCTGGTACTCCAGGGAATTATAAGGGTGTATCAGTTTGATATATTTATGAATTCCAAAACTAGATATTGGGTTATGTTTGTAATCTGGTCTATACCTGGCCATGATAAAGTTATGATTTGGGCTTTGATTGGGCCATGTCATTAGGGCATTGGTCCCCACCTCTTAATGGGTGGAGACTCACAGATGAAAGGCATGGCAAAGGAAAGAGTTGAGGGTTTTTTGATATTGGAATTCTGAAGTTGGAGTTTGATGCTGAAGCCTTAAGCTGGAGCCGCAGGAAGTAAGCCTAGAGAGGAAAGAGAAGCAAGCCCCAGGAAGGGAGGAACCCAGGAAGCCTCAGCCTTCGCAGATATCAGCAGCTATCTTGCCCCAACAGGTGAAAATAGCCTGGTGAGGGAAGTAACTTATGCTTTATGGTCTGGAAACTGTAAGCTCCTACCCCAAATAATTACCCTTTATAAAAGCCAACCAGTTTCTGGTATTTTGCATTAGCACACCTTTGGCTGACTAATACAAAGGGTAACAAAATAATAAACACAATTTTTTGGATATATTCCAGTATTTTCCTTATTGCTAATTTTATACATTTATGATGCATGTGTATATATATGAATAATTAATATTTTGAAATGGTGTTATACTGTACAGACAGTTTTACAACTTTTCTTTCTCTTTAAAACAGTGTGTGCAATTTTTAACAATTTTTTTCATTGAAGTTAATAGATCACAAAGAATGTTACATTAAAAACATAAGAGGTTCCCATATAACCCACTCCCCATCGCCTATCCCCATCATTTTTGTAAATGGTATTTTTTTGAAGATCTATACTTCTCAAAAAATATTACATTAAAAAACATAAGCGGTTTCCATATACCCGCCACTTCCCCATCCCACTCCTCCCACACCAACCACCTCCCCCATCATTGTGACACACTCATCTCACTTGATGAACACATTTTGGAGCACTGCTGCATCTCGTGATAATAGTTTACCCTGTATTTCACACTTTCCCCCAGTACATTCAGTGGGTTATGGCTGAATATATAAAACACAAATTTTTATGCAAAACCAGATTCGTAGAGAATATGATAATGACTTGCACGTACAAAGTACAACATATACTTGGAATGTGATCAAGGAAATAAATCTTTATGCTGGCAGTAGCATTTAACTGTAGAAAGCCTACTTTAAATTGAGAGATTAAAAGGGGGAAGAGAGTTTATTAATTTTCCCTAGATATTTTCTATTGTTTTAACTTTTATAATTCTCATATATTAATTAATATTTTTAAAAAATTTCAGTTTAGTAATGGGCCTTGAAGGATTTTTCATACTTGGAGATAGGGATCATTCTAACGAGAAGAAGCAGTATGTTCTAGAAGGATATGTAGTAGTTTCATATTTTGAGCTAGGGAACATTCTAACTAGAAGAACAGCGCTAAAGCTGCTCATGTAGATACCATAAAATAGGTTGGCTTTTATCAATGGGAAATTAGTAGTTTGCAAGCTTACAGTTTCAAGGCTGAGAAAAATGTCCAAATCAAGGCATCTTCAGGCAATACAACCAGCTACCACCGATCCTGGACTCCTCTACCACAAGGTAAGGTCCATCGCTGTATCTGTGGGTGTCTCCCTTCTCTTCAGGGTTTCATGGCTTTCAGCTGCTTGCTTCCATGGCTTACTTCTCTTGGTCTAAATTCCATTTTCTCATAAAGGACTCCAGTAAGAGGAGTAAGATGCAACCTGAATGAGGAGCGTCACATTTAAATTAAGATCCAACCCAGAAAGAGTTCCTACTTATAATGAGTCCATACCCACAAGAAAAGATTAACTTTAAGAACATACTTTTCTGGGATCCATATAGCTTCAAACCATTGCACATATAAGCAAAGACATGCAGGAATATTTTAGGAAAAAATTCAAAAAGTAGTCTAGTTTAATAGTGCACAATGGTGGGGGTTTCTTAGGAGAAGTAGGAAATGAAGTTAATGGAGACTGGTGAGAGAGGGAGACCTGGACTTTTGAATGTTCTAATTCTAAGGAGGGATTGCTACCTTAAAAATTCTGTGTGCTACCTCATTTCCGTGAGTTATTATAAATTATTGCAATATCAAGGTAAAATAAATAGCTCAAGTACTTTGTTTATGAAGAATGCAAATGAAACAGAAAAGTTACTTTAAAACTAATATTCTAACATTAAAAACACAATACCTTTGAAAGCAAAATAATGAAATTGCCAACTCCGTGGACCTTTGAAATGCTAAATACTTACATCCCATGAGGATAAAATTTCTAGTGAAGGAGTAAAAAAAGCATCAGTTTACTTTTTAAAATATTAATTTCACCTCTGTATTTTACCATTCCACATTATTGAAAATAACTAAAAAATTATTTAGTTGTAATCTTTAATCCTGATATTAGTCTAATACATAATTATGTACAATTATAATTTTAAAAAATTAATTTAATAACACTTTGTATAGCTGTATCATGTCTCATAATAAACCTTTTTTTAATCCCCCCCTCATGTCTTGCTTGTTGTCTGCTTTCTATGTCCATTCCCTGTGTGTTCTTCTATGTGTCTTTAATTATTTTATTTATTTATGCTCCCCCCTTGTGGCTTGCTTTGTGCTTTGTTCTCAGTGTCCATTCACTGCATGTTCTTCTGTGTTTTTTACATAACCTTTTTTTGTGTCACCTTGCTGAGTTGGCTCTCTGCGGCACTTGCAGGCCGGGCGGCACTCCATGATGTGCAGGCCAGCCTGCCTTCACAATGTGGCCCCAAGACATGAACTCAGGGCCTCCCATATGGTAGACAGGAGCCCACCTGATTGAGCCACAGCCGCTTCCCATCATCAACCTTCAACACTCCATTTAAACTCATGTTTTTACGTGTATAAATTACTTGGCAATTTTAACCTGAATCTTTGAATTCATAGTTAGATGGTATATCCATGCCTTGAAATAAAAAATGGAATATAAAATTTAATTTGATTTCATTGTGTTTTCAAGCCCATTTCCAAATATGGAAATAAGTGCTTTAGTCGGGGTAAAAAAATATATATATCTTTTAAAAATATTGTTTCAAGGTGATGCTACCTTTTCTAATTATGTCATTAGAATACTTTTACTGTTCTATCTCTCTTCATTCTAATAATATAAATAGAACATAAAGACCAAAACATAAAATTCATGTTCAAATTAGATCATAGAGTAAATACTAAAACCAATTAAAGTAATGTACTAACAGCCATCTAATGTGTTTATTATCTTCTCCATACTGGATTTAATTTTCACAAAAAAATAAGCGGAAGGAATTATTTTAAAACAATAGTTTTCTTGTTCATGAAAGTTCTCTTTCCTTAAAAATTTAAGTCCTTGTTTCATTAGAATAACGTGGCTGTTTTCTAGTAGTGTTCAGTTAAACTGGGTTGGCTCTGAATAAATTATGTTTGTCAACACTGTTGACAAGCTAAAGTCCTTTCTTAAAATGAATTATATTATTCCAGATTGGTTAGTCTTCTCAGATTTTGATTAGTATATAAGGGCAAGTTTACCGTAAAACAGTCTTCAAAGGCTCCAACTCTGTAGAATTCATAAGAATCTCAGAGAAAAACATAGATATCTTGAACAACTCCTAGGCATCTTTTTAAAAAATTTACCAAGTCAGACAATTAATATTCAAGAATTCTGAGCCTTAAGTAATCAATCTAGAAATATATTTTACAAAGTGAAATATGAAGCTTTTTTGTATTTATACAGTGAAAATATTTCCTATTCTGTCATATAAGAATCTATTATACAAAGTTAGTATATTCTAAACTTACCTAAAAAATATGATCTAAAACTATGATATCCATTCAAATAAATTAAAAAAAATATGTCTGAAAGTGACTTAAGACATTCAAAACATTATTATTTTTGTCAGTAACATAATTTTACAGAAGTCTCATTTTTAAAAAGTAGTTATAATTGTTAAAATATGGTTAAGAAGACAGTGGGGTTTATTAATTTTTTAATTGCAATTTGGTATTTAAATATGCATCCAGAATTCAAATATAATTTTAAAATTTTAGTTCATTGACCTAATAAGTCATTGGAATATCTGTGTGAGATACTGTTTAGGACATTTTTATTTAATATTGTCACAGTATACTTTACTTTAAGATACATAATAGCTATAGGGGGAACTCTGTGGACAGAGTTAACTATTAAAGTAACTAGTAAGTTGAAATAATATGTTAGCAGCTTCCTTTAGATTGACCCATTTTGTAAATGGAAACCAATTTGATTCCATTACAGGAGAAATCCAACCAGCCAAAATAATACTATTATGCACATATTTTTAAATGAGCATTTACCAAACTGATTAGTAAATATAGGAAAAGGTCTTTCCAATGATTCAGAATGAAAATGACTATAAAAAAATGGAACTCTTAGTTTCTTACCTGTATTCATCAATAATGCTCTTAAAACTCTCCTTAAAGTAGTTATTACAGCTTTGTTGAAATTCAGGGCGAAACTGGCACATGAACAGTCGAAAGATTTAAGTCTCTTGGACATACAACTAACAATTCTACTACTAAGTGTAGGTTCAGATAGAGGGGCAACAGAGCCATGTGCAGGGAAAACACAACTGAGTCCAACCCTATCACACTGGGGAGCGTGAATTCCAAAGTAAGTCCCCCTGACAGGGTGCCAACCTCCTGGGCTGCCTGCCCTACCTATAGTGTCTGGATGTCTCCAGAGCCCTCAGGAGTCCCACTATTTACTTTCTTAAAAATATGGCTATCATCACTCTTAAGATCTGTTGTCTTGTATGTACAGTGACATTTGTTTACATTCATTCACCCAGAGGCAGATTTTTTTCATTTTTTTCAAAGAAGCTTTAGGTTCCAGAAAAGTCACGTACAGAATAGACGTGATTCCCGTTTACTCATTGTGCATTTTCTACTTTCTCCTATTAATATCTTAGAGTGGATGGTATATTTGTGGCAATTGATATACAAATATTGAAATGTTGCTACTAACCATTATCAATGATTTGCATTGTGTGTTACATTTGGGACCATACACTTTCATAAATTTGGATAAGTTTGATGTGATCTGTATCCATTCTTGAAAAATCATGTAGTACAATCCAAATTCCATCCCTCCCTTTACACCAGGCCATTACATGACATGGTAGAATCAAAGCCCTAAGCATGATTTAATGAAGTAAAAATGAAACCTCTGAATTTAATACATCCAAAGGGGCATCATGCCTAACAAACAGAGTAGTTTACAACTAGAATATTTCTTTTTGGAATTCATAAATAACATCAAACTACAAAACCTACATATTTAAGAAGATGTGTGTTCCAAAATGTATTAAAATGTTAAATTTATTTACCATCGCTTGAATCACTCTATTCAATAATTTGTGCAGTAGACATTTATATCATGGAAAGAATAGATTAATTTTAATTGTTAAGTACTATCAAAATCAGGAAGTCAATGATATTCTCAAGCAGGTAAAAACTAAGTTGATACTCTCTGACATTACACACAACCAGATACATATAAAATGCTAAGTTTCTGTGCTTTGCTTCTGTACACATTCAGGACTTGGTAAAAATATATGCTTTTAAAATAATTCAAATATTTTGCATCATATGTTCCAAAGACAGATGCAATCATTGTGCTTGTGGGTATATGTAGCTACATACAGCATGATTTTTAGAATGCTGAAATAATAAGTGGAGGAAGAAATTTCTGAAATAGCAACTGCCAAATAAAAGTTGAAGCAGTTAATGAATGATTATAATGTACCCATTAGAAATCATTGAGTAATTAATTGAAATTAAGGACCAAAATTATTGAGGCCATTTAAATATTGCATTACAGTTGAGCTATCATGTCAAGATTATACTGAGAGTGGGTGTAGCTCAGGGGTTTGAGCTCCAGCATCCCATGTACGAGATCCTGAAATCAATCCCCAGCACTTCATTTAGGAAAAGTATGTAGGCACTTACTTTCACATGTGTGGTAGATTTAGAACATGGAAGTGGTGATCTAACTTAAGTTATTCCAGCCCTTAGTCATTTGAGATATACCATACTTTCTGGATATGAAAAAACCATCCCTCCTATGTCTGCTCTGCTTTTTTAAAAAGATTTATTTATTTATTTATTTATTTATTTATCTATCTATTTATTTATTTATTTCTCTCCCTGCCCATTTGTCTGTTCTCTGTGTCTATTTGCTTCGTCGTCGTCTTTGTCTGCTTCTGTTGTTGTCAGCGTCATGGGAATCTGTGTTTTTTTTGTTGTGTCATCTTGTTGTGTCAGCTCTCCGTGTGGGCAGCACCATTTCTGAACAGGCTACACTTACTTTAGTGCTGGGCAGCTCTCCTTATGGGGTGCACTCCTTGTGCATGGGGCTCCCCTATGCGGGGACACCCCTGCATGGCACGGCACTCCTTGTGCGCATCATAACTACTCATGAGCCAGCTCCACACGGGTCAAGGAGGCCCGGAGTTTGAACCACTGACCTCCCATGTGGTAGACAGACGCCCTATCCACTGGACCAAGTCTGTTTCCCTGTTCTGCATTTCTGATCCTTGGTATATTTCAGCATGATAAAATGGTTTTATTTTATAATACTGAACTTCTGTATTCTTTCTTATTGAACACTTGTTAGCAGAAACAACACATCTCTTCATTTCGCCATTCTCCCTATTCTACTTCTAGTGATTTCTTTTTTAACTCACATTCAATGTAGTCATCTACTCCCACTGGACACTAACGGGCTCGATGGCATTAGTCTCTGTCTTCAGGCATTTGTGTCATCCACAATTCTGTATTGAGTGAATTTCCTGAATCTCAAGTTTCACCAAGTTAAGTCCCTTCTTAAATTCCTTCAGTGAGTCCTCATTATCCTCAAAATAAAATTCAAACCTTCACTCTAATATAGGCATTTTGTAACATGATTTGTATCCATATTTCCAACCTCTTCTCTCCCCACGTCATTCTCCAATCAAAATTAAAAATACCAAAGAAAAAAAAAATTCATTGCCCCCCATCCAGCAACTTGGCTCCTAGTTGAGAATGTAGATTCAAAGACTGTCTTGAAATCACAAACCATGTGAATTTTGCTATTTTGCCTACTAAGGCATATGCCAAAATTTTTAGCCTTTTAGAGCTGTATTACTCCTTTGCTTTTACACATGATATTGTTGTAATGTGTCCTGACCTGATTTTCACTCAAGATGCTAATATCAGTTTTTCCTTAAGAGAAGCACCCAGTGCCACATTCTCTTTAAAGTATCCAACACTCTCTGTTCTCACTCTCATCAAACCCACTATGAATTCACCTCCTTGTTCTTACAAGGCAACCCATTTTATTACTAAAAAAATGCATTTCATCCATCATGATAGATCATCCTCATCTGTGAGAATACCTGCTATAAATTTGTCATCACCTCCTTCATCAAAGTGTGAGTGCCTGGTGTGGTTCATGATATTTGATGTTATGCATCACACACCTTTGGTTCAATTTTGTCCTACCTTATTTAGAGTACATCTCCTTCTCTCACTACCCCACCACTCTTCAGAGTGAACAGCTCCCACTCTACTTTCTCATGCATAACTTTATGCATGCTCAAATCACAGCGACCATAAAATTCTTCTCCCTAACTTGCATCTCTCTATAGCAACCTTGCAATATTCCCCCCATATCTCATCTAATTATCTCACAGAATATTTTTCAGAACACTTACCATAATCATTTTCTCACCTCCTGTTAAGTATTCAAGCACTTCTATTTGCTTTCAAACTCGTCACTCAAATCTTCTCTGCTGAAAAAATAAATCCATCCCTCAGGCGTATTTTCTAACCTATAAACCTGGTCATGTAATTTGAGTACTTCAGATCCTATGGCAAAAATAGATGAAATTGAAGCCCGCTCAAGGATGCAAAATGCTTTTCATGATGTGGCTTCTCAAATTTATCATCATATTTCTGCCATACTTTTTGCCATGTCCTTTTTGGTTGTTTGTTTATAACTCTTCCTAATTCTGATAGAATACCCACTTATTCCATAATATTCCCTGCTTCCTCAACTTGTTCTGATTGAAATGTCTGCCACAGAATTATTTTGCATGGTGAAGTTTTTTCTCAGTATTTAAGAAGTGTCTTCTTCAGGGGAATACTCCTCTCATTTGATGTGGTACTAGGTAGTCTACATTTGAAACTCCACTGCATTCCTGGACACGGTGATAATGCCATTGACCTTTTATTGTACCATCTGTATTACTTTGTCTTGAATAGTTTTTAGTCATCCCCTTCTTGAAGTTACTTCAAAATAAAGCCTGCATCTGAAGCATCACCAGCAGGAGTTGGTAAACATTTTTGGTAAAGGGACAGGCAGTAATTATTTTAGGCTTTGTGGCCACATAGTCTTTGTTGCAGCTACAAACTCTGACATGTTAGCACAAAAATAACCATAGACAATGCATAAATAAATGAGTGTGGCTATGTTCCAATAAAACTTTATATACAGACACTGAAATCTGAGTTTCCTACAGTTTTTTCCTGCATGAAATATTATGCTTCCTTTTATTTTTTAACCCTTTAAATTTTGGATAACAATTTTTAACTCTCAAGTCATACAGAAACAAGCAATACATTATATTTGGCCTGCTTACCTCTTTTCTATGACATTCCTGAATTTCACAAAAAACCTAGCTTCATATAGGAACTTTAAAATGTCTGCTGAATGAATGAAGGAGTCAAATGTGTCTATCTAAGTTAAAAAAGTACTGATAGTTGAGGCATAAACAAATGAAGCAATTATGTTTGGACTCCCAGGCCATGCTTTTATTACTCTCAGAACTACAAATGGTCTTGTATACCCCTCATCTTCAAAAGTATTGGAGTGAATTAAGGGTAAAAAAAAAACCTGATTGTATCAACAGAGAGAGCATTTAACAAAATCCAACACCCATTCAAGATAAGCAGACCAAATGAACTACCTAAATCAGATAAATCCCACCTACAAAATTCCACAAATACCAATGTAGGAGAAAACTTAAGATCAAAACAACAAGAGGATGGAGATTCTAACTATTGCTATTTAACCTTGTACTGGAGGTTGTAGACAGGGAAATGAAACAAGAAGTTGCTTTTTCTGGCCCTGTACAAGCTTCAGCTAGAAAACGTAGATAAGGACAAAGATGATCCATCTGGTGAATTTTGTACTTTAGAGTTCATGGGGCTGGGTAGGAATTCAGTGATCCCAAACCACTGTAATCTTTATGCAAAGTATGGGACACACCTGTGGTTGATGTACTGAGGCTGAATCAGGGGAGATTTAAATGGTTCTACCTAATTTAGAAAGATCAATTTGCAGCAAGCCAATCACAGTGGGGGCAACAGTATAATATCAAGAAGATCTAAGCCATTCTTACAGAGTAGGGAGGGAAAAAAGGGAAGAATTCTCCTTGCTCAGAAAGTGAGATTTTAATACTAGCACCCATTTTTCTTGAACCAAAATCCAAAGCCCATGTGAAATCTACAGACATGGCAACAAAGTGCCCTTCAGAGCATTGGCCAGGCACAATGAATTGAGTCTTTGAGCTGTGTGTGTGTGTGTGTATGTGAGAGAGTGAGAGAATCAATGTTTGTTAGGGTACCTACATTCCTTCTCATCAGCTGGTCATTTTCTCCCTCTTTGTTTTCTTTGTTCTACTTAGTTAACACAAAACCTTGTCTTAAATTTATGCCTCACTCTTCGTAAGGTGTGTATGTGGTCGCACCAGAAACATTATCTCCAGTGCCACCTGACTGAACTTTCAAGCCAGCCACTGTGAAGATAATGTGGAGAGGTGACTGCATACCTCAAGGTAACTACTACTTGGGGAGACCTCAGTGTTGAGTTCAAAGTTAAATGACAACCATGCCAAATACATATGTAGCACCTATCCTACTGCTAGGCTCCACACCACCCAGTCCCTGATACATCAAGGAATATCTCCTTAAGAAACACCTAAGCTGGGAAGCAGATGTGACTCAAGTGTAGAGCTTCCACTTACCATATGGGAGTACCTGGGTTCCATCCCCGGGGCCTCTTGGTGAAAAAGAAGGGAAAGTGTGCTGGTATAGCAAGCCATTGCTTTCCTGAGTGCCCGTGTGGTAATCCAGTGTTCACATGATTGCCTGCATGAGTGCCTGTGTGATGAGCCAGTGCCCTGTGCAAGTGAGTCTCACAGCAAGATGATGACACATCAGGAGAGAAAAAGGGAGAGTCAAAGGTAAAGCTCAGCAGAAACCAGAACATGAGGTAATGCAATTGACAGTGAACCTATCTCCATATTAGAGGTCCCCAAGATCGAATCCTGGTGAATCCTAGAGGACAGAAAATGAGAAGAGAAGACAACAAAGCAAAAACAGCAGGGATGGAGTAGGGGAAGGGGAAAAATAAATAAATAAATAAGTCTTTAAGAATAAAAGAGGAAAAAAAGTAAACACCGAAGCACTGTATCCAGATAACACCAGAAACTAGCTCCTGTTCCAGACCCCCTTCTGAATGGGGATAGTCATTGACACATGACCCCACCCTGAGTCTAATCTTGTGTACCTACATTTAAAGTAACTTCCCAATGAGATTTTGGAAAGTGAATACTTGTGGATTGTTGGTGATACCTTGTATAAAGTGAAAATATCATGTGCTTCTTTGCCTCTCGGTTTGGCTGGTACTTTTTTCTGATATGCCTTCTCTTTGGACTCCCCTTGTTAGGAATCAGAAGAAGATAAGGAATACTGCTTTACTGAACATTCCCCAATTCCACACAGACTTCAAACCCAGGCTTATGGTGTACAACAGCCTCCTAGCCCAGATAACTCCACACTTAGCCGTACACCTGTATCTTTCACACTAAGCTGTCTTCCCTCTCTGAGCGTGGAAGAGAAAAGTAGTTTAGCATTCTTACACAGGACATTGAGCAAAGGTCAAATTTCCACTGAGGCAGGTCAGTGAACAGGAGTACCACCACCTCCCAACCTGCTCTGTGCCTAGGCTCCACAGATCAGGAAGTTTCCAGTATCCTCCTGTTCTCAAGTATGTGAAGGTGGAGGAGGGAAAGTAGCTGGTCTTCTGTAGAATTCCACCAAGGCTACATGGAGAGGTGGGTAGCAGTGCATTTCTCCCCAAATCTGGTTGCCTGGGAAAGGATGCTTGGGGCAGCTGACAACTATTCCTCATCATTGGAAATTGTATTATTATTAAGTGTCAATACAGGGTCCCATCACCTCCAAATTCTTCCTCAAAATTTCATGTACTATAAAAGCTACTTCAAATTTACTGATTTTGCAAGTTCAATGGGATATTTCCTTTTCTAATCCCAGTCTCCCCACTTCCACCTGTTCTCCATCCACACACATGTATAATGTTAAAGGATAAGAAGGAGCAGGATAAAGTCTCATTTATATTGAGCCTTGATTTGAATAGCTCCAAAAGGTATTAATGCATTTTTGTTATATTTCTTCTAAAAATAGATGATGAAGAAACTGCTTAATTAGATCTCTGAGCTGGTGTGGTGCCGGAACCCAGAAATGGGTGGGTAAACGCCACCACTGTCAGCCTCCTCCCATCCTCTTTTACCTTGAGAAGTAAAAGTAGACAGTCATTAAGAGCTAAGGATAAGGATATCCCCTCCCATCCCTAAACCCAAAGTCCTGGGAGGTCCTCAATTTATACCCCCAAGCAGGTCACTGGCAGAAGGCAGCATATGACAGTTTGAACAAATAAATATGTGAATGGAGAAGATCTCTGCTTATAATCAGAGTATTTCTAATGACAGGGCTATTAGGTAATGCATAAGTGTGTGCTGATTATGTTGACATTTTCTGAATTTTCAATCTACTTTGAAGCTCATTTACATTGCAGAAAAGAGTTCTTTGCCTGCATATGAAGTCCCCATTTCCTAACTCCTAGAAATTGCCTGAATTCTTCCTTACACAGCTCCCTGACTCCCTGTAACTTCAAACCAGCAATGACATGTTGACTTCACACACTTAGTTTGATTTCTCTTCTGCCACAAGTTGGACTACATTTTCTACTTTTAAATAGTTCACTGACTACTTTCCCCTTAACATAATCTCCCTTCTGAGTGACACAGTGTCATCTGATTAGTAACCTTAATCACATCTGTAAAATTGCATTTTTCCAATTAACAGCATAATTACAGAGGGGTATATTATCCTATAATATTCACAGTCCTAGGTATTATGGGAAGACATCTTACCTTCTGGCAACAAAATGTGGACAAACTTCCACAACCATTTACTCTATTAAAATTTTTTTCATAATGACATCATTCAATGACAGCAACCAACCAATATATCCTTGGTTTAACTACAAAAAAAAAGTTTAATTTATGTTAAACCAGAACGTTAATTATATAACAATAAACAAAATGTGGAACTCTAAGATGAAAAAGGATATTAGTGAATTTAATTTCCGTAAATATATGTGTGATCCCAGACTCATCATTTTTTTCTTTTAGTAAAGCCATATTATTAAAACCCAGTTTATAGAACCAACTAAATGAAGTGAAGGAAGAGTTCAAGGATATTAAGAAGACAGTGGGAGAACATAGAAGAAATTGTAAATATACATAAAATGATAGTGGATATGATGGTGATGAATGGCACAATCCAAGAAATAAAAATATATTAGAAAGGCAGAACAGCAGATGTGAATAGACAGAGGAAAGAATTAGTGATGTGGAAGACAGAACATCTGAAATCAAAAAGATAGTAGAACAACATATAAAATGATAGGAAAAATCCATCAGGGATTTAGGAATATGAACAAGAATATGCAATACTCAAACATATGTATTATAGATATCCTAGAGGGAGAAGACAAAGGATAGGGGACAGAAGGAAATAATGGGTGAAAACTTCCCAACCCTATTTAGTGAGATGGATGTACATGTCCAGGAAGAGCATCATACCGCAAACAGTATAAATCCCAACAAGCCTACTCCAAGGCATATATTTGTCAAATTGTCCAGAGCTCAAGATAAAGAGAAAATACTGAAAGTGGTAGGAGAAAAGAGAACCATCATATACAAGGGAAGCTTAATAAGGATAAGTGCTGATCTCTCATCTGAAACCATGGATGCAAAAAGGCACTGGTAATACAAAGTTATGCTGATAAAAGAAAATAACTTTCATCCAAAAATTCTATATCCAGTAAACTGGCATTCAAAAATGATTGAGAATTTAAAATAGTCACAGATAAACAGAAATTAAGAGAGTAGGCCAGTAAGAATCCTGCCCTTCAAGAAATACTGAGGGGAATGCAGCAGGTTGAAAGGAAAAAACAGGATCTAGAGAGTGGGGGAAGAGTGTAAAAATTTTTTTAAAAATATCTAAAAACAACATATGACATAACCCCTGGAAAATAATAGTTGATATAAATAACTCCTTGACAGTAATAACTATAATTGTTAATGGATTCAACATTTCAGACAAGAGACACAATTGACAGAATGAATAAGGAAATGTGACCCATCTATATGCTGTCTACAAGAAATCCACTTTAGATCCAGGAATTCAAGAAGGCTGAAAATGAATGGCTGGAAAACAAATTTACAAGAAAACAGCAACTAAAAATAGGGTGGGAGAGGTGGCAATAATAATATTGGACAAAATAGACTTTAAATGCAAAACTAAGAGAGAATGGTGGACACTGCATGTTAGTAAAAGGTGTAATTTTTCAAGAAGAAAGAACAATCGTAAAGGTTAATTCACTGAACAAGGGAAACCTCAAATACATGAGGCAAACCCTGGAAAAACTAAGTGCAGAAGTAGATGCCTATACAATTATAATGGTGGACTTGAATACACCATTATCAACATTAGAGAGAACATCTTGACAGAGAGTCCAAAAAAAGCAAAAATTTTGAATAACACCCTTGAGGATCTGGAACTAATAAACATATACAGAGTATTATACACAAATATAGCAGTATACATCGATTCTTCAGGGCACATCGATCATCCTCCAAGATAGACCACATGCTTGTGTGCAGACCAAATCTCAGTGAACTCAGAAAGACTGAAATTATACAAAGTGATTACTCTGACCACAATGGAATGAAGCTGGAAATCAGTAATGGGAGAGGAACAGATTAGACACAAAGATATGGAAGTTATACAACATAATCTTAGACAAGCTGTGGATCAAGGAGGAAATTACAAAAGAAATCAGTAACTACCTTGAAACAAATGAAAATTACATCCACAAATATCAAAACCTATGGGATGCAACAGAAGCTGTACCGAGTTGAAAATGCATAGCCATAAACACATATATCATAAAAGAAGAGGTAAAATTGAAGACATAACAACACACCCAGAGGAATTAGAAAAAGAAACAACAAACTAAGCCAAAAGGAAGTAGGAAGAAGGAAATAACAAAGATTAGAGCAGAACTAAATGAAATAGGTGGAAAAAAGACTAGAAAAAATATTTTTTAAAAAGCTGGTTATTCAAAAAGATCAATAAAATGGACAAATCCTTAGGTAGACTAATAAAGAAGAAAAGAGTGAAGACCCAAATACACAAAGTAAGAAATGAGGACGGGGAAATCACCACTGACCCCATAGAAACAAAGTATATTATAAGAGGATATTTTGAAAAATAGTATGCCAGCAAGAATAATAATTTAGAAGAAACAGACAAATCCCTAGACACACACAAGAAGTCTCTATTGATAAAAGAAGAAATGGATGAACTCAACAGACCAATCACAAGTAACAAGATTGAATTAGTCATCAGAAACCTCCCAAATAAAGAGCCCAGGACCAGATAATTATGAAGGTCAATTCTAGCAAGCATTCCAAAAAGAACTAACAAAAATCCTGCTTAAGCTCTTCCAAAAACTAGAAGTAGAAGGAGCATTTCCTAACTGCTCCTATGATGCCCATACTACCGTAATACCAATTATAGGCCAATATTTCTAATGATCCTAGTAGCTAAAATCCTCAACAGAATACTTGCTAATTATATTCAACTACACATCAAAGGAATAATACATGACTAAGTGAGTTTCAGCCCTGTTATGCAAGGACGGTTCAGCACAAGAAAACCAATTAATGCAATACACCACATAAACAGATCACATTTTAAAAGTCAAAAGATCATCTCTATAGATGCAGGAAAAGCATTCAACCAAATACCCCAGCCCTTCCTGATAAAAAACACTGTCAAAGATAGTATTAGAAGGAAACTTCCTCAACATGATAAAGTATATATGAAAAATCCACAGCAAACATCATATACAATGGTGAAATCCCAAAATATTTCCCTCTATGGATGCCCACTATCAATGCTCCTGTGTAACACATTGTGTTAGAGGTACTTGCTTGAGCACTGAGGCAAGAAACAGATATAAAAGGCATCCACATTGGGAAGGAAGAAGTCAAAACTTCACTATTTGCAGATGACATGATCCTATATATAGGAAGCCCAGAGAAATCTACAACAAAGCTTCTAGAACTTATAAATGAGATCATTAAAGTTGCAGGTTATAAGATCAATGTGCACATTCAATAGCATTCCTGTACACCAATAATGAGCAATCTGAGAAGGAAATCAGGAAAAAAATACCCTTTACAACAGTAAATGAAACAATCAAATACCTAGAAGTAAATTTAAAGATGTAAAAGTCTTATACACAGAAAACTACATAACACTGTTTAAAGAAATCAAAGAAGACTTAAATGGAAGAATATTCCCTGTTCATGGACAGGAAGACTAAATATCAAAAATTTGTCCATCCTACCCAAACTCATCCACAGATGTAATGCAATCCCAATAAAAATTAACCCACCATTTTTACCAAATTGGAAAAATTAACCATGATTTTGTTTGGAAGAAAAAGTGGTCCCAAATAGCCAAAGACACATTGGAAAAGAAAAATGAAATTGGAGGACTCAAACTCCTGACTTTAAAAGATACTACAAAACTACAGTGGCCAAAATGGCACGTTTGGCAAAAGGATAGATATCCTGACTAATGAAATGGAGTTGAGAGTTCTGATATAGTTCCTTACATATAGAGTCATCTGATATTTGAGAAGGCCACCAAGCCCACTCAACTGGCAGAAGGTATAGCCTCTTCCACAAATGGTGCTTGGAGAACTGGATATCTATATCCAAAAGAATGAGAGAGGAACACCATTGCACACCTTATACAAAAATCAACTCAAGACCAGTCAAAGATTGATCTATAAGAGCCAAGACAATGAAGGCCTTGAAAGATAATGTAGGGAAGCATCCACAGGAACTTGTAATAGGAAATGTTTTCCTGAGCTTCATACCTAAAACACAAACAGTAAAAGAAAAAAATTAATACATGAAACTTCATCAAATTTTAAAACGTTTGCACCTCAAAGAAGTTTGTCAAGAAAGTGACATAGATGTGGAGTGAACACGGCCATTCTAGGGTCCACAGGAAGGAGGAATAGAGTATGGATTAGAGTGGACTTACTGATATTCTATTCATGAACTATTGTGATTAGTAATTGAAGAAAATATGGCATTGGTGTGGAGAAAGTGGCCATGGTGGCTGCTGGGGGTAAGGAGTGGGAGGAAGAGATGTGATGTGGGGGCATTTTCAGGGGTTGGAGTTGTCCTGGGTGGTGCTGCAGGGACAGTTACCAGACATTGTATGTCCTCCCATGACCCACTGGGTGGATTGTGGCAGAGTGTGGGCTATGGTGTAGACCATTGACCATGAGGTGCAGCGGTGCTCAGAGATGTATTCACCAAATGCAATGAATGTCTCATGATGACGGAGGAGGTTGTTGTTATGG
Source organism: Dasypus novemcinctus (assembly GCF_030445035.2). Taxonomy (NCBI): domain Eukaryota; kingdom Metazoa; phylum Chordata; class Mammalia; order Cingulata; family Dasypodidae; genus Dasypus; species Dasypus novemcinctus. The sequence continues at coordinate 41,889,079 of NC_080695.1, forward strand.
GTGGAGGAGTGGGGTGAGGGGGGTGGGAGGTATATGGTAACTTCATATTTTTTTAATGTAACATTAAAAAATAAAGACAAAAAATAAAAAAAACAAAATAAAAGATTGATGATAAAGAAAGTGAAAAGACAATCTACCTAATGGAGGAAAATATTTGTAACCATGTATCTGATAGGAACCTAATATCTAGCATATATAAAGAAATCCTATACCTTGAAGGGGGAAAAAAAGAAGACAAAAAGCCCATTTAAAAAATGGGCAAGTGATTTGAACAGACACTTATCCAAAGAAGAAATACAAATGGCTATGAAGCATACAAAAAGATGCTCAACATCACTAGCTGTTAGGGAAATTCATATCAAAACTACAATGAGATGAAATTTTACTCCCATTAGCCTGTCTGCCATTAAAAAAACAGAGGACTAAAAGTATTGGAGAGTATATGGAGGAATGGGAACCCTTATGCACTGCAGTTGGGAATGTGGAATGGTCCAGCCATGGCGGAGAACAGTTTGGTGGTTCCTCAAAAACCTAACTATAGATCTGTCATATGATCCAGCAGTTCCACTGCTCCATCTATAACAAGAGAATTGAAAGCAAGGACACAAAATGATATATGCACACCAATGTTCATTGCAGTATTATTCACTATTGCCAAAAGTTGGAATAAACCCGTACGCCCGTCAACAGATGAATGGATAAGCAAAATGTGGTATATACATACAATGGAATATTACTCAGCTGTACAAAGGAATACAGTACTAACACATGGGATAAAATGGATGAATCTTGAGGGCCTTATGTTGAGTAAAGGAAGTCAGGCATTGAAGGATGAATATTACATGACCTCACTGATAGGAATTAAACAAATTGAACAGACTGAGAGAGCTAGAGTCTGTAAGATAGGTTTACAGGAAATAGAAATGGAGAAAAAGATTGTGACCCAATGCCCATGTAGGTGAAATCTATGATAAGGTGGAAGAGAGTAGTTGTGCAGTCAAGGGATCTGACGGGTGCATTGATACTATTGGTTTGGGTGGTGCAAGTTTAACAGGAGCAGAGGGTGGGTTGTGAACAGTCTGTGGAACTGGGGAGAGGGCTGGAAGAAGGAGCAGGTGAATACTGTGGATTTGTGGGCATGTGGTTGAAACTACAATATTGGGAAACCTCTCAGCAATATGACAAGGAAGGGTTACTGGTTTAGGGAGTTGAATGGGGGTGCATTCGGGACAGGGCACAATTGGGGCAGTCATCTAGAGAAGGTGTGAGGTGATTGTTTTGTCATAGTGCATTGTTTCATTAGGTGGAAACCCACATAATGAGTGAGGTGGAGTTGAAATCCCATCCAGGGGAGGGCCAATATGTTCCCAAAAGGGTGGGTGTCTCTCAAGAGCATGGGAGTTTCCTAATTGAGGAGGACAGAACAGTGTGACAAGACCTGAGAATTGTTGCAATTTAACTGTGAATCTTGTCATTCAAGGAGCGAAGTCTGGTGGTCGCTGAGGGGAGGGGCAACAAGGAATAGAGAAGATGGAGGAGGGAGTATTTAGGGGGCAATGGAAGTGTTCTGAACGATCTTGCAATGATGGATGCAGGCCATGTTGGATTTCATCATAAACTTAATGTATGGTCTAGAGTGTAGAAATAATATAAAGCATTGCCCATGGTTAGTGGCTATATTTCAATATTTGTACATCAGTTGTAACAAATGTACTATCCATATTTAAAAAGGTTATTAATATGGGAAGGGGAAAAAGGAGGAGGATGTTGGATATATGGGAGTCCCCAGTGTTCTGTAGGTGACTTTACTGTGACCTAATACTTCTTTGAACACAAAAACAAAAACTAAGACACTGGGGAAGAAATGGAAGAAAATGTGACTGTACATACAGGACAACTGACATTACAGCAATATAAGGCAAAACATCAAAAAATTTTAAAAATATTTTTCATTTTATTTAAGTTTCAGTTTTTGTAAATTGTTGTGTGTTTTATATCTTATGGTTAAACCTATCGTTGTTATTTCTTTTCCCTTTTAATTGTATTTGGTGATATTCGTTGCTTCACTTTTGAAGAAGTTTGGGATCACGGAAGGGTTACAACTGTGGCAGTGAAGAATCATTGCGGTGGGGTGTCAGTAATGGGGGATACATGGGAGAAAGTTCACCTGGGCATACATATAAATAATGTAATTGTGTTGAAATGTTCATGGGACATTGTCCCAGTGGGTGGAGTTTCACATACTAACCAAAAGAATATTGAATTCCCTTCCTAGGGAGTTCTGTCACATTTTCTAATGGAAAAGCAACAATCCTCCAAGTGGGGGACAATGACTAGTAAAGACAGATGGTCCCTTGTTGGGCCCATGATATTTGTGACTATTCTTATGACCCCTTGCTCCTGAAATTCCAGCTTAGCCTAGTACTCTAGGGTGCCTAAGATTTACCTCCTAAGAGTCTTCATGTTGCTAAAATGTGGCCTCTTGCTAAGCCAAACTCAGTGTATAAATGCATTACCTTCCCCCCAGTGTAGGGCATGGCTCCCAGGGATGAGCTTCCCTGGCACTGAGGGATTACTACGAGCAGCAAGTAGCATTGCATCTGGAAAAGGACCTTGAATAAAAGGGGAAATAGGTAAACAAAAATGATTTCGTATAGCTAAGAGGCATCAAATCGAGTCGTGAGTTTATCCCATAGATAACAGTTATGCACATCTCATCAGGATCTCATAGACTGCCAGAGTAGATACTACCCCAAATAGTGGGGCTCCTGAGTGCTCTGGAAACACACATATCCTAGTCATCCTACATAGCTCCAGAACTTTATGCTTTGCCAGTGGGCCCTTCTTTTTTTTCTTTTTGTCTTTATTTTTTTAATGTTACAATCAAAAGATATGAGGTCACCATATGCTCCCCACCCCCCTCATCCACTCCTCACCCCATAACAACAACCTCCTCCATCATCATGAGACATTCATTGCAATTGGTGAATACATCTCTGAGCACCACTGCACCTCATGGTCAATGGTCTACACCATAGCCCACACTCTGCCACAGTCCACACAGTGGGTCCTGGGAGGACATACAATGTCTGGTAACTGTCCCTGCAGCACCACCCAGGACAACTCCAATCCCCAAAAATGCCCCCCATCACATCTCTTCCTTCCACTCCCTACCCCCAGCAGCCACCCTGGCCACTTTCTCCACACCAATGAGTGGGCCCTTCTTTCAAATTTTTGCTCCTGAGTGTTGGACTCATGTGTGGCTTCTCTACACATGCCTCTTCTGTCCCTTTTTTTGAACCTATAGTTTGCACTGGATTTGATATGTGTACATCCAAGAGACTTGAATCTTTGGTCTGTCCTTTTACCAGCTGGACCCTGGGCCTCAATGGAGTTGCCACACCTACTCTCCAGTTTATTGCACTCACCCAGGACAACTAACAAGGAGGTGAGAATGGACAACCATCATAGCAAGGAACAGAGAAAGGCTACAAATGCAAGGAAGAGAGTCCTATCCATCAGCCATATGAGAATGAGACCTCCTCTCAATTAGAGGTGGAGTGGGCATCACCATCCCAGAATTCTCAGGATTGGGGAATAAAATATGGCCTAGAGTGGACTTACTGGTATTCTACTATAGACTTATCGGGATTCTAGCAATGGAAGAAATTGTATCATTGATGTGGATACTGGGGCCCCTGGAGGAGGTGAAGGCAGGGAGAGGGAATAAAACATGTAATATGGGGGATTTTCAGGAGTTGGAATTATTCTGAATGACACTGCAATGACAGATACAGGCCTTTATGTGTTTTCCCATAACCTACAGAATTGAGTGGGAGAGAGGGTAAACTATGATATAAACTATAATTCATGATAAGTGACAATGCTCCAAATGTGTTCATCAATTGCAATGAATGTACCACACTAATGAGAGAAGTTGTTAATGCGGGGAAGGGTGGGATGTGTGTGCAGTGGGGCATATGGGGATCATTATTTTTGTGTGTAACATTTTATTATTTAAATATTAATACATATATTTTAATTTTTTGAAATACATCACTCATACGTCAATACACATAAACAATAAAGTGTATATTAATAGTTGTGAAATTAGAAAACAAACATCTCTAAAATCATACAGGACTCTCATAACACAGCCTACCACCCATAGCTTGCACTGTTGTTAAACACTTTATTGAATAAAGAACATTTTCAAAATAGTACTAATCAAAGTATGTTCCTCCAACCCACTCTATCATTTATATCATTTATATATGAACATACATAAGCTAGAAGTGTATAGTAAAAATTGTGAACTTACAAAGCAAAATGCATAACGTCATTCAGGGGTATCATACATCAACCCTCCACAAACATCTTACATTGTTGTGAGGCATTTGTTACAAATTATGAAAGAATATTGTCAAAATCTTACTACTAATCATAGTCCTTATCTTTCATTTGGTGTACTTTCCCCCCAATACACCCTATTATTATTTTTTAAAAATTTTATGATGAAGTTGTAAATTTATAAGACAATCAGGAACATGTGCGGAATTCCCAAACAACATCCCTCTATCAACACACCACATTGTGGTGGAACATTAGTTACAGATAAGATAATATCACCTGACTGTTACCACATCCAGAGTGTACATTTGGCACATATTTTCCATACTGCCCCATTATCAACACAATACATCTTTGGCATAGATGCAAGAATATTAGATTGTTACTGCTAACCACAGTCTATAGGTCACTCCAGTGGTGATTTTCCCCATGCTTCTGCACATTCCCACGACCCTGCATTAGTGATGTACTTTTGCTCTAGCTCACAAAGGACAGTCTTGCATTTGGACCATCAACCACAATTCTCATCCACCTCTTGGTTTACTGTGCTATTCAGTTCCTAGATTATTCTCTAGCATTCTGTCAGTTAACATTTACATCCCTAGGCTGCCATTTTAAGCCACATCCCCATTTATAAATGAGTTGTTACTCACTCTTTGTTACCATCCAGTCTAAACATTTCCAAACTTTTACAGTACAGCTAAGTAAAACTACATATATTAAAAATCAGTAGTCCATCTCTATCCTCCTCTTATCTCCTTTAAGAATCCGCCACCTACCACCAGGTCTTTAAGATATTTTCCTACAATTTCTCCTAGAATCTCCATGGTTCCTGCCTTCATTTTAGGTTTTTGAAACATTTTGATAAATAAGTGATAGTATTTTTGGTTCTTCAAGTTGCATTTGGCAGGTCTCCAGAACAATATTAAACCCTTCAAATAAGGAACATATTATTGCTTTTAAAGAAAAGTATGCTCTAGAGTTATAATTCACATCATATATCAAAGGTTTAAATATGAGTCTAGAGTAGTATAGATGTCGAGAGAGGTTCAATTATTTGCATATGGAAAGGCCAGGACTCAGTAATAATTTTGGGAAGGAAAAAAGAATTTATTTATGAGCGGTTGGGGAGCTTCTCATCCAAAAGCCAAGCCCGGAATAAGATTTTTTTTTTTAAAGATTTATTTATTTATTTAAATCCCCCTCCTCCCCCGGTTGTCTGTTCTCTGTGTCTATTTGCTGCCTCTTGTTTGTCCCCTTCTGTTGTCTTCAGCGGCATGGGAAGTGTGAGCCGTGCCATTCCTGGGCAGGCTGCACTTTCTTTTGCGCTGGGCGGCTCTCCTTACGGGACACTCCTTGCGCGTGGGGCTCCCCTACGCGGGGGACACGCCTGCGTGGCAGGGCACTCCTTGCACGCATCAGCACTGTGCATGGGCCAGCTCCACACGGGTCAAGGAGGCCCAGGGTTTGAACTGTGGACCTCCCATGTGGTAGACGGACGCCCTAACCACTGGGCCAAATCCGTTTCCCATTAGATTTTTTTCACGATATAAAAATTGCCCATGTGTCTTCACATTACTTTAAAAAATATAATATTATTTTAAATGGCTATATCTCTTTAGATATTTAGCTTTTTACATTATAAGTACAATTTCAATGGATATTTTTAACATTTTTCTCTCTCTTGGTCCTTACCACTTAAAATTATTTTCAATATATAAATGCTTAATAAGTAACCAAATCCCATCTCTTACTAAATAACTGGAACAATCAGTCCATCAGAGGTCAAACATGCTCGTCTCCTAACCTACCCCGCTTCCACACCAGCTATTTTCATTAACTTCAAATTAAAAAAAAACCAAAGTATTCTAATTGATAAAAATAATAAATTGCATAAATATGCCCAAATTCCTCTAGTAATTCAATAAAAAAAAAGTGAAGTAATGTTTTTTTTTCTTAGATTGCAAACACGTTTTCTATAAAAAATATATATTGACGGCAATACTCTGTTAAGCAAGGTTAATGATACCGGAGAAATTGCAATCTCCAAGAATGCAGGAATTGCATGAGAAATGGTAAATATAATTGAATATTCATTCTTAAATTCATTCTCAAGCATACGGCTACTTAAAGCATCGTCATAATATTGTCTTGTGTGGTTTATTACATACGCAGATGTAGCTCATAGAATAAATGGCAGGGGATTAACTATACCTATATAATTAAAAGGTTTCTATATTTTAGTAGAAATGGTCTAAGATCAACTCTTATTAGGTGGCAAAAAGTTGAAGTTGTGTAATTCCATCCCGCGATCAGCCACTAGAAAATAATGCAAAGAAGTATGGATAGAAAAACAACAGACATTAAAATGAAAGTCTGAAAATATTTAAATCATCCAAAAGAAGGGTGGAATTTAAAAAACAGAAAGAACAGGCACAAAACTATTTATAAAATGCTATAGTTGACTCCAACTACAGCAATACATGTATTAAATGTTGATGGACTGAAAAAAAAATGATGACTCTCCACCCATAAAGCAGGGGACCTGATGTAGACTTGTGCCCAAGGCAGACTGTGGGGTGAACTTACACCATTTTTGTAGGGGACATCCTTGACCTGAGACCTCTGGCTGCGGTGTTGGTCCCCATCCTACTCAGAAGCGTCATTTTCAGCCTGCACGGACTGCGCAGTTTGAGGTGAAGGCCCTGGGGAGGGAGGAGGCTCCGTCTGAACACAGAACCTCCAGGTGTCAGGGAGGCTGCTGCTTTGTCCAGCATCAGGAGCACAGGCAGAGGGCCTCTTCCCTGACACACTGGTCTGTCAGCTCTTCCATGAAGAAGCTCTCCAGCTTGATCTCATGCCTGATTTTTCTGAAGTAACTGCTTTTTGGTGGCAGTTGAAGGGAGGGTTCCTGTCCCAAGAGGGCATCTCCAAATTCTAGCTCCAGGGTGAGGGGGAAGCAGAGGACTGAGAGTCTGAATTCACTCTGTGGAATCCCTGGAGTTAAAACGGTATCCTGTGCTGTTTCATATCTGTGGGGATTCATGGAGCTACACTATATGCCACATGGGCTCTGCTTAGAGCATCACTAATGAATTATAATGCAGCTGCTCTATGGGATTTCATGATCATAGTACTTAGCTATACATTAATTTTTTTTTTTTATTACATCTTTTTTGAGAGGACTTTGGTGAATATCTTGCGTTTCTCTTTTTTCCCTCCAGGTCTACTTGCTCTACTTCTCTGGTTTGAATGGGCTAATCTGAAGTAATTTAATATTTGCTCTAACTTATAGGTGGATTTGGACAATGGGGAGCCAAGCAGGGGATTGGTAGGGAAAAGGAAGGTGAGGGCTGGATATTTTTTTTCCAGATTGCCTGTTTGTTGGCTTGTCTCAGGCTGCTGCCACCTTTGCAGTCCTTTCTCCAGAACCTGCCCCCAGGAGGTGCTTTCCCTACCCCCTCTTTACATCTTTGGAATTAGCCACCTTATTAAATCCTCCATGAATAATCGTAATTAAAGTATGTACTTTCTGTTTCCTCCTAGATCCACAACTGATCTAAAGACAAATTGAGAAATGTCTCTGCTCTCGGTTTTCTACCCTTAGTACCCTCTGTCCACGTTTTACTTATGTGGACCACATACAAGATGATCAGCCAAGCACTTGGCTATGTTATCACATCCCAAACTTCTATCAATCAAAAATATCATGTCAATTTTTGTTTTCAGTTAACTTGTGCCTTGTTACTGATTTTTCTTTTTGCTTTATGTATCTACCCTATGTTTATATGGATAGACTTTTAAAGTAATATACCTATAAAAAATTCTTCAAGAACTTCTTCAAGAACTTTCACTCCCACTTCCTTGCACAGTGTTTGGAATGTATTAGAGAAACTGTAAATATTTGTTGAGAGGGTGAATAAATGAAGAAGTAAACAACTCCAATTAGTTGTATGTAGTTTGTGGACTTTGATTTTTACAAGATGTGTTTATCTCCAACTTTCTCATCCACTGTGATTGTTAGTAAAAGAAGCAAGAAATGTTAAATGAAACAATCCAAAAGCACTCATTGTCTTTTCTGTGGAATTCCCCTAAGGCAATTAATCCTGTGTGGAAAAGTCAGGGGAACATTAACCTCTTAGATTGGAGATCACTGAGTTATAAATTACTTGCTAGAGAGAGACTGGGAAAAATTGAGTGGAACGTAATTGAATTGCCTTGTTTTGAGCCTAATGGCCCTGTTAGACCAAACTTCTGGGAAAAAATTCCAAGAACAAAGGCTTTGGTATATGTCCTAGGAGAGAGAGGGGTGATATGATTGATGTTTCTAAACTCTTTATGTGATTATTATATTTAGTGATTTACTAAATTTTGCATCACACTTTTGTTCATAGATTACAGAATATTTGGTCATTGTGCATTATTTTCAGAATCTTTGGATTTTAATTTGCTAAGTTTGAATTTAGATTTTTCAAAGAAATCTATATTAAAATTATAGATAGGCTGCATTTTCCCCTTATTGGTGCTTTCTCCTTTAAGTTTTATTATCAGTATCACAATATGCTAATTAAATATATTTTTTGGCCCTGGATCAATTTATACAACATAGGTATTATATATTCCTTAATGCTTGGGGTGGCATATCATGTAGATGTATCTTCTCCTGGTACCTTGGATGTCATAGTTGGGGAAAGAATTATTTGATTCACCTTCCTGGTGAATCCCCACTCCTGGATTCTAACTTTTCTTGGGTTCATGCTTTATTTCATAATTGGCTAAATAAAGCATGGCATCATCATCTTTGAATGATTCCTTTCCTTGATACCCAGCATCTAATCCATCAGCCAGTCATGTTGACTCTCCACCAAAACACATCACATTCTCTCCATTTCCAAATGCTCTGTAGAAGCCACAAATCATATCTTTCTTGGACATTGGAAACATTTCTTAACTAGCTTCACTCTTCCATTTTTGTTTCCCTATAATTTATTTCTTGATATAAATAAATAAGATTGTGCTCTTCTCCTGCTTAAAGTACGATGTTATTGCTCTCAGATATGTGCTGCCTGTCCTGAGGGCAATTTATATGCTACACAAGTGATGAAGGCTAGGCCAGGTGACTTGCTCTTGTAAAAGAAATGTGAGTCAATAAGTGGGAGTCAAAAGGATGTGTGCACCCTGGGCAAGTGCTTTAAGAACCAGCTCATGTTGCAAGGTTCAAGGTTCATGTTTGGTAGATGCTAGGCCACATGGGGACCTTTTTTTTTCTTCTTCTTCTTCTTTTTTTTGTCTTAATTTTTTTAATGTTACATTAAAAAATATTAGGTCTCCATATACCCTCTACCCACTCACCCCACAACTTCCCCACATGGGGACCTTGATCTTTAAGAGATCATAGAAAAGGTAGCTTTAATTTTCTAGCTTCTAACCTGCAGATAAGAAAATTGCAAGGCATTTGAAAATGAGAAATGTAAGCCATGCTCAATTATCTTCCATAGTAAACTGCAAAAAAAAAAAAAAAGCAATATAGGTATAGGTATAGGTAGAATAATCTGGATATATGGGGTGAAGTAAAATGGTGGAAAGGAGTTTTTCACAAATTAGATTCTAACTATTGCTAGGATAATTTATTCCTCATTTTCTCAAACTCATCAGTTATCTCCCAGTTTAAGAAAAATGGGCAAATCACACTTAAAAGCCCTTATCCATTTTTGTTTTTGTCTAAATGGCGTTACTGATATTTTCCCTTTAGGCTTACTTAAATTTTCTTTAAGGATCAAATAAATACTTGAGACTGAAAATTCATTAAGAAGGGTTTGCTGCAGCAGAGACTGCTGATGAGAGGCAGAATGAAACAAACAAGGCATTCTCTGGATGGTGTATGTGGTCTGAACAGTACAGGTTTACACTTTAAGCAGGAGGTATTTGAGAAGGAACTATGATTCTGTCAGTAATTCAGAATAAATTATATTTTGCTTTATTTGGAGTTTTGCGACACAAAAATATTGTATTTGATAATACTTCCATTTTTTATTAAGATGACTTACAAAGGAATATAATTTATGTATAGTTATAAATATACATATATACATAAATCTATACTGACATTCTTCCTTGAGAACCAGAAAAAGAAGAAGACATTATAGTCGGCTTTATGGTTAGACAGGGAAAATAAAACACCTAAATTAAGAACTAATATCTCTCACATTAATGGCATCCTGTTTTTAGAAAATATTTTTACATAAGTACAAGATATGTTTCCTTTGTAAAAATCACACCTGCAATTGCCACTATAACACATATAATATTTCTGTAGTGATTTTTATTCTGTGGCACATAGGTGAAGGACAGAATAATCCAGTTTTAGAACACTTACATTGCCCCACAATATGGTTAGCTAAACTTCACTTATCCCAAGAAATTACAATTTAAGAGATAAAAGATGAATATAAATTATGTCTTAGTGTTCTGAAATATATGTTATTCCAATGATGACTTCTATGTCACAGCATAGATGGAGTCTGCAAAACACTGAAAAAGAGAATCTTGGAAATTCTACATGAAAAATCTAGACTCTAATTTTCCTTCAATTTCTGCTCCATATAAATCATGCATGGTGTGATTTGTTCTGAGTTTTGAGTGTCAACATCATGTACTAGTTTGACATGTGTTTTTAATGGTAGTTTCCATCTGAGGCAGTGTTATTCAATTGTTAATGGTTTTGGATCTTAGAGTCAGAAAAAGGTTGTTTTCCAGATTTCTCTGCCAAAGTGAAAAATCAGATGAGGATGTTTTCTGGAGTTGCTGAACCGCCACTTTGATGTACATCTATCAGAAAACAACTCTTTGCCATATGAAAGAAGGTATGTAGTAATACTGGAAGTGAGTTGTCCATAGTGTGAGCTAGACCTGTCAATGCATAATTTCTTAGTGATTTGAATTATTTACTGGAATGTAATATTCTTTAAGTTTTATTAGAGACTTGAAACAGACTGTGATTTATATAATCTTAGCATTTTAGAGAAATAAGGCATAAAGATTTTGCTGATCAAATTTGAGGAAAAACTGCAGTAAGGACTTTCCAAGAAACAGCAATTTAGTAACTTTCCTCTCCTCACAGATTCCAATGTTTTAAATAATAAAATATTAAAACAAATGTTCAGACCAACAATGTTACAAACATTCTTCCTGGGAAGGAAGGGCACTGTTTAAACCCAAGAAATTTCAGCCACAAAACTGAGTGAATGTACCTACTTACTATTAATTCTTTTGAGAATATCTCATTATTCTTGGAAAATAACTGTTAGACACAAAATCAAAATCCCACACTAAACCTTATAATTTGGGGAGGTAATGGGAGTTACTATATCAGACCACCAGGATAGCTCTGGTGTTCCTTTATTATATTTACGACATTAAACTATGAGCAATAATATTTAAAAAAAGAAAACCTCAAACTTAGAAACAACCCAAGTGTCCATAGCTGGTGCTATGGTATATTGTTGTAATGGAATACTATACCATAATAAAAAGGAACAGACTACTGATGCAAAAATATGTGTGAATATCAAAAATATTTTAAGTGAAAAAATGTAGACAGAACAGACCACATATTGTGTGATTTTATTTATGTGAAATTTCTAGGAAACAATGGAGATGAAAATCAGATTATTATTTCCTTTGAGTTGGTGGTGGGAGAGAGGATTGACTGCAAAGCTGGACTTGAGGGATTTGTGGGGCAATGGAAGTGTTCTAAAACTGGATTATGGTGAAGGCTGTACAACTGTATACATTTACTAAATCTCACTGCATTATACACACATAATGGGGGATTTTATGATTTTATGGGAAATAACACCTCATTTAAACTTTGAACAAAATAATTGCAAAGGAAGTTGAAGGGATTTATGCTGTGGCGAACTCAAGCAGTAAGTGGGGGAAACTTTTTCCTGATGTGATGCATTCCAGCTCTAGGAAAGAGGCCAGAGACACCTACAACATGCTTCTTCATTGTAGATGAATCTATGCAGAGGTACTGGATACACAAATATAGATTTCACTGCTGAGATTGTTCATAACTCTGGTCCTCTCATCACTATATTAAAGAAGCTAAATAACAAAATTGGTAATTACATTTACATCAAATAGCCATCATTCTGAAGCTCCAAGCAAAACATACCAATAAAAGACAGAAATGCACAGCTAGACTAAAATAAGAAATAAGACTAGATAAATTTTAACAGTTAATACAAATAAAACAGATTTATCATTAATAAACTGAAATCATTCAAGAGACAATTAACAAAAAAGAATGTGTCTAGCTTCTAACAAAAAGCCTTTGGGATAATGACAGAATAACTTGTTAGTACCAACACTAACACAGAGGAAAAAAAAAACAACTAGTAAAGCAAATCTATTTGAAATTTGAAAGTACTAGCCAACAACAGAATGTAGGCAGAAAGTAGAATGAAATGTTACATGTAAATGTTGTGTTTGTGGCTTTTGGACAAAGACACTCTCCAACTGAGTGCAGCTCTGAGGGCAGAAAGTTTTAGGCTCACTGGGTTAAGGTCAGAGGATAAAGTTGTGGTTAAAAGATAAGACAGGAAAGTCAGAGGGAAATTCTGAGAGGGAGGAAGCCAACAGAAAAAATGGACCCCAAAAATCTACAATCTGCATTCAAATTTTACCTAAATATATGGCTATCTGCTTAACCTGTGAATGCATGAGGAGAACATAGGAAGTTTGGCAAACTGTAGCAGGTAGAAGTTTAAAAAATGAATAGAAATTTTTTTAAGGGTCCAGCCTTAAAACAAATCTCACTCTTCATGGGAACATCATAGAATGCAGTCTTTTCAAATATCAGGCATAATGCTTAGTACTCAAATAAAAAATCAATAGACATGCAAAAAAAAAAAAAATGTGACCAATTCTCCAGAACAAAAAAATCTTCAATAGAAATTAAAGCTGAGGGAACTCAGATATTGTAATCAAGAAGCGAGAGCTTTAGTGCAGTTAATATAAATATATTCATGGATTTAAAATTATATACATAATTCATAAATAGATGGAATTTTAAGCAAAATTATAGAACATAAAAACACTTGTAGGGGTGAGGCCACATTGGGAAAATAGGAATAGAACTACATTGGGAGGTGGGAATTTCAAATGCCTTCAGATAGATAAATGACTTAAGGCAGCCTCCAAGGAGAGTGCCAGTAAATAACTTAAGGTGGCCTCAAGGAGAGTGCTAATAAATAACTCAGAACTGCCCACAAGAAAAGTGCCAATAAATTTCATGGGGCTTTTAGAAGAAAAAAAAAATAGATACGCTGGCTTCAGCTAACCGCAGTGTTCCGCTTCTGTGCCTGCTTGCTTGCTTGTAAACCCCCTCCACCTTCTAAAAAGCTATAAAAACACCTCTTCCCTGAGACTTGGGGCTGCTCTCTCCTCTGCGTAGGATAAGACAGTCACCGCGTGGCTAATAAAGCTCTCAATTGGAACTATATTCAAAGTCTGAGTCCGGTTAACATTGCTAATCGATAACACACTCATAATTCTAGAATAGAAATTATAATAAGAAATTAAAAATTGACTGAACAAAGTTTAATAGCATATTATACATCATGTAACAACAATACAAATGGTCCTGAGTTCTCACCTGTACCAATAACTGCAGCAAGAAAAGGGAATGCAGGAACATACTTCAACTTGCTGTAAAAAAAAAAAAAAAAAAACCTTTTAAATTTCAAGAGAATTCTATATGATGTATAACTATTGTTCAAAAATAAAGGTAAAATAAATGCACTTAAATATTTAATATAAATTCAGTAAGTATATATAAAGATTCAAGTGACACTACCTGGTCATCAAATTACACTATACCCAACAATTGGAGAATGCACATTTTTATGTGAATGTGTGCTTGCAATGGAAGCATTCACCAGAATGGAATATATGCTCAGCTGCAGCAGAAATCTCCATGATTTACAAAGTGATAGAAGCTTAATGTTTCAGTGTCTAGACTTCTTAAGCAAATACCATGAAATGGGTTGGCTTAAGCAATGGGGATTTATTAGCTTATTGTTTTGAGGCTTGGAAAATGTCCACATCAAGTCATCAAGACAATATTTTCTCCCCAAGACTGTGGAGTTTTGGGGATGGCTGTTGGTGACCCAAGGTCCTCAGCTTGTTACATGGAAGCCACCTTGTGGTGTCTCCTGGTTTTGTTCTTCTCTTCCAGGTTTCTTTTGTTTTAGCTTTTTACTTCCTGGGCCATTCTCTCTGTATCTGAATTTCCTCCTCTTGTAAAGGACGCTAGGAAGAGGATTAAGATCCATTCTGATTGAGGTGGGTCACATCCTACCTAAAGTAGCATCATCAAAAGGTTCTACTTACAGTGTGTACACACCCACAGGAATGGAATAAATTTAACAGATTTTCCTGTGATCCATAACAGCTTCAGAATACTACACTCCCCCCAGTAGACCCCCCAAAACATGTTTCCTATATGCAAAATACACTAATTCTATTACAATGTCTCAAATGTGTTAAGTCATTTCAGAAACAATACTTAGTCTAGAATCTCATCAAAATCAATGGAAGGACAGGCATAGGATAAACATTTCCATTCCCTAGAGGGAAACTGGAAGGCAAACTGGGGTCACAGTTTGTAAACAGTTCTAAAACCTTGCAGGATATACAGTAGTAGATTTCAAGGTCTGTAATTTATCTATAGAATGATGTTTCTTCCACTGGGTCTGATGGAGTGGCAACCCCACACCTTCCAAGAGCTTGTAGAGCAGCCATGCTCTTTGCAAACACTGGGGTGAAGGCTTTATGCTCTCCAAGCAATGGGATGGCAGCTGGCTCTCTGCAAGTGCTCGGGCACAGGCCCCACCCTCTCACAACCCTGGGCTGGTGGCCAGACTCTGCAATCTCCATGGTATAGACTCCACCCTGTCTGAACACTGGGGTGGTAGCAATCTTCCTGAACAATTGGTTGGAAGGCCCACCCTCTCCAAGTGCCAGGCAGACTCACCCTTTCCACACACATGGGTGGACCCACTATCTTGGCCAAAGAAGATGTCTTCAGAACCAAACTCAGCTTCTCTCTTTCTGCCCTTGAAATTATTTTTTTCCTTCAATCTGTTCCTCTTTGGTCTCTTTTATTCCAGGCTGGCAGTGGTTCTTTTCATACAGCTCTCACTAAAAACTTGATTTTGCACGTAATACATGGGTCCAGACCATCAGTCAAAAGGACTTTCCACATATTCTTCCTGCATAACTGTATTTCCAATCCTGACTTCCCCGGAAATTGCTAACTGGTGGCATGTGCATTTAATCCCATGGATGGAACATTAATCTCCAGGAAGTTACTTTCCAAAAACTCAGAATTTTCCAAACCATCAGTTTCTGGTTTCTTTGTGCCCAGGAGTTCAGTTCTAAGCTTATCCATTTCCCCTTGTATTTTACATATGTTGCAAGGAGAAAGCAGACTGAACTTTTCACACTTACCTTGGAAATCTTCTCAGCTAAATATTCAAGTTTAACCCTGTCAAGTTCTGTCTTCCACCTGACATCAGAACTCAATTCTGCCAAAATCTCTGCAGCTTTAAGAGAAGGATCACCTTTCCATCAATTTCCAATAGCACAATCATCATTTTCTTCTAAGTCCTCATGAGAATTACCTTTAGCATCCATAATCCTGAGAACAGTTTCTTCAAACTGGTCTAGGCCTTTCCTATCAATCCATGATCAAATTTCAAAGCTGTTTGCACATTGTTCTGTGTTTTTGTGTACCCACTCTCTTGGTACCAAAATCTGTTTTAGTTTGCTAGGCCTCTCCAAATAAATACCATGAAATAGGACAAGTTAAAAAATGGGAATTTATTAGCTTATGGTTTTGAGACTGGGAAAATGTCCACATAAAGCCATGATCAAGGCAACTCTTTCTAACCAAGTCTATGGTGTTCTGGGGATGGTTGCTGGCGAGCTTTGGTCCTTAACTTGTCCCATGGCAAGACACATGGTGATTTCTCCTGATCTATTCTTTCTCTCCTGCGTTTTGTTGATTTAAGTTTTTACTTTCTGTGGCTTTCTTTATCTGAATTTCCTTATCTTGTAAGAGACTTCAGTAATAGGACATTATTTGTAACAAATTTTAAAATAACTCATGGATTAAATGGATTAAAAAAGAAATCATAAAGGAAATAAACCATCTAGAATTAAATGACAATGAAAATAAATTATAGGAAAATTTTTAGAATGCCGGTAAAGTAGGGACAAGAGAAAATTCTCTTAATAAGGATAAAAGCTTAAACGAAATCATGGAAGTTTTGAAATTGAGAAATTAGAAAATATCAAAAAAATATACACAAAGTGAATAAAAGGAAGGAAATAATACATAAATATTTTGAATTAAGGCAAATAAGGTGGCAAAGCCAAAAGTTAGCTATTTGAAAATCTTAAATTGATAAGCTCTTAGCTAGATTGAAGTTCACATTGCCAATATCATGAATAAAATTTACTATTACTACAGATCATGCAGACATAAAAAGAATATTAAACAAATGCCATGCCAATTTCATGCTAAAAATCAAACAACTTAGATAAAATGGATAAAGGCCTTGAAAAACATACCTTATAGGGTGGGAAAATATGATATTAAAAGAGGGCCAACACTATATCAAAGAAACTTATATCAGAAATCTTCTCACAAAGGAAAGTCCATGTCCAAATGGTTTTAATGGTAAATTTTATCCAACATTTAAGGAGAATGTAATATCAAACATACAAACTTTTTCAGAAAGAGAAAAAAAAGGAAGGAAACCTGAATTCATTTTAGGAGACCAGCAAAGACTTACATTAAACCTTGACAAAAACAGTTAAAAGGAAAGATAATTATGGACCAATATGCCTTATAATCATAGATGCAAAAATCCTTTACAAAATACTAGCAAATCAAATTCAGCAATAAATATAAAGAATACTATGTCATTCCTAAGCAGGTTTATCTCAAGAATGCAGTAAATTTACCATTAAAAATTCCCTTAATTTAATCCATCATGTAACAGAATAATAACATAAACATATGATGTTTTCTATAGGTGCAGAAAAAAAATTTGAAAAATTGAACATGTTACAAGTTAAAAACACTTAGCACACATGAAAAAGAAGGAACTTCCTCTTTTGGAAAAAGGGACATTTACCAAAAAAATCCATACACTTATTGTCATAACTAATGGTAAATAATTGAATATAAATATGATGGCTTTGCCACTTCTAATCAACTAACTAACAAGATCAATAAGGCAAGATAAAATAAAAGCAGGAAAAGAGAATTAAACTGTCTTTAAATATTAAATGATCATGTACATAGAAAATGCTAATGATTCTCAAAAAATTGGAACTAATAAATGATTTTAGAAAAGGTGTAGAATACATTATTGTGTGAAAAAATCCATTGATTACTATATACTAGAAATGAACAATTAGAAAATACAAGCAGATATAATTTCACTTAAAGTATTATAAAACAATAAACATCAGGAATTAATTTACCAGGAAATGAAGAAAACTTCTGCAATGATAGCTATAAAATGTAGCTAAGAGAAATAAAAGTAGACTTAATTTAATGGAGTGCTATATCATGTTCTACAGCTGATACATTTAGTATTCTTAAGATGTCACTTTCCATTAGTGATACTGGAGAATCCTAATCACATTCCCACCGTTTTAACACATAATTTACATACTGATTTTAAAATATACATATACAAAGGAAACACAAATAAGCAAAAATACCCGGAGTAGAAAATGAATATAGGTAGAGATATGCTCTACTTAACTCAAGATTTACTATAAAGCTAATGTAATCAAGATAGATGGTTCTTGACATGGACTGCCCAACATATCACAAAATAAAGGAGGAAATCCAGAAAAAGAGATTGTGATAGTTAAATTCTGATGGTTGGTTAAATTGTGATTGTGATGGTTAAACCTCAGCTTGCAAGGTTATAGTGTCCTGTTCTTTAGTCAAGTACTACTCTGCTGGTTACTTTGAGGGCATTTTGTGGATGGAATTTGCATCAATAATTAATGGGTTATATCTATAATCAAAGAAGGAGATTACCTTCTGCAATATAGGGAGTCTCCTCACACAGTCAGCGGGAAGACTTAAAGTCAGAACTGGGGGTTTCAGAGTCAGTAGGAGAATTTCTGCCTTCACTTCAGCATTGGCCCTTACTTCTTTTTCCAGCCAGCCAAATTCTTTTATGAAATATCGACTATTGGCTTTCACAAAGGGCATTTATTTCCAGTAGAAGTTTACAGTCACCAGGCCATGAAACATAAGTTACTTCCCTCATCAAAGCCTATTGCCACATGTTTGGGCAAGTTGACTGTTGACTTCTTCCAAGAGATCTGGCTTCTTGGGTTTCTCTTCCCACTCAGCTGTTGTGCTATGTCAAGCTCAGCTGCAGACAAATCAGGAAAATAGATCTGATTCTCTCCTCAGGGCTTCTGTTGTGTCTAAGGAATTTTCTCTATTCCTCTGTGTTCTTCTCCTGTGTGTTCAATTTCCTAGGCTCCATAATCGAAACTCCAGCATCAAAACACCAACATCAAAACTCCAGCATCAAAAGTCCAACTCCCTTCTCAGCAAGGGAATGGGAACTCAATGTCCTATGGACATGCCCAATCAAAGTCTTAATCATTATTTATTCAAGTAAAAGTAAACTCTCTGAATCCAATATACTCTTTTTTAAGATTTATTTATTTATTTATTTCTCTCCCCTCCTCCCTGCCCCAGTTGTCTGTTCTGTGTCTATTCATTGCATGTTATTCTTTTGTCTGCCTCTGTTGTTGTCAGTGGCATGGGAATCTGTGTTTCTTTTTGTTGTGTCATCTTGTTGTGTCAGCTCTCCATGTGTGCGTTGTCGTTCCTGGGCAGGCTGCACTTTCTTTCGCACTGGGCGGTTCCCTTTATGGGGTGCACTCCTTGCTCATGGAGCTCCCCCAAGCGGGGACACCCCTGCGTGGCTCAGCACTCCATGCGTGCATCAGCACTGTGCATGGGCCAGCTCCACGTGGGTCAAGGAGGTCTGGGGTTTGAACCGTGGACCTCCCATGTGGTAGACAGATGCCCTATCCACTGGGCCAAGTCCGCTTCCCTCCAATATACTCTTGTATGCCTGGAGGGACAGACTAGTTGACAAACATAATCCAATATCTATTTTCAGAAATCGTACAATATTAAACTACTACAGTGTATGAAGCATTTTATATAATGTCACACATTGGCAAATATATATATAAAGAAAATAGAATATATTTTTGCCAGGAGACCGGGGCAAGGAACTGTACAGTAATTCAAGAGATATGGAATTTCTTTATGGGATAATTATCTTTTTGAAAACCAACAATGGAAATGACTGCATAAGTTTATACATTTATTATAAACTAAGGTATATGGTATGTATACAATGTATATGGTATATGGTGAAATTTCTGGTATGTGAAGTCTATTTCAATTTAAAACTGTAGGAGATGAGAACTGTGGGAAGGTGGCATCAAACTAAGAGGCATAGCTCAATGGTCTCAAAAACAATGGAAAAATGGTCATAAGCTACCTGGGGGAACCTCCTTTGGGAGTCAGCAGACTAGGACATTGCTCCAAAGCTTCCAACTTCCAAGTGGGTGAGGGACAGAGAGATCAAGAAGCCAGAAGGACAAAAGTTAGTTACTAAGCTCATGTGAAGCAGGAAGTGCTCTGCTCTCCCACCACCAAGATATTATTCATTGGGGATAAAATCCTTGGCTTCCTGAAGCCAATTGCAGGGAAACAGACATCTCCATCCCCAACAGCTGTTTTGAGGGAAAATGGAGGGGAACTTGCGGTGTTTCTCTTTAGTGCCTTGGGCCAGCAGAGTCTGCTTTGAATCTCTTCTCTGAAGATTCAACACAGGAATACAGGAAAGCCCAGACTGAAACAACTCCATGGAAAGGTGCGCTGATGTGTGCCATATGCTGGCCAGTACGGAGATTGCCTGGACAAAAATTTGGTTCTCTCTGTGTCCTACCATGGGAGAAAATGTGTGCCCCACTAGTGAGGCCCTTGCCTGATTTTCATATCTTAAGCTGAGCAATTTTAAAGACATGGAATCAAGTGAACCAAATATCAAAGAAAAACTGTGGGGGGAAAAGGACTGTAGGCAATAGGGAAATTGTTCATCAGAGTAAATTCACCAACATATTCAGATGGCTAGACATCAGCCAAAAATTACAAGTCATACTAGGAAACACCAAGAGATGGCCCAGCCAAAAGAAGTAATCAAACATTCTGAAGAGATACATGATTTAATACAATTAATCACTGATAACCACACGACTCTCCTAAATCATTTCAAAGAATTTAAGAAAACATGGCTAAATAAAAGATATTAAGAAACACTGGGAGAGCATAAAGAGCAATTTGAAAGCCTGGAAAGTAAAGTAACAGACCTTATAGGAATGAAAGACAGGATAGGTGAGATTAAAAGTACATTAGAGGCACATAAGAACAGAACTGAATTGCTCAAAGAAAGACTTAGTGATTTTGAAGACAGAACTTCTGAACTGGAAAAGTCAGGAGAGCAGAAAGAGAAAAGAATGGAAAAAATGAAACAGAGTCTCAGGGAATTAAATGACAATGCAAAATGCACAAACATTCACATTATTGGTGTCCCAGAAGGAGATGAGAATGGAAAAGGAGGTGAAAGAAAATTTGAAGAAATAATGACCAAAACTTCCCAACCCTCATGAAGGATATAAGTATCAAATCCAAGAAGGAAAACTCACCCCAAACAGAATAAATCCAAATAGACCTGCCCCAAAACACCTCCTATTCAGAACGACAAATATCAGAGATAAAACAGGGGATCCTAAAAGCAGCAAGAAGAAAGCAAAGCCTCACATACAAGAGAAACTTGATAAGATTAAGCGCTGGCCTCTCATCAGAAACTTTGGTGTCAAGAAGAAAGTGGTATGGTGTATTTAAGGTACTGGAAGAGAAAAACTGCCAGCCAAGAAATTCTGTATCCTGCAAAAAATGTCCTTCGAAACTGAGGGTGAGTTCAAAGTCTTCACAGACAAACAAACATTGGTAGAATATGTTACCCAAAGACCAGAACTACAAGAGATAGTATAGGGTTTGCTGTAGGCTGAAAGGGAAAAAAAACCCACATTATTAAAATAGATCATGATGTTTGTAACTAACAGAGCTATTATACACTTATGACAGTGTTTGAAAGGGAAAGCCCAAGTTCATGAATATTACTGGAAGGAAAGCTAAAAATTGTAACATGAATCTGTATAAGATAGCAAACCCTCATGTAAAACATGAATATGGGTGGTATTGAATATATATAACTGTTTTTACAAAATCTAAATGCAAGTATACTAGAGAGAAGATATAAGAAGGACAGGTATTTACAGCAGATGTGGCATAGAGACACGGAGAGGTGATAGGTATTCATTGGTTCTTTTTGTTCATTATTATTGGAATAATGAAAGTGCTCTGGGAATGATTGGGGTGATGAATGCACAAATATGTGATTACACTGAATACCAGAGATTGTACTCTTTGCATGAATTTATCCTTTATTATTATGTGTCAATACAATTGATAACCGTAAAAAAAACCTGCAAGTGTTGGAGATGATATGGAGAGATAGGGATGCTTGTTTGCTACTGTTGGGAATGTGGAATGGTGCATTCATTGGCAGTTGCTAAGGATCTTAGATATGGATTTATTATGTCAACTGGCAAACTACTATTAGGTATATATTCAGAAGAAGTGAGAGTAGTGACATGAACAGACATCTGCACATTGATGTTCATAGTGATGTTATTCACAATTGCAAAAGAAGAACACAACCCATGTGTCCATCAACCAATGAATGGAAAAACAAATTGCATCTATACCCATGATGGAATATTATACAGCTGTCAGAAAAAACAAATTCATGGAGCATATGACAACATGGATGAATCTAGAGGACATTATGGCGATTCAAGCAAGCAAGGTCCAAAAGGACAAGTATTTTTTTTTAATTTCTCTATTATGAGCTAAATATAATGAGCAAATTTCTGGAGTTAATTGCTAGAATATGTCTTGAGACAATAGCATGTGGTTAGAGAATGGAAAGCTGAAGTTTAATCTGTGAAAAATTAGTAAAAACTTGTTTGCGAAAGTTTGAAAATAAAAAGAGATGGTAAGAGTACATCATAAGTCTTGGAATTAATACATCTGACCTATGGGTATGTTAGTGGTTTGTTTCCCTACCATTTTTTCCTTTTGAAAAATTTTTGTTGAATGTACATTGAAATCTTTTGGACTTCAAAGTTTTCTCTGTTGGAATGTTCATGATTCTGATTTTAAATTGTGAACGTAATTCTAAATTCAGTTTCCTAATTTTTCTTATGTCAGATTTGGTAATATTTTACTAACAATGAGCTCATTTCATTGAGATTTCCAAACTTATTCACACCACTTTTGAAATATCATTTGGTCTGTTGAAAAATGCTAAATTTTAAAACGAAAATAAATTTTTAAATGAAATGTCATTTAAAAATAAAATTGTAAATGAAAATGTCATTTAAAAATCTATTCACACCACTTTTGAAATATCATTTTATCTGTTGAAATATGATAAATTTTTAAAATGAAAATATTTAATTGAAAATATCATTTTATCTGGTGAAAAATTTGTTTAAAAATGTCTTTTTTTCTGATGTCGACATTTATGCTTCTGTTTTTCTTGATTTGTCTTAAAAAGATGCTTATCAAGTTTATTACTCTTTCCAATGAACCTATCTTTGCTTCCCTTTGTCCTCTCTGACTATTCTTGTTTTCCCATTTCACTAATTTGAGTTTTCTTTTTCCTTATATTTATCTCCTCTGTGTTTAAATTTTCTGTAAATTTTGGAAAATTCTTGTGATTGACAGCTTTGCTTCTTTATTTCTAAATCATGCACTGTAAGTTAGAAATTTTCCTTTGACTTTTATTTTTGGCAACCAACATATTTTGATATATAGTATTTAAAAATGAATTCTAACATATTACCTAAATTCCTTTTTGTATTCACATCTGAACTATGTGATATTTATGATCATATATTTCAATTTCCAAACATGTTGGGACTTTTCAGTTTGCTCATTCATTATTATTAATTTCCATTTAACCATATTTTGAACAGAACCTAACCTGCCTGTGGTTGTGACATTTAATTTTGTTATTATTTTAAGTTCCATATACTGTTATTTAAAAAAATTTCTTGTTCAAATCTTCTATACAATTTTATGTTAATTTCAGTTTAATAAGTGAATTGCTTAAAGTAAAAAACATGAAAAATACCATGTAAAAAGTAACAAAAAAACACACAACAAAGCTACTAGAATAGACAATTTCATCGAACCTGATGAGGGCAAGATTCATAGTGCTTCCATACACTACTAATGTGCAGTCTGAGTAGGAAGTGAGAAAAAAATTCATTTACAATGGCCACTAAAAGAATCAAATATTTAGTAATAAATTTAACCAGGAACATGAAGGAACTATATTCAGAAAACTACAAAATGTTGTAACCTAGACCAAAGAAGACCTAAATAAATGGAAGGACATTCCATGATTTTATATTGGGAGACTACACATGTTATGATGTCAGTTCTACCTGAACTGATGTACAGAACAATGCATTTATTAAAATTAATTGATTGCATATGTTTGCATCAATTTGTAGATTCTATTCCACTCCACTGATTGAAATGACTAAACATGTCATGGCTTTAGCTTGATTACTAAAGTATTACATGTGGAAAAGAGATTGTATTAACTTATTCAAATTTTTTGTTTTTAAAAAATTGTGTTGAGCATATTAGGTCATTGTAATTTTTATATACAGTTCAAAAACATCTCGTCAATTCCCATAAAAATGCCTCCAGGTATTTTCATTGAGATTGTGTTTAAATATATAAATTTCTTTTGAGGTGACTGAGTATTTTGAAATCAATAATTTGATTCATAAATATTTTATGTCCTCATTTATTTAGATCTTTATTTAGCAATGTTTAATCATTTTAATTATACAGCTATTAAAAGTTTTTGTTAATTTCTTTCTATTATTTTATGTATTTGCAAATATTAATGCATTTGTAAAATCCATCTTTCAAAACCTTGTTGCTAATCTATAGGAATTTTATTGGTTTCTGTGTATTAACTTTCTACATGTACATTTCTGTACATACTCTCAAGTGGTTTTGTTAGAATCCTTGTGATTTTAAAGAAAGACCAGTCGTTCTCTACTGGCAGTTATTTTGCCTCCCAGGAGATATTTGGCAACATTTGAAGACATTTATGGTTCTCACCACTAGGAGAAATCTCTTGGCATTTAATGGCAAGGGAGTAAAGACACTACTAAACAGATTATATTGCACAGGGCAGCCACATAGAGCAAACTTTTTCTGGACCGAATGTACTGTAGAGGCTGAGAAACTCTGATGTAAATAATCATGTTGGCTGGAAATAGATAATGTCAACTCCTTCTTTCCAATGTCTGTCTCTTTTATGTGTGTGTGTTTACTGCCTTACTGTTCTGTTTAGGGGTTCCAGCAAAATATTGACTAGAAAGGGGATTCAAGCCTTATATCCTCAGCATCATTCCAGACTTTGAAAATTATTGGGAACCTCAAGTAGGTGTTCTTTATTTTGCCTTTATCTATTGGTGGTCACTGTAATATATATGAAAACTGAGAAAAATGAACTTATTAATGCACTAAGAAAAAACAATCCCCATTACATGTGAACATAAATATTGTATTTTATATTTAAAAAACTATATTTTATTCAAAAAAATGAGTAAGAATTTGCAATATTTAAATGTCTTTTAATGGGATATGGGTAACTCATCAGTTGCTACATTCAATCTGTTGAAATATTTTGTTTTTTGTTGAAGTATATGAAGAAAATCATGCCTCATACAGGTATGTATTGGGAAAATGAGAAGTATTGTAACATAATTTGTAGATAATTGTAGTTTTCTCTTTTGATAATATACTTTAACTTGCCAAGAGGATGTTGCTTAAATCTTAGTTGCAATGTGGAATCTAAAAATATGATTCTTAACTTGTTTTGCTTCTTATATTAAAATTCACTGAGTTAATATTCACATTTAATGGATTTTTTTCCATGCATAAATTTGTAACATAAGGCATTGTTCATTTGGGAAAATAGTGATTTATTGAGTGTATTGGTTTTATAGGCCTGCAGCTAGATACTATACACTGGATGTCTTAAAACAACAGAACTCTATTCTCTCCAACTTCTGGAGGATCTAAGTCTGATATTAAGTTGCTGGCATACTTTCTTCTTGAGTGCACATGGATCATTCTCAAAGATGAACCACATGCTAGGCAGGAGAATAATCATCAATCAATTTAGAAATATTGAAATGATACAAATAATTTTTTCTGACCACAAGGAAATGAAGCTGGAAATAGTGAAGGCCAGAGAACCAGATTAGGCACAAACATATGGAAGTTAAACAACATCCTTTTAGACAAACTGTGGGTCAAGGAGGAAATTACAAAAGAAATTATAACTACTTTGAAACAAATGAAAATGACAACATGACATATCAAAACTTATGGGATGCATCAAAAGTTGTACTGAGAGGGCAATTCATAGCCATAAATGCATATATCAAAAAAGGAGGAAGAGCGAAATTGATGACCTAACTGCACACCTGGATGAATTAGAAAAAGAGCAACAAACTAAGCCCAAAGGAAGTAAAATGAAGGAAATAACAAAGATTAGAGCAGAACTAAATGAAACAAAATAAAAAGGCAGTAGAAAAAATAAACTAAACCAAAAGCTGGTTCAAAGGGATCAATAAAACTGGCAAAACTTCAGCTAGACTGACAAAAAAAAAAAAAAAAGAGGAAGATGCAAATAAAGTAAGAAACAAGATAGAGGTTATCACCACTACTCCACAGAAATAAAGAGCATCATAAGAGGAATCCTTTGAAAATTATATGCCAACAAAAAGGATAATTTAGAAGAAAGGGACAATTTCTAGAAACACACAAGCTGCCTTCTTTGATGAAAGAAGAAATTGATGAACTCAACAGACTAGTGAAAAGTAATTAGATTGAAATAGTCATCCAAAACCACCAAACTAAGAAGAGCCAAGGACCAGATGGCTTTACAGGTGAATTCTACCAAACATTCTGGAAGGAAATAACATCGATCCTTCTTAAACTCTTACAAAAAAAAAAATAGATGTAGAAGGAACATTGCCTAACTCATTCTATAATGTCAACTTTGCCCTAATACCAAAGCCAAATATAGGTGCCACCAGAAAGGAAAATTATACGCCACCCCCTCTAATGAACCTAGATGTTGAGATCTGCCACAGAATACTTGCTACTCATATTCAACAACACATGAAATGAATTATACAGCATGGTCAAGTGGCTTTCATCCCTGCTGTGCAAGGATGCTTCAACATAAGAAAACCAAACAATGCAATATAGTACATGAACAGATCAGAAGAAAAAGTCACATGGTCATCTCTACAAATGCAGAAAAAGCAGTCAACAAAGTACAGCCCCCTTTCCTTATAAAAATACTGCCAAGTAGAGGACTAGAAGGAAATTTCCTGAACATGATAAAGGGTGTATGAATAACCCACAGCTTACCTAATATACAAGGGTGAAATCCTAAAAGCTTTCCCTCTGGATTGGGAACAAGACAAGGTAACCAGGATCACTGTTCTTATCTATCTTTTTCTACATGTTTGAACATGTATGCCAGGAAAAGATATGAAAAGCATCCAAACTGGGAAGAAAGAAGTAAAAATTTCACTGTTTGCTGATGACAAAATCCTCTACATAGAAACCCTGAGAAATCTACATCACAGCTTCTAGAGCTTATAAATGAGTTCAGTAAAGTCACAGGTTATAAGGTCAATGCACAGAAATCAGTAACATTTTGATACAACAAAAATAAGCAATCAGAGGAAGAAATCAAGAAATAATCCGATTTACAAAAGCAAATAAAGGAAAAAATATTAGAAATAAAATTGATTAAAGATACATATGACTTGTACACAGAAAACTACACAATGCTGTTAAAGGAAAGCAAAGAAGACTTAAATAAATGGAGGAATATTCCCTGTTCGTGGATGATAAGAGTAAACACCATTAAGATATCTATGCTACCCAAATTGATCTACAGATTAAATGCGATCCCATTAAAAATCAACACAGTATTTTTTACAATATTGGAAAAACCTGTTATGAAATTTATTTGAAAACACAAGAGGTCCTGAATAGTCAAAGACATATTGAAAAAGAAAAATGTAATTGGAAGAATCACACTATCTGGTTTTAAAACATACTACAAAGCTACATTGGTCAAAATTGCATGGTATTGGTACAAGAATAGAGGGACCAACAAATGGAACTGAATTGAGAGTTCTGAGAAAGATCCTCACGTATATAGGTCTCTGATATTTCAGAATGCCACCAAGTCCACTGGAAGAGAATGGCTTCTTCAAAAAATGGTGCTTGGAGAACTGAATATCCATATTCAAAGAATGAGAGTGGATCACCAGTTTACACCTTGTACAAAAACCAACTCAAGATGAATTAAGGATCTAAATATCAGAGTCAAGACCATTAAATACCTTGGAAGATAATTAAGTACCTTGAAAGCATCTACATGAACTTATGTGTAGGAAACTAATTCATGAACTTCACACCCAAAGCATGAGCAATGAATGAAAAAATAGAGAAATGGGACCTCCTCAAAATTTAAACCTTTGGCACATCAAAGGAATTAGTCAAGAAAGTGAAAAGACAGCCTATCCAATGAGAGAATAGATTTGGTAACTATATATCTGATATGAGGATAATATTCAGCATATATAAAGATATCCTGTTTCTCAAAAATAAAAAGAGAAACAACCCATTTAAAAAATGGGCAAGTGATTTGAACAGACACTTCTCCAAACAAGAAATAAAACTGGCTAAAAAGGGCATGAAATGATGCGTATCATCGCTAGCAAGTAGGGAAATGCAAATCAAAACTACAATGAGATATCATCTTCCCCCATTAAACTGGCAGTTATTAATAAAAAAGAGAGCTACAGGTGTTGGAGAGGATGTGAAGGAATGGGAATCCTCATCCACTGCTGTTGGGAATGTAGAAGTTTCAAGCCATCATGAAGGACAGTTGAGTAGTTCCTCAAAATCTAACTATGGATCTGTGAAATATACACGGAGATCCCAGCTACCTGTAGAGGATTCCCTTCTTGGGTAGGCGGAGACTAGGCATCTAGCCCCGCTCGGTGGGGCTGAGCCAGGCCGGGCCGCAGCGGCGGACGCCGGAGCGGGGCCGGGCGGGGCCGAGCCAGGCCGAGCCGGGCCGCGGTAGCGTTTGGAGCCGGGCGGGCCGGTGCAGGCCCCAGCTGCGGGCCGCGGTAGCGTTTGGAGCCGGGCGGGGCCGGTGCAGGCCCCGGCTGCGGGCCGCGGTAGCGCTTGGAGCCGGGCGGGGCCGGTGCAGGCCCCGGCTGCGGGCCGCGGTAGCGCTTGGAGCCGGGCGGGGCCGGTGCAGGCCCCGGCTGCCGGCCGCGGTAGCGCTTGGAGCCGGGCGGGACCGGTGCAGGCCCCGGCTGCCGGCCGCGGTAGCGCTTGGAGCCGGGCGGGGCCGGTGCAGGCCCCGGCTGCGGGCCGCGGTAGCGCTTGGAGCCGGGCGGGGCCGGTGCAGGCCCCGGCTGCGGGCCGCGGTAGCGTTTGGAGCCGGCGGGCCCGGGTCAGGCCGCGGCGGGTACGGAGCGGGGCAGGGCCGGTCCAGGCCGCGGTGGCGGGAGGTGGACGCCGGAGCCGGCTGGGCCGCTGTAGCGAGCGGAGCTGGGCGGAGCCAGGCCAGGCCAAGGCGGCGTGAGGAGCCGGGCAGAGCCGGGTCAAGCCTCCGCGGCGGGCGGAGCTGGGCCTGCGGAGGGGTTTCTGGTTTTGTTTTGTTTTTTTTTTTCTTTTTTTTTTTTTTTGTTTGTTTGTTTTTTGTTTTTTTGTTTTTTTGTTTTTTTTAATTTTACTTAATTTTTTTTTTTTTTTTTTTTTTTTTTGAGCATCTGCAGTACCGGGGAGTTCGTGGGCCCTGGGCGGCCTATTGGGGGTTTGTGGGAAGGGAGGTGCTTGCAGACCCATTTGGGCAGACAGACGGGGGGGTATTAGGGCAAAGCGGGGGGAAGTTGTTGTTTTAGATAGTGTTGCAATTGTGACACGTGTGTACCTGTATCTCTCTTCTCCCTATCCGTTCCCCACCGTTTGCCCATCCTCTTTTTCTTTCTTCCTTTCTTCTTGCCTTTCTTTTTTCTTTATTATAATTAGTTTTTTTTTTTTTTCGGTTTTCTCTTTCCCTCTTGTCCCTCATCTTCCACTTATTTTTACTTTAATTCAAGTATACAATAGGTGCTACAGGGAACACCTCACATTTGCTGGGTTTTCCCATCCTCCACTGCCTCATTTCTGTGTGAACTGATTTAGGCTACCTACACTATCCCCCTTCCTCTGCATCTTGATATCCACTATCATCTACTGTCTCTCCTATATTCCACCCCCCACCTCCCGTTCTTTGATCCACAAAGTGTCTAACTCTTAATTTCTAATACCTTTGTTCTGTTTTCTGTCTATTATCCACTCTTGAAACTATTACCTTTCTTTTCTTTTTCCCTCTCTCATGAAAACAATAGCTGTGTAGTTCATACCATATTCCTCCCAAATTCAGTCATCAACTTCATAAAAGGTACTCTACCTACAGCTATAACTCTATACAATCTACATGAATCTAACCTCCATCCTTCCAGATCTCATATTCCTGCTTTATTAACATACATCACCAATACAACTTTACACTTTTCCCTTGCTTACACAATTGCCTTTCCCCAACACTAATACTTTCCTCTAACGTGAACTTAACCAACAACAAGTAACTAGAATAAGAAGAAAAAAGTGACAAAGAGAAGATATAACACCTGTGCAAAAATAACAACTAATTAACCTCCAAGAGCAGACAAAGAAGCTAAGGAACTGATTAAATTCGTCAAAATAAAGAGATGACCAGAAAGCAACAAAAATCTACGAACCAAACCAATAATCAGGAAAACATGGCTGAATCCAATCAACAAACCAATAATCACGAAGGGGAGCAAAACTTGGCACAAGCAATGAAAGATCTCAGAACATTTATCACCGACAAATTTGATGCAGTAATGAAAGAGGTTAACAACATGAAGACATCACTTGGAGGGGAAATTGCAGACATACGCAAAAACATAACAGATATGATGGGAATGAACACCACAGTTCAAGAAATCAAAAATACACTTGCAGCAAATATCAGCAGACTAGAAGAGACAGAGCAGAGAATTAGTGATGTGGAAGACAGTACATCAGAAATCAAACAGATAGTAGAAGGGGTCAATAAGAAGATAGAAAAAATCCAATTAGGATTTAGGGACCTGAATGACAATGCAAAACGCTCAAACATACGTATTATAGGCATTCCAGAAGGTGAAGAGAAGGGAAAGGGGTCAGAAAGAGTGTTGCAGGAAATAATGGCTGAAAACTTCCCAAATCTACTGAAAGAGACAGATGTACATATCCAAGAAGCACAGCGCACTCCACAAGTCATAAACCCCAACAGGCCCACCCCAAGACATATACTTGTCAAATTATCCAATGCTCAAGACAAAGAGAAAATCCTAAAAGCAGCAAGAGAAAAGAAAACCATCACATACAAGGGAAGCTCAATTAGATTAAGTGCTGATTTCTCCTCTGAAACCATGGAGGCAAGAAGACAGTGGTATGATATAGTCAAGGTACTAAAGGAAAGAAATTTCCAACCAAGAATACTTTATCCAGCTAAACTAGCATTCAAATATGATGGAGAGTTCAAAATATTCGCAGACAAACAGAAACTGAAAGAGTATACCAACAAGAAACCTCCACTTCAAGAAATTCTAAAGGGAGTGCTGCAGGAAGAAAGGAAAAAACAGGAAAGGCAAAGTTGGAGGAGAGTATAAGACCAACAACAACAACAAAAAAGACAAAAAAAAAATATACAAACAAAATATGACAAACACAAATCCAATCAAAATATGGCTAACACAAATAAATCCTTGATAGTAATAACACTGAATGTCAATGGATTAAACTCACCTATCAAAAGATTCAGACTGGGACACTGGATAAGGAAATATGACCCATCCATATGCTGTCTACAAGAGACACATCTTAGACCCAGAGACGCATGGAGATTGAAAGTGAAAGGCTGGAAAACAATCATACAAGCTAACAATAACCAAAAAAAGGCAGGAGTAGCTATATTAATATCAGACAAAATAGACTTTAAATGTGAAACAATTATGAGAGACAAAGAAGGATACTACATTTTAGTCAAAGGGAAAATCTGTCAAGAAGATCGAACAATCATAAATATCTATGCCCCTAACAAGGGTGCCTCTAAATACGTCAGGCAAACGCTGGAAAAACTAAGTGAAAGAATAGATACATCTACAATTATAGTGGGGGATTTTAATACACCACTATCAACTCTGGACAGAACATCTCAAAAGAGAATCACCAAAGAAACAAAACATCTGAATAGTATAATAGAGGAGCTCGATCTAATAGACATATATAGATCGCTACACCCAAACACAGCAGGATATACATTTTTCTCAAGCGCACATGGATCATTCTCCAAGATAGATCATATGCTAGGCCACAAAGAAAGGCTGAACGAATTCAGAAAGATTGAAATCATACAAAACATTATCTCTGACCACAGTGGAGTCAAGCTGGAGATTTGCAAGGGAAAGAAGCCCAGATTTCACACCACGATTTGGAAATTAAACAACACACTCTTAGAAAAACAGTGGGTCAAAGAGGAAATCTCAAAAGAAATCAATGACTACCTTGAAACAAATGATAATGATAACACAACATACCAAAATTTATGGGATGCAGCAAAAGCAGTACTGAGAGGGAAGTTTATAGCCATAAATTCATATATCAAAAAAGAAGAAAGAGCAAAAATTGAAGAACTAACTGCACATTTGAAGGAATTAGAAAAACAACAACAAAGTAACCCAACAGGAAGAAGAAGGAAGGAAATAACAAAGATAAGAGCAGAACTAAATGAAATAGAAAATAAGAAAGCACTTGAACAGATAAACAAGACCAAGAGCTGGTTTTTTGAGAAGATTAACAAAATTGACAAACCTTTAGCAACACTAACAAAGAAAAAAAGAGAGAAGATGCAAATACACAAAATAAGAAATGAGAAAGGCGATATCACCACTGACCCCACAGAAATAAAGACTATCATAAGAGGATATTTTGAAAAACTATATTCCAACAAAAATGACAATCTAGAGGAAATGGACAAATTCCTAGAAACACATAAACAGCCCATATTGACAAAAGAAGAAATTGATGATCTTAACAAATCAATCACAAGCAGAGAGATAGAATCAGTTATTAAAAATCTCCCAACTAAGAAGAGCCCAGGGCCAGATGGCTTCACAGGTGAATTCTATAAAACATTCCGGAAAGAACTGACACCAATCCTGCTGAAACTATTCCAAACCATCGAAACAGAAAGAACATTACCCAACTCCTTCTATGATGCCAACATTACCCTAGTACCAAAGCCAAACAAAGACATCACAAGAAAGGAAAATTACAGACCAATTTCTCTAATGAACCTAGACGCAAAAATACTTAACAAAATACTTGCTAATCGTATTCAACAACACATTAAACGAATTATACACCACGACCAAGTGGGATTCATCCCAGGTATGCAAGGATGGTTCAACATAAGAAAATCAATCAACGTAATACACCATATAAACAGATTGAAGGAAAAAAATCACATGATTATATCTATTGATGCAGAAAAAGCATTTGACAAAATACAGCACCCTTTCTTGATAAAAACACTCCAAATGATTGGAATACAAGGAAATTTTTTGAACATGATAAAGAGTATATATGAAAAACCTAAAGCCAATATTGTTTACAATGGAGAAATCCTAGACTCCTTCCCTCTAAACTCAGGAACAAGACAAGGATGCCCACTGTCGCCGCTCCTATTTAACATTGTCTTAGAAGTACTTGCTCGAGCACTGAGGCAAGAACCAGAAATAAAAGGCATTCAAATTGGAAAGGAAGAAGTCAAAATTTCATTATTTGCAGATGACATGATCCTATACATAGAAAACCCTGAGAGATCTACAACGAAGATTCTAGAACTCATAAATGAGTTTAGTAAAGTCGCAGGTTATAAGATCAATGCGCAAAAATCAGTAGCATTTCTGTACACCAATAATGAGCAAGATCAGGAGGAAATCAAGAAACAAATACCATTCACAATAGTAAATAAAAAAATCAAATACTTAGGAATAAATTTAACTAAAGAGGTAAAGAACTTATACACTGAGAACTATACAAGATTGTTCAAGGAAATCAAAGAAGACCTAAATAAATGGAAGACTATTCCTTGTTCATGGATAGGAAGACTGAACATTATAAAGATGTCTATCCTACCAAAATTGATCTACACATTCAATGCAATCCCAATAAAAATCAATGCAGCCTTCTTTAAGGAACTAGAAAAACTAACTATGAAATTTATTTGGAAAGGAAAGAGACCCCGAATAGCCAAAGACATACTGAAAAAGAAAAACGAAATTGGAGGAATCACACTACCTGACTTCAAAACATACTATAAAGCTACGGTGGTGAAAACAGCATGGTATTGGCATAAGGAGAGACATATAGACCAATGGAATCGAATTGAAAGCTCTGATATAGAACCTCACATATACAACCACATAATATTCGATAAAGCCACCAAACCCTCTCAACTGGGAGAGAGTGGCCTATTCAACAAATGGTGTCTGGAGAACTGGATAGCCATATGTAGAAGAATGAAAGAGGATTACCATCTCACACCTTATACAAAGATCAACTCAAGATGGATCAAAGACCTAAATATAAGAGCCAAGACCATAAAAACCTTAGAAAGCAGTGTAGGGAAACATCTACAGGACCTTGTAATAGGTAATGGATTTATGAATATCTCACCAAAAGCACGAGCAGCAAAAGAACTAATAGATAAATGGGACTTCCTCAAAATTAAAGCCTTCTGCACCTCAAAGGAGTTTGTCAAGAAAGTAAAAAGGGAGCCCACACAGTGGGAGAAAATATTTGGCAATCATATATCTGATAAGAAACTTATAACTTGCATATATAAAGAACTCCTACATCTTGAAAATAAAAAGATAAACAATCCATTTAAAAAATGGGAAAAAGACTTAAACAGACACTTCTCCGAAGAAGAAATTCAAATGGCAAGAAAGCACATGAAAAAATGTTCCAAATCTCTAGCTATCAGGGAAATGCAAATCAAAACCACAATGAGATACCATCTTACACCCATAAGATTGGCAGCTATGAAAAAAACAGAAGAATACAAGTGCTGGAGAGGATGTGAAGGAAGGGGAACACTCATCCACTGCTGGTGGGAATGCAGAAGGATCCAACCATTCTGGAGAACAGTATGGCGGTTTCTCAAAAAACTAGCCATAGATTTGCCATATGACCCAGCAATACCACTGCTGGGAATATACCCAGCAGAACTGAAAACAAGAACACAAACCAATATATGTACACCAATGTTCATAGCAGCATTGTTCACTATTGCCAAAAGTTGGAATCAACCCAAATGCCCATCAACAGACGAGTGGATCAATAAAATGTGGTATATACACACAATGGAATACTACTCGGCTGTAAGAACAAACACACTACAAACACATGTGATAACATGGATGAATCTTGAGAACCTTATGTTGAGTGAAGCAACCCAGACATTGAAGGACAAATACTACATGACCTCAATGATATGAAATAAACAAGCTGCCCTAGATAGCAAGAGACTGAACGATAGGCTTGCAGGAAATCGGAGGGTGGAGGAAGGATATGAGCCGATGTCTGCAGGGGTGGAATTTAAGATGAGATGGTGGTAAGTATGAACACAAAGAAGAGATAAAAGGGGGGCAAGGGGTTGCCTTTGCTTGGGGCTTTGCGGGTTTGAGGGTGGCTGGGGAGGGACGGGTGGGTAACGTTGCCCAAAAGTGGGGGGAGGGAGGGGTAGCATACGAATCAGGAGAGGGTCAGGTGTTGGTGGAGAGTAAAATGCCGAGAAAATCATATCAAAATATAATAAAGAGGGTTACCTGTTTAGAATGCTCGGAGGGGAGGGTCTGATGCAGGACGGGCTCCTGGGGAATGTCTAAATGCTCATTCTGCCAGAGTGGGTGACACCATGGGGTAGAAACCCAAGTAGTGAGAGTGGGGGAGGACCCACATCCTGGGGAGGACTAATGCCATCCAATAGAGGGAACTGTATCCCTCGAGAGAAAGGGTGGCTCCCAGGGCATTGGGGCAGTTGAGCAAGTTAGGCCCTGAACACTATTCCATCTATCTCTGGAAGTGGCTCCTCAGGAAACGGAGGTTGGCTATCACTGAGGGCACCAAGGTGGAAGGGAAAATGGACGTTAAATGTGTGGAACCAAAGTAAATGGGGGGTAAGAGAGGAGTTTCTTGAGAGTACACAAGGATGGATATAAAACATGTAATATTACACCATAACATATAGGAGATGACAGACTGATAATGTAAACCATAATGTAAAACATAGGATAACTAAAAATGTAAAGAACTGTGTATCCTAAAGTATGCACCATAATGTAAACACAGATGTCACCTTGTTAGAAAGCTAATGTCTCAGACTCTGTACATCACTTTAAGTAAATATGATATGAATAGGGCGTAAGAGTATCACTGTGGAAGGGAAAAGGTTTTCTGGTGGATGTGTGGGAGTGCTGTATATTATATATATACATTGCTGTGGTCTAGGACTCCTGTGAAGAAAAGCTGAATAATTGGGGGGGGGGGGGGAAAGAAAAAAAAAAGAAAAAAATAGGATGTGGAATTTTTTCAAGTCAACACTCTTTATCTAAGTTCTTTATCTAACTTTATCCAAGTTCTTTATCTATCCTTTAAACTCATCGCTATATGCCATTCCCTAGTAAGGGACCATGACATTATATTGGGCTTCAAATTTCGGGGAGTTCTGGATCACAGAGTGTTTCAACAATGGCAATAGAGGGATACTGGTATGGGATACCAATGACAGGTGATATATGACTGACAGGGAGCGGTACTGAACATATGTCCAGGGTGCATGGCAATGTTTGGATATACTCATAGTGGCAACAATTAAAAACCACAGTAGGGGGGGTACTGGGTTCCTGGCCAGTGGTGCTCTGTCGTGGTCCCTAGGGGAGCAGCGACAGTCTCCCAGGTACAGTGGTGGGGACCGGGAGGGAGTGAGGGTTCAACAGTGAGCCCCTGATACTAATGACTATGCTTGTGAGCTGATAAACCCAAAATAAGAACAAGGCCTAGAGCAACTTTGTGCCTGGGAATTTCCTTCTGTCAGCCTTCATGTTACTCAAATGTGGCCAGTCTCGAAGCCAAACTCAGCATGTAAATGCAATGCCTTCCCCCCAGCGTGGGACATGACACCCGGGGATGAGCCTCCCTGGCAACGAGGGACCACTATCAACTACCAACTGATGATGCAACTGGAAAATGACCTTATACGGAAGGTTCAATGCGGATCAGCAGAATATCCATGTCTACATAAAATACCATGACTTTAAAATGCTGTTTGACCTAAAGTAAGGGGGAAATGGAAAGGAGAAATGAGTTTATATGGCTACGAGTTTCTAAAAAAGAGTCTGGAGGCTGGCAGAAGGTTTGCCCTCATGCACAACTGAGCAGAGT
The DNA here is from genome assembly GCF_030445035.2 of Dasypus novemcinctus. Classification (NCBI taxonomy): domain Eukaryota; kingdom Metazoa; phylum Chordata; class Mammalia; order Cingulata; family Dasypodidae; genus Dasypus; species Dasypus novemcinctus. The sequence goes on from NC_080695.1 coordinate 41,926,394, forward strand.
CAGAGAGACAGATAAAGCAGATACAACTCCCAGATATTGGTTCCTTTGAGGGCTAAAGAGACCCATGGGAGTTATGGTCATGGCCGATGGGGTTAACTACCAGGGCAGATGGCCCCTCTTTGGAAATGGTGTTTATGTGTGATGAATCTGGACTCAGATGGGATCTCCCTTCATAAGACTTTCATGCTAATGTGCTGGAGGTGCAGTTAAAGTTGGGGTTTAAGATATATTTAGGGGATTTGAATCTCTGGACTGACAATGTGATAGCCAGATCCTGAGCCTCAACAGACTCCAGCACCTACAATCTGATTTATTGGACTTACCACACTCAGCTAAGATGGAGGTGAAGAAGGACAACCACCGCACCATGGAGCCTAGAGTGATTACAACTGAAAATGGGAGGATTGCATCCAGCATCCAGGTGGAATCTGAGCCTCCTCTTGACATAAAGGTGCAATGGACACAACCAATCCAGTGTCCACATAGAAGAGGTGGCATTGGATTGGGAAAAGTGGACATAATGGACAAAGGGTATGGGGAAAGGCAGGAAGTGATGAGAGGTGGAGGCGTCTTCGGGACATGGAGCTGCCCTGGATGGTGCTTCAGAGGTAATCACCGGACATTGTAAATCCTCACAGGGCCTACATGATGGAATAGAGGAGAGTATGGGCCATGATGTGAACCAATGTATATGAGGTGCAGAGGTGCCCAAAGATGTACTTACCAAATCCAATGGATGTGTCATGACGATGGGAACGAGTGTTGTTGGGGGGGGGGGAGAGGGGGGGTGGGGGGGTGGGGTTGAATGGGACCTCACATATATATTTTTAATGTAATATTATTACAAAGTCAATAAAAAATTAAAAAATTAAAAAAAAAAATCTAACTATGGATCTGCCACATGATCCAGCAATTCCACTGCTGGGTATATATTCAGAAGAATTGAAAGTCAAGACACAAAAAGATACATGCACACCAATGTTCATTGCAGCATTATTCAGTATTGACAGAAGTTGAAATCAACCCAAATGCCCATCAAGAGATGAATGGATAAACAAAATGTGGTATAACATACAATGGGATATTATTCAGCTGTAAGAAGGAATACAACACTAACACATGGGATAACATGGATGAATCATGAGGACATTATGCTGAGTGAAGTAAGCTAGACTTTGAAAGAAAATTTTACATGACCTCACTGACATGAATTAAGGAAATCAAACAGAATCAGAGAGGTACAGTTTGGAATAAAGGTTTACAGGAAATAGAAAAGGAGAAGGTTATGAACAAATGCCCATATGGGCAAAATCTATAAGTTGGAAGTGAGTAATTATATGTTGAAAGGATATGATAGGGATGTAGTGATACTATTGGGTTGGATGATGCAGGTTTGACAGGGGTTAGTTTGGGGAAGGGTGGGTTGGTTAGTCCATGGAACTGAGTTAGCATTGTGGGAGATTGCAGGTGAACACTGGGCATTGGCAGGTATGTGGTTGAAACTTTGATGTTGGGGAAACTCTTTTGGCAATATGACAAGGAAGGTTGCTGGTTTAGGGTGTTGGATAGTGGGCATTTGGGACAGGGCACAACTGGGGCATTATTCTAGAGAATGTGCTCTGATCTTTTTTGTTAAAGTGTGTTGTGTCAGTGGCTGGAGACCCACATAATGAGCAGAAGGAGTTGGACTTCCATCCTTGGGTGGCCTGATATGTTAGCAAACAGAGGGGAGGGTGTCCCTCAAGAGGAAGGGCAGTTCCTAATAGTGGAGGACAGACCCATGTATTAAACCTTCATTGTGTTTGCAAGTAACTTTGTATCTTGTCCTGCAAGGAGTGAAGCCTGTTGGTCACCATGGGCCCCAAGTGAGGTAAAGGGAAAGACAGAGTAGACAAAAGAGAGTGGGTATTTAGGGGGTAATGGAACTGTTCTGCATGATCTTGCAATGATGGATACAGGTCATGCTGAATTCCATCAAAAAATTGTAAGCATGTGGTCTAGAGTGTAGACCAAGGTCAATGGCTATATTTCAATATTCATACATCATTTGTAACAAATATACCATCCACATTTAAAGTGTTATTGATATGGGAAAGGGGGAAAGGGGAGGATGTTTGGTGTATGGAAGTATCCTGTGTTCTGTATGTGACTTTACTCTGACCTAAAACTTTTTTTAAGACAAAATGAAAAAAAGTAAGACATTGGGGAAAAAATGGAAGAAAACATCACTGTACATACAGGACAACAGATATTACAGTGGTGAAAGGCAAAATGTTCATAGAAATTTTTAAAAATATTTTTCATTATTTTTTTAATATCCCAAGTTTAAAATTTTATTTTCATTTTGGTTTTCTAAATCATTACATATTTCATTTCTTATCTTTAAACCAATCATTATTTCATTTCCCTATTAATTGTATTTGGTGGTATTCTTGGCTAAATTTTTGAAGAAGTTTTGGACGACAAGAAGGCTACAGCTATGACAGGGTAAGATTATTGGTGTGGGGTGTCAGTGAAGGGGGCTAGATGGGGGGAAGTTCTCCTGGGCATACATATAAGATACATAAAGGTTTTCAAATGTTCATGGGACATTGTCACTGTGGGTGGATATTCATACAATAACCAAAAGTATATTGAATTCCCAACCTGGAGAGCTCTGCCACATTTTCTAGTGGAACACCAACAATACCCCAAGTGCAGGGCAAGGACTAGTGAAGAAGGATGGTCCTTTGATGGACACTTATGCTTATGAGCCTTTGCTGTAGAAATTGCAACTTAGCCTAGTGCTATAGGGTGCCTAAGAATTACTTCCTGACAGCTTCCATGTTGCTCAAATGTGCCCTCTCTCTAAGCCAAAGTCAGCATAGAAATGCAGTACCTTCCCCCAGTGTGGCACATTACTATCAGAAATGAGCCTCCCTGGCACCAAGTCATTACTACCAAACACTACTGAGCATGCAACTTGAAAAAGACCTTGAATAAATGGAGAAAGGTCAAGACAAATGGATTCATATGGCAAAGAGAGAAAAAAGTGAGCCAGGAGTTCATCCCAGAGGTAACGCTTATGCACTTCTCAGCAGGATCTCATAAACTGCCAAAGTAAATACTTCCGCCAAATAGTGGAGCTCCTCAGGGCTCTGGAGATACTTAGATCTTATGGTCATGGCAGACAGCTGTGGAGTTGGTGCCTTGCCAGTGGGCCCTTCTTTGGAGTTTGTTCTCCTGAATGTGACAGAGTTGGACTCAGTTGTGACTTCTCTGTACTTGCCTCTTTTGTACCTTCTATTTGAATCTATACTTGGTGCTGGAGTCGGTATGTGTAGGTCCAAGAACCTTGAAGACTGATGATCCACTAAACCATCAGTAACAGATATCCCTTCAGCACATTATTCATCTGTCTTCTCATTTTTTCATCAAAACAATATCAAAAAATCTTGATTTATCTAATTCAAATGAGTCAAACACAAAGGTTCCTTAGATGCTTTATAAAAGTATTAGTAATCTGTCAATCCTTTGAGGCATTGCTGTTCAGTATGACTCACTTTGGACAAGATGTAAGTGTTGCCTTAGGGTTTCACTCATCACTCACTTAAAATGTCAAATTTCAGAATTACAAATTGGGGTAAATTCTCCAATTTCATAAACAGACCGTGAGTCAGGGAGTTGTGGGATACTGTGATGTTTTGCGTTTTCCACTGTTTGGTGCTTGGTGTATGAGTTGCTTGATAATTGATACAAATTATCACAAAAAGCAGTGACTTCAAACAAGAATAACTATTGTTCTCAGAATGCATTCAGGAGCTGTGGGGAAAACATCCTCTGCAATAGAGGTTCTCCTACTTAAAAAAACCTCCCTGAGGATTTTGGGGTTTGACTCCCACCTGGAAAATCAGTGCACCTAGCAGAAGCTCACTGGGGGAGAGGTAGAAATTAAAGTACACAACTTGAGGTGTCCTTCATGTGCACATTTTTTTTTGTGGATGTAGTGGTTGTTTCTTCCTGATGCCCTAGTCTCCACCTGGACTAGCCTGAGGCTCCAGGTTTAGGTTCCAAGAAGCTGAATCTCACTTTAGGGAGTCCCTGAACTTTGTGGCATGTTCTTCTGGGTCAGAGGACATCCCAGGGGCTGATCCACCTCCTTGCAGCTTTCCTGGATCCTTTGTCTTTCTCTTTTTCAAAATCCAACAAAGGCCCCTCCTTAATATGTTCATTCATTTGGGTTTTGAGAAACCCTGGGAGTTGTCTTCCAAGCCTGGGGGGATCATGGAGTTTGTCAGGAAAATCTCTGATCTCGGTGGGGAGCTTCTCTTTCCTTCTCTTTCCTTGGCCTTGGGGGGTCCCTTGGCCATTTTTCTGGTGGACAATTCTAAGGAGGGGTGTAGATTGCCGTCCTGCTTGAGAAGTGGATGGAATATAGTCTTATTGCTTCTTTTTAAGGAAGATAAGGGAGGTCCTCCTGCTGGAGGCTGCTCCCCCTGGTCTCCGTACAGGACACACCATTTGAATAGTGGGTAGGTGTCCACCATTCCTACTATGGGCATGACAGTGAGAGGCCCCAGAAGCCAACCTACCTGATTCCAAGTTCAATTTAATTTGGCAAGCCTGTAGCTGTGGCTCTACATCCATGTTGAATCCAATCCCAGTGGAGGGAGATTTGGTTGCTTCTGGCTGCAAATTTGCACCAGCAGTAGCCTGGTGTGCAGGGGTAAGGGGTAGAGGGCAACTGCCCAGTGCACTCCTGGACAGGGTCTGATTGGCCTTGATGTTAGTGGTGTTACTGGCCTGAATTAAGGTGTGGGAGAGGGCAAGTGGATGGGGTAGAGGGATGCCTCTTGCCCATGCTCTCCAGAAACGTCCTGAAAGAACAGAGGAGTTCAGATGAGAGAGGTAAGGGAAGGTGTGGGCAGGGTTAGGAGGTAGGACAGGGTTGGGGGTGAGGAAAGGGAGGAACAGAGGGAGGGCATGTGGAATGGGCCAGAAGTCTACTGGTGCAGAGATGGAAAATCCAGTGACAGGGGTGATCAGAATATCAGGAAGATGAGAAAAGAAGTGCGGGGTGAGGGGAACCAAGGAGGAAAGGGTGAGGGGGCTCTCAGGGTGATGGTAAAAATGGATGGGGATATGGGGGGTAGTGCCAAGGAGGATTCTGGAATGAGGGAAATGGCCAAAGATGTTGGTGATGATGGGGTGGCCAGGGTGGAATGATGGGGGAGGGAGGGAAAGGGTGGGAAAGAGGAAGAAAAGGAAAGGACCAGGATAGTTTCTGAAAGGAGGTTGGGCTTTGCAGACACCACCTGGTGGGAGGGTCTCACCCCCAGCAGTCATGCAGGGGCCTCCCACAGAGAGGCAGGTGGTTGTGCCCGGGAGGGAAGAGTGAGCCACCAGAGACAAGACTAGGAGTGATCCCAGCCAGAGATGTCACAGATGGTTCACTCTGCAGGTGTGAAGGTTGCCTGGTAACCAGACACTGGGCCACCAAGTGGTCACTGAGAGGGCAACGTCCTCCACCTGGTCCCCCTTTGGCAGGCAGTCATCCCACAGAGGAGGAAAGGCCCGTGTGTGGCAGTTGACATGACGGTATCTGTCTGGTCCAGGTTCCTTGTACATGGGACTGCAGGAAACAAAGCAGAGGTTTTAATCAAAGGAAGAAGGGGAGCAGGGGCCCTAGCAGGCCTGGCCAGGAAGGGGCTGCTGAGGACTCAGTCCCAACTGATTCCTTGCATCCCTGGCTTTCTAGGAGACATTTTACCAAATCCCCATGGCTTTCTTCTGCACATTTTCTCTCTGTGGTTCCATTTCTTATCCACCCTAGTGTGCTCTGGATGCCCAGATAGCACAGGTCATGTTTGGGCCGGGGGGGGGGGGGAGGGGGAGAGCAAGAAAGAAGGCATAGAGATGAATCACCTTTTCTGAGGAGGACTCACACCTGGTGTTCCCACGGCACCTACCTGGCAGGCTCTCCAAGGTGGGAAATTAGGAGACTGGGTTACATTGGTGAGGGCAAGAGTAAAACATGTGCTGTGGGGCTGCATGCCACAGCCCATTGAATGAGGCTCTTTGGGAAATAGATTCTAAGAGCTCCCAGAGTGAGGAAATGATGTTGAATGATCAGGGGAAACAATGGAGGGTCTCACACATGTTTAATGTGCCATCTTTTATCAAGGACTTTCACACAAATTGTATCCCTACAAATACCATGTAAATTAAACTGCATAAAGGTTATTTCACAGGTGGAATCTCAGGTTTAGCACAATTCAACTCTTTGTCTCTAGAAGGCCACTCAATTCCTAACTTCCCATCCCTCCTAGATTTGTTTCACTGCATGTCACACTTGCTACACCTCCAACACCTTCCCTCTTTCTTTACAAGGATGCATGGAGGATATGAGAGTGTCCAAAGTTCTGTGAGTCTTTTTGTGTTCACACCCTCTGGGACCTCTGCTCTCTGAGGGGGTCTTTAACAACTGACAGGCTCAGACTCTTAAGGTGATTTGGGCTCTGAGGGGTTGAGGGTATGGTTCACCTTGGAGCAGGTGTGTTGGAAGAGCAGAACATTACCTTTTAATTCACCCTTTTTCTCCACTTTCTTGCCTCTGTTCTGACACTGGAAAAACAAAAAAGAAGATAGGATCTCATGGGATACACTCTGTCTTTTCAAGGAAACCTTCAGAACCCTATCTGTGAATAACGTATCCTTTGTATTAGTCCATAAAACATTTTTAGGGAGTTAATTCAATTGATTATCTTTTCATCTTTGAATAATAAAGATTTTCTGGATGAGATATCAATTGATTTTTAGTCAAGAGTCTTTTTTTGAGAACTTTCTTGTGAACAGGACACAGAATCTCAACCCTACAGGAGAAAATATGGCCTTAGAAAAAGATGCTGGTCCCTGTCATCACAGCTTGAACAAGAATGTCTCATTGAGCCTTCCAGAGGCTCAGCACTGCTATGCACATCAGCCTTACCACATTGACCTGCTTGGCCCAGAGATACCTGATGTGGGAGATGGACAATGATCAATCATTGAGGGACTGTCTTTTGTTGAATACCCTGAACTTCCTAAACCTTACCGTCCATAGCCACAAAAAAATGTTTTTTAATTTATCCCTAAACCTTCCACCACACTCACATGGATGGTCTTTGCAAGGGGAAGCAGAGTGAAGCCACAGAGTCTCAGACTTGATAAAAGGGAAGCACAAAAGAGTCAGTAGGTGTTTGCCAGTTATCAAACTGACTGCTGATACTGACAGGTGCCAACCTGGTCACAGTGAGATGTGGGGAGAAAGGTATAAACTGGATGGAAGGGAAAATAGCACTAATAGAGATAGGAATTACCTAACATGAGCATTATGGATTGGATCTATGCAGCAAATCTAAAAACCAAACCAATTAAATATTAAAAGATGTGATTCATTTATGATTGAGACAAAAGCCTAAATAACTTATGGGTGAATTGATCTGTCTCTCTCCCCAGGGCTTTTGCTATTTTTAAGAAGCTGTCACTATTCCCCTGTATTCTTCTCCTGTGTGTTCACTTCCCGGGCTCCCACTCAAAACTCCAACATCAAAACTCCCAACACCAATATGTCACTTCCTTCTCTGCAGCATAGTTTTTCAGTGAGTCCTTGCCCAACAAATGTTAAGGGACCACCACCCTTTTGGCATTCCCTAATTAAATCCTTAATCCTAATCAAGTAAAAGCAAAACCTCTGAACCCAAAACACTCTAATATGCCTGGAGGTACAGAACAGTTTACAAACTTAATCCAATATCTATTTTTGGAATTCATAAACCATATCAAACTTCTACTCACCAACCTCTGAATTCCAAAAAGACATTAAAATATTTTTTAAAACAAGCTTAAATCAGTAGCAATGCTAAGTATAGCATCGCATTGCAATCAGTTTCAATAAATTCAGTATGCCTTGGGGCAAAGTCTCATCTACAGTAGACTTCTGAATTTTAAAAGACCATTACCTGCTTCCAATACACAAATGGGCAAAGGATAAACATTTCATTACCATAAGGAGAAATTGGGAGGAAAACATGAGATATGGTTCCTTTACTGTTCACTGGACCTACAGTCTAACCTCTATTAGATTTCAAAGTCTCAGGGTAATTGTTAAGATGATGGTTTCTTCTTCTTGGTGTCACATGTGGACCCACACTTTCCATAGGCTTGCCTAATGGCCATTTTCTTGGTTCCATCTTAACCAAGCATCTAGGTGGTGACCAAGCTCCAGACTTTATCCTCAAAGGGCACTGGGATGATTGCCACACCTTACCCAATCTTTGGGTTGGAGACTTAACCACCTTAATACATTGAGATGAAGGCAACATCCTCCCTAACTTTTGGCATACATGCTCAATCCTCTCAGAGCAATGAGTTGACCACCTGTCTTCCCTAATCCATGGGGAAATGTGCACCCCTCTCAGGCCTATTGGGTGCTGACCTTAACTGCTTTCTTCCTTGAAAAATGTGTTGCATCATCTCTGCCCTGAGGCTGCAAATTCTCCCTGAACATCAGGTGGGAATATCCACTCTTTTCAACAGCTGGTTGAAAGTCATCCACTCTGTATGCATGAGTGGGGTTCCTTTCTTTGCCCAAGGCAACAACTTAATTCAAGAAATCAGCTGCCATGATTTTTCTCTTAAAACTGTTTCTCCTTCAGTCTCTCCTCACCATGTCACTTTTATCCAAGTTGACAGTGTTTTTCTTCATACAGCTCTCTCAATAAGCTTGTTGGTTTAGCCTGCAAAAAAAGCAGGGGTCCAAGCCATCAGATAGACTTTCCACAAGTCTTTCCAAGATAACTGCCTCTTCAATCCTGATTTACAAGTTCTGAGTTTGGTTATGTCCTCAAATGGGGCAGTATAACCTGGCGCTTGATTTTTAGAGGCTTGGAATTTCCAGTCATTTTCTGGTTTCTTTATGCCCAACAGTTCAGTCCTCAGCTTATGTTTGTCTCCTTCTTTGCCATAAGGTGCAAGGAAGAGCCAAGTTGCATTCTCCCAGTTTACTTTGGAAAGTTCTTCAGCTAAATGCCCAGGTTTGTCTTCTTTAAATACTGTCTTCCATAAAACATCAGGAGTTAATCTTGCTTGGTTCTCAGCAACTTTAAAACAAAGTTCACCATACCTCCATTTTCCAAAAATAGTTTCATCATTTGCTCCTAAGCCCTCATAAAAAGTCTCTTTAGATTCTCTATTACTACAACAGTCTCTTCAAAGCACTGTGGGTCTTTTCTCCCAAGTATCTCACAATTCATTCAAAACATACCCCTTAGCCTTTTATAAAACTGTTCCAGCATCTTGGTAATTTCAAAAACACTTCCCCACTCCTCAGTACCAAATTCTGTATTAATCAGCCAAAGGGGTGCTGATATCAAATACAAGAAATCTGTTGACTTTCATAAAGGGTATTTATTTGGGGTAGAAGCTTGCAGTTACTAGGCCATGAAGCATAAGTTACTTCCCTCATCATAGCCTGTTGCCATGTGCTGGCAGTGTTCTGGCTTTCTGGTTTCCTCTCTTCCCAGCGCTGTGTTACTCTCCCCGTTCAGCTGCTGGGCTCTCTTCACAACATCAGCTGTAGACTACCAGGTGAATGGCTCTGTCTCTCTCCTCAGAGCTTCTGCTGTGTCTAAGGAGTAATCACTATTCCTCTGTGTTCTTCCCTGTGTGTTCTCTTCCCGGGCTTCAGATCAAAACTTCAGTATCAAAACACCAACATCAGAACTCCAACATCAAAACTGAAACTCCCTTCTCTGCAGTATAGTTTCAAAGGGATGGGGACTCAACATCCTGCTAACATTGCCCAATCAAAGCCTTAATCATTGCTTAAGTAAAAGTTAAATTTCTGAATTCAATATACTCTAATATGCCTGGAAGGACAGACCCATTTACAAACATAGTCCAATATCTATTTTTGGAATTCATAAACCATATAAAACTGCTACAGTGTATGACACATTTTATATATAATATCCCAAATTGGCAAATATATATATATAAAGAAAATAGAATAAACTCACTTGTTAAACTAAGTGATAGCTATGCTCTTAAGTAAACATATAAAAGTACAAATATAGAAGAGAGACCAAAATACATAGAAATACAACCATCAGAATGACGGAAAGTTATCTTACCACTTACTGCATCATATATATATAATGTTATCCTAGAATTTAAAATTATTTAGTAATTGGCATTCTTATGCATCAGTGTCATGTATCAATAAATATTTACATGCAACTTGATTTTAATGGCTGTACAGGGCCTGATTCTCTGTATCATCCATCAGTTTAAAGTGATACTTTGGTGTAGACATGAGATGTTTTTCAATCTTCTGATAATGTAACTATTTGTGTAAGTGGATTTTGTAACATTTATCTTTGTGAAAATATCTTTTTTTTCTGAATATACATTCCAGATGGTTAATTTATACATTAGGTATTTTCACACATAGTGGCAAGATATTTTATACATTGTCAAAAAACAACTGCAAATAGTATCCCAATTTATTGTTGTGGAGATACTTTATTAGTTTGTCAGATTCTTGAAAAAACTGTTCACTATCATTTTATTTTAATGCTAACATAAATATATATAAATTTTTTGTAAATTATCTTCTTAGATATTTTGATTTTTATGGGTTCTCCTTTTTTTCTCATAGTTATATTTTAAAAATCATTAAATGCTGTATGTGACAAATGCTGCATTGTAATTAATTTAAAGATTCTTATGAGGTAGCATTTAAAATTATTATGTAAGATCACTGAAATATTTTCCTTCCTGGTTTAAACTTTTTATATCACTCACTCACACACACACACAACTGTTTTATCATTCCTAGATTTTGTTTTCACTTTTAAGAAATGATTCCCCCTCAGGTGTTTTGTCTATACTGAAATGTACATCTTTTCCATCAAAGGGCAAAAATAATCCCAAAAGCATTTTGAAACTATTTCATAACTTTATCACTAGACTTGTGTCATTAGTTGGCAACGTACGGTAAATATCAACCCTCACTGTCTGGATTGCCATTTCAACTCTTAAATGTATCTTTCCAATGACATCACTTTTGAATGTACATTTAGTTCAATTCAACTATATTCTCCCTTACCGATTGTGAATTTTGTGTTCTGTTGTGTTCTGCAATTGATTTTGGATAGAATATGAGTAGGCATCAAGTATTAGTATTTCAATTAAGGTATGCAAATGATGTAGCAGACTGCATTGAAAATATTTTTCTCCCACTTTGCTTTTAGGCCACATTTGTCACAGTCAAATGAATAAATACATATCTTGAGCTTTTCCTCTCCTTTTCAATTCAGGTCTTTGCTCTTCTCCATACTGTCTTAAAAATATCTTTATAATAATTCATGTTTTCTGGTGCAGCTGGTGTTACCATTTTAACCTTTTTAAAAACTTTTTTTGAATGTGTATTGAAATCTGGGCTCAAAATTTTCTCTGTGGGAATGTTCATGATTCTGATTTTAAATTGTGAATGGAATTCTAAATTCAGCTTCCTACTTCTTCTTCTGCCAGATGTGGTAATGTTTTACTAACAATGAGTTTGTTTCATTGAGATTTCCAAATCTATTCACACCACTTTTGAAATACCATTTTATCTGTTGAAAAATATTTATGTCTTTTTATTTCTGATGTTGATATTTATGCCTCTTTCTTTGTTTTCCTTGATCAGACATAACATACCTTTATCAAGTTTATTAATCTTTTCAATGAATCTATTTTTGCTTCCATTCATCCTGTCTATTCTTTCTCCTATTTCACTAATTTGAGTTTTCTTTCTCCTTATATTTATCTCCTTTGAGTTTAGTTTTCTATCAATTTTGGAAAATTTTGTGATTTGGCAATCACTTTGCTTTGCTTCTTTGTATCTAAATCATGCATTGTAAGTTAGAAATGTTCCTTCACCTTTTATTTTTGGCAACCAACATATTTTGATGAATAATATTTAAAAATAACTTCCAACATATTTTCTGAATTCCTTTTTGAATTCATATCTGAACTGTGATATTTATCATACTATATTTTAATTTCCATACATGTTGGGACTTTCAGTTTGCTCATTCATTATTATTTCCATTTTACCATATTCTGAAGAGAATCTAAACTCCCTGTGTTTGTGACATTTTAATGTTGTTAATAATCATTTTAAGTTCCATGTATTATTATTTTAAAAATCCATTGATGCTTGAAAAAAATTTCTTGTTCAAATCTTCTCTATAATTTTAGATTAATTTCAGGTTAATCAGTGAATTGATTAAAGTAGAAAACATGAAAAACACCATGCAAAAAGAAACAAGAAAAACACAACAAAGATACTAGACCTAATAAACAACTTGAGAGGGAGCAAGATTCATTCTTATCACTTCTATACGCTACTAATGAACTGTTTGAGTAGTAAGACAAAAAATTTCCTTTACAATAGTCACTAAAAGAATAAAATATTTAGTAATAAACTTAACCAGGGAAAAGCACCTATATTCAGAAAACTACAAAATATGTCAGAAGCCAAAGGCCCAAGTAAATGGAAGCACATTCCATGTTTATGTATTAGAAGTCTACATGTGTTAGGATGTCAGTTCTACCTAAACTGATTTACAGAACAATGCATTTATTAAAATGAATTCTTTGCAGATGTTTGCATTAATTTGTAGATACCATTCCACGCCACTGATTTAAATGACTAAACTTGTGTCATGGCATTAGCTTGATTACTAAAATATTAAGTGTGAAAAAAAGATTGTGTTAACGCCAAATTATTTATTTTTTAAAAATCATGTTGAGCATATTAGGTCATTTTAATTTTTACATACAGTTTGAAAATATCTTATCAATTCCCCCAAAAAATGCGTCCTGGGATTTTCATTGAGATTGTGTTTAATTATATAAATCCTTTTGAGGTGAATGAGCATTTTGAAAACAATAATTTGATTCATGAATTTTTAGGTCCTTATTTATTTAGTTATTCTTTCATTTAATCTGCAATGCTTAATACTTTTTATTGTACTGATCTTAAAAGTTTTTGTTAAATTGTTCCTAATATTTTATGTTTATGCAAATATGAATATATTTTTTAAATTCCAGTTTTCAAAAACTTGTTGCTAATCTATACAAATTTCATTGTTTTCTGTGTATTGACTTTCTATTCTGCATCCAGGTTAAATGTACATATTTTCCCAGTGGTATTCTGTTAGACTCCTAATGATTTTATAGCAAGACCAATGGTTTGCTCCTGGGGGTTATTTTCTGACCCAGGAGATATTTGGTATTTGGAGACATTTCTGGTTCTCATCACTTGGAGAATGCTCCTGGCATTTAATGGTGAGGGAGTAAATATATTACCAAAGAGATTACATGGCATAGGGAAGCTACACAGAGCAAACTTTTTCTCGACTGAATGTAATGTGGAGGTTGAGCAATTCTGATATAAATAAACATGTTGACTGCAAATAGATAATGTTATCTCTTTCTTTCCAGTCTCTGTCTCTTTTACATGTGTACATGTGTTTGTTTTTACTGCCTTAGTGTTCTCTTTAGGGCTCCCAGTGCAATATTAAATAGAAAGGGGATTCGAGCTTTGTCCTCAGCATCTTTCCAGAGTTTGAAAAATTATTGAGAACCACAAGTAGGTGTTCTTTTATGTTTGCTTTATCTATTGATGGTCACTGTAATATATATTAAAACTGAGAAAAATGTATCTTACATTATTTAGTAAGTGATAAATCTAAGAAATATTTATTGTGATCAATGCACTGAATATTGCATAGTTATTTTCAATTTTGTCTTTGAAACTTTCTGTAATTTCTTCTATTGAGTAATAAAAGTATATTATGCAGAGCTATACTAAACTACTAGAAGTTAGTTTAAATTCTAGTAAACTGATTTATACACAGTCCACTCCTCAAAAAAATAGTTTAAATTGCCTAGTCTTATTTTATGGAGACTTTTCCTGTTTGTGGTCAGATTGTAATGAGCCATTAAATAAAATGAAGAAAAAAAAAACAAGAAATAATCAAGTACAAACACCCACACACAAAAACACATTTTTTTAGCAAAAATTAAATAAAAATAAAGTAAATCCACACAGATCTGGAAGCTAGGTTTCTTTTCTTCCTTTTTTCTTTCTGAAAGCCCAGCAACTACACAAAGTGAAGTTTAGCAGGTGTGAGGGCCAACCTTAGCATCCTTTTGCTGTTTTTAACAGACTACATCAAGAGTGCCAGATACATTTCCCATATTGGCTTTGACGGCTGTCATTCAGAGAAAGCGATCTCTTCCAGTCTAGTCTTGATTTCTGACTTAGGACTAATGGCAATCAGATGATTCCTTGTTCACCATGGATGTCATTCAATTCAGAATTTTTGTTAGAATAGTTCCCTTTAAACCTTTCCACTTCTACTACACTGAGGATTTCTTTTAAAAAAATTGTCAGAATAAAGCTATGAAGGATAATATTTATGTAATTGACAATTTTGTGTATGATATCATAACTTTGAATATAATATATTTTAATAAAAATGGAAACAGTGTAGCATAACAAGTCCACATTCCTGTTCCATACATCAGTTATACATGGAAGATGATATTGTATTTCATGTGTTCCTGAATTCGGCAAATGCTGTTGATATAAGCATGATGGGCAAATATGATCCTTTTCAAAGTTGGATAGTTTTAAAAATGACATATTCCCAATCTATCTATAGAATTACGTTTCCCTTCTCTATGCACTATTCCAAATGTAATTTGGGCACAATCAATTCTGTTTAGCTTACCAGTCAAAGGTCATTTTAAACAATGGTCTCTTTGAGAAAATTTGAAGCTTAAATCTAGGTGTCTGAAGAGTTCATACATGATTTAGTTTCCTGGCTGCTAAAAGAACTACCATACAATGGGAATTTTTTGGCTCAGAGTTTTGTGGCTAAGAGAAGTCCAAAATCGAGGTGTCATCATGGCAGTGCTCTCTGCCAGAATATCTTGGTGTTCTGGGGCTGGATGCCTGAGATCCTTGGTCCTTGGCTTTTCTTTCCCAGAGCAATGCACATGGCTGCCTCTTCTCCTTTCTCTTCCAGGTCCCATTGATTTCCAGCTTCTGGCTTCTTTCCCAAACTCTCTCTTTCTCTGTAGTTTTCCTGTAAGGCCTTCAATAATAAGATTAGGATCCATCCTAATTCATTCAGGCCACACCTCAACCAAAATAACCACATCAGGAGTTCCTTTTTACAAGGGTTCACACCACCAGGAATGGATTAACTCTAAGAACTTGTTTTTCTGGGTTACAGAGCTCCAAGTCACCACAACAGAGTTAACTCTTACTTTTAACATCAAACTTATGGAACTTGTGCTTTAAAAAAATAGTCTCAATGTATTTTTTTCATTTAAAAAATTATCGAAGTATACCACTCATGCATAAACATGCGTAAACAATAAGTGTATAGTAATAGTTGTGAACTTACAAAAGAAACATAGATACCATCATACAGGGCTCTCATAACTCACCCTACCACCAATGCCTTGCATTGTTGTTAAACATTCTAAACTAATGATTAAAGACCATTGTTAAAATATTTTTACTAACCAAAGTGTTTTCCCCAACCCCCGTATTATTATTATTAGTTTATATCATTTCTATATGAGCATACATAAGAAATAAGTGTATAGTAAAAGTTGTGGACTTACAAAGCAAACATGTATAACATTAAACTGGGGTCACATACATCATTCCTTCACCAACACCTTTCACTGTCATGAGACATTTGTTACAGATTATGAAAGAATATTGTCAAAATCTTACTACTAATTATAGTCCTTTTCTCACATTTGGTGTATTTCCCCCCCAAACCACCCTAATATTATTTTTTAAATATAATTTTTATGGCAAAGTTGTAAACTTATAAAACAATCATGCACACATGCAGAATTCCCAAACAACATCGATCTATCAACACACCACACTGTGATGAAATATTTTTTCCAGATAAAATAATATCATCTGATTATTACCATGTCCATAGTGAAGCCAAACTGAATTAGGGAAATCCCTAATTCACTACAAACATGTGGCTTTATCATGGTAACATAGGTGCAATAAAATTTGCCATTTTAAAGTGTACAATATAGTGGCATTAGATACATGCACAATGTACTAACATCACCACCATCCATTATCACAGCTTTTTCATTACCCAAAACAGAAAAGACCCCTTAAGCATTAAGTCCCCATTCTTCTCACCCATAGATCCTGGCAACCTCTAATCTACTTTCTGTCTCTGAATTTGCTTATTCTAGACACATCACGTTAGTAGAATCATGCAGTATTTGTCCTTTTGTGTCTGGCTTATTCCACTCAGCGTGATGTCTTCACTATTCATCCATGTTGTAGCAAGTGTTAGAACTTTATTCCTTTTTAGAACTGAGTAATAACATTTTGGTATAAATATACCACATTTTGTTTATCCATTTTCCATTGGGGAACATGTGGGTTTTTCCACTTCCTTTTAACTATTGTGAATAATGCTTCCCTAAACATTGGTGTACACATATGTGAGTCCCAGCTTTCAGTTATTTTGGAATATACCTAGAATGGAATTTCCAGGTCATGTTTTGAAGACCCATCAAACTGGTTTCCACAGCAGGTGCACCGGGCTGAATTTTTTTTTTTTTTTTTTTAGTGAGATTGGGGAAACAGGCACTATTTTATGTTGTTAATGTAAATTATTAGTACACTGTTTGCAGGGCATTTTTGTGATATTGATTGAAAGCTAAGGAAATATAGGGTACACATATCCTTTGTCTTTGTCCCATTTACTTCTACAAATATTTTCTGCACATACTCTATGAATACTTTCTGCACGTAGACTTAGTTCCATTCACTTCTATGAATATTTTCTGCACATAGGTGGCAAAGATTTTGATATTCAAGGATACTCATCGAGTCATGTTTGTAACACAAGGGATCAGAAATGTTATTTATTTTTTTAAAATGTTACATTCAAAAAATATGAGAGCCCCATATACTCCCCATACTCCTTACCCCACTTCTCCCACTTTAACAACCTCTTTCATCATCGTGACACATTAAGTTCATTTGGTGAATACATTTTGGAGCACTGCTGCACCATATGGATAGTGGGTTACATTGTAGTTTACGCTCCCCCCAGCCCACCCAGTGGGCATGGGAGGACATACAATGTCCAGCATCTGCCCCTGTAGTACCACCCAGGACAACTCCAAGTCTTGAAAATGTCCCCACATCTTATCTCTTCTTCCCTCTCCCTACCCTCAGCAGCTACCATGGACACTTTCTCCACATCAGTGATACAATTTCTTGGAAGAAGCTTTAAATTACATAAATGCTACATCAAAAATATAGGAGGATTCCCATATATCCATCCCCACCACTCCCTCACTTTTCCCCCTAACATCTTTCGTTATTGTAGTGTATTTGTTACAATTGATGAACACATATGGAAGCATTGGACTAGCCATGGTGTGTAGTTTTCATTATAGTTTATACTTTTCACTGCCCAATTTTATAGGTTTTGGCAGAAGGTATAATGATCTGTATCCATCATTGCCATGCGATGCAGGACAATTCCATTGTCCCAGAAATATCCATGTTGCACCAATTCTTCCCTCTCCTTCCCCTCAGAAACTGTGGTGGCCACTACCTTTATGGCAATGTTACAAGTTCTTCCATTGCTCGAAAATTAATGTCTACATTAGTCCATAATTGCTTTCCCCCCTTATGTTTGTTCATTCCTCAATCTTGAGGATGTTGGGATGGTGATGGCCACTCTGTTTCTGATTGAGTGGGGGCTTAGATCCATGGGGCAGATGGGATGGAGCTGTCTTGCTTCCCATTGTAGATACTCTGTGTTTATTGCGTATGGATGTTATCCTTTTGTTAGTTGTCCTGGGTAAGTCCAGTGAACTGGAGAGTAGATTTTGCAACTCTGCTGAGATTCAGGGCTCCACCGACATTCGAAGAGACCAAAGATTGAAGTACCTGGGATATATACTTAATGAATATAGTGCTTAACATGAGTTCAACTAAAAAGGGCAGAAGAGTCATGTGTAGGGAAATTATAAATGAGTCTAATTCTGTTACATTGGGAGAATGAATGTGACACAATGAGGAAAGAGGTTTTTGATGTGGGAGGAGTGGGCTGAAGGGGGCGGGGGTATATGAGGCTCTCAATTTTTTAATGTAACATTAAAAAAATAAGGAAAAATAAAATAAGGAGTATTCTATGTAATATGTGAAGATCTCTAAGGTACATTGTTCAAGAAATATAGAAAGGGAGCAGAGTGGTATATAGAGTATATTATCATTTGTGCAAATAGAAAATGCACCACATGTGTGTAACTGAAAGGATACATGAAACCATGGGGAGGAGGATTTGGTGGCTAGGGAATCATGAAGGGAGGAAGAAAGATATTATACAATATACTGCTTAGTACTTAAGCATTTTGTACCTTGTACACATATTACAGGTTTCTAAATATCCATACATGATGATAGGGAAAAGTAATTGCAAGTATGTCACTGGAAATTATATTACCAGATGATAGGAAATGTTTTCTGTATGTATGTGAAAGAGTTTTTAGAATAGATAAAGGATTTTAATAAATGTTTTTATGGAGATACTTTATATTTCATATTTTATACTATTTTATAGCCTAGTTTCCTTCCCCAATCTATATCCTATGCATATTTACATCATTTTTAGTGACTCCATAATATTCTCTTGAATTTAGTCTGTGGTGGACATTTGGGCAGTTTTCAATATTTTGCTCTTCTAGATATAGAGTGAGATGTCATATAATGTCCCAGAGGACATTAAGTATAAAAATATTCCCATTTCTTCAGTGGTTGGAATTAATCATTTTTCCTCAGAATATACAAATTGAAATTTTCTTAATTTTATTTAGTTTCCCTCATTGTCAGCAAATTGCTCTAACCATCCTTCTACAATCCTCCTTCACCTGATGAATTTCCAGTCCTTATTCTGCTCTCCTCATGGCCACTTAGGCAGTAGCCTAAGACCTTTCCTTTGAGAGATTCTCTTCCTGTTCACCCTGAACACTGTTGCTCTCAAAACCCTGTATTCACTGTGTCCCTCCCTTGTTCCAAAACCTTAAATGACTTCACCTATCCTGTGGGTTACCTTCAAACCCCAGTTTCTCTCTCTATGTGATCCAACGTGACTTCCATGCCTTCTGAAAAAAGAGGCCTGGGTCACCTTCCACTTTCTTGGCTTCAATGGCAATTTATATACCACTTTTCCCAGTCCTTTCTGCCCACTGTCTCATAGAAATAATTCCTTCTGTTTTCCTTGTTTAATACCTGAATGAAAAAGTTAGCCTTCTTCCTAATTAAATAATAAGCTTTTTGTTTATATGTGTATATGTTTTATTCAGTAACCATTTGAATTATTCTTATTAGTCGGTGGTATCTACAGATGAATGGGAAGTTCTTGGTGATACTAATTAAAACTGAAGAAGAGGAGTTGGTTTTCCAATGTAAATTCTAGGGCAAAATGCATTCTCAGGAAGAATTATGCTCTATCTACAATATACGTGTGTTATCAGAGATCATGGCACATGGGGTGAAGCTGATAAAAAAATATGTAAATGTACAGGATCTTTGGGGTAGTGTCACATAGGCTACATTCAGAAGATGGGATGCACATACTGCTACACAGAGTTCACCTGACAGCCCTTTGTTTCCAATAGGTGGCAGAACTGGTGAAGCCAGTATAGATGCCCCTCTCAGCACTGTGCAGCAGCTTATAAAGGAGCACCTGGGAGGAAGCAGTGGGGGCTGTAATTCTAGAAAAGAAGTAAGGCTATGCAACTACATTTATTAATGTGTGTGGACTTTTGGTAGAAGATGGATTTTTTAAAATTAAAATTGGACCAGGTCAACTGACCCCAGAATGTGTTAGAACCACTGATTTGGCCTTGAAATCACTGCAGCAATGACCAGTCATTCCCAGGACATCTTCCCACAGCTGTAGAACAAGAACTCAGCCCCTAGACTTGGGTAAAATAGAAGAGTAGGGGACAGTTCCTGGCCAAGAGCTAAGGTCAGTGGGGCAGGTCAGCTGTGCCCTAAGAGACTTTGGGCAGGAGAGGGATGAAATCCAGATTGACCTCTTGACCTGTATCTGTGGGTGGTCAGCCCAAAGTCCTGAAAATTTTACCTAAAAAGACAGTGAAGAAGAGGAAGCGAAAGATGTTCCTGTTTTATGGATTACTAATTTAGATGCCCTTGTACAAAATGTGAAGTTAACCACAGTGTAATTACATTTTTGTGGTTGGCATTAATTTCTTTCTGTAATTAATTTTTTTATATATATCTTTATTTTATGGCCCTTTACTCTTTTGGGAAATTGGTCAGACTAGCTTCATTGTACATACTTACCCAAAGTTTTCATGCTCGTCCCTTTTATTTCAAACTCAGTCATTTAATGAGTTGTATTTTGTTTTTCATGCCTGTGGCCTTTAACCCAGGCAGGAGAAAACCACAAAGTAATACTGACTGCTTCTTTACTGAGCACTGAAGAAATTTGAAAAAAAGTAAAGGAATAAAGGAAACCAAGGTTTTCACCAGACTCTGAGCTTTGTCTGCCTGAAGAATGGCATCTGTGCCTCCAGGTCTCTTGCAAGAATAGATCTGAGTGAAGCCACACTCAGCCTATTTATGACCAAATTGATCCCAATTTGGAGGCATTTTCAAGCAAAGGATCTTTCATCTCATTCCCTTGTGAGCAAACATCTGAAGAACGTTGGGCAAGAATCTCATCTTTAAGAATTTGTAGTTTGGATCTAGAAGTATAAAGAGGAGCTTGCAACTTGAGGAAAGCTTGGTGTTTGGCAAAGCACAAAGGCCTTCTTAGTTTGGTTTATTTAAATATTTCCCATGCTGACCTAGAGTAGAGATTGAGATGTTGCTTCATGTTATGATTCCCATTATTTATCAAATATCTCAAACTTGTAGCAGGGGATCAAATTTTTAGGGATCTGAGCCCAGGTCAGGGTATTTTGGTTGGAGGGAGTGGAGTTAAGCAAACACATGGCAGTCAGGACCTTCTCTGAATGTGAAAAGGAAAATTGGCTCAACGATGACACTGTATGTGTTTGACACAGTGAATGCTCACATAGGTGGCATGAGTTGGAGGGTTTAACATCTTGTGTTCTCGCTCTTTCCCTCCTCCACTGACTTCTAGTCTCTTTCTCCATTAATAGAAGCAGAATCTCTTAATCTCTAAGTATAGTTCCTGTCCCCAATGTCCTTTCTCCTTCACCTCTGGGATTTCATGTGATCAATCCCCTGCTGCCGCTTCATCCATTCTCCTACCTTTACTTGTGTCTTACTTGGCACCCACATTTTCCACTCCTGCTCTTCTGACAGTTTCTTTATATGCATCTTGGCCATTCTATCTATAGCCACCCAACTCTGTTTAGAAGTCTGTGGGATAAATTCCAAAATCCTTAGAGTTTCATTCAAGACTCTCCAGTTGCCTTTTCCTGTCCTTCCTGCCCTGTGGCCAGCCTGCCAGGAAAGAAAGAGTTACTGTGATGTGTCAGGCTCTCTGTTGAGCACTTTATAAGAATTACATCCTCAAATCCTCCCAATAACCCAATTAAGTGGCTTCTGTCTTTTTATATAGAAAAACCTGAAATTGGGAGGAATTACACAAAATTTGCAATGTCACCCAGGCCATAAGTAGAGAGCTAGATTTTAAAACCTATACTCTCTCTTCTGCAACATGCTACATCTTGCTCCTGGGATACTCTGAAACTTTGTTCACTATATTATCCCCATAGTGAATAACTCTTCCTTCTGTTCACTTCCCTAAATGTCACCTGTCTTTTAAAGTATAGATCAAGTTCCAGCCTTTCAAGTAGAAACAACTGGGTAGTGCAAAGTTGATGAATTTTATAGGCAAAATATGGCTCTGTCACTTATTAGCTGTGTGTCCTTCGATACATCAGTAATTCTCTCTGAACCTCAGTTTTCTCATCTATAAAATGATAATTATTACATCAACTTCATAGCTTTTTTTAAGTCAAGGGCTTAGTACAGTCACACTGACTGGCACATTATTAGCATTTGATAACAGTTAGGTCTCATCTACCTTCTATTTGCTTAGAAATATATTCAAGGCCACAAGGTAGTTTTTGTTTGTTTTACTCCACAGTAACCACTAATGTCTCTTAAGATATTGCTCTGTTTTCTTCTGTAAGTCTGGGAACCCTTCTGGTTCAGGTCTGATGCCTTGCATAGTTGTTTTTAAGCACTCACTGCAGGAGTAAATGATGGAAATTGGGAAAAGAAATGGTTGAAAATATGATAGTGGAAAACAGTTTCCTAATCCAGGAGATAAGTTCTTTATAGAGTGAAGAAGGTAGCAAAGCTGAGTAGTGGCTTTCCAGAAAGATTTTGGAGTTTGCCCATTTATCTTCCTGCTTATTCCCCAGGAGTTTCCAGGGTCTGAAAGTTCTCCTAGGAGAAGTTATGAAATACTAGCCATACAGGAAGCCAATGTGGCTCAAGTGATTGGGCTCCTATCTACAATATTGGAGCTTCCTGGTGATGGAAAATTGGCCCACACCATGAGCTGGCCCACACAGAGTGCTGGCTCATGCAGGTGTGCTGGCCCATGCGGAGAGGTCACGCAACAAGATGGTGCAACAAAAGGAGATATACAGGAGCAACAATAGATGAAGCAAACCAGGGAGCTGAGGTGGTGCATGTGATTGAGCACCTCTCTCCCAGTCCAGAAGGTCCCTGGATCAGTTTCCTGAGCTACCTAAAGAGAAGAAAAGCGGATACAGAAGAACACACAGTGAATGGACACAGAGCACAGAACAGCGAATGTAAACAATGGGGGGTTGGGTGGGGATATATAAACAAACAATCAAATAAATAAATAAGGAAATACAAGCCATAAAGGGGTAGGGGAGAGGGGGAGGCTGCTACAAAGAAGTGGAACACCCAGGCCAAGTTTGTTCCACTGGAAAGCAACTGACAGTAAATCCTGAGGCTGGAATCCTCAGAGAACCCTTAGTTTTTAAAAATTTAAATCATTTAACATTTTCATTATTGTCTCCAACAGTTTTGCCAGTGATATACAATATCATCCAAAGTAGAGTAGCTGAAAGAAGTTAAAGTATCATGTTTTAGTTTTGAGTCCCTAAAATTCCTGTCCGTGGCTTACTTTCTTCCAGGCTCAGCCCAACTTACATGGCAGCACTAGAGAAATAGCCTGTGCCCCCACCCAAAAGGGCCTGTTCCAGTACCATCCCACTCAAGGCACATGCTTGAGTTCAACTTGGCAAATATTTACCAAATGCTTCCTCAGTGCGAGGTGCTATAGGAAGAACTTTTGTTTAATAGAGTCTTATGTCAAATTTCTGGTCTGTAAAGCTTGCAGCCCAGTAGTGGAGACAGCCTGGAGGCAATCAAGCACGATGTAAGGCAGGGGAATTCCTGCCACACACAGGAACACCCACCTGCTGCTCTGGAAGGAATTGCAGCAAAGGGCCTTTTTTACCCTGGCTTCCCAGGTAAGTGCCATCCTGGAGGCTGGGAGACAACATCCTTAGTCTCTCAGCACCTCTGTTCAGAAGGAACTGAAATCCTGCTATGAAGGTGCAGCCTCAAGAGAACAGAATCCCTGCTTCCTCAGGGGCTATCTGTTCAGCCTGTCAGCAACCTTTACTGCCCTCGTTCCTCAAAGTCTTTGTCCTCCCATGTCTTAGGTCAAAATAATTGCAAGGGCCTGGGGAAAGGCCAATTACAAACACTTTTACTTGCTTTCTTTATCTGGATTCCTTGCTTCTCCTCACCATGCTGAATCTCAGCTACTTAGACTCCAAATTCTGAAGTCTATGCTTCATTCTTACGTTCTTTAAGTACATGTAAATTCACTTTCCAGAGCCTTTTTTTCTTTTGGTGGCCCCATTGTGAAAGAGGAGAGAGGGATTGGATTTTGTAAACTTCTGCTTAGTTTGCACAGATTTTCTGAATGATAGTTATTATCTCAATATTGAGAGAGTTATTTGCTTGTGCCATTGTATTTTTAAACTATTTCCATCACTGTGGAAATGGTATATATATGTATGTATATAGGTACATATATGTACATGTATACACACATATTTTTCCCTGATGCTAAAGATATCTAGGTCTTTGCTGTAGTGTGACTGTGGCTATCATTTTTGCAGAGGCAGCTCAGATCACTTGCACAAAAGCCTGTGAGAGAATGAACAATGCCGTCATAAGAGGGGTGGACCAGCAGGTGGCTGAGGGTGTGTTTGAAAGGGCTCAAAAGCAGATGCAACTCCAATTTCAGCTCCTGAAGGTAACCTGCATCCAAAACCAGGGGGTGCACTATGGTGTGGAAGAAGCAGGGACAGAAGCTGGAAGAAACAGTCATTATGTGGGTCCACATAGAGCTGGATGACTTCTGCCAAGTGTGCCTGACATGGCCAGGGGACAGGAGAGGAGGCCTGCCAGCGCTTGCCATTCTTGCATCACTGCAGTGTGTGCTGGAGTTGGGCTTTCTTCCGGGGCTGTGGCTTTAGAAACACAGTCTCTCCGTGTCTCCTTTGCCCTTCCTGACTAATGAGTCATCCACATTACAATCCTGGTGACACCTGGTCCTGTGTCTAGGACTGGAAATCTCTTAATCAGCTAGTTCATCTCGGCTCCCAGCAGCTCTGAGATGTGGGTAATATTACTGTTCGCATTTCATGGATAAGGAAACTAGGGCACAGAATGGTTTATCCACAGGTCCTTCAGCTAATGGCTGAGCTAGGATTTGGGACCAAGTGACCTTGCTTCTGGGTCCCAAGTATAACCAAAATCTCAAGACCAATTTTTTTAAAGCAGGAAATCCCTTATCGACATAAAATTTTAGTCATTCAGTAAATGTCAATAAATGATTATAGGTCAATCAGTGATGGTGTATCAATTTAGAATTCATTTTGTCTGCTTCAGGAGACAGTTTCTAACAGCTTCCTCTGAACTAATACTTCTGTCAGGTATGTTTGGACCATCTTGCCTTAACTCAGGATCTTGGGGCTTGCCTGCCCATCCCCCAAATGATATAAATATAAATTCCTTGTCAGAGTTGAAGCTACTGTTGACATGAGTCTCCAAATTTGTCTGCTCAGACCAGGCTGAGTTGATCATCTCATCTCTCCCAAACACTCAAGGAGCCTGACTTGCCGTTAGTTTAGAATACCTCTGAATCAGCATCCAGTAGCATCCCAAATCTGCCTCTGCCCAATCCCTTCCCCTACTCCCACCGCTGCAGCTTTGAAAAACATACTTTTCCTTAATACAGAGCATGTAATTTCCCTTGGAGGAAGCAAAGAGTTACTTCATTTCCCAGTAGCAGTCATTTACCTAATTACCACAATCCACAAGTACATGCAGAATATAGGCTTAACGCCACAGTGGTCGGTTCCATTGTAGTACATAAAATCGGAACTTCAGGTGCCCAAGAAAACAATTCCTTGAAAAAACAATTACTATACTGACCATGTGCAATCTATCTTAAACCACAGAGAAGTAGGAAGTTAACACTGGGCAAGACCAAAGAGACTTCCTAGTTGTAATTGGCTTGATTCATGCTAAGATGCAAGGGGTTTCACCCATCTTTGTTTTTACACTATTAGTGCCAATGTCAACATGATAAAAAAAAAAAAAAAGTCAAATGATAACTTACTCTTCTAAAAATTGTTTTGACCTAGCAGATTCCCTAAAGGAGCTTCAGAGCCCAAAATTTGAGCACTGCTGTCTTAGACAAGTCATTAATCAGGTTATTTAACTGAAAAGAGGTGGTAATAGTTCTACATACCCTGATGCTACTAAGGTTGTCAGGATGTTTAAGTAATATTTTAAAGTACTAAAGAAAATGGTAATTATAATAATATTTCTGGGCACGACAGAAGTAACACGGTTTAATGGCTTGTTTGTTGGGAGACTTGTGTTCTACTCCCTGTTAGGCCCAGAATTAAGGTGACCTTTGACAATTCCTTAACTTCTCTAAGATTTGATTCCTCATATTCAAAATGAGGGAGATGAACTGGATTATTTCAAAAGTTTTGACCCCTTTAAACAAATAAGATTATAAACCCTTTCCTCTTTGTTTTAATATCTTTATCTAAGTAAACTAAAAATGGATTCAGCCATGGAGGTGGATCTAGGTATTTTATTCCTTTTCATTTTAAACTTAGAAACAAATACAGTTCTATTGCTGTTGGCATGGTTTTGCTTTTCCTATACAAGTTAGGGATGTGGAGGATCCTATCAGCCATAATACAGTCACAGGGTCCAGTTGCCTTAAACAACTACAAATGGACACAAGTTATGGAACAGCAGTTTTCCTACATTGGATAATAGTCAGCAAAGGACAGTGAAAGAAGATAGACAAACAAGATGAGCCCTAGAGAGATTTTCTAGGCCATAGCACTGGGAGAGGGGAACCAAATAGAGCCTGGTGCTCTCCCTGAGATGAGCAGAATTCAAAATTTTGGGGAGCCATGGTGATTAGAATTCACAGGATAGTGTGCCATTGAGGAGAGAGCTGGACAGAGTGAAAGCTCCAGAGATATGAAGGAGTCCCTCTTGAGTGTTTGATAAGTACATGCATGAGAGGAAACAACCATGGATGGGGAATGAACCACCCAAAGGAGCAGGCAGAGCAGTCCACACAGCTCATGTGGAACCACACAGCTCAGAGCAGTCCACACAAAGGCCTCTTTACACACACAACATCAAGGAGAGGGCCTCAGTAGAGGAGCCAAAATAGCTCTAGATGTAAGGCCATTGTTGACCCACCTAGTGAGGTTTAAAACATTTGGTGACAGTAGAACACAGACCAGGAGGGGAGAAATGGAAATATATTCTTGTAAGGGTTCAATAGTTGATACTTTATACCAGTTTTAAAGTGAGTTAATATTACTTGAATAGACTGCGATAAGTTAAAGATGTATATTATAAGCCCTAGAGCTATCACTAAAAAATCAAATGATATATCTAACAAGTCAATGAAGGAGAGAAGATGCAATATTGGAAAAATACTCAATTCCCCAAAAAGTCATCAAAAGAGGACAAAAGTAATGAAAACCTAAAAGTACAAATAGAAAACAGCCAGATGATCTAAATTCTAAAGACACCGACTAAAAGGCAGAGATGATCAGGTTAGATAAAAAAGCAAGTCCCTTTTATTATATGTTATCTATAAGAAACCCACTTTAAGTAAAAAGATGTGGCTAGAGTAAAAGCCAAAGAATAGAAATATATATATATATATATATACACACACTTTGGAATATTAATCTGAAAAGAGTAATTAATATCAGTTGAGGGAGTTGTGGTTAGCAGCACATATAGGAATCCCCTTAATTTTTAATGTAAGGTTTATAAAATCTAAGTATCTTTTAAAAAATAAAAAATGTATATTTTTAAAAATATCACATGAAATAAGTTTCAGAATAAGAAGAATTACTAGGAGTAAAGAAGACCATTTTATAGTGAAAAAGTGGTTATATCATCAAGAGGACATAATCCTAAATAGTTACATACCAAATAACAATGTTTCAAAATACATGAAGCAAACATTGCTAAAACTAAATGTAAAGTTAGCCAGACTCATGTTGCAGTTGGAAACTTCAGCATCTCCATTTGATGATTAAAAGAACATTTCATGACTCTCAGGATGGGAGTTCAATATTTTCCTGTTTATTGTGTGAGACACTGCCCACTGATATAACACAATATGACAAGATGAACATTTACATATTCCACAGACACCCCCCTGCAGGTGCACCGTATCTTTTATACCCCCCCACACACATCCAACACTCTATACCAGTAATTCCCCCTGCATATTTGCCAAAAGAACATTTCCAAAATTGTAGTTTAACCAGAGACCAGCAAATCTGCAGTTCACCTACTCCTTCCCCTGTGTTCACTTGATTCAATGAGACTCCTCTCATGGTTGAAGGCAATCTCCTCTGTTAATTGTAAATATAATCACCCCTAGATGCAATTAACTGATAGCTTCCATCTTCAAAATACTCTAACAAACAGGCCAGTACTTGCTTGACTGCACAACAGCACAGCATAAGCTAGCCAAGTCCTCACATGAGTTGAACCACCACAGGCAGCTATGCACAGAAGGGGAGGCTGAGGCCCATGGTGGGAAGGAGGGACTTTTCCAAGATGCACAGTGGTTCCTTTCTTGGGATTACACTTTTGGCTTCAGAGGATTAGACCAGCATTCTGACTGCTTCACAGCAGGCTGCTCATGGTTCAACTCCTCCAAGAAGTTGGGGAATTAGAAAAAAATCATTTTTATCAACTGTCAAGAGTCCAATGGGGGAGGCAGAAGTCTGATCTGGATGCTTCTTCTCAACACTGTCCATTTTCCCCTCAGGAGCCCATGGACATTCCTGTCCATGAGCTGTAGAATGTCCTTCAGTATCCTCGTGGTCTGTACCCACCCATCACACATGCTATCCTCCAGACATATGAGATTTCCACATTCCTCCTTCCTCCCACTTCATCAACAATCACTCTATTACATCCCCAACCTGAGCCAGAGAATACTGGAGATTCGAGTCTGAGACTCATGGAGCAGGTGCACTTGCTTTTTTTCTCTATGTTGTGAGTCTCTCTGTGACCATTTTCTCTCCTGGTCTATGGATACATATATGCTCAACTGTCCTGGACCATCCTTCTTCACATTCATGTTTAGCTCTGTGCTCTCAGCACTTGGCCCCACATCTGGCACAGAGATGGTCTGAGGAATATTTCTTGACTGAACAGTTGGTGGAGCATTCTACTCACCATCAAGGATTAGAGAAAGTTGGTTTTCAAGTAATTGACATGTCACTGGGGAGGAAAGAAGGAGAGGTGAGTGAGGTGCAGCCCTAGACCCTACTGTCCAGGGACATCCAGGTTGAAGGGAGAATCCCAACCAAAATAGGGAATCATTACTCCTTTCCTGAAACATGGGGCTGGACGTGCAAGGAGCAGCACTGTCTCAGATTTGCAAGTGACTCTCCATGCCCAGGGTAGGTATGAGTGCTTTACAGTGTTGACATTTAAACTGGACCAGGGAGGGTGAGGAGGAGGTCAGCAGAAAGGAAGGAAAGTCACACTATGGGGGAGAAATGGCCTGAGCAAATGAGCCAGGTAGAAGACTGCAAGTCCTTTGTGTGGTGTGGGGGGAGGTTAGAAGGTGGTGTGTAGTGAGGGACATGCAGGGCTGTATCACTAAGGGCCTTAGGGAACACTGGCTCCCACTGCCCACAGGCTCCCTCCTCATCCTCATGCTGCAGAGCCTCCTTGCCTTGGTGCTCATGGACAGCATGGTACAGCCTGTTATCCACAGCCAGGGCCTGAACATGCTCCAAGCTACAGTGGCTCCCAGGCACTGAGGTCCTATTCCCCATAAAATAGTTAGGAAGGAATATATCTCTAGGGAACTTTCTACCGCTTCTTTTTTTTTTTTTTAATTTAATTTTATTTCCTTATTATCTTTTTTGAAGTTAATATGGAGCCAAGAGTGCCTACAACTGCAAGCAGGAGAATTACATCCATCATCTATGTGGAATCTAAGCCTCCTCTTGATACAGGTATGGAGTGGACATAACCATCCCAGGTTCCACAGGATGGAGGAATAGAGTATGGACTAGAGTGGACTTACTGATATTGTACTATGGAACTAGTGTGATTAGTAATGGAAGAAATTGTAGCATTGATATGGAGAAAGTGTTCATTGTACCTGCTGAGGGTAGGGAGAGGGAAGAAGAAATATGATGTGGGGGCATTTTCAGGACTTGGAGTTGTGCTGGGTGGTACTAAAGGGACAGTTGCTGGACATTGTATGTAAACTACAGTGTAAACCATTATCCATGTGGTGCATCAGTGTCCAAAATGTATTCATTAAATGCGATGAATGTGCCACAATGATGAAAGAGGTTGTTGATGTGGGAGGAGTGGGGTGATGTGATGGGGATGGGGGTACATGGGGACCTCTTATATTTTTTTAATGTAATGTTTTAAAAAAATAAAAGTGCTAGGGTCAGTAGGACAGGTCAGCTGCGCTCTAAGACTTTGGGCAGGAGAGGAATGAAATCCAGATTGACCTCTTCACCTGTATCTGTGGGTGGTCAGCCCAAAGTCCCGAAGATTTTACCTGAAAGCTGTCTGCCTGAAGAATGGCATCTGTGCCTCCAGGTCTCTTGCAAGAACAGATCTGAGTGAAGCCACACTCAGCCTATTTATGACCAAATTGATCCTGTGTTTGGAGGTGTTTTCAGGTAAAGATCTTTCATCTCATTCCTTTGTGAGCAAACATCTGAAGAACATTGTGCCAGAATCTCATCTTTAAGAATTTGTACTTTAGATCTGGAAGTGTAGAGAGGAGCTTGCAACTTGAGGAAAGCTTGGTGTTTGGCAAAACACAAAGGCCTGCTTTTTGGTTTATTTAAATATTTCCCACACTGACCTAGAGTAGAGAATGAGATGTTGCTTAATATTATGATTCCCATTATTTATGAAATATCTCAAACATGTAGCAGGGGATCAAATTTTTAGGGATCCGAGACCAGGTCAGGGTATTTTGGTTGGAGGGAGTAGAGTTAAGTGAACATGGCAGTCAGGCTCTTCTCTGAATGTGAAAAGGAAAAGTGGCCCAATGATGACTCTGTATGTGTTTGACAAACTGAATGCTAACAGAGGCAGCATGGGTTGGGGGTGTGTAACTTCTTTGTGTGTCCCCCCTTTTCCCTCCTCCCCTGACTTCCAGTCCCATTCCCCATTGACAGAAGCAGAATCTCTTAATCTGTACATGTAGCTCCTGTTCCCAATGTCCTTTCTCCTCCATCTCTGGGATTTCATGTGATCAGTCCCCTGCTGCTGCTCCATCCATTCTCCTACCTTTACTTGTGTCTTACTCAGCACCCACATTTTCTGCCCCTGCTTTTCTGACAGTTTCTAAGTATGCATCTTGTCCATTCTATGTATAGCCACCCAACCTCTCTTTAGAAATCTGTGGGATAAATTCCAAATTCCTTAGAGTGTCATTCAAGATATTTCTGCCTCTCTCCAGCTGCCTTTTCCAGTCTTTCCTGCCCTGTAGCCAGCCTGCCAGGAAAGAAAGAGCTACTGTGATGTGCCAAGCTCTCTGCTGAGCACTTTACAAGAATTATATCCTCAAATACTCCCAATAACCCCGTTAAGTGGCTTCTGTCTTTTTACATGAAAACATCTGAAATTGGGAGCAATTACACAAATTTTCCAATGTCGTACAGCTCATAAGTAGAGAACTAGATTTTAAAGGCCATGCTCTCTCCTCTGCAACATGCTACTTCTTACTCCTGGGATTCTTCTGAAAATTTGTTGATTGTATTATCCCCATGGTGAATAACTCTTCATTCTTTTCACTTCCCTAAATGTCACGTCTTTTAAAGTATAGATCGAGTTCCATCCTTTCAAGTAGAAACAAATAGGCAGTGCAAAGTTGATGAATTTTGAAGTTAGATAAAATGTGGCTCTGTCACTTATTAGCTGTGTGTCCTTGGACACATCAGTAATCCTCTCTGAACCTCAGTTTTCTCATCTGTAAACTGATAATCATTACATCAATGTCATATGTGTTTTTTTAGTCAAGGGCTTAGCACAGTCACACTGCCTGGCACATTATTAGCATTTGATAACTGTTAGATCTCATCTACCTTCTATTTGCTTAGAAATATATTCAAGACCACAAGGTTGTTTCTGATGCTTTTAATCCCACAGTAGCCACTAATGTCTCTTAACATTTTGCTCTGTTTTCTTCTGTTGGGTGGGAAGCCCTCTGGTTTAGGTCTGATGCCTCACATAGTTGTTTTTAAGCACTCACTATAGGGGAAAATGATGGAAATTGGGAGAAGAAGTGGTTGGAAATATGGTTGTGGAAAAACAGTTTCCTACGCCAGGAGATAAGTTCTTTATAAAATGAAGATGGTAGCCAGGATGGGTAGTGGCTTTCTCTCCAGAAGGATTTTGGAATTTGCCTATTTATCTTCCTGCTTATTCCCCAGGAGTTTGTGGGGTCTGGATGTTCTACTAGGAGAAGTTATGAAATCCAAGCCATACAGGAAGCAGATGTTGCTCAAGTGGTTGTGTTCCTGTCTACCATATTGGAGGTCCAGGGTTCAATTCCTGGGTCCTTCTGGTGAAGTCAAACTGACTCACACAGTGAACTAGCCCACACACAGTGCTGGCTTATGCAGGTGTGCTGGCCCATGCAAGAGTGCTGGCCCATGTGGAGAGGTGGTGCAGCAAGATGATGCAACAAAAAGAGATGCAGGGGAGAGACAATAAGAGATGAAGCAAACCAGGGAGCTGAGGTGGCACATGTGATTGAGCACCTCTCCCCCACTTCGGAAGGTCCCTGGATCAGTTGCCTGTCCTACCTAAAGAGAAGACAAGCAGGGAAGTCAATTTGGTTCAATGAATAGAGCATCCACCTACTATAAGGGAGGTCCAGGGTTCAAACCCGGGGCCTCCTGACCCTTGTGATGAGCTGGCCCATGCCCAATACTGATGCACACAAGGAGTGCCATGCCATGCAGGGGTGTCCCCCTCATAGGGGAGCCCCATGTGCAAGAAGTGCACCCATAAGTGGAGCCATGCAGTGCAAAAAAAATGCGCAGCCTCCCCAGGAGTGGTGCCACACACGTGGAGAGCTGATACAGCAAGATGACACAATAAAAAGGGACACAGATAAATGGTGCCACTGAAAAGAATACAAGTGGACACAGAGGAACACACAGCAAATGGACACAGAAAGCAGACACTCGAAGGGGAGGGGAGAGAAATTTTAAAAAATAAATCTTTAAAAATAAGAGAAGACAATCAGACACAGAAAACACGCAGTGAATAGACACAGAGCACAGACAGTGAGTGCAAACAATGGGGTGGGGATAAATAAATAAATAAAGAAATAAGGAAATACAAGCCATAATGGGGTAGGGGAGAGGGAATGGCTGCTACAGAGGAGTGGGACATCCAGGGCAAGTTTGTTCCACTGGAAAGCAACTGACAATAAATCCTGAGACTGGAATCCTCAGAGAATCCTTAGTTTTAAAAATGTTCAGTCATTTAACATTTTCATTATTGTTTCCATCACTGTTGTCACTGATATGAAGTATCATCCAAAGTAGTGAAGCTGGAAGAAGTTAAAGTATCAAGAATTTTGAGTCCCTAAAATTCCTGTCCGTGGCTTACTTTCTTCCAGCCCAGCCCAGCTTACATGGCAGCACTAGAGAAATAGCCTGTGTCCCCACCCAAAAGGGCCTGTTCCAGGACCATCCCATTCAAGGCTGCCCTGCATGTGCTTGAGATCAACTCAGCAAATATTTACCGAGTAATTCCTCAGTACCAGGTGCTGCAGGAAGTGGTTTTGTTTAAAAGAGTCTTACAACAAAGCTCTGGTCTGAAAAGCTTGCAGCCCAGCAGTGAAGACAGCCTGGAGGCAACCAGCCATGACCTAGGACAGGGGAATTCCTGCTACATGGGAACACCCACCTGCTGCTCTGGAAGGAATTGCAGCAAAGGGCCTTTTTTACCCTGGCTTCCCAGCTAAGTGCCATCCTGGGAGGCCAGGAG
This sequence comes from Dasypus novemcinctus, assembly GCF_030445035.2. Lineage (NCBI taxonomy): Eukaryota > Metazoa > Chordata > Mammalia > Cingulata > Dasypodidae > Dasypus > Dasypus novemcinctus. The sequence goes on from NC_080695.1 coordinate 41,960,112, forward strand.
TTGCGCATCCTTCACCTCTCAGCACCTCTGTTCAGAAGGACCTGAAGTCCTGCTACGAAGGTGCAGCCCCCAGAGAATAGCGTCGCTGCTTCCTCAGGGGCTATCTGTCCACCCTCTCAGTGTCCTTTACTGCCCTCATTCCTCAAAGTCTTTGTCCTCCTCTGTCCTAGGTCAAAATAATTGCAAGGGCCTGGGAAAGGCCATTAACGAGCCCTTTTACTCTCTTTCTTTATGTAGATTCCTTGCTTCTCCTCTCCATGCTGAATCTCAGCTACTTAGACTCCAAAATCTATGGTCTAGTTTTCATTCTTACTTTCTTTAACTACATGCAAATTCACTTTCTAGAGCCTTTTTCTTTCGGTTGGCCCTGATGTGGGAGGGGGGAGAGGGATTGGGCTTTGTAAACTTCTGCTTAATTCACATAGATTTTCTTTATGAGAGGAAGTATCTCAATATTGACTGTAATTTGCTTGTGTCATTGAATTTTTTTAAGGATTTATTTATTTATGTCTCCCCTCTCCCCCCCACCCCGGTTGTCTGTTCTCTGTGTCTATTTGTTGCATCTTCTTTGTCCACTTCTGTTGTTGTCAGTGGCATGGGAATCTGCGTTTCTTTTTGTTGTTTCATCTTGTTGTGTCAGCTCTCTGTGTGCAGCGCCATTCCTGGGCAGGCTGCACTTTCTTTCAAGCTGAGTGCCTCTCCTTATGGGGCGCACTCCTTGTGCATGGGGCTCTTCTACGTGGGGGACATCCCTTCATGGCACGTGTGCCATTGAATTTTTAAACTATTTCCTCATTGTGAAAATGATGTATATATATGTATATAAGTACATATATGTACATGTATACATACATATATTTTCCCTGATGCTAAAGATATCTAAGTCCTTGTTGTATTGTGACTGTGGCTATCATTTTTGCAAGAGGCAGCTCAGATCACATGCAAAAACACCTGTGAAAGAATGAACAATGCCATCAGAAGAGGGGTGGACCAGCAGGTAGCTGAGGGCGTGTTTGAAAGGGCTCAAGAATGGATGCAACTCCAATTTCAGCTCCTGAAGATAACCTGCATCCAAAACCAGGGGGTGCACTATGGCATGGAAGAAGCAAGGACTGAGGCTGGAAGAAATAGTCATTATGTGGGTTCATATAGAGCTGGATGACTTCTGCCAAGTGGGCCTGACATGCCCAGGGGGCAGGAGAGGAGGCCTGCCAGTGCTTGCCATTCTTGCATCACGGCAGTGCTTGCTGGAGTCGGGCTCTCTTCTGGGGCTGTGGCTTCAGAAACAAAGTCTCTCCATGTCTCCTGTGCTCGTCCTGTCTAAAGAGTCATCCATGTAACAATCCTGGTGACACCTGGTCCTGTGTCTAGGACTTGAACTCTCTTCATCAACTGGTTCACTTGGCCCCCAGCAGCTCTGAGATGTGGGTAATATTACTGTTCTCATTTCATGGATAAGGAAACTAAGGCACAGACAGGTGTATCCACAGGTCCTGGGGCTAATGGCTGAGCTAGGATTTGGGACCAGGTGACCTGGCTTCAGGGTCCCAACTATAACCATAATCTTAAGACCAATTTTTTTTAAGGAGAGAAATCCCTTATCGAAATAAAATTTTAGTCATTCAGAAGATGTCAATAAATAATTATAGGTCAATCTGTTATGGTGTGTAGATTTAGAATTCATTTTGTCTGCCTCAGGAGACAGTTCCTAACAACTTCCTCTGAACTAGTACTTCTGTCAGGTATGTTTGGACCATCTTGCCTCAGATCAGGAACTTGGGTCTTACCCGCCCATCCCCCAAATGATAAAAAAATATAAATACCTCGTCAGAGTCAAAGTTACTATTGGCCTTCTCCTTGACCATGTGAGTCTCCAAGTTTGTCTGCTCAGTCCAGGCTGAGCTGACCATCTCGTCTCTCCCAAACCCCTAAGGAACCTGACTTCCTGCTAGTTTAGAATACCTCTGAACCAGCACCCAGTAACATCCCACACCTGCTTGTACCCAATCCCTTCCTCTACTCCCACCACTGCAGCTTTGAAAAACATATTTTCCCTTAATACAAAGTATGTAATTTCCTTGGAGGAAATAAAGAGATACTTCATTTCCCAATAGCAGTTTAGTTTCAGTGGTTTGACTTATTACCGCAAGTTACAAGTACATGCAGAAAATAGGCTGAGCTCTACAGTGGCCAGTCCCATTGGAGTACATAAAAATTAGAAAGCAAGGTGCCCAGGAAAACAATTCCTTTAAAAACAATTACTATAGTGACCATTTGTAATCTTTCTTAAACCACAGAGGTGTAAGAAGTTAAAACTGGGCAAGATGATGGAGAATTCCTAGTTGTCATTGGCTTGATTCATGCTAAGAAGTGAGGGGTTTCACCCATCTTTACTTATACACTATTAGCGCAAATGTCAATACAGTAAAAAAAAAAAAAAAAGGCAAATGATAACTTAATATTCTAAAACTAGTTTTGACCTAGTAGATGCCCTAAAGGGACTTCAGAGCACAAAATTTGAGCACTACTCTCTTAGACAAATCATTCAAGCAGGTTATTTAACTGAGAAGTAGTGGTGATAGTTCAACCTACCCTGATGTCACTAAGGTTGTCAGGAAGTTTAAGTAATATTTGAAACTGCTAAAGAAAATGGTAATTATAATATTATTTCTGGGAAGGACCGAAGTAACATGGCTTAATGGCTTGTTTGTTGGGAGACTTGTGTTCAAGTCCCTGTTAGGCCCAGAATTAATATGACCTTTGACAATTCCTAAACATCTCTAAGATTTCATTCCTCATATCAAAATGAGGGAGAGAAACTAGATTACTTCAAATTTTTGACTTCTTTAAATGATAGAATTATAAGCCCTTCCTTCTTTGTTTTAAAATCTTTACCTAAGTAAGATCAAAATGGATTCAGCCATGGAGGTGGGTCTAAGTGTTTTATTATTTTTCATTTTAAACTTAGAAATAAATACAGTTCTAGTGCTGTTGGCATGGTTTGTGTTTCCTATTTCAAGTGAGGCATGTGGAGGATTCTGTTAGCCATAATAGAGTATCACAGGGTCCAGTAGCCTTAAACAAGTACAAATGGACACAATTTATGGAATAGCAGCTTTCCTACATTGGATAACAGCCAGCACAGGTCATGATCCCTGAAAGAAGATGACAAACAAGGTGAGCCCTAGAGAGATTTTCTAGGCCACAGCACAGAGATGTGCGACCCAAAAAGAGCCTGGTGCTCTCCATGAGTTGTGGAGAATTCAAAATTTTGGGGAGCAAAGGTGGTTAGCATTCACAAGATAGGGTGCCATAGAGGAGAGAGCTGGACAGAGGGAAAGCTCCAGAGATATGAAGTGGTCCTTGAGCCTTTGATAAGTACATGCAAGAGAACAAACCACTGTGGATGGGGAAAGAAACACCCAAAGGAGCAGGCAGAACAGTCCACACAGCTCATGTGGAGCCAGAAGCAGCCTGAGGGGAAAGGCCTCTATACACACACAACACCAAGGAGAGGACCTCAGTAGAGGAGTCAAAATAGCTCTAGGTGAAAGGTCATTGTGGACCCACCAGCAAGGTTTAAAATGTATGGTAACAGTAGAACACAGACCAGGAGGGGAGAAATGGAAGTATATTCTTGTAAGGGTTTAATACTTGATACTTTATACTAGTAGCAAAGTGAGTTAGTGTTACTTGACTAGACTGTGATAAAGATATATATTATAAGCCCTAGAGCTATCACTAAAAATCAAATGATATATGTAATAAGCCATTAAAGGAGAGAAAATGCAATATTAGAAAAGTACTCAACTCCCCAAAAATGTAATCAAATAGGAGAAAAGTAATGAAAACAAAAATGTACAAATAGAAAAGAGCCAGGTGGTCTAAATTCTAAAGACTCCAACTAAAAGGCAGAGATGATCGGATTAGATAAAAAAGCAAGTCCATTTTACTATATGTTATCTATAAGAAACCCACTTTAAACATAAAAATGTGAATAGAGTACAAGTCAAAGAATAGAAATATATATACTCTTGAATATTACCCTAAAAAAAATAGTTATATTAATATCAGAAGAGGGAGTTGTAGAGAAACAGAACATAGAGGAATCCCGTTATTTTTTAATTTAAGGTTTATATAATCCAAGTATCTTTTAAAAAATAAGAAATACATGTTTAAAAATATCAGAAGAAAAAAGTTTCAGAGTAAGGAGTATTACCAGGATTAAAGTAGACCATTTCACAGTGAAAAAGAAGTGATATCATCAAGAGGACATAATCCTAAATAGTTACATACCAAATACCAATGTTTCAAGATACATGAAGCAAAAATTGCTAGAACTAAAAGTAAAATTCGCCAGACTCTCATTGCAGTTGGAAATTTCAGCATCTCCATTATCTCCATTTGATGATTCAAGGAACAAGTAGAAGAACCCAACACGGATATAGAACTTTACCTAATTGTGACTTGTAGGATACTCCTCTCAACCACAGCAGAATACACATTCTTTTCAAGCGTACTTGGAGTATTTAGCAAGATAGATCATATCCACCATAAAACAAGTCTCAATGGATTGAAAAGATGGAAAACATACAGAGTATGTTCACTGACCATAATGGAATTAAATTCAATACCAATAACATCAAGAAATCTGGGAAACCTCCAAATACCCAGAAACTAAACATCACACTTTGAAATAACCCATGGGCCAAGGGAGGACTACAGATTCATATCTTGCTGGATTTACTTCTCTCTCTTCCAAATTTTAGTTTTGCCTCAGTAAAATTGTATCAAAGCTGTCAGAAGCCAAGGAGTTAACTTTAGCCAATGCTTAGAGGGCTAGGCAGACTGGTTTTGGCAGTGGAGCTGTTTGTTAATTGCCTGAAGAATGCAGCAAAGACCTGTCTGCCAGAAAGGCACCACCCTGGCAGGGTGGAAGAGACTGGGGCAGAGTCTTAGGTCCTGGAAAGGGGCTTCTTATCTGGGTTAGAGACTTAAGGCTGATAGTGATATGATGTCGGGGAAAGGTCAGAACTGAAATCAGGCAAAAAGGGCATTGGGCACAGAGCTCAAAACCCAAGGGTGGCATTCAGAGGATGACAGAAGGTTGAGGGAAAGGTCTGATGGTGCAGGAGGTTAGCCTGGGGGACAAGAGTCTTTCACTGTACCCCTTAGTCTATCCCAGCAGCCATGTCATGGTTTCTAATTCACAGCAGGAGAGAAATTAAATTGCTCAAAACCATGGAGTGGGCTCTGGTGTGCCATTACATACATTAGTTTTTGAAAATACAACTTTAAATGATGGCTCAATAGTCTCATGTAGAGATGTACTATTATTTCTTTACCCATGATCTTAGTTTTGAACATTAAATGCTGTTCTGTTTCTCTCCATTGTAAACAACACCTTGAAAAATATGTTATACCTAAGTCTCCATCCTCATTTCCAATTTTTTGTTTTTGATCAATTTCTAAGAGTTCCATTACAGGGCCCAAATATAAGAGCATTTTTAAATCTCTTCAGAAAAGTTGTCCCCTTATTGGCAGGGAATGAGAATTCCTGTTTCACTGATCCCTTACCAACAATGGGCATAATTATTTTCTTTGGTGGGTTAATTGGACCTGATTTTTTAACTTAGTGCCTTGCATTTCTTGGGTTACTGTTGAAATTAATGAGGTAGAACACTTTCATGTATAGTTTAATTTCTTCTTAATGAATAGTCCTTACATGCCATTTCCCTAAGGTTCTCCATCACTTTCTTTTCAGCTTGGCCACATCTTAACTGAAAATAGCATCTTCAAGAGTTTCCATTTACAGTGGTCCACAGGAAGGTGGATTAAGATTCAGAACCTGCCTATGTCAGGGGACACCCTTCAGTCTTCCACAGTGACCCATTCAGGGGGAGGTCTAGAGCCAGGCAAAGGGTCTATCTACAGCAGGACCTCTCCGAGGCCCAGCCCCAGTGCAGGGCACACAGCAGAGGTGAGAAGGTGGGCTTCTCACCTGGACTCCTCCACCAGGGAGGCCTGTGAATTCAGGGGACATCTTCCAATCTGGGCCTCAGTGTCCTGGACTGCAAATTAGGGGGTGGGAAGGGGCCTGTGCGACCCAGACTAATCTGAAATTCAGGGACTATAAACAGTCCTGGTCACTGCTTTATGGGTGTGGACCTTTTAAAGCCTAACTCGGAACAGAACAATTTTCTCTGCAAAGCCCAGCAATGGCTCCCTATTTCATGGCAGTAAGAACCCAACCCTACAGCACTTGCCTCAGTGGCTGCCATGGCCCCATGCTGACCCTGGCAGGCTCACCCAGGCTCTCTGCTCTCCCCAGACCCACTTGGCAAACAGCCTCACCTCCCTCCAGGATCTGCTGAAATTCTACCTTCTTCAGGATACCTTTCTGTCCAACTTATTTATACTGTGGCTTGAACTCCCCATCCCTGCACTCAGATCCCTCTTTCTTTCCTCATTTTCCTTTTCTTCACAGTCCTCATTCCCTCATAACGCATGATATTATGTTCTCATTTATTTTGCTTATTCTTTATTGTCTGTCACTAAAACAAAAATGTAGGCTGGACAAGGGGGGGCATCTCTCCTTTGTTCACTGCTGTCTCCCAAGCCTAGCACATAGTAGGAGATCACTGCATATTTCTTGAATGGATGGATGGGTTAACAAATGAATGAACAAATACATGGTTCCTTGAAATCTAAAAGTAGTAAAACAGGTATGAATGAATTTAGAATGACACCATTTTCCCCATTTGCTAGTTTTCCCTCCCTCCCTTCCTGGCTATTCAGTGGGGGAAGGGGCATAAGGACATCAGGAAAACTGGGCTGTTGAGATGAAATCACCAACTTTTAAAGTTCATGGGTTTGTGGTTTGACTTTTTCCTTCTTTTTCATTTCTAAGAGGAAAACAATGAGGTCTGATTTGGGGAAATTCAAGCCAGATTTGATCTGCATCCCCAGGATTTTTCTTCTTTGATCCTCCTCTCCTGAGTGTTTAGTAGAAGAGGAGCTGAGGCTGAGCAGGGGCAATGAGAGGAAGGAAGTGATGTGGACAGAGGTGGACAAAGGGAGGGAGACCACAAGCTTCACTGAATCAAAATCATTGCCACATGCTGGGAGTCTACTAAACTAAAACAGCCAAATGGTAGGCCCTGTGGGAGCCCCTACTCCCTTACAGGATTTCTCCTTTGAAGGTAGGGAGATGGGGAGAAGGAAGGCTGCAGGAGCTGTGCTTTCTTGTTTGAGGCTGGCCTTGGGGAGCAGCTGGATCTTGACAATCACCAGGTATTCCTGGGGACAGAAGGGAGGACAGGAACTAGATGAGGCCTGGGTGGACTTGTTGGGAGGACAGGGCAGAGGCTGAGTCTTTGCTCACATGGGGCCCCCTCCTCACTTCCACTCCCATCCATGTCCCAATGTCTACTCAGAATCAGGTTCATATAGCACCTCCTCCAGAAAATTGACCTTGGTGTCACCCCCATACTCCTACTCTCCATTCCAACAGGTCTCCCCAGTCTCTGAGACTGAGGCTCTCCCCATAAATCTAAAAGAAGGATGGAGCCAGGGAATGTCCTGCCCAGATGGGTCTCTCATTTCCACCACACCCACCCACACAAGAAGTAACACGGCTGCCCAACTTCCTCCACTTTTGAAAGTGGATCAGTCTCCCTTTTAGGGTAGACAATATCCCTCAGAAAGGGTCCCCTAGTTACTTACTAGCCATCCCCATTCCCTCTTCCTGAACTACCATGAGGGCCCAGCAGTGGGCAGGACCTGTGCAGGGTTCTGGGCCCCAGAGGAGGGGGACCTGGGGGAGAGGCTGAGGGACCTCCAAACCCAACCCTCTCTGATGACAGTGGAGAGACAATCAGCCATAATGGACTACTCGGTCACTTGTGGGTTGCCTGACCTAGGATGGGCCCTACTTCACTCTCCCTCATGGTCTTGCCTGAGGAGAAGCTGCACCCCGCTCAGCCCACACCTCACACACTTTAACAGCCAGGTGACTCTGCTGCCTCAGCAGAAGACCCAAACTACAGGCTTATTCTCAGCCTCCACATACTAGTCTGAAAGAAGGCCAATGCACCCCTGCTCCCAGGGCAGCTGTGAGGCTCTCAGGACATGTGGTGTGCCCACTGCTGAGAGCTCAGGGCTTGGGGAGGGGGCTCTCCTCCCAAAGTTCAGGCAGTTCAAGAAACCAGTTTTGGGCACCTTAAATAATGCTGCCCAGGCACATTCATCCTTTATAATCCCTGAAACAGACTCAACTCTTTCTCCAGTTTTCCAAAAGGCAAACAAAACAGCACAGACTATTCAAATCACATGACCAAGGTCTCTTTGTTAATGAAAAGAATTTAAAAAATAACTTGATATATTCACAGCTCATAAAACTGTACCCATATTCTATTTTTTACCTTGAGCTTTGATATAGGCCTTCTCTGCCTTTGCTACAAAATTATTACAGTAGTATTGTCAACTATAGTCTATGAGTGACATTAGTTATATTTTCCCCATGTATCACTATATTCTTAATACTTTGTAGTAGAGTAACATTCTTGTATTTGTATTATTAACCACAATTCTCATCTACAACTGAAATCATTATATTATACAGTCCCTAGGTTATCCTCCAGCAGTCTTTCAGTTAACATTAACCTCCAGAGATGACCCCTTTCAGTCACAACATTTATAAACCTGCAGTGTTAGTTATACTCATTTTAATGTTTTACCATCAACTCTACCTCAGTCCACATATTTACAATCCCCCTTATTAAACATTCTACATACATTTAGCATCAGATGACCACCTGAATGTCCCTCAAATACTTTTCTTGCACCTCCATGCCAAAGAGGGTCACCACTAAGTAGCCAGCTGTCCAAGCAAGAAACCTGGGAACATCGTATTTTCTCCTCTGTACTCTTACTCCCAAATCCAACCAGTCATTTGTTCTGCAGATTTCACCACCAGAATCCCTCCCTGGTCTATCTTCCTCAGTTCATGTCCACTACCACTTCCCAGTATTGGCCTCATCCTCACTCTTGTGGACCTCTGTGCTCAGTTCCTAGCTATTCTCCTTAATTCCAGTCTTGCCTACTGAGATTCATCCACACCAGGCACCTGAATTATCTGTTAATCTGCACAGCTCAACAAGTACCCCTGCCTCATTTACCATCACTCACTTTGAAGTTTCTTAGTGATATAAACTCATTTGTCTTTACCTTTCCCCATTTTTGCTCAAGGTCTTTTTTCTAGTTGCATTGTTAATTGGTGCTTGGTAGTGATCCATTGGTGCCAGGGAGGCTCATCCCCAGGAGTCATGTCCCACCTTGAGGGAAAGTAGTGTATTTGTATCCTGAGTTTGGCTTAAAGAGAGGCCACATTTGAGCAACAAAGAGGCCCTCAGGAGGTAACTTTTAGACAATAACACTACACTGAGTTTCAATTTCACAAGAAAAGGTTCTTTAGTACAATCTTCAGTATCAAAGGTCAGACACAGTAGTCCATCCTCTTTAACCAAGCACCACCCCTGTCTCAGGGGGTCTTACTGTCCCATTAGAGAATGTAGCAGTATTTCCCAGTGTGTCAATTGGATGTTCTTTCAGTTATTGTTTAGATCTCCACAGACTGTGATAATGCCCCTTGAACACCTGAATACATTCAAATGCCTTAATACCATGCTTCAGGTGAACCCCCTCACATGCAGTCCACCATCACTCCCCTACCACAGCTGTGATCCTTTTGTGATCCAAAACCTGTCCAAAGATGAAGCCAAGAAAATAACTAAATAAAAGGAATAAGAAAATGAAATAATAACGAGAGTTTTAGAAATGACACAAAATCCAAAATTTGTTTAAAAAATAAAAAGAAATTTAAATAATAAAAGATATATATTTTTAGACATTCTGTCTTTCAGCCCTGTAAGATTTGTTGTCTTATATGTACAGTCACATTTTCTTCCATGTAGTCCCTCAGTGACTTTTTACTTTTTCACTTTATCTTGAAAGAACATTTAGCTACAGAAAAGTCATATATAGAATATAGGGGATTCTTATACACCCAACGCCCTTCCCATTTTCCCTTCCCCCCATTATAACATTTTAGATGTAGATGGTTTATTTTTTACAATGATGTACAAATATTGAAGCATCGCTTTTAACCATGGCCCATGGTTTACATTAAGATTTACATTTTGGACTGTACACTTTTATGAATTTTGATGAAATTCGTAAACTACAATGTAAACCACTATCCATGTGGTGCATCAGTGCTCCAAACTGTATTCACCAAATGCAATGATGTGCCATGATGATGAAAGAGGTTGTTGATGTGGGAGGAGTGGGGTGAGTGGAGTGGGGGGTATAATGAGACCTCATATTTTTTTAATGTATCATTTAAAAAAAACAAGAAGGAAAATTAATTAATTAATTAAATGGCCTGTATCCATTATTGCAAGATCATGTAGAACAATTCCAATACTGCAATAGTGCCCTATGAAGACTCTATTCTAGGCTTCCCTCCATCTCTCCTCAGGCATTATGGTAACCACTAAGTCTCACTTTTTGAAGAACAAATTTCATCATTACTTGCAATAATATTGAGGGCTTGAAATATTGGTCTCTCTTTTAGTAGCCACTGCCTATGTTCTCAGGGGACTCTTGCCCCTCTATTTGGGAACTTTGCATGACTATCCAGGATGGGAATTCAATATTTTCCAGTTTATTGTCTGGGGAGCTGCCCAATGGTACAACACAGTATGACAAGATGAACACTTACATATTCCATAGAAACCTCCCCCAGGTGCACCCTGTCTTATATGCACCCCCACATCCAACACCCTATACCAGAAATTCTCCCCTGAATATTTGCCAACACATTCCCAACATTGTAGTTTAAACCACAGACCATCAAATCCCCAGAGTTCACCTGCTCCTCCCCCTGTGTTCAACTGATTGGATGGGACTCCTCGCATGGTTGAAGGCAATCTCCTCAGTTATTTGTGGATGTAACCAGCACTAGATGCAATCAAGTGATAGCTTAATTACACAAAATACTCTAACAAGCAGGCCAGTGCTTGCTTGACTGCACAACAGCACAGCATAAGCTAGCTAAGTCCTCACATGGGCTGAACCACCACAGGCACCTATGCACAGAAGGGGAGACTGAGGCCCAGGGTGGGAAGGAGGGCCTTGTCCAAGATCCACAGTGGCTCCTCTCTTGGGAATGCACTTGTGGCTTCAGAGGGTCTAGCCAGCATTCTGTCAGCATCACAGCAGGGTGCTCATGGTTGGACTCTTCCAGAAGTGGGCAAATTAGAGAAAATTCATTTCATAGAACTGTCAAGGGTCCCACAGGGGAAAGCAGGAACCCAGCCTGGATGCTTCTGTGCAACACTGTCCACTTTTCCCTTGGGAGACAAGGTGAGTGCCTGTGAGCCTTAGAGCAGCTTTCAGTGTCCTCATGGCCTGTTCCTGCACAGCACACATGCCATCCTCAAGGCATATGTGATTTCCACATTCCTCCTTCCTCCCATTCATCAACAATCATTCTATTACATCCCCAACCTGAGCCAGAGGAAACTGGAGATTCAAGTCTGAGACTCACGGAGCATGTGCCCTGGCCCTTTTCCTCTATGTTGTGAGTCCCTGTGTAACACTTTCTCTGCTAGTCTAAGGATAAATATATGTTCATCTGTCCTGGACCATCCATGGATTGCTCCTTCTTGACCTTCATGTTGAGCTCTGTGTTCTCAGCACCTGACACCACATCTGGCACAGAGCTGGTCTGAGGAATATTTCTTGACTGAACAATTATTGGATCATTCTACTTACCATTAAGGGTAAGGGAAAGTTGGCTTTCGACTAGTTGACATGCCAGTGGAGAGGAAAGGAGGAGAGGTGAGCCAGGGGCAGCCCTAGTCCCTACTGTCCAGGGACATCCAGGTTGGAGGGAGAACCCCACAATGAAATAGGAAATCTTTACTTCTGTCCTGAACCATGGGACTGTGCATGCTAAGAGGAGCAGCACTGACTCAGAGGTGCAAGTGACTCTCCGTGCCCAGGGCTGGTACAAGTGCTTTACAGAGGAGTTGTAATTTGACCTGGAGCAGTGAGGGTGAGAAGTTCAGGAGGCAGGAAGGGGAGGTCATGCCAGTTGGGAGAAATGGCATGTGCAAATGTGCCAGGCAGGAGACTGCAAGTCCTTTGTGTGGTGTGGTGGGAAGTTACAGGGTGGTCTGCAGGTAGGGGCATGCAGGGCTGGATCACTAAGGGCCTTAGTGAGCACTGGCTCCTCCTGCCAACAGGCTCCCTCCTCATCCTCAGGCTGCAGAGCCTCCTTGCCCTGGTGCTCATGGACAGCCTGGTACAGCCCGTCATCCACAGTCAGGACCTGGGCATGCTCCAAGCTATGGTGGCTCCCAGGCACTATGAGCTCCAAGTCCCCATACATTGATGGGAAGGAATATCTCTCTAGAAATCTTTCTACTCTTCTTTTAAACATAATAGACTTTTCAGCTTTAGAAAAAAATAGAGAGAATACATTCCTACACATGTGGCTTCTCCTTGCAAGAAATAGACCAATATTGATGCAATTTTTGTAACCAAAACCCATAGTTCACATGAGGGTTCACTCTTTGTGTGAACAGTCACAGGTTTTGACAAATGCATCATGCCCTGTATCCAGCAATCCATGATCCTACAGAATAATTGTACTGCCCTAATAATGCACTGTGCTCCCCCAGTCATCCCACCCAACCAGCCCCCCAAAACCACAGGAACCACTGATCTCTTTACTGTCTCTACAGTTCTGCTTTTTCCACAAGGTCACATAGTTGGAATCTCACAGAACTGAGCCTTTGCACACTAACTACTTGCATTTAGCAACAGGCTTTGAAGGTTCCTCCATGATTTTTGTGGCTTGATACCTCATTTCTTTTGTGTGTGTGTATGTGTCTTTATTTATTTTTTTTAATATTACTTTCAAAAAATATGAGGTCCCCATATACCCCCCACCCCTCTCACCCCCCTCCTTCCCCCATAGCAACAATCTTTTTAATGCTGAAATACATGCCATTGTAGGGCTGTGTAGTTTGCTTTTCCATTTACTATGATTGGGCATCTTGGTCACTTCCACTTTTTGGCAGTAATAAATAAAGCCACTGTAAACATTCCTGTGCAGGTTTTGTCATGGACATGATTTTCAACTCTTTGAGGAAATAGCTTGGAGTGTGAATGCTGGGTCCCATGGTAAACCTCTACCCAGCTTCATAAGAAACTTCCAAAGTGTATTCCAAAGTGACAGAACCATTTTGCATCCCTACCAGCAACGAATGATTACTCATGTATCACCACATCATCACAAGCATTTGTTGTTGGAGTTCTGGATTTCACCCCATCGCCTGGAGTATAGATTGGAATGAAACTGCTTTAATCTGCAATCCCTTAGTGATTTATGATGTTAAACATCTTTTCTTACACATTTACCATCTACATACCTTCTTTGTTGAAGGTTCTGTTTAGTTTTTGCTGTTTTCTAATTTCTATGTTTTCCTATTATTGAGTTTTAAGGGTTCTTTGGATATTTTGGTCTTTGGAGCTATTTATACGTCTGTATCAAATATTTCAGTAAAGACAAGGGTCCCACATGGCAACATCTGGCACTGCAGTCATGTCAGATGAAGCAATCCCAGAGCAATGCTGGGAAGGTAAAGCCTTGTCTGACATACTCTCTGGATTTTGGGGTTCAGTGCACAGGTTGGCATGCTCTCTGTGGAACACTATCACACCAACTCTGTGCTAGTCAGCTTTTGTCACATCCTGATGAAAGGCCACAGAGAGGAACCTAGTGGGACATCACACACTGGTGCCTAAATTAATCAGCAGATATTTTTTCATGTTTGATGCTACACTGGGATTGGACAGCAGGGACACTGACGTGGCCGAGGTACACTAACTTTGTGTCCCTGCTCTCCCACACCTGTGCTGGGGAACCCTCCTCCCCATGAGCTCAGGAGAATGAGCACCCAGACAGGCTGGCCATGGGAGCCTCCAGACCATGTGTCCTTGTCCTGGTAACTGGCTGCTCCCATCTGCTGGCCGAGTCCTCCCTCGCCATTTGCCTGAGTCCCAGCTGCTGGAACAGACCCTATGCCAGGCACCCTCCTAGTGGAGCTCAGCACAAGCTCTCCATCCATGGCATCACCTCTAGCTCCCTTCAGGCTCCTGAATGTCCAGCCCCAGCTCACATTGCATGGGTAGGCACCCTCATCTCCTGGAAGCCCACCCAGTAGCCTGTTGTCAGAGAGTGGGCACACCACCAACCTGGGCTGTCTTCATCACTGTCCTGGAACGCAGCAGATGCCCAGCTCTGTGGGTCAATATCACATCCCTGGGGACCCCTCATGTCCCCAGACAACTCTGTCCCGGTCCTCCTGCCACACCAAAGTCTTTCTGGGTAGCTCTGACCACAGCCTCTTTGATTGGGCAGAGGCTCACTGTGTTACCCTGGTCTCTCTGTACTGACATATTCTGGGACCCCGTGTCTCTGCAAGGCCCAGGATGAGGAGGCTTTTGCTGCAGATACTAATCAACTACCCAGACTCATCGAGCCCAGCACATCCACAGAGGGTCACAGGTCCAAATCTCCCTGGGTTTTGCTGATGAGCCTGGAGACCTGACTCTGACCCCTGAGAAGGGCTCCTTGACCAGGCCAGGCTCTGGCCTGAGAGAAGGACCATGCTCAAGAGTAGCTTTCCCTGCCATGTGAGGAGCAGTAGCATGGGAGGTTCAGGTGGCAAGCAGCGCATGTCCCTCAGGATACAGCTTACCTGGTGGAGTGTCAGGATGGTTTCACAGCCCTGGGGAAAACAAAATAAACTCAAGAAATGCCCTGTACTCTCCATGGTGTGAAGGCAGCCTTGGGGACTGAAATGTTAAGAAGCACTTGGTCTGGCTACCAGATAGAGCTTTCTGTCACTGAGGAAGGTTGTCATTGTAATGCCTGATCTCTTAAATGTTAGGACAGATTTTCCCCTGAAAGTAAGTGTGGGCTTCCTTCAACAAGGTCCTCCTTACTGCTCCTTTTAAAGTCTCAGGGCTGGTAGGAGAGGAGTAATCTGTGATCCTGGCCACCAACTTCGGAGGACAAAAAGGCATGAACCAAGCCATATCTCCCCATGGCCAATGGTCAGACTGGGCTGGGTGTGAGCACGAAGCAGCAGCACAGGTTCTCGTGGATGAGGCGGGCTTGGTGGGATAGTGGCCTCCAGAGGGAAGCCAGGATGGGTGGGAGCACATTCCAGGTGGGGAGCTACAGGAGCACAGTCATGTGAACAAGGGGGCCCAGGAGAGGACTGAGGGGTGAGAGCCATCTGGTGTCAGGGTGCAGGGCCTGGGGTTGGTTAGCAGGACCCAGCTGCCAGGCCCTGAGGCCTAGGATTTGCCTTTTATGTAGAGAGCCCAACACTTACCAAATGCTTTTTTTTTTTTTTTGGCAGGTTCCTGGGATTGAAACCAGGACCTCTTCATGGGAATCAGGTGGTCACCCACTGAGCTACACTCACTCAATGTCTGACTTTTAAAAATCCCTCGAGCAGCCCATGAAAGGGCCCCGGATGCCAAGAGGAGGGCAAAGGTAAGACTGTGCCCACTTCAGCCATCGCAGAGCATTGAAATTCCAGCATCTTTATTGAGCACTGATGGTAAACTAGTCCTTTCTTAACCATTGTAATCCTGCCTTTATAAAGTTAGAAAACTGGTGCTCAGAGTGTTCAAACCCTCAACATACCATTTTTTAGTAGTGAGACCTTGGTCTAGTTCCTTTATCTCTCTGTACTTCAGCTTCTTTATTTATATTAAAATAGGGCAATACACTCTGGCTTTCAAATTGTTTTGAGGATGAAGGAAGTTCAAGCACTCTAAAGTTAGTGCCTGATGTATCCTAAACTCTCAATAAGTATCAGTGATTGGTATCTGTATTGTGATATTTTGTGATGACTTGTGCAGTGTCTGCCTGCCCATCTCTAAGCTGTCAGCTCCATGGAGAAAGAACCTTCTCCAATTTTTCTCCCCATCTCTGGGCTGTAACATGGTGGGCCCCTGGAAGGAAAAAAGAAATGAGGCAATGATGGATGAGTTGCTTAGCCATAACTTCACTTACTGATAACAATCATGGTGGAGGGGCCAATAGACCTGAAGTCAGAAGCACTTGGTTCTAGTCCCTTCCCTACCACTATCTTGGATCGATTTAATCTAAACAAGATCTAAGGCTACCACTGCCACCAAGCCTCCGCATTTGCCTTCAGCCAAGACTGACCAAGCTCCAGCTCCATGTACGCGCCACTGCCTGGATGCAGGATGGCTTCTGAAGACCTGGCCCTGCCACCATCAGTGGCCTCACTTGGTGTTCTTGCAGCAATCATCCTAAACACCTCTCCCCAATGGCTTCTGAGCTCCCCAAGGGCAGGATCCAGTCCCACTCAGCACTGAATCCCAGTGCCCAGCGTTTGCCTTGTGCACACAAGGGCTAGGAGGGGTTCAAATGTATAAAGCATGTCTACCCCCTTGGAAGTCCACAAGAAGGAGTGAGAAGAGGAAAACAGCTGGCTGTGATTTAAGGGCATGAGTATTATAATAAATGGACCTGAAATGTTCTATGGAAACTTGGAGGAGGGAACTATTCATCTGCCTGGGGAATGCCAGGGAAGACTTCTTAGAAAAGGTGACAAATGAGCTTTGTTCTATATGATGTGCCAGAGGGCACACCTTATACCTGATGGATGGAAGACAAGGTGATCCTTCAGCACTGACATTCAGAGACTCTGGAAGTTTGAGATCTTATTAGGCAAGACACATACCAAGGAGGAAGCTCATCTCAGTGCCATTAACTTCTCTTTCATCCAGGGATCCAGCCAAGGGCAGACGTAGTGGATGAGGACAAGTGTGATGACATTTCAAGGAACTGATCAAATCTCAGGAGGTGGAGAGCCAGGAGTACCTGTTCTTCTGTGTCCCAAGCTGATTCCTCCTGTGTCCAGGATCAGACATGGCACTAGGGGTGTTGCAGAGACCCTGGGAACCTCCAGGATGCAGGCATCCCTTGAATCACAACTGCTGAACCTCAGAAGCCACCATTGTCTTATTGTCAGCAATGGTTTTTGGGAGATGCACAGGTAAGATCACTTGGAAATCACATGCACCTATGAACATGGGTTCAAACAGTCTGTGGGCACCCACTCTTGGCCAAGTTCTGTGTTGCTCAGTAATTTGGTTCAAGAAGCAGGGGCCCAGGCAAACTAGTTCTTGGAGCCCTGGGGTAAGAATAGAGCAGATGACAGTGGGACAAGGAGACTGGTGCCTGGCTGCTCTCTTTTTCTCTGACTCCCATGGACACCAGCTTAGCTCCTCTCAGGCCCCACTTTCTGCTCCCTGCCTCACTGTGCCTTTTCTCTCTGTTGACTGACTTTCTCAGCTTACTTCTGGGTCAGCTCCCTCATCCCTTCAGCTTTCAGGCCTTGTTTATTAGACAAGCCCTTCCTTTAGGTGCTTAAAAATGTTACATTTCAATGTAGTTACATTTCAATGTAAGTTATCTTCCCTCCCCTTCTTGGGGACACAGGGCCCTTCTCCTGGGCCCCTTCGGCAAACAACTACCCATCATGCCCAGAAGCCCTTGGTGGCTCCCAGACATGAGCAGGAAAAGCTTGGATGGGCTTTGGCCAGCAGAGGGAGCTCTAGGGCCATGCCATCAGGGTTTTTCCCTGCAGGCCAAGGGGTTGCCCTGGTGGGTCTCCTGGTTCCAATTAGCTCCCTGATGCCTCCACCTGATATTTCTTGCCAAATGTGACTTCCTGATGTGGCCACTAGGTTCTTTCATTCTTCCTGGCCTCACAGTGACCTGAAATGGCTTTGCTTTTTTAAATATGGGGTAGAAGAAGGCATGGTAAAAATGGAAATCATCTACATTAAATTTCGGTTCATTTAGCCACACTTGCCTGGGAGCCACACTCCTTTATTTCTACAGTGGTAGAAGGAAAATGGAGCTTGGGGCTTAGAGGCCCACGTTCCCAAGGCAGCTCCTCTTCTCTCTGCTGAGACTCTGATGTGTCTCTCTCATTCCCTGGGCCTCACATTTCTTCACATGTAAGATTGGAAAGAAAGTGTAGACTTTGGTATTTGCTAGGAATAAGTGGGCTCTCTGGAAACAGCTTTTAAAAAAAGCAATGTGTCAAAGTGAAGGTCTATCCAAATATTTTTCACAGGGTTCATGGGTCAAATGAAAGAAAAGGTTTACAGTAGCTTGAAAATTAAGATAGCAACAGTGCAATGTTTTCTTGAGAGGACAGAGGTTTCTTTAAAATGAACTCTTGGCAAGGCTGGCTCCTTTCTCTGTCCATTCCCCATGGTCCTATGTGAGAGTGTGTGTAAACTTTCTTGTATTGGGGTGGTAATCAGCATATTTCATCCTAGCCTATCAGAATAGCCTATCAGAATAGACAAAGACCTGTCAGAATAGACAAAGACCCTAGACACAATGCGTGTTGTCAAAACAAAACTTGCCCCAGATTTGTGCAACAGGCAAGGATGAATTCATCATTACCACCCTGATTGGGGAGAGACAGAACAAATCCCGCTGAAGCACAGGCCAGCCTGCTCTGTGAGGCTGGGGGTGGGTGAGCAGAAATCCCAGGAAGACTGGATGGGGGTCACACCTGGGGTGAGGGATTGACTGAGGCTGCTGCCATGAGTCCCCCAGTGTGGAGGGATTTCCTCAGCGGTGATGTGGCCTCCTGGGGTTCTGGAGGCTGGAGGAGAGGAAGAGGCAGGGAAGGAACTGCCTGGTCAGGGGCCTCTCAGCCCCAGGGCAGCCTAAAGGCCTGAGTGAGGGGGAGCAGGGAGGGGAAGATCAGGGGCCAGTGTGAGATTTAGAAATGTTAGGGCCTGAGAGTACCTTCTTTCCTTTGTTTTCTGAATTGTGCATGGATTTTCTCTGTAGTCCCACAGCTACAAGATAAGTTTTGAGGTAGTCAGGACAAGGCTGAGAGTGGGCAGAGGCACACAAGGAGCTAGGCAGGCAGCTTGGTCAAGACAAAGAAAACCAGTCCTGGTCGGGGCCCTGAGGCCCCTGCCATGAAGCAAGAACCCTTTAGGTGACAGATCATAGGGAGGTCCTGGGTCCCAAAAAAGGGGCAGGGAGTCTAGGCTGGTGCTTGGGGGACTCAAGGCCATGGTAGTTTACCAACCAGTACAGTAGTGCCTGACAACTGTCACCACCTGCTGTTTCACAAATTCCCACAAAGACATTTTCTTCCCTGTGGCAGACTCACAGACTCAAACAGCTTGCACAGAAGCTCAGGGTAAGGAGAAGTTACTCTTTGAGCTCCACACAACATAAATGAGGGGAGGAATGGCTTCCTAGGAGGCCAGCCAGGGTGGCGAGGGGGTGGGGACAGATGCAGTCCAGGGCGAAGATCAGAGCCAGGGTCAGAGCCACTCACCTGGCCACTCCCCAATCCTCTAGTCTCTGAAAGCCCCTAAGGCTTTCTTAAGACCAGCAGTGAATGTGCAGGTGTTTGTCTATTTCACAAGCTGTCCAGGCCCACTCAGGGCAAACTATATTATGGACTTCCAGTATGGACTTTACCTCGGTTTTACTGAGATATAATTAACACACCAGGGAAATGGACGTGGCTCAACTGATAGAGTGCCTGCCTACTACATGGGAGGTCCACAGTTCCAACCCAGGGCCTCCTGGCCATGTGGTGAGCGGGACCACATGCAGCGCTGCTGCACAAGGAATGCCATGCCATACAGGGGTGTCCCCCACATAGGGAACCCCACGATCAAGGAGTGGACCCCATATTGAGCTGCCCCACGTGAAGAAAGTGCAGCCCACCCACAAGTGGGGCCACACACAAGGAGAGCAGACATAGCAAGATGACACAACAAAAAGACAGATTCCCATGCCATTGACAACAACAGAAGTGGACAAAGAACACGCAGCAAATAGACACAGAGAACAATCAACTGGGGTGGGGGGGAGAAGGGGAGAGAAATAAATAAATCCTAAAAAAATAAAATTATCTGTGATTAATTAAAAAAAAAAGAGACAGATTCCCAGTGCCGCGGAGAATGCAAGCAGCCTCAGAACACACACGAATGGACACAGAGAGGAGGGGAGGATGAAAGGGGAGAGTAATAAAATAAATCTTTAAAAGAAAATTAACATAACTTTAGCCTTTTAAAGGGCCATTGTCAAAGTATTTAGTGTATTCAGAAGGTTGTAAAACCATAACGACTACCTAATTGCAGAAAAGTTTCAATAAATCCAAATGAAACCCTGGACCCAATAGTACTAACTCCCTCCCTACTACCCTCAACCCAGCCCCTAGCAACCACCAATCTATCTTCTCTGTGTGGATTTGCCCAGTGTGGAACCTTCATACCAAAGGAATCCTGTAAGTGGCCACTAGTGTCCAGCTTCTTTCACTTACCATTATGTTCTTCAGGCCCCTTCCGTTCCAGCATGTATCTCTACTTCATTATGTCTTATGGCTGAGAATATCCCATTTGATGCATAAACTACATTCTCTGTAAGCCTTCATCGTTTATGGCCATTGGAGTTGTTGGTATTTTCTGGCTATGATGATACCAAATGTTCCAGATTTGACCATAAGACCTTTACCTGAAGACATCTGGGGCATGTAAATGACAGTTGCTGTGTGGGCACTGGGAGGGATACATGAGATGTGGCTCTGGGAAGCTCACAGCTGCCACTCTGTGCTGTAGCTAGCACCTGTCTCAGGAGCTAGAGCCCCCATCCCAGTTGGCCAGTAAGAGATTCAAAGCCAAACACCTACCAGGAAGCATCAAGCTTTAGAGAAAAAAGTGATTTCCCTGTCCTGGACATTAAGTGTGGGTTGTCTTTGGACTCAGGGAACCATCAGACTAAGCATGGGCTTGGGAAGACTGATGATTTAGCCATAGGATCTCAGCTCTATACCAAAACAATCCTGTGACTGGGGCAAGTTGCCCCATCTCTGGGCCTGTTTCCTATTCTGTGAAATGGGATGATGCTGCATGATCTCTGAGGTAGTGAGAGCATTTAGCAGGGTGCAGTGGGAGCTGTGTAGGGATTTGTTTGCATCCTGGGGGAAGCCCCCAAAGTAAGCTGACCCTCATTTCCAGCCGCCATGTCCCTGAATCCAGTGGTGTCAGCACCATCCACTCCAGTGTCCAGCACAGGTGGAGCCAAGGCTTCAGCAGCAGGGATGCAGCTGACTCGTGTCCTATACATACAGCTGATGCCTCCAGTTCTAAGGTAAAATCCACCTGGACCATGTCTCAGATTCCAAAGATGGCCAGGAATTTAAAGAGAATGCCCACCTCCTCTCCGTGTTGGCCCTCCACTCACCCTCCCTTCCCTGTGCCTGTTTGCCACCCCCATCCACAAAGGTCTTGATGATTGTTGACTGCTAAAGAACTTCTAGAACTGATAGGAGCTTCTAGAGCAGCCCAGGGCTGCCCTGAGCTCCCAGACCTTCTGCTTATCTTTGTATTCCCCATCACAGAACTCGTCCGTAGTCACATCAGCATCTGGAGGAATGCCTTCTTCATCTCCCTCCATCCAATCCAGGGCCATGCAGACCAACCACATGCATGGTTACTCACACGTGCTCTATAAATGGCAAGGGGGGCCCTGCGGCATTGTCCGTGTCAGCCTGTATGAGGACAACGTCAAGTACAAGAGTATCCTGGTGAGCTGGGCATGTGGAAATCCCCTGGGGCCCCTCAGTGGTTCAGGCAGTTGACACATAAGGAAGAACATGTTCCCTCCCTGCCTTCATGGAGCAGACTTCCTGGTGGATGGTGAAAGACAGGCAACCACCTGCAGAGGCAGGAAGAGTGTGAGTTCAGTGGCAGTCAGGGCTAAGGATAGTGGACATAGGGGCTGAGGCTGGCACGTGGAGTGAGCACAGCCTGGGAAGAGCTTGCTGAGGTGGCCCAGAGAGGATCAGGGAGGGGACAGCCCACCAGGCCCAAGGAAGACATGTGCTGGACAGCCCCTGGATCAGCCAGGAGCCCAGGGCCTGAAGGAACAGGAACCAAGGGGAAGAGGTGGGTCCAAAGAGGTGTGGGTCACATCAGGCCCTGTGACTGCTAGACAGAGCTTGACTTTCTCTTGGGGGGAGACAGAGCCACTGAAGGGTCAGAGGAGAACAGGGATAGCAGGTGACTTTTGGCATCAAAGTGGAGGTTGAGCTGATGCATGCAGATACCAGCCAGTTAGGGCTGCTGCTGTGACCAGCATGGACAACAGCATCTGCCCCAGGACAGTGGCCATGAAGGTGTGAGCAGGGGTAGATGCCGGATGGGATGTGCATATGGAGCCATGCCTGGCCCCCTGCACAGAGACTGGGCCTAGGAGCCTTGTTCCATAACCACCCTGGGTGCTCCTCTCTTGTGGCCAGGAGCAGGGGTAGTTTCACTAAGCTCTCACTTGTCTGACCCATGTCCTGATCCTGCCTCCAGATTGGCCCTCATTTCAAGGTAACTGCATTCTAGACCTTGCTGACCACAATTGCATCCTGGAGCCCAGGGCAGTCCTGCTGACCTGTAGTGTATCATCCAGCCCCTCCTCCTCTCTGACATTTGGGCTCACACTGGATGTGTGCTATTTCCTGGGTGTTCACTGCTACCTGGAGGGGTCCTGGAAGGTCAGGGGCAGGGCAGGGGAACACCATCTCCCATGATTTGGAGGCAGGAAGTGAGAGCGTGAGGGCCAGATTTCACTCCTCAGTTCCCACAGTCTGTTGCATGGTCACTCTTTGGCCCCTGAGTTCTTGGCCTCATTCCATGATCTCTTGTGGGTCCAAGGGAAGAGCATGTGGCCCCTATAGACCCCACCCTGAATAGAGTTGGCCCATAGGATTTCTGGCAACTGCACTGTGAGGGATCAGGCTCCAGGACTCAGGCCCTGAGAGTCTGTCCCTGATCCACCACAGGTGACCAGCCAAGATAGGGCTCTAGCCGGGATCAGCAAGGCCCTGGAAGAACACAGCCTGCATCAAGACAAGCCAGAAGACTACAAGCTGGTGCAAATCATATCAGACAATCGAAGTAAGTCAGGAGGAGTGTTGGAGAGGGTGGTGTTGGAGGGAGTAGGCATGAGCCCTGTTCACAGCCTAAAGATCCGAGGCCCACTGGTTCCAGTATACCTGACAGCAGGGTGAGAAGGCACCCTGTCCAAAAACAAGGTGCCGATGGCAGCCCACAGGGCCCACAGCACCTTCTCCCTACCTGCTCTATCTCCCTTGTGTACCCTTCCCTGGATGTGACCCAGGCATTGGGAACCTAGATCAAAGCTAACACCATTGAGGTTCGCAAAGAAAGGGCTTTTCACAAGATGATGAAGAAGAGGGGCTCAACTTAAGGGTGTTCTGTGATACTGCACCTCCAAAAGCACCATGACTGATGGACACAAGTGCCAAATATGCACAGACCATCTTGTTATGATAGTGAAAACTAGACAAAGTCTCCTCAATCCCCTTTGGAGGTTTGAGGGAGCCCCCTCAGTATTCTAGGAAGTGGGGAAGTGAAAGAATCCAGAATAGCACTGACCCAGAGCCAGACTTCCTGACTCTGAGCCCTTATATCAGTTAATCACACTCCTGGGCCTGCTCCTTATTCCCATAGGGGAGAGAAAATTCAGCACTGAATGCACACATAGCATGCCTGTGCACAGTAAGGGTAACTTATTCCCAGTGAGCTGATCCTCCTCTCCCAGCCATTAACCCAGGCAAAGTAAAATAACTCCCACCTTTCCTAGAAGGAGGTTCGAAATCCTCTTCCATCTTTCAAATGAGAAATTGCAGCTGGGAGGTGTGAAATAGGGCAGAAGGACCTGTCCTACAGAACAGGAAGACTGAGGACTGGAGCAATTAAGAAAGGAGATGAGTCACCATGTCACTGAAGCCAGAGCAGGAACTCCAGTCTGGTGTTTCTTTCTAGCTTGTTCTAGGCCACAAAGACAGTTGGAAAATAGGGTCAAAGTGTAAATACTTTAGGATCCCGCTCGGAAGGCCTGGCTCAGGTGGTCTTTGCTGGGCCTTAGTGGTCTTGTCCTGGGTAGTGCTGGATTTGGTGTATGTGCACTGGGTTCTAGAAAGTCAATTTCAGCCCCTGGATCCTGAGCAGTGAAGCTGGCAGGGCATGGTGGTGAGAGTACATGATCTCATGGCAGCTCCATTCTGAGGATGGCAGTTAGGAGTCAGAGTCACTCTTTAAATAAGTGTCCTTCATTGTTAGCTGCACCTCTGCAGAGTCTTTCCTTCAGGCAGATGTCACTCCCAGGACTCCTTTATGGTCCTGGAGTTGGAATAGGGAATTGAGGTCCCTGGCTGGGGCCTTCTCTCATGTGGGCACAAGTGTTGGGGTGTCCTGGGGTCCTCCAGGGCAGTTGACCACCCTTCTATCCCACCCCCCAGTGCTGCAGATCCCACACAGTGCAAAAGTTTACTACACTATGGATCCCTCAGCCCATCACCATCTTCTTCTCCTGAAGCAAAACACACCTGTGGTTGCCAAGGTGAAGGACAGAGCTATCTCAGCCCTTCTGGGGAGTATGCAGAAGGGACCCAAGTTCCAAAAGGGGAAATTCTAAATGGCCCTGATGCCTGCCAGCTCAGGGTCCCCCTTCCCAGGTCTGCCTGGCCAAGTAGTTTTGCTCACCCCAACCTCAGTGGGCCAGGCCAGGCAGGCACTTCCCTGATATGTCCCTGATCTATGTCTGAAATAATCCACTTTCTCGATAAATAAAAAAGAGCTTCTAGCTCTCTTTATTGAACAGACCTATAAGTAAAGAAAATCTGGTAGCAAAATCCTCCTCTCATGTGTAGATTTTGGTCTCTAAATGCTATTTTACATGGAAAGAGAAGAGGGCACCTGGGAGGTTGTGTGAGTCCAGGTCTTGGACAGGAAATGCATGAGAGGTCCCTGACAATTCTTGCATCCTGGAGAGCAAGGAATGGGCCCAACCCACAGCACAGGTTTTCAGAACATGAAAGGAGCCAACTGCAGGGTCTTATGGTGACCCAGGAGCCACCAGGACCATCCCGCTCCTACTATGGCCTGATTCTGTCCTGGCCTCACTGGTCCTTCTCACCGAGCTGCTCCATGGCCACAAACCAGGCTCCAAATGATTCATGTGGCACAAGGGCCTCATAGCAGCAGCCCGCCTGGAGCTGCTGCAGCTCCTCCACCATCTGGTATTCCTGGAGCCAAGGAAAGGAAGATGTATCATCAAAACCTGGGTGGGCTTGCTAGGTGGGATGGGGTCTGGTTTTAGTCCTGTGGATCCCCCACCTCTTCACTCCCTTCCAGGCTCTGCCTGCCCTCAGGGCTGACTTCACACAGCTCATCCTCCTAGAAGTTGTTCTTCATCCCATGCACAACCCCACCCACTATCCCCCTCAATTTCAGAGGAAGCTATGAGCAGCCCTGGGGGGTCCTGCCCAGGAGGGTCTCTGTTTATCACCCTGACCCCACCCCAGCCCCACCCCTGTAGTGATGGCCACAGCTACTCACCTTCCTTTTTTTTTCGAAATTAATCTTCCTTCCCTGGAAGGCAGAGAATTTGCATTCATCATAAAGGGGCTCCTAGCCATTGTCAAGCCCATTGCCTCTCTGCCCCTGTCATGCTTTACTACTGCAGGTTCAACATGCACTGGGCAGCCCAGACCACAGATGGACTCAGGCAAGCCCCTCGGTTCCTTTAGTGGGGACTGGGAGTGGTGACAGAGAGACCGTCCAGTCCAAGTTTTGATGAACCAATGGAGAGAAGGCCCCTTGGATCAGCCTCCATCTACTCTTCTGTAAGAAGTTCATGGCACCCCAGCTCCCAGGGCATCTGTGAGGCTCCCCGGAGACATGATGTGCTCACTGCTGAGAGCTCAGGGCTCACAGAAGGACCTGTCCACCCAAGCCTCAGGGCCCCTTTCCCACCCTACCCTGGCCCCCGAACAACTCACATCCAGATACTCTGGCATGGCATACTCCAAAAGCAAAAATTCTGTGAGGAAAGTTCTCAGGCATGGGACCACACCTTGGATGTCACCCTGTGGCATTGGATAGGGTGGGGATGAGCACAGGCTCTCAGGTGCCCCCAAGACACCACTTGGGAAACTCCTCAGTCTCAGACTCCAGGGATCACCCAGCCTTCCTCTAGGACACTTTGCTGTAACCCTTAAGTTCCCCTTAAAGCCTCCAAAGACCCCAAATTTCTCTGCAGCCACCTCCCAGGACTGACTTTTCTTCAGTAACCGTGTGTACCCCTCCCCTACTCCAGCCACCCTGAGTCAGCTCCTCAAGGTTCTTGCTCTGACTGGCTGCAAGGAGACCCCCAGGATTCCCACAGCTCATCGTCCTAAGGCCAGGAGAAGGGACATTGAAGGGAGGCTTTCCAGGCTCAGTGGACTGGAGGGACAGGCTTGAGAAGGGCCCCCATCCTGATTTGGAGGCCACCTCACCCCAACTCCTTTGGCCTCAGGCACACTCACCCTCTCTTGCTGCTGGTGCTGCCTCTGGACTATTTGGGGATTTGCCTCCAGGGTGGAGAATTTAGAGATGGACCTCTGCCAGGGTGGAGAATGAGGTCAGTGAGGCCCTCCCCCTCACCCATTGTCCCGTGGGTCTTGAGCACCTGGGAATAGTGGCCTGCGGGAAATCTGCTGCCACCACAAGCACAATGTCCCCAGCATGACCTTGTGCATGCGGACTGCTCTCTTGAGCCCGTTTTTTCATCCATGGTGTGAGGACACAGCACTGAGTCCTACAATGATCCCCTCCCTCTGCCCATGAGCCAAACATCCTTCTTCATCTTCTTCCAGAATAGGCCAGGCTGGATGTTTTCACAGAAACTTTCAGTGAAAAACTAACCACCCCACCTCCTGAGCCCTGACCCCAGCCTCCTCTTTACCTTGATGATCAGCTCACTGCCATGGGAGACGTTGTGCTCCTTCCAGTAAATCTCTGACAGAGTCAGAAAGAGGCAGAAGCTGTCCCTGGGGGAGGGCAAGAAGGAAGGAAAAAGTTGGAGTGGGGGGGAGGGAGTAAGGGCTGAACCACCTTCTTTTAGCTGCTCGGGACTCGGACTGCCTGGGTGGGTGGTGTTGAAACTGGGTAAATCTGAGCACTGCAGGACAGTGTGGACTAGTGAGCTGAGCTCTCATGTGTGCACAGCAGGGACTCCCATCCCTTTCCATCAGCAGCTCTTTTTGCACATGCTTTTTTCATTTGGACAGAGTGTGTTGCTGAGAAGCAAACCCTTAACATGCTCCCATTTGGCTCCACTCCTTAAGAGACGGAGGAGGGAAGCGGTGTTGAGGCAAAACAGCTCACCTCAGGTGATATGGAGACCTAGAGCTACAATCTGCCTGGCCCTACCCAGGAGCTGCTGCCTCCCAGACTCCCTAAGTGGCGATTTCCCCAGGTCCCTGGCCCAATCTTATGTCCCCTAGAGAGAGGCCTGCCCACCTGGAAACTTCCTCCCATGTCTTCAATAGACAGAGGAGTGGATAGCTCTGGAGACCAGAGATGACGGCATAGAAGGACGATTGGTTATGGAGGATTCGGCACTCCTGGGAGGGAGAAAGATACACCATGAGAGTGGGTGTGAGTGTCCCCCTGCTCCAGCTTCAGCTCCCACAGTTGATATCCACTCCCAGGATGAGATAGACACTGATGGAGGCCCTGAGGCACGTCATGGACACAGAGTGACACCCACAGCTGTCCTGAAGAGGTAGCCTTGTTGGGAAGGGAGGATAGTGCAGGACTGTGCTACAGGCCAGGAGGGCCTGTGGTCCTGAGAGCCAATAAGTATAAAGTGGGGTTTCAGGACACCAGAGAGAGCCCCCTGAACATACCCTGGCCACCTCGATCCAGTGCTCCACCACCCTGGCCCTGGCTGGGTCCTTCATGCTCTGGTTCCCGACACAGGTGGACATGACGTAGTTTATCACCCGGTTGAAATGGGTGATGGTGGCATGGACGGTGGGCGCCATTTCTTCTTTGCATTTTTTGTTACGCTGGGACCAGATGGAGCCCAGGCAGTGATAGGGCACCACCTTCTTGAAGAGATCCTGGGGAGGAGGGGATGTCAGGAACCATGCCAAGCTCAGATGCCCTAGGCCCTCCTGACCTAGGCTAGGGTCCAGGGGTCTCAGGTGGGGCTTGGCAGGCTGAGGACAGGGTGTGTTCATTGTTCCCTGAGGGGACCTAGCACTCTAGAGTCCTCAGCCCCAAGGCCTGCAGGGGAGAGAGCTCCATTTTCAAGTCCATCTCACAGCCCCCAGCCCCCAAGGTGCCTCAGACTTCCACAGGCCCAGGTAGCACCATCAACCCTCATTATAATGCATCCTCGGATGCCATGTGGTCAGGTGCATGGTCCCTGTGGGGACCCAAGCCTCTGGGTCCCTGCCTAAGGATCCAGTACACACAAGGGCCTATCTAGTGTCAATGTGATGGAGAGCACCAGCACTGTGCGGGACACCATGGGGTTGGCTGCACCACAGTGAGCTCCTTCAGGCCTCCATGATGAAGCCCCCTCAGGCTTTCTATTTCTTTGCTCTCATGTCATGTTCCCAGTCAGTGCATGAGGCAGAGATGGTTACTGCCCAATATCTACTCTCCAGAGGAGTGAAGCATGGGCTTAGGGAGTAGTAAACTTGCCCAGGTTGAAATTCTGGGAGTGGAGCCAGTGTTTGAACCCAGATCCTAAGATTCTGATTCAGGGGGTGGTAAGGTGGGCAGCAGTTCCCAGAAGGAAGAGCCTCCCAGCCCCACCCTATCATGTCCAGCTGCTCACCACATCCATTCGGGTCAGCTGCTGTGCCACCAGCTCCGGAGGGAAAGCCAGGAGGTTAGCATTCTCCTCACTCAGCCTGATTTCCAAAGGCAAAGTACAAGTGCAGGAAGGTTCCGGGGGTGTGGCCTGCCCCAGTGCTGGGTCGAGCCTTGGCACTGGCTCTGGTGGTGGTGCCAGACTTGCCTCCCCCTCAAGAGCCGTTGCTGCTGAAGCCAAGTTAAGAGGCTGTGGTTCCATAAAGGGCACTGACTTGAAATGTGTAGGTGACACTGGAGGTGGTGGTGGGAGTGCCTCCAGTTCAGGAACTGGTGATAGAGATGGTGATGTGACTTCTTCCAGCATGGCTGCAGGTGCAACATCTGAGGATGGAGCTGTCTCTACTATCAGAGTCGGCATTGATGGTACCTCCACAGGTGTCACAGGCCCTAGCACTGTGGGTAGAAGTGGTGGTGGTGCTAGAGCCACCTTCAGCTCCGGAGCTGGTGCTACATCACCTAATGCTTCAGGCTCTATTTGTTGTCCAAGCACTGGGACAAACTCAGGAGCTGGCAGCAGAGGTGGAGATGGAGCTTCTTCAGGCTCTGGAAGTGCCCCTGTGACTGCCACAGGTGGTGGAACTGGCAGTGGATGTTGTCCTGGAGGCATTTGCTGCTCTGGGGCTGACAAATGAGCTGCAGAAGAGGTAAGTTCCAAACCATGAATTTCTTTAAGTGTCTTTAAGCTCCCACTTGAAGCTCCCACTACCTTCTGGGGAAGATCCAGCCCCCAAAACTGTTCCCAGACTTCAGTCTCCAGGTGACTTCTCTGGGGCTCCTCTTTGTTCCTGACCTGGTGGCAACCCCTGGTAGTCCCTGCCAATGGGTCCAGTCCCGGTCCTCACCCCACAAGCTCACATGCTCCCATCCTGAGGCACCCTCACCCTTTGGCTCTGCCTCAATGGGCTCCAGATGGCTCCTCCATGACAGTAGAGCTATGGCTCGGCACTCCAGGGTAGAGCCAGGAAGATACACCTGGGCGTAGCCCACCAGCAGCTTGAGGCAGGGCAAGCCTGGAGGTTGTGTGAAATCCTCAGCATACTGGTCCATCCAGGTGCCCAGCAGCGAGGAGACGGTGCTGAGGACAGGAGGGGGCAGCAGAGTCAGACATGGGCCTTTCCTTCCACACTGCCCCAGGGACCCTCCCATTGGAAAATCAGGTCCATAAGGACAGGAGAGGTTTTGACTGCTCTCTCCATAGCCAGGCATGGACACACAGTGGGAGCTTCTTCAGTATGTCAGTGATAAGGGAAGAAGATCTGTCCTCCTCCCCCGGGCCCTCGTGGCCCTCCCCCCAAGCAACTTCTGCCCTGCACAGCTGCCTCATCCTCTGCCATGCATCGTGTGTGTCTCTTCTTCCCACTGACACTGCCCTCCCATACGTCAGCAGTGCAGCCACCCTGCCATCCATGCAGGCAGACAGGAGTGAGGTCAGGGCAGCTTTGGAGCTGGCTGCTCACCACCTCCTGTTGTGGGTCTTCACAAGGTGGTGTTTGGGCTCCTGGGGTGTGATTGGGCTGTGCTGGGCAAGTGTCCTCTGCAGCCAGTGCCCCAGGACCCCACCCACAGCTTCCCTTGACGCCTTTCCAAGTGGAGGGGAAAGCCCTCTGGACTCTACTCTCAAGGGAGCTCATAAGATGGGCGGGGCTTTGTGCTCTGCCCAGTCCTTCCCTGTCACCTGTCCCCCAAACTCCAACACTGGTCTCTGGAGCGGAGAGCACCTTCCCCTCCCCACCAAGTGCACTTACTTTCTCATTTCCAGGCCTCCACCTTGCCTGTCTCTGCCACGGAGGCTCCGTCCATATCTAGGGGAGACGTGGGCATGTCACGGCTGACTCTCTTTGAGAGTACCCCTGCTTAAGGTGACACCTGTTACAGCCTGCAGCCCCAACTCCAATGGAACCCAGAAGGGCAGGGACTTTGGCTGGCTTTGTTCACTGCGTGAAGCTGCCTAAGGAAGTGCCTGTACCTAGTAGACGCTTGATGTATATACTTGATGAAGAAGTGCCCTAAGTGGCACCTTCTCAGGCATAGGGTGGGCCTGGACCCCTCTGACAGGCTACACTGGTCCCTCCTCTTACCCACCAAGGTCAGAGGCCCAAAAGGGACCTCAAACTCCCTTAGTAAAGAGGAAACTCAGGGTCAGTAAGGGGGCGAGCCCGGGAGCCTCTTCACTGGGAGGAGGAAAATCCTGTTAAGGAACAACCCTGCCCCGCCAGCCTCCCTGCCCAGGGAGCCAGGCTCAGGGAAGCACTTTCCATGCATCCTCACTCTTAGTCCTTAAAATCAACCCTGCAGGTAGGTACCCTGACCCCCCTCCTGCCCAAGGAGGAAACTGAGGCCGGTGGGTGAAATGACACTTCTGAGACACAAGTAAGTTGGGGGCAGAGCAGTCAAGGCAGCAGGGACGGGGCGGGCACTCACCTTCTGAACAACAGGTGCAGGACCTGCTCGGTGGTGGTGAACACGCGGTATGTCCCCAGGAAGGTCTTGACAAAGACAAGGTCCCCCTCCTGGAAGGCGGGCACCAGGTGCTCGGCCAGGTTCTCCCACGGGCCTGCCTTGACCATGCGCACCATGCGGTGCTCCTCCCTCGAGCGGGCCCAGACATTCATCCTCTAGGGTGGGAAGAAGAGTCACATGTGCTGAGGGGCAGAGCTGGGGACCCCCGGGTGGGGCTGGGGCTCTGGGCAGTCCTGCTGTATCCAAGCCCTCAGCGCCTTGAGGCCAGGGTCACGTGCGTGCCTCCAGCAGAGAAAGGTCTTCGGCCTCCTTTTGATTTGGAGGTGAGGAGGTAATTGAAAGGTGAGACTCCAGACCTGGCAAAGGACAAGGGCCTGGGTGTCCCTGGGGGGAGGAACCCCACTGCAGGGCCGAGGAGCTGAACTGACACCTCAGGGTCCGGCAGACCCACCTGGTCAGTAAACGACTTCCTCCACTGCTCATGGGGCCAAAGCCACAATATGATGCCATTTGCCACCCAGAACTAAGACCAGGAAACTAAAGGAAAATGCAAAGAGACAGTTCCATATGGGCTGCAGGGATGCTGCCACCCACAGAGACAGCCAATGGTGATGGAACTGCTCCAGGCTTAGGCAGTTCCCGTGTCGCTCGCTGGTGAAAGGGCTGTCTGTGTGTCCTCTATCCACCCCGCCCATTCCAAAGAGCCTCTACTGGGGTGGGGGGAGGGAATATTGCTTAGGACCCATGGTTGGTACACAGGGCACCAGTGCTGAAAGGGGAAAAGGAAAGGAATGTTCCAGGTCCAGCAGCACTGAAGGCCAAACCGCTGCTCTAAGCCTCCTCGCTTCTGGAATATTGGCAGCCAAGTCAGGCCTCAGCTCCTGACCTGAGAAGGGCAAGAGGATGGTCATGGGAGATGGCAAGAACCCTCCTAAGGAGAGGAGCTGTGTGGCTTGGGACAGGTGTGGGAGGACAGTCATGAAGACTATTGCCCGGGGACATGGGGCCAAGGAGTGGAAACAGAAATAGAGCAGCTGAATGCACACAGATCTGATGTGGGCCCACCCTGCAGCCCACCCTGCAGGGAAATCCCTGCTAAGGCCTCCTTTCTGAGGTTCTTAAACTTTTGAGGTGACCTCTCCCTGGTCCATGGAATGGCAGTGTGGTGGAAGGTTCCTTGGGAAGTGGGCTATTGGGCACAGGAGGGGAGAAAGCCCTGGGAGAGAAAGTGGGGGATGCCAGATGGGAGATAGGCTCTGGGGATCCCCCCACCCTGCTGTTTCATACACCATTGATCCCTACTCCCACCTGGTACCAGCGCTGGCCCTGGCCAGGGCCTCGACGGACCTGCACCTTCTCTATGTAGACGGTGTAGATGAGCCCCTCCTCCAGCTGTTCCCCCACCATCTGCATGGAGTTCTGCAAACACAGTGCCCAGCAGGTGGGACAAGAGGTTCAGTGAGAGGCCTTCCCCAAACCACAGGGGATGCAGCACTTCTTTGGAGCCAAGATCCAGGTCAGCCCCATTGGAGAGGAGATGACAGTTCAGGGCTCAGGATTAACACTGGTCCACATGAGAGCCACCCCCAAGACACACCTTCCCACCCTTCCAGCCATGGTGTGGCAGGTGACAGGGAAGGACCTACTGGGTTCCCATCCCTGACAGCCTGCTGCTTCCCAGGGTGGCCCCTGCTTATGCCTCCCCCACACTGGGTGGTGGATGGGACATGGGGCTGCCAAGGCAGGAGCTCAGTAGTGGCAGGTGCTCAGTTGGCTGTTCCTAGGTCACCCCATGTTACCTTTGGGGACCTCCTGGTCAGTGGCCTGGGGCTTTGTGGCTGAGGCCTGAGCCAATTTCGAAAGCCACCGGAAGAGGACTCATTCCTACTTTGGTTGAGGCCTGAGCCTCGGGGTCTGCGAACGCAGCAGGAGAACATCCTGCTCTCTTGAGCATCTCCTGCCAAGTGAGCTGGGAAGGGGCTGCCTCTGGAATCTGGGGGCCTGGTTACCAGGGTTCCAAGTTCTGTTGGGTCTGTGACAAAGGCAGTGAGGTCACCTCCTTCAGTCCCCTTCCCAGTGCCCTCTCAGGACTAAAAACTCCACAAAACTCCTCAAAACTCCCTCTGTCTATCCCCCTCACCCAGATCATCTTGTTAACTGGTCAAAGTTCTGCCCACACGTCCCTCCCCACAGCTTCCTGGAAGGCCTGTGTTCAGCTTGGGCCCTGGCTAGGAGACGCACCTGGGTGCAGACCTGACTCCCTTTTCTTTTCAGTTTTGTGACACCACACTAGTTTCTGAGGCTTCCCAACTCTCCTGCCCAATACACTGGGAATCATTCTAGCATCTGCTTCCTGGGCACATGGTCAAGTCAATGTGGGGCAAACACTGCAAACCCCATAGTCTTGTGTAACAGATTGAATTCACAGATATAGACATGGAATAAACAGGAAGGTGATGGAGGGAACATTGAATATAACTCAAATCAGCCCTGGGCAGGGCTGTGGGATCTTCATAAACTCACTCCCACTCCTGGATTGCTGTCTCAGTCTGTATCTTGATGTGGTTGAAATGAGATGAAAGTCAGATATTGCTGCTGGGCCAGAAATCCTTCCAGAGGCTTCCCACTATATTGAGGGTCAGAAGCAAGTGCGTCCTCTCAACTTCTGTGCTGTTCTGCCTGTGCCCTCCTTCCCTGACATCTTTACTTCCAGGTACAAGCAGCCCCATGAACCCCCCTTGGAGATAGTCCTGGCCTCGGGACATGATTCTCAACAAAGTGGCTAAATGTGGATGTCCCGCTACGACTTACACAAAGTGCTTTTCTGTCTTCACCACTCTCCCTTGTGAGTGAAGTCTCCCTCTCTGGACACCATCCCAATGTGAATCTTGCTGATCAACACAGCAGAGCTGGGAAGCACCTGCTCCCCCAGGTAAGCCTCAGGTGAGGCTCTGCCATCAGCAGTGGCCTTCTTAGCCTCCTCTGGCCAAGGTCCCTATATTTATTAGTCAGCCAAAGGATTGTTGATGCAAAATACCAGAAATTGGTTGGTTTTTATAAAGGGTATTTATTTTGGGTAGGAGCTTACAGGTACGAGGCCATAAAGCATAAGTTACTTCCCTTACCAAAGTCTATTCTCTCGCATTGGAGCAAGATTGCTGCTGATGTCTGTGAGGGTTTGGGCTTCCTGGGTTCCTCCCCTCCAGCATCTTACTCCTCTTTCCTCTGTGAGCTTACTTCCTGGGGCTCCAGCTTAAGGCTTCAAAATCAAACTCCAACAGCAAAACTCAAACATCAAAACCCCTCAAATCTGACCTTTGCCATGCCTTTTATCTGTGAGTCCCCATCCACCAAGTGGTGCTGACTCAAAGGTCTAATGATGTGGATGAATCACAATCAAAGCCCCAGTCATAACTCAATCATACCCAGCGACAGACCAGATTAAAAACATAATCCAGTATCTATTTTTAGAATTCATGACCATATCAAAGTGCTACCGTCCCTCTGCCACTGCTTCTTCCCCTGCTGTGCCTTCTCCCAGGCACCCTCTTACCACACATTTACAGAGCTGGCTCCTCTCATCTTTCTACTCACAGTGAAAGTGTCACTTCAATATGTCCTTTGGGCCACGCCCCCCCACCTGATGGTGCCAAAGCCCTCCTCCCAGCACCCTGTGTAGCTTCCTCTATGCCACTTGTTCTTTCCTTGAGCCTGTGTTTGCCCTCATGCTTTGGTCCACCTTCCCTTCCAGATGCAGAGATCCTGTTGGGCAGGGGCCACAGGGATTCTTTTCACTCCACATCCAGGACTGAACACAAAGCTTGCTGCAGGGTGAGTGCTCCTGGCACAGTCACTGTATGAATAACTGAGATGTTCTCAGAGGCCCTTTACCAGCCTCAGCCCAGCTCAGATTGTGGAGATGGCTGCAAATGATGGGAGGTGCATGTTGTGTCTGAAATAGGTGGATAGCCAGAAAGGCCTCTGGATGATGCTTCCCAGTTTCCAGAGGCTGCAGCAGGCACAGTGGGCACAGCTGGAGCTGTGGCTGCCTGCCCCCTGCTGACCAACATCGGTGCTGCAGCTCCTAAGAGGCTACCCAGAGGAGTAAGCACAGAGTTTCTTTGAATATCCTCAAGGCAGCAGCTCTCCTAGGCCCTTGGAAGAGCAGTGGGAAATTGAAGGAGGGCCAGGGTGAATGGACAGCTCCCTGGTCTGTGGATCCCTAGTGGGTCACCCACTGTAAACACCCCAATAGAGGAGGAGACTGAGGCCACCCTCCTGGAGCCACTTCCTCTCTAGGGAGGGGTTCATCCCGGTTCCAGAAGCTCAGAGCCCCTCTGAACCAGGCCTGCCAGTTCAAGGCTGTCCTGGCGATGGCACCAGTCATGCAGGCCCCTGGATCCTTGGTGATCCTCTT
Source organism: Dasypus novemcinctus (assembly GCF_030445035.2). Taxonomy (NCBI): domain Eukaryota; kingdom Metazoa; phylum Chordata; class Mammalia; order Cingulata; family Dasypodidae; genus Dasypus; species Dasypus novemcinctus. The sequence continues at coordinate 41,995,894 of NC_080695.1, forward strand.
GCCCATCAGCTTCGCATCTCTCCCCATCCCCATGGATGAGTCCATGGGCATTGTGAGAAGAGTGGGAGCACTGCCCAGCAGCAGAGCTGCTTCCAGTTTTCCTCAGTTACCCCTGCTCACACCCCTGGGGTCCTCTCCTCCTCCAACCCCAGCCCCATGGTCCACGGCCATGATGGCATGTTTGCACTGGGCCATGCAGGGATGTCAAAAGGAAAACTGCCTCATAAGGGAAATTACTGAGCAGTGGACCCAGTCTTCAAGGGGCCCTCATTCTGAAAGCAAACCAGGAGGAAGGGTGTAACCCTTCCTAGAAGCAAGTCACCCTAAATTACCCTTGGTGGTCTGCGTACCTCAGAGCACCTAGACCATTCCTGCATGCCTCTTGGCCTCAGTTTCCACATGGCACCTGTCTGGTTGCAAGTGGAAGCGCATAAGCGTGTGTTCATGCAGGACATGGAGAGAGGTGCCCTCAAGAGACAGACCTGGAGGTGGGCACAGCCTTGTGAGTCTCAGCAGGAAAGAAAGCAGGTGAGCCTTGCAAGTGCTTCTCCTATTTCCTCCCAAGTGTCCTCACGGAGAGGACCCAGGGCACCTGAACTCCACCCAGTGTCTCACAAATGCCAGCGGGATGTGAGAGGGGCAGGTGGAGCTAAGGGTGGAGGAGGGCAGACCGGTAGCGCTGAGAGTTGGGGGCACTCACGCAGATAAGGAGCCCTCCCAGCCCTCCCTGCCTTTGTCCCCCATTGGTGGGTGAGCAGGCACCCCCGGCATCAAGTCCTCCAGCTCTAGGAGAGAAAGCCCAGCCTCTGATATGGGCTCACGTGCACTGCTCTCGCCCGTTCCTGTTCCTGAGCAGGGCCTTGTCCCTGGCATGCTCAGTGGGGTGCTCCCCGCTGAAACTCTTGAGGAGCCTTCAGCTCCCCTTCTTTAACCCCCAATACAACACACGCTCCTGAGATGGAGTCACTGGTTTCCTTTTGCGTTCAAGAAACCTGAGGTTCAGGGTTATTGACACAGGCTGTGACCTTCTCCTGCTGTGGGTTTCAACCCCAGTCACCACGACTGCACAATCTGTGCTCTACAGAGGAGCCCGAGGATGTGGGTGGGTTGGAAGAACAGCCTTGCAGGCAGGGGGTCAGATGTTGGCATGGCCTTGGCCAGGTTAGGGCTGAAGGAGGCTCCCGTGAAGCTGGAATGCAGAGTGGGGGAGCACACCAGGGAGGGCTCCTTGACCACAGCACCCAGAATAGCAAGAGCTGGGGAGCTGAGGGGGCACAAGAACTCCCTCCACCCAGGCCTGGGCCACTGAGCACCTGCCATGGATGGGAGGCCTGCCTCAGTGTCTGCTTTGAACACTGAGGGTCCTTCAGTGATCTCCCTGGTTTGACCATGCTGGCTGCAAGTCTCAGTGCAAAGAGTCAAGCAGCTGCTCAGGAAGGTCAGTCCCAGAGAGGGCTTCTGGCCTTTACGTTATTTAATCCTCCTCAGGAGCTCACCAGCATGCAGCTACCAGCCTGGTGATATACAGCTCAGAGGTGGTTCTGGGAATGCCTTCTAAATCTGTTTTCTTTCCACTGCCTCAGTCATGTTCCACTCAGGATTGTTCCACTGCCTCAGTCACTCAACAATCCTTTGCGAAGTGCCTTCTGGGTGTCCAGCACCATGGCACAGGGTGTCAGGCCCTGTCGGTGCTCTGTTTTTGCTGACAACTGGGGAAGGATAGAGTTGGGCATAACAATATGGTAAATGCTAACAAAGAGACAAGAGGAAGGTGTGACTGGAACAAGGAAAGTCACCCAATCCAAAGGGGACACATCAAGGCAGGCTTCCTGGAGGAGTTGGCAGCTCAGAGACACCATGGGCATTGTGCAGGTGGTGGGCTGGGCATGGGGCAAGGAGCAGCCTGACTGTTGGGCAGTGTGAGCACAGGTGTGCTGTGCCAGGCCTTTTAGGGCACATGTTCTAGTTTGCCAAAGGCCTTCCGATGCCAAGAACCAGAAATGGGTTAGCATTTCTTACGGGACTTATTTGGGGTAAAAGCTCACAACACCACAAATGGTCCAACTCAAGGCACCTGAACAGGTCCTTTCTCACCAAAATCAGCTGCCACAAGGGGGAGCAAGACGTCTCTGCTGCCTTCTCTGCCTTTCTGCAGCTGCAGGCAAACCTGGCACAGGGCTTGTCTCTCAGTGGGTCTCCTCCTCAGTCCCGGCATTGCAGGATCAAATATGGCGGCATAATTTTCCTGTGTCTTTCTATGTATCTCTGTGTTTCCATTTATATCAGACCCAGCAAGGGGCAGAAGTTCAACCTGAGTCAGGCCTCACTGACATAGTCTAAACCAAAGGCCTGAAGCAATCTTGTCAAGTAATCTAATCAGAGGACTCTCAAATGCTTTTAATGCAATCAAAAGTCACCACACCCATGAGAATACATTAGTTTAAAAATACAATCATTCTCCTTTTGGGATTCATAAAATAATTTCACCCATGGGAATACATTAGTTTAAAAATACAATCATTTTCCTTTTGGGATTCATAAAATAATTTCAAACCACCATACCATGACTGAAGTTGGACTGTGAGGAAAGGAGGCCTTGACCATTAAGGATGGACCTGAAGATTAAGATACAGTGGCCCATGGCACGTGGGGCTGCGAACATCTGTACCTGTCATTCATTAAAGTGGTACTTCTCAAATGTTAAAGTTTCAGTGCCTATAAAACGTTGATCTCTTCTGACACTGGTCTTTACAGAACCTTCAGACATGTTCTTGGGGCAGGCCTGAGGTGTCCCAGTTGGGATTCTGCCTCAACAGCACTTGTTGGCTTAAATTACAGAAATTTATTGGCTCAAAGTTTTGGAGACTAGAAGTCCAAAACCAAGGCACTGGCTGTGCTTGTTTTCTCTGAGAGTCTGTAATATTCTGCTGTGGTTTGTAGATGCATTTCTATCTCTATCACATGACAATCTCTCTCTTTCTCTCTCTCTCTCTCTCTCTCTTTCTCTCTCTCTCCCTTTCACCCTCCCTCTTTCTCCTTATCTTCCCCCCCCCCCCCCCCATCTCTCTGGCTTCTCCTGGTTTTTGGCTTGTGGCTCTATGTCCAAGTTCCTTTGTTTGTAAGGTCTTCAAGATCCTACTCACAAATGATTCCACACCTTATATAATATTAGGACCTTCAAATGTCCTATTAGTAAATGGGATCACACCATAGGAGTGCTGATTTCTTTTGGAGTCCGAGATTCATTGCCCAACAGATGCTTGCACAGGAAAATGCAGTTATACAAAATGGCTTGTAATATCATCAGGTGACCATGAAACCTGCTCAAGGCTTTTTGGGTAAATGGGTTTCTAACCTGTCTATTTTGATTTTTGTCCCTATATTAAAACCACTGATTCCCAGGTTCCACCCCATATTTCTCAAAGCAGCTTCTTGAGGGCTTGATCCCTGACACCTGTCATTTTACACAGGTTCTCCAGGTGACCTGTGGACATGGTTTAGGGCACCAGGGGACCAATCAGAAAGCCTTCCCTGAGGACATGCAAGGCCTTGTGTCCTTCTGGCTCCAGCTCTCTTCTCTAGCCCAGCCAAGGTGGATGGTGGGCAAGGGCAGCTGATGTATGATTATTGGGAAGACGAGTAGGGGAGGATGAAGAGGAGGGAGAGACTCTCAATCCCTTGGACAGGACTGAGAAAGGGATGGATATGGAGATTCTAGATTATGTGTGACAGCTCCCTGGGCTCAAGGCTGGGGTCTCCCTGACCATGTGAGTCTCGTTCCCAGATCTAATGAAGAACTCAGGGCAAACCATGCCACATACCCCTACTTTCAGCACAGTAGCTGCAGTGGCCCTGTGAAGGCCTTCTCTGAATAGCTGGGATCTCAGCCATGGGTGCAGCTGAGGCTGGCCCTGGCTATGATGTGATGCTCGAGGCTGCCTTCCAGCCCTGGGTGGATGGGGCATTCCTTGGAGGAGGGATGCCCTGCATTAGGGCATCCACAAACAAGCCAATGTTCAGCAGGCAGAGCCACTTACTACCATCGCTCTCTGGCTGAGACCAAGCAACGTTTGGGGTAGCTTTGGTAAAGACCAATGTTCAGCAGGAACTATCCTAATTTAGTCAATTCTCCCAAATTGTCTTGAGGTCTCAGTGGGTGTGCTGGTGCCAGAGGAGAGTTTTCTATTGCCTTTGGGCACAGGGCTCTTGTAATCCTTTCATTTCAGTATCCATTCATTAATGCATTGCACATAATTGGAATTATTTTGACAAATATGAGTGATATTGCATATATCAGACTGTTTTACAAAATATCAACACAAATAAGCTAGAGAGATGGACACAGTAGCAGCTATGTATGGCAGGGGAAGAACTGACAGATTGAGAAGTGATGAGCTTTTGTTTGTCTGATTGATTTTTTTATTATTATTATTTTTATTGGAATACGAAAATACTCTAATAATGACTGAAGAGATGAACGCACAACTATGTGACCATACCAAATATTACTGATTGTATACTTGGTGTGGATTTATGCTTTTCAAAGTGCATCAATAAAATTTATTTGTTAAAAATAACATGATCTTTCCTTTTTCTGGAATTCAGAAAATTATCTCAAACTTCCATAAATAATAATAACCACTTTGAAGGATTCTGTTCTCAAACAACTCCCATAGATGCCAGAATGTTCATCAGCTCAATGGCAGCTACAAGCTGAGGGGCTGCATACCCGCAATGCCTGTAGAGACTTACACTCATGAAGGGACTGGGTCCCTTCTGCCCAGGCAGCGTGGCCAGTGGGGTTTATTCTTTGCAACCTCCATAGCTGTTTGCAGAGGTTTTGCAGAGGTGGGCTAGGTGTTGGAGAGCAACTAGGCAAGTAGGTTTCACAACACAAAACATAGGCTACAATGGGAATGGGGGCCCTGGCGTTGGGCAATGTGGTGGTCCTAGCCCCAGGGTCAAGGGGAAGGCTGAGCGGGTGCACGGCAGTGTTCTGCTCCTAGTTAGCCTTGTGGGATCGCAGAGTCAATCAAATCTGTTTGAGATCAAGTCTAATTCTCACTCCACTGCCTAGCAAATTCACCTGTGACTTGAAGTGTTCAGGGTGAAACTAAACCATGTTGACTCTAAGTAAAGGAATTGCAGGAAGGAAGAAGTTAGTGCTAGGGCATTGTTTCAGCAGGGGCTTGAGGGAAAGTGCATAGTCTGAGGCATGGACCACGGGTGTGCTGCAGAGTGAGATGCGCACCTGTAGCCCCAGGTCAGGCTTTTTAAAGCATTTCCTCCTCCCCCTTCTTAATGTTGGGGGTGCCCCAGGTGTTTCCTGTTCTGATTGGTTGCCCCCACAGTCAGTTCCCAGGGGGCCAATGGTGAGTACTTTTGAGGATATCCAGTTCTCTCCCATGACCCCAAATGTGATTCTCACTCCAAATGGGGTTCTCATGGCCAGGGTCTGAGGTATCCCTCAGGAGGTTTCTGGGTGGGGTCTCATGGCCATGTGGTCAGCAGGGCCTCAGCTGCCTCCCCCTTTCTCCATACTAACCTGAATCAAAAGGACCATGTACTGTATGATTCCACTTATATAAAATGTAAATATAAACCAATTTATAAAGAGGAAATTACATTAGTGGTTATGTAGGGCTGGGGAAAGAGAGGGATCAAGAGGTGACTACTATGGGTTGTGGAGTTTTTCTTTTTGGAGCAATGAAATTGTTCTAAATTTTTTGTGGTGATCAATGTAAAACATTGTAATTATAATGAAAGCCATTGATTATACAGTTTGGATAATAATATGATATATGAATATATCTCAAAAATATTTTTTAAAAACTGTAACTGAGAGTTAAGAATTAAGAAATAATTGTGATACAAAGTTTATATTTATATTATATATAATTGCAAAAGATCAATATCTGAAATTGCTGAAACAGGCCAGATTTAGCCTAATCCTGCTATTACAATGGTCATTCTAAACAGATCCCACTCCTGTGTATGGTTCTCTAGACTTCTCCTCTCCCTTGTACATACTTACTATTGTGATGGTAATTCAAAAATGAATTTACCATTGTTTATGGTCATTTCAGAGCAAGGCTCACCTTTGTGTGTACTTGCCATTGTGCTAGTAACCCTCCACCCTCCTGTTTAATAGCCACATGGAAAACCTTCTGCCTGACCTCTATTCTGTAATTTCCTCTCTCAGAACCTTGATCTCTGATAATGGTTGTAACTTTGTAACTCTCACTGGTGTGGTACCCACCCCATCATGTCCAGCCCCTTAATGTTTATTAACAAAGGGACCTTTGTCAAGCTCTGCCTCAACTACTCATCAGCACCCCAATGGGATAACATACTACAATTTCTGCAGATGGATGAGGCTTAATAAACCCTCCTTTCCTTCCTAGCTTAATTTCATGTGTCTTTCTCTTCTTCCACATCAAGCAAATGAACCCAGCCAAGGACCACCCCAGCCCCTCTCAACATTTCTCTAAAATGTTCTTAGCCCTTGCCCTCTACCTTGCATCAGCTTCATCCTCACTTGGATTTCTGTTACGTTGCAGGGCAGCTTCTAGGAACAACCAGGGCTATAGGCTTCCCTGAGAGAAACTGCTCTCTTCCCCAAGACATTGAACACTCTACTTGGTCCAAATTAGGTCACATTCTTACCCATAAAACAATCACTGTGGCATGGGAATGTCATTGACAATTGTCTTAGCTGTGGGTAGTGGTAACAATGTTACCAGATTTTGTCTAGGTTCTTGACTATACTGCAGAAATGAATTTAAGGAACACATTGTGTGAGTTAGGACATTAATTTACTCAGTTAGGAAAGTATGAAAAATGGGAGAAAATAACAGGTCAGAGGTCCAAGTAGAGAGGAAGGGGCTGAAAAGTGTTAAAGAGGGCTGATTTACAGACTACAATTCCCCATTATAGGTTATAAATGCCCAAGTTTTACTTGTGTGGCCACATGGCAGAGGAAAAATGGTGAGAACAGTGTGCAGAGGGCAGGACAGGGGTCCACAGACAAGAGAGCACATGAGGGAGAGCTTGGGCTTGGGGCCTGCCTTTTGAATTGTTCCTTATTCCACCCCTTTGCTAATGGCAGGGGAGGAGTTCCAGCTGTTTTCTGTTTTGATTGCTTATTTCTCCCATCAATTACCCAGGAGGGCCCAAAGATAAAGTCCTTGGGGAATATCCAGGGCTTCTCCTGGCTTCTGAGGAAGTCACCTTCTCAGTGGCAGAATCTTAGGGAGGGTCTTCTGCAGCCATTTTGGAGGTTTTTGATGTCCACGTGGACTCTCTGCCAGGTTCCAGATCCATCTATTGATTCCCTACCTTACTAGCCGGCTTCAACAAGACTCTCCTTGTTACAGCAAAGCCAGGAGTTCTGAACCATAGAAACTCACAACCGGCACCCCAGAAAGGTGGATGAACAGTTTTATTATGCATGGGCCCAGAGGAGAGTCAATCTCCAAATTCTGAGCCCCATTTTTCAGTTTTCATAGGTTTGTATAGGATTTCAGGTGGGATCAGCATAACTTTTGTTCATTGGCTATTGTGTTGCTAGCTGAAATTTTGTAAGCATGTGGGGTTATAGAGGCAGAATGCAGCTGCAAGTTTGCAGGCTGATTTACAGAAGTGGGGCTTGAAGTCAGTCATTTGATACTCTCCTGCAAGGTCATACCCCCACAGGCCAATCCACAGAAGCGGGGGCAGGAGTGACTTGTTAGATATTTTGCAAGGTTATGCTTTTTATTCCTCAACAATCCCCCCTCTGATGCCCCTAATCACTTTTTATAGGGCATCACTTATGCTACATGGAAAAACAACTTCAGGTAGTAAAGCATTCAATAAGAGTCAAGTACACTCTTAAGATTAGTGTCCCTTCAGCTACACTTCAGTCTCTGGGAGCTGTAGCTGCCAGTCCAGTCCCAAACAGCAAGCTGAACAGTCCTAAGAGGAGTAGGAACCAAAGGAAATAGGAGCCCATCTAGTCAGGTGATGGCAATTCTCAGTGGCTCCAGGCAATTCTGATTTTCAAGGCACAGTCAGGTACAGGGTGAGTTGTCCCATTGTTTTGTTTCTTCTTGGAGTGTGGCTTTTTAACTCTAGTATGATGAATCCAAGGGCCAATACTTGAAACTCTGAAAGCAGAGGGGGTTACAAGGACAACAGTATGTGGTCTTGTCCAGGTAGGTTGGAGGGGCTCTTTTTCAGGTTTTGTGACACATATTATTAAATAATTGTAACCATGGTAAACAATATTGTACCTCTGTCTAACACTATGCTGACACACTGGTAGATTTCTGGAAATTTTATATACTGTTTAAGTATTCTTATGAGCCCCCTACTTATACAAACTTAATTAACAGAGGGCCAAACAATCTTTTTAATTTTATAACACTTTTCAACACTTTCCATTCAACTTATAATACATTAAAGGAAAAAAAAACAAATCTTCTGCAATAGTTTGAAATAAAAAGATATTTTTCAGGACCTCTTTTTGAGAAAGCAGGTTTGAACATTATGTTCCTTAAAAAGAGATGAGACTTTTTTCTTCTTAGAAAACCAAGGAAATGATAAGGGTAAAGTACAAGAAGCTATTTTGATAAAACAGACCCTTTTTGTATATTGATTATTCAGGAGAAAAACTCCATTAACTTTTACTAAAACAGACTAATGACTTGAGAAATTTTGTCACACTAACAGAGAAAGAACAAAATTTTAACTTTGCATTAGTAACTATTTGATACTAAAGCTTTTAAAAATTTTTAGATAGACCAATTAAATCTTACCTAACTTTAACCATAAAAATTCCTTTTTTACAAACTTTCTGCACTTTCTGTATTCATTCAGGTTTTGTTCCACATTTTATTCTTTCTTAATAATGAATCACTTTATCTTAGGATGAAATTATTTTCTGTTTCTCTAATAATACAAACACATTCTATACACTGTAAATACATAAGTTATCAAAATGATTTAGGAAACTGTCTCCAAGCAAACCTCTTACAACATACAATTGCCATCAATGTTAAATAAACTTGTCAAAATAATGATTCAGTTAGGTAATATGCAAATAAATTTTTTTATTTTAACTACCTATTGTCATGTAATACTAGAAACAGTCTTTCAGAAACAAGTTGGAAGGGGAGGATGGCTGCCAAAAAACTTCCTTGTTATAAAATTACTTTTTGTTATTATTAATTCTGTGTTTTGTTTTTTTTTTTAACTCAAATTAGTTTTCCTAATGGGAAGGGATCCCAACATGGGACAGTTTTGTATATTTGGGCAAGGTTTTTTTTTAACTACTTGTGGATAGAATCCTGGCCAGTTTTTCCTAGGCACCTGAGATTTTTTAAAATGTTTGAGTAATTGGGGGTGGTTATTTAAACAGAACTTTAAAAGGTGAAAAGCCTGAGGGTCCAGGGGTGTAGTCTGACTTTAAGGAGGGCTAATGGGAGTAGATTTACTCATGGGAGGCCAGTTTTTTATTTATCTACTTATTTTTACAGACCTTGGGTAGGGTGGTTTTGAGGGTTTAATTTAGGAGTTTTACTTTCCCTGAGCTTTTGGGACCTACATGCTGTATGGAGTTTTTACTTAATTCCTAACATTTTGCCAGCTCTTTGACTACAGCTGACACAAGAGTTGGGCCATTGTTGCTGCTTATGGATAAAAGTATCCTGTGCTGGAAAACTATTTCTCAGAACAAAGCTTTAGTTACTTTTTGCTTTTCAGTGTGGATGGGAAGGGTCTTGACCCAGCCCGCAGAGTTACACATTATTACTAAGGAGCATCTATACCTTCGACCTGGTTTCACTTCTGCAAATTCCGTTGTTAAGCTTTGAAAAGGGGCAGTTTCCATGTGTTGGATGCTGGCCAGGGCTGGGGAACCTGGGAGGGGTTGCTCTCAGTGCAGGTTTGGCACCAGCTGCCAACAGTGGTGCAGAGCTAGGTCATCCTGGCAATGTAGAAATCTTTTCTGAGCAGGGCCTTTAAAGCAGTTTTTATATATTAAGTGGGTGAGCTGGTGGTATTGTTGAACAAGGATGTAGGCGGCCCACTCTGGGATGAAGACCTGGCCATCTGGGTGTAGCCAGCCATTCCTGGGGGTCTGGTGTTGTTGAGGAATAAAAAGCATAACTTTGCAAAACATCTAACAAGCCACTCCTGCCCCCAATTCTGTGGATCTATCTGTGAGGGCATGGCCTTGCAGGAAAATATCAAATAATTCCTACCCCTGTTTCTGTAAATCAGCCTGTGAAAACATGGCCCAGGAGAAAGATATCAAAAGAGTGACCTCACCGCCTGCTTCTGTAAATCAGCCCGGAAACTTGCAGCTGCATTCTGCCTCTATAACCCCTGCTTGCAAATTTCACCTAGCAACACGTTAGCCAATGAACAGAAGTTATGCTGATCCCACCTAAATCCTATATAAACCTAAGAAAACTAAAAAATGGGCCTCAGAATTTGGAGTTTAACTCTTCTCTGGGCCTGCGCATAATATACATCTGTCCATCCACCTTTCTGGAGTGCCGGTTGTGAGTTTCTATGGTTCAGAACTCCCGGCTTTGCTCTAACAGTGTCCCTGCCCTTCCTTGTCCACTCCTGCTTCCCTGTTACATTTCAGTCTTCAATGCATTGTTTTAAAGGGACAGGTGAGGCACCAGTGATGGGGCTGCAGCTTGAGGGCCGCCCTGGTTGCTCAGCCAGTGCATTTTCCCCAGCAACTGCATCTGACAGCTCCTGACAGCTGACAGCGCATGACAGCAGCATTGCCTGGCCTCCAGGCCACCTTCATCAATTGAAGGATTTTCCTTTTTTTTTTTTTTTTTTTTCCTGCAGTTAGAAGTCCCTTCTCCTTGTAAATTGCTCCATGGACATGTACAGCAGTGAATGCATATTCAGAGTTAGTGCAAATGTTCACCGTTTGCCCAGTGGCCAGTTGTAGGGATTGAATCAGTGCCCAGGGTTCGCTTGCTGTACAGACCACCCCCCAGGCAGGGGAGCCGCCCTCACTACTTACTTAGCTGTGGCGACTGCACCTTAGTAAGCCTCTCCTCATTTCTGACAAAACCACTGCCCTTTGTGAATAGGGTTTGATCTGGGCAAGGAAATGGCCTGTCCTGGAGGTTGGGGAGGCTGGTACACCCCTTCTTGTCACTTTTGCACAGTTGCACCCAGGAGTTCCTCTTTCCATCAGCAGGAAAGTGTCAGGATATAGGAAAAGAGGTGGGGGAGTTTTGTTTGTGTGTTTTAAGTTTTGTGGCACCTGAGTCAAAGTTGATTGAGTCCTTTAAATCTGGACACATAAACCCAGTGGCCCCAGGTGGTACGGGCAGCAGTGGGGAGTTTTGGGGTGAAGTGTTCCCCCCCCCATTTTTGGTGGCCTTTTTCGATTTGTTGGGTCTGGATTTTTAGAGGCTGCAACTAACAAGGAGACCTCCTGTTTCATTTGCTTTTTGTTTTCCCCTCAGCAGTTTTGTAATTTTTTTTTTTTTTTTTGGTGTCCAGTGCCGCCAGGATGACACAAGCTGTGTTGACCATTCTCTGGCTTTCTGGGGCTTCTGGGTCAAAGGGAGTGTAAGTCTTGAAGGCTTTGTGAAGTAGCTTATAAAAACTTTCTGGAAGGGGAAACGGACTTTGGCCCAGTGGTTAGGGCGTCCGTCTACCATATGGGAGGTCCGCGGTTCAAACCCCGGGCCTCCTTGACCCGTGTGCAGCTGGCCATGCGCAGTGCTGATGCGCGCAAGGAGTGCCGTGCCACGCAAGGGTGTCCCCCGCGTGGGGGAGCCCCACGCGCAAGGAGTGCGCCCGTGAGGAAAGCCGCCCAGCGTGAAAAGAAAGAGCAGCCTGCCCAGGAATGGCACCGCCCACACTTCCCGTGCCGCTGACGACAACAGAAGCGGACAAAGAAACAAGACGCAGCAAATAGACACCAAGAACAGACAACCAGGGGAGGGGGGGAAATTAAATAAATAAATAAATCTTTAAAAAAAAAAAAAAAACTTTCTGGAGGTTCTTCAGGCTTTTGAGTGACAGAGGCCATCTTGGATATGTTTGTGGCTGCCTCGCTCCTTCCCATACCCCTCTGTGGAGGCTTCTTGATCCCACTGAAGGGCAGCCCTCCTGATCTGTGTGAAAGTCCCAGGCCTGTTGGACTTCCGGTGCCACCTCTTGGGCCCATTCCTGTGGCTCCAAGACACCTGTGGGCCTGTTCTCCAACCACTTTCTAGTCCCCGTGGATCCTGTGTCTGTGTCTCCTCCATATTGACCAGAGTTGGGAAGAGTTGGTGGCAATCATCCCAAGGGGGGTGGTGGGTTTGGAAAATGAACTCCATGAGGTCAATAAGAGCCTGAGGCTTTTCTGAATATGAAGGGGTGTGGTGCTTCCAGTTTAAAAGAGCTGTAGTTGTGAAAGGCTGACAAAACAGGATTGGTCTCCCAGGTTGGACAGTCACATCTGCACTGATGTGGGCTAAGCTCTGTGTCACATGCAGGGGCATCTGAAGTATAGGCTGTGCAGACTGAAGTTCTCTTGCCAAAGGGGTCTCAGGATCCCCCCTTCAGGGAGGCCTATTGGCCCAGGAAGACTGAAGGTGGAGGAGTCTCTGGGAGATCTGCCTGTGGAGGCTCTAGGACAGGGAGATGCCCTGGAATGACTGAAACATATGGCAGGGTAAAGCGTCTTCCTCCTGAGGTCCTTGTAGAATAATAGGCTTTTGAGGATGGGCCACCTGAGCTACTAAGACCCTGCTCTGACCCTTCCTTTCAACACAGAATTGAACCTAAGGGGGCAGGGTTTGGGCAATTTTTAACCAGGAATTGATGTAGGGAAACTGATCAGGGTGGCCAGGGGCTTCAGTGTCTGCCTGCCAAACTGCATGAACCTTGGTTACATCTAGGGCTCCTTCTGAGGGCCAGTCTATACCAAAGGTGGGTCACTCCAACTCACACAAGGTCCAGAGAGTTCCAGGGAACATAGGGATACCATAATCCCTGGGAAAACCTTTCTTGAATTTTTTTTTTTTTTAATCATATCCTCTAAGACTGTGTGTTTGGACTGTGATGATCCCATCCCTGAACTGGTGTCACAGGACAAACAAAGGAGGGGGGTCCTTCATGAGGCCACTCAGATGCCTGCCTGTCCACGTCTCTCATGAGACCTGAGGCTCATCTTAGCTAGGGTGTCTCTGTAGAGTCCAGATTAGCTGTTACACCATATGACATGGCCGCGGAATGCAGGTTGGGGACCACTCACACTCCGTAGCGCATGCCGTGGAGCCACAAACTGGATCAGTGAGGCAAGCCTCTGCAGTCCCCATTCATTCACTCAATCACTCAGAGGTTATGCAGTCCCACCCAAGGGACTGTCCTATCTGAACTTTCAAATCTCAAGATGTTGGAAGGTGATCAATCTCCACTTCCGTCTAGAGATGGGCCAGACTGGGACTCAGAACCCAGGGGCTTTACATTTCTGATGATTCCTGATGTTCAATCTACCTCTCCACTGAGTCAGACCAGGGTGGAGGAGGCGGCCCACAGGGATCCTTTCCCTGAAGCAGGCCCCATTAAGAGGACAGTCATTGCTGCCTTGTTCGTGTGGAGATCTCTCCACAGGCCATGCCCACCAGCCCCAAACTGCAGGCTCAAATGGTCAACGCTGTTGGGTTTCCAGGTCAGGGAATCAAATGTTACAGCAAAGCCAGAAGATCTGAACCATAGAAACTCACAACCAGCATGCCAGAAAGGTGGATGGATAATTTTCTTATGTGTGGGCCCAGAGGAGAGTCAATCTCCAAATTCTGAGCCCAATTTTTCAGTTCTCATAGGTTTTTATAGGATTTCTGGTGGGATCAACACAACTTTTGTTGATTGGCTAATGCAATACTAGCTGAAATTTTGTAAGCAGTGGGGTTGCAGAGGCAGAATGTAGCTGCAATTTTGCAGGTTGATTTACAGAAGTGAGGGGTGAAGTCACGCGTTTGATATCTTTCTACTAGACCATGTTTCCACAGGCTGACCTACAGAAACAGGGGCAGAAGTTATGTATTTGATACTCTCCTGCAAGGTGATGCCCTCACAGGTTGATCCACAGAAGTGGGGGCAGGACTGACTTGTTAGATATTTTGCAAGGTTATGCTTTTTATTCCTCAACATCCTGAGCCAATAACTGCTGCAAGGGAGAAAGAGTTCTGCTGACAGCTGTAAGCTAGTAAGATTCCATCCCAGAGCCAAGAGTGTGGTTGATCCCATCCAAATTGTATGGTTGCCCTACAACACAGGGGGTAGAATAGACACTAGATAGGTGTAATAGGTCAAGCCCCTTGGGAAGGAGATTCTGAGAGGGATATTTGCCCACAGGAAGTTCACTGGCATGTCCTCTAGGCAACACACCCATGGGGCAGTGAGAAAAATAAGGTTGGGCAGACAGAGAAATTCAATCATGACGCAGTTGCTTCAAGGGACTCCATTGAAACCTGGGGTTCTTGAAGCTGGGATGGCCCTTCAGAATTATCCCAAATTTGGGCAAAGAGACCAGTCCTTTGTGTCTCCACATTAAGCAATCATTGCATGAGGGCTGACCGCAGGGAGGGGACATAACCTTGGGTAAGGCAGGTCTTTTCAGCCATGGAGTTTCTCAGCTAAGATACAACAGCAGCAAACTTTCCCAGCAACTGGAGGAATGAGTGGTTCCATCCTGAAGGGGGAGTCAGAGGGCCCACCCCAGCATGCACTGCTCTAGGAAGCTACTGGACCTAGGGTGGGTGTGGTTGTGGGGAGATTTTAAAAAACGCTGATATATGTTTAACATGTTTTGGAATGAGAGTTATCAGAACTTGCAGAGGAATGTCAGGATGGAAAAAGAAGTTGAATTTTGGCTTCAGCAACTGGGTGGATGGTGGTACTAATTAAGCAAATGGAAAAGTGCTTGGCACACATTCAGTACTGAGTAACAATTTCTTACCTTCTCCCTAATGTTCTGCCACTTTATTCTGAAGATCATGAGCAATTATTACAAAGTTTTAAGGAAAGGAAGGTGAGCTTTAGAAATAACATCCTGGTGGCGGACTTGGGCCCAGTGGTTAGGGCATCTGTCTACCACATAGGAGGTCCATGGTTCAAACCCCGGGCCTCCTTGGCCTGCGTAGAGCTGGCCCATGTGCAGCACTGATACATGCAAGGAGTGCCCTGCAATGCTTGTCTTCTGAGAGTGATGGAGTGGCAACATTTATTAATGAATCAAACTCAGATCTCAGTTTTGGAACTGCTGCCACATTTTTGGGCTGTGCTTAGTAAATTGTGCCTTGCAAACTGTTTAGGAATATAAAGCTAGGAGAGAATTTATAATCAAATGTGAGTGAGACAGTACCTGGGCCTACCTACTATTTGACTTTTTAAATAACAAGAGGTTGGAGGTATTATTATTATTATTATTATTATAAATGACTCCCCATCTCATCTCTTCCTCCCATTCCCTGTACCCAGCAGCCACCATGGCCACCCTTCCCACACCAATGCCACATTTATTAATCATTTTAGGTTTATTACATGTTGCAAGCTTTGATCACTGCTTGTCTTCTGAGACTGATGGAGTGGCAACATTTATTAATGAATCAAACTCAGATCTCAGTTTTGGAACTGCTGCCACATTTTTGGGCTGTGCTTAGTAAATTGTGCCTTGCAAACTGTTTAGGAATATAAAGCTAGGAGAGAATTTATAATCAAATGTGAGTGAGACAGTGCCTGGGCCTAACTACTATTTGACTTTTTAAATAACAAGAGGTTGGAGATATTATTATTATTATAAATGCCTCTCTTAGGAAAGACTCCCACATAAGGAATATATGTCAAGTTATCTGTTTGCTGTATTACATAAAAAATCATTCATTATTGCCCTGAGCTAGAACCTTTGAAGCCACAGAAATACTTATGACCCAACAGAGGGAAAAGTGATGCATTTTCTAACAATACTTCCTCTTTCTAGATGTTTGGTTATCATAAATTCACCTGGTTATTATTTAAGAGGAGGCAATGTCCAACCATATAGCCTGAGGTCTCAAACAGAAAATGGGACTCTTGCCTGCTCTGATCCCTCTTTCTCTTCTTTCTGCCCTTTCCAGCTGCCCAATTATCAATCCTTTATTTGTCATTCATTTATTGGGTACTTGCTATGTACGGTGCAATATGTCAGGCCCTATGAAGACTGAAAATTGATTAACTCTAAATTTTACCCTCCAGTGGTTTACAGTGCAATGGTGGAAATAGAGGAAGCAAGGCTAGGTAAGCTAGGCTACAGAAGAGTAGAAGAGGCCAGGATTAATTGTAACTGAGAGGATATAGAAGGAAAATCAATTTAAAATCTTTAAGGAATGGGCAGTCTTTCAACAGCAGAAAGGTGGGGAAATGGCATTCCAGTCTGTGAAAAACTGACCAATTTCTCTAATAAAATAGATATCTGAAGGCTATTTTAAACAAGGGTCCCTAAATTTCTTGTGGCTCATTTATACATAGTCCTGAAATTCTTTGACTTTCTTCCCTTTGAAAGGTATGGTCTATATCCCTTCCCCTTGAATCTGGGCTCTATTATGGATATTTGGAGAGCATGGGGTGGGCTGCAGCAGAGATTGCCTTGATTCTAAACAGTCCTATTTCTTGCTGGGCACAGAGGTAGACTATATTTCCCAGTTCCAACACCCAACACTGTGCAATTAGGATAGGGCCACATGACTGGTTTCTGGGCAAAGGAATATGGATGGAAGTGAGGTTTGGCACTTCCAAGCCTGGCCATAAACCAACCAAGGCTGTCCTTGTTCTCTAGCTGCTCTTCAGAATCCAAACTCAGTGGATGACTGGACGACTCCAAGGAAGGTCAAGAACTGTGCTGTCCAGTAGAGTAGCCACTAGCTACTTATGGCTGTTGACCAATTGAAATGTGACCAGTTTTAATTGAGATGTGCTGTAAGTGTAGCATACTCACTTGATTCAAATAGAGTGGAAAAATGGAAGGTAAAATTTCTTTTTTTTTTAAATTTTTTATTCATTTTTAAAAAAATATTACATTCAAAAAATATGAAGTCCCATTCAACCCCACCACCCCCACCCCCTACTCCCCCCACAGCAACACTCTCTCCCATCATCATGACACATCCATTGCACCTGGTAAGTACATCTCTGGGCATCGCTGCACCCCATAGTCAATGGTCCACATCATAGCCCACACTCTCCCACGTCCCATCCAGTGGGCCCTGGGGGGATCTACAATGTCCCGTAGTTGTCTGTGAAGCACCACCCAGGACAACTCCAAGTCCCGAAAACGCAAGGATATTTTTGATATTTTGGATCAAAGAAAATATATTCTTTGCATTTTCACCTGTTCTTTTCACTTTAATTCATCTCCTAGAAAATTTTAAATTATATATGTGACTCCCATTGTATTTCTATTGGACAGCACTATTCTAGTATAGCATTTTTCAAACTTTTTCATTATTGTTCCCATAAGGGGCCCTTTTAGACATTTCTCTTCCTAATTAACCTCTCCCTCATTAAACTTATTTTTCTTGTTTATTTTCTTTTAAATGATACATTTTAAAAAATGCAGTCCCATATACCTCCCACCACATCCACCCCACCCTCCCACATCAACAACTTCTTCCATCATTGTGGAATATCCACTGCACCTGGCGAATACCTTCTGGAGCACCTCTGCATGATATGGACAGTGGTCTATGTTGTAGTCCACACTCTCCCCCAGTCCACCAGTGGGCCATGGCAGGAAACACAACATCCAGCATCGATCCCTGCAGCACCACCTAGGACAACTCCAAATCCTGAAAATGCCCCCACACCATATCTCTTCTTCCATCTTCCTTCCATCAGCAGCCACTGTGGCCACTCACTCCAGTTCACTACTAAAATTTCTTCTCTTACTAATCACAATAGTTTCCCAGCAGAACACCAGTAAGTCCAGTGTAATCTATACTCTATTCCTCCATCCTGTGGACCCTAGAATGGTTATGTCCAGTTCCCCTCTATATCAAGAGGGGGCTTAGATTCCACATGGATGATGGATGTGATTCTCCTGTTTGCAGCTGTAGGCACTCTTAGCTCCCTGGTGTGGTGGTTGACCCTCTTCACCTCCCTGTCAGCTGGCCAGGGTAAGTCCACTGCAATACCACAGATATACTTGTTATCGGTTTATATACTGTGGTCCTGTAATAGTTAAGATTTTTCCACCCTCTGTATTAACCAGCCAAATGAGTTGTGATGCAAAATACCAGAAATTGGTTGGTTTTTATAAAGCATATTTATTTGGGGTAGAAGCTTACAGTGACCAGGCCCTGAAGTGTCCAACTCACGGTGCCATAAGTTCTCAGCCTGAATCTATTGCCATGTGTCATTTCAAGATGGTGGACGATGTCCACAAGGGCTCAGTCTTCCTCCTCCCAAAGCTCCATGGTCCCAGCTTCTTCCAATCTCAGCCATAGGCTGGGACATCTTGTCTCTCTCCCAGGGCTTGTTTTTCTCTAGGCTCAGCTGCCCTAGCAGCTAGATTTTACATCAGCATCAAAAAACCCAAAGGGATCTTACAGTATCAGAAATGAGGGCTTCTCCAGGACAGCCTACCTAAGCCATGAGGGTCTCCCCAGGCCACACAAGCATTAGGAGCCATGTGCTGTCAGCCTCACCCCTGGGCTCCAGCCACACAGGATTGATCTGGTGGCTTCACCCCATTCTGCCTCCATCACTCCCTTTGTTAAGGCCACTTTGTTCCCTTGGGCTGGGAGGCCTGGAATGAACTTCTCTTTATTTGCTTGAGAAATCTTTCAAACTCGGTTCTAGAGCCATTTCCTCAGAAGACCTGCAAGCCACCACCACTCCTGGACCTCCCTGGCCCCACAAATCTCTAGCCAGAGCTCTTGGATGCATTAAGCACCACAGAGAATTTATTAATACCAAAGCAAAATCCCAAGTCCTCTCCAAGCATAGGAAGAAAAATCAAACTGGAAAGATACAGCAGCCTTAACCTGTGTGCTTAAAATTTTATTTTAGATTTGCCAGTTTTACAAAATACAGGACTGTACAAAAGCAATGCTAGTGCCCCTCCTAGGGTGACAAAGGGAACCCAGTAAGTGAGGAACACTGGAGTTTTAAGCTGAAGCCCCTCAGGATTCTGCAGAGAATGAGGTCCTCTCTGTAAAAGACTTTGCAGACTGATGGTGCCGTGGACACAGGAACTCCTAAGGTAATTCTACAAATGAACACTTGTCAGATTATGTGGCATATCCTATGTGCTTTGCAAGTGGGTTTTTGACTGAATACCTGCCAGGGAATTAGAGAAATTAACATGTCATTCAAGAAGGTCCTAGGGACCTTGAGGGCCCAAAGTAAGGTCTTCTCCCCAAAGAGGTTTGGGAGGCCGGGGACAGGGGACAGGTGGGGAAAGCCCAAGCATGAGCAATGGCTGGAAAGGGGCACATGGGAACAAGAGCATAAAATAGAGAGGAGGAACTGAAAGAAAGTGAAACCAATTACTGGACTCCAACAGGGGCGTGTGTGGTGAAATAGAGCCAGTTCCAAAAACCCAGGACAAACTGCAGGGGTGTGGAGAGGGGGCCCTGGAAGAAGAGGGCACTGCCCCTAGCCCTGCCCAGTCCCTCCTTCCCCTGCCCCACCACCCCTCTCCTCCACAGGCAAGGGGCAGGCTGGGGCAGGAAGGCCAGACTCCTGCAGGGTCAGAGTGGGGATGGGGTAAGGCGAGGAGACCCCGGGGTGATCATGAGGCTTCCCTTCCAGGCCCCGCACAGGTGGGACCTCACCTGGAGTCAGGTGGGCTGGGTGGGGGCACCCCTGACCCCGGCCCCATGCCAGGCATCCCAGGAGGCGGGAGTGGTGGTGCAAGGCCAGGGGGGCAAAGGCCCTCAAACTCCTGGGCCAGGCCTGGCCCTTGGGGGTCATACTCTGCCTCTCCATGTGCCCAGGGGCCCCCTGAAGGCACGGGGATCTGCACTTTGAGAAAAGCAGACAAATTGGAATCTGGCCCTGAAATAAGGACGTGTAGTTCCTTAGAAAGGGGCACAGCACAGCGCCTTCCAAAAGCTTATCTTGCAGGAACAGGAGCTCTTTTCTGTGATTAAACTTTAAAAGAAATGAATTTAAACCCAAACTCAGATGAATTGTCAATTGATTTGCCTTAGCCATGACAGTGAGCAAAGGTGGAGGATCTGTCTTTCTCCCAGCTTGCTGGGGCCACCTGCAAGGCACAGTCATTAACCCCAATACAGTTTGCCTGGGTTTGCAGCCTAAGGCGCCTCCACCCTCATTCACTAGCCAGTTACTTAACCCCCAGGGCCAGCCTCTCTTCATCAGTACAATGGGGTTGGCAACAGTCCTCTCTAGGGTTGCAATGATTAACACCTGTACAGACGTGTCAGCTAGTAAATAAGATGTAACTGTTTGCTGCTATTCCTGCACAGAGAGTAGATGAGCTAGAAAGAATTTAGACTCTTGTTTCATTTTCCCTAAGGGAATTCCCACCAAATTCTTACAAGAGGTTAAATTTCTGCCTAAATTTCCTCATTTAAACTTTCTATCGATATTACTATAGAATATTCTGTCCTTGAATTTTTTTGCCTTGTAAACATATTAAAACTGCTAGTCTCCTAAACTATTGATAACAAGTTGGTACCATCAATTCTCCTTGTGTGCACAGATAAATTATGAATATCTGTTATGAGTCAATTGAGATAACTAAAAATAGAATTCAAGACTAAGTGTAATTTCAGTCACACTGTTCTTTTATAGAATAGTCCTGTGGTTTAATTTAAGGGATCTCAAACAGAAAATTGTATTAATATTTAAGGTAAAATATTTTGTTGCATGGGATATATTAGTGGATGAAAAGACTAACGTCTTAGATTTGCTCTGTGAAGTATAACTTTGGGGGTTGGGAAACCTGCATCACAGCTAAACAAAGAGTTATTGTATCATCTGTATTTGGTGTTTTACATTGTGTCCAGGCAATAGAAGAAAAATAAACAAACACTTTCAGAACAGTAAAGAGAAACCCAAGGGAGTGCAAGATCTATGTGCTGTGAACTTTGAAGAGAGCCCAGCCTGCGTTTAACTGCTAAGTTTCCCCACACTCTGGATTTGTAACTAAAAAAAATCTAACCTCCTTGAACCTGTTTTTCACATCCCCATTTTACAGATAAGAAACAGGTTCAGAGAAAAATATTACATGTTACCTTGTGTATTAGTTTGCCAAAAGAGTGTGGATGCAAAGTACCAGAAATCTGTTGGCTTTCATAAAGAGCATTTATTGGGGTAAAAGCTTATAGTCCTAAGGCTGTGGAAACTCCAACACAAGGTATCATGAGAGGTGCTTCCTCACCAAACTTCGCTGCCAGGGTGTTGAGGCAAAATGGTGGGCAATCTCTGTGAGGGTTCGGCCTTCCCCTCTGGGCTTCCAATAGCAGGCTCTCTTCCCATGGTCAACTGTAAGCCATGAGGCAAATGGTCTACCCCCAGTGTGGAGAAGTAGGAGCCTGTGACAACCCCCACCCAAGAGGAAAATTCCACAGCCCCCTAACCGCATATATCTTGCTTCTGTAACAAGCTTGCTCAACTGTAAAACCTTATCTCAAATCCTCCTCCTGTAGAAAGTCTTGTCAGCCCCTGCCAAAAGACCAACCTGACCCAGACCCTTTTAAATAACAAAAACTCCCCAACTACTTGTCTCACCTGATAGAATCCCCAGCACTTAATTAACTGCAAACATCTCCTTCTGTATGTGCTTGCTTGCTGAGCTATTGCCCCCCCCCCCCCGAACCTAAAGGCCTATATAAGCAAACTTCCCCTGCAACCTGGGGCTGCTCTCTCCTCTGTGTAGGATGAGGCAGTTGCCATGTGGCTAATAAAGCTCTCAATTGGAACTTTATTCAAACTCTGGTCAATATCGCTGGTCTATAAAACCAGTTTTAACTTTGAGACTTCTTTCTGTCACATGGCAAGATCAAAATGACAAAGTTCTCTCTTGTGTGTCTTCCAAGTGTGTTTTCTTTTATATCAAACCCAGCAAGGGGGGAACTCAATCCAAGTCACACCATACTGACAGTGGTCCAATCAAAGAAAGCCCTGAAAGAAATCTTAAGTAGTAATCTTATCAAAGGTATCACACCCAAGGAACAGGTAAGTTTACAAATATAACCGTTCTCTTTTTGGGGTTCATAAATAATCTCAAATTGTCACAGCATGTAATAAATACTTGGTAATTATCAGTGTATTTTGTACATCTCTAAACCTGGGTCAAAATTCTTGGAACTAAAACTTTAGACACATCCCTTCTTCCAGAATCCCCAGGTTTTAATTTCTATGGAATGGTCAATTTCTTTCATTTTTCTAAGTAAGCATCTTTTCTGCTCTGGAAAAATAATACATTATAGTTTTGTCAATTAATAAAGATTGAGTGATCGGCATTTGGCCCACTGCCCTTGTTTGTACATGAGATTTTTGGAATATGGCCATGCCTGCTTGTTGTCTGGTTTCTTTCATGATGAAACAGAGAATTGAATAGTTGCAACAGACAGTGTGGCCCATGGGACTGAAAATATTTACTAATATGATCCTTTACAAAAAGATCTTGCTGAACCCTTGCTTACAGTGGAATGAACCTCTTTATCTTGTTTATCTTAGAATATTTCATGATTTGGTACATGTTCACATAAAAGTTGGGTTAAGAGGCATTAGTTCAGAAGATACTAGAGAAGGTGTTAAAGTAGATCAGGAGCAGAAGACTGCTTCTGTGTTGAGGTCTTAGCCTGCTCTATTGTGGAAGTGACATACTTGATCGTCTTTCACTGCCTCCCTAGTTGAGACTCTCTGAGCGTAGTCTGTGTGTTGCTGTAATATATTTTCTTTATTATTTCAGGTCTGAAGAATTCTGAAACATTTTTATCTTTTTATGGGCAGTTGGACTAGAAAACTTGAAACAATGAAGATGAAGTTTTCTAAAGAGCTCTTATTAGAGTTCCAACTTTGAACTCTGAAGATTGTTTATGACAGAAATTATGGGCTGAATTATGACCCTAACAAGGCAGGTTCATATACAACTCCTAGTCTCTGAATGTGGGATCTATTTGAAAATAGATGTGACTGGTTAAAATGAGGCCAAACTGAATTAGGGTAATCCTTAATTTACTATAAATGAGTGGTTTACCTTTATTGTGGTAACGTAGATGTAACAAAAGTTTCCAGTTTAAAGTGTACAATGCAGTGGCATTAGTTACATGTACAATGTGCTACCATCACCACCATCCATTACAAAGCTTTTCCCTTTCCCAAAACAGAAACTACCCATTAAGCATTAACTCCCCATTCTTCTTACCCATAGATCCTGGCAACCTCTGATCTACTTTCTGTCTCTGAATTTGCTTAATCTAGATACTTCACTTTAGTAGAATCATACAGTATTTGTCCTTTTCTGTCTCACTTATTCCACTCCACATGATGTGTTCACTATTCATCCACATTGTAGCAAGTGTTAGAACTTCATTCCTTTTTAGGGCTGAGTAATAATATTCTGTTATATATATACCACATTTTGCTTATCCATTTTCCATTGGAGAACACATGGGTTTTACCCCTGTCTTTTAACTATTGTGAATAATGCTGCTCTAAACGTTGGTGTACAGGTATCTGAGTCCCAGTTTCCAGTTCTTTTGGAATATACCTGGAATGTAATTTCCAGGTCACGTTTTGAAGAACTGGTTTCCACAATAGCTGCACAGGGCTGAATTTTTTTATTTTATTTTAGTGAGAATGGGGAAATATGTATTCTATTATATTGCTTATGTAAATTATTACTACACTGTTTGCAGGGCATTTTTGTGATGTTGATTCAAAACTACTGAAATTAAGAGTATACATAATCTTTGTCTTAGTTCCATTCAATTCTATGAATATTTTCTGCACATAGTCTCATAGATGGCAAAGGGTCATATATTCAAGGATATTCATCTTGAGCCATGTTTGTAATATAAACAATCACAAACATTTAGGGGCCACAATCTTTATTTTTAAATTTTATTTTGAAAGAAGCTTTAAATTACATAAATGCTACATCAAAAATGTAGGGGAAGTCAGGAAGTGTGATTCCTCCAATTTCATTTTTCTTTTTCAGTATGTCTTTGGCTATTCAGAGCTTCTTTTCTTACCCTGGCCAGCCAACAGGGAGGTAAAGAATGTCAACCACCACACCAGGGAGCCATGAATGCCTACAAGTGCAAGCAGGAGAATTACATCCATCATCCATGTGGAATCTAAGCTCCCTCTCAAGATAGAGGTGGAGTGGACATAAACATCCCAGGGTCCACGGGATAGAGGAATAGAGTATGGATTAGAGTGCACTTAATGTTTTTCTACTATGGAATTATTGTGGTTAGTAATGGAAGAAATTGTAGCATTGATGTGTGGAAAGTGTCCATGGTAGCTGCTGAGGGTAGGGAGAGGGAAGAAGAGATATGATGTGGGGGCATTTTCAGGACTTGGAGTTTGAGGGAAGGCCCAGCCATTCAGCCGTCCAAGCCATGAGACTCGTGCTACAAGACACAGGACTATGAGTAAACTCTAGGCCCCACACGCCCTTGAGTAAACTCAGGGATGGTCTTCAAAGTGCTGAGTCACGGGGTGAGGACAGTGCACATGCGCTGCACTGCCATTTCATCTCCTTCCACCGTTTGGTTTAGTAAATCTATAGTTACCATATATAGACATATTGCTGTCCCAACCAATCAGATAATGTTTCTGCATTCACCCTATATAACTCCCATCTACTACCCCTTCCCCGGACTTACTCGCAGATCGCTCATAAGCCGGTGCGCCCTGGCTCCCCCACTATTGCCAATAAAGCTGTCTACTTCTCCTGGCCAGTGGCTTGCGTGAGTTTGCAGCACAGTCCCCCTTCGCTGACTAGCAGCCCCGGCCAGCAGTCCCCGGCGCAAGGCTGGTGAGGTGTGTCGACAGCCCCCGTGGCTCATGAAGGCAGCGCAAGGACGGCTTCCAGCAGCCACAGCGGCGGCGGTGGCAGAGAAAGCGAAACCAACATCCGTGCCGGCGGTGCGAGTTGTCTTGGATGGTACTGCAAGGACAGATGCTGGACATTGTATGTGTAGACTACAATGTAAACCACTATCCATGTGGTGCATCAGTGTTCCAAAATGTATTCACCAAATGTAATGAATGTCCCACAATGATGGAAGAGGTTATTGATATGGGAAGAGTGGTGTGTGTGTGGGGTGGGCATTATATGGACATCTCATATTTTTTAATGTAAAATTAAAAAGAAAAATAAAGAGAGAAAAAATGTGGGGCAATTTCCATAAATCCATCCCCATCCCTCCCTTACTTTTCCCAGTTAACATCTTGCATTATTATAGTATATTTGTCACAATTGATGAACACATATTGAGGCATTGTACTAGCCATAGTGTATAATTTACATTATAGTTGATACTTTTCACTGCAGAATTTTATAGGTTTTGACAGAAAATAAAATGATCTGTGTCTGTCATTGCTATGCGATGCAGGACAATTCCATTGTCCCAGAAATGCCCGTGTTGCACCAATTCCACCCTATCCTTTGCCTTAGAATCTCTGGTTGCCACTGCCTTTATGACAATGTTACAAGTTCTTCCATTGCTGGAAAAATGATTTCTACATTAGTCCAAAATTGCTTCTCCCCCTTATCTTTGTTCATTCTCAATCTTGAGGATATTGGGATGGTGATGGACACTCTGTTTCTGATTAAGAAGGGGCTTAGATACATGGTGCAGATGGGATAAAGCAGGCTTGCTTGCCATTGTGTTTATTGGGAATGGATGTTCTCCATCATATTCTTTTGTTAGTTGTTCTGGGCAAATCCAAAGTACTGGAGAGTAGGTTTTGCAACTCTGCTGAGATTCAGGGTTCAAGCGGCATATGAAGAGAACAAAAATTGAAGTCTCTGGGACATATACTTAATGAGTATAGTGCTAAACATAGGTTCATCTAAAAAGGGCAAGCGTCATGTATAGGGAAATTATTATTGAGCTTAACTCTGTTACATTGGGAAGAAAATATTCCAAGGTAAATCATACTGACAGGTGCCAAATTGCTGAGATTGCCTGCCCTGCCTGTGGTGTCTAGATGTCTGTAGAGCCCTCAGGAGCCCACTTGCTTCAGGCATTGTTTACTGTGGCAGCCAGTGAGAGCCTAATGAGATGGTCACAGCAGTTTTTAAAAATGAAGGAGTTTTATATGTAATACATGAAGATCTCTAAGGTATATTGTTCAGGGAGTATGGGAAGGGAAAAGAGTATTGTATAGAGTATATTTTCATTTGCGCAAACAGAAAATACACCCCATGTGTGTAACTGAAAGGATACATGAAAACATGGGGAGGAGGATTTGGTGGCTGGGGTTCCAGGAAGGGAGGAAGAAAGATATTTTGCAATATGCCCCTTATACTTTAAACATTTCGTACCATGCACACATATTACAAGTTTCTAAATATCCAAACATGATGATAGGAAAAAGAAATTCCAAGTAAGTCAATGGAAATTATATTAACAGGTGATAGGAACTTTTTTGTGGATGCATTTGGAGGAGTTATTAAGAGTAGATAAGCATTTTAATAAATGTATTTTACATATATTATATTTCATACTTCATATTATTTTGTATCCTAGTTCCCCCCCCCCCACTCTATATCCTATGAATATTTTCATCATTTTTTGCGGTGGCTGGCTTGGTTGGTCGAGGTGGGGTCTGGCTGCGGATGAGGGGTCTGTCCAGCCTTGGATGAGGGGTCGGTCCCTCTTGGGATGAGGGGTCGGTCCCACTTGGGACGAGGGGTCGGTCCGGCAGCAGAAGAGGGGTCAGTCTCACAGGGGTTGCGCGGTTCGGCTGACGGGGTCGCCCAGCAAAGCCGGCGACGAGGGGGTCGCCCAGAGAAGCAGGTGACAAACTGGGGACAAGGGAGGCCAGGCCCTTGTCGGGGGCTCTCAGGACTGGAGGGCGCACGGCAGAAGAACTACCGCGGAGACAAGGTAAACACCCAAGTCCACTTTATTGAGGGAGAGGCAACAGTTTTATAGGGGCTGGGGAAGGCTGATTGGTCGAAGCCACGCCCTGTTCTGATTGGTTGCCGGAGAAAGGTCAGTGGGCGGTACTGGATGGGGGAGGGGTGGTGATTAGGGATTGGCTGTTGCTGTTACTGGGGGAAGTGGCAGGGTTTAGTGATTGGTGGCTGCTGTTGCTGGGGTAGAGGGCAGACTGGAGTTTCCCGCCCACGCCTGGCTGTTGCTGCTGTGGGGGGGGGGGGAGAAGGGGCAGACTGGAATTTTCCGCCCTGCACCTGCACAGGGAGAAAGAAGAAGAAGGCATCGTGTGGTGCTATCTGGGAGGAGGGGCGGCCACGGAGGCATGGCTGCCGAGAAGGGGAGACCCGAGGGCACTCTGCGCCCATGCCGAGCTTCCTTCAGGGGTGGCGGTGGGCCCGACCAACCACCCTATTACAGGGGCAGCGGTTTGGAATAGGCCTACCGCAGCCGCCGCCCCCCACCAGGTCAGCAAACCACACTTCAGCCCGAGGGGCGACTGCAATTTTTAGTGACTTCATGATCTCCTTTTGAATTTAGTCTCTGGTGGACATTTGTGCAGTTTTCAAAATGTTGCTATTCTAGATATGGTATGAACTGTCTTATAATGTCCAGAGGACATTTAGTGTAAAAACATACCCATTTGTTCAGTGGTTGGCTATAATCATTTTCCTCAGAATATACAAATTGAAAGTTTCTTAATTTTGTTTAGGTTCCCTCATTTTCAGCAATTTGTTGTCATCGTCCTTCTACAATCATACTACAGCTGATGAATCTCAAGTCCTTATTCTGCTCTCCTCATGATCACTTATGCAGTAGCTTAAGATCTTTCCTTTGAAAGATCCTCTTCCTATTCACCCTAGACTCTGTTGCTTTCAAAACTCTATATTTCACTCTGTTACAAAATCCTAAGTGACTCCACATAGCCTATTGGTTACACTGAAACTCTGTTTGGGTTACCTTCAGACTCCAGCCTCTACCTAAATGTGCTCCAATGTGACTTCCATGACTTCTGGAAAAAAGGCCTGAATTGCCTTCTCTTTTCTTGGTTTAAATGCAATTTTATATTCCACTTTTTCCAGTCTTTTCTGCCCACTGTTTCATAGAAATAATACCTTCTGTTTTCCTTGTTTGATACTGCAAATGTAAAAATTTACTATCTTCCTAACTGATAATAAGCTTTTTGTTTATATGTGTATACATTTATGATCAGTGAACATTTGAATTATTCTTATTGGTAGGTGGTATCTACAGATGAATGGGAAGTTCTTGTTGACACTAATTAAAACTGAAGAAGAGGAGTGGGTTTTCCAAGTGTAAAGTATAGTGCAAAGGCATTCTGAGGAGGAAGTATGGTCTACTAGAATATACTTGTGTTATCAGAGATCACTGCACATGAGGTGAAGCTGACAAATAAATATGTGCAGGTACAGGGTCTTTGGGATAGTGTCCATAGGCTACATGCAGAAGGTGGGATCCATACATGGCCACCCACAGTTCACCCGACAGCCCTTTGTATCCTTGTAGGTGGCAGAACTGGTGAAACCAGTGCAGATGCCACTCTCAGTGCTGTGTGGCAGCTCATAAAGGAGCAACTGGGAGGAAAGAGCAGAGACTCTGCTTCTGGAAAAGAAGTAAGGCTGTGCAATTTCAATTATTAATGTGTGTGGACTCCTAGTAGAAAATGGGATAATTTTTTATTTAATTGTCAATTGAGTGTGTCAAAGCCACTGAGACTGCTCATTTGGCCTCAGAATAATTGCAGCCATGACCGGTCAGTCTCAGGACATCTTGCCACAACTGTAGACCAAGAACCCAGCCCCTAGACAGTAAAATAGAATAGTAGTGACAGTTCTAGGCCAAGAGCCAGGGTCAGTGAGGCAGTTCAGCTGTGCTCTAAGAGACTGGGCAGTAGAGGGATGAAATCCTGATGGCCTCTCGACCTGTATCTGTGGGGGGTCACCCTGAAGTCCCTAAGATTTTACCTAAAAGGTCAGTGAAGAAGAATGAAAGATGTTCCTGTTTCTTGGTTTAGATGCCATTGTATGAAATGTGAAGTTAACCACAGTGTAATTACATTCTTGTGATTGGCATTAATTTCTTTCTGTTTTTAATTGTGTATATATATCTGAATTTTATGGCCCTTCACTCTTTTGGAAAACTGGCCAGACTCGCTTTGTTATACAAATGTACCCAAAGTTTTCATGCCCTTCCCCTTATTTCAAACTCAGGTATTTAATGAGTTGTGTTTTCTTTTTCACACCTGTGACTTTAGACCAGGCAAAAGAAAGCCACATAGTAATACTGACTGCTTCTTTATTGAGCACTGAGGAAATTTGAAAAAAGGAAAGGAATAAAGGAAACCAAGGTTTTCACCAGACCCTGAAAGCTATCTGCCTGAAGAATGGCATTTTGTGCCTCCAGGTCTCTTGCAAGAATAGATCTGAGTGAAACCACACTCAACCTATTTGTGATCAAATTGACCCCATTTTTGGAGGCATTTTCAGGTTATGGATCTTTCACCTCATTCCATTGTGAAAAAACATCTAAAGAACTTTGGGTGAAAAACTCATCTTTAAGAATCTGTACTTTGGATCTGGAAGTGTAAAGAGGAGCTTGCAACTTAAGGAAAACTTGTTCAGCAAAGCACTAAGGCCTTCTTAGTTCAGTTTAATTAAATATTTCCCATGCTAACCTTGAGTAGAAATTGAAATGTTGATTTCAGACTAATATTATGAATACCTTTATTTATCAAATATCTCGAACATGTAGCACAGGATCAATTTTCTTAGGGATCTGAGCCCAGAAGAGTGTGTTTTGGGAATAGAGTTAAGCAAACACGTGGCAGTCAGGGCTTTCTCTGAATGTTGAAAGGAGAAGTGGCTCAAAGATGACTCTCTATGTGTTTGACACGCTGAATGATCACAGACTTGCATGGGTTGGGGGGTTTAACTTCTTGGTGCTCCCTTAAAACTTATGCCATTCCCTAAGAAGATCTCATTCTCTCTCTGTGTCTGGTATTTATTGTCTGCCTAATTACCTACCCCATATATTAAGGCCTTTGGTCTAGTTCCACTGGAGACTCTTCCAAAATCTTTTACATTCAGTTGGATGACCCAGCTGACTCTGCGTTTCTCACTTACTGGCTTCGTAGCCGTTCGTTTCTACTTTACTTGTCAACCAGCTTCATAGACATACTTTGGGTCATACTTCCCCTCATTTAAATGTTAACATGTCAATCTTTCACTGCATCTCCTTGTCTTTCCATCACCACTTCCTCACTTTCTGGACATTCTTTGCTCTTTTGAGGTATCCATGCCATTGCTTTTCTTTTCCTTATCTAGGCATGAAGAAACATTTCACTGAAGAAAATATACAGATGGCAAATAAGCACATAAAAACATGTTCACAATCAGTAGCCACTGAATAAATGCAAATTAAAACTCCACAGATATTGCAATATAAAGATAAGTACAGCAAAAATTATAAAATAAATCAACAATATCGAACACTGGTGAGGATCTCTCTATATTATTTCTTACAACTGCATGGTATCTCAAGTTAAAACATTTAATTTAAATAAATTACATATATTGAAATGCAATAGTCACTTGAATATATGTAATGAATGCATACCATTTTCTCTAAAATTCTCTTCACTATATGAATATATGTGTCTATACATGCTTGGTTGAAAATGACAAAGGGATTAAAGAATCCTTAAGAATCAACAGAGAAAAATCCTGTGCTTGTACATTATGTTCATGTCAAAAAGAGATATGGATTTCACAATTGTAAAACTCTTGGTAAATATTGGCAAATTGGAAGTTCCACATGATTCATTGTCAGCATCACCTATCGCTGTGCATAGTGATCATTACTCTTGGAAGAAAAAACATAAGTCCTTTCCAGTTAGAACAGTTAATATTTACCCAGGAGGCTCTGTTACTGCTGTTACTGTGACCAAAAGAGAGGTTTTTTTTTCCAATGGAAGCACAAGGATTCCCTGGACAGACTTGTCCAACCGTTGAAAACATGAGAAATTTTATTTTGTTTATGCAGGTATTAAAACAGATGTGTAAACAGAAATACTGACATTATTATAAGAAAACATGAAATACCTTTTATGATCTGCCCCTCAAGAATTCTTTGTAATAATATTTCAAAACAGAAAATTTGCTTTTATGGTTATATTTAATAAGTACTTAATATTTATGAAAGCATGTCATAATGTATGACTATAAGTCTAAATTGAATTACACATTCATTTTTAAAAGTTTCAACATGCAACAAAAATAAATCAATCACTTTGATTTTAGACAATAAGGGAATGTGAATTTCATTATGAGCCAAACCCAGCCTGAATTTTAGGAAAATGTTTCATGCTAATTTAATCAAAATATAATAATTGAAGGACTGCCATTGACAGAATAGCTATCAAACTAGGCAAGAAATCACCTCCCTCAACCCACCAATTTTCATCCTTGAATTCAAGTGTCACTTACTTTTTAAAATAATTGTACTTGTGATCTTTCTCCTGCTAACTCAAGTTTTATTGTTGGGTTCTAATTTGCTTAATTATATATACAAGCATTGGATGCTTGTATATCTCAAAGTAATTGAAAGAGCCTCATAATCAATTTCTGGAAAGGAAATAAAGGCAATGTATAGTAAATGTCCAACTTAGGTAATAACGACAGGACAAATTATTTTTCTATTTCTTGCAATCAAAGATTTTGGTATTTTTATTTTATGTATGAAACTCTATTTTTGAGAGATATGTATTGTTTAGTTCAAGTTAGACTGTATAAAAGAACGCACTTAGAAAAAAAATTAAAGACATAAAATATAAGAGCTTAATTCACAACCATACTGTATTAGTCAGCCAAAGGGGTCCTAATGCAAAATACCAGAAATTGGTTGGTTTTTATACATGGTATTTATTTGGGGTAGAAGCTTTCAGATACCAGGCCATAAAACATAAGTTACTTCCCTCACCAAAGTCTATTTTCACTTGTTGGAGCACGATGGTTCAGTCTTCCGGGGTTCCTCCCTTCCAGGGTCTTCCTTCTCTCTGGGTTCAGAGTTCCTCCCTTCTCTTTCTTTTAGACCTTACTTCCTGGGGCTCCAGCATCAAACTCCAACATCAAAAAAACCCCAACTCTGTCTTTTGCCATAACTTTTTTCTGTGAATCCAAAACCACCAAAGGATGAGGACTCCATGCCCTACTGACACAAGAGGTTTGCTTGATTAAGTTACTTAATCAAGTAAACCTCTGAATCCCATGTAATCTCATATGCCCAAAGGAAAAGACCAGTTTACAAACATAATCCATTATTTCTTTTGGGAATTCATCAATAATATCAAACTCTTAGAAATACTTAAATGATTTATTTTAATTAAGAGCTTAAGACTATTTTATGAACTAACAATTTCCTTTTTTATAAAGGAAATACAAGTGCTCCTAGACAAAAGTACTAATAAGCAATTTTCCTTTCATTATGTCAAATAAATATATCTGTGGAAAAAAACTGTATTTGATCTTCAAATTTTAATATTATTATATTATTTAAAGTTATTTTTAAACCACTTGAATAGAATCAAAGTTTAATCTAATATAAACTTTGCATGCACCGCAAAAGTTTGTTTTGTATATCCTCATGAAACTGAAGGATACTAGACTCAGGTAATAAAAGAAATTTTCATTTCATTATACTTGAAACCAAAATCAAACAAAAAAACTTGAACCGTTAACCCCCAAAATCATTTTCTAAGCATCTATTCACAGTAGTAATCATGTTCTTTATGTCTCAGAGATATTAGTTATTTATTAGACATTTGACTTACAAATATTTTCCCTCAGTTTATAACTGTAGTTTTCCCCACCTAAAAGAGTTTCTGCAGAGCAAACGTTTTAAAGTTTTATGAAGTCTAATTTGTCAGTATTTCATTTTATGTATCATATCTAAAAATGATTTACCAAGTCCTAGATCCCAAATATTTTCTTCTGTTTTTTAGAAAAGGTTTATAATTTTATCTTTTGTACTTAGGTCCATGACCCATTTTGAGTGGATTTTTGCACAAGATGTGAGATTTATGTCTATTTTCTCTTTCGTTGGCTATTGCTCCAGCCACATTTCTTAGAAAATACGTATTACTTTTGAGAATACAGAGAGAAAGATTTGTCAAAAATATTTCTTCTGTATGCACCAGCTTCTAATCTTCCAAGAGGTGTTAGGTTTCAGTGAATTTAGTATCTACAATTATTGAAGCACTTTGACATTTGCAGAATGAAAACAGCACTATTAAGATTTAACTATGTGGAACGTTACAGATTTCAGATCTACTTTGTAAAATTTCAAGACCAGGATTGGATTAATGGACTCTGTTGCCATAAGTTAATTTTCTCTTTTGGTATGTTTTTAGACATTTTCTACTACTGAAACATCAATGCATATGTAACAACAACAACAACAAAGGAAACAATAAACAAAAAATCCCTGCTGGTTAGTGTTTATCCTGTGAACTAAAAAGTCAATGAAACTTAAGAAAAGAGAATTTTCTATTCTTTGCTAAAATCGTATGCAAAAAGAGCAACTTTTCAAGTAGGTAACCTGATCTTGTGCATAAAGGGTTAAACTCAGGGCAAGCATGAAGAAGAGTAAGAGTAAGAATTGATCACTCTTCTACTGAGATTCAAGCTTCCATCTACATTTGAACAGCTAAAGATTTAAATCTCTGTGAAATATACTTAACTGGCACATTGAAAATTATAGGTTGAAATAAAGGGAGTAGAAGAATCATGAGTAGAGGAATTATAAATTAGTACAACTATGTTATATTAGAAAATAGATTTTCACATATTCCCACATAGAGCTTACTGAAGGGGTGCGACCTATAAAATGATGGTAAGTTGCTATTGTGGTTGTTTCTTTTTTGTGGGAGGAAGAACTTGTAATATGTAAAGATAGGAGTTTCAGGGGTTCAGAAGGGAGTCTGGGAATAAATGGGTAGAACAGGGCATATTTGGGGCAGTGAGACTGTTTTGCATAATACTGCAATGACAGAAGACATTATACATTTGTCAAGGCCTATGAAACTGTAAAGCACACGGTGTAAATCATAATGTAAATGTAACTTTTCCAATATTGGTTCATCAATTGTAACAAATGTACCATAATAATATAGGAGGTCGATAATAGAGATAATTAGGTGTGTGGATGTGGGATGGGGGATTATATGGGAATACCTTATACTTTCAGTGTAATTTTTCTGTAAATGTGAATCTAAAATTCTCTAAAAGTAATGTTCAAAAAAAAAAGACTTGGAGGACAACCACCAAAATGAAGACAGAGTAAGGTGCTCCTAGAGCCACCTTCTGCCACAGGGCACTTAGTAACACCCAGAGCTCTCTGGAGCTAGCTGATGCACCTGTTTGGGGGCTCCAGGAGGACATATCCTTGAAGGAATGGAAGGAGGGGACTGCCCATCTGCAGAGAAGACTCAAAGTAGACCAATCCACACCAGGGTGGCCGGTGCCCATCCTCCACTGGAGGCGTGAGATGCCTCAGGAGGGGTTCTGAGGCTGGAATTGAAAGTTCCACTTCCCAAAAAGGATGAAGTTCCACTTTCTCCCAAAAGGAGGAAGAGACACTTGGTCAAAACTTCAGCTAATGATGGATAAATTTACTGGGCTAAAGTATAATCTTAAAAACAGCTAAAGTTTGAGCCTGTCCAAGTCAGAAAGAGGCCAGTGGCTGCCATCTTAACTCCGCACCTGGTACGAGGGGAAACGGGGCAGACTGAAAATCCCAGTGCTCTTAGGGAAAGGTTTCTTCCCATCCAGATTAGATTGCAGCTCTTTCCTAAGCCCCAGCCCCACCTCCCATAGGGAATAAGCTGGGGGAACATGTGCCAGCCTCTCTGGGAAAATACCAGCCAAGCCATTGAGGCTGGTGATCATTCTACTTTGGCAGCGTAAGCCACCCCAGAAGATGTCTGTGCCTGGAATTGGAAGTTCCATTTCCCAAAAACAGGGGAGGAGCGGACAGTTGCCCACCAATTTCAGCTATTAATTGGAGGATTTGGCTGGCTAAGATAGGACCCTGGGAACAGCTGGGGTGTGAATCTGTCCAAGTGGGAAAGAGGCTCATGGCTGTCATTTTGACTCTGTCCCCAGGCTGAGTGGAAGCCAGGCTGTCCAAAAATCACAGTGATGGTAGGAACCATTTTCATTCACCCAGATTGGCCTGAAGTCCCAGCCTAGGCCTCATCCCCACCTCTGGCAGGGAGATGGACGGTGGGCCCTGCACCAGTCTATCCAGATTAACTGCAGGTATATTTGGCTGGCAAAGACTGAATAATCAAAAGTCTATTGGAGCAACTGTGATCAGCTGTGACCTGCACTGCATAGATTGCTGCCCACATCTGCAACTCCATCCCCACCCCAGGTAGGGGTGAAAGGGAAATGAAGCTTCATCAGTCTCTCTGGGCAATTAGAGTCCAGGCCTGCACAACTGGGATTATTCCACACATCTGTGACTCTGTCCCTACCCCTGGCAGAGGAGAGAGTTGGGAGAAGCTTCATCGGCCCATGCGATAATGAGGATGGCTTGATCCTCCAGAGCTTATAGCACCAACTACAGCCTTGGGTCCTACAACACAACCAGCAAAGGAGAAAGGGAAGGAAGCCCTAAACTAAAGGGCAAAACTACACCCAGAATAAATACTCTTATAAGCCAGATGCCAAGACACCAACAAAAAATTACAAGCCACACCAAGAAATGGGAAGATATGGCCCAGTTAAAGAAAGAAGATAAGCCTCCAGATGTCAAAAAGAAGTTGAGACAACTAATCACAGATGTTCACACAAATCTCCTTAATAAATTCAATGACATGGCTAAAGAGATTAAACATATTAAGAAGGCATTGGATGAGCATGAAGAAGAATTTGAAAGTATACATAGAAAAATAGCACAACTTATGGGAATGAAAGATGCAATAAGTGAAATTAAAAAAACATTGGATTCCTATAATAGCCAATTTGAAGAGGCAGTAGAAAGGATTGGTGAGCTTGAAGAAATGACCTCTGAAAGTGAACATACAAAAGAACAGATGAAGAAAAGATTGGAAAAAAATTGAACAAGGTCTCGCGGAACTAAATGACAGCAACAGACATGCAAACATAGGTGTCCCTGGTGTCCCAGAAGGAGAAGAGAAGGGAAAAGGTTCAGAAGGAATATTTGAAAAAATAATGGTAGAAAATTTCCCAACCCAATTGAAGGACATAGATATCCATGTCCAAGAAGCACAGTGAAATTGCATCTGAGAAATCTGAATAGACAAACTCCAAGACACATACTAATCAGAATATCAAATGCTAAAGGCAAAGTGAGAATCCTGGAAGAGCAAGAGAAAAGCAATGAATAGCATATAAAGGATACCGAATAAGACTAAATGCTGATTTCTCACCAAAAACTATGGATGCAAGACAGATGTGTGATATTTTTAAGAAACTACAAGAGAAAAACTACCAGTCATTTATCTTATATCCAGCAAGATGGTCGTTTATAAATGAGGACGAGTTTCGAATGTTCACAGATATACAGAAACTGAGAGAATTTCTAAACAAGAGATGAGATTTTCAGGAAATTCTAAAGGGTGGACTAGAGTCTGAAAATAAAAGAAGGAGATAGAGGTCTAGAAGAGAGTCTAAAAATGAATATTATATCAATAAAAGTAACTAAAGGTGTAAAAAATGGTGAAGATAAATTATGACAGATAAACTCAAACAGTCAGGAAAAACTTAACCAAAGATGTAAAGCCCTTGTATTCAGAAAACTACAGCTCAATGTGAAAAGCAATCCAAAAAGACCTAAATAACCAGAATATACTCCATGTTCATGGATAGGAAGACTAAATATCATTAAGATGATATTCATTCTACTCAAAATGACAAAAAGATTCTGTGCAATCCCAATAAAAACTCCACCAGTATTTTTTAAAATTGAAAACATGATTATTAAATTTATTTGAAAGGGTAAGTGGTCCTGAATAGCCAGAAACATCATAAAATGGAAAGCAACCTCTCCTCTCCAGATTTTAAATTACCTAGCTATAGCGGTAAAAAGCAGCATGGTACTGGCATAAAGATGGACACATAGACCAATGAAAACAAATTGTTGTTTCAGAAACAGACCCTCACATGTATGGTCAAGTGAATTTTGACTAGCTGGTCAAACCCACACAGCTCGGGCAGAACACTCCATTCAACAATTGGTGCTGCAAGACCTGGATATCCACAGTCAAAAGAAGGAAAGATGACCCTATCTCACACCTTATCCAAAAATTATCTCAAAATGGATCAAAAAATCTAAACATAAAAATGATAACCATAAAGCTTCTGGAAGTAACTGTAGAAAAATAGCTTCAAGACCTGGTGGAAGGTGCTGGATTCCTAAAGGAGATGAGAGGAGGACTGAGATGGACTACTGATGTTTAATGTATGTAAAAGTTTTAATTAGCTCTACTGTAAAAGTGTGGTAATGTGTTGAGTGGATGGTAGCACATAGTAACAGCTAGTTTATAAATGGGGATGTGGCCGAAAATGGTAGTCTAGGTATGTAAATGCCAATTGATCGAATGCTAGAGAATATTGTAGGAATACAATAGCACAGTAAACCAAGAGGTG
The DNA here is from genome assembly GCF_030445035.2 of Dasypus novemcinctus. Taxonomy (NCBI): domain Eukaryota; kingdom Metazoa; phylum Chordata; class Mammalia; order Cingulata; family Dasypodidae; genus Dasypus; species Dasypus novemcinctus. Next base: position 42,033,728 of record NC_080695.1, read on the forward strand.
GATAAGAATTGTGATTGATGGCATAGATGCAAAAGTGTCCTTTTTTAGCTAGAAAAAATGTACATCATTATTCCAGGGTGGGGGGAATGCGGAGAAGCAAGGGAAAGATACAACCAAAGTGACCTATGGACTGTGGTTAGCAGCAATAATATAATATATTATTCTTGCATAAATGCCAAAGATATATTGTGCTGATAATGGGCAGTATGAAAAATGTGTGCCAAATGTACACTATGGACATGGTAACAATCAGATGATATTATATTATTCATAACAAATGTTCCACCACAGGGTGGTGTGTTCATAGAGGGCTGTTGATTGGGAATTCTGCACTTGTGCATGATTGTTTTGTAAGTTTTCAACCTCTGTCATAGAAATATATTAAAAAATAATAATAGGGTAAGTTGGGGGGAAAACACCAAATATAAGCACTATAATTAATAGTAAGATTTTGACAATATTCTTTCCTATTTTGTAACAAACATCACACAACAGTGCAAGGTGTTGGTGGGAGGACCCTGTCTGATGTTATGCATGTTTGCTTTATAAGTTCACAACAATTTACTATTAGTAGGAATATTTTGACAATGCACTTTAATCATTACTTTAAACGGTTTAACAACAATCATAGATATTAGTGGTAGGTTGAGGTGTGAGTCCTGTATGACGTTATATAAGTTGGTTTTGTAAGTTCACAACTATTACTGTATACGTCTCCTTCATGTATGTTTATGTATGAGTGATATACATCAATAATTTCTTTGAAAAAAGAGTTGAACTCAAGGTGAGGACTCTGATAAATACCTGTTGAATTCTCTTAAATCAAGAACATTGATGATAAGGAAATAATACCTTTCATATACCTAGAGCATAATGTAAGGAAAATGTCATATAAATTCAAAGAGTTATTATATAATTTTTGTTTTGTAACAGGGTTCAGCAAACCTTTCCTATAATGAGCCAGATAGTAAACATGTCAGGCTTTTGGGGATCTATCATCTTTGTTGCAATTTGTCAACACTGCCACTGTAGTGCCAAAGTAGCCATCTACAATACATAAATGCATGACTGTGCTCTGTTCCAATAAAATCAGAGAACACTGAAATTTGAAATTCACCAGGGAAACGGACTTTGGCCCAGTGGTTAGGGCGTCCGTCTACCATATGGGAGGTCCGCGCTTCAAACCCCAGGCCTCCTTGACCCGTGTGGAGCTGGCCATGTGCAGTGCTGATGCACGCAAGGAGTGCCGTGCCACGCAAGGGTGTCCCCCGCGTGGGGGAGCCCCACGCGCAAGGAGTGCACCCGTGAGGAGAGCAGCCCAGCGTGAAAAGAAAGAGCAGCCTGCCCAGGAATGGCGCCGCCCACACTTCCCGTGCCGCTGACGACAACAGAAGCGGACAAAGAAACAAGACGCAGCAAATAGACACCAAGAACAGACAACCAGGGGAGGGGGGGAAATTAAATAAATAAATAAATCTTAAAAAAAAAAAAAGAAAAGAAATTCACCAGATATGAAATTGTAATATTTTCCAATTACTTTAAAATGTACAAAACCATTTTTATCTTGTGGGCTGGCTACATTTTGCCAGCCCCTGTTTTAGATGCTTAAGAGAAAATCAATCAGTTGATACTGTAATATTTACATCTTACTCATCAGTTCAATAAATTTCAGAATGGGATTACAACTCTAGTATCTCGCGTATGCACAAACTTTTCAAGTATGAGTTGAAGACGTCCCAGGAGAAAAGGCAAATGATGTTTAAATTAACTGATCACTGTATTAGGGTTGTAATCTCACTTTAAATTACCTGCTATAGACGAAGAAAATCTAAGATTGACAAATCCAGTTCTTCTGAATACAAAAAATCTCTATGCTAATCATTGATGTGGTCAATTATTCAATCAATAAGTATTATTGAAGGTTTGTAGCATGTATGCTTGAGTGAAGGAAACAAACAAGGTCCTTGCTTTGTGCAGCAAACATTCTAGCTATAATCCTTAGATTCCAGACATGCTCATAAATGTCATGTGTCCTTCATCCAGAATTTAGGTAATTACAAAATAATTCTGTTAGATTAATTAGGAATAATGGTAGCACATACATCCTGAGGCATGGGAGGCTAAGAAACACAGGCTAATTTAGGTAGGCAGTGGTGGAGCTGGATTTACATAAGGGCACTCTTGCTCCATGCCTATGTGCTTAACCTCCACCCTGCACAATCAGCAGTGTTTCAAGCTCTTTCTGGATCACACCCATGAATGGGCAATAAGAACTTGGACAAGTTACTTCAGTTCTCGAGGACCATTTTCTCACCTGTTACGTGATTGGGTTAAAGGTGTTTAGAAGATCATCCCGGAAATTCACAATTTGAAATTTCAGGTGAAGATTACATTTAAAAAAACACATTTTGACCCACGTTGGAAATCTGTAGAGCTATGGTTTGAGAAAAAGAAAAAAAGGTAAAGGTATTGGCAAGAGCTGCCTTCACCAAACTGCAAGAGTTTCCTATCTTTCTGTTTCACCATTGCTGTGCACTTACCTTACAATCTACATTCTGGTAACTGCCAAGGCCCCGTGAACTAACTCCTTTTTTGAGAAAAGACATTCATCTTCGCAACGATTTATGACCAGTGAGGCTGCAAAATATCTGGTTGGTTCTCTCCGCAAAAATTCTCTCCGCAAAAAAAAAGGCATTACTTACTAGACAACATCATAAGAAATTTATTACATCTTATGAGGTACCGAGTAATTGTTTATTTAAAAACTATATATTCCATATACATTTGAATCTCCTGTGAATGTATATAGATTTATATGTGTGTGTGCCAAAAGGGGGAATGTATTTAAGAAAAGGCGATCATGTTCAATCAATCCAAATCCTGAGGTCTAAGTAAGTGCTCTTCACATTTAGATCTCAATCCTTCAGTGGATTATGAAATCAATTTTGAGGTTTAAAACAACCATTCTGCTAAAATTTATTTTAATAATTAGAATATAGTAGAAAAACATCCGCGTGCTGAACATTGTAAAGGTAAGTCTTTTTTTACTAATTGTTTACCTATACCTCCTCACAGATGTTTGTGTGTATGTGGTGTACCATATCACAACAGAAAAGCGATTTGCTGCTCCCAGGCAGAGCTGGAGGAGCGTGGGGACGGGCGCGCTCCAAGGGGCGGCGCGCGGGGCTGGAGGCGGCGGGCGGGCGGCGAGAGGCCAGGGGGGCGCTGCGCACACGACGGCGGCGACGAACTGGTTAGTTGTCAGTGTCAGTCAGTGGCAGCTGGTCGGGGCAGCCGCGGTCACCAGGAAAGGACTGGTCCCCGGCGATAGTGGACCCTGGGCGGCGGGAGCGCCCCCAGGGCGGGCGGGGCTGTCCGCGTCCCCCCGCTCCCTTCTCACGCGCTGGCTGTTGGGACCGGCGTCTCCGCGGTGAGGGCTCTGACCCGCGGGACTCTGGGCCAGGCGGCGCGGGGGCTCGGTGGCGCCGCTGCAGGGGCTCGGGCGGCCAGTGCGTCCTGCCCCGCGGGGTCTCTCGGGCGGAGGCCGCCGCCCACCCTGCCGCCCCCTCGCCCCCCGGCGCCGCGCACCCCTTCCGGCCCCGGCGCCTCTCCCGGGCAGTTGGCGGCCGCCGGCGCCCCCCGGAGAAGGGAAAGTTGGGACCTGGCGGCGATGGACGCCCCGAGGGCTGGTGGCTGCGGGGAAAGTGGAGCCTGAGGCGCTAGACGCGGGGCGGCTGGGGCAGGAGGGCGCCTCTCGCTCCCGCCAAGTCTCCTCGGTCCTCCCGCTCCCCAGCCCCGGTGGCCCTCGGCCTGCTCGCTTCTCTCTGCGGCTGGGAAGCCCCTACCGTGCGGGTTCGCGGGGTGGTTTGGGGGTTTTGAGTGGTTCCGTTGACTTGTTTGTTTCTCCTTTGCTCTTTGACTCATTGTCCTTGCAAATTTTCTTTCTAATCTCCAGGAGTACTTATCCAAAATCTTCCTTCGCATGCTTCTGAGAGCAACAGGAAAAATGACCTCTCCCTTCTTTAAATAAATGTTACTTTCTTGCAAAAAAGACAAAGAGTATTTGCTTCTGTGTGTCCCAGTCAAAAAAAAAAAAAATTTTTCTTCCAAGACGCTTTACTTCCCAAGTGTTTTTCTAAGAACCCACATTTCCCGCAAATACAGAAATGATTGCTGATCAATCATAATTTCACATAGTGAACCAATTTTTGTACAAAAAAAATTTTAATTTAAGAAGAGTATCTTTATGAAAGTTTTTTTGTAGCCTTCTCTGTATAATCCGTTTCTAAAGAGGAAAATAGAAGATAATGTCTTTGAACTGTAATTTCTATATACCTATCTCAATGTAGTATAGTTATGGATATGCACAGGCTGTGGATATGGATGTAGATGTGAGATATAAATGTAGACATAGACACACACATGTTGCAGCGACTCTGTGCTGATAGGGTAGACCGTCGCCATGGCACTGAGCTCCTGAAGTGTTAATGTTGAAGACATCAACTTTGGTGGTGAGACTCATAGTTGAAAGACTGAGCTAATGTTGTTGATTAATTTGGCAGATTAGATAGAACAGTAGGCATGGAAAAGAATGGGTGAGATTAAAGCAGGTTCAATAGATGAGTGAAACCTCAAAGGACATGTCCTTTTATCCACAAAGGTTGTAGATCAGTCTAAAAGAAACAATAATACATTGGGAGAAGGGAATAATCAGCAACTTTCACTTGGGATGGCTGCAAGATAGGGTATTTGGACACAATATTGTGCATTGCTTCACCAACCAATTCTTTATATAAAAGTTGTACTCTGTCATTTATAATCTACCTCATAATATACTAACTTTTATGATACCTGTATTTTGTATTTACTTTTGGTTTGTTTTTAACTTGGTTCATAAAAACATAATGATTTTGCGTGTGTCACTTATTGGATGTTTGTCTTCCATGTCTATGCCTCTCTTGGATCGCACAAATACTGCGGCAGCACCAGTCATTATATATTACGAGTCACTTTCTTGTTAAATTGTGTGCTGCTTTAAAGTACCTTCTGCAAATAGATCTTGGCTGAGATAAATGCAAAACTGAATATATGGATAACTAATATCTATAAAAGAGATACTTCACTTTTAAAAATAATTCATTCAAAAAATTCTCTATACTTGAAATTTTTGTAATTTCACTTTAAAACCTTTTATTTAAAGAGAAACTTACCTACTCTAATTCATTTCACAAATCATTGAGTGCCTGTTCTGGGCTAAACACCATATACACAGCTTAGACAAGATAATGAATGTTCTGACTTTCAGTCTAGTAGGGAAACAGAAATTGTGTAAATATTGCTGGACATAAAAATAGAGTAATGGATTCTAAGGGAAAATGAAAAGTTTAATGTATTATACAGTTACTGAGTGAATGGCTTTTTTAATGGTCATGGAAAGCCCTTCAGATATGTTGACATTTGAGGGTGACTCAAATAACTGGTGTTTCTGGCCTTGCGAAGATCAGAGAAGGGATTGATTCAGGGAAAGGAGCAGTTAGTGAAGAATTCTAAAGAGGAATTTATTGACTTCAAGGGAAGAACGAGAAGACAAGGGGATAGGCAGGGGCCGTATCATGAATGACCACTGGAACCTAAGTGTGGATTTGGGGTATTATGCTAGGGTGATAGGAACCCACTAAAGGTTTAGAGTTAGGGCAATGACATGAACTGATTTATATTTTAAAAAAAGCATTGTTGACATGAACTAGAGAATGGATTGTGCAGGGGAAAAGACAAGAAAGGCATCGTAAGGGTGTTACAGAGCACGGCGTGGTGATCATGCTGGAGGCCAGTGATGAAGTGGGGCGTGCTTTACAGGTCATGTGGCAGGGCGTGCCACAGGATGTTTGCTGTAGGAAAGGAGAGACTCAAGAGTAAGTATTAGGTTTTTGGTGGAGCAGCTAGGCAGACAGTGGTAGCATTTACAGAGGTGGAAAAATAGTCAATTAGTAACTCAAGGAAATTCCTGGTCTGCTTCACCAATTCAAAATAGTGCTATGGCCACTCCCTCCCCCAGCCTCCTCAATTGTTCTTCTGAAATACCTTCCCATCCTTATTCCTGCTCTTATATGAATAAAATCCAGAATCTCCCTCTCAAGATTCTTCACCTTTCTCCTGAAATGTGCAAGAAAGTAAACTCACGGCTTACACAGTCCAAAAAAGAGACAGTCTTATTTTGAATACCCTGGCAGGAGTGGGGGTTTGTATGTAGGGACTGTACATTTATTTCTCGAATACCATCAGGTACCACTTGTTGCCACATCATGCAACTGTTAAAGATTTCTTATGCATCCTTCTGTTATTATTTTGAACTGATGATGCTCAAAGCTTGGATTTACAGTTTGTTTGACTTCACATCACCAGCTCAATCCTCCTGAGTCCTAAAGGGCTGATATTCTCAACAATGTTCAGGGTTAAATTAAACCTCCTCCAAAATATTTCAGCCCTGGCTGAGCAGCCTCAAATTCATCCCACCACCACAATTTCCCTTTTGAGGAGCTGACCTGGTCAGAGGCCACCCAGACCTATTTCTCTACCTCAGGGTCCTGTGCACCTGGACTGGAATTTCATTCTCTTTTTTCACAAAAGGGCCCTTTTCAAAATTCACTTCAGTAAATATAAAAGCTATTATGAACAGCCTGTCTCTCTTAAAGCAGAAATATTAAGTTAAATCTTTCCCCCCAGGCAAATCAAGTTATACTGCATGATTCTGAGAATACCACTAATAAAAAGAAATAGTTTCACAGTTTACAAAAAAAAAAAGAAGTATCTCACCAGTCCCCTAATATAATCTCCACCTAACCAACACTCTTTTACACATTAAAGCCTCATCTTAAATATAATAGTGTTCTCTAACATGTTGAATGATGCAAAGTATATTTATGAGGTCATGTTGTAATCTAAGAATTAAATATATCTACTTGTGTATATTGTATATTGGTGTCACTCTTGGTATTTTTCTGTATGTACAAAGAACGTTTGATCTATGCCATACAAAGTAAATGTAGAGGCTTTCAAATATTTGTGCAGTAAGTAAACAAGAACTTTGTGCATTTATTAGGACGTGGCCCAAATTCTTGTTGTTTATTTTGGTAGAATATAAAACAATACATATATCAGGGGGTCCCTAGTGTCATAAACATTATCTGATTGAAAAGAAATTTGTGTTTAGCGCAGCTTCTTATTGTACTATAATTTTGTAGTATCATAGCTGCCTATTATAAACAGAAGGACAGCTCCATTGCTCTTATGTATTGTGCATGCTCTAGGTTTGGGTTGCTCGAAATTGACTGAAATGGTTCTGGATTCAAGTGGACAAATAGTGTGGACATTCCCTTAGATACTAATGGATGTACAGCAAGTGTCTTTACTACTTGAAATGTTCCGGGGAAGCCCTGTGGGAAATTCATAAACAATATTCATCACCTGAGGAACAATGTTTTCTTTTTCTAAGGCAATAGAAGGATAAAATTGATGCAACTAAAAATAATGTTTTCTTCTTTAAGGCAAGAAGCTAGAGATTCAGAGCACCAAAATCCCATTTAAGGAAACATATTTAAGAGAAAAATGAGTTAAAAACTGTTTGTTGTGGGGTGGAAAAGGATACAATCATATGAGAGAAATGAGTACATGCTCAGCAATAACTTTGTCATGACCTTGAAGGTGAAAAAGCATCTTCTGATCCCAACTTAATGTCTCTGGTTGATGGTGTTTGTATTAGTCTTAGAATGAAATTTATTGCCTCGACCAAGCACCATCTTCCACAATTAAAAACTAAAGAAAATAAAATGAAATTTATTCCAGCAACCTAATCATGGTATTTCCTACTGGATTGTTAAAAATTGTTTTCCCACTCAAGCCTTCTTCTTGCTTTTTAAATCCAATTCACTTAAATCTAGGAACTTTTTTATTTTATTTCATAATTCCACAAGAAAGAAGTCAGGGATTAGGGTGCATTTCAACTCCGCAGAGACTTAGTGATTGATTTATTGATCACCCCAAATAATCTTTGTAGATATACAAAAGCAAATATATGCATACTCTATAAACACATACATATATACACAACCATTTTGCTGTACCTCACATTTTCATATAATTGATATAAGCTTTGGCTAGTTATGTAGATGCAGTATTTCTGTTTATTATGGAACATTACCGTCCTGAATACATAACTTTTTAATAGTGTGCTCTATTATTAAAGATATTCCAAATTAAAATGTGGTATGGAAGTAGCAGTTGTACTTTCAAAATGCATAAAACTGCATACTAGTAAAGGACATATAACCATTTCAATATGTTAGTGTGTCATTCACTAATATTCTGTGGATCTTTGTTTTGCAGAGTTTTAACAGGTTTTCTGGTGAAAATATGCTTCTAATCACATAAATATAGGGTCCCCTGGATTAACTAATGAAAATAAATGGTTTCTTTCCTATAGGACTTCTCTGAACCTTTAGTCTTTAATGTGCAAAGTAAATCATGACTAGGGAGCCAGAATATGCACTATTTACCAAACTTATTGGAACAGATACCTATTAGTAACTGTCAGAAAGATTGTACAGCACTAGTTTTTGAAAGACTGATATCAATTGATTTTTTTTTCCATGTGAAAAATCTGTGCACCTTTTGTACAGTTTCTTTACTGGGTATTATGCATCTTGCTTTTATTGTATGTTGAGTAAAAATTTGTGAAAGGGAAATAATTTTATAAAAAATTCTTGGCCTTTAAAATTACTAGACTCAAGTCCATGCTGATCTTCTTGGCTTACTTTCTGAACTTTACTTTTTAATTCATTTTAATACTACATAAACTGTGACAGAAACTGTTACCTGAAAATGTGTACTTAATCATGCATGTGGCCACTTTTCTGATGGAAATTTGAAATTTGTTTTAAGGATGTGATATGAGGATCAATGAACAAGATTGTTTATAGTAAGTAGGGTTTTCTTATGATGTTATCTAAATCCCAGAGGAATCTCAGTGAGGATAAAGCATAGGTAGGTCTTAGATTCTTACGAACTTTACTCAAATAGAAATTCAAGAAAACTTGTAAAATACTGGTTTAATACCATTGCTATTGTGGTACCTGGATTATTGCTGCTATGAGTTATGATTCTGGAGATCGTAGTCTGTGGTTATTCTTCTGTAATATAAGTATTGTTTATGAGTGTGACATTTATGGCAATCTAACTATAAACTGTGTATCTTCTAATCTTGTCTCCTCTTCACTGCTATACTAATGTTTTGGAATGATATGCTTGACTTCCTAACTTTTCTGTCCTCTCATCTTTGCTGTTGATGGGAGAAGAGGGTAAAACTTTAAAAATTCTTTTTCAAGTGACTCTTATTTCTTATTTACTGCTCTTTCCTATTGAAAAAAAAAAACTACTTTGAGACCCAAACACTTCCTTTATTCTTAATCTCCACTGGGTACACTATTTCCGAAGGGAATTCCTCTACTAAAAACACTAATATTGATAAAAACAATGATAAAGATGGCAAGTAGGATATATTAGACATTATGCTGTGGGATTAAGAAATAACTGTGAGTGAGGAACTTCAATTTCCTGTATTATAGTAAAATAAATATTTGAAAATAATCCACTATAAATATACTAAAGGAATCTGATAAGATTTATTTTTAACCTTTTAAAATGCGTCAGTGAGCCTGTAAGAAAATGGAGAATCTTCAGAGCCCTCCACATGATATGAAAGTTGAAGTACAGAGTGCTAATGGAAGCTCAGAAGCTGGCTTTGTCTTGAGGGCATCTGTTGATCCTAGGTGACATTCATCTCTCATTTAGAGAGTCCTGTAAGGCTCATAGAGTGGCAAGCAAATTCTAAGATCTTTCCAATATTGAAAATAAAATATGAAGGTGAGCAGATGTCGGTCAAGCATTAAGTACCTGCTTCCCACATGGGAGGTCCCAGGTTTGGTTCCTGATGCGTCCTAAAAAGAAGAAAACAAACAAACAAACAAACCAAACAACAAGCACACAAATGAAAAAAAAAACCACTATAGGAAGTCGATGTGGTAGAGTGCATGAGCGCTGCCTTGCGGTATACAAGGTCTTGGGTTCAATCACCATCCCTGGTACCTCAAAAAAAGGAGAAGGAAAAGGAAAAGGAAAAGAAGTCATCATATGGCTACAATTTCAAAGATTTCTATATTTAGTGTAAGGAGAATGAAACAAACACATGAATTTGCCTCACAGAGTGAACAGACACCAAGAAAACATAAGATCTCTGGATGACACTGATGGATATAATGTATGAATAAACTCATAATCAAAAGCAGGTTAAATCTGGCCTAAAGACAAATTCACAATGTCTTTGTGGTCTAAATTGCCTCAAACTGAGAATTTCTTTTAAATATGTCAAATGCTGCCAGTGTTCCAGGCACATGGGAAAATAAAATGCAGATGATCTCTTGAAGAAAGTACCTTCAAAGCAGACCTCAAATAAATAGCATAGCAAAATTCTGAGGAAGAGAATTTCAATTTAAAAAATCACAAACCACTTATTTACATTTGATATTGTAATTATTATCAGATTCAATTTATGAATATGTTTAATGCATTTAAAAATAAAAGAAAAAATATGAATATGAAACAACATATGAAGGACCAAGTATATTTGAAAAAATCCATTATAACTAATATAAAAGCACAGTAATGAGTATGCTGAATGACAGGTTTTAAAAAATTTGATACCGAGGAAGAGAGGATTATGGAAGTTGATACTCAAAAAATTACCCAGAAGTCAGAAGAAAGATTAAAAAAATGAAAGGAAAGTTAAGATATAGTGCATAGATACATTTCTCAGATTCAAATTCCAGAAGACAGGAACAGGGAGAATGGAAGAGGAGTGATATTCAATATTATAATGGCAATATCTCCATATTCAAGATTCCCAAGTAATCCCATGGAGGACTATTGAAGGGAAATTCATACATAGGCTATTGTGGAACTTTACAACTTCAAAGACAGAAAGATGACATGAACAAGTGTCAGCCTGAGGGATAGCAGAACATTGTCAGCCAGAAATAGTGTAATTATACCTTTACAGTATTGAGGGAAAAAAAACAACTATCAACTCAGAAATTTAAACGTTAGGATTAAAGGATGATTAAATGTACTTTGGACAAAATGAAAAAAACAACTTGAGAGAGTTTTCCACCAGAGACTTTGCTTGTATCAGTCGCTCTCACTGCATAACAAACCACTCCAAAACTTTGAACATAATGCGAGTGAACTGAAACAACACTATTTTAGAGCACAGGTGTGGATATTGACTCTTAGACTTTTGAGGGTCTGTTTGAAGATTCAGGTCTTCAGGTTTATGGAGGCAATTCTGCTTCATGTGCTTCTTACTCTTCTAAGATCTGCAGGCATGTCCTTATCATGCTTATAGCAGAAAGGTAAGGAGGACAGCCTTTTACACAAGGTCAAGCCTTTGTTTGTATCACCCCTAATAATATCTCATTGGCAACAGAAGTCACATGTTCAAACCCAATACCAAAAGGCCTAGTCTCCATCCATAGTAAAAGGGGAAAGGAATCAAATCCTTGATAAACAATTACCCAACTATCACACATCCTCACTTTAGGTAATTTTCAAGAAAATTTTTTAGGATATAGGAAAATTATCCCTGTGGAAACTTATTAGATAATAATAATAATGTTAAATGTGTGGGTAAATATAAACAACCATGAACTGTATAAAGTTAAAATACTGTTTAATCTATTTGGTATACAAAACAAAATAATGATTATGTCTCTTTATAGGGTTTAAGAAACAACATGTAAAATACTTGACAGCCATAATGTAAGTCGGAAGGGAACAATCAATATTAAGATGTTCTGAGGTTCTGGAGAGGAAAGGAAGAATATTAGACTTAAATACATGCTAAAATTTCTTGGGAACCCACTAAAATAAAAGAATGGGAAAATAAAAATTGATCAATAGAAAAAGAAGGTAAGAAAACAAGGGGAACACTTAGAAACCACAGTTTAAGACGGTAGAGTTAAATTCAAATATAGCAGTAAGTCTATTAAATGACTATACTCTGTCCAATTAAAATTAAGATAAGCTAATTATTTAATTATTATTGAATTAAAAAACAATCCAACTACAGGCTGTTTGGAACTGATATCCTAAAACATGAATACAGATAGTTTAAAAGGCCAAATGTATACTAGTAATATGTACAAGAATTTTCATAGAAGCATTTTTTGTCAGAGCAAAAAAGTGCAAATGACTCAAATATTCAACACATGTATGGGTAAACTGTGTTACATTCACCTTCAGAAAACCGTACAAAAATGAAAATGATGATATCAAAGCATCATCACTCTCAGAAACATAGTATTAAGCAAAAAAAACCAAACAAACCAAGCCATTGGAGAACAAATAATAATATTTATATAATTCATGATCTCATTCATTTAAATTCAAAAGGGGGTAAACATATATGTTTACTATGGGAATTCATCTATATATGGTAGTTATGTAAAGAAGCCAGTGAATGATAAACATGAATTCATCAGAATAGTAATTACTTGGGGAGTGGAAGAAGAAGGTGAGATGCACAAGGGCCTACAAGAGGCTTCAAATGTATTGATACTATTGTTTGTTATAGTGAGTGGTGATGACATTGATGCTCATTTTATTGTTGTATTGTGTTGTAGATACAGGCATATACATTTCAACACCTCCTAAAAACCAAATAGGGGAGGAGGGAGGGCAAGATGGTGTCTGAGTGAGTGCACCTCATAGTCTCTCCTGCAAAGAAGTGGCTCAGTAGGGTTGGAGTCCTGCTGGACTGCACTGTTTTGGGTGTTTGCAGGGCAGGAGCTATCTGGACGTCGATTTGGTGGGACAGTGACAGAGGAGATTCTTTCAAGAGGTAGAATTTTGGGTCTCTTGCACAGAGGTCAGAGGTTGTGGGCGGGACCCTTCCCCCTGGGGCTGGCGATCCTGCAGCGGCAATTCCTGAGGGCTTTCTTGTGCTGGGGTGTTCCCAACCCCTGAGTGCAACCCCTGTTTCTGGGGCTTGCAGGCAGGAGGTGTCTAGATGTCGATTTGGTGAGACAGTGATGAAGGAGATTCTTGCGAGAGGTGGAATTTTGGGTTTCTGACACGGAGGTCAGAAGTTGTAGGTGGAACCCATCCCACTAGGGCTGGCAGCCCGGTTGCACCAATCCAAAATCTTTGTTGTGTTCGGGTGCACCAAAACCCTAGGGGGCTGGCAGCCCGGCCGTGGTGATGCCTGAAATCTCTGTTGTGCTGCAGTGTTCCCAAACTTGGTGTTAACTGGATGCATGGTTCCCAGGTCTGTGTCACCTAAACCCTGGTGGCCCATGCTCTGGAGACTCACACACCTTGAGCCTGCCGTATCACGGACTTCCCATCCCTGAATCCACCGTGTCCTGAGGTCTGTCTGAGGTTCCTGATTACCCTAGCCCTCCGCATTTGTTGTTGTTTTGTTTTCTTTTTTTCTTTCTCTCTCCCTGAGCTTGGAGGAATGTACCAGCTGACTTGGGGAGAGTCTGGGAAGAAAGGAGAGGCGAATCTTCTGAGAAAGCCCAATTTACCTAAACGTCCTGGGATAGGAAACTTGGTCTGGGAGAAGGTGGAATCAGAAAATCAATTAGACCTCCCCTAGCACACTTAAGGGGGAGGGACTGTAGGACCTGCTATCCAAGCTTCCACTAGCATATTTGGGGTTTCTGGTGAAGTGTAGGTACACTCATTCTGGAAATTAAGAGTCATAGTCTTCTGTGTTGAGTTGGTTCAACAAGGACCTACTTGAATCTCCTACCCAAACTCTCAGGCATCTTTCCTGCTGCCCTGGGAGAGAGAGAAGTGAGGAAGAGAGAAAGGGGAAGATCAGATCCCTAAGCATATTATCTAACTGCAAAGAGGACTCCTAGTTTGAAATCTTGGTGTTTTTTGTTTGTTTGTTTATGTGTTTGTTTGTTTCTGTCATGGTTGCTAAAATTGCATTCTCTCCTGGTCTTTTCTCCCATTTTATCCCCCAAGGTACTTTTTCATTTATTTAGTTTTTTTCCCTCTTTTTCTTGTTCTTGCTTGTTTCCCCCCTTTTTCTTTGTTCCCCCCCCTTTTCTCTCTTTTTCTTCTTTTTTATTTTATTTACTTTATATAATAGGTGCTGCAAGGAGTGCTTCACATTTGCTGTGTTACCTCATCCTCCGTTTCCTCTTTTCTGTGTGTATTGATTTTGACCACCTACACTAACCCCCTTCCCCTACATCTTTCTATCCACCATCATCTACTGTTTCTCTTACATTCCACCTCCCTTTCTTTGGCCCCCAAATTGTCTGACTTTTTATTTCTAATATCTTTGTTCTGTTTTCTGTCTTTTATCCATTTTGATATTATTATCTTTCTTTTCTCTTTCCCTCTCAAATGAAAACACTGGCCTTTTAATTCATACTATGATCCTTCCTATATTCAGTTGAATGTCTCATTATAGGTACTCTACTTACAGCTATTACTCTACACTACTTACATGAGTCTAATATCCATTCTCCTAGATTTCACATTTTTGCTCTGTTAACATATATTACCAATAATACTTTATACATTTTCTTTTCTTACTCATTTTGCTTTCCCTGACCCTACTATTCTCCTTCAAAGTGAACTTAGCCAGCAACAAAAAAGTAGAGTAACAAGAACAAAGTCACAAAGAGAAGACATAACACTTACATATGAACAACAACTAATTAATCCCCAAGATTAGCAAAAGAAGCTAAGGAACTGATTAAACCCATCAAGATAAAATGATGACCAGACAGCAACAAAAAACTACAAACCAAACTAATAATCAGGAAAACATGGCTGAATCCAATGAACAAACTAAAAACCAGGAAGAGGAGCAGAACATCAGAGAAGTAATTAAAGATCTCAAAATGTATTTTAGAGACCAACTTAATGAAAAAAAGGAAGAGATTAACAATATGAAGAAAACAATTGGAGAGGAAATTGTAGATATATGCAAAAAGATAAGAGATATGATGGTGATGAATACCACAGTTCAAGAAATCAAAAATACACTCTCAGCAAATAGCAGCAGATTAGAAGAGGCAGAGGAGAGAATTAGCAACGTGGAAGACAGTACATCTGAAATCAAACAGGTAGTAGAACTGATAGATAAAAAGATAGAAAAAATCCAGCTGGTACTTAGGTTACCTGAATGACAATGCAAAATGCACAAACATATGTATTATAGGCATCCCAGAAGGAGAAGAGAAGGGAAAGGGGACAGAAGGGGTGTTGGAGGAAATAATGGCTGAAAACTTCCCAAATCTACTGAGAGAGAGGGATGTACATGTCCAGGAAGCACAACGCACCCCAAACACCATAAATCAAACAGGCCTACCCCAAGACATATACTTGTCAAATTATCAAATGCTCAAGACAAAGAGAAAATTCTAAAAGCAGCAAGAGAAAAGAGAACCATCACATACAAGGGAGGCTCCATAAGATTAAGTGCTGATTTCTCATCTGAAACCATGGAGGCAAGAAGGTAGTGGTATGATATTGTCAAGGTACTAAAAGCAAAAAAAAAATTCCAACCAAGAATACTCTACCCAGCTAAGCAGTATTCAGAAATGATGGAGAGTTCAAAATATTCACAGATAAACAAAAATTAAAAGAGTATGCCAACAAGAACCCTGCCCTTCAAGAAAGGGAGTTCTGCAGGAAGAAAGAAAAAAACAGGAGTGGCAGAGTTGGAGGAGAGTGTGAGAGCAACAAAAAAGACAAAAAGAGAAGGAAAAAAACAAAATATGACAAACAGAAGTCTAAACAAAATATGGCTAACATCAAAAATTCCTTGAAAGTAATTACACTGAATGTCAGTGGATTAAACTGACCTGTCAAACGATTCAGACTGGACGATTGGATAAGGAAAAATGACCCATCTATATGCTGTCTACAAGAAACACATCTTAGACCCAGAGATTCAATGAGGTTGAAAGTGAATGGCTGGAAAACAATCTTACAAGCAAACAATAACCAAAAAAAGGCAGGAATAGCTATATTAATATCAGACAAAATAGACTTTAAATGTGAAACAATTGCGAGAGACAAAGATGGATACTACATATTAGTGAAGGGGATAATCTTTCAAGAAGAACGAACAATCATAAATATTTATGCTTCTAACAAGGGTGCCTCCAAATACGTGAGTCAAACACTGGAAAATTAAGTGAAAGAATAGATGCCTCTACAATTATAGTGGGAGTCTTTAATATACCACTATCAACTTTGGACAGAACATCTCAAAAGAGAATCAATACAGAAAAAAAAACTTTGAAGAGTATATTAGAGGAGCTGGACCTAATAGACATATACAGGTCATTACACCTGAATACAGCAGGATACACATTTTTCTCAAGTGCACATGGATCTCAAGTGCACATGGATCATTCTCCATATGCTAGGCCACAATGAAAGGCTCAATGAATTCAGAAAGATTGAAATCATACAAAATATTTTTTTGTGATGACAGTAAATTGAAGCTGGAAATTTGCCAGGGCCAGACACCCAGATTTCCCAAGATATAGAAATTAAACAGCATACTTTAAAAAAAAACAGTGGGTCAAAGAGGAAATCTCAAAAGAAATTAATAACTACCTTGAAACTAATGAAATTGATAACATAACATACCAAAACTTATGGGATCCAGCAAAAGCAGTACTGAGAAGGAAATTTATAGCCATAACTTCATACATCAAAAAAGAAGAATGAGCAAAAATTGAAGAACTAACTGCATATTTGGAGGAATTAGAAAAAAACAACAATAAACTAACCCCACAGGAAGAAGAAAGAAAAAATTAACAAAGATAAGAGCAGAACTAAATGAAATAGAAAATCAGAAAGTACTTGAAAAGGTAAAACCAAGAGCTGGTTCTTTGAGAATATCAATGAAATTAACAAACCTTTAGCTAGACTAACAAAGAAAAAAGAGAAGATTCAAATGCACAAAATAAGAAATGAGAAAGAAGATATCACCACTGACCCCACAGAAATAAAGACTATCATAAGAGATATTTTGAAAAACTATATTCCAACAAAAATGACAACTCAGAGGAAATGGACAAATTCCTATAAACACATAAGCGGCCTCTATTGATGAAAGAAGAAATTGACGATCTCAACAAACCAATCACAAGTAAAGGGAAAGAATCAGTCATTAAAATCCTCCCAACTAAGAAGAACCCTGGGCCTGATGGCTTCACAGGTGAATTCTACAAAACATTCTGGAAAGAACTAACGCCAATCTTGCCGAAACTCTTCAAAAAAATTGAAACAGGAGGAACATTACCTAACTCATTCTATGATGCCATCATTACCCTAGTACCAAAGCCAAACAAAGACACCACAAGAAAGGAAAATTACAGACCAATTTCTCTAATGAACCTAGATGCAAAAATCCTCAACAAAATACTTGCTAACCCTATCCAACAACACATTAAAAAATTATACACCATGACCAAGAGGGATTCATTCTGGGTATCCAAGGATGGTTCAACATAAGAAAATCAATCAATGTCGTACACCATATAAACAGATTGAAGGAAAAAATCAAAATCACATGATTATATCTATAGATGCAGAAAAAGCATTTGAAAAATACAGCAACCATTCTTGATAAAAACACTGCAAAAGATTAGAATACAAGGAAATTTTCGGAATATGATAAAGACTATATATGAAAAATCCACAGCCAACATCGTTTACAATGGTGAAATCCTAAAAACTTTCCCTCTAAGATCAGGAACAAGACAAGGATGATCACTATCACCTCTTCTATTTAACATTGTCTTTAGAAGTACTTGCTCGAGCACTGAGGCTAGAACCAGATATAAAAGACATTGAAATTTGCAGATGACACAATCCTATACATAGAAAACCCTGAGAGGTCTACCTACAATAAAGCTTCTAGACCTCATAAATGAGTTTAGTAAAGTCGCACAGGGTACTTCTTACTTTACTTAGAAAAATCAGTAGCATTTCTGTGCAACAATAATGAGCTAGCTCAGGAGGAAATCAAGAAACAAATACCATTTACAATAGTAAATTAAAAAAATCAAATACCTAGGAATAAAATCTCTGGACTGTCCATGTGATAGCCAGGCCCTGAGCCTCAACAGACTTCAGGTCCTACACTCTGGTTTATTGGACTTAACCCACTCAGCTAACATAGATTTGAAGAAGTCAACCACCACCCCATGGAGCCAAGAGTGCCTAAAACTGAAAGCAGAAGGATTACATCCAGCATCCATGTGGAATCTAAGCCCCCTCTTCTTACAGATGTGGAGTGGGCACAACCATTCCAAGGTCCACAAGATGGAAGAACAGAGTATGGATTAGAGTAGACTTACTGATAATCTATTCATGAACTATTTGGTTAGTAATGGAAGAAATGTGGCATTGGTGTGAAGAAAGTGACCATAGTGGCTGCTGGGGGTAGGGAATGGGAGGAAGAGATGAGATGTGGAGGTGTTTTCGGGACTTGGATCTGTCCTGAATGATGCTGTAGGGACAGTTACCGAACATTTTATGTCCTCCCATGGCCCACTGGGTGGAACATGGTAGAGTGTGGACTATGATGTGGACCATTGACCATGAGTTGCAGCTGTGCTCTGAGATGTATTCACCAAATGCAGTGAATGTCTCATAATGATGGAGGAGATTGTTGTTATGGGGGGAGGAGTGTGGTGAAGGGAGTGGTGGGTATATGGGACCTCATATTTTTTGAATGTAATATTAAAAAAATAAAGATAAAAAAATTTTAACTAATGATGTAAAAAACTTATACACAGAGAATTACACAATGCTGTTTAAGGAAATCAAAGAAGACCTAAATAAATTAAGAATATTCCCTGTTCATGGATAGGAAGACTAAATATTATTAAGATGTCTATCTTACCAGAACTGATCTACACAGTCAATGCAATCCCAATGAAAATCAACACAGTATTCTTTAAGGAACTAGAAAAACTAACTATGAAATTTATTTGGAAAGGAAAGAGGCCCTGAATAGCCAAAGACATATTGAAAAAGAAAAATGAAGTTGGAGGACTCACACTACCTGATTTCAAAACATACTACGAAGCTACAGTAGTGAAAACAGCATGGTATTGGCATAAGGAGAGACACACTGACCAATAGAACCGAACTGAGAGTTCTGATATAGATCCTCATATATATATAGTCATATAATATTCGATAAAGCCACCAAACACTCTCAACTGGGAGAGAATGGCCTACTCAACAAATAATGCCTGGAGAACTGGATATCCATATGAAAAAGAGTGAAAGAGGATTACCCACTCACACCTTATACAAAAATCAACTCAAGATAGATCAAAGACCTAAATATAAGACACAAGACCATAAAGACTTTGGAAAGCAGTGTAGGGAAGCATCTACAGGAACTTGTAATAGGAAATGGCCTCATGAACTTCACACAAAAAGCATGAGCAGCAAAAGAACAAATAGATAAATGGGACTTCCACAAAATTAAAGCCTTCTGCACCTCAAAGGAGTTTGTCAACAAAGTGAAAAGACAGCCTACCAAATGGGAGAAAATATTTGGTAACTATATATCTGATAGGAGACATAACCTGCATATACAAAGAACTCCTATATCTCAAAAATAAAAAGACAAACAACCCATTTTTAAAAATGGGAAAAAGATTTAAACAGACACTTCTCCAAAGAAGAAATACAAATGGCTAAAAAGCACATGAAAAAATGCTCCAAATCTCTAGCTATTAGGGAAATGCAAATCAAAAGTACAGTGAGATACCATCTTACTCCCATAAGATTGGCAGCTATGAAAAACACAGAAGACTACAAATGCTGGAGAGGATGTGGAGGAATGGGAACACTCATCCACTGCTGGTGGGAATGCAGAAGGATCCAGCCATTCTGGAGGAGAGTCTGGCAGTTTATCAAAAAACTAGCTATAGATTTGTCATATGACCCAGCAGTTCCACTGCTGGGTATATACCCAGTAGAAGTGAAAACAAGGGCACAAACCGATATATGCAGTGTTGTTCACTATTGCCAAAAGTTGGAATCAACACAAATGCCCATCAACAGATGAATGGATAAATAAAATGTGGTATATACATACAATGGAATACTACTCATCTTTCAGAACGAATACACTACAAACAATTGTGATAACATGGATGAATCTTGAGAACCTTATGTCGAGTGAAGCAACCTAGGCACTGAAGGACAAATACTACATGACCTCAATGATATGAAATAAGTAAACCAAGCTGCCTCAGAGAGCTAGAGACTGGATGATAGGCTTAAAGGAAATTGGGGGGTAGAGGAAGGATGCAAGATGATACCTACATGGGTCAAATCTATGATAATCTGGAGGTAAGTATTTGTACCAGGAACGGATAAAATGGGGGCATAGGGTTACCTTTGACTGGGGCTTTGCAGGCTTGCGGGGGTCTAGGGATAGGAGGATGTTTAATATTGCCCAAGAAATTAGGGGGAGAGTGGGGGAACATGTGAACATAGGAGATTGTCAGGTATTTGGTTGAGAGGATAATGCTGAGAAAAATTTTTCAAAAATAAAATAAGGAAGGTTACCTGTTTAAGATGATTAAAGGGGATAATCTGACACAGGACAGGCTTCTTGGGTGTGTGTGAGTTCTCATTTTGCCATAGTGGATTATATCATTGGACAGAGACCCACATAATGACAGTGAAGGTATACTCACATCCTGGGGGGGCCTGATGTTCTCAAATAGAGGGAATTGTATCTCTCGAGAGAAATGGTGGCTCCCAATGTATTAGGGCAGTTGAGCATGTCAAGCCCTCAACACTGTCACAAGTATCTCTGAACATGGCCATTCAAGCAATGAAGATTGACTGTCACTCTGGGCCCTGAGGGGAGGGGGAAAGAGGTTTTTAAGAGATGGAATCAATGTAACTGTGTGGGCAATAGACGTGTTTCACAAGATTACGCAAAGATGGATATAAGACATGTTAAATTACACCAAAAATATATAGGCGCTGATAGGCTAAAATGTAAATCATAATGTAAAACATAAGATAACTAAAACTTTAGAAAATTGTATAGTCTAAAATATGAACCACAATGTAAACCCACGTGTTACCTTTTTTGAAAGCTCTTGTCTCAATTTCTGTCCATCAGTTTCAGTAAATATAGTGTGAACATGTAAAAAGATTATTGCTGTGGAAGGGAAAAGGGTTTTATGTTGGATATGTGGGAGTACTATAATTGTATACATAAATTACTGTGATCTAAAACTTCTGTGAATATAAGCTTAATAATTAGGAAAAGAAAAGGAAAAGAAAGGACGTAGACTCTGAGGAAAAGATGCAAGAAGTTGCCTTTCCAATTTGCATGCAGGGCAACACTTATTGCAGTGATGGAAGGCAAACCATCAAAAACAAGCTTTTGCTTTTTTAAATTTTTTAATACCCCAATTTATTTTTACCTTAATTTTTCTAAATTAATATGTATAATATATCTAACCTTTAAACTCATCACTATATTCCATTTTACTATTAATGGAACCTGGTAATATATTGGGCTTCATTTTTTAAGAAGTTTTGGATCACAGAGAGGTTCAACAATGGCAGGGGAGGAATACTGGTGTGGGATATTATTGATAGGGGGCACATGGTTGATAGGGAGTTCTACAGGGCATATATCCAGGGTACATAAAATGTTTGGATATTTTCATAGTGGTTACAATTAAAAACAACCAACTGAGTGTGTGCTGAGTTCCTAGCCAGGGGAGCTCTATCACAGTTCCTCAAAGAACAGCAACAATCCAAGTGCTTTGGCAAAGACCAAAATATAGGAAGGTCCCTTGATACTAATGACTATGATTTTGAGCCTGTGCACCAGAAATAAGAACAAGGCCTTGAGCTGCAGGGTGTCAAAGACTTACCTCCGGAGAGCCTCCGTGTTGCTCAAATGTGGCCATTCTCGAAGCCAACCTCAGCATGTAAATGTATTGCCTTTCCCCCAGCATGGGACATGACTCCCGGGATGAGCCTCCCTGGCTCCGAGGGATTACTACCAAGTACCAGTTGATGATTTAACTAGAAAATGACCTTGAATAAAAGGGTCTATTTGGACCAGCAGAATTTCTCAGTCTACATATAATACCAGGAGTTAAAAATGCTTTTTGACATATGGTTGACAGGGAGTTATACAGGGCATGTGTCCAGGGTGCATGGAAATGTTTGGATATACTCATAGTGGAAACAATTTAAAACAATAGCTGGGAGGGTACTGGGTTCCTGGCTGGAGGGGTGGGGGCTCTGTCATGGTCCCTAGGTGAACAGTGGCAGTCCCCCGGGTGCAATGGCAAGGACCAGGAAGGAATGAGGGTCCAACAGTGAGCTCCTGATTCTAATGACTATGCTTGTGAGCCTGTACACCTGAAATAAGAACAGACCTAGAGCAACACTGTGTCTAAGAGTTCCCTCCTGACAGCCTCCGTGTTACTCAAATGTGGCCAGTCTCGAAGCCAAACTCAGCATGTAAATGCACTGCCTTCCCCCCCCAGTGTGGGACATGACACTGGGGATGAGCCTCCCTGGCACCGAGGGATCACTACCAAGTACCAGCTGATGACGTAACTAGAAAATGACCTTGAATTAAAGGTTCAACGAGGACCAGCAGAATATCCCTGTCTACATATAATAACAGGAGTTAAAAATGCTGTTTGACCTAAATTAAGGGGAAATGGAAAGGACAAATGAGTTTATATGGCTATGAGTCTCTAAAAAAGAGTCTGGAGGTTGTCAGAAGGATTGCCCTTATGCACACCTGAGCAGAGTCTCAGAGACAGATAAAGTAGATACAACCCCAGGTATTGGTTCTTTTGAGGGCTAAAGAGACCCACAGGTTTTATGGTCATGGCAGATGGAGTTCACTGCCATGTCAGTTGGCCCTTCTTTGGAGTTGGTGTTTCTGCGTGATGGAGCTGGACTCAGATGTGATCTCTTTTCACAAGCCTTTCATGCTACTTTACTGGAATTGTAGTTGGTGCTGGGGTTTAAGATATATCTAGGGGATTTGAATCTCTGGACTGACAATATGATAGCCAGGCCCTGAGCCTCAACAGACTTCAGCTCCTACACTCTGATTTATTGGACTTACCCCACTCAGCTAACATGGAGTTGAAGAATGCCAACCACAACACCAGGGAGCCTAGAGTGCCTACAACTGAAAGCAGGAGGATTGCATTCAGTATCCATGTGGAATCTAAGCCCCCTCTTGACATAGATGTGGAATGGACACAACCAAGCCAAGGTCCACAGGAAGGAGGAATGCAGTAAGGATTAGAGTGGACTTAATGATATTCTATTCATGAACTATTGTGGGTAATAATCGAGAAAATGTGGCATTGGTGTGGAAAAAGTGGCCATGGTGGCTGCTGGGTGCAGGGAATGGGAGGAAGAGATGAGATGTGGAGGCATTTTCGGGACTTGGAGTTGTCCTGGGTGGTGCTGCAGGGACAATTGCCAGACATTGTATGTCCTCCCATGGCCCACTGGATGGAACGTGGGAGAGTGTGGGCTATGGTGTGGACCACAGGCGATGGGGTGCAGCGATGCCCAGAGATGTACTCACCAGATGCAATGGATGTGTCATGATGATGAGGGAGAGTGTTACTGTGGGGGGAGTGGTGGGGTGGGGGCGATGGGGGTGAATGGGGACCTCGTTTTTTGAATGTAATATTTTAAAAGAAAATGAATAAAATAAAATTTTAAAAAATGCTTTTTGACCTGAATCAAAGAGGGAAATGGAAAGGACAAATGAGTTTATATGGCTGTGAGTCTCCAAATAGAGCTGGGAGGGTATCAGAGGGGTTCCCTTATGCACACCTGAGCAGGGTTCCAGAGACAGATAAAAGTAGATGCAACACATGTGTTGGTTCTTCTGAGGGCTGCAGAGACCCATAGGTTCTGTGGTCATGGCAGATGGAGTTCAGTGCCATGTCAGTTCGCCCTTCTTTGGAGTTTGTGTTTCCGTGTGGTGGAGCTGGACTCAGATGTGATCTTTATCCACGAGCCTCTCCTGTTACTTTTAATGGATCTGTAGTTGGTGCTCGTGTTTAGTGTATACCCAGGGACCTGAATCTCTGGACTGACCATGTGATAGCCAGGCCCTGGGCCTCAACAGACTTGCAGTTCCTACACTCTGGTTTATTGAACTTACCCCAGTCAGCTAACCTGGAGGTGAAGAAGGTCAACCACCACACCAGGGAGCCAAGAGTGCCTACAACTGAAAGCAGGAGAATTGCATCCAGCATCCATGTGGAATCTAAGCCTCCTCTTGATATAGATGTGGAGTGGACACAACCATCCTAAGGTCCACAGGATGGAGGAATAGAATATGGAATAGAGTGGACTTACTGATATTCTATTCATGAACTATTGTGAGGAGTAATCAAAGACATTGTGGCATTGGTGTGGAGAAAGTGGCCATGGTGGCTGCTGGGGGTAGGGAGTGGGAGGAAGAGATATGATGTGGGGGCATTTTTGGGGGTTGGAGTTGTCCTGGGTGGTGCTGCAGGGACAGTTACCGGACATTGTATGTCCTCCCATGGCCCACTGGGTGGACTGTGGGAGAGTGTGGGCTATGGTTTGGACCATTGACCATGAGGTGCAGCGGTGCTCAGAGATGTATTCACCAAATGCAATGAATGTCTCATTATGATGGAGGAGGTGGTTGTTATGGGGGGAGGAGTGGGGTGAGGTGGGTGGGGGTAGATGGGGACCTCATATTTTTTTAATGTTACATTAAAACAATAAATAAAGACAAAAAATTAGAGGAAAATAGTGAGTGAAGAAGATAATTTCTGTCCTCAATTAGCTTAGAAAATCATAGGGAGACAGACAAGTTAACAAGTTAGCAAGTTATTACATTCCTCTTCAGAAGAGATTTAATACATGAGCTATTTTCATGTATACTAAACTGATTAGGAAACTGAAATAAGCTTAATCCATTCCTGTACTACTGAGCAGGGCTGTGGCGTGAAGCAGGTTCAACCATAGGGTTCTTGATCTTTGTACAAAATGACACTTTTTCTTGGGACATTTGTGTAACTTTACATACATGTAGGGCTTTCAAAACATTTTTCAAAACTTCTCCAGAAAGATTGCACCAAATAACATTGCCATCAAACATGTGTGAGAGTTTTATTTTCCCAGACTCAGAAAATCCACTACATATGTTTATTAATCTCATACTTTATTTTGCATCGAAAGTGATGATTCTATCTTTCTTTATTTTTTAAAAATAGTAATGAAGTTGAACATGTTTTCTTAATGCTCATTGGCCATTTCAGTTTGTTTTTTCCTGCTTTGCCTGCAAATTTATTTCTTTTCTTTTTGTATTAGTTTATTTCCCCTCTAATTCTAATTTGCTTCTCTCTCTTTCATAAGAATTATACATATCTTTTGTATCTATCTCTTATACAGTCTTTAGCATCTCATCTGTTTTCTATGTTACACATATTTTCACCAGCTTGTTTTTTGGTTTACTCTTCCCTGTGGTATGCCCTGAGACCTTTCCTTTCTTGATTTCCCAAAGGACTGTTAGGATGGTACAGCTCCTGCTTTTGACTCATTTAGCCAAGTCTTAATAGGACAGATTCTCCAGAATAGAGAATACTTAAGTACTTTCTAATTCTGAGTAAAGTGTCCCTCAAGTCTATAATCAGATTCTCTTTTCTTATATAGTCCTTAATTCCTTATTCCAGAGTCCAAATTCTAAAGAACTCTGCAAGATACAAGTTTTTCATATGTTTGCAGAAACTCATTTGGTGGCAACCACCTATCCTGATATAAAGACTGGCTCTGTAACAGTTATTTTTCTGACTTAACAGCATTAATATTCAAATATTTTGATACAGGAATATTGATGTGTCTCAAAGAATTCTGCCTCAGTCCCTGAAGTAGAAAGGTGTTGATATATGTGTGTATATAAATATGTATACATTTATATATATGTGTGTGTGTATATATAAGGGTGTGTGTGTTTATATATATATAATAGTGTGGGAGTAGGCATTGGCAAAACCCTGATTGGTTCTAATAAAGGATTGTGGATTTATATGAATTCGTGGATTTTTTTCTCTATGTTCATTCATTTTGGAAGAGTTCTTAGGGTCTCTGAGTGCATTTTCTAGTCGATTCGATCACATCCTAAATATTTCATAAATTATCTAAATAAAATCTACTGAAGCTATAATGAAGAATAACAGACCAAAAAAGGTAACAAGCAAGGCAGGATGGTACTAGTTATTCCACTTTAAAGGTTATAAATAGCATTTGAAAGTGCCTCTTGGTATCTCTTTGAATAAGGCAAGATTTCCCCTTTGTTTCTTTTAAATCAATATTTGAATGTCATCTCCAATTTCTTCCTGCTGGTAGTGCCCTGTAGCCAGTGTCCTGAAATTGTCATTTTTCATCTTTCAAAACCTGCATGGAGTGGAATCTTCTCAGATCTTTAAATACCTTCTTTCTCTGTATTAGCACTACATCCCTAATTTGTACAAGCTTCTTATGCCTAACACGGTCAGCATCTGCTGTTAATTCTGGGTGAGGTATAGCCCTCTGAAAGTCCATGAAGCAATTGTTTCCCTATAGTTTATTAAAATTCAGTTGGGGGTGTGGTTTTTATCACTTTGTGAAAATTCCATCATATTACTTTTATTGAGAGTACAGCAGTAAGAATTTATTATACATTTTCCCTGTGATATTACTCTGGGGTTCCTTTGATTAGATTGTGAAATGATTTTAATAATGCAAAAGAAATATACTGGATATTAACTTAATTTTTCTTATGGAATATTCTGGTTTCAGGAAAATTAAATGTGTATTGTAAAACACACCAATCCCAGAAAATTTAAATGATGTATCTTTATCATAGTCACACATACCTTTTTTCAATTTACCAAAAAAGTCATCTTTTGTGGAAAAGATTCACTGATTAGGGCATTTTCCTCTCTACTTCTTTACTTTTCTAATTGCATGTAGGATAACTAATGTGAAAGAAAAATTATAGTAAGGGAGAATACTTGGCTTAATGGGGGAATGATATCACTTTTTAAAAACAACTTGGTGACCATAGAACTTGATATAAAGAATTTTTAAACATCGTATATCCACACATATTCTGTGTGTGTAGTTAAGAAATTTCCAGTATTTTAAACCTTCCATGTGATATAAATTATGAGATACAACTTATCAGTGAAACAGTCCTAAACATTTTCAGATTCAAAAACAAAAATTGATTTACATTTTAACAGCATGGAACTCTTACTCATTACCTTACTGATATAAATGTGAACATATTTTACTCAAAATTGATGCACGAGAAAAGAAACTAAATTTTAATTACCATATAAAATGCTGTTTCTGATGATAATATATTAAACACTGTGAGCAAAAGTATTTGTAGTACTTAATGTCCTTTATTGATTACATATGCCTAAATATCACTTAGTTTCTAAGAGGAAAATAATCCAAACCCTACATGTATCAGAGTACTGTGAAAAACGTATGAAATAATGGGTGTTCATTCATTCTTCAGATATTTTCTGAATATATATTACCCCAGGGACTGTGCTAGGCTTTGGAGATACAAAGGTGAGAAAAGATAATGATCCTTACACCTTATACCATCTAGAAAGTATGCTTCATAGAAAAAGTAAGCAATGATTTTGTAAATCATAAAAAATAAGAGAATTCACATGACCATAAAACGATGTTCATGCTGATCCACTTTTGCCCCTACTTGCTTTTGTGTATATGTGTGTGTGTGTTGGAAATTCCAGGGGATTAAGGAATTCTATTCATTTTAATTGGATAAAGTTTAAAATTACAAGAGGCAGTGTATATTTGTCAGAAGATTTAAAATTTTCCTTAAAAACAGAGTGATTAATTATATACAATTCATTAACAATAATACAAAAATGTACAGATTTCCTTGGGGCTTAAAAATATTATCACAAGGTGACTTGATACCCCCTGGAGGGTGAAAATACAAATGAATGAGCCTTTTTTTCCCAGAAGATTTCTGTGATGTTTCATTGCACACTGAACAGCCTTAGTCCCTGCCTAACATTTCCTCTTCTGGACAGCTGCCTGTGGAGGGGATCTGACTGGCCTAGAGGGTGTTATCTTATCTCCCAACTATCCCCAACCATTGCCTTCTGGAAAAGAAAGTGACTGGAGAGTAAGAGTAAACTCAGACTTCATCATTGTCTTGATATTCAAAAGGTTCCCTAGGTCACAGGATACCTCTTTTTAGTTGAATTTTTAAAATTATATCATTTGTCACTTTATAGTATCACCAATTTTATTTCTAGCCAAGTCCTAGATTTTCAGTCTAACAGGTTCTAATTTAGGCTGCAAAATGATGTAAATGGAGATACAATATTTTGCTTTGGAACATTCTACTTGTGCTGGGACACACATGATATACAAAGAATTATCTGTCTTGCCCATGTGTGTTCCATATGAGAAGGCTTGATTTACATTATATTCAGGAAAAGCAATTTTAAAAAGTGAGATAGATACACTCAATATAATTTCTCATTAGAGCCTCATATTACCCTACATGTGTGATAGATATTTCATCTTCATAGCACATCCTATGGTGGGACATTCCCAAAGTTAGCACTGTCTTATCATTAGGGTTATAATGACTTGACAGATCGTTGAAAATGTAAAGTCCCCAAAATCTGATGGATTTTAAAGTTTGAATTGTTAGACATCAGTCTTGAAAAATGCTAACACCTTCCTGCTAATTGAGAAGAAGAAAGTTTAAGTATTGTGGGTAATATATTTTTTTAAAATTAATTCTATAAGATTATCATATTTACTATCCTATTGTAATATATAATTACATTTTTCAAACCCTAAGATCATTTCCAACTTTAAGTTTTTATTTTTGAACTAAATGAATGTGATATTTTATAAGATCAGTCTATAGACTGTACTAACTATAAGTTACTGATCTAGGGCAAAGTGTTCTATGTATTCACCTGTCATTTGAACAAGTTTCCTTTTCCTAGGATGTTTACATCAACACCCAAGGCTCAGATATGATTGTCTTCTTTCTCTTTCTTCTCCTGATGAGCTCTGAGTCAGGAGTTTTAAACTTCTATGACCTTTAATTTTAAGTCATTTGATAAGCCATCTATCCCTGACTTTGCTAATGCTGCTCCAAATTTAGTGAATGATGAATACTTTTTATGCCACTCTGCTACTACACAAAACCAGTGAACATTTGCAGCCTATATTTTTAGATATCTTTGTTTTCTGTGTTTTTTTGTTGCTGTTAATACTAAATTCTAATCATGCTTTAGTTAAACCCAGGAAGCAACTGTGTTGCAAAGATATTAACAATTGAACATTAGTTAACACAGAGCCTTACAAGTAAGAGTTTCTTACCTTCTATTTCACAGGAAGTAATTCTCACGTTCCTAAACACAACTTACTTGAAATATAAAAGGTAAGGTTATAAAAGAAAAATTTTCACTGCATTTTATATACCTCTCAAGAAGATCAAGCTAGAAAACTTCTAATGTCCTTTCAACTTGTAGACTTTATGAAACAATTGCCCACACAATGTCCCAGAAAAATCATCTACCAATTCTTATATTATGATCTGGATAACATGGGAGGACTCAGGTAGAAGTTATCCTGGGACCTTAGCAACTATAACTTTCTTAATTAGAGGGGGGAAGTCAGAAGTCCTGGGTAATTGGACAAGGATATTCAACTCGCTAAGTACAGAGACTGGCCCTTATAAGTGCAACTGGACCATCCAAGGTGCACTGTTGTAAGTGTATGACAAATTCACACGTGTTTTTGGGGGCAAGCTATAGATCTGATATTACAATAAAATCAGAGTTTATATGATGCCTTAGTTTGCCAGGGTTGGCTCAAACAACAGGACTTTATTGTCTCACAGGTTTGAATGCTAGAAGTTCAGACTCACGGTATCAGCAGACCATGCTTTCTCCTAGAGTTTCTAGGCTTCTGGTGCTGGCTTGATGCAATCCTTGGGGTTCCTCCATCACATGGAAATCCCTCTCTCCTTCTCTGACTTCTACTCCCATGTCCAATTTCCTTTCCTGAGAAGGGCTTCAGTCATATTGGATCGAGGCCCACACTCATTCAGTTTGGCCACCCCTTAAGTAGCAGCATTTCAAAGGTCCTATTTTCAAATGGGTTCACACCCACAGGATAGGTGGGGGGAGGGGCGTTTAGGACTTCGACAAATCTTTATGGGGTACGGGTATGATTCAATCCTGAACATGTGACCTGGTGGACATTCTGCCACTTAGGGTCTTTTGGAGGGATGTTTCATCACATTCTCCTAAAGATTGTGGGCTGACACTGCTGTTCCAATTAACTGGGTTAAAAGCTTGGTCAAACTTTGGCCTAATATTGTGGCTAGTAGATATATGCAGTTAGTGTGGGTAGAAATAAGTTAAGATTTGACAAATGGATCGTATGCATTGTAAGCTTCACTCCAGATTTCTATCCATGGATTATGTTACGTAGAAAAAGAGAAGACAGCATATGTGTTTTTCTGTGCCAGATATATGTTTCAGTATTCACTAAATGATCAAGAATAGGTAGCTATACTAAATCTTGGGGCTACAGCATGAACAACTTCAAATAACATCTTTGTGAGGTACTCCAAATAAAATTATTTTCTTCAAATTCCCCTTAGTTGCTACCATTCCTTTTGACACCTCATATTTAGTAATTAATCTGATACTCCTTTTTCAACTCTGACTTGAGTGAACTTCTGTAATTTCAGCATCTTTTTAAAAATAATATTAAAAATGTAATAAAAATGAAATGGAACATCTAAGGACATTTATATTACTAGAAGTAAAAGTAAAATATGTAACATGGGACTGTATAACATGGTGAAACCTCACGCAAAGTAATACTGTTTTTGTAAAATATAAATACAAATAAACTAGAGAGATGGAAACAGATTAGCAGCTGTGTATGGTATGGGAAGCACAGAGAGATTGAGAGGAGATGAGGTTTTATTGATTGGCTGTTTTTTGTTTTTTTAATTTTTATCATTATTGGAATAATGAAAATGCTGTAAAAGTGATTGAAGTGATAAATTCACAACTATGTGATTACACTAAATACCATTGAGTGTATACTTTGAATGGATTCATTCTATTTAAGAGTTTCATTAAAATTGATTTGTTAAAAAAATAAAGATAGAAATTCAATTAAAATAATTTAGTTGAATTGAAAGAATATAAAATAAGATTATTTTATATAAATAAGTTTTCTAACAACTTAAGAGTCAGCAAATTATAAAAATCAAACAACAAACTGAAGAGTCAGGCTGGCAACATACTTTCACATTCACTTAAATTGAATTTCTTTAAATTTAAAACACATTCGCTTAAAGAAATAGACATTTTTTTGAAGTTGAACACAGTACACTCATTTCTTAATTTATCATCAAAGGCTTAGATATATATATAAATATATATATCACTTCAATAGACAGTGCTATATTATTTTTCTAAGACAAAGAAATTCAATTATGGACATTTCCGGGCTCTGAGACAATAGTATTCTTGTGAGTTAGCCCATGTTAGCGGTTACTTTGCCTTGTCACGTATGCATTCTGTGAGAAAAAATATATATGTGCAAGCGCCATGTTGATGAATTTGAGGTAGTTTATGGTTGTGGCCATTGTGGATGTCATGGCTCTATTTGCATGTTCAATTAGAAAAAGTCATCATGAAAATCCCTTAATTTATATTCTCTTTACAACATAATTTTTCATGTAATATAATGGTAGCGGAAAAAGGAGCATTCGTAGTCTCACATTGGTTGTCTGTCTTGGTCCATTGACAATTGGATTTCTGTGCATTTCTTAGTTTTATATGAAAATTTTGGGACACTCTCTTCTATCACTCACTTCTCCCCAAGGGAAGAGGAATGACCCTTCTGCTTACTTATATTCATTGAGTGGGTATATAATAAGCAGAGCCATTGTGGTGTGGCCCTGCCATTCAAACCATTATTACAAATGCTTCACACCAATGCGGAGAGTTGGTGGAGGGGTGAAGTATGAGACCCCTGTGTGATGTTATATACGTTTATTTTGTAAGTTCACAATTTTTACTATACACTTATTGTTTATGTGTGCTCATGTATGAATGATATACTTCAATAAAAATAAAAACAAAAATAAAAAAGTAGAAGAAAAATGGCAAAGAGGAAGGATAGGATGAACCTCTTAGTGCTGTATTTGAGTTAGAGACATTTGCATAAAATCATGGTTGTAATATTTGTAGATATTGAAATAAATAAAATGTGTGTATGTGTGTGTGTACATACATAATGTATTTCCTACCTCTGACTTGTAGGAGGTATAGGAACAGTAACAGCCTACTTGCAATGAACAAACCTAGTACCCAAGTCTTTGTTCCTTCATATCACAGAAAATATTCTCCCTTAAACAAACAGCGTTCCTTGGAGAACTGCTGACTGCAAGACAGCGGCAGGACAAAAATACAACATAAATAATTCTGTATAATAGAAATCTATGAAACCATGCTTATATAAATAAATGAACGAATGAATAAATTGGAGAAGAGAAAGTTTTCCTTATTATAGAATGCCACCTAATAAGTGTAGAAGGAAGATGGAATTAGATCATCATCATTGGATTCAGCATAGACTTTTAGCAGCAAAGGAAGCTAAAAATAGTGGGTAAAATTTTGATGAGGAACAGGACAGTTACTAATCTCAATGTATCACCCCACATCAACTTAATTCATTGCAGAAGAGGAGAATAGTAACTTCGTAGTGGAAAATCTGGCAGAAACCATCTTAGCCAAGAGGTTATGTTAGTAGCACCAAAAATGGGACATCATAATCAGTGGTTCACTGTTAAACTTGTTCTCAAAAAAAGAAATCCAGACTTGTAGCATTTGTCATTTTTGTGGTGTAAGCATGCCCACCATGCCAGATTTCAAGAAATCAATATAATATCACTGAATACACACTTGGGAATAAATGTGCTGAATTAGCTCCTGCAAGCATTTACAAGCCAGCTTCCGAACACGATTGACAATGTGTCATATAATACGGTGTCCTAAGAAAAATACAGCATCAGGAAGTGGATTTGGCTCAAGTGATAGAGCTTCCACCTACCATATGGGATGACCTGGGTTCAATCCCTAGGGCCTCCTGGTGAAAAGGAAGAAGAGAAAGTGTGCCCACATGGCAAGTAGTGCCTGTGTGAGTGCACTCCTGGTGAGCCAGTGCCCCGTGCAAGTAAATCATGCAGGAAGATGATGACACATTAAAAGAGAGTCAAGCAGAGAGTCAAGGTGAAGTGCAGCAGAAACCAGAAACTGAGGTGGCACAAATGACAGGGAACCTCTTTTCCCATCAGAGGTCTCAGGGTCAAATCCCAGTGAATCCTAGAGGAGAGAAAATGAGAAGACAACACAGACAGCAAAAACAACGAGGTGGGAGGAGGGCAAAGAGTTAAAATAAATAAATAAATCTTCAAAGGAAAAAAAAAGAAAAATATAGCATCACATTTGTGGTATCTTGCCAAAAGTACAGTTCCTAAATTTAATCATGAAGAGCATGAGGCAAACTGAAATTGAAAAACATACCACAAAATAATGGTTTGCATTTTTCAAAAGTGTCAAGCTGATGAAAGACAGAGAATGAGGAAATCTTCCAGATTGAAGAAAACAAGAGACATGGTATTAAATGCACTGATTTTTTTGTAGGTTGAATCATTTTGAATAGAAGACATTGTTGGCGGATTGGTGAAATGTCAATGGGGTCTGTGAATTAGATGGTGGTGTTATCCCAATGTCACCCTTTTTTTCTTGAGAACTACTTTATTTTAAGAAATACACAGGGAATTTTTAGGAGTATTGGGTTATCATGACTGCAATTTGCAAATTGTTCAGTATAAAATCATTTTATATGATAGATGGACAGATAGAAGAATATATAGCTAGTAGATATATGGGAGTCTGTTGTCTACTTGCAACTATTCATTTGAAAGTTTTAAAGAGTTAAAAAAAAACCTTTATATGGAAAAAATGACAAATCAGTCATAATATTAATCAATCAATATTTAAACATTTTGTTCCCACAAAATTTTTAAACATTCTTGAAAGATACATTAGAGTTATTTATGTAACTATTTTAAAAGTTAGATGTTGAGTAAAATACAAAAACAAGTAAGTACTTGCCAGAGGTAAAGAATTCAGAACAAAAGATTGACTTGCTGACAAATTCCTTTAATAAACTGTGTGCTTTGAGTTTTCATTTCCATTTGAGTAGTCATATGTATCTGGTCTTTTATTGTAAGCCATTTAAAATCAAATTTGGAGGTCGACAGGTAATAAATTATAAATGCAAAAAATATAGCAAAATTCATGACAACTTGTAGCTGACAGTGTTAGGGGGAAGTAAATATTAGTGGGCTGAAGGCAGAATTTGTAGGGTTTATAATAAAATTTCTCCATTTTCTTAGTTATTTGTCTTTCTATCTAGGTCACAGTAAAACAAGGTGATAAACAGATTCTGCCTCTGGCATTTTAAAAAATCAACTGTATTTCATATGGCAGAAATAAGCCCTTTCTTACAGTCCACTCAGATAAGAGCCCAAAGTGAAAATCCAATTTGAGGGGGTGGAGCAGGGCGTGCCCTCTCTCCAGCTCTGGTCAGGGTGCCCAGGTAGGCAGAATCATCTCAGGCCTCCTAGGATACCTGCATGTTTTTACTACCACCTGAGGCATCAAGATCCAGAATTTTTGTAGAGTAGCAAATGATTATATGTTGTAACAGAATTACACCACAGGACTTCTTAAGAGTTTTCTTGTTGAAATTAATAACAGAGGGAGCATGATACTTTAAAAAGCACTTTCATATACACAATTCATTTATTACAAATTCTTATAAGAGAGTTATTATCATTTTATTGATGTTGGAACAAATTTCAATTTTTGTAGTGACTTAGTCAAGGTGACAGAGCTAATTTTCATCTGTGCCAGGACTGGAAATAGGTTTTCTGATTTCCTATCCAGAACCCTTCCACAGTAATGCAACCAAGGAAAATGAACGAACAAAACAGTCAAACAACCAGTACATGTGTATTGAATACCTACATGTGTGAATTACTGAGCTGTGGGTTGTGGCCTTTTAAAAATAAAGAAAAGTGAGGGATTGATCTCCCAAAAAGGCTATACTTGGGGAAAAAAAAAAAGAACCAAGCATAAAGCTTTGTATGAGAAGTGAAAAGCCGTATCTTTCAATACAGAGAAAATATATCCCACCACAAACACGGGTAGCCAACTGTGGTTTCTATGAGGAGGTGAGAACTGAGCTGATTCTCATCTTGGTAACAGGACACCCATAGTTGGAAAGCAAGGAAGGACAACTTTCCTTACAAGAATTTACAGTTAATTAAAATACTAGAGTAATGTGGTGGGAAAAGTCACAAATTAACACAAATCATGGGAAAAAGTAGTATAAATGGTACAATGGAAACTTTTGGTTAAATTAGTTAGATCTATAGTAATATTGTATTTTCTACAAATATCAGCCAAAATATAAAAACAATACCTAGTGAAAGGACAAAAGAACAGCAAACATCATAAATAGATAAATAACTTTTGTTTTAAATAGATGTCTCTTTTCTTGGTATGAGAATGTGTTAGAGCTGGTCCATCCACAGGCACAGTCCAGTTCTCCCTCACTTCCTTGCTTCTTTCCCTGGTCTGCGCAAGTCTCACTCTAAATCCTTGGGATTTGTGGCCACAGAGTGGGCTCTATTATCCAGCTTGGCAGCCAGCAGTTTGCTTCTGGCAGAGGAGAGGGTTTGACTCAGGAAGATTGCTTCTTTTGGAAAAAAGGCCCCGGGCTCCCCCACTTACTGCATTGCCCCCATGTGCTTCTGTTAGTTACTATGTAGCTGTCAGGAGTAGTCTCTGTATATTTCTGCTCACCAGCAGGGAAAAACATACAGCTTCTCCCCACAAACTGTTCAATTAGAAGATACATTTACCAGGGTCATAAAGCAAAGGGGTAACACCTGAAGACATTTCAAAGTGTCTTATCATTGGACACACAATTTTAGCGTCCTTTGGGTGAACTATGCACCAACGATGCAGGAATGAAAAGACTCCTGGAAGTCAACCCGCTTTGGCCGTGAGTAAATGGATTGCGGCACAAACCCTAAATCTCAGTCAGGAATCCGATTTCCAAAAGCCCCTTTCCATGCACATGTGTCATCCACACAGGCTCACATATTATCTTGTAAGGAGTGGAGGATACATATTCTTCTCTCCTTTTCTCTGTTCCTACTATCCATGCTGATAATGGTTTGAGATTCATAGTGTACTGATTGGCCAAAAATGCCAAAACGACTAGTTAAGTTTATATGTCCGAAATGTAGGTGAAACTTTTAAACCCAATGAAATATTTTTTTGTGTTAGTTGAAAAAGAAGTCCTTAAGGTATTTTCAGAATGGAATTTTTAAAAAAAACTCATTTGCATTTGTGACAGGTTATATTATTGTGAAATCGTTTGTGTCTCGCTCAGCTGGTTATGATCCAGGTTTGGACACTTTCAGTTTAGGATAATTAGGATACTGGAGACAGGAGGAGTCCTTTCATGGAACTCTTTATTTAAAGTTACTGGATGATATTGTGACATCGGTATTGCTTAAGTAGACATGGAAAATTATAGAGTATCTTATCTTTTCATTAATATTTATCCGTTTTGAATAATCAACTTATTTTTTTGTTCTGCTACATAAATATTATTTTTTCATACATTGGAGTTATCTTCATCATATCTTCCTCTAATAATTTGCCTGTACTGTGGCGAATTTTATAGAATGGATAGTTCCTTGACAACTACTATGTACACTGTTTTTACCTAGGGAATAGATATAATATATTAGAATATCAAGCATATGTGCTTTAGGAAAAAAAATTATTAAAACTTGCGTAGCATTTTCCCACAGGACAATACATTGAGCCAAAATATTTTAAACTGACTCATCACCATTTTTCTTTTTCTCAGCATCTTCCAGTGTAAGAGCTGCTTTCTCCCCCTTGTCCTTGGCATTTGTAATTCTCCTGAGTTGCTGTGACACAGGCTAGGACAGGTTAAGTATAAAGAGCATTATATAAAAATAAATCCATATTTCCTTGTTCACAAATTCTTAGTTGAAGTCAGTATTAGTCTCACAAAGAATAGAAAAGAGATACATATTTAAAAGCAACAACTTAAAAATATCCATTGGATCCACATCTCCTCAGACTGACTGCTCCATTATTCCCAATAGACCTGGAGGCTTAGAATTTGTTCCCTCTTTGTACATGTCAAGTCAAAACAAACAAACAAATAAGGCAGAATATTACATGTTAAAAGAAAGCAATGTAGAAAACCAAATGCACCTTTAAAATATAATAAGATTTTATATTCCCTGACATGATATAAAGCTAGTCATGTCTTATGCTTGAGCAGGGTAGAGAATAAGAAGTCTAACTTTTTGTTGTACCATCAACGGTAGAAAGACTCAATGTATAATGCTAAATGCCAATACTTACATTACATCAGACAAACTATGGCGATTTATAAGCCTAAAAATATCCTCACATATTTAATACTTGAAAAAGTGAATGCATTGCTTAAAGTGAAATCTACCTTATTTCTTATAGGAACCACTGTCCTAGCACTTCCAATTGACTCTACTTACATTTCCAGTGGGATATTAGTGTGGCCACTACTGGATTTCACCTGGAATACAAAAGTAAGATCAACTATTTCTGCTGCCAACTTTGTTATATTGAGGAATTTTCTTAAAGGAAAAAAAATAAATTGATGTTCTTATTATCCAGGGAAATAATATTATTCTAAAACCGTGTTTAAGATTTGCATGTAGGAAACGGACTTTGGCCCAGTGGTTAGGGCGTCCGTCTACCACATGGGAGGTCCGCGGTTCAAACCCCGGGCCTCCTTGACCCGTGTGGAGCTGGCCATGTGCAGTGCTGATGCGCACAAGGAGTGCCGTGCCACGCAAGAGTGTCCCCCGCCTAGGGGAGCCCCACGCGCAAGGAGTGCGCCCGTAAGGAGAGCAGCCCAGCGCGAAAGAAAGTGCAGCCTGCCCAGGAATGGCGCCGCCCACACTTCCCGTGCCGCTGACGACAACAGAGGCGGACAAAGAAACAAGACGCAGCAAACAGACACCAAGAACAACCAGGGGAAGGGGGGAAATTAAATAAATAAATAAATCTTTAAAAAAACAAAAAAGATTTGCATGTAATTGGATATTAGAAAATCTGTCTTGATGACATATTTATTTTAAAAGAAATATTAATGAGAAAATTGAAAAGTTATTGAATGGAGTGCTTATATAAAACAACTATCAAAATTTTGGATTGTTCGCATGAGAAAATGCAAAATATAGTTTGTATATTACCAGTTTCTCTGTGAGTCATAGCAGATATTCTTATAAGTGTCCAAAACTATAGAAAACCATAATATCCCAGTAGATTATGGTTATTATATGCCTTTTTATTTCTAGTCTCAAAGGCTCTTAAAACCAGGACTAACAAAGGGCAGTATCTTTAGTGCTCTCATTCGTGTATTATTCTTTTTAATTGGAAGTAGGCATTGCAAAGGAGACTCTAACCTTT
The DNA here is from genome assembly GCF_030445035.2 of Dasypus novemcinctus. Classification (NCBI taxonomy): domain Eukaryota; kingdom Metazoa; phylum Chordata; class Mammalia; order Cingulata; family Dasypodidae; genus Dasypus; species Dasypus novemcinctus. The sequence continues at coordinate 42,072,568 of NC_080695.1, forward strand.
TGAAAATAGATGTGTGACTGAGTTAATAGTCTGATAAATGGGATGACAAAGTTCAAAATCACAAATCTTAGGTGTTAGATTTTGCATGTAAAAGCAAAGTAAGAATTTCCAGTGAGGGTGTGGTTTATTTTAGACCATGTTTTTGAGCCCTAAAAATGCTTAATGTTGACATTCATCTCCTTTAATAAGCAGTTGCAAATAAGCAAATACATGGATAAGCTTTAATAAGTGATCTTATGAATTGAGATAAACAGTTTGCTAGGATGTAAATGCATGCATGTTTTTGAAAGGCCAGATTTCTACCAGACTCAAAATACAGGGCTGTTTCACATTCTAGTTAACTTTCCCTACTGATTCCAGGAATTTGTATGCAACTTTTTTCCAATTTATTTGAAAAGGATCATTTTAATGACAGTATAAAGTGATACTGTGGATGCTATTTGTGTAGGATATATTTGGAAAAGTCTGTTACTTTAATACATTTTGTGAACATCTGTAGGTAGTAAATTATAAAATTGATTTATGATAGTCAAGAAATTCACTGATATTTTAGCAATGTTAAAATTGATGAATGCTCTTTTCTATTCTTATTAAAATAGCTTCTGACATTTCATTCAGTTTTTATACAAAGAGGTGCTCATAAAATGATTTTTCTGCAAACTCTTCTATATACACAGATGGGCTTCAGCTCTAAAAATATAATTATCTACAACCTATTTAATTCTAAATCATTATAATTCATTAAAAGAACAAGACTACTATATTTATCATTGAAATGAACCTTGTTCAAGAGTCTAAGGTTTAGTTTAATTATTTAATTCATTTATATTTATTTGGACCAATTTAAAGTGAGCATTTCATGTGTTATCATATCTTTTTCAAGTGGTTGTTTTCTGATGCTCACACCATTCTGATGGTTTGTGTCATTCTTTACTTCCAATGCATTTAGAGGCTGTCATTTCTCTATTCTAAAGGTTTGTTTCAGAGTTTGAAATACAGATTATACGAGGAATCTGTAGAATTAACCTTAATAAAATCTGCACCAAAGGGTACAAAGACTGTTGAAATAAGTTACCAAGAGATTGCCAAAGTTTTTAATTAGTTAAAATATTTTTTCATATAACTCAAAGTATTTCCAATTTTCAATTTTCCAAACTGAGATTTTCCCTAAGATTTATATCCTACAACAATGATTAAAACAGAAACGTATCCTGTGCCACATCTTGCTTGTAGCGTGTTCCAACTGTTTTTTCCTCTCCCCTCACGCAATGCTAGTGAGGCATTAGTATCCTGGGTATTTAAAAGTGAGAGAAGAGAACTTGGAGTGTTATTAACCTGCCCTGGTCACAGTCACACTGCTAATACTGATAGAATACAGAGGCACAAAAATATACTTATTCACAAATACGCTTCACCAGTTAACTTTTGTAAGTATTCCAACTATCCTGTTACAACTATCCCAATTCCCATATTAGAAAGGAAGTGCGCAGATTGCCCTGTTTTACAATTGCGGGTGTTAAGAGTCACTAGTATTAAACATTGAATGGAACATCAAAGTGCTTGTGAGCTGGTGTTGGAAAGCAAGGTGGTCTGGCTTTAGGACCCTGTGCCTTTATGACTCTCCCACCTTTGCTTTCACCTGGGGAGCATCATTTTTCTCCTTTGGAAATGGACAGTTAGGTCCTCTTAAATGTAATAGTCCCTTATTGTAAATGAAAGCTGGTAAGAATATCTCACACAGTAAACAATAACTTCATTCAAAGTGATAGGATGTAAAATATTAATGATTAACAAAGCACTTCCAAGGAGATCCACTTTAATATGTATGATCTAGATTTTCTGCTAACTTTAAAAATCTAGGTAAAACCTTGAAAGATCAGGATATTTGAAATGCTGCTTATATTCCTGCTGCCAAATATCCTCCTTTTATATTAGTGGTTTGATTTGATACTTGACCAGAGTCAAACAATACAATGTACACATTGTCACTCTTGACCTGGCCTCTTTTCTGAAGAAAAACTACCAAAACAAAACAAAACAAAATAAATGAACAAATATCCAGAAAATTTAGAATATAGATATGTAGACAATAATGATGTGAGTGTATCCTGGAAATTACAAAATCTGACCTGAAGGTATGGAACTTGTTGAGAGCAAACTAGAATACAGTAAATATTCTTGAATTCACCTTGAAAAAAAAAGCAGAATGTTCTATATATATATTTAGAGAGAGAAGGAGACTATACACATACACATACACACACTCTCTCTCAACTAAACTAAATATACATATTCGACTAAATAACAGTTTCATTTCAGCATGGAATTTGGTGGGAAGAAGATTAAAAAGACTGAACACATGGGCCATGGCGTTGGAATCTCTATCATTTACACGAGGTGACAGTATAACACTTAAAAAAAGGTTTGGTATCCCTTCAGGAAATTTCTTTTTATTTGTATTCTGATGTGCTCTACTTTCTCCACTAACCCAAATTTCCCTAATATTAAAGTATTTTAAAATAAAACTGTAGTTCCTTTATTCTAAGAAACTCATTCATGTGACTAGGTTACTCAACATAGGTCTGGCTAGTTTTTAATTTCCTCATTATATTTTATTTTCCATGAAGGTGCAATTATAATGTAATTTAATATTTTTGTTATGCTGTATCAAATCTCTTATCAAACCTTTTAAAAGGGCACTAAGATATCTATGCATCTTGTATTAATTCTTTCAACATCTTTAATGAAAATGCTGTGAGTCTTGTAGTATAAAGTTAAGTGCCATCTTCAAGAGAGAAACCTTCCACTAGCTTCACAGGGAAATAGAAACAACAAAACTTTTGTAGAGAAATTAAGCTATTTTATTTAATGTAATTATCAATAATGACTGAATTTAAAACTACCATCTTTCCAGTTGTTTTCTATTTGACTCATTTGTTTTTTGTTTCATTTTCCCCCATGTTCCCTGCAGGCTTTTTGATAATTTAAGACTTTTGCTTTCCAAGAGTACAGGGTTCAGAGAGGTGCATGGTCATATGTTTGATGACTGTTCCCTCCACAGAACCCTGAGGAGGGACTGTCTCCAGGCTCCTGCTGTGTCCTGTATATTTCTCTCAATCACCTGGTGGAAAGGAAATGCATACTCCCCTTATGTCTGGGTCTTTGAGCTATCTGAGACCTACACCTGGCCTTACCACTTTGCTAAAATGTTAACTGATTTATTTTTACCTGTTTCCATGGAAGCTGGTATCTGTTCCTCCTGTGCTCAGCTGAAAGTGAGCAGTTTGCATGTCCCAGCTCTCCTTGAAGAGGCTTGTCCTTCTTTCAATTCAGATTACGTGTTCACCTTGCAGCATCAGCTCCCTGATGCATTATTAAGAAGTTGTGATTTTATAGATTCTCTAGTATTTCTTCTTGTTAAAGTGGGATTGCTGCTTTATTTTGAAGATTTTACCTCATAAGTGGAAGTGGAAGTCATCATAAGGTCTTTTTTTTTAAAGATTTATTTCTATTTACTCCCTTTCCCTTTCCCTTTCCCTTTCCCTTTCCCTTTCCCTTTCCCTTTCCCTTTCCCTTTCCCTTTCCCTTTCCCTTTCCCTTTCTTTTCCCCCTTGTGGCTTGCTTGCTGCCTGCTCTCTGTGTCCATTCACTGCACATTCTTCTGTGTCTGCTTGTCTTCTTTGTTGTGTCATCTTGCTGGGCCAGCTTCCTGTGGGCACAGGCCGCCAGCTTTCCACAGGCACAGTCCAGCTGGCCTTCACAATGAGGCCCTGGGATGTGAATTCAGGGCCTCCCAGATGGTAGATGGGAGCCCAATCAAAGGAGCCACAGCCACTTTCCATCATAAGTTATTTTTTAATTGTATGGGCCAACAATGGGTATATGGATACTAAGGTTTTTTAGGTTAGCTATCTCAGTTTGCCAGGGATGCTGTAACAAAGTATCATAGACTAGTTGGTATAAACAACAGTAATTTATTGGCTCCCAATTTTGGAGACAGGAAGTCCAAAATCAAGGTTTCGGTAAGAAGATGCTTTCTCTGAAGTCTGTAGTAACCTGGTGGTGTCGTGCAGGCAATCCATAAGTCTATACCTGCCTCTGTCATGTGGTCATTGCTCTCCACCTCTGTCTCCTTGTAATGAGTTTGAAATTCCCTCTGCTTATGAGGACTGCAGTGACACTGGATGAGATCCACCCTTACTCAATGTGGCACCAACCTTAACTAATCACGTCTTCAAGATCCTCTTTACAAATAGGATCACGTCCAAAGTCCTAGGGACTAAGGCTTGAGCATCTCTTTGTTGAGACATGATTCAATCCGTAACATTACCGTGGAGAAACTTATTCTTGAACGATCATTGTTAAAAGAAATTATCTATCTATCTAATTATACCCACATAACTTTAAAGTAGTGATATAGTTTTTATTATACCTATGAAAAATACCAGAAGATTAGGAAAATAAATTAATTAGCAGGGAAATCTTACCCAGTTTGGATGTGTTTCCAATTTAGAGTTTGCTTGAATAGAAACTCTTCATTCTGATTTTATATATAGCAATGCATGTTTACTAATCATATTTTTATTTTAAGAACTTCTTTGTTAAATTGGACAATTGTTGTGAGTTTATATTCTTTACTAAATCACTAGAGATAGTTAATTTCTGAGATAGGAGTGAGCCATCGAATACCACCCTCTATTGGCATCTATTCAAAATCAATGTCATAAAACATATCAGTTTATTTTACCTCAAGGGAAAGCTTGCAGCAATTATTCAAACCTGTTTTAGTGATAATGATTGGCAGTGATTCACATGGCACCAATACAATTCTAAATGTGGAAGCATTTTTATTTTACTCCCTTTAATAGCTTTTTTTCTGTTAACATTTACTACTGGCAAATGCAATAGAAAAGTATACTGTACAGTTTAAATCCCAGGTATCTTACAAAGCAGTCTAGCAGGCAGACAGTTTCCAATGTGGAAACCATGTCTAGGCCTTGGCCCTCACATATAAAAGACTCTACAGACGGATCAGAACATGAAACAAAATCTGTGACAATGTCAGTTTCATATCCAAAAGAAGACAGAAATAGGAAGGAAGGAGAAGGAACATGGAAGGATGGTTGGAGGAAGGAAGGAAAAGAGGGAGGGAGGGAAGGGGAAGGAATAGGAGAGGAGGGGAGGAAAAGAAAAGAAGAAAAGGTAAAGAAAAGTAAAAAATATTGCAGTAGCAAATTTACACTATATTTATTCTGAGAAAAGGAGGAATTTGAATCAGTGATTTGTAGTTGTGAGAGAAAATTAGAAATAAAGTAAATATTACTTGTTTGTATTGAAAGCTATTCCTTTACAGTGTAGGATTAAATGAAAAACATTTTTCACTTTTTTAGCATGTTTATAATTTGTAATTACTGTAATTAGTTAAAATGATTTCTTATCATTATCAAGCATATGAAATATTTTACTATATCATTGCTGACTTCATTCACAATTCAAAAATTTTGCAGATATTAATTCATTCAGAGCATTCTGAAATATAGTGTTAATATGTCAAGTAAAAGTTCCTTAAAACTGATTAAGCCTTTCACATGTGCATTTGTGTAATTGATAGATATGTAGTAAACAAACATTATATACCATGAATAGATAGATAAGATCTTATTCAAAAGGTATATAGTTAAATGATTAACAAAATGATTACCTAGACTTTTTAAAAACTTGATAACCTGTTTGCTTTCCAGAAAGTATTTGATGCAACTTAAAATAAATATTATGTATACAAAAATACAATTATTTTAAGGAAATAAAAGTTTTACAAAGACAACCAAACTAAAGAGGAGGATATAAATATTTCTAGCCTCCTAGATTAATAAGCATTAAATTTAGCTTTGAATCTTCTTTCCATAAACCTTTTTAAAAAATGAAATAGCAATTAAGTAAACTCTTTACTTGTGCTATTTTCTACATGGTATTTGTCACTTGTGAGGGAGGTAGTCTTCAAACAAAGATTTTCTGAAAAATACAGAAATGTCTTTCCATGACAATCATTCATCAATTTTTGATAAAAAGTTGGAAATATGATATACTTCACATTAATTTTTTCAGGGGGATGTTTAAATCAGCCAATAGAAAATTATTAAAATCACATTACTTGAAGATGTCCTTTTAAAATTCCTTTTCTCCATACTTGTTTTCAGTAATTTAAAAGGCACTTTTTTTTAACTCGATTAACAATTTAAACTTTATTAAGAAGCTTTATCAAAACCCACCCTAGTAGTCAAATCCTGTTACAACTTAAAGGGGAATTTCCAATGTTTTTATTGGCAGTGGAATTTTGAACTGAACATCACTGAAGTAAATGGTCCACTGGGCTGGGCCTTTGGACTTTTTGGTTATATGGCCTCTGCTGTAAAGGTGTGTTGCTCTAACTGGATTTGACCTCTTCCATGTAAGAAAATCTAAAGTTTAAATGCAAAGCATTTTTTTGCTAAGTTCTTCATGGCTGTTAGCACTGCCCAACTTGTTCTCATGCTTACGATTGACAGTTCACAGTGGAATCAAGGTGAATTCATGGGAGTAGAGGAGAGATACAGTTAGGCAAGTCTTGTAAGGAGCTTCAAGCATTCTCCACTATCAGTATCGTCTGCCGTGCTCTCTAAGCGCCCGTGTGGGCTCTCGGCCGCCTGTGCTCTCCTGTCCGGGAAGAGGCTGCTGCCGCCGCGGGCGCCGCTGTTACTGCGGTGAAGCCGCTCGGCCCAGGCCGCGGTAGCGCCCAGCCCGGATTTCGGGCTCCACGTGCGGCTAGACCCGAGCGGACCTAAAAAGAACAACGGGATCAAAGCAGCCCGCGCAGGAGAGCAGGACAGCGGTTTCGGCAGCTCAGGATCCACCCCTGCGACAACGTGGACCAGCTCCATGAAGTGGCGGCCGCTGCCTGCCCGTGCTCATACTCACCAGCACACACACAGACCCAAACACACGGGCCGCCCAGAGTTCTTAGCTAAAATGGACTACTTGCAATTTCCTTTGTGTGCTAGTCTCAAAACAGGCGTGTGAAAGCATCCAAAGGAGGATTAAATATCTGGAAAATGACTTAACTGTTTTAAAATGAAAAGTACTAAATATCTTAATAGTATATTATTTTAACTGAATATTGACCACCTAGGTTAGCCTTCTATGATTACAATAATCCTTATAAATACATGTAGAATATTAATATATTTCAATACACTTTACTATTACATTAACAGTATTAGTGAAATTTCTCATTTTGAATGATGAGTGGAAATAAATTGATAGGTAATGAGAGGTTGGACAAGACTGAGCTTCAATGGACTTTTGAATATGCTTACAGAAAATTTCCTTCAGTGATACCCAGAAATGACAGCTCAGAATGTTGCACAAATTGGATGCTCTCTAAATGAGTGTTCTCTCGATGGTATAATTAACATATCTTCCTAATCACCTTGTGTTAAACTGCTTTTTATATATAGTTCTACACTGATTATTCAATGATTGAGAATGTTTTCTCTAAGCGTTTTTAATTTTAAAAATTTTGTTAAGATGCTCTTTTAACTGTGATTTGATGAGCAAAGAATATATTCCTGCTTCCTATTCCAACTGCCTTTGATCAAGTCATGTCTCCCTCCTTCCCTACTTGTTTGAGACATACTAAGGACAATGGGAACCTGTAAAATATTGTCTTCTATCTCACACCAAAGAGATCTTTATAGGAATGTGAATTTTCTCTTACAAGATAATTTTAGGCATTCAATGTTAACTTTTCTGACAGGAGAATCCAGGTTTATATGGTGCCGACTCCAATATAAGACTAATATCCTGGGATATTTGGACATTTTAACTGGTATTAAATTTAAGTGAAGGGTGCTATATAAATTACTTCATAGTTTTTCATTTTACTTTCTTCTAAAATAAAGGGATTATCACAAAGCTTCTCCATTGTTCTTAACAATCTGATAGTCTTTAGAATTTCAATAATTAATAGATCTGAGAAAGGTATACCTTTCTCAGATCTATTAATTATTGAAATTCTTATTATTGAATTTCAGATCTTGTGGACAGTCAACTATTCTGTCTGCACTTATTTAAAAGGCATCGAAAACTTTAAACATACTAATTGGCTGCTCTGTCATTACTTGAGAGAACTGTCAATCATTAAATAAATTCTGCTGCTTCTTACTTTGAGAGTTTCCCACATGAAAAGGAGTTTGATTTCAAACTTATAGTTGTCATTTATGGAGCTTCCTCTTGTGACTCATGGGAGAGCACTTTATGTTTGTTGTTTACCATGTGGAGCAGCTTTCACAGCAGTGTGCACGTGTACTTTTTATTTCATCTCCTCCTACCCAGCATCAAAAAAAAAAATGAATTTTGGGTATCCTTGCTTCATCACCAATTATTTGGACACCTCTTATATAGCCATGATCCATCTTCTAGACTGTGAGTATTATAGATAGAGTAGTGAGAAGAGCAAAACAGTTCTGGTCTCTGATTAGGTGGAATTTACATTTCAGTGATGGAGCAAAATAAGAAAACACCTAAGTAACCATGATGGTAACAGATTGTGATAAACACTTTTCAGTAAATAAACAGTTCTGAGATGTAGATAACTGTGCTGACTCTACTTTAGAATGGAAGTATTCTTTCAAAGAAGGGTGAAAAAAATATGCCCTGGTGAGCCACACAAAGACCTAGAGGAAAGCATCCTATTCAAAGGGAACTGCCAGCTTAGAGACTGTGGGTGGGAATGAGCCTACCTGGCATATTCATGAAACAAACCAGAAGTCGAGAATAAGTGGAGCGGTACGAGCAGTTAGAAAAGAGCCATGAAATGAGCTTGAAAATTAGGTATAAGTATATGTTGAAGGACTTTGTAGTCAGGATTTTATTCTCAGGGCAAGTGAAAAGCTTTAAAGGGTTTTAGTCAGGGAAGTAAGACATGATCTGGTTTCTATTTTAAACAGATTACTTGGGTAATTGAGTAGAGAACAGTATGGAGATTGGCAAGAAGAAAAACCTTGGTCAGGCAGCCAGAGCAGTAGTCCAGATCAAAGATTATATAGCTATGACCACACAGGGGAAAACAGATGGATTTGAAATGCAAATGGGAGGTAGAAGTAACAGGAGGTGATGATAGGGTAAGAGAACAAGGAAAAGTGGGGAATAAGAACCCGAGAGTTTTGCTGTGAAATTTTTATTTGATTGGAAAAATTGATTTGATTGCTGTCTGCCAAGATATGGGAGGAAAGAGGGATACTTAAAAATATTTTCTCCAAAGAGTCCATTCTGACCTTCATAAATACATTCTGATTTCTGAAAATATATATTCAATTATTTTCCTATGAGGGTGTAAGGTAAAAAATTTTCTTTCAGTTTTAATTTTTATACATATTCAAAATATTTTGTTTTTTTATTTTTTAGGAATCACATGATTTCATGATTAAAACATTGAAGTGGTGGGGTCAATAAAGATTGCTGATGAAATAAAACATCTTTTAAATATTTTTATTGTGGCAATTTATATACAGCATAAAATTTCTCATTTTAACTGGTTTCAAATACACACTTCAGGGGTTTTAATGACATCCACAATGTTTGTGCTACCATCACCAAAATCCATTACCAAAAATTTTCCACCACCCCCAACAGAAGCTCTGTACCCATTAAGCATTCCCTACACTCATCCCTGCTCCGGACACCCTGTAATCCACTTTCTGTCTCCATGAATCTGCATATTCTGGTTATTTCATATAAGTGGATCACACAGTATTTGTCCCTTTATGTCTGGCTTATTTCGTTCAAGATGATACCTTTAAGGTTTGTCCACACGTAACGTGTATCAGAACTCCATTCCTTTTTAACAGTGCATTAATATTCCATTATACCTATACCACATTTTGTTTATCTGTTCATCTGTTGATGGACGCTTAGGTTGTTTTCACCTTTTGTCTATTGTGAATAATGCTGCTATGGACATTGGTTACACATTTCTGTTGTAGTCCTTGTATTCAATTGTTGTGGGTATACATCTCAAAATGAAATTGCCAGGTCATGTGGTAATTCAAAATTTAACTCTCTTAGGAACTCAAAACCATTTTCCACAGAGCTGCACCATTTTGCTTCCACCAACAATGAAAGCATCTCCATATCCTTGCCAATACTTGCTGTTTTCTGCTTTAAAAAAAAATGATTCTATTAATTGTAAGAGTGTAAAGTGACATCCCATTGTGATTTGGACTTGCATTTCCTTGGGATGAGGGCTAGCAATCTTGGGTGGTTATATAAAACCTTTTCTGTTTCTTCTTTTTTTTTTTTAATGAATGAGAAAATCTTCTTTGGATATGCTTGTTTAGTACAATCTTATTTTAGATCATAGGATTTCAAAAGTATTTTACACTATATATAAAGCACTTGCCTCGATCATTTTGCCTACTAAAATCGTGGAAAATATCATACTCACCTCAATAAAATGAGGCAAATGCAAGAAAAGGAAAGGGGAATAATAAAATGTTCTCTCTTTTATTTTAATCTCTTGCCTTAATCTTTTGGAGATAAATAGGGAACATTTGAGAATAAGTCATTCCAAACTTCTAAATACTTACATGGCAGGAGCTGAGCTGAGCTGAGAGAGCTGAGCTGCGCCCCAGTTGTTGAAGGTGGTCGATTAAAACAAGCAAAGTCAAAGTGGGAGTGAAAAAGGAAGCTGTGATTGTGTGAGCAAGAGGTTAGCCCTGGGAGAAAGCGTCAGCTCCCGTTCCATTTTCCCCGTGAAACCAGCGCCACCTGGCGGGAACCGGGTGGATCAGCTCAGGTGTGAGGATTCCCCGTGAGCCGCAGGAAAGGCTCCCGCAGTGGCGCAGAGCTGGGGGCTGGGTGAGCAGGCTGGGTGAGGAAAAGTACTGAACACTGAGGCACAGAGGAGAAAATGTCCTCAAGATCTCCCCATCCTCTTCCACCCGTCCTAAGGAGGTCTCAGAGAAAGACTTTGGGCTGGAATTTAGATGTGAGTATGAGCAGCACCTGCCACCGGGCAACTTTTTGCAGAGACAAAAATATTTCAGAAACTTTTTTTCTGAATCCTTTAAAAATTTTAATCGGTTTTGACATGAGAGAAATTTTCTTGATTTTAAGCAAAATTCTAGCAAGGATTTATTAAATTAAGGTGATTCTGAATAAATAATTCATTGAATACTTAAATATCCTGTATTATCGGTCAGTAGGCCATTACCAGTGTTTTCTTCAAAAGAAAGGTTAAATGAGATAATGATTAAAATAGTATTTTAATAGAAGTTATAAGCAAGAACAGAGTTTTAAAAACTTTATGGAAATTATCCTTTTGGGTCCTAAACCCCAAAGAGAACTTTTTTAAAGTTCAAATATTAATTTTTAAATTGCAAATTGACAATTATGTTTCAAAATATTGGCTGATACCAAAGTTCTGCATGTTTTCTGGATTCCATGTATCATCTCTGTTTTTATTTCCAGGAGAAACATTGTCTTTGGCTATGTCAAATCAAATTCTGATCAGATTCAGTGCAGAAAATGATGAATAAGCCAGGGGATTCCATTTTGTTTCTGCATTTTACTTTGGCATTTTCATAATATAGCACATACCACTACTTCCAGGCAAAGTACTAGAATCATCTGCGTTGCATTTTTATGGTATTTAGGGAATTTAAGGTGTTTATATATTTGTAATAAAAATTATTTAATAAAATATTGAATAGTTCTCTGACATTTAAATATTATATTTCTATTACAAAGACAATAATATCCCATTTACCTGGCACTATAAGGAAACAGGTATTGATCAAATTACCTTTGTGCAGTATTTCACATTTTCAAAATGATTCCAATTATATTATTTGATCTAATTAAATAACGTTCATAATATAGTTTGTGGCTGTTTTAGGTTTCAGCAGTTTTTTTTTTTTTTTTTGGTATCAAGGCCAGGGATTGGACCTGGGACCTTGCATTTGGCAGCCAGCACTCAACCACTGAGCCACATTGGCTCCCCTGAGTTGGTTTTTCCTTTACTTGTTGTTTTGTTCTTTTGTTTTTAGGAGGCATCGGAAACTGAACCTGGAACCTCCTATGTGTGAGGAAAGCACTCAACCACTTGAGTCACACCTACTCCCTTAATAATCATTTTAGTGAAAATACAATTAAAATTTCATCAAGGCAATTTAACAAAAACGAGTAACATACTTCTATCACCCTAACTAAATACCCATTTACTCTGTTTGTGATCTATTAGCCTTTGGCACTTCTACACACCTTTATACTTATTGTTGGATTTGGAGTTTATTCAAAATGTTTGAGATTGCTCAAAGATCATTTTCTGGAAAGCAAGGAAGTTTATTTTGACTTTATCTTGTATATTTGTTAGACAAACTAAAAAAAAGTACCGTAGAAACTCTTCATAAATTTTCAGAAGCCCAGAGTATGGTTTTGAATATGACTTGTAATGGGTACACAGGTTGAGATTTGAAAGACATTGCCATCTTCTGAGGTAAACACTGTGTTAAAAAATAAGAAATAATACTTAATTTAACTAGGCCTCTAATTTGAAGCTAGAGATGTTACTGGATGTGTTTGAATATATTTTTGTCGAAAGCAGAGGCTATTTTCTATTTAGTAAACCTTCTCCAGGGAACATTCTTGAAAGCATTATGTTTCTTCATAAAATTGTGGAGAATATAATCAGTCATATCATTTATAAATAATTCCTGATAATCTCACTTGCAAAATCCATTCAAAATATATCATTATTAAAACTCTTCAGTGTTTGGCAATGAGATGACTTAAAGAATAATGAAGAGAGTGAGAAATGTTTGAACATGTGAGTAAGGTGAAAAAATGTCTTTAATCCAAATTAAATAGTGACTCATGATGATACTGAATTAAAATCAGTTTTAATTAAATTTAATTAAAATGCAGTTATTCTAAATGGCACTTTTGGTTAAAAAGTAAATAATCACACCAGTATTAAAAAGTGGACTCTCTTTAGAGAGAGGACAGTTTAACAGATCCACCTCTTAGGGTTCCTAATTTTTTTCAGATGAAATCTATAGTACTTTGCCAAGAGCAGGCTCCCAAATCAAAGTAAGGCTATGTGACACATAAAAAGAAAAAAAGATCGGATCACTTAGTTTAAGTACATTGGTATTGTTAAAGGCATTTCTCCTTCGAAAGGTGCTTCTTTCAATTTCAGGTAGAGATTGGAAAAGCCATCTGGTAATCAGATAAAGTATCTAATACAAATGACCCAAAGTCTATTCTATCCTCAAATGTTATCTTCAAAAGGCACACTTTAAAAAATTATGTTTCCTCTTTTAAGGCAATATATTGTCACTACCATATATAAAATGAAGAAAAGTAGAAAGAAAAAAGAGATCACATTAAAATAATATGTTTTACTTGTATTTTAGAAAATATGACTACAACATTCCCGAAATCACATAACATTCCAGTGTCACTCTCTTTCTTGACTTGTTTCTACCACTGAGGTTATACAAAAATTGATGTCTTTTATCTAAGCCAAATCCTTTGAAGCTAAACAACTAAAATTGTGAATGCAGTTTATTTTATTTTATTTTATTTTTAAGATTTATTTATTTATTTATTTTTCTCCCCTTCCCCCCCACCCCAGTTGTCTGTTCTCTGTGTCTATTTGCTGTGTCTTCTTCTTTGTTCACTTCTGTTGCTGTCAGCAGCACAGGAATCTCTGTTTCTTTTTGCTGCATCATCTTGTTGTGTCAGCTCTCTGTGTGTGTGGCACCATTCCTGGGCAGGCTGCACTTTCTTTTGCGCTGGGTGGCTCTCCTTACGGGGTGAACTCCTTGTGCCTGGGGCTCCCCTATGTGGGGGACACCCCTGCGTGGCATGGCACTCCTTGCGCGCATCAGCACTGCACATGGGCCAGCTCCACACGTGTCAAGGAGGCCCGGGGTTTGAACCGCAGACCTCCCATGTGGTAGATGGACGCCCTAACCACTGGGCCAAGTCCGTTTCCCATGAATGCAATTTATAAGTCTCTCAACAGCAACTGGGAAGATTTTTCAATACAAATGAAAAGTCAAATTGAACATTGCTTCCTGACAGGTAGTAGTTATAGTGAAGACTTGAAATTCTTTGAATTCTTTCATGAAAATTTTTCTGAACAGTGTTTGCATATACTGCTTACAGCCTGATTTTTTCACATTATCCATGCTTAAAATTGCACAAGGGTTTTATGAATTCTGTTGTTATGGGATGTCTAACTCTTGTTAACAGTTAGTTCCAGCATGACCAGCTGTTAGTGTCTTCTGTGAAAAATAAGTGTTGCATGTGAAAAAATTTATACATGACTCCAGGTCTAGAAAGGTCAGATTCTCAAGCCCTCTGTCCCCTACTTCTCTATGACATCTGGTTCTACACCTGGGGAAACATTCATGATATTACCCTGTCTGAGAACTTTTGAAGAAATGGGAAGTATAGAGGCTTTCTAATGTAGTACTTTAATAGCTTATACTTTGCTGTTTCTTTCTCCCCCTTTTTTACTAAGTAGTAAAAAGTGAGTTAACATGGGATGACTTCCTAATAGAATGCTTTCCACCAGTGGGGAGTCTTGTTTGTTCATTTTCTGGACGCTGGGTAAAGACTACTCATGGGATACTTTCCACTCTGAAGGGGACGAAGCCTACAGGAGTCACATGCCCTGATTATGGAAAGAGTGGTGTGGAGACTGGGGAAATGGCCTTATGTTACCAATATAGTTCAGTGACAACTTGGCACCTTCTGTAACTTGTGGCTCAGGTCTCAATCACGCTAGCTCAACTTCATCCAATTCTGAATCAGCAGCCTTGGGCCTCAGCTTGGTGAAAGGCAAATAGTACATAAAAACAAAGCTATGGTTTGATTCTTTGCTGAAAAAAATCTAATTTTCTTCCTTATGAAATGTGAGTTATTCTGTCATTCCAGTTCTGAATCAGTATAACTGTTTTCATACATAAACATCTCTGAAGACAGAATGGAGGAATACATTTTTAATTCAAACTTTATTTCAAATTTAAAAAAAAAACAGTAAAAGGAAACTCAACAAGTTATTGAAGCAATACTCCTAAAAAGTTCTATCTAGGCACTTTTTTCTCACAATTCTTGCTATTATATTGTCAATATTTTCAAGCAGCTTTTTAGATTTCCCTTTAGACATCAAGTAGGAAGTTTTCCTTGGCCCTGTTATGCAGCTCCTGAGGAAAACTCACTCCACTTTGTAAGCCCTCTAGCCCTTTCATTGTCTGCCCGATACTTGAAGAACCTGAAATCACTAGATACTGTTGTAGAGTTTTAATTATCTTTGCCATTCCAAAGAAAACAAGTAGTGGAATTGCACCTAGTCAATGTATTCTTAGATCAATGAGAGAGTAAGAAATCGCACAGATTCTAAATTGCTTATATAAATGCCTTAGAAAATTGGCATATAGGAGACCCACTTACCATTTCTTGGTAAGTCCACCAAAGTCAATGTTTCTTCCAGTACTGAAATGGACTTTTGATTCTATTCTAGAAAGCAAGTACATTGCATTTGTAGCAATTTTTCTATTCTGCCATAAACACATGTCTTTTAAACTGAGACTCAACCTGGCGTGGTGATATATGTGGCAACAGAGTTCATCTGAGATGGTTTCATTTCCTGCTTACTCAAACCACATGGTAAGTTATGGAAGGATAGTTAAAAATCACCTATCTTCTCCTTCCCTCACCCCAACTATGGCACCTGTTTGAATGTGTCTAGGTTAAACTTGGTGGCTGACAATGTCTCATCAAAATCCTATTACTTTTTCTTATATTTATGCCTGTTTCCACACACAGTCTGTTTTAGATATTTGTTTTGATGTAGAAGCCAATACTTTGAGTTTTCTCAAAATAATTCATTCACACTAAAATTAATAAACCTTGAAGATTTTACTGACCATTTCAAGGCCTAAAGGAAGCCATTGTTTCATATCATGTTTTCCCGCAGTTCACAGCTTAGAAATGTCAATTGGCTTTGTCTCTGTCTTTCCAAGGCATGCTTGCTGGGTGACCAACTCTCCTCAATTCTCTCCATCCTCACCTGAAACAGCATGTTGCTTCTGAGCCTTCCCAAGGATATTTTCCCAGACTAACTCATTCATGATATTCCTATTTCAGGAATTTTCTATTGTTAAGACTCACTCTCCTTAGCGTTAATGTTAATAAAGGCAATGGAAAGGAATCCTTTAAAAGAAACAGAATTAGAAACATGGAAATGTTTTTTCTAAGTATGGACAATAAGAATTTACCCTAAGATTTCCCCTGCTTTAAGTCTTTCCTGGGACTGCAAATACATGTTTTTGTTGATATTTCACCAAGACTTCATCGCTTTTAGATGGCATATATCATGAGGATTAGTTGCTTCATTTCTGCTTTAAAGAAATTCACTTTTTCGGTTAAGAGCTTTCAAAATGCATGCTACTTTACAAAGAAGACTGGACATGAAATTTTGCTCAAAACTCAGTGATGGATGTTTGATTCTGTTGACTAGTAATGTCTTATGAATCAGATTTTACAACCTCCAGCCGAGAATGATTTTAAGAAACACAAAATATTCTTCATCATTAAATGAAGCAGGGAAGACCACCTCACTTAGGTATTGCAGTTATTCTTACCTGTATTCAGATGTATTTTCTTCTTATTTTCACTACATCTACTCTACAGGTGGTGCTGTATTAGAATTGTGTATCCACAGCTGTTGTTCAGAGTATTTGTGGCAGTGAAAGGTGATTAATAAATCTACCACATTACTTCTCTTGTCTCCTCTCCTGAGAGATGTGCACACATCCACAGACTGCCTTCCTGCAGCACTAGAAAAGTCCCGGAGAACACCTTCCTTCTCTGAACCAATGTGATAATTTGGCCTGAAAAGTCAATCATTTTATCACCCTCTATTCTGGGCTGACCTTATTCCCTCTTCACTTTTCCACTGAGTTGATTTCAATTTGCTTCTCAGTGGTGTGAAACATTTATGAAAAGATAGAGAAAAATTTCTACAGGAAGCAGAATTTCCCTCTGATGCTGCCTGAAATTGATGCTGTCCAGTTTAAGGGCAAAAATAGAGGATTGACTGAGAGGAAAATGTTACTGAACATTGTTTTATTTTTTTTCTGAGAAGTTACCTCCAGTGTTGATGTCCCAATGCTACAGTCTTCCTCTTAGTGTCTCAGAAACTTAAAATTCATTTTTACCAATTTTTAATCCTTTTCCTCTAAAAAAAAACCTATTATTTCATGCAAATTCAGGTGTTATTTATTTATTGGGGTTTTTGTTTTGTTTAGTTTTAGTTAGACTGGTAATTTATTCAGGTAGGGAGAGAAGAGAAATGAGAGAAAATAACAGAAGATAACAGAGCAGGGGTCCCAGGTAGGGAGGAAGGGGTGAAAAGGGATGAAGAGAGCTAATTTATAAGCTACAATTCCCCATTATTGATTATAAGTCCCCAGGGTTACTTGTTTGGCCACACAGCAAAGGAAAAATGTCAACAGTGGTATACAGAGGGCAGGACAGATACAGGCAAAAGAGCAGGGCAAGAGAGCTGGGCTCTGGTTTGTGCCTGGCTTTTAAACTGTTATATTCTACCCCTCTGCCAATGGAAGGGGAGGGTGTTCCTGTTGTTTGCTGTTTGGACTGATTATCTGTAAGAAATGAAGATTCAGTTTTCACATAATGGAAGAAAACATTAATTAATGTAATCTGGCAGCCTACTGCCTCAGTTACCCACTCTTGGGTTAAACAGGAACAAAGGAAACCAGCTGAAGCTAGTCCTGTAGGCAATAAAAAAGATGCCCAAGAAAGAGCTAAGTCAATACCAATTCAGCACTAAATTCCATTCCTTATTTGGCAAAGGGGAGCAGGTAAAAACTGAAATGGTTGGAATGTGATGGGGGAAGCGGTTAATCACAAACTTTTGCATGGGAAAGTTAGATCTTCTCGGATAGGTTGTAACCTCTGAAGTATCCAATCTATGGAGAAACAGAGGAAGGGCTTGAGTGCTAGGCTTAGGGGTATAAATTGTATCATTCTTCTTTGTTCTGGGAGCCAGGCACGTTTTCTGTTTGTGCACCCCCTCTTGCAACATTGAGAATATTTTTTTTTCTTCTCCACAATCGGGTGAGGCTTATTTTCTTCCAGAATATGATTTCTTTCTTACATTATCCCACCCTTCAATCCTTAGTGAGGACCTAATGATAAAGTTCCTAGAGAACATCCGAGCTTTTCTTGTTCTCAGGAAGAAGTCTTTGTTCTAGGTAGCAGAATCCTGGAGGTGGGGTTCTTCCAGCAGTCATCTTGGGAGTTCCACATGTCCATGTGGACTCTGCCAGGTTCCAGATCCAACTATTAAATCTCTATCTTATTAGCCTGCTTCATTTTCCCCTCAGAAATATCTACACTTTTAATCTTAAAGGGGTGCTGAAGGAAGATGATCTTTCTTCTGTAACTACTTCCTGCTGGTTAGGGGCTTGCAGACCTTGACTACCAAGGTGCAGAATGCCCTTGCTACTCTATCTTGACTGGAAGAAGATGGATCTGGCATCCAGTATGAAGCTGGATGAAGTCCCCACATGGCAAACAAGAGGTTGATCTTAAAAGAAGACTCAAGTCGCTCTGCTTTGGACGTCACACGACCCTCGACGAAGTCTTTTCCGCGGTTCCCAATACTGATTTGGAAGACTTGCTAACTTCTTCAGGCCCCATGTTGGGCGCCAGATGTTTGAGATTTGGACCCAAAGGATATGGGGAATGAGAGAGTATTTATTGTTATTTTCCTTGAAATAGGCAAGTATGAAATTCACAAGGACAGTTTTAATAGTGACATGTGTCCAAATCACCCTAGATACCCTATTACTCCTTGTTTTCAGGCAGCTAGCATGACAATGATATCCTGGGAGTATACAAATGTATAACTCTATGTTGGAAGCCACTTAGACAAGTTTGAAACACAAGTAGCTGGTACTTTCCAAGTAGTTTAGCCTAAGTAGAGAAGTTACCATTAGAGATATTTCTGTTTGTTTGCTTTGTTTTGTTTTTTGTAGAAAATCTTGAGAATTGACTGTGGAAGTCTCTATGGGAAATCATTTTCTTTCTCTCATAGAACTATTCAACTGTAACAAAATACTCATAAATAAAAACATGAAAAATATAGTTTTAAACAATATTTTACTGCAATGGAATATTATAATTATTTTATATTCTAGCTTTAGTTATAGAAAAACAAATTCTGATACATCATTATTTCAATATAGCTATAAGATGGTATATAAATTTATTAACTTTTACCCTTTGATAAAATATTTGCATACTCAATTGAAACAAAGTTTAATCAAATACTCTTTTGATTTCTATTCTTATGGAATTGCCTTCTTAGCAACAGTAATACGAATGGGGCTGGTTATTGTTCAGTTTCAATTAAAAAATGATGCCAGTGGTTTAGGAAAAGTAGTTTGAAAACAGAAACATTCTTTTTAAAGAAAATGAGGGCATGAACACATTTTCTCATATGGTTGTATTTTTGAAGAAGGAAACACAAGGACAGCGTAATGGTATCCTAGAGATAGTATTATTTTAAAGATAAAGACATATTGATGTTTAACTTTAGACAACAAAACCAAAATATGCAGATTAGAGTGCAAAATTTGGGGATCTCTTTTCAGACCTGTTTGCCAATTGAAGTATTTCTTAAACTTTAGCTCTGCCCCTTGTCATAGACATAAAATTTTCTTATAGCTGATAAGTTCTGATGTAGTCCCAAAATAGAGATCTCACTCTCTCTATTGCATTGAGAATGACCTGTCATGGCAAACATCCCAAGTTCATAATCAAACAAATTTGGGTTTAGTGCTCGCTACAAAAGAAAGACCACACACCATGGGGACCTGGGAATGTCTTAGTTATGAGAGTGTCAGAAGAGGCTTGTTATAGGATTTGGGCTTCTGTTAACTGATTTTGGGAAGGATTCAAGGCAGTTTGGTTTCCTCTGGATTGGCGAGGTCAGGGGGTAATTGTATTATTGAACATCTTAGATTTTATCTCGGAAATGGAAGGAATGGAATGAGGCTAAAGCTCTAAATTAGTAATGAACCAACTATGACTCAGGTTAACAAGCAAATGGGGATTTTTGATCTTTCTTGTGTTTTGCATAGTATTCTTTTTATTTTATTTAATTTATTTATTTTTAAAGATTTATTTATTTATTTCTCTCCCCTCCCCTCTCCTGCCCTGGTTGTCTGTTTTCTGTGTCTGTTTGCTGTGTCTTCTTTCTCTGCTCCTGTTGTTGTCAGTGGCACCGGAACCTGTTGTGTCATCTTGTTGTGTCAGCTCTCTGTGTGTGCAGCACCATTCCTGGGCAGGCTGCACTTTCTTTCGTGCTGGACAGCTCTCCTTATGGGGCACACTCCTTGCGCGTGGGGTTCCCCTACATGGGGGACACCCCTGCATGGCATGGCACTCCTTGCGCGCATCAGCACTGCGCATGGGCCAGCTCCACACAGGTGAAGGAGGCCCAGGTTTGAACTGTGGACCTCCCATGTGGTTGACGGATGCCCTAACCACTGGGCCAAGTCTGCCACCTACATAGTATTCTTGATATTTTTTGTGATTAGATGGGAATACAAAGTGGTCTCAGATTGATGCCATCTGATATGGATGTTCTGTGAGACTTTACTTTCAACAGGAGAGCATCACAGCCTAGTTCTTGGTGCCAGGCAGCTACCAGCTGACAGATGTCAGAACCTCCTTTTTTCTGTCAAACTTTAGGCAGAATGGTGTCCTCACCAGCTGGAATATTTTATTAAACTTCCCTACTTGCTTTTTTTTTTTTCCACTTGGAAGGCATACAACCATACTGTTAAACATGCATTTTTAAATACACACAATCTCACTAACATTAGCATGGTCAGCTGTGGAAATATCCTGTCTTCACTCCATTCCAGCCCCATACAACCACACTCTCAGCCCCCATGCTCTTCCTTGGACAATTGCTGGTCCAATGAATAGACCCAGGGAAGGAGATGTGCGACGGTTTACTCGGTCGGTAGAGGTGGGGTCTGGCTGCGGACGAGGGGTCGGTCCAGCTTGGGACGAGGGGTCGGTCCCGCTTGGGACGAGGGGTCGGTCCCACTTGGGACGAGGGGTCGGTCCTGCAGAAGACAAGGGGTCAGTCTCACAGGGGTTGCGCGGTTCGGCTGACGGGGTCGCCCGGAGAAGCAGGCGACAAACTGGGGACAAGGGAGGCCAGGCCCTTGTCGGGGGCTCTCAGGACTGGAGGGCACATGGCAGAAGAACTACCGTGGAGACAAGGTAAACACCCAAGTCCACTTTATTGAGGGAGAGGCAACAGTTTTATAGGGGCTGGGGAAGGCTGATTGGTCGAAGCCACGCCCTGTTCTGATTGGTTGCCGGAGAAAGGTCAGTGGGCGGTACTGGATAGGGGAGGGGTGGTGATTAGGGATTGGCTGTTGCTGTTGCTGGGGGAAGTGGCAGGGTTTAGTGATTGGTGGCTGCTGTTGCTGGGGTAGAGGGCAGACTGGAGTTGCCCACCCACGCCTGGCTGTTGCTGCTGTCGGGGGGAGGGAAAAGGGCAGACTGGATTTTTCTGCCCTGCGCCTGCGCAGGGAGAAGGAAGAAGAAGGGTGCTGCCCCACAAGGCATTGGGTGGCGCCATCTGGGAGGAGGGGCGGCCGTGGAAGCATGGCTGCCGAGAAGGGGAGACCCGAGGGCACTCTGCGCCCATGCCGAGCTTCCTTCAGGGGTGGCGGTGGGCCCGACCAACCACCCTATTATGGGGGCAGCGGTTTGGAATAGGCCTACCACGGCCGCTCCCCGGCCAGGCCAGCAAACCACACTTCAGCCCGAGGGGTGACCGCAGAGATGGTAGGCTTTTTTTATACCCCAGTAGTGGGATCCAAACTAGCTCTCCCTGAGATTCTTTTCCAAGTTTTTCCTTGCAGAATGGGTTAATTCTCTGTTTTCCCACAGAACATTTATTTATTTTTTATCACAAATGCATTCATTGATTGGATTTTCTCACTAGTCTGTGTGGTCTTTGAGTATAAAGTTCTTACCTCTCGTTATCACTAGCAGGATAATACTGGTGCTCAATTAACTGTAATTGTTTATCAATCAGTCTTCTAAAGGCGGAGATTCTACTTATGCCCTGGTTTCTTTGTTTAAAAATGAGACTATTCAGGTGGTCATTGAAGTTGATTTGAGGATGAAATATAAATGTGAAAGTGCTCCAAAAATCATTCCTTACAGGGATTTTAAAGACACTGTTAATTTTATATCAACACGAACTCTCACTGGACTCATTTTAAATCTCTTTTCAAGAAAATATTTGGCTTCTTCAGGAAGATACATTGTTGTACATGCTTTGCCTTTAGCTGTTCCTTGCAGCAGTGATTCCCTGTGCAGCTCTGTCCCAGGGCCCAGATACGGAAGTAGTATCGGTTCTGAATTTTCCACTGGTTCGATCATTCAATCTGAATACAACCCAGGATACCTGCTACAAGGCTCCATGGCTGTCCACTGTCAGTCTGTGCCAAATGCTTTAATGGAATGACACAATACCAAGCTGTGTAGGTAACCATGTCTGGGAAAGTGTGAGAACTTGGATAAATATGTAAATCAGACCTGAGGAACAGTTTCACAGAGCTGCTTTCAATGACTATATCTTGTTTACAGGGCCACACAAATGGAATTGATAATGTTTGTGACCTATTGAAAGAATATTTTATCAGAAAAAACTGATAGCAGCCAACCTTTAAAATATTGTTTCAAAAAATAGCTCATCAGATTAACAAGCATGAAACATGTTTTCCTTCTCAATATTTATTAAGAATGCCATCAATGCTAAAGCCATGAATTTTCAACATAATTAGATTTTGTGGAAAATCATTATAATGTTGATTTGCTATATTACTTGTGTAATGTTCCTTTAATACATTTATGCTGATGAATGTTTGAAAAGTGATAGGTTAATGCAGACTGAATAACAATGGCATTTTAAATTACAGTTTATTTGCTTCATTTTGTATAAGATCCTCTAATGCAGTCATGATTAACACTCAGATTCATTTGTACATTTTCCACTCCTCTTCTCTGGATTTGCTCATAAAAATCCCATTAATATTATTTGGAGTTGCATGCCTACATATAGAAGATAATGCTCTACAAAGTTTCTTAAATTGTAGTAGATAAATTATTCTAAAAAGAATTCGTTTCAGAGATGGCATTGCTGTGTATACTGCCTTCTTTGATAACCTGAAAAAATTTATTTCTAGACTCAGGATGTATAATTTATTTGCATCATAGTAAATAATCAATAGTATTGCCAATTTTAAAAAGAACAGGCTAAATGTTACCTTGGCAAAAAATGTCAATTAAAGTTTCTAGAACATGTAAAATTTCTCTTAAAGTCTGATCATACTCCAAAATAAACCAGACACATTAATATTGTGCTTCATTGTATTTTATTTTTATTAAATGTGGCTTTGACTTTCAGTCCCCTGTAGTGTCAATTTCACTTAGTGGAGAGGTACAATCCTATCCCCTGGTTATCCTGAACCATATGGTAACAACTGAAATGTATACAGAAAATCACAGTTACAGAAGGACCAGGGATTCAGGTAAGTCCAGAAGCCCAGAGTCTAATAAGCAGTGCTAAGTCAGCATCCAGGGGCTTCTTTCTTTCTTTTTTTTTCTCCTTCCATTTCTTTTTATATTGGCTGTTTTAAATATATAGACTACTGTTTTAAATATATAGACTATAATATCCATACTATTTCTGCATAGTGTTTCAAATCATGTCTCTCTATTTGGAATAAAAATAATAAACATGTTGTATAAAAAGAATATCAACACTGCCATTTGTGAACATTTTTAGATGCCCTTTACTTGGATAATTTTGTTTGAGTTTGTCCTTTTTCTTCTATTTGTGCTTTTAATTTCATGAGACATCCCATATGGTTAGATTAATTTCCTTCAACTGAAAGTCAATATTAGCATAATATTGTTGTTTAGATTGAGGTGACCAGCTTTGCCATGGAACAGAATTGGGGCTCTCGAGCTCTATGATGGTGGTGACATGACTGCATCTCGACTGGAAAGTTTTTCAGGTAAGACACAATTGCCCTTTTCTTTGCTTGTGTGTCAAGATCTGCACACACTGATAAAACAATAAACAATAAACAGCAAAATGCTCAATGTAGAATTTTCCTACAAACTCTCCTATATCCATAATTTTCTCTAGGGTTGCAAATCTAAGACCACTAAGAAAGCAGGTGAGAAAAAAGAAAGCTGTGTTCGCTGAGAGCAGAAGCTTCAATTGTAGTGTGATTGCCCACTCCACCTTCCTGAGGTTAACAGAGCCTTTATAGGTCACAGGCCTTGGACTGGTCCTGGGATGGGGGAAAGAGAAGTAGGAGTGTGAGGTGGGGGTAAGGCAGAGATCAGATCACAGTTCTCAGTTCTTCAAAACAGATGATGTAAAGGTAAGCAATCTGTGGAAATTACACTCTGCAGTTTCAAGCTATCAGGAAAACAGGCTGTTTATGCCTAAAATTTGCAGCTCTTTGTTATATAAGAATTGCAGAAATCTCCACCTTTTACATCAGGCACTGCCCTACCTGCTCATACCTAGTAGTCAGACCTGAAGTTGTAGTGAACTGCAATTAAGTCCTGTCTCATTCTTTGGTCCACCTCCAGCTCTCACAACTATATCTGTGTAATAAAGATTCTTCTTTCAAAATCTTCCCTTCAGTCATGCCATTCGTTCCCTTCCTACTGTCCCTAAACTTTATTCAGATCCTTTTACCTTTTCTTTCATTTTATTAGGTTATCTTGCCTCTAGACATTTGTCACTGCCTCTTCCATTCTCTGTAGCATTAACATATCAGTCGTCCCAGTCAGAGTAGTTACCATTGGTCTCATCATCATCATTATCATCCCAATACTTGTCATTTTCTGCAGTTATTGTGCCAGGCTTGCCTGTTTACATGCATTATCTATTTTTTCCTAACTGTGAGATAAATTTTGTTGTTGTTTTTTACAAATGAGGAACAAAACTTTAGATATTTTAGAATTTTCCAAGGGTAATGAAGCAGTTTGATATAATTGATGAATTCCAAAAGAAATATTGGATTATGTTTATAATCTGATCTGTACCTGGATATGATTAGGGCATTGAGTGCCCACTCAATCTCCACCCCTTAGTGGGTGGAGACTCACAGATAAAAGACATGGCAAAGAATAGAGTTGAGGGTTTCTGATGTTGAAGTTTTGATGTTGGAGTTGGATGTTGAAGACATAAACTGGAGCTCTGGGAAGTAATCTCACAAAGGAAAGAGAATCCAGGCTCAGGAAGGAAGGAAACTTGAACCCAGAGAAAAGCCAGCCCCAAGAACTTGGGAACCCAGGAAGCCTGAATGCTCACAGATTTTGGCAACCACCTTCCTCCAAATAGACCTTGGTGAGGGAAGTACCTTATCCTTTATGGCCTGCTGTCTGTAAGTTCCCACCCCAAATAAATACTCTTTATAAAAACCAACCAATTTCTGGTATTTTGCATCAGCACCCCTTTGGCTGACTAATACAAGTACATAGATAGGAAATGTATAACTGGGATTTTAATCAAGTGTGTCTAAACACAGAGCCTGAGTTAGGGATCATATAATAGTGATTTAAGCACATGAAAGTTAATTTTTTGACATAATAAGAAATCTGAATCTAGAGAGCTTATTTTATCTAGTAAGTAATAGCTTTTCAAAAAGGTCCCCCAAGTTGCTCATTATAAATATATGTAAGTTTATAAATATATTAATATCTCATTGAACTATTGTTTGGTCATCCAGACTACAAAGGAAGGCTTGTTTTGTTGTTGTTGTTTTTAAACCAAATACATTCATTCCTTAAACAGCATCTTTATTCTACTCTTCCTTAACAAATAAGAAAAAGAAAACTGATAGTGGGTGTATTAGTCAGTAAAAAGAGGTGCTGATGCAAAATACCAGAAGCCTGCTGCCTTTTATAAAGGGTATTTATTTGGGGTAGGGGCTTACAGGTACCAGGCCATAAAGCATAAGTTAATTCCCTCACAAAATCTATTTCCATGTGTTGGAGCAATATGGCTGGCAACATCTCTCTGGATTAAGGCTTCCTGGGTTCCTCTCTTCCCAAGTCTTGACTCTCTCTGGGCTCGGGTCCTCTGTTTTCTCCACAAGTTCATCTGTAGACAATGAGGCTCTCTAGGCTTTGCCTTCACAAGGTCAGCTGTACACTATCAGGCAGATGCTTCTGTCTCTCTCCCCAGGGTTTCTACCATGTCTAAGGAGCCATCCCTATTCCTGTGTTCTT
Source organism: Dasypus novemcinctus (assembly GCF_030445035.2). Lineage (NCBI taxonomy): Eukaryota > Metazoa > Chordata > Mammalia > Cingulata > Dasypodidae > Dasypus > Dasypus novemcinctus. The sequence continues at coordinate 42,098,995 of NC_080695.1, forward strand.
CTCCTGGTTCAGGTCCTCTCTTCTGGGCCTTGCTTCTCTTTCCTCTGTGTGCTTATTTCCTGGGGCTCCAGCTCAAAACTCCAGCATCAAACTCCAAATCAAAACTCCAACAGCAAAATGCCTCCAACTCTGTCTCTTGTCATGCCTTTTATCAGCACCCTACTGATGTGGCCCAATCAAAGCCTTAATCATAATTTAATCATGCTCAGGTAAACACCAGTTAACAAACATAATCCAGTATCTATTTTTGGAATACATAACTATATCAAACTGCTACAGTGGGTTAAGACATTACCAACATCTGCCACAACTTTCATTTTATCACTGACCTCTTTCATAGCTTTCCATGATTTGTTTCTAGTTGCCAGCAAATAAATTCATATTTTTACATGGACATATAAAGTTTTGTGCAATAAAATATCAGTCTAATTTTTAGAGTCTGCCACATACAATCTATATTTGTCTCTCTTACACTATTTATTTCTTTTGGCACATGCCTTTCCAACAGCCCATTACAATTATTATAATTCTTCAGGCTTGATCTCAAGGGCTATTTCTTATTTTCCCTTACCAGGTAAGATAAAATATTTCACCAGTTCAGGTTAACAAGCATTTTTAAAAAGTGCCTGCTACATAAATCAAGCACCCTATTTATTGTTAGGATTAAATTATCAGGTGTTTGTCATTTAAAACAACAATATTTAAAATTTACAAGTAGACCTCACATTTAACTTAATCATAGCAATGAGAATGAGGTGTGATAGGTTAAGCAACTATTAGAGGAAGCAATTCGGTGTTACAGGAGGGCAAAAGGAGTATGATTCCTAGATTTTGGAGAAAAAAATAGGCTGCCTGGGAAAATTTAAAGTATCTTAATAGATAAGTACAACATAGCCTGAAAAATACAAGGGAGAACAAGTGCTCCAGACAAAAGGAACCATGCAATTTTTTTGTGTGCTTGTCCATACTCAAATTTTTATTTAGGTTACTCACTTTTATGTAATGTGCTCTTACATTTTCTAGACATTTTTTCATGAGAACCTTAAGGTTTCATATTGACTGACTTGCACTTTCCATATATATATGGAGGTGTTTGGCACATTAAGGAACCGAACAAGAATGCGGTTTGGCACAGTGGTGGCTAGGTAGGGTTGTGGGCTGAGGAAATGCCAGTGATGTACACACTTGGGAACTGAGAACATAAAGAAAAATACTGAGGTTAACATGAATCAGGTTTCTACCTGTCTGAGAAGAGCATTAGAAAAAATGGCAAACAGGAAGGATAGAATGAAACAGTGTTGTATTTGAATTAGAGACATTTGGGTAAACTCATGGTTTTAATATTTATAGATATTGAACTAAATAAATATATAATATGTGTGTGTGTACATATATAAGCCATACGTATCTAGGTCTTGTAAGCCATTTCAAATCAGGAGATAGGCAGGCTTTAAATTATAAATGCAAAAAACAGAGCAAAATTCATGATAATTTGTAGCTGACAATCAATATTAAGGGGAAGTAAATATTAGTGTGCTCAAGTTAGAATTTGTAGGGATTATAATAAAATTTCTCCATTTTCTTAGTTGCTTGTCTATCTAGATCACAGTAAAACAACATGATAAAATGATTCTGCTTCTGGCAATTTAAAAAAAAAATCAATTGTATTTCATATGGCAGAAATAAGTGCTTTCTTACAGTCCAGTCAGACAAGAGCCCAAAGTGAAAATCCAATTAGAGGGGTGGAGCAGGGCGTGCCCTCTCTCCAGCTGTGGTCGGGGTGCCCAGGTACACAGAATCCTCTCAGCCCTTCCCAGATACCTGCATATCTTTTATACCACCTGATGCATCAAGATCCAGAATTTTCATAGAGTAGAAAATGATTATATGTCGTAATAGAAGAACAGACAGGACTGCTTACAAATTTTCTTGTTGCAATTAATAATAACAGTAGAGGGAGCATGATACTTTACAAAGCACTTTCATATACACAATTCATTTATGACTTGCATATCCCTATAAGATAGTTATTCTCATTATCGAAGTTGGAACATAGTGCAGTTTTTTCAGTGACCTAGTCAAGGTGACAGAGCTAATATGCATCATGGCCAGTACTAGAAACAGGTTTTCTGATTCCCTATCCAGAGCCCTTCCACAGTAATGCAGCCAAGGAAAATGAACAAACAATAAAGTCGAACAACCAATGCATGTGTATTGAATACCTACATGTGCGAATTACTGTCCTGGGGGTTGTGCACTGTTAAAAAAAAAAGGATAAGTGAGGGTCTCATCTCTAAAAAAGGCTATACTTGAAAAAAAATAATGAACCAAGCATAAAGCATTGTATGAGAAGTGAAAAGCCGTATCTTTCCATACAGAGAAAATATATCCCACTATAGACACAGGTGGCCAACAGTGGTTTCTATGAGTAGGTGAGAACCGAGCTGATTCTCATCTGGGTAACAGGACATCCATAGTTGGAAAGCAAGGAAGGACAGCATTTCTTACAAGGCTTTACAATTAATTAAAATACTAGAGTAGTGTGGTGGGAAAAGTAACAAACTAATACAAATCATAGGAAAGCCAGACAAAAAGTAGTATAAATGCTACAATAGAAACTTTTTTGGTTAAATTAGTTAGACCTATAGTAATATTGTATTTTCTACACATATCAGCCAAAATATAAAAATAATACCTAGTGAAAGGACAAAAGGACAGCAAACATCATAAATAGATAAAGAATTGGTGTTTTAAATAGATGTCTCTTTTCTTGGTATGAGAATGGGTTAGAGCTGGCCCAAACACAGGCACAGTCCAGTTCTCCCTCACTTCCTTGCTTCTTTCCCTGGCCTGCACAAGTCTCACTCTAAGTCCTTGGGATTCATGGCCACACAGTGGGCTCTATTTTTAAACTTGGCAGCCAGCAGTTTGCTCCTGGCAGAGGAGAGGGTTTTACTCAGGAAGATTGCCTCTTTGGGAAAAAAGGCCCAGGCTCCCCCACTTACTGCATTTCCCCTTGTGTTTCTGTGAGTTACTATGTAGCTTTCAGCAGTATTCTCTCTGTATATTTCTGCTCACCAGCAGGGAGAAACTTACAGTTTCTCCCCCCAAACTGTTCAATTAGAAGATACATTTACCAGGATCATAAAGCAAAGGAGTAACAATTGAAAACATTTCAAAGTGTCTTATCATTCAACACACATTTTTAACGTCCCTACAGTGAACTGTGCACTAACAATGCAGGAATGGAAAGACTCCTGGAAGTCAACCCACTTTGGATGTGAGTAAATGGATTGCGGCACAAACCCTAAATCTCAGTCGGGAATACGATTTCTAAGAGCCCCTTTCCATGCATGTGTGTAATGCACACAGGCTCACATATGATCTGTAAGGAGTGAATGATAGATATCTTTCTCTCCTTTTCTCTGTTCCTACTATACATGCTGATAATGGTTTGAGATTCATTGGTCAAAAATGCCAAAATTACTAGTTGCGTTTATATGTCCGAAATGTAGGTGAAACTTTTAAACCCAATGAAAGATTTTTTGGTGTTATTTCAACAAGAAGTCCTGGAAGTATTTTCAGAATGGAATTAAAAAAAAAACAACTCATTTGCATTTGTGACAGGATATATTATTGTGAAATTGTTTGTGTCTCTCTCGACTGTTATTTTTCTCTACCTCATTCCAGGAAAAGAGCCAGATCTTCGTTAACATTTGGCTTGGACTAAAAGCAGCAGGTGTCCATATTCTAAGGTAAAATCTCCTCCTAGCTTTGGACACTTAAAAGCCTAAGCTCACTGTTGAAGAAGCTGAGAGGATGGTGGTGAAGGCTCGAAGTTCAACGTTAAAACGACTGCCAAGATTGAAAGTTAGTGACCTTCCCTTGGCCTGGCCATCGGCCCATAACTTAAGTCATCACAATATCCTTGCAGCACCACAAGGAGGTGGTAGTACCTCAGAATGAAAATGGCAGCAGGAAGTACTTAGAAAGGCTAGATTCTAGGGTCGGGGCCTTAACTGGCAAAGTGTATTCTGTAAAAGTGTGCAAGAGAGTATTGGAAGCCCTAGAATTCAAGGGGTAATGTGAGCTTGGAGAATGAGGATATGGGGAATCGAAAGCAGGGGACCCAGTGTCCGGACTATTTAATATCCTGGGGCAGGGAAGGACTCCTCAGTAATGCTAGAGATGAAATGTCCCCCAACTCTGTAGAATGGCCCACAGGGCATATTGAAATTACTTTAGAGTTTAAATAAAAGAAATAGTCCATAGGGTAATGAAATTGTTATAAAATTATTTGTAGTGATGAATGCAAAATATTGTGACTATAATAAAAGCAGTTGATTATATTTCCAATAGATCATATGGTATGTGAATATATTTCAATGAAACTGCTTTAAAATAAAAAAAATTAAATATTAAAAAATGTGAAAGGAGAGCAAAGAAAGCAAATATTTAAAAGAAATAGCCCATATCACGTGTTTATGAATAAAATTAACAAATAATATGCATTAGTCAAAAGCTTGTTTTGCACGCAGGAGGAGGAATATATAGAATGGCAAATAGGGATTTTGAAGTTAAATTGATGGCGATTTCATTAGTGTCGGTAAGAGATGAAGATGGCTTAGGCTAGCATGATGGCAGTAGAAGTAAAGAATAGATGACTGAAACTTTACCCGTCTCATATTTGGTGTGGCAACATTGGTCTGTTCATCTTTCCAAAGTATTTAAAGAAGCTGATATTTTTGGAGCTCAGTCCCAATCAGGACTTTGTACTGAGTCAAAACAGCCACTGTGGAAGTCTGTTTAGCAGTTCCTAAGGGAGTTAGATGTAGATCTATCAGGTGGCCTGGCAATACCACTACTTGGTAGATACCCGGAAGAACTGAGAGCAATGACATGAACAGACGTCTGCACACCAATGTTCATAGTGCCATTACTCACAATTGCCAAAGATAGAAAAAACCCATGTGTCCATCAACAGACAAATGGATAAACAAAATGTGGTATATGTACACAATGGAATATTATTCAGCTGTAAGAAGAAAAGAAATCATGAAGCATATGACAGTATGGATGAATCTGGAGGACATTTTGTTGAGTGAATCAATCCAGACACAAAAGAACAAATATTGTATGATTTTGCTATTATGAACTAAATAGAATGAGCAAAGTCCTAGAGTTAATAGCTTGCATGTAAGTCACCAGAGAATAGAATATGGTTAGAGAATGGAATGCTGAGATTTCGTCTGTGCAGAATTGATAAAAAGTTGTTTGGAAATGTTTGGAAATGAATAGAAATGGTGAAAGCACATTATAGGATTTGTAATTAAAAGTGCTAACTTATGGGAATGATAGTGGTTTGTTTTCTGGTGTTGTCTTTTTTTTTTTGGAGTACAAAAATGCTCTATATTGATTGACATGATCAATTCACAACTTGGTGATTATACTGAATGCCATTGATTGTGCACTTTAGATAAATTATATAGTTTACAAACAAACAAAAAGAGAATAGGTTGGGGGGAAATACACTAACTGTAAGACAAGATACTGACTGTAGTTGGTAGTAATATTTTGAGGATGCCATTTCATAATTTGTTACAAATGTTTCACAACGATGCAAGACATTGGTGGTAGGGTGATGTGTGGAGCCCTGTATGATGATGTGCATGCTTGTTTTGTAAGGTCACAACAATTACTAAACACTGATTATTTATGTATGAATGATATACTTCAATAAATGTTTTTAAAATGAAAAAAAAGTAATTAGTGTATTTGGAGAGGTGTCTAATAGAACTATATGGGTTGTAAACCCATGGTAGTTGAGTTAATAGCGAATGGCTTAGTTAGGGAAAAAGTGGATTCTTTTGTACAAGTAGGAATAAGAAAGGGGAAATCGACTAGAGATGAGGTCAAAAAGCATTCTAGGCCTATATTTAGGGAATGCCATGTGACAGGAGAAATGAATTGTGAAAATTAAAGAATGAGAGGAGGCTCTGTAGGCCAAATTAAGGAATTTGAAAGGTCATCCTACAATGATGGGGAATCTGTGAGAATTTTATATGACATAATCATATGTTTATTTTAAAATGAGCTTTCTAACTGCCAGAGAATGAATTGGATTGGGACAAATGTAGGTTCAGTAAAAATGTTAGAAAATTATCACGCTTATCCTGGTTAAAGGTCATGGTGGCTTGAACCAGCTAGTTGTGAAGATGGCAAGATGGGGTGAGTGAAAGGCGGAGGGATTTAGGCAGCAGGCTACTAAGGGCCTGATGGCCTGACTGCAGAGCGGTATGGTGTGATGGAGAGGAAGGAACTTTCCAATGCTAGGGTGTGGGTGGAGATTGATAGTGTTGAGATATGGAACAAGGGAGGTCAGCCAGAGGCAGGTTATGATCCAGGTTTGGACACATCCAGTTTAAGAAGCCTTAGGATAATCAAGAGAAAACTGGAGTCCTTGCATGGAGCTCTTTATTTAAAGCTACTGGCTGATATTGTGACAGCAGGATTGCTTAAGTAGACGAGGAGAATTATAGAGTATCTTATCTTTTCATTAATGTTTATCTGTTTTGAATAATCAAATTATTTCTTTGTTTTACTACATAAATATTATTTTTTCATACATTGGAGTTATCTTCATGTTACCTTCCTCTAATAATTTTCCTGTACCATGGTGAGTTTTATAGAATGCATACTTCCTTGACAACTACTATGTACACAGTTCTTGCCTAGGGAATAGATTTAATATAGTAGAATATCAAACATATGTGCTTTAGGAAATAAATTATTTAAATTTGTTTAGTATTTTCCCACAGGACAATACATTGAGCCAAAATATTTTAAACTGAGTTGAACATTTTTCTTTACCTCAGCATCTTCCAGTGTCAGAGTTTCTTTCTCCCCCTTGTCCTCGGCATCTGTAATTCCCTTTCTGGGTTGCTGTGACACAGGCTAGGACACTTTAAGTAAAAAGAGCATTATATAAAAATAAACCTTTATTTCCCTTTTCACACATTCTTAGTTGAAGTCATTCAAAGATCTCAGGGGAAACATGATTCAGTATGAGTCACACAGAGAATAGAAAAGAGATACATAATCAAAAGCAACATCTTAAAAATAATCCGTTGGATCCACATCTCCTCAGACTGACTGTTCCCTCATCCCCATTAGACTTGGAGGCTTAGATTTTATTCCCTCTTTGTACATGTCAAGTCAAAAAAAAAAAACAACCAGAATATTACATGTTAAAAAAGCAATGTAGAAAACCAAATGCATCATTAAAATATAATAAGATTTTTTGTGTTCATTCACTGACATGATATAAAGCTAGTCATATCTTGTGCTTGAGCAGGGTAGAGAAGACGAAGTCTAAATTTTTGTTGTACACTCAACAGTAGAAAGACCCAATATATAATGCTAAATGCCAATACTTACATTAAATGAGACAAACTATGGAGATTTATGAGCCTAAAAATATCCTCACATATTTAATACTTGAAAACGTGAATGCATTGGTTAAAGTTAAATCTACCTTATTTCTTACAGGAAACACTGTCCCAGCACTTCCAGTTGACTCTACTTACAATTCCAATCAGATATTAGGGTGGCCACTGCTGGTTTTCACCTGGAATATAAAAGTATGGTCAACCATTTCTTCTGCCAACTTTGTTATACTGAGGAATTTTCTTAAAGGAAAAAAATAAATTCATGATCTTATTGTACACGGAAATAATATTATTCTAAAACGATGTTTAAGATTTGCATGTAATTGGATCTTAGAAAACCTGTCTTGATGACATATTAATTTTAATAAAATATTAATGAGATAATTGGAAAGTCAATGAATGGAGTGCTTATATAAAACAACTACTAAAATTTTGTTTTGTTCGCATGCAAAAGCACAAAAAATATATATTTTTAATATATTACCAGTTTTCTTGTGAGTGATAGCAGATATTCTTATTAGTGTCCAAAAATATAGAAAACTGTAATTTCCAAATAGATTATGGTTATAAGCCCTTTTATTTCTAGTCTCAAAAGCTCTTAAAAACAGGACTAACAAAGTGCAGTATCTTCAGTGTTTTCATTTGTGTATTATTCATTTTCATTGGAAGTAGGCGTTACAAAGGAGGCTCAAACCTTTTAAAAATGAATGTGTGACTGAGTTAATAGTCTGATAAATAAGATGACACAGGTCAAAATCACAAATCTTCTTTGGTGTTTGATTGTGCAGGTAAAATTTGTAAAAGTAAAGTAAGAATTTCCAATGAGGGTGAGGTTTATTTTAGGACATGTTTTTGAGCACTAAAAATTTTTAATGTTGATATTCATCTCTTTTAATAAGCAGCTGCAAATAAGCAAACACATCGATAAGCTTAAATAAGTGATCTTTTGACTTGAGATCAACAGTTTGCATGCATGTTTTTGAAAGGCTAGATTTCCGCCAGACTCAAAATACAGGACTGTTTTGCATTCTAGTTAAATTTTCCTATTACAGGCATTATTATGTAATTTTTTCCCAGTTTACTTGAAAGGGACCATTTTATGATAGTGTAAAATGATACTGTGGGTGCTATTTGTGTAGGATATATTTGGGAAAATCTGTTACTTTGGTACATTTTGTGAACATCTGTAGGTAGTAAATTATAAAATTTATTTATGATAGTCTTAATGAATTCACTAATATTTTAGCAGTGTTAAAACTGATGAATGCTCCTTTCTATTCCTATTAAAATAGTTTCTGACTTTTCATTCATTTTTTATAGAAAGAGGTACTAGTGAAATAATTTTTCTGCAACCTCTTCTATGATTACACAGATGGGCTTCAGCTCTAAAAATATAATTTTCTACAATCTATTTAATTCTAAATCATTATAATTCATTAAAAGAGCAAGACTACTATATTTATCATTGAAATGAACCTTGCTCAAGAGTCTAAGATTTAAATTATTTAATTAATTTATTTTTATTTGAACCAATTTAAAGTGAGCATTTCATGTGTTATCATTTCGTTTTCAAGTGGTTATTTTCTGATGCTCACACCATTCTGATAGTTCGTGTCATTCATTACTTCCAATGCATTTAGAGGCTGTCATTTCTCTATTCTAAAGCATTGGTTCAGAGTTTGAAATATGGACTATATGAGGAATCTGTAGAATTAACCTTATTAAAATCTGCACCAAAGTGTACAAAGACTGTTGAAATGTTACCAACAGATTGCCAATGTTTTAAATTTGTTAACATATTTTTTCATATGCCTCAAAGTCAGTATTTCCAATTTGCAATTTTCTAAATTGAGATTTTCCCTAAGATCTATATTCTACAATACTGATTAAAACAACAGTAAACACTTATCCTGTGCCACATCTTGCTTGTAGTGTGTTCCAACTGTTTTTTCCTCTCCTCTCACACAATGCTAGTGAGGCATTAGTATCCTGGTTATTTAAAGGTGAAAGAAGAGAATTTGGAGTGTTATTAATCTACCCTGGTCACAGTCACACTGCTAATACTGATAGAAAACAGAGGCACAAAAAGATACTTTATCACAAATAACACTTCACCTTTTGTGAGTATTCCAACTATCCTGTTATAACTATCCCAATTCCCATATTAGAAAAGTATCATGCAGATTGCCCTGTTTTACAATTTCAGATAGTAAGAGTCACTAGTATTAAACATTGAATGGAACATCAAAGTGCTTGTGAGCTGGTGTTGGAAATCAAGGTGGTCTGGCTTTAAGATCCAATGCTTTTATGACTCTCCCACCTTTGCTTTCATCTGGGGAGCATTGTTTTTCTCATCTAGAAAATATTTTCTCACCTAGAAAATATAACAGTCCCTTATTTGCAATGAAAGCTGGTAAGAATATCTCACACAGTAAACAATAAACTTCATTCGAAGTGATAGGATGTAAAATATTAATAGTAAACAAAGCAGTTCCAAGGAGGTCCACTTTAGTATGTATGATCTAGATTTTCTGCTAATTTTGAAAACCTAGGTCAAACTTGAAAGATCAGGATATTTGAAATGCCACTTATATTCCTGCTGCCATCTATCCTCCTTTTATATTAGTGGTTTGATTTGATATTTGACCAGAGTAAAACAATATAATATATACATTGTCACTCTTGACCTGGTTTCTTTTCTGAAGAAAAACTACCAAAACAAAACAAAATAAATGAATAAAATATCCAGAAAATTTAGAATACAGATATGTAGATAATAATGATGTTATTGTACCCTGGAAATTACAAAATCTGACCTAAAGGCATGGAACTTGCTGAGATGGAACTAGAATACAGTAAATATTTTTGAATTCACCATGAAAAAAAAAAGCAGAAAATATAATGTGTACCTATTTAGACAGAGAAAGAGACTATACACCTATACATACACATACTCTCTCTCAACTAAACTAAATACACATACTCAACTAAATAAGATTTTCATTTCAGCGTGGAATTTGGTGGGAAAAAGATTTAAAAGACTGAACACATGAGCCATGGTATTGGAATCTCTATCATTTATGTGAGGTGACAGTATAATAATATTTGATAACCTTTCAGGGAATTTCTTTTTATTTTTATTCTGATGTCCTCTACTTCCTCCAGTAAGCCAAATTTCCCTAATGTTAAAGTATTTTAAAATAAAGCTGTAGCTCCTTTATTCTAAGAAAACCTTTTATTCATGTGACTAGTTTACTCAACTTATAGACATAGGTCTGGCTAGTTTTTAATTTCCTCATTATATTTTATGTTCTATGAAGACACAATTATGATGTAATTTAATATTTTTCTATGCTGTATCAAATGTCTTACTTATAAAATGTTTTCAAAGGGCACTAAATATCTATACATCTTGTATTAATTCTTTCAACATCTTTAATGAAAATCCTGTGAGTCTTGTAGTATAAAGTTAAGTGCCTTCTTCACTGAAAGAACCCTTCCAGCAGCTTCACAGGGAAATAGAAACAACAAAAAATTGTAGGGAGATTTAGCCATTTACATTTAATACAATTATCAATAATGATTGAATTTAAATCTACTATCTTTCCAATTGTTTTCTGTTTGACTCATCTGTTTTTTGTTTTCTTTTCCCCCATGTTCCCTGCAGGCTTTTGGATAATTTAAGACTTTTGATTTCCAAGAGTGTAAGGTTGAGAGAGGTGCGTGGTCATATGTTTGATGACTGTTCCTTCCACAGAACGCTGAGGAGGGACTGTCTCCAGGCTCCTGCTGTGTCCTGAATATTTCTCTCAATCACCTGGTGGAAAGGAAATGCAAACTCCCCTTATGTCTGGGTCTTTGAGCTCTTGAGACCTACACATGGCCTTGACAATTTGCTAAAATGTTAACTGATTTATTTTTACCTGTTTCCAAGGAAGTTGGTATCTCTTCCTCCTGTGTTCAGCTAAAAGGGAGCAGTTTATATGTCCCAGCTCTCCTTGAAAAGGCTTGTCCTTCTTTGAATTTGGATTACCTATTTTTCTTCCCACATCAGCATCCTGATGCATTATTAAAAAGTTATCATTTTATAGATTCTCTAGTTTTTCTCCTTGTTAAAACGGGATTGCTGTTTTATTTTGCAGATTCTACCTCATAAGTAAAAGTGGAAATCATCAGAAGGTTTTTAAAAAAAAGATTTCTATCTATCTATCTGTCTGTCTGTCTGTCTATCTATCTATCTATCTATCTATCTATCTATCTATCTATCTATCTATCTATCTTGCCCCCTTGCAGCTTGCTTACTGTCTGCTCTCTGTGTCCATTCACTGCACATTCTTCTATGTCTGCTTGTCTCCCTTTGTTGTGTCATCTTGCTGGGCCAGCACTCTGAGGGCACAACTTATCAACTCTCTCCAGGAACAGGCCAGCTTGACTTCACAAAGAGGCCCTGGGATGCAAACTCAGGGCCTCCCATATTGTAGATGGGAGCCCAATCAAATGAGTCACAGCCAATTCCCATTATAAGGTTTATTAAATGTCTGGATCAACAGTGGTTATATGGATACTAAGATAATTTTTTAGGTTAGCTCTCTCAGTTTGCCCGGGATGCTGTAACATAGTATCACAGACTAGTTGGTATAAACAACAATAATTTATTGGCTCACAATTTTGGAGACAGGAAGTTCAAAATCAATGTTTCAGTAAGAAAATGGTTTGTCTGAAGTCTGTAGTAACCTGGTGGTGTTGTGCAGGCAATCCATAACTCTATATCTGCCTCTGTCATGTGGTCATTGCTCTCCACATCTGTCTCCTTGTAATGAGTTTGAAATTTCCTCTGCTTATGAGGATTGTAGTCACATTGGATGAGATCCACCCTTACTCAATATGGCGCCAACCTTAACTAATTACATCTTCAAAGATCCTCTTTACAAATAGGATTAAATCCAAAGGACTAGAGACTAAGACTTGAGCATGTCTTTGCTGAGTCATGACTCAATACATGACATTACCGTGGAGAAACTTATTCTTGAACAAATATTGTTAAAAGAAATTATCTATCTATCTATCTATCTATCTATCTATCTATCTATCTAATTATACCCACATAACTTTAAAGTAGTGATATAGTTTTTATCATAACTAAGAAAAATACCAGAAGGTTAGTAAAATAAATTAATTAGCAGGGAACTCTTACCTAGTTTGGATGTGATTCCAATTTAGAGTTTGCTTGAAATAGAAACTATTCATTCTGATTTTATATATAGCAATGATTGTTTAATAATCATATTTTCATTTTTAAGAACTTCTTTATTAAATTGGACAATTATTGTGAGTTTATACTTCTTGCTAAATCACTAGAGATAGTTAATTTCTGAGACAGGAGTGAGCCATCTAATACCAACATCTATTGGTATCTATCCAAAATCAATGTCTTAAAACTGATCAGTTTATTTTATCTCAAGGGAAAGCTTGCTGCAATTATTCAAGACTGTTTTAGTGATAATGTTTGGCACTGATTCAAAATGGCACCATTGTAATTTTATATAGGGAAGCATTTTTATTTTACTCTCTTTAATGGCTTTTTGCTATTAACATTTACTACCAGCAAATGCAATAGAAAAGTAAGATAGATGTGCTACTGAACAGTATAAATTCCAGTTATCTTACAAAGCAGTCTAGCAGGCAGACACAGTCCAATATGGAAACCATGCTCCTATATGTAGGTGTTGGTTCTCACATATAAAAGACTCTACAGATGGATCAGAACAAGAAACATAAAATCAGTGGCAATGTCAGTTTCATACCCAAAAGAAGACAGAAATAGGAAAGAAGGAGAAGAGGGAACCTGGAAGGAAGAGGGGGAGGAAGAAAGAAAAGGAGAGTGGGAGGAAAGGAGGGAGGAGTAGGAGAGGAGGGGAGGGAGGGAAGAAGGGAAAGGAAAGGAAAAAAAGAAAAGGTAAAGAAAAGTAAAAAATATTGTAGTAGCAGATTTACATTTAATCTAAGGAAAGAAAAATTTGAATCAATGATTTGTAGATGTGAGAGAAAAGAGAAAATTAGAAAGAAAGTAAATATTACTTGTTTGTATTAAATGCTATTCCTTTACAAGGTAGGATTAAATGAAAAACATTTTCCACATTTTTAGCATGTTTATAATTTGTAATTACTGTAATTAGTTAAAATGATTTCTTACCATTATCAAACATAAGAAATATTTTATAGCTGATTTCATTCACAATTCAAAAATTTTGCAGATATTTAGTCAGAGCATTCTGAAATATAGTATTAATATGCAAAGTACAAGTTTCTTAAAACTGATTAAGCCTTTCCCATATGCATTTGTGTAATTGGTAGATATGTGGTAAACAAATATTATATATCATGAATAGATAAGATCTTATTCAAAAGGTATATAGTTAAATGATTAACAAAATGATTATCTAGACTTTTAAAAAACTTGATAATCAGTTTGCTTTCCAAAAAGTATTTGCTGCATCTTAAAATAAATATTATGTATACAAAAATACAATTATTTAAAAGAAATAAAAGTTTAAAAAAGACAGCCAAACTGAAGAAAAGGATATAAATATTTCTAGCCACCTAGATTATTAAACATTAAATTTAGCTTCATCTTCTGACAATAAAAGCAAAAACATTAAATAAAATGTATTTCCATAAATCTTTTTAAAAAAGGAAATAGCAATTAAGTAAACTTTTTTTTCAAATTCTACTCAATTTATTCATTTTTTAAAAAATATTACATTCAAAAAATATGAGGTCCCCTTTCACCCCTACCACCCCCACCCCACCACTCCCCCCACAGTAACACTCTTCCCCATCATCATGACACATCCATTGCATCTGGTGAGTACATCTCTGGGCATCGCTGCACCCCATGTTCCATGTTCCACACCATAGCCCATACTCTCCCACGTTCCATCCAGGGGGCCATGGGAGGGCATACAATGTCTGGCAATTGTCCCTGCAGCACCACCCAGGACAACTCCAAGTCCCGAAAATGCCTCCACATCTCATCTCTTCCTCCCATTCCCTGCACCCAGCAGCCACCATGGCCACTTTTTCCACACCAATGCCACATTTTCTCAATTATTACCCACAATAGTTCATGAATAGAATATCATTAAGTCCACTCTAATCCTTACTGTATTCCTCCTTCTTGTGGACCTTGGCTTGGTTGTGTCCATTCCACATCTATGTCAAGAGGTGGCTTAGATTCCACATGGATACTGGATGCAATCCTCCTGCTTTCAGTTGTAGGCACTTTAGGCTCTATTTTCTACATGATATTTGTCACTTGTGAGGGAAGTAGTCATCAAACAAAGATTTTCTATAAAGTACAGAAATGATTTTTATATGACAATCGTTCATCAATTTTTGATAAAAAGGTTGGGAATATGATATACTTTACATTAATTTTTTCAGGGGGATGTTTAAATCAGCCAATAGAAAATTGTTATTAAAATCATGTTACTTGGCAAACAACAGGCAATTTGTTGGATCAATTCCGAAGAATAAGACTAAAGAAAACATTCTGGAAGAGTTCAGTAAAGTCACAGAGGGTTTGGTGGACGTTATTCTCTATCATCAACCCGATGACAAAAAGAAGAATCGGGGGTTCTGCTTCCTTGAATATGAGGATCACAAGTCAGCAGCACAAGCCAGACGCCGGCTGATGAGTGGAAAAGTAAAAGTCTGGGGAAATGTAGTTACAGTTGAATGGGCTGACCCTGTGGAAGAACCAGATCCAGAAGTCATGGCTAAGGTGAAAGTTTTATTTGTGAGAAATTTGGCTACTACAGTGACAGAAGAAATATTGGAGAAGTCATTTTCCGAATTTGGAAAACTTGAAAGAGTGAAGAAGTTGAAAGATTATGCATTTGTTCATTTTGAAGGCAGAGGAGCAACTGTTAAGGCCATGGATGAAATGAATGGGAAAGAAATAGAAGGGGAAGAAAATCAAATAGTCTTAGCCAAGTCACCAGACAAGAAAAGGAAAGAGCGCCAAGCTGCTAGACAGGCCTCCAGAAGCACTGCGTATGAAGATTATTACTATCACCCTCCTCCTCGCATGCCACCTCCAATTAGAGGTCGGGGTCGTCGTGGGGGGAGAGGTGGATATGGCTACCCTCCAGATTACTATGGCTACGAAGATTACTATGATGATTAATATGGTTATGATTATCACGACTATCGTGGAGGCTATGAAGATCCCTACTATGGCTATGATGATGGCTATGCAGTAAGAGGAAGAGGAGGAGGAAGGGGAGGGCGAGGTGCTCCACCTCTACCAAAGGGGCGGGGAACACCACCTCCAAGAGGTAGAGCTGGCTATTCTCAAAGGGGGGGCACCTTTGGGACCACCAAGACGCTCTAGGGGTGGCAGAGGGGGTCCTGCACAACAGCAGAGAGGCCGTGGTTCCCGTGGAGCTCGGGGCAATTTTGGGGGCAATGTAGGAGGCAAGAGAAAGGCTGATGGGTACAACCAGCCTGATTCCAAGCGTCGTCAGACCAACAACCAACAGAACTGGGGTTCCCAGCCCATCGCTCAGCAACCGCTTCAGCAAGGTGGTGACTATTCTGGTAACTATGGTTACAATAACGACAACCAGGAATTTTATCAGGATACTTATGGGCAACAGTGGAAATAGACAAGTGAGGGCTTGAAAATGATATTGGCAAGATAACGATTGGCTCTAGATCTACATTCTTCAAAAAAAAAATTGGCTTAACTGTTTCATCTTTAAGTAGCAATTTGCTGCCATTTGTATTGAGCTGAAGAATCACTATTGTGTATATACTCGTCTTTTTATTATTTTTCCTCTTTTCATAAATGCTCTTGGACATTATTGGGCTTGCAGAGTTCCCTTATTCTGGGAGTTATAATGCTTTTATTGTTTCAGGCTTCATTTTAGCTTCAAAACAAGCTGGGCACACTGTTAAATCATGATTTTGCAGAACCTTTGGTTTTGGACAGTTTCATTTTTTTGGATTTGGGATAGATTACATAGGAGTATGGAGTATGCTGTAAATAAAAGTACAAGCTCTAGTGCTTTGTCTTAGTAGTTTTAAAAAATTAAAGCAAACAAATTTAAGTTTTCTTGTATTGAAAATAACCTATGATTGTATGTTTTGCATTCCTAGAAGTAGGTTAACTGTGTTTTTAAATTGTTATAACTTCACACTTTTTTGAAATCTGCCCTACAAAATTTGTTTGCTTAAACGTCAAAGCCGTGACAATTTGTTCTTTGATGTGATTGTATTTCCAATTTCTTGTTCATGTAAGATTTCAATAAAACTCAAAAATCTATTCAAAACAAAAACAAACAAAAAAATCATGTTACTTGAAGATGTTCTTTTAAAATTACTTTTCTCCATGCTTGTTTTCAGTAATTTAAAATGGACTGCTTTTAATTTCCTTTGTGTGCTAGTCTCAGAACAGGCATGTGAAAGCATCCAAAAGAGGATTAAATATCTGCAAAATGACTTAAGTCTTTTAAAATGAAATGTACTAAATATCTTAACAGTATGTTATTATAACTGAATATTGACCACTTAGGTTAGCCTTCTATAATTATAATAATCCTTACAAATTCATGTAGAATATTAATATATTTCCATGCACTTTACTATTACATTAACAATATTAATGAAATTTATCAACTTGAATGATGAGTAATGAGAGGTTGGATAAGACTGAGTTTCGATATACTTCAGAATATGCTCACAGAAAATTTCCAGATATCCAGAAATGATAGCTCAGAATGTTGCACAAAATGGATGCTCTATAAATGAGTGCTCACTCAATGGTAAAATTAACTTATCTTCCTGATCACCTCATGTTAAACTACTTATTATACATTGTTCTACATTAATTATCCAATGATTGAAGTTTTCTCTAAATGTTTTTAATTTTAAAATTTTGTTAAGATGCTCTTTAACTATGATTTGATGAGTAAAGAATGTATTCCTGCTTCCTGTTCAAATTGACTTTGATCAATTCATGACTTCCTCATTCCCTACTTGTTTGAGACACACTAACGACCATGGGAACATGTAAAATATTCTAAGTCCTATCTTCTACTTCACATCAAAGAGATCTTCACAGGAATGTGAACTTTCTCCCATAAGATAATTTTAGGCATTTAGGTGACAGGAGAATCCAGATTTATATGGTGTTGACTCTAATATAAGACTAATATCCTGGGATATTTGGACATTTTAACTGGTATTAAATTTAAGTGAAAGGTGCAATATAAATTACTTCATAGTTTTTCATTTTACTTTCTTCTAAAATAAAGGGATTATCACAAAGCTTCTCCATTGTTTTTAACAAATTTGATGATATTTAGAATTTCAATAATTAATAGATTTGAAATAAGCAGGAGAAGGGTAGATTTTATGGAACTATGGCCTTATCATAAAGTCAAATCTTGTAGACAGTCACCTACTCTGTCTGCACTTATTTAAAAGGCAAGTCCCATCGTTAACTTTATACATACTAGCTGGCTGCTCTGCCATTACTTGAGAGAGTTGTCAATCATTAAATAAATTTTGCTGATTCTTACTTTGAGAGCTTCCCACATGAAAAGGTGTTTGATTCCACATTTATAGTTGTCATTTGTTGGGTCTGCACTGTGACTCATTGGAGAGTACTTTAATTTTTTTGTTCACCACGTGGAGTGGCTTTCACAGCAATGTGCCTTGTATTTCATCTCTTCCTACACATAATCAAAAAAAGTGAATTTTGGGTATCCTTGCTTCATCACCAACTATTTGGACACCTCTTATATAGCCATGATCTATCCTCTAGACTGTGAGTATTCTAGATAGAGTAGTGAGGAAAGAACAAAACAGTTCTGATCTCTGATTTGGTGGAATTTACATTTGAGTGATGGAGCAAAATAAACAAGAAAACACGTAAGTAACCATGATTGTTACATATTGTGATAAACAATTTTAAGCAAATTAACAGTTCTGAGATATAGAATAACTAGGCTGACTCTACTTTAGATCAGAAGTATTCTTTGAAAGAAGGGTGAAAAAAATGTGCCCTGGTGAGCCACACAAAGACCTAGAAGAAAGGATTCTATTCAAAGGGAACTGCCAGAATAGAGACTGTGGGTGGGAATGAGCCTACCTGGCACATTCATGAAACAAACCAAAAGTCGAGAATAAGTGGAGTGGTATGAGCAGTTAGAAAAGAGCCATGAAAGGAGGTTGAAAATTAGGTATAACCATATATTAAAGGACTTTGTAGTCAGGATTTTATTCTCAGGGCAAGTGAAAAGCTTTAAAGGGTTTTAGTCAGGGCAGTAAGACATAATCAGATTCCTATTTTAAACAGATCACTTGGGTTATTGAGTAAAGAATAGTATGGAGATTGGCAAGAGAAAAACCTTGATTAGTCAGGCAGCCAGAGCGGTAGTCCAGATCAAAGATTGTATAGCTATGACCAGACAGGGGCAAATAGATGGATTTGAAATGCAAATGGGAGGTAGAACTAACAGAATATGATGATAGGTGTAGAGAATAAGGAAAAGTGGGAAATAAGAATGGCCGAGAGTTTTGCTATGAAATTTTTATTTGATTGGAAAAATTGATTTGATTGCTGCCTGCCAAGATGTGGGAGTAAAGAGGGGTACTTAACATTTCTGTCTCCAGGGAGTTATACAGGGCATATGCCCAGGGTATATGGTAATGTCTATATATACTCATAGTGGAAATAAAAACAACAGCTGGGGGGGTACTGGGCTCCTGGCTGGGGGGTCACTGTTGTGGGCCCTGGGAGAGCAGCGGCAATCCTCCAGGTGCAACGGCAAGAACCAGGAAGGAAGGAGGGCCCAACAGTGGGCTCGTGATACTAATGGTTACACTTTTGAGCCTATACACCTGCAATAAGAACAAGGCCTAGAGTAGCATTGTGCCTGGGGGTTTCCTCCTGACAGCCTTCATGTTACTCAAATGTGGCCACTCTCACAGCCAAACTCAGCGTGTAGATGCGATGCATTCCCCCCAGCGTGGGACACGACACCCAGGGATGAGCCTCCCTGGCACCGAGGGATCACTACCACATACCAGCTGAAGAAGCAACTAGAAAATGACCTTGAATTAAAGATTCAATGCGGAACAGCAGAATATACCTGTCTACATATAATAACATGACTTCGGGAAGCTGTTTGACCTAATGTAAGGGGGAAATGGAAAGGAGAAATGAGATTATAAGGCTGTGAGTCTCTAAAAAAGAGTCTGGAGGTTGTCAGAAGGAATACCCCTATGTACAACTGAACAGAGTCTAAGAGACAGATAAGGTAGATACAACCCCAGGTATTGGTTCTTTTGAG
This sequence comes from Dasypus novemcinctus, assembly GCF_030445035.2. NCBI lineage: Eukaryota > Metazoa > Chordata > Mammalia > Cingulata > Dasypodidae > Dasypus > Dasypus novemcinctus. The sequence goes on from NC_080695.1 coordinate 42,118,805, forward strand.
GGATAAAGAGACCCACGGGTTCTATGGTCATGGCAGAAGGGGTTCACTGCCATGACAGATAGCCCTTCTTTGGAGCTGGTGTTTCTGCGTGATGGAATTGGACTCAGAGGGGATCTCTTTTCACAAGACTTGCATGCTACTTTATTGGAATTGTAGTTGGTGCTGGGTTTAAGATATATGTAGGGGATTTGAATCTCTGGACTGATAATATGACACCCAGGCCCAGAGCCTCAACAGACTTCAGCTCCTACACTTTGATTTATTGGACTTACTCCACTCAGCTAACATGGAGTTGAAGAAGGTCAACCACCACAACATGGAGCCTAGAGTGTCTACAACTGGAAGCGGGAGGAGTGCATCCAGTACCCATGTGGAATCTAAGCCCTCACTTGACATAGATGTGCAATGGACACAACCAATCCAATGTCCACAGAGAAAATGTGGAATGGGTGTGGGAATGGTAGCCATGGTGGCTGCTGGGTGTGGGGAACGGGAGGAAGAGATGAGATGTGGAGGCGTTTTCGGGACGTGGAGTTGTCCTGGATAGTGCTTCACGGACAATTACGGGACATTATAGATCCCCCCAGGGCCCACTGGATGGAACGTGAGAGAGTCTGGGCTATGATGTGGACCATTGACTATGGGGTGCAGTGATGCTCAGGGATGAACTTACCAGGTGCAATGGATGTGTCATGATGATGGGAGAGAGTGTTGCTGTGGGGGGAGTGGGGGGCGGGGGCGGTGGGGTTGAATGGGACCTCATATTTTTCATAATGTAATTTAAAAAAAAAAATTAAAAAAAAAATTTCTGTCTCCAAAGTGTCCATTCTGACCATCTCAAATATATTCTGATTTCTGAAAATATATATTCAATTATTTTCCTATGAAGGTGTAAGAGATAAAAGTTTTCTTTCAGTTTTAATTTTTATAAATATTCAAAATATTTTGTTTTTATTTTTAAGGAATCACATGATTTTATGATTAAAACATTAAAGTTGTGGGGTCAATAAAGATTGCTGATGAAATAATAAACATCTTTTAAAATTTTTATTGTGGCAAGTTATATACAGCATAAAATTTCTCATTTTAATTGGTTTCAAATATACAGTTCAGGGGTTTTAATGACATCCGCAATGTTTGTGCTACCATCACCCAAATCCATTACCAAAAATTTTCCACCCCCCCCAGCAGAAGCTCTGTGCCCATTAAGCATTAACTCCCCCTTCACTACCCTCCTCCCTGCCCCTGACACCCTCTAATCCACTTTTTGTCTCCATAAATTTGCATATTCTGATTATTTCATATAAGTGGATCACACAATATTTGTTCCTTATGTCTGGTTTATTTCATTCAAGATGATGCCTTTAAGGTTTGTCCACATGTAGCATTTACCAGAACTTAATTCCTTTCTAATGGTACATTAATATTCTATTATATGTACACCACATTTTGTTTATTCATTCATCTGTGATGGATACTTAGGTTGTTTTCACCTTTTTTCAATTGTGAATAATGCTGATATGGACATTGGTTACACATTTCTGTTGTAGTCCTTGTCTTCAATTGTTGTGGGTATATATCTCAAAATGAGATTGCCAGGTCATGTGGTAATTCAAAATTTAACTCTCTTAGGAACTCAAAACCATTTTCCACAGTGCTGCACCATTTTACTTCCCACCAACAATGTAAGCATCTCCACTTCCTTACCAATACTTGCTGTTTTCTGTTTTAAAAAAAATAGTGATTCTATTAATTGTAATAGTGTAAAGTGACATCCCATTGTGATTTTGATTGGCACTTTCTTGGGATGGGGGCTAGCATTTATGAGCATCTTTTTACATTCTTATTGGCCACATGTGCCTTCTTAGGAGAAATATATATTCAAGTCTTTTGCTCACTTTTAAATGAAGTTGTTTTTGTTGTTGAATTGTTGGTGAACTTATATATTGTAGGTATTAATATTAAACCCTTAAGAAATATGTTATTTCCCCCATTCTATGTCTTTTCACTTTCTTGGTGATGACTTGATGCATAATATTTTTTCAATTTTGATGATGTCCAACTTATCTTTTTTTCTTCAGTTGCTCCTGCTTTTGCTGTAGAGTTGAGGAATGCAAGGTCCAGAAGATATTCTTCTATAATTTCTTCTATGACTTTTATAGTCTTAGTTTTATATTTAGGCCTTTGATTGCATTTTTAGTTAATTATTGCATATGATGTAAGGTAGGGGTCTAGTTTCCTTCTTTTGTATATGGATCTACAACTATCCCAGCACCATTTGTTGAAGAGACTTTTTTCCCCATGGAGCAGGCTTGGCATCCTTGTCAAAAATCAGTTGACCATAGAAGTGGGATTTATTGATCAACTCTCATTTGAATTCTATCTTGGTCTATTTGTCTGTCATTGTGCCAGTACAGCACTGTTTTGATTCCTGTAGCTTTCTAATGTGTTTATAAATCAGCAAGTGTAAGTCTTCCAACTTTATTGTTCTTTTTCAAGGTGATTTTTTCTTTCCTGACTCCTTTGCTTTTCACAGGAATCTGGAAATTGGCCTCTCCATTTCTGTGAAGAAGGTGGTAGGAATTTGGATTGGGATTACACTTAATCTGTCAATCACTTTGGGTAATATTGACATCTTAACAATATTTAGTCTTCCACTCCATGAACACAGAAGCTTTTTCCATTTATTTAGGACTTTTAAAATTATTCTCTTTAATTTCTTTATGCAATGTTTGCAGTGTTCTGTGCACAAATCCTTTACATCCTAGGTTAATTTCATTCCTAGAATTGTAAATGGAGTTGTTTTCTTGATTTCCTTTTGAATTGTTCATTGCTGAGTGTAAAGTCATCAGTGATTTCAATAAGATTGTCTTGGAGCTTGACATCTTGCTGAATTTATTATCTTTAGTAGCTTCCTTGCAGATTTTTCAGGATTTTCTATATGTAGAATCATGTCATCAGCCAACAGGGAAATTTTTTTTCTTTCTTTCCAATTTGGGTAACTAAACATATTTTTTTCTCTTACTTACTTTACTCTGGCTAGAAATTCCAGAACGGTGTTGAAGAGTAGTGATAAAAATGGGTATCCTTATTTTGTTCCTGATCTTAGGGGGAAAGATTTTGGTAATTCACCATTCAACATGGTGACATCTGTGTGTTTTTCATATATGCTCCTTTTCATGTTGAGGAAATTGAGAAAGATTCTTCTATTCATAGTTTTCTGAATGTTTGTAGCAGTTTGGCATTGTTTATAAATTCCAAAAATAGTGGATTATGTTTATAAACTGATCTGTTCCTCTGGACCTATTAGATTGTATTATGTTCAGAGGTTTCATTTTACTTGATTAAATTATGATTAGGGCTTTGATTGGGCCACATCAGTAGGATGTTTAGAAAATGATTTGGCAGAGGAGAGTTGGTATTTTGATGCTGCAGCCCCAGGAAGTAAATACACAAAGAAGAAGAACACAGAGGATGAGAGATGGCTCCACAGACACAGCAGAGGCCCCAGAAAGAAAGAGAGCCTGATAGTCTACTGCTGACCTAGTAGAGAGAACAAAGCAGCTGAGCCCAGAGAGAAATGGGCCTGGGAGAGAGATAAGACATCACAGCCTAAAGCTAAGATTGGAAGAAGCTGGGGCCACAGAGTCTTAAGAGGAAGAGGAAGGCTGAACCTTTGCAGATGTCTGCAGCCATCTTGTTCCAACGTGGGAAAAGACTTTGGTGAGGGAAGTAACGTATGCTTTATGGCCTGGTAACTATAAGCTTCTACCCCAAATAAACACTTTTTAAAGCCAACATATTTCTGGTACTTTGCATCAGCACCCCTTTGGCTGACTAACACAGTGCTCTTAAAGAATGGATGCTGGATTTTGTAAAATGGCATTGCTCTGTCAATTGAAATTACTATATGTTTTGGGTTTTTTGGTTTTGCTGTGTTTTTTTGTTTGTTTTTTGGCTTTCATTCTATTAAAGTGGTTCATTATATTGATTGATTTTCATATATTGAACAAAACTTGCATTACTTGCATAAATCCGTCTTAGGTGAATAATTCCTTTGGATTCAGTTTGCTACTTCTTGTTTTTTTTTTTAAGATTTTGGCATCTATATTCATAATGGAAGTTGGTCTGCAATTTTCATTTCTTATAACTCTGTCTTTTTTTTTTTGGTGTTAGGATGATGCTGACCTTAGAGAATGAGTTGGAAAGTATTCCTTCCTCTTCAATGTTTTGGAAGTGGTTGAACAGGATTGGTGTTAATTCTTTTTGAAATATATGGTGAATTTCATTACTGAAGTCTTCTGTCCTGGTTTTTCTTTCTTGGAAGTTTTTGTTTTTTGTCATTGACTCAATTAATTTACTTGTTATAGATTGGTTTAGGTTTCCGATTCTTCTTTAGTCGGTTTAGGTAGTTTTTCTGTTTCTAAATTGTTGGCATAGAACAGTTCATATCACGTTATAATCCTTTTTATTTTTGTGGGGTTGGAATCAATGCTACCTCCTTCATTTCTGATTTTGTTTATTTGTATCTTCTCTCTCTTTGCCAGTTAATTACATCTAGTTGGCTTAGAGTATTATTCAAGTCTTCTATTTCCATATTGATCTTCTGCCTAGATGGTCTACCCTTTTTTGAAAGTGATATATTAAAGTCTCCTAGAATTAATGGAGCACCATCTATTTAACCCTTCAAATCTGTTGATATTTGCTTCATGTATTCTGGTTTTCCGCTGTTATGTGCATATACATTTATAATTGTTACATCTTCCTGATAAATTAATATTTTTATCAATATAGAGGGCCCTCCCTGGTCTCTTGTAACAGTTTTTTTTTATTAAATCTGTTTTATCTAATATTAACATAGCCATCCCAGTTTTTTTTTTTCACTATTTGCATGGAATATTTTTTGCCATCATTTCACTTTCAACCTACTTGTATCCCTGAAATCAACATGAGTCCCATGCAGAGAGTATATAGATAGGTCATGTTTTTTTGTCCATACTGCCAATGTTTGCCTTTAGTCTAGAAAGTTTAACCATTTAATTTTAAATAATTACTGATAGAGAAGGATTTTCCTCTGCATTTTGCTATTTGTTTTTGTAAGTCTTATGTCTTTTCTGTCCCTCAGTTCTTCCATTCCTGCCTTATTCCGTTATTTTTTTTCTGTGAATATTTTAAGACATTTTACTTGTGGTTACCATAGGGATTACTTCTAACACCCTATATTTATAATATATTCATTTGATTTGATTCCAAACTTCAATAACACACAAACTATGTTACTGTACTCCTCTTTCCCCTTTCCTTTATGTTGTTTCTTGTACGTTTTTACACATAGTGTGCTCAAAACCATAGCTATATATTGCTTTTTTATTTATTTGCATTTTAGATATTGTAATGAGTAAAAAGTAAACTTACGAACCAAAAATACAAGAATACTGGTGATTATAAGTACCCATATATTTGCCTTTATCAGAGATCTTTATTTTTCTCTTTATAAAATCTAATATCTTGTGTCTTCTTTGCATTTAAAAAATTCACCTTAACATTGGCTTGTAGGGCAGTTCTAATGGTGACAGACTCCCTCAGCTTTGTTTATCTGGGGTTGTCTTAATCTTTCCCTCATTTTAAAAGAGTGTTTCACCACATATAAAACACTTGTCAATTATTTTCTTTCAGTCCTTTATCTATGTTGCCCTCCTGCTTTATTGCCCCTATAGTTCCTGATGAGATATTGGCACTGAATCTTATTGAAGGCCCCTTGTACCTGACATATTGTTTCTCTCTTGCAGCTTTCATGATATTCGCATTGTCTTTGGCATTTGACAGTTTGATTATGTTTCTGTTTATGGATCTCTTTGCATTTATTCTGTTTGGATTTTGTTGAACTTTCTAATATTTATACTCATGACTTTTCTTAAATTTGGGAAGTTTTCTGCCATTATTTCTTCAAATATTCCTTCTGTCCCTTTCTGTCCTTCTTTCTCTGGGACGCTTTCTCTGGGAGCTCTGTGGTGCCCCACAAGTCCCACAGGCTCTATTCACTTTTATTTAATCTGTTTTCTTCTTAATCTTAGACTGAATAATTTCACTTATCCTATCTTCAAGTTTACTTATTGTCTCTTCTGCCAGTTTCAATGTTCTGTTGACCCCTCTAGGTAATTTTTTTAAAATTTCAGTTGTGGTAATTTTCAGGTCCAGTACTTCTGTTTGGCTCCTTTTTAGAATTTCTTTTTCTTTATCAAAATTCTCATTTTGTTCATATATCATTTTCCTGATATGATTTACTTCATTCTCAGTGTTTCTCTTTAGGTCTTTGAGCATATTTTGTACCATTTAGTTTAATGTCTTTGAATGGTGTGGCCAAAAAGTCTGGTCTTCATTGAGCTACTTTGATGTTTTACCTTAATCTTTTGGTTTGGCCGTCATTTCTGGTTTCTTCGTATGCCTTTTAATCTTTTGTTATGCAATGTACATTTTATTTTATTTTATTTTTTAAGATGTTTTTCATAAAAATATGACAATAAAAATAAGATTTTATTTAAGTGAGGATAAAATGAACTCTAAAGCCCACTGGCCATGAAAATTGGAGAACTAGACTGAGAATGGAATTTGATTCAAAATATGCTGACATTATATATTCTCATATTGAAAAATGTAACCTTTATAGAAGAAGAGTAGGTTGATCTCTACTGTCTCCTATTCTCTCCATCCCCACTATTCTTTTTTTCTCCTTCCAATATTTTTTTATTGTCTATTATATTTTAATATTTTAATATATTAAATCAGTGATATAGCCCTAGAAATGTCTATTCCTTAAGCTTTTATCCACCTAGTGATATGACCGGATGGGGGTTTCCTTGAGTACCAGGAACTAACAACAACAAAAAACAAACACACTATAAATACTTTCCACAGTTCCTGCAGGTTGACTCCATGTTGGGTACTGAGATCCTTTGGAGCTTACTCCTTTTCACAATGAAGCTGAAGAACAGTCTGAACAGGGCAGTCTCTGGTCTTTTCTAAGTATGTTTTTTCCTGGGCCTTTGTTCTTGGTCTTAGTGTTTCCCCTCTTTACAGGGATCTAATGACCCCTCTTTTCCCTAGGAAATAGTCTTTTTTCTTACTCCTGATCACTCTACTACGTATCTTTAATTTTTAACATAAAGTGTTTTATTTTGAAATAATTTCAAACTTATAGGAAAATTGCAGAAATAATACAGAAAGAATACACAGTTTACTGCATCTCTGAAAGCTGATAATCCTTTGTCTCACACTTCTGGAATTTGATTGTTTCTTACACTGATTTAGCTGCCTGTGGGTTGTTCCTGCATACAGGTCAGGTTCTGGGACAGTGAGCTTGAGACAGTGTCCTGGTTCAGTCCTTCCGGCTGACACCAGTATACAGAAAGGGGCTCTCTCCAGCACCCAGAACAGAGACCCACACTGAGATTGTGGGCTGGCTTCACACTGTGCTGGAAGCAGGTAAGGAAAGAACCAGCAACAGTTTTCCTGCAGTTTTTAAATCACCTTTTTCTAGATTTGGAACTTACCCAGTTAATACAGCGCTTTGTTTTTGGAAACCCAAATATGGATGGTTCTGTCAGTTTTTGCTAGTTGTTTCAAGATTTTGTGTTTGGGAGGAAACATCTCACACCACCATCTTTTCATGTCATTCCTCTTAGCTACATCCTTTTTTTTTTTTTAATTCATTTTTTAAAAATATTACATTAAAAAAATACGAGGTCCCATTCAACCCCACCACCTCCACCCCACCACTCCCCCCACAGCAACACTCTCTCCCATCATCATGACACATCCATTGCATTTGGTAAGTACATCTCTGGGCATCGCTGCACCTCATGGTCAATGGTCCACATCATAGCCCACACTCTCCCACATTCCATCCAGTGGGCCCTGGGGGGATCTACAATGTCCTGTAATTGTCCGTGAAGCACTATCCAGGACAACTCCACCTCCCGAAAATGCCTCCACATCTCATCTCTTCCTCCCATTCCCCGCACCCAGGAGCCACCATGGCCACTTTTCCCACACCAATGCCACATTTTCTCTGTGGACCTTGGATTGGTTGTGTCCATTGCACATCTATGTCAAGAGGGGGCTTAGATTCCACATGGATACTGGATGCAATCCTCCTGCTTTCAGTTGTAGGCACTCTAGGCTCCATGGTGTGGTGGTTGACATTCTTCAACTCCATGTTAGCTGAGTGGGGTAAGTCCAATAAATCAGAGTGTAGGAGTTGAAGTCACTACATCCTTTTTAATGCCTTGTTTTCTTATTTGTTCCCAACTGTGGAGGGTTTATTGTCAGTTTTCTTCTCTGAATGTCTGCTGCAAATGTTGAAACTTCCAATTTGTATCAGCATGCTTCTTTCCCATTGATGTTACAGCTTGAGTTTGCACATAAATTGTGAAGGAAACGGAAATATTTGGGGGTTCTAGCTTATTATATAAATCTACATAGTTCTGAAAAATGGAAGATATTTATTTTCTTTGTAATGCAGCTCTCTTTATGATTTTGAAAGCTATGTATTTTTTAGTTTGATTTCATTAAGTGCTACATTGTTTAGTTAAATCTAGTCTATAATCGAACATGTAATATAAGTATTTGATTTTGCAGAAAACTAAAATTGTTCAGACAGTGGGTTTATGAGCCCACATTTGGGAAAACTACAGGGAAATTATCTAATAGACATTAAACTTACATTATCTGTATTTATTTAAATTATTAAGACAAATTTAATTCTCAATTCTCTGCTTTTACCCTTTCTATATTCATATAAATACTCTATGACCAGATAATTGAATCATGTAAGGAGTTGTCCTCCAGAGAATATAATTCAATAGGGGCTCATATTTAGAAATATATTATTTTACTAACAAGTTGCAGTCACTTGCACATTATTATTACTCTATTTTTAAAGTCAGTTCTTTGGTTTTAGGATATTCTTTAAAATGACAGACCACAAATTTCGTGATGCTATACTATCATCTCTTGGATGTTAAAACTTGAAAGAATTCTCTATTCTATCACAGGTCTTGCAAAATTTTGATGGTAAGTAACTAGGGAATAAAGATGCTAGAAATGGAATAAATAAAGTCTAATGGGTATGTGATTTAGCCAACCACCAATTAATCATTTGTGATCAACTCAATCCTATTAGATTTTGTGATCAAGGAACTAGACACAGGGGAGTGGATGTTGGTCATATAAATGGGATTGAGGCAGGTTGGAGGGATAGTTATGAGAGTCGAGAGATATTAGAAGTGGACATGAGGACAGGGCCACTCCCCATACTTTTGGATTGTCCCAGCATCCCTTCACCGATGTTGCCTGGTCTTTATGCTCTGTGCAGTAAGTGAAAATAAGGTCAAAACTTCCTTTCCTAGAGAACTCATCACAGTTTATCATGAAATCTTGAAATACTTCCTAAAGTAAGTGAAATTTGCAATAAAGCTTTTTATGGCACTTCTTTTTTTTATGAAACTTGTGTATTTTTCATTTTAAAATAGTCTGTTCTCCACAATCTTTCCATACTCTTGAACTAAAGTGATAAATCTGTAACCGACCTTTCTGTCTCTGCCTTTTTTTAATCAGTGTTGCACTCTTCATTGCCCATATGTCACTTTGATCATGTGATTAATAATCATCTTAAAAATCCTTCAGTGCTGTGCCATTATGAACCCTCCTTTTCTTGGTACTCAGGACTCTTCATAATGCCAAATGATTTATCTCTGTCTCTTTTCTTTCAATTCAGACTGATGTAGTCCCTCAAATGCCTTCTAAGTTTTCACTTTCAAATAAATGCTTGCTGCATTCTTCTTGCCTTCTGTATTTTCCTAATTTTCCTTATTTTACTTCTAGAACTGCTCAAGACGTTCCCTTCTCTAAGTCCTGAATATGTCAATTCATGGTCATGTCTTTCTCTTCTACTTTTTGTTCCTTATGTCCTTTGTACCTCATTAGACAATTAGCCCTTTTGGATCATAGGCAATATTAGAATCCCCCAAGTTTGCCTCTTTCTTCTTTCTTTAATCTCCTCATTGAATTAAATAAATTTTGTTGCCTCATTTGTTTTCATGAGATTTATTTATTAACTGATATACATAATCTGGGGAAAATGCTTAAAGAGATCAAGGATGCAGCTGTGGTCATATCTTGCTTTTCACATTCAATTTGAAACACATTTATAATTAACCTCTGTAACGTGTGAATAATTTTTGAATTTTACATGTTTATCAACTGCTTTGTATTTTCTATAGGTGCACATGATGCATGTAGTCACTAAAAAGAAAGCATTTACTAAGGCTATTGTTACAACCCAGCTCCAAATGGGCACAAGTTGCTGCAGCCACTAGACCTGAGAACACACCTGGCATTTAGTCAGGAATGTGCTTCATTGGGACTTACGGACAGGAGAGAATCTCTGATGGCAGTTCAGAGAATGAAGAGAGCACTCTGCAAAGAGACAGAAAAATGAGGGGTGATACCAGGGATTTCAGAACTAGGACATTCCATAGGGGATGAGAACAGAGATCTTGGTAGGTTCACGTGAAGTGCACATATGGGGTGCAGACATTTAGCAAAAACATGAGCAGACAATGAGCGAAAACAAGAGTAGGCAATGAGAAAAGACAACAAGAAAAGATAACCAGCAGACAATGAGCAAAAACAACAAGGAGACAATGAGCAAAAGCAAAGAACTGGCAGCAGATGTGCTTCAAGTCATTGAGCACCCACCTCCCACATAAAGGTCCTGAGTTCAGTTTCCGGTACCTCCTAAAGAAAAAACAAACAGACCACAAGGAGACAATGAGCAAAAAAACAAAAAACAAAAGTTAAACCAAAAAATTAGCAGATGAGCTAAAGCAATGGGCAACAACAACAACAAATAAAAAACAAGCGAAAACAGCAAGCAAACAGATGACAGAGCCATCTTGGGGTGGGGGTAAAATATGAATCAGGCAATAGAATGACTTAAGTAAATTAATCCACATTTTTCATGCAACAAAAATTTTTAAAAATATTCCTTTATTTCATTATTGCACCATCAATTTCTTAATTTTATTAGCAAAGAATAATTGTATATGGTTGAATTATTTACCTTTGCTATGAAATGTGGTAAAGATTTAATAACTTGCAAATTTTAAGTAATATCAAAATCCTCTATGTCACATTATTTCACATTTTGTTTCAATGTGAATATGATTACTTTGCATAGATTTCTGACATTATATTTTAAAATGTTGTGAATATATATATTAGTCCAGCATGTTTCCTCACATTTCTGGAACAATAAATATCAAAAAGATCTGATTGTAATGATCAAATAGCTATATCTAAAAATTTAATATTATATCTTGAGCATAAAATAAAACATTATAGAACAAGTGATCAAGAAATGTTTATTTAAGGAACTGGATAATAAGTATTGTAACATCTATAAACTATATGTAAACAGTTAGGGATGGAATGATTTTTCTCACAGTATGTAGTTTGTTGACTCCAACTATAAAACCTTGAAACAAGACATTTATGAGAATTATGGTTATTTTTTACTAAATATTTCAATAAAACTGCTTGAATTAGTCCATTTCCCTATTGATTTGGCCTATGGGTTTTAAGGATTTCAAATAAATCTGAGTATCTGGTACTTGTTGTATAAATTAAAAATCCAGAAACCATGTGAATATAAATTATTTGTAATGCATCATATATGTACAAATATTCACTTATATTAAATGTCCACATTTAATGTCATTATTCATCTTAATATAGCTGATATACAAATTAAGCAACCTAAGAAGCCTTTAAAATATTATTGTCATTGTTATCGCATTAAAAATAAAATGGGTCTTTACTAAGAAATGCTATAAAGTACAATGAATTCATTTCTGTGCATTGAGACTAAGTTCAATTGCAATGTTTGATATTTAAATTCTAATTAAATGTAATCATCTAAATTTCTTGGCTACATGTATGTCTAGTAAATTTGCATGTGCATAAAAGTTGTTTGCATTAGTAATAAATAGCTCCATGAAAAAAGAAAGCACAACCGTATCTTTAATAAGGACTGTGGGAGAGTGTGGGCTATAATGTGGACCAGTGACCATGAGTTGCTGTGGTGCTCAGACACATATTCACCAAATGCAATGAATGTCTCATGATGATTGAGGAGGTTGTTATGGGGAGAGGAGTGGGATGGAGGGGTGGGGGGTATATGGGGACCTCATATTTTTTGGATGTAACATTAAAAATGTAAAGGCAAAAAAAAAGAATAAAAAAAATAATTCCCATTCACAAAAATAATCGTAAAATTCAAATCAACCATACACACACAACTCAGGACCCTATGTAAAGCCAGATGTTTCATTTTTCAGTGCAAGAGAGGAATAATTTGAATAACGAATCTTGTGCATTCTTAACCTGTTAATTGTAATTTCATAAATAGATACATTTCATCAAAAGCAACTCCTTTCATAGCATTAATTCTTTATTAAAGGAAAATATGAAAAAAAAGATTATTTAGCAGCCAAAATATTCTTAAAGTAATGACTGACATGTTTTTGTCAAAGTTCATTGTCCTTTCATCTATTTTTTATTAACAAATCAAGTACATCTTGGCTTCTTCTGGACAGCAAGCTAGCTGCAGGATGTATATTAATGAGCAAAGATGAACAGTTTTTGTCTAAATGGATTTGTAGTCCTGTCAAACCAGATACGTAAGTTGATGGTCCAGGACAATTTTACTCTTGCTATGACACATAGGATTATATTGTGTGCTAGTGGGATGAGTAAGAGTCTGACATTTATAAGATCTGGGTTTTTAAACCACATTGTCATTTTCTGGTTATAGGAACTTGGATAAATTACTTAAACCTCTCTGAGACTTGACATTGTTATCTATAAATGAGAATATTGGAAAAGATCAGTGCTTCTCAAATGTTCTTGTAGAACACCAGCTCCCTTTATCATTAATGGGTGGTACAAAGACTGAATTTGTTCTGTGATCAATTAAATATTTGAAATCCAAAGTTAAATAAAGTTGAAGAAGGTGAATCCCTGCTGGATTTCTCCGTGTTTTTAGTACACTTACATACTTTATGAAACTCCAAGAGGGGGATAAAATATTCAACGCCCCCCAAGTTATCTTATCATCTCTGTTAACACTGGACACACAATCTCCTAAGATTTCAAGAGACCAAACAATCTAATAACAATAATCTATAATAATAATAAAAATAATAAAACTAAGTCTTTAATAAAATTAAGGAATAGAAATAACATTTATTCATAATAGTTTTTATTATGTGGGCTGAAACTGTTCAACAGTTTATAGATAAAAGAAAACATTTTTTAGCTCCATATACACTCTAGAATTCTTAGGTAGTAAATGAGGGAAAAAAAACCTGTTTGCTTTGATTTCCTTGGATGTTATTTTTATTAATGGACTTTCCTCAATCAATAACATTTGTGGTTATGAAGGTTTAAAAACTCATTAAATAAACAATGAAGTACAAAACTCTGTATCCAGAGTAACACAGTTTTATTATGTCTATGAGACCATGGCATTTGTCATTTATTTTCTGTATCATCAAACTTACATGGGTCTCCCTAAGTTGACCTGTGATTTCTTCCTCCACCTGTGTCTGGATTTACAGAGACAGTTGAAAACAATTCTGTCTTAGGTCGTATTATACTTAAATGCCCGTAAAGAAAGATGAATTTTTACAAAATATGAGTTTTTCCAAAGATTTGTTGTTTAATTGTTTTCACTAAGCTGTGTGAGCAAGATTTCTTCTGAATAAAGTTATAGGATAGTCTTCCCAAATTTCTATAGTGTGTATGATTATCTACCTATATGTTGCATGTTCAAATACTCACATACATATTCTTTGACTTCTTTCCCTAACAAATAATCCAACTCAGTTGATCTCTCCACTTGGATGGTTTTCCTCTCTCGTTGGTTACTCCGTTCATTGCAACTTTGAGATTTTAGTTACAATAGCATATTTTTTAAGTTTCTAATGGTAAAATTCACCTTCTCAATCAATATGAAGACAATGCCAAGTAGAAGAAAGTTGTCCAAATTTATTTCAACTCATTTTATCTACAAAATTCTATTTTTCCTTTCTAAACATTTGATAAAAATTGCATGTTTATCATACGTTTCAGAGTAATTTTCATTTATAAGTTTTAAACAAACTATATTTTGAAATTTGTATAATGGTTTTGGATTAATGCCTACAATAAATTCCAGAGACATGATGAGGCTTATCATTTCTGTCTAATTCATAACTTTTACATTTTATGGTCCATGGTGGGTGAAGTCATTAAACTGTATTTCTGTTCAAATTAGGGAACTTGTCTTTTTATGGCTTTGTTTTGTTTTCTTTGCTTTTCCACATTAGAGTGCCAGGATTTTAAACATCTATTGTGAGATATTATACTTAATCCTAATTATATGTCAGCATATTTTAAATGTCCAAATTTTAATATTTGAAATGATCAAATAAATATATCTGTTGATACTATTAAATAAAACACCATGGTTCATAAAATTTTTTTCTGTTTTATTGCTTTTTGATAGCAGTGGTAAGGTCTAAACCTTATAAAAATGAAGTGGGCTCAGTGGTTAAGCACCTGCTTTGTATGCACGAGGTCCCAGGTTCCATCGTGGTAGCTCCTAAAAAAATTAATAATAATATCAACTTTTAGAGCTGTTGTGAGAGTTGATCTATTTATCTCTGCATAGTATGTAGCATATCATTAACAAATACTTTCCAGTAAAGGTATGTGACCAAAATGTAAACATTAATTTAATTTTTACTGAGAGCCTCTATGTACGAGGAACAGGTACATTTTGAGAAATTGTCTTTAACCTTAAGTAGATTCATAGTCAAGAGGGAGCAAAAGTCCCTTAAGCAACTAATGTAAAATATTTGTATTACATGCTGTAATTAGATGCAAAATTCAGTTCGGAAGATTTGCTTTCACTTAGCATGGTAGAGTTGTTTGAATTACATGTTTTTGGGAGACAAGGATGCCCTCGCGGGACTGACGCTGTTGTTCATTTAACAGCCACATGTGGAGGAATGTTGTCCAGCTGGGGCCGTGATCCTGAGTCCAGGATTTCCAGCAGCTTCCCCAACACCCTAGACTGCCCTAGGAAGATCTCACTGCCTATTGGCTAGGGTAAGTGAACACAGTTCACGTTCTTAAAGTTCACCTTCTCATTTCTTCTATCTTGAACAGAATTAAGCTGAATAATAATTATGCCTACTTCTGTTAACACAACTGTGCCTTTAATTGAAAGTGGCTTACAACTTAAAGCTCTGGGGAATAACTTATAAAACTAAAAGTTATTTGAAAAATCAAGTTCGCTGTGCAGCTCTCTTCAAGGCAAATTAAATGAGCTGAATTATGATAAACTGGGCAGGTGAAGTGCAAAATGCAACATCTCTAATTCATTTATCTATTTCTGTGTTTATAATACCTCCTTTTCAAATCTATCGCCAGAGTTCAATAATGGGTATTGTTTCTTTTGGAAAATTTTCAGACTTTTTAAATTCGAACGTATTTTAAGTTGAATATGGCACACAAGTGAAAACATTCCTTCATAAATACTTTATGAACATTCAGGGTATCCACCTTAGTTAATAATTTTAATTGCCATGCACACTAAAACTCCATATTGACAAGTGTTCAGAGATGCATGGTCTTTGTGAAATTAGGATTCCCTCTCATTCCCTTCCTTATGAGAAAATGGTTTCTATTGCATCATAATGCATTAATTCACTATAATGACTGATAAAATCTATTAGTCAAGGTTTTCCCCACATGAGATTTTCTCACGAGAACACACTCTAATAGATGTACCAATATAAGTACGCACGAATTCTACTGATAGATAGTAATAGTGAACCGATGTATTAAATAGATGTTAGTTGAATGACAACTGAATGTAAGTGTGGCTGTATCAGAGCTCCGGAAGATGATTTTATTTTTCTATTAAGGTTTCACAGGTTTGGCTTTAAGGATGTCTGCCTAGAATGGCAGTAGTAATATGCCTATGGCATGGGACTGCCAGGACAGATAGCTCAGCAGAGTGGAGTCAAGAGGAATAATGAGGCATGAAGTTGCTGGCGAGGGTATGGAAAGGTGTGCGCGTGTTGAAATGCTGTGCAACACCAGAGAGAGAGAAGGAACCTGGAAGAGCATCCTCAGGGGGAGCAAACAGCTGTGGGAGTTCATGTCTATTGAGTCCTTGAAGATTCACCCAGAAGGCATTGCGATAAGGAAAGAAGACCCTTTTCATATGCAAAAAAGCTTACAGGAGCTCTCTATTTCTACCAGGCTTTTTAGTTTAGTTTTATTTGATTTTTCAAATAATAAACATTCTGAACATGGAAACTATGATTCTTCTCAGAGCTTAATAAAACAGAGGGCCCTGAATCTACTAAACCAACATTGTCTCAGTTATTCTCAAAAGCTGCGTGGAGTTTTCTTAGGATTGAGGTCTGAAGATAAGGACTTGGTTAGTCCTTTTCTTTAGAGTCAGGTGTTAAGGGCTGCATCAGAGACACATGGAACCCAAGAGCTTTTCAACAGCAGATCCACAGAGGCTTTCTACATTGTTTTACATATTCTCATAGTAGAAAATAGCAAAGAATGAAAAATATACTGCAAATTGCAGCTCCATCATTTTGGAGCTGTGACCTTGCAAAAATGGATGAATCTCCATGATCCTTCATTTCTTCAACTTTTAAACTTCTGTAGGGCATGTGGCTCAAGCAATTGTGCACCCGTGTCCCACATGACAGGTCCTGGGTTCAAGTTCCAGTGCCTCCTAAAGAAGAGGAGTAGACAATGAGCAGACAGATGACGGAGCCCTGAGGGCAAAGGGGAACATTAAAAAGTCAATAAAGAAAGAAAAGTAATACAAAAATTTTAAAAAGCTCAAATAACGTCATAGGATTTTGGTGAGGATTGACTGAAATAACTCATGCAAGAAGTTAAGCACAGGGCTTGCCATATGTTAAGCAGTAAAAATGTTAGCTTTTTTATTATTTCAAATATTTCTCACTTTCCCTTCAAAACTCATTAGAAATGTTTTATTCTTGAATGGTATAAATATTTCCTTTATTTTCCCTCACCCCAAATTTACCATCGTAAAATTTCTGAGAAGGATGATTTGCTTGGTATAAATCCTTATTCTCTTCATTCATAAACTAATATGCAAGAGAATAATTCAGGGAAATAAAATCATTTGAAACATATTGTCTGAATTCATGATCTGGATCTATGAAACTAAGCAAAATATTTATTTGAAGTAAGGCCAAAAAACAACACCACCAAAAAATTATGAAATATCATGAAACAAAATGTCTTAAAATATTCAATATTACATAGTATTGTGGTTTAAAAAGCATCCAGCAGAAAAGACAAAATAAACTTAAATGCATACAAAACTGCATGACCATCCTTAGCTTTATATAATAGATGAATTTATGCTTTAGAACAATTTCTTACAGATAAAATTTAAGTAATATACTACATTTCTCTGTTATGAATTGATAATATATAAATACACTTCAAAACATGAAGTTATAAAATTAGTGATGGGTTAGGTACAATGGTGGTTGGTTTCTTGACAGAATCGATATTTGGAATGTCATTATTCCTGTTAGGGTTACTTTGTAGGGGTTTAAGTAATTTTTGATATTTAGAAGATGCAGAGAAAATTTTACCGCTTAGTTTTCAAATCACCATCACTTTTTATAATTGAAAACACTTTCTGTTTCAGATTCATTTCTAGTCTTCTTTTACTCTACATCATCACCTCATAGGTTTAACTCTCTACATATATGATTCTGCAAACAGCATCTCTCCATGCTGTGTAGCAATGCTCCAAATGTACTCAAAAAAGCAAAGAATGTACCACTCAAATGAAAGAGGTTGTCGATGTGGGAGGTGTGGGGGGTGGGGTGGGGAGTGGAGTATATGGGAACCTCTTATATTTTTTATTGTAACATTTTGTGTGATTTATGTGTCTTTAAAAAAAAGATTGAAAAAAAATAGCATCCCTTGTCTTGTTCTTAAATGCCAAATCATGTTTTCATGTGCACATGAAATATTTTTACCTGGGTCACCTCAGATTCAATAGGTATAAAATTAAAATAATCACTTTCTTCTTCCCCTTTCATCAGCTTATTCCAAACTAGATTCTCTTATTTCATTATGTCATTATACCCGTAACACTACCATTAACTTAGGTGCTCTCATTTCCTTAGTTTTAGTAGGAGGTGCTTCCCAGACTCTCCCAAATAATAAACAAACCTCAAATCTCTTTCCTAGAAATTTTAAGAAAGTACATTTGAGTTGAAGTTCAGGGATCTGTATTTTTCAATCAAGAGCTCCAAAATCTTCTTATTAAAACACAACTGGGAAACATAGCAAAGGTGTCCACTGTCTCTTTTCATTATTATTGCCCCTCTTCTTTAATCTCCCATATTGCTCCCTTTCAGTACCCCAACCTGAGGATAGCGCTGAAAGATTTTTTCTAAATACAGCTGAGAAAAGGTCCCTGGTTTCATAGTGAGACAAGGAGGAGGGTAGAGCGGGTAGGCAATTATTCCTGCTGAGATCACAATAAATGTCTACCTGCAAAATTTCTGCTGCCAGGATGATCTTGGCAATCATATGGAAGATACAAGTAAAAGATATTTTCTTGTTAATGTTGTGAAAAGATATATATGGAATAAGTAGTTTACATTAATAATGTAGAGCAAACTAATTTTTCTTGACAAGTATATAAACTTGCACACATTACAATTCATCTCCTTTTGTCCACCCTAGATTTCCTGCTTTGGGAATTGTAGGGGAAGAGTGATCTACCAGTCCTCTCTCTTAGCTCTCTCTAAGGACATAATTAAAAACTAAAATGCTGGGTATATTTTTCCACACGCCCGCTATTATTCACACATTTGTCAGTATTGTACTTTTGTTATAGTTAATAAGAGAACACTCTCAGATTTGTACTGTTAACCACAGTCCATCTTCCAGCACGTGGTTCACAGTGTTATATAGTCCCATGCCTTATACATTCGGTCCAAAGTGTGCACTCAGTGACTCTGACTGTCATCACACAGTTGTAGAGTCATCCACCCAGGAAATCTTTAACTATTTTCCTCAGTCCAAAACAATAGTTCCATGCCCCTATTGCTGGCCCTTGATACTTGATATAGTATCTTCTTCGACATTGATTCAAGAATAGTACAATATTGCTGTTAATTATAGTCCATAATTTATATTAATTATATTAGTTGTAGTTTTCCCATGTGTCACTATATACTTATTGCCTTGTGTTAGTGACATAATTTGTTCCAGTTCACAGAAGAACATTCTTAAATTTGTATGGTTAACCATTATGGACCATAGTTAGTGATATAGTCTGATGATGTTTTTTATAATCTATAACAATTGTTCCACAGCAATGTAAGGTGTTGGTGACATATAGGTATTCTGCACATTAGAAATGATTGTTTTGTAAGCTCGCAACTTCTCTAATAAATAAATTAACAAAATTTAAAAATAAAATGTTTCCTTGAAATATCACCATAAATATCAGTACAGAAATTCTGGGAAAATTACTTACTTAGGATCTAAAGAGAATGTTAGATTTATTGAGAATCGTATCTTAGTAAACTTGACACATTTTGTAACAAGGGAAATAGAACAAGCTTAGTTCAGTGATAAATAATACTGTGTACAGGAATGTTTGGAGGAGGTAGAGTTGTTGAAATGTAGACTCCTCTTCCCAGGCCCTAGATTTTCTGATTCGGTTCCTATGGCTGAATGAAATACAGAATTCTGCATTTTCACCAAACACTTTTTGATATTTTGGAGGCTAGAATCAGTATTCTCTCCACTTATAGAAGTGTGCTTTTAATGTGAGAAAGATAAGAAATGCACAAAAATTTTCATAAGAGACACATAAATATTATCTGTGTTGGAGAAATTGGCTTGGTGAAAAGAAATGTGAAAATCATAAGATTTTAGCAGCTTGTAAGTGGAGCTAGTGTATTACTTAGTAAGAGAGAATGACCAAAATGTTCCTATTTTTCTTGTATAAAGCACTTTAAAAAATAAGTTTTATATTAAAAAAATTAGCTACCTCATTTCTTAAATACTTTCTGTAGTATCTGAATGTACAGCCCTGTTTCCTTCACTGGCAGTATTAATTTTTTATTGCCCATCACATTAATGATTTTTGAATTGATAAGCATGAATGACTCTTGCTCCTCCAACTACTCTGAATAATGCCATTAATCTAGAATATGAGACATTATTGCCTATTCTTGAGCCTTTCATTCATAGAGGATTTTAACAGAGCATTTTTTTCAATTAGAGATGTTGCGGGTTTACAGAAAAATTATGCATTCCCTACAGAGTTCCCATATACCACCCTATTATTAGCACCTTGCATTAGAGCGGTACATTTGCTACAATTCATTTAAGCAAAAAAGAACATTCGTGTAAATGTACTATTAACTATAGTCCATCATTTATGATATGCTTTCTCTGTGTTGTTTAGTTCTATGTTTTGTTTTGTTCTTAAACTTTTATTCTAATAACATATATACCACAGTGTTTCAAATCTTTCCATTTGCCTGGATATGCATGGGACTGTCCAATAGATTATCCAATTCATTAGTTAACAGTTATCAGTTTAGTCAAATAATTGATTTGATTAATCATACTTCTTTTCCATTTCCAAGAATCAGCCAGTTGTTTAATATGAATGGGCAAAAATGATTGGTTGCATTGGTATCAAGGGAAAACCAGTTTCCTCTCTTCTCTCTTCACTCCAGTGACAACTATTCTACACACTGTGTCAGTGAAAGAATGGCAGCCTGTGTCTTGCAATGATAAAAGGCAGTTCTGGCAGAAAAATGGAATGTATGGGCAGTGTATGTGATGGTCGCTCATGTTTTGGGGCTCTGAGTTAGATGATTAGAAATCTTAGTTCTATCAATTACTGGCTACTCACATTACAAAAATATTTTTAAACCTTGTTATTTTAATCTTGTACATAGGTATAATAAAATAACAATCTCATAAACTCTTTGGAGGATTAAGTAAATACAAATGCTTGACACAGGGAAGGCAAGTTTTAAGTGTTAATTGCTTTTAGTAGTTAAATCAAATTCTCTGGTATCATGAGGTAGTTTTCTTTCCTTTACACAAACTGGGGCTGCTGTTCTATGTCGCTTTGCATGAGCTCATTTAACTCAGAATTTCTGTCTGTTTTCTGGAAAGGGTACAATTAATAGAATGCTTAGTATTCTGTGCTTTACCTTTATAATTTATTAATCAGTGCACTAAAATTGCATATCATGCTGTCCAAAATCACCATGGTTTTTGACAATCAAGAAAGGCAGGGGTTCTACAGAAGATTCTGTAGAAAAAGTTTTCAGTGAATTCTGTAACTATTAAATATTCTGGCTTGTATTTTTACATGAAGAAGATGTGTAATAGAGCGATTATTAGTCATATGTTCTATCAATTATTATGAAGGTTTAACTCTGAATCATGGTCACATAGCTATTCAGTTTTGGTCAAAGGACAGATGGAAAAAACACTTGTGCAGGTGACTCTTTAGGGGTACTTAATTTTCAATATGTAAGTAGAATTGGATGAAAATGTGTTGTATAAATTCCACCCAAAGGCAGGCATTCAGATTGGTTTCTCTGCTGGAATAACATTAAAAAATATTCAGTGAGATAATAAAAGGATACCTATGTTATTCTTATTTCAATCCCTTCATTTTGACATTATGCTGTCAAATTGAAAAAAAATAGCTGAAAATTAAATAGCTAAATAAATCTATCTTAAAGCAGATCAGAGCTGAGCTTTGTTCTATTTCCTAATATGTATTAGGTGGTTTGATATATGGATGGATATTTTACCCTGCTTAAAATGCTAATTCTGTTCATAATTGTAATTCCATTTCCACTTCAAGTTTAATTCTCAATTGGTAAATAACTATTTTCACTATTTCTTATACTTCTAAGATACTAGCCATCTTCAATATTTTTTACCCTTTGATCTGCTTGCTGTCTTCCATTTCTTTCTTTTTTATGTTATCCGTGAATTCCAAAATCCTTCATGATAAATACTTCTTAAGCCAGCAAACCCACCTCTAAAATTAGGCTATTCAAGCCATTTCCCTCCTATTTGATTTTCCACCCAAATGGAGAATAAAATATTTCTAAATGGCCCAATTTTGTCCTAGTTTTACATCCTATTTGATACTTTTGGGTCTACATAGCAATACCAGTACTTCAAAAGTTTGTTTTAGATTATTTTTGTGTCAGCTTTTACACTCCACCTGACTGGGATAGAGGAGACTGAGTATTTATGGAACTCTCTAGACGTCATGGACTGGCATCCCTGGAGTAGTCACAAGAAAAACAGTGTCTAGTACAGCCTTTTAACTAGGGTCAAACATTTTTTGCCTTATTTCTGGGGCATTCTATAAAGGAAACTCTTCTTATTTTGTCAATGGGTGTTGGGCAATGGGTGAGGCAACAAGTAAGAAACTGGTGTATGAGCTACCCTGGGCCACCAACCCCTAAGGGCAGTGTGGAGGCTGCTATTTCACTGCTATTACTCATTTGACTTTTTCTTTCTTTTTCCTGCTTCCAGTGTTTCTCTTTTTTTGCAAATATATTGGCTAAGCTTTACAGAAAAATTATTTGCTCATTGAAGGCTGTTAAGCAAATATCAGTAATTGACATTTTCAAATATTTACAGAAATGTTTTAAAATTAATTTTAGAGTAATTCCAATCATAAAAGGAAAATTGTGTATTGCATATGATATTAGAGTACTAGGGCACGAATAGATGGAGATATTCCTCATTGGATGATAATGTATTACTAATAAATAGAGCTGGACAATGAGATATGAATCCCATTACCCATTCTAAAATGATTTTGATTGATCTGGAAAGGAATACTTTCTTCTGCTTTTTGCTTCCTTTGCCTCTCCTTGAAACATTCCACATTTCTACTTCCTTTTGTTTATTCTCCTCCAAACTAGATTAAACAAACTTAATACAAACTTATTTTACCTGAGAAGGATTAGCATATTTTTAACATCCTAAGATTCCTAGCTCTTGTCTATCATGTTTGGATGCTAGACAAGAAATTATGACTGCTTTGTAAGTCAGAGTTGGGTTTAAATTCTAACTCTTTCTCTTCCAGTATTGCTTTGGACACAATGCCTAACATTTTTGGACACCAGCTTACTTACCTGTTACATTCTAATAATAATATCGATTGCCTTGCTGGACAATTGTGAGGAAAAAATTAGTTAATATATTTATCCTCAGTGATGATACTTGACAGCCTAAGTTTCCAAAGCTCACATAACAAAGTACTACAAATTGGATGGCTGAAAACAAAAGAGATACATTGTCTTACAGTTCTGGAGGCTGAACGGCTAAATTAAGGTGTTGGAATGTCCATGCTCCCTGTAGAGAAGTCTGTAGAGAAGAATAAGTTGCGTGCCTCTCTTCTGGCTTCCGTTTGTGGCAGGTAATCTCTGGCATTCCTTGGTTTGTGGTTTAACTCTACCTCTGCCTGTAGCATCTGGGTCTATGTCAACTTTCTTCTTAGAAAGCCAACAGCCATATTGGATTAAGGGTTCACCATAATCTAGAATGACCTCATTCTAATTTGCCTAATTCCATCTGTAACAACCTTTTTTTTCCAAATAAATTCACATTCTGAGGTACTGGGGATTAGGACTTCAACATATATTTTTGGAGGATGCAATTCCACCCATAACGTTGGCCTTACTATATGTCCAATTAGAAAAGGCCATTACATGTGTACTACTAATAAAGGGTGTTAATAATCAGGTGGATTGGGGGAAAAATACACCAAATGTAAGAAGGACACTATAGTCAATAGTAATATTTTGATGATGCTATTTCATAGTTTGTAACAAATGTTTTACAACAATACAAGGTGTTGCTGGTGGGGTGATGTATGGGAGCCCTGTATGAGATGCATGTTTGTTTTGTAAGTTCACAACATTTGCAATACACTTAATGTTTATGTATGTTCATGTATGAAGGATATGCTTCAATAAAATTTTATTTAAAAAACAAGAAAGGGCCTTTATTTACTATATTATTCCTCACAAAGATTTCTTCATAAATTATGAAGTTGTTTCTTGGGTGATTTTAAATTTTATTGAAAAATTTTAGTTTATTTTCTGTACTTGAGCTTTTTTTTAAACTTCCTTTTTCACCACATCCTATTTTTTGATAACTGTGTTTTCTTTCAATTCCTATGTAAATTTGTCTCCCTGAAAGTTTCTCTGTATTTACCTTTATGTAGGGTAACCAAAATAAGTATTATCCATCGCATTCCCAACCTAGGAAATAAGTATCAAATGTATTAGGTGAAAAGTAAAATAAAGCCACTGTTAGTCATTTAAAAAAAAAGAAACAGAAAAAGAAAAAGAAAAAAGCAGAAGAAGATCAGTGCAAAGTAGAGCTTTCTCATATGTTGGGAGAATATTATATTAGCTCTGGAAGTTTTAGTTTGGACTTCCCTAACCAACTTGATTGCATGGATTTGTGTAAAGTCTAATGACTTTTGAATTCAGTTTGAATTACTGAAATGTATTCAAACATTTTAGTCACAGTAATCATATAAATTTTCAAATATGACACAATCCCATAGTAAATAACTCTAAATTATCAACAGTAGTGTATCTACTACACAGATTAATATGATACCAGTGATACTGGTCATTTGGAGTGGCTTTCGGTATGGTGAATTATGCGAGGCTATTAGACTGAATCATGTGAATTATGGTACCTTTTTTAAGATTGGACTTCTTATAAACATTAATAATTTTTTGCATAAAATTCAGTTGAAAATATTCACTTGCTAAACTAATAAATCTCTTGGACAATGTTTTGATCATTCAATTGGTTTAAAAACCACTTAAAGTTTCTTCTAGTTTTTAGACCTATAAGAACTTCTACCTCGATAAAGCTGTTGATTAACTTATGAATGCAAAGACATACAATTATTATAAACATGTGTATATGTTTATAATAATTATAAGGCAAGATAATTGGCCTATATATCAGTCACTATTCTAAGAATTATACCCGTTTATTTCTATGATGCAGGTGCTATGATTATTCATATTTCACAAAAAGCTGACTTGGATGTTAATTGTAATGAAGATCACACAACCACTAGGGGCAGAGGTAAAATTGAAGCAAGATCTGTTGTAATCCAAAATGTGTGCACTAATTCCTTACACTGTTCTGTTTCATAGAGAACTGTTATTTTGGGGAACTAATAATATTTTAATTCTTTTTTCTAATATTTATTTTGTAAGTTTCAATATTAATTTTCATTAATTTTGCATTTATTTTCATAGATAACCAATTTCTGAATTTTTCTACTGAAGCTAATCATGATTACCTTGAAATTCAAAATGGCCCTTATCACTGCAGCTCTATGATTGGGCAGGTCAGTGGTACAGATCTACCCTCAGTATTGCTGAGTACAACGCATGAAACCCTCATCCACTTTACCAGTGATCATTCACTAAGCTGGTAAGATTTTAGAGTGGCTTATCAAGGTAAGGAATCCAAAGTGCAAATGTGCCTTTGATGTTTATATTGCAGGTCACTCATTGGTTAAAAGCGTGTAGAATGGAAATAATTTTTAATGAAAAGTTGTCTGATCAGTAGAGGAGATGCTGCAGTAGACTCAACAGGCATAGCTGGCTGCAGTTATTCTCACAGCTTCATCCACACTCCCTCCATTTTATACTCTCTCCTGAGGTCGTTGTCACTAAACTTTCAGACAGTGGTTTCCACTGTGTTTCCTCTTAACCAATTGTACTATTTTCTTGTTCCTTCCAGACTACTGTAGAAGGAGTCAATTTATAGTGAAATTGGTCTGGCAGTGGCAGGGTCGCTCAGCTCAAATTAATGGCTACACATACTATAAAGTCATGTTCAAATTGTATGAGGGAAAAAAATCTCGGTAAATGAACTGTATCCATTTCAGTCAATGTAAATATGAAATCATTAAGGAAGTTTGAATCAACATTACCAAAGAATTTTTGATGTGTGCAAATGTTGAGAAATTTCATTTCATATGAAATAATTTAGCTGCCCTTTTCTTAAATATTGTTAAATCAAATGAAGTAGAAAATGACAAATCTAGTGACCTTTTTTAAAACTTGGTTAAAGCACTTGCTTTCCTTTATTTTCTAGACTGACCTTGGAAACAGAGCTTTAATATTTTAATACTGAAAGAGAGTACTAATTTATGTTAAGCTCTTAGATACTGTTACTGAAATTGTTACGTAAATACATGCATACTCCTTCTTTCTGAGCAAACACTATCACTTCCTATCTGAAAGGCATACAAGGACACACTCACACACAAACAGATAAAGGGCATCATAGAAGTGGTTTCCCACAACAAATCCATGAATCTTCCTGCATGTGCACCTATTTTCTGGTCTTTCTCTCTCATTTAAATGGGCGTGTTTCCCCTACCAAAGTCTAATCCATTCCGTGCTCTAGGCTCTAGACTCCATTCCTATCTACTGATTCAGAAAAATTAAGCTAGGGGTTAACTTCCTTCCAATGCATTTTCAACTGTCAGTTCTCTACTAGATCTTTCCCAATAGCATTCAAAATATACTCAAAAAGTTCTCAGACACCTGTATACACACACTCTCTCACATGCACATGTGCATATGTATATATATATATCTTATATTTATTAAAGCCTCTTTGACCCCTTATCTTCCTCCAGTGTCTGTGCTCTAAGAAAAAAATTCAGAAGAATTATCCTTATTAGTTTTCTCAATTTCCACACTTCTTTCTGTTTTAATCATTTTGATCTGGCTTTAGCACTTTTCTACTGACAAGTTCTTCCATTTTTTTTTTCAATTGGATGAATAAATCCACTTGTTATTCTTCTTTTCTCATATTTCTTGGAAGTATTCAGTACCATTAACCATTTCTTCTGACTTAATACCCTTTTCCCATTTCTTTCAATGAGAACATAATTTCTTGTTTTTTCTGCTATCATACTGGTTATTCCCTTATTTTCTTTGCTTTCTTGTCTTCTGACAACTTTAGTAGAGGAATTAGTTGGAGTTCCATGTTTTTCCATCGCATTCTTTCCCTGAGAATCACAAACACTCATGTATTCAAAGACCATCATAGTAATAATAATGAACTCTTATATTTACATCCCTGATTCAAGGTTTTCTTTGTGTTCCAGAACTAGATCTCTAACTCACAATGCCACATGTCCACTTGGTATTACCTGTGCCCTTGAACCCTGTGACTGAAACGATCTCTGCTATTTTGCTTGGCAAATATGCTCATTCTCTGCTGTTGTCCATCACAGTAAATGAGTGGTACACGTTTTATCCAGTTGTTTCAGTTGTAAATTGGTTTCTTTCATGGGTACATTTTTCTTCCTTACGCCACTATTAAATTGATGACAAAGTCCTTTCCTCCACCTCAAATATATTCCTGGAATCCATCTCATTTTTTCTATCTCCATTACCACTAATAGTCTTAACCATCCTCACCCTTTTCCTACTAAATTCTTTGCCTCTTAAAGGTTTTATCACGTTTATTCTTACTACTTCTCTCATCTTTGCGAAAAAAAAATGTGATTTGTCCTTTTCTTGATTAAAGCCCTCACTATATTTTCCTATATTCTTAGACTATAATTAAAATTCTGTAACGGGGGAGTGGATGTAGTTCATGTGGTTGAGCAACTGTTTCCTATGTACAAAGTCCTGTTACTTCCTATAAACAAACAAACAAACAAATGAAAAAATGTAAAAACACCAACTCTCTTTGGAAGTAGACGTAGCTCAGCGTTCAGTGCATGTAAAAGGTTCTGGGATCAATCCCCAGTAAAATATTCTGTAACAGACCTAGTCCCTCAGCATTTCTTCCTCGACCCTTTATCTCACTCACTGCACTTCATCCAAATGACTTTCCAATAACATATATGGCTATGATTCTTTCTACTGATGGGCTTTTACAAGTGCAGTCCTCTCTTCTTTAACCCCACTCTTCTTTAGTTAACCATTTTACACTCAGTTTGTGCATGATCTCCTAAAAGAGGCATCTTCTGATCACCCAGACTAGGCTAAATCTCCTGTTGTAAAGCTTTACATCATCTTGGACTTCTCAGTGTGTGGTAGTCATTGGTGCTGCTCTCCAAATGGATCTCATCCTCCTGACTTCTGGATACAGGGTCATGATGCACTGCTTTACCCTTTTAAGAGTTGGGGGTGGTGTTGCTTGCTCTGGCTGATGACATTGGAGTGAACGCCCTATAAAATGGGAGTCATAAGAACCTGGTTTATTTTTCCATCCCTTTCTTAAGTGGAGTTCAGCAGTCACCAGGATAATGGCTGCTCAGTCAGGCCGGGTCTCTTAGTAACTCCATAAGTAGAGTCCTCCTGCCATCACAGGCAATGAAATTTAGAATGATTTTTGCTACTGTGGTGTTAATTAGCCTATATGGACAATATTCCATAGGGTTTATTAAGATAAGGAATTGATGGTATATTTTTATTTTAAAGAATGTCTAATCAGAAAGAATTTACCTCATGGGGAGAGGAATCATTTCTATTTTTACCTTGCTCTATGCTCAGCATGAAGCCCAGTCCCTGACTCACAGTAGGTCCCCAGTGTATAATTGTGCCCTCCATACTTGATGCTCTACTACCGCAGATGCCAAGGGGCTTTATGCTGTGCTGCAGATGCATTTTAGACAGTCCTTTAGGTTAAGTTCTATGCTCTAACAGCTTCATTAAATTGATTGTACTTTAATCCCTACTCATTGCCAGATATTGCTAGCCAAATTACTTATCCAGTGCAGATCCTGGCACAAATATCACATGTCCAGTCATCGTAATGGGTTGGTTTTTAGTGGGCTCATTTTTGAATTGTACCTTCTGTTTTAGCAAAGATGGTGGGATTTGCAGTGCTTATCAGTGACTACTTCGGGCCCTGGTTGTTGTATCCATGTGTGCAAATAGCCTTGGAAGTACCTTGAGTAGAGCTACCAGTATTGAAATACAAATCAGTAGCATGCTTTTCTTATTTTCATTCTATTTCCATTCCCACCCCAAAACTTAAAGGGAAGAATCTCAAGGACCATAATTAAGTCCCTGCTCACTTTGAATTCTATAGATATGCTTATACATTGGTAGGAAATAAAATAGTGAAGATACACAATCTTGATCAAATTCTTGGATTAACCTGGAGTCCATAAATAAGTACCATTAATTAGTGGCTAGATCTCATATTGTAGGGAAGAAAACTTTTTATTTCCACTGTAACTGACAGGAACCCAAATCAAGCTAGTCTAAGCAGTAATTCAGTGTTCCAGGGCATTTGGTGCAGGATTGGAAACTAGGACTCGAGATGTGAGGATGGCAACATTCTAGCCTTCCTTAGCCAGTAGCAACAGGACTCTTCTTACCTAGTGCAGCTTTTTGGAACACATTCTTAATGGACCAATATGAGTTATGTGACACCATTCCCAAATCCAATCTATGAGACCAGGCAGATTGTTAGTCTATACTAGCTCAGCTCGGGTCACATGGTAAGAAAATGTGATTAACAGACTTCTTAAAATTGGAATAGTTTAAGAGAGAGGAGAAGTTTCCTTAAGCAAGAGGGGCTCTGAAACAGCAAAACAACAAATGCACAACAAATTTTTACATATTGAACAAAATTCTCATAAACTAAATATTTCTATGCTAATTAAATCTGTAAAATAAAGGGCTGTTTTATTAGTGCTTTCATATATGCTTCCTTTATTCCTTTCTAGGGCTGTAATAACAAGTTACCATGAATTTAGTGGCTTAACACAACAGAACTTTATTTCTCACAGTTCTGGAGTCTAGAAGTCAGCAAAGTTTCAGGAGGGCCATGCGCTCTCTGAGGGCTCTAGAGAAGAATTCCTCCATGGCTCTTCCTAACTTCTGGAGGTGGCCAGCATTCCTTGCCACTCCGTGGGCTCATACACTGTAACTCCCCTGCCTTGGTCTTCACATGGCCTTCTCCCTTGTGTGTCTCCATCTCTTCTCTTCTTATATGGGTACCCACCATGTTGGTTTAAAGGTCTACCCTTCTCCAATTAGATCTCATTTTATCATAATTAAATTAATCTGAATTGACATTTTCAAATAAGATCACATTCTTAGGTACTACGGCGAGTACCACAACATATCCTGAAATGGCTTCTTTCTTCACTTCACATTCTCCTTTCACCTTCATAAAAGAGGACATAAATAAGTAGATAATGAGGCAACTTTACACATTCCTATGTGATTCCGTCCATGCTAATTTTCTGCCTTTATATCCATGTTTTACTTTTTCAAGATACCTGTGTTCCTGTGTTTTAAAAAGTATCAATGCTCTTAATGGATGCTGGTCACTGGATTTTGTCCTTGTAGATTCTGAAACAATTGAAACTTTGATCACTATTCCCCTTTGTATAAAACCTAAGCAAATTGGGGGAAAAAAGGTTACATATAAAACAAACATTGGAACATCTTTAACACAGATATATAAAGTTCTTCCATGCAGTATTGATATGCAAATAAAGTTAATAACTTAAATGATTACTCTTTCAGGCAGCAGGTTACTTTTGGAAAAAAGCCTGTTCCAATTTTTTTTTTATTTTAAAATTTTCGATTTGAAATGAAGATCCTGAGATGCTAAAAAATATGTATAATGTATATGTCACTATAGGCATTCTTTTAATTTTTACATAAAATGATTTTAATGAAATCATTTTTTCTTAGCAAAATTGTGGGTTAACAGAAAAATCATACCCAAATAGAGTTCCCATATACCATCCTATTATTAACACCTATCATTCATGTAGTACATTTGTTACAATTGAAGAAAGCACATTTTACTACTGTCTATAGTCCATGGTTTAATTTACTGTCCTCTGTTTGTGTTGTACAGTCCCGTTGATTTTTTTTATATTTATGGTATATATACAACTTAAAATATCCCCTTTTAACCACATTTAAATAAATAATGCAGTGCTGTTGATCACATTCATTATGTTTGCTATAATCACATCTTTGTGTATCTGATATTAGTTTTCAGGAAGACATTATTGTCTCAGCCTGGTAGATAGTAAACCTGCAGAACAGGATTAATTAAGGGAAAACTGCCTGTGTCCAGGTTTAATACTTCATAAGAAAGTGGATTTGGTGTGGATTGGTTTTCTGCTATCCAGTCTGAAGTGTCTCTACATGGGAAGTTTTACTTTAACCTGTTAGTTATTGGCTTTGCCTCTAGACTAGACAGTCATGCCCTAGTGAGTAATTGCCTGAATAGTTACAACTTAAAGTAGAAAGAATTGTTTGGGCCCAATTTCCAGGGGCATGAGGATGTTACAGATTTTGTGTCATTAAGAATCCCCTAGACTTTCCTTCACCAGTATCTGGCTTTCTACAAGATGAGTTGTTTCCCAAAGGGTGCTTTATGAATACAAGCAACTTTCCAAAGGTGTTTATTCCAAATTCAGTATTTAAAAACAAACACAATTATTTTGTATACATACATGTATATGCAGTTCTTTTTAAAATGGAAATGCTTGAAGACTTCTCAATGTGTATCCTAATGAAAGGTCAAGAGGTAGACTGGACTTCTGCTATCCAATCTACTGATTGAAATACATCAGAGTCAAAATTCTGTGAGTTGCTTTGCCTTTTCATCCTTGTTGGAGGATGGCTATTCCACCTCTGATATCAGAGCCACATTCAGACATGCAAAGGAAGGCTGGAGAGAAAAAATAAAGTCATCCAGCTTTGAAGAGCCTCCTTGGGAATTTCAAGTGGTGAATTTGTCTTGCATTTAGTTAGCAGAAACTTGCTTTGTAATGACCCTTTGCTAAAGAAAAGCTGGAAAATATATTTTTTTCAACCCAGGCATATTCTTTTTCAAAGAAAAGTAAGACTCCTCTCTTAAGGACAAAGGGAAGGGTGAGGGTGGCTAGGCAGCCTGCTGCAGCAATACAGTCAGACTGTGATCATGTGCGTATATTTAACTACTTTTTGAAGGCTAATTTTGCTTTTGACTTACTTTGCAGTAGAAATTGTCAACTAATATGAAGAAATCAGTTATATTTCATACTTGTGGATTCAATTAAAAATCAAATTAGGACTACAAACACAGAGAGCTGATGCAAGATGACACAGCAAAAAGAAACAGAGATTCCTGGTGCCACTATCAGGATAGAAGTGGTCACAGAAGCACACAAAGCTAGTGGACACAGGGAGTAGACAACTGGGAGGGGGATGCGGGGGAGAAAAACTAAAAAAATAAAGTAAAATAAAATTAGGTTAGTTTGAATATTTCCAATTGAAATGATTCCAATTTATTTAAAACATGTGTACATATACCCACAGAGTGCTAGAAATAGAAAGACAAAATCATAATAAAGTTCTAATATCAAATATGTTTTATAAATGAAAAAAACATAAACATAAACATGATATTTTATTTTCTTCTAATTAGACTAGGGAATTTCAGCCACTCCTTTTGTTTGTTTTGCTGTTACATTTACTGTATAAATAGTAAACACTTATGATTGATGCTTCCATTATTGATAAAATACTAGGTCTGTCAAGTAAGTAGATCTGTTTCAGTAGAACTAAGGAAAACTGACAATTTCAGTCAAATCAGCTTAGCTTCAGAGTATAGATCCCTGTTTAATCATTCCAGTTTGTAAAATTCCCATATTAAGTGTCTTAAAACATATTTTTTAAAGTCTCTATAATCTAAACTTGTTCAACTGTAATTTAAGTTAAATTTTTGAAGGTATCGATTTATTTAATAGGATTTAACAATCCTATTAAAAATAGGGATTAAAATAAGTCTTGGTTGCTATGCTAAAGTTGCAGCAAAGCCAGGAGTACTGAACCACAGAAGAAACCCAAATCCATCACTCAGGAGAAGTGGAGGAACAGAGTTATTATGTGCAGGCCCAGAAGAGAGTCAGTCTTTAAATTCTGAGCCCTGTTTTTCAGTTTCCTTACATTTGTTTAGGATTTCAGGTGGGATCAGCATAACTTTTGCTCATTGGCTAATGCGTTGCTACATGAAATTTCCAAGCAGATTTAGAGAAGCAGAATGCAGGTACAAGGCTGTGCTTTCACGGGCTAATTTATAGACAAAGGGGTAGGAGTCATTCATTTGATGTTTTCCTTCAAGGCCCTGTTTTCACAGGCTGATTTATAGAAGCAGGGGCATGAGTGACTTCTGAGACATTTTCGCAAGGTTATGCTTTTTATTTCTCAACACTAAACTCATTTAGTGGGAGCACTAGATATTTGAATACATAATTTAGTGGGAGCACTAGATATTTGAATACAAATTAAATCCAATGAGAGACTTTCTTTAACTGAAGTATGTCAGCCATTTGGAAGAATCCAGTAGAGGGGAACACACTCTATGGTATACCAGATTAGGCAAACATACAAGGTTTTTACTGAGAAAGTGCCTTTGTGGGAATCATTAGCTTTGATTGGTCAAGGACTTATCAGTATCAGAAATTCATGAGTGACTGAAGGAAGTGTTTGGAAATAAACTGGATAGGATGCATGATTTTTGACTGAAGTCATTTGCTCCCAGTGTTAAAAACTTGATTTTATTCTCTAAAAATTGGTTAGAGGGCTCTATGTATAGAATTCAAGGGACCTATGTATAGAATTCAATATTGCGGTCAAAGCTTTAATTTTCCTAACTTTTAACTGATATTTTGCATATTCTTGAGTTTTGATCATAGGCAGCCAAACTAATAAAATATTACCATATGTCACTTTGTCACCAAGTCACAGATAATTTCATATCTTATTAAAATTATTGTAAATATCTCAAAATATTATTTATATACTATTTTGTAGTTACACCTGGTATTTGTTAAACTTGCCCCCTGTCATTTAATGAAATAAGAGCCCATATAATACTATTCCACATATTTGGTTTTTAACACACCTTAATCATTACATTTTAATATGATTGATTTCCTTTGCAATCTTATGAATTTTATTTGGAGCATTCAAAAGCATTATTTTGGGAAGTTTAATAGACTTCACTAAATTTCCAAAAGAGTCCATATAGAAAAGGTTTTGGACTCTGACAAGCAATAACAATTACTGAAGGTTTTTAAACAGGGAATTAAAATAGTCATATACACATTTTTTACAAAGGTTAATCATGTATAGGGTAGATGAGGAACTTTTATGAGGCATGGAAAAAGGTTTGGAAAAGAAAGGGAGACTGGAGGCAAAGAGACCTTCTAGATGCTTACTACAGATTCTCAGGCATGGGTGAGAAAGTGTGTCAAAATAAAAGCAATATTATTGGTACCTGCTATGAAGGAAGCACTTAGGGTGATACAAAGAAAATGATGGGGAGTCCTGGGAAGCTGCCTTTCATTAGTAGTGGAATTGAGGCTAAGATTGAAGGATAAGAGCCAAGTCTGCAAAATGCTAGGGAGATGTGTTCTAGGTGGAGAGAGGCTTGATGCAGTCAAAGAACAGAGAGAAATATGGCTAGAAAATAAGGGAGATTAAGGTCTGAGAGATTCACAGGACTCAGATTGTTGGTTGGGACAAGTTCAGATTTTCTTCAGGTGCAATGTGAAGTCATTAAAGGATTTTTAAATGAAAGGAAATTTGTTTCAATGCGAGAATGGATTTTGGAACACAACAAAAACCATTAGAAACCTCTCACAGGCATCAAAGAGAGATGATGGCTTAACTTCAACACAGTTTTCTTCTGTAGTGTTACCTTCACCTGGCTCTTGAATTAAAATTGTAAAATGGAATAATATTTACTATTATTTCTATTCTTCTTTTTCATGTTTCTCTATATGGCCTCACTTCTTCCCTACTTTGTTTAATTTTTTATTTTCTCCAATACATTTCAATCCTGCATTTATTCCTATTTAAATACATTCTGTTAAAAGCTCAATATTTCATTCCTGATCATCATTATATATTTGGTCACTAGATAGTAATCTTCACTTGGTTCATTAGCATGATCTTAATAGTTGAGCCATGGAAAAAATATATAATTA
This sequence comes from Dasypus novemcinctus, assembly GCF_030445035.2. NCBI lineage: Eukaryota > Metazoa > Chordata > Mammalia > Cingulata > Dasypodidae > Dasypus > Dasypus novemcinctus. The sequence continues at coordinate 42,154,029 of NC_080695.1, forward strand.
CATGTCTTAAACCATGAACCACTATTTAAGATGTCTATCTCCACTAAAACTGAATCCTTTCAAGAATTCTCCTCCATTTTGAATACTTGCTGTACTCCATTCAAATTTTAATTTTCTTTCCTTATTTAAACCACAAAGAACTCAAATTAGATTCCATCCTAGTATTGTTTATCACATATTTTTGAGACTATATTTTATCTTACATAACTTGTAACCTCTGTGGTTCAAATACATGTATTTTGTTTTACTTCTTTTGATATTTTCTAAATGGCTCATTAAAGCCATGTCTACGTAGTTTAAAAAGCTACCGATTAGGTCACTCTCCAAAACCAAGAACAGTTATTTAACAATCATCTAGACCAGAAAAGTTTTTGTATTTGGCTTGTACAATATGCTAAGTACTGTGAGTATTTAGAATTAGATTTCACATAACTTGGGACATACACGTAGATTCACCTTTCCTTTTTCTCTCCTGGTGTTGGAATCTTAAGACATGGATTCAGCATTCACATATGGGGACAATCAGAAGAGGTGTCAGAGTGATAGCTTCTTTCAGAGTGGGACAGCATTGACTTTAAAAGTTAAAAAGTTTTCTGTGGCTTCTGGAATGCTTTGCTCTTTGAAGTGGCCTGCTTGACCCCATAAGCATTGAATTGGTGAATCCTCAACTAGGCCAAGCCTCTGGTTGGTTGACTGAATGTTTTCTTGATTTGACACCTGATTCTAACTATTCTCATTTTTAAAAAGATGTCCCTATAAAATACTCATTTTTATTATACATAATAGATTTTCTATAACTGGCAGTTATAAAGACAGATTAAATTTAAGAAATAAAAAAATATTTTGAGATTACGGTATCATATCTGATAGAGATTTACATTGCAAGCTTAATTAAATAGTTCATCAGTGTTTATCATTTCATAAAATTTATAAATTGGCAAAATGACATTCATCATTATTAAGTCACCTTAAAATTTCAAAGTTCTGCTTGTGATTTATAATAAGCTAAGGATATAATTCATAACTTATAAGAAGATGTATAAATCATGCAAATGTTTCTAGTCATTCCAAATGCTGTTTGTGTTTTTAAGTCGTCTTATAAATATGGCTATAAAATGGTTAAAAATAGTTGTAGCTATAACTGTCTTGAGTTAAATTACTTATAAATAATTGAGAAATGAAATAGCAGAGACAGAACTTTGTTAAATTAGTCAAGTTTATGTACCCTATTTTTAAATCAATTATTGTAAAACGGATGATTATGTAAAGATAGTTTTCAACTAATTAGATAATAGTTACCAAATATAATAGAGATTAGAAAAATGATACATGAGCCCTTTAGCAGTCACATTAAGTGCTTATGATTTAAACATGACACAATTTATGCTCAGGATAGATAGATGTAAATAGTAGTCATTTCCCCAGATCCAAACAGTGGATATCTATATACAAATGGCTTTGAGTTATATAAAATTCTCTGCCTTCCCTTACTCTTATAGGACTCTCTGACCATTAGACTTTTCATAATATTTAAAGATTTTGTCACATTAAAAACTTTAGTGAATTCCTTTTAGTTTCTGTAATTTGGCATTTGGAGAAGTTGAATATCTTCTTTCATTTCTTTATCCTGTACATGTTAAACAGTATTTTAAAAACATAACAGGCAATGTTCAATCCACTTATTCCTCAAAACAATCATAAAACTGCTGAATTTTGCATGAATTGGATTTATGTGAAAATGGGCTGTAGTTTATAGATCTCATTTCCCCTTTTGGAAGGAGAGGCAGTTAAACTGATTTTATGTACAATGAGTAACTGAAGAATTCATTCTAACCGATTGTATGACTGTATTAGCTGCTCCTTATGGATACAATCATAACTTCTAGAAGAAATTGAAATGTTTCCAACACTGAATAACTCTCTCTTTTCAATAGAATATCCTGAGCAACCTTGATTTAACTGAAGGCGTGATGGCAAGGGGCTTATTCTCTTTTTTTAACCACTTGCAAACTAGCGTCAGGTGTCTATATTCTGAGTCCTTCTTCGAAGTCTAACCCAAGATTGTGAGGCTGCTAAGATAACAGATTCTGAGCCCAGGCAGCATATTCACAATCAAACATTTGTGAGTCCACAGTCCTTGACTTCAGTGACTTCAACAGTTCATCTGGGTCAAATTTATACTTTCTCCAAAATGCAAAGGCTGTAATGTATAAATAACACTGGACACTCACTCCTTGGTTAGTCAAATGTGAGATACAATGGTACTTGGAACTGTGAGCAAGAAATTTGGTTAAAGATCTCCCAGAAGAGGATTTACTTTGTCCCAAAATTCTAGGATTGCCTGCTCTCTTAACGATATTGGTTGGCTTCCCAAATAGGTACCAAATCAAGGCATTAACATTTATGCAAAAAATATATATCTTAAACCTGAAAGCCAGGATTATACCTCTGGTTAAAAAAGACACATGATGCACTATATAAGGAAGTTAGAACAGCCAGTGAGGACACTGGTAAGCTTATGCATGTGTGATTTGAGAAAGTCTGTGGACCACAATACATGGTTCCGCTTCTACAGATACCCCGGCTTCAAGATCTCAAGTAGGGCTTCAAATTAGTATACTGTATAAACTGCCATCTCCCTGTTCCAAGGTTCAGTTTTCTCAAAATCCTTCCCGTTAATTTCTAACATTAGAAGCAGTAGTTTATTTCTCTCTGGTTTAACTTCATCGAAGAGATTATATCAGAAGTGGGTCAAGTGTTTTAACTTAATTTGTGTAACATATTCTATCAGAAACTAGAGAATCCTTGCAGGCTAGTCTAGGTTTTATTGAACTAATGTATGGAAATCATGGTTCATTGCATTTAATATCACATTTAATTCTTGTAGTTCTGCTAAAAGAAGGGTATATTTATTGTGCCTTCATAGATGAAGGAATGATGACATGGAATTTAAGTGATATATCCAAGACGCCACAGTCATTATATGGGGGAATGTATGTCTATTTCACATCGCAGAGCTGGTCTGCAAACCTGCTTCAAGGTTTTGGACTTCTGAAGAAGATTTCTCTGTTGATGATGATTCTCTTTCAATTTTCTATGATAGTACAACAAATCTTATGCAACTTACTAGATAAAATTTTTAAAAACCTGTAGCAATTGCTAAGTATGAATGTAGAAATTTATGAACAAGTTGTTAGACTTCAGTTGAAAATCTTGCTTTTTACCTCTGTACACTAGAAGGTAACTACTTTATCAAATTGAACTGAAGTTTTTTTCTTTTAAATTTTTATTCTCTTACTTGATGGCTGTTTTCCTTAAATTTAAACTTTTCATATTTTAAAAATCAATTTATACAGATTAATGCTTTCATGAGTAGAGAACAGAACCTTGCTTGGATGAGGAGGATTCTGTCAGTTTGATGAGGATTCTAGGCTTGAGTGCTCCGCCATCCTCAAGGCTTGAGTACATACATTTCAAATTTATACCTCAAAAACCACACACTTTTTTTTTAAATTCTCCCCTTCCCCCCTTTGCAGCTTCTTCTGTGTGGTCTGCTCTCTGTCCCTTTGCTGTGTGTTCTTCTGTGTCTGTATTTGTTTATTTATTTATTTCCTTTCCCCCCCATTGGGGCTTGCTTGCTGTCTGCTCTGTGTCCATTCGCTGCATACTCTTCTGATTTTTTTTTTTTTTTTTTTTGCTTGTCTCCCTTTTTTTGCGTCACCTGGCTGAGTTGGCTCTCTGTGGCACTTTTGGGCCTGGCAGCACTCCGCCACTCTTTCAGGCCACAGCATGTGGGCGATCCTGCCTTCACAAGGAACCCTCAGGACTCGAACCCAGGGCCTCCATATGGTAGGTGGGAGCCCAACTGATTGAGCCACAGCTGCTCCCAAACCATACCCTTTTATGTGCCACAATCTTTAGAGGTGATGATAAATATCAAAACAGGTAATGGAAAACCTGTTGCACTTACTCTAAAAAGTAATAAGGGTTCTTCCAAAAGTTATCTATTTTAGCATACTAAATAATTATTTTTATTACTTTTGGTTACTTTACCTGAGGCTCCTAAAATGGTCCTTTATATAAATACAAATTCAGCAAAGATATTTACCAAAAAAAGTGATTTGTGTTATTATGTATCAAAAGTTTGGGAAAACATTCATGTCATTATTTAAATATTGAACTATTGCATTAAATAAAAATTTGGCACAAAGATCTTAAAAATTTTAACTGATCTATAAGCTAGGTGTATAATTCATAATTTAAAAAATACTTGGCCTTTTACATTCTTCAGAAACTTCTGAAAGAAGCCATGCATTTCTGGTTTTATTGCCTGGCAGATACTCCTTATGAGATGAAGAAATGAGTCCTGGACTTTGAAGAAGTATCTATTTTATTTCTAAAATGTGTTTGATTGGCTCTCCTATTTTTTTCTGGTACCTCTTGTCATAGGAGCAAGCAAGGTTGTGAACACAAATGTTGGGAGAAATGGCTTAAAAAGTCTGTCTCCTTGAACTCTTCACCTTATCCCAGGTAAGTGACTTTTTTTGAGCAGCATAGTACATCCTCTGCCTGAGAAGCCGTCCTTCTTGGTCTTTGTCTGCTCTATACAAGCTCACCGTTTAGAACTCAGCTAAAACATCACTTATTCAAAAGAGGGTATCTTGACCTACCCTGCATACCTTTGACCTGGTTTTGCTTTTATTTCAGTTGTTTATTTTACTTTAAAACAACTTAAAACTGTTTCATACAATTATCAATTTTTTGTTTTTCTTAAAATGTAAGCTTCATGAGAGCAAGACCCATTTCTGTCGAGTTACCATTTATAACAGCATTTATAACTTAGACAATAAATACTATTTATTTCACTCAATAAATGAAGGGGTGATAAAAACCATTCTTGCACATACATAGACACACTTCCTCATGTATTTTCCCACACAGGAAAATTTTGTCAGAGCCATTAAAAGAGAGGGAAAACATCAATTTTCTCAACTATTAGAGTATTCCATGGCTATTCGAATCATGGGATTTTAAGCTGGAAGGCAACTTTGCAGTCTTCCATATTGATCCCTTTGACAGAGGTTAATTATATTAGCAGAAATAGGTCAGCACCCTTCGGCACTAGTTTTATCTAGCTTTAAAGAGAACATGATTGGAGTTCTAAAATGATACAGCAAACTCTATAACAAAATTTAACAAAATGCTTTATGTTACGTTTTGTTAAAATGCATGAGTGATGTGTGTGTGTGCCTGTGCTTGTATTAATACCACAAAGGCACGTTAAATCAGGAGTGAAACCATCCAATGATGGTTAGGTTGTGTTGAATATAATTTCATTTGATTCTCCTCCCATGGAAATGGCAAGCCATTTTTGATAGCTTTTTCTCTTTCTTAGCCTTGTTTTTGTGTATTAGAGGACTCATTTCTCCAATAGACTTTCTTGTTATTATAATTATTTTTCAAGCAAATACAAGAATGAGAACAAGCCTGCTCATTTTATCTACAGAGTATAACTCAGAAGGGAATGTGTTGATGGTTCAAACACAGTTTGGAATTATTTGTTCTTTTTGTGACATGAAAAAATTTTAGTCAAAAAACAATTTTGTAAGAAGGGATACCATGTCCTGTGGACACTTTCCCGGACGACTAGCCCTGGCTTTCAAGAGGTGTTTTTATGGCCTTCACTTGGGTTGGCGCTTTGAAGAGAGAATAGTGGCCTGGCTTTGTGTTTTATGAGATTGTCCTAGGGAGAAGCACAATGGAGTAACGGGAAAAAGGCGTGTATATGTGGGAAATAGAGAAAAAGAAAGAGAAAGAAAGGTTTGTGTTGACTTTCTACTTTAATGTTTCCTGTTTCTGCATTTATTAGCATAATTTTCCAAGCACCCTGTTTATCACACAGGGCATAACTTCAGAAAATCAAATAACGAGAGGCATGCCACTCTAGCCTTTGAGGTGTGTTCTTTTTATCGCTGAGGGCCCCTCTCCATTCCACTGGATGCAGCGGGCTGGATAGCGACAGGCACCCCGAGGGCGCTCCTGGCACCCAAAGGCACCACACACAGATCCCAGCCTCCCTCGCGCATTTCCTTAGGGAAGGCCCAACTCTAAAGCTCCTGCAAACACCAGGTCTGTGGGGGCCCCGCGACACGGCCCCTCGGGGCAACTCGGGCAGAACAGGGCAGCCCTCGAGTTGGCCAAAAGCTGGCCAGGTGCTGCCCCTGGGACGCACACGGGCACCCTCCCAGGCAGAGGAGTGCCCGTAACTGCCCTCGACCCCCTGGCGTCATCCGGGGCACACACAGGAAAGGCGCCTGCGGCGGCGCGTAGGGGACGCCGGGAACGGGAGCAGCGCCGCCGCTCGCCGCGGGCGCCTGAGGCACAACCCGCAGCGCTCCAGGGGCCCAGGAGGGGCCGGCGAGGCGCGTTCCCGCAGCGACAGCGAGACCACCCCGCCGCGGAGAGGGGCCGAGCGGGAGCACAGAGCCAGCACAGGCGAACGAGGGATGGCCACTGGGCGGAGGGCCGGATCCGCGCCCCTGCCCGTCCCCGCACCCGCCAAGCAAGTGGGGAAGAGGCGAGGGCCCGCGGGCAGAGCGCGGGGAGCGGTCCCGTTCCCCATCCATGTCGGTCCCGAGTCCCGCGCGGCTCAGGCCTGGCCAGGGACAGCACAGCGCCACCGCATCCGTCACGCGGAGGGTGTGTTCTAGTATGACAAACTCGTTTCTTATGGTTTTGAATACTCTTTTCCTTTGGACACCTCTAGATTTTTCCCTTGAAGGCCTGTATTATGTGGAGGATTCGAGCAGTCGGATACTCTACTTATAAGATGTGAAAACAAAAAACTCACTCTTACAGACTATGCAAGTATCATCTTTATGGTAAACTTCAAATTCCATTTTCAAATAACTGTGACTTAAAAGCTCTTGTCCTTTTGCAAATGATTTTTAGTACTTCAAATTTCTTTAATAGTTGTGCTTATGATGTTTATTGAGCTGGCGTAATTCCTTATATAGCGTTTCTCCTTCTAATTGTGGGAAGTTCCATAGTATAATGCAGCTTCACCAAAAAGGCAACACCATAAAATTCATTCTAATGTTGGTAAATTATGTCTGATTTTCTGTAAATAAAACTTACACCAACTCATTTAATTCTAAAGGATATTTTGGAAGAATTCTCAACTTCAAACACTTGTTCCCTCTTTCATATTACGAATACATCCTATATGTAACTCTTTATAAAATTCAGGTATGTTAGAAATTAAAACAAAACTACTCCATTTATAGCATATTACAGTTTATAAAGTTCTATAAATTAACTTACTTAATTTTCATTACAATCTTGATGAGTAGGAAGTGCTTCATTCAATCTTGCTATGGTACAATCAAGATGTAACTTTGGAAACAATTAGGAAATAATTACACAAGGTCCTCGTGTTTATGTGACAAAATGAGTTGTGGAGTTGTGATTTTCAGATACTTTCCAGTTCTTTCCTGTAGGTAATGTTGACTTCACTCCCATTATGGTATGACTTTGTCTAACACTAGGTTTTGTTCAGTTCTGTTTCTTTGGGGAGTCAATGCTAGGAATTATCCAACAATGTTGAAAAAAGCCTTAGCCATTTATTGTCTTTCTTACTCTCAGTTTCTCTTCAACTGCTTACTTGACTTTTGTTCTGAGACATTATACAGTGGAAGATATGAAAATAATAAACAAATCAAGGAAAACAGAAATGTGAAATTCAGGATTTCTTCTAATCTGCTACCTGAAGAAAGGGTCGACATTAGTTAGGGTTCTCTAGGGAAACAGAATCAGCAAGGGATATCTGTCAATAGTAAGAGATTTATCAGTCTCTCATGCAGCCGTGGGGATGCACAAGTCTAGGTTCTGCAGGCAAAGTGCAACCAGGAGCTCCGATGGAAGCCCAACGAAGATCCTTGACGAGGTCTGGGAGATGCTGGCTGTCCAAAGATGAACTAGGAAATTCTCTCTCCATGCTGGAATCACTTCCCCTTTTAAGGAATTCAACTGATTGGGTTAAGTGTCACTCATTGCTGATGGCTATCTCCCTGATGGATGTAATTATAACCAGCTATCTATGATTTACCACTGCAGTAAACTCAATGGTGACTAAAGTCCATAAATGCCTTGTAATTACAATGAGCCCAGTGCTTCCTTGACCAAACATCTGGGCAAGTTGACACAATAGCCTTAACCTTCACAGGGTCTAACCGTCTTAGTCTTTTGTTCTGGAGCATGGTATCTTTATTATTTTGAAAACATGAAAAAACAAATACATATGTAGTAACTAACAACAGTGAATACTGAGTTCTTTCTTCTTTGAAATTTTTCTCATAGTAGAGATGTCTGTAAATGATATTACTAGGTCAAATGGTATAAGTGATTTTTTATAGCTCTATTCAAATTGTTTTCACAAAAGATTATTGCAAATTATATTTCCATAATCAAATTATCCAGTTGACTCACTAGCATTAAATATTGTTAAATATAAAGAGGAAAATGTCATTTCACTGAGCTATTAAATAAGAAAAATCTATTAATTATAAAACCTCATAACTCCATAGGATGATTAATGTCCACGTTTTTACCGTTCTAACAGCTACTACACTGATCTTTCAAATTTCAAGTCCACTTAGTAGCTCTATTTAATATCTTTCCATGGGGCTCCCCCGTTGTTCTTTTTGTTGGTTGGTTGTTTTTTTTAAGATTTATTAATTTATTTATTTCTCCTCCCTCCCCTCCCCACTACTGTCTGCTTTCTGTGTCCATTCACTGTGTTATTCTGTGTCTACTTGTATTCTCATTAGGCAGCTCTGGGAACCAGTTCTGAGACCTTATGGAGTGAGAGAGAGGCGATCATTCTCTTGCACCACCTCAGTTCTCTGATCGGCTTCATCTCTTATTATCTTTCCTCTCTGTCTCTTTTTGTTACATCATCTGGCTGCGCCAGCTCTCCACATGGGCCAGCACTCCCGTGCAGGGCAGCATTCCTGTTTGGGGCAGTAATCTGCACAGGTCAGCACTCTGTATGGACCAGCTCACCCCATGGGCCAGCTTGCCTTCACCAGGAGGCCCTGGGCATCGAACCCTGGACCTCCTATATGGTAGATGGGGGCCCAATTGCCTCAGCCACATCCACTTCTCGCATTGGTTTTATAGTAAAATCCAGTCCACTTAGTATGATATGCAGTCCAATTCCTCTTCCAGGAAAACAGAAGTCTAATTTCTGGGCATTTCCAAATCCCGTACTCTGTATTTCAGTCTTAAAGAACTACTTAATATTCCTTTGCCTTAGACATTTTCATATGTCCATCAATTTTGCACATTCAGCTATTTTGTTCCTTTTGCCATATCCTCACCTCTTCTGCCTCTATTTTGTCAGGATATTCATGCAGAAAATTATACTCCAAACCCTGGCAAATGCCTGGCACAAATCAAAGAGCATAAAGTTTTTCAGCATTTATTTTAAAATTTCAAAGCTACACGTTCACCAGTGTTTATCACCTGATAAAAGAACTTAAATATAAAATTAAAATTTCCTTTTTACTTTATTCTCCCTATGAAAGGCCTCTCTAGCAGTCACTTGCATCCTTTATATTACTACTCTATACTCAGTTGATAGTGAGGAAAATAATGGATTACCTCTTGTTCTTTTTAAATTGTGTGTTGCCTGTGATTCAGAATCATTGATTTGTTTTCAGCAGGAATACAGGAAAGGAGAAGCTGAGCACAATTTCTTCTGGAGTCGGTTCTGCACAATGTGGCTTCGTTGTTGTATTAGAAGTGAATTCTCTGTCACCTTTATGTATAACAGCATACTCTAAAAGATGATACAGTGGGCTTCTAGTGCTTAAATTTTTCATTCCATTGTACCAGAGTAGATAGGGAAAATTGTCTGCATGGTGTCTCTATTAGTTGAAAGATGATATGATCATCAGGAAATTGCACCTAATTTATGGATTACCTAGCTTTTACTAATTTATGGATACATTTTTGAATCACACAGATTGCAAGTAACATTTATTATCTATCATCTTACCTAGAATTTATTTTAGAGCACACAAAGGACTTAATGATAAAGCATAATAAAGTATATGTTATAAAAATGTTGTACTGATGGTAATTGCTAACTTAGTGATTCTACAGGTGTTTTTTCAAGAAATAAAATCAAATAAAACTCACTATTATGGATGTACCAGACAAACTAAAAACAAAAGGAAACAACTATATATTTCCTTCTTAGAAGCACTTTGTTTAGCATGGTCCTATATTTCACTTTTAAACTAAAAGGGAATAGTAGGGATATTTGTATCAGGCATTCCATATAGACTCGTTTTTATTAGCCTCTGTATTATTGACTTTTTATCAAATTCATTCGATATACTTTCTAAGTTAAACATTGTCAAATTCATTTTTGGTATGTGTCATATTACTTGTAAAGGACATAGTAAGTCTTCATAAATGCATGTTGTTTTAATCCTGCTGTATTGTTTGTTTTTTCAAGATGTTAATTGGAAAATTCGTTTTTAAAAACCTATCTTTAGAAATAAAAAGCTATTTGTAATCATATTTTTTCTATAAATTTTAGATTAATTTAATGTCATAATTTGATTTTATTTCTTTGCTTATTTCAGACTATGAGTTACAGAACTGCCCAGATCCTCCTCCGTTTCAAAATGGGTATATCATCAGTTCAGATTATGGTGTCAGACAATCAATATCTTTTGAGTATTATCCTCGGTACATTTTAATAGGCCATCCAGTCCTCACTTGTCAGCACATGATCTACAGAATTTGGAACTATCCTTTTCCAAGATGTGATGGTAAGTTAGTAATTTTTCTTGGGAGCAATTCATGTTCTTATTATGTTAACACATTAAATATTAAAATGAACATAACAAGAATTCATTAATTTACTTAAATATTTATTGTGACTCTTTTGCTAAACTGAGCCTATTTGGTATTTCAGGAACACACCAAACGCCAGTGAGCTTTAAAAAAAGGCCCTGGTGCTCCAGGGAATTATAAGGGTGTTTCAGTTTGATATATTTATGAATTCCAAAACTAGATATTGGGTTATGTTTGTAATCTGGTCCGTACCTGGCCATGATAAAGTTATGATTTGGGCTTTGATTGGGCCATGTCATTAGGGCATTGGGTCCCCACCTCTTAATGGGTGGGGACTCACAGATAAAAGGCATGGCAAAGGACAGAGTTGAGGGTTTTTTGATATTGGAGTTCTGAAGTTGGAGGTTGATGCTGAAGCCTTAAGCTAGAGCCACAGGAAGTAAGCCTAGAGAGGAAAGAGAAGCAAGCCCCAGGAAGGGAGGAACCCAGGAAGCCTCAGCCTTCACAGATATCAGCAGCGATCTTGCCCCAACAGGTGAAAATAGCCTGGTGAGGGAAGTAACTTATGCTTTATGGTCTGGAAACTGTAAGCTCCTACCCCAAATAATTACCCTTTATAAAAGCCAACCAGTTTCTGGTATTTTGCATTAGCACACCTTTGGCTGACTAATACAAAGGGTAACAAAATAATAAACACAATTTTTTGGATATATTCCAGTATTTTCCTTATTGCTAATTTTATACATTTATGATGCATGTGTATATATATGAATAATTAATATTTTGAAGTGGTGTTATACTATACAGACAGTTTTACAACTTTTCTTTCTCTTTAAAACAGTGTGTGCAATTTTTAACAATTTTTTTCATTGAAGTTAATAGATCACAAAGAATGTTACATTAAAAACATAAGAGGTTCCCATATAACCCACTCCCCATCCCCTATCCCCATCATTTTTGTAAATGGTATTTTTTTGAAGATCTATACTTCTCAAAAAATGTTACATTAAAAAACATAAGCGGTTTCCATATACCCGCCACCTCCCCATCCCACTCCTCCCACACCAACCACCTCTCCCGTCATTGTGACACACTCATCTCACTTGATGAACACATTCTGGAGCACTGCTGCACCCCGTGATAATAGTTTATCCTGTAGTTCACACTTTCCCCCAGTACATTCAGTGGGTTATGGCTGAATATATGAAACACAAATTTTTATGCAAAACCAGATTCGTAGAGAATATGATAATGAATTGCACGTACAAAGTACAACATATACTTGGAATGTGATCAAGGAAATAAATCTTTATGCTGGCAGTAGCATTTAACTGTAGAAAGCCTACTTTAAATTGAGAGATTAAAAGGGGGAAGAGAGTTTATTAGTTTTTCCTAGATATTTTCTATTGTTTTAACTTTTATAATTCTCATATATTAATTAATATTTTTTAAAAAATCAGTTTAGTAATGGGCCTTGAAGGATTTTTCATACTTGGAGATAGGGATCATTCTAACGAGAAGAAGCAGTGTGTTCTAGAAGGATATGTAGTAGTTTCATATTTGGAGTTAGGGAACATTCTAACTAGAAGAACAGCGCTAAAGCTGCTCATGTAGATACCATAAAATAGATTGGCTTTTATCAATGGGAAATTAGTAGTTTGCAAGCTTACAGTTTCAAGGCTGAGAAAAATGTCCAAATCAAGACATCTTCAGACAATACAACCAGATACCACGGATCCTGGACTCCTCTACCACAAGGCAATGTCCATCGCTGTATCTGTGGGTGTCTCCCTTCTCTTCAGGGTTTCATTGCTTTCAGCTGCTTGCTTCCATGGCTTACTTCTCTTGGTCTAAATTCCATTTTCTCATAAAGGACTCCAGTAAGAGGAGTAAGACGCAACCTGAATGAGGAGCGTCACATTTAAATTAAGATCCTACCCAGAAAGAGTTCCTACTTATAATGAGTCCATACCCACAAGAAAGGATTAACTTTAAGAACATACTTTTCTGGGATCCATATAGCTTCAAGCCATTGCACATATAAGCAAAGACATGCAGGAATATTTTAGGGAAAAATTCAAAAAGTAGTCTAATTTAATAGTGTACAATGGTGGGGGTTTCTTAGGAGATGTAGGAAATGAAGTTAATGGAGAGTGGTGAGAGAGGGAGACCTGGACTTTTGAATGTTCTAATTCTAAGGAGGGATTGCTACCTTAAAAATTCTGTGTGCTACATAATTTCCATGAGTTATTATAAATTATTGCAATATCAAGGTAAAATAAATAGATCAAGTACTTTGTTTATGAAGAATGCAAATGAAACAGAAAAGTTACTTTAAAACTAATATTCTAACATTAAAAACACAATACCTTTGAAAGAAAAATAATGAAATTGCCAACTCCGTGGACCTTTGAAATGCTAAATACTTACATCCCATGAGGATAAAATTTCTAGTGAAGGAGTAAAAAAAGCATCAGTTTACTTTTTAAAATATTAATTTTACCTCTGTATTTTACCATTCCACATTATTGAAAATAACTAAAAAATTATTTAGTTGTAATTTTAATCCTGATATTAGTCTAATACATAATTACGTACAATTATAACTTTAAAAAATTAATTTAATAACACTTTGTATAGCTGTATCATGTCTCATAATAAACGATTTTTTATTCCCCCCTCACGTCTTGCTTGTTGTCTGCTTTCTGTGTCCATTTGCTGTGTGTTCTTCTATGTGTCTTTATTTATTTTATTTATTTATTCTCCCCCCTTGTGGCTTGCTTTGTGCTTTGTTCTCAGTGTCCATTCACTGCACGTTCTTCTGTGTTTTTTACATAACCTTTTTTTGTGTCATCTTGCTGAGTTGGCTCTCTGCGGCACTTGCAGGCTGGGCAGCACTCCATAATGTGCAGGCCAGCCTGTCTTCACAATGCGGCCCCAAGACACGAACCCAGGGCCTCCCATATGGTAGACAGGCACCCACCTGATTGAGCCGCAGCTGCTTCCATAATAAACCTTTAACACTCCATTTAAACTCATGTTTTTAATAATATAAGTAGAACATAAAGACCAAAACATAAAATTCATGTTCAAATTAGATCATAGAGTAAATACTAAAACCAATTAAAGTAATGTACTAACAGCCATCTAATGTGTTTATTATCTTCTCCATACTGGATTTAATTTTCACAAAAAAATAAGCAGAGGGAATTATTTTAAAACAATAGTTTTCTTGTTCATGAAAAGTTCTCCTTCCTTAAAAATTTAAGTCCTTGTTTCATTAGAATAACGTGGCTGTTTTCTAGTAGTGTTCAGCTAAACTGCGGTTGGCTCTGAATAAATTATGTTTGTCAACACTGTTGACAAGCTAAAGTCCTTTCTTAAAATGAATTATATTATTCCAGATTGGTTAGTCTTCTCAGATTTTGATTAGTATATAAGGGCAAGTTTACCGTAAAACAGTCTTCAAAGGCTCCAACCCTGTAGAATTCATAAGAATCTCAGAGAAAAACATAGATACCTTGAACAACTCCTAGGCATCTTTTTTAAAAATTTACCAAGTCAGACAATAAATATTCAAGAATTCTGAGCCTTAAGTAATCAATCTAGAAATATATTTTGCAAAGTGAAATATGAAGCTTTTTTGTATTTATACAGTGAAAATATTTCCTATTCTGTCATATGAGAATCTATTATACAAAGTTAGTATATTATACACTTACCTAAAAAATATGATCTAAAACTGTGATATCCATTCAAATAAATTAAAAAAGAAATGTCTGAAAGTGACTTAAGACATTCAAGACATTATTATTTTTGCCAGTAACATAATTTTACAGAAGTCTCATTTTCAAAAAGTAGTTATAATTGTTAAAATATGGTTAAGAAGACAGTGGGGTTTATTAATTTTTTAATTGCAGTTTGGTATTTAAATATGCATCCAGAATTCAAATATAATTTAAAAATTTTAGTTCATTGACCTAATAAGTCATTGGAATATCTGTGTGAGATACTGTTTAGGACATTTTTATTTAATATTGTCACAGTATACTTTACTTTAAGATACATAATAGCTATAGGGGGAACTCTGTGGACAGAGTTAACTATTAAAGTAACTAGTAAGTTGAAATAACTATGTTAGCAGCTTCCTTTAGATTGACCCATTTTATAAACGGAGACCAATTTGATTCCATTACAGGAGAAATCCAACCAGCCAAAATAATATTATTATGCACATATTTTTAAATGAGCATTTACCAAACTGATTAGTAAATATAGGAAAAGGTCTTTCCAATGGTTCAGAATGAAAATGACTATAAAAGAAATGGAACCCTTAGTTTCTTACCTGTATTCATCAATAATGCTCTTAAAACTCTCCTTAAAGTAGTTATTACAACTTTGTTGAAATTCAGGGCGAAACTGGCACATGAACAGTCGAAAGATTTAAGTCTCTTGGACATACAACTAAGAATTCTACTACTAAGTGTAGGTTCAAATAGAGGGGCAACAGAGCCATGTGCAGGGAAAACACAACTGAGTCCAACCCTATCACACTGGGGAGTGTAAATTCCAAAGTAAGTCCCCCTGACAGGGTGCCAACCTCCTGGGCTGCCTGCCCTACCTATAGTGTCTGGATGTCTCCAGAGCCCTCAGGAGCCCCACTATTTACTTTTTTAAAAATATGGCTATCATCACTCTAAGATCTGTTGTCTTGTATGTACAGTGGCATTTGTTTCCATTTATTCACCTAGAGTCAGATTTTTTTCATTTTTTTCAAAGAAGCTTTAGGTTCCAGAAAAGTCACATACAGAATATACGTGATTCCCGTTTACTCATTGTGCGTTTTCTACTTTCTCCTAATAATAACATCTTAGCATGGATGGCATATTTGTAGCAATTGATACACAAATATTGAAACGTTGCTACTAACCATTATCAATGATTTGCATTGTGTGTTACATTTGGAACCATACACTCTTATAAATTTTGATAAGTTTGATGTGATCTGTATCCATCCTTGCAAAATCATGTAGTACAATTCAAATTCCATCCCTCCCTTTACACCAGGCCATTACATGACATGGTAGAATCAAAGCCCTAAGCATGATTTAATAAAGTAAAAATGAAACCTCTGAATTTAATATATCCAAAGGAGCATCATGCCTAACAGAGTAGTTTACAACTAGAATATTTCTTTTTGGAATTCATAAATAATATCAAACTGCCAAACCTACATATTTAAGAAGATATGTGTTCCAAAATGTATTATAATGTTAAATTTATTTACCATAGCTTGAATCACTCTATTCAATAATTTGTGCAGTAGACATTTATATCATTGAAAGAATAGATTAATTTTAATAGTACTATCAAAAATGGGAAGTCAGTGGTATTCTCAAGCAGGTAAAAACTAATTTGATACTCTCTGACATTACAAACAACCAAATACATATAAAATGCTAAGTTTCTGTACTTTGCTTCTGTACACATACAGGACTTGGTCAAAATATATGCTTTTAAAATAATTCAAATATTTTGCACCATATGTTCCAAAGACAGATGCAATCAATGTGCTTGTGGGTATTTGTAGCGACATATAGCATGATTTTTAGAATGCTGAAATAATAAGTGGAGGAAGAAATTTCTGAAATAGCAACTGCCAAATAAAAGTTGAAGCAGTTAATGAATGATTATAATGTACCCATTAGAAATTATTGAGTAATTAATTGAAATTAAGGACCAAAATTATTGAGGCCACTTAAATATTGCATTACAGTTGAGCTATCGTGTCAAGATTATACTGAGAGTGAGTGTAGCTCAGGGGTTTGAGCTCCAGCATCCCATGTACGAGATCCTGAAATCAATCCCCAGCACTCCATTTAGGAAAAGTATGTAGGCACTTACTTTCACATGTGTGGTAGATTTCGAACATGGAAGTGGTGATCTAACTTAAGTTATTCCAGCCCTTAGTCATTTGAGATATACCATACTTTCTGGATATGAAAAAGCCATCCCTCCTATGTCTGCTCTGCTTTTTTTTTTAAGATTTATTTATTTATTCATTTATTTATTTATTTATTTCCCTCCCTGCCCAGTTGTCTGTTCTCTGTGTCTATTTGCTGCATCTTCTTCTTTGTCTGCTTCTGTTGTTGTCAGTGTCACGGGAATCTGTGTTTTTTTTTGTTGTGTCATCTTGTTGTGTCAGCTCTCCGTGTGGGCGGCACCATTTCTGGACAGGCTGCACTTTCTTTAGCGCTGGGCCTCTCCTTATGGGGTGCACTCCTTGTGCATGGGGCTCCCCTAGTGGAGACACCCCTGCGTGGCATGGCACTCCTTGTGCGCATCATAACTGCTCATGAGCTAGCTCCACATGGGTCAAGGAGGCCCGGGGTTTGAACCACTGACCTCCCATGTGGTAGACGGACGCCCTATCCACTGGGCCAAGTCTGCTTCCCTGTTCTGCATTTCTGATCCTTGGTATATTTCAGCATGATAAAATGGTTTTATTTTATAATACTGAACTTCTGTATTCTTTCTTATTGAACACTTGTTAGCAGAAACAACACATCTCTTCATTTCGCCATTCTTCTCTATTCTACTTCTAGTGATTTCTTTTTTAACTCGCATTCAATGTAGTCATCTACTCCCACTGGACACTAGAGGGCTCCTTGGCATTAGTCTCTGTCTTCAGTAATATGTCATCCACAATTCTGTATTGAGTGAATTTCCTGAATCTCAAGTTTCACCAAGTTAAGTCCCTTCTTAAATTCCTTCAGTGAGTCCTCATTATCCTCAAAATAAAATTCAAACCCTCACTCTAATATAGGCATTTTGTAACATGATTTGTATTCATATTTCCAACCTCTTCTCTCCACTTGTCATTCTACAATCAAAATTAAAAATACCAAAGGAAAAAAAAATGCATTGCCCCCCATCCAGCAACTTGGCTCCTAGTGGAGAATGTAGATTCAAAGACTGTCTTGAAATCACAAACCTTGGGAATTCTGCTATTTTGCCTACTAAGGCATATGCCAAAATTTTTAGCCTTTTAAAGCTGTATTACTCCTTTGCTTTTACACATGATATTGTTGTAATGTGTCTTCACTTGATTTTCACTCAAGATGCTAATATCAGTTTTTCCTTAAGAGAAGCATCCAGCGCCACATTCTCTTTAAAGTATCCAACACTCTCTATTCTCACTCTCACCAAACCCACTATGAATTCACCTCCTTGTTCTTACAAGACAACCCAGTTAATTACTAAAAAATGCATTTCATCCATCATGATAGATCATCCTCATCTGTGAGAACACCTGCTACAAACTTGTCATTTCCTCCTTCATCAAAGTGTGAGTGCCTGGTGTGGTTCATGATATTTGATGTTATGCGTCACACACCTTTGGTTCAATTTTATCCTACCTTATTTAGAGTACATTCCTTCTCTCACTACTCCACCACTCTTCAGAGTGAACAGCTCCCACTCTACTTTCTCATGCATAACTTTATGCATGCTCAAATCACAGCCACCATAAAATTCTTCTCCCTAACTTGCATCTCTCTATAGCAACCTTGCAATATTCCCCCATATCTCATCTAATTATCTCACAGAATATTTTTCAGAACACTTACCATAATCATTTTCTCACCTCCTGTTAAGTATTCAAGCACTTCTATTTGCTTTCAAATTCGTCACTCAAATCTTCTCTGCTGAAAAAAAAAAATCCATCCATCAGACTTATTTTCTAACCTATAAACCTGGTCATGTAATTTGAGTACTTCAGATCCTATGGCAAAAATAGATGAAATTGAAGCCCACTCAAGGATGTAAAATGCTTTTCATGATGTGGCTTCTCAAATTTATCATCATATTTCTGCCATACTTTTTGCCATGTCCTTTTCGGTTGTTTGTTTATAACTCTTCCTAATTCTGATAGAATACCTGCTTATTCCATAATATTCCCTGCTTCCTCAACTTGTTCTGATTGAAATGTCTGCCACAGAATTATTTTGCATGGTGAAGTTTTTTCTCAGTATTTAAGAAGTGTCTTCTTCAGGGGAATACTCCTCTCATTTGATGTGGTACTAGGTAGTCTACATTTGTAACTCCACTGCATTCCTGGACACAGTGATAATGCCATTGACCTTTTATTGTACCGTCTGTATCACTTTGTCTTCAATAGTTTTTAGTCATCCCCTTCTTGAGGTTACTTCAAAATAAAGCCTGCATCTGAAACATCACCAGCAGGAGTTGGTAAACATTTTTGGTAAAGGGACAGGCAGCAATTATTTTAGGCTTTGTGGTCACATCGTCTTTGTTGCAGCTACAAACTCTGACATGTTAGCTCAAAAAAAACCATAGACAATTCATAAATAAATGAGTGTGGCTATGTTCCAATAAAACTTTATATACAGACACTGAAATCTGAGTTTCCTACAGTTTTCTCCTGCATGAAATATTATGCTTCCTTTTATTTTTTAACCTTTTAAATTTTGGATAACAATTTTAACTCTCAGGTCATACAGAAACAAGCAATACATTATATTTGGCGTGCTTACCTCTTTTCTATGACATTCCTGAATTTCACAAAAAAACCTAGCTTCATATAGGAACTTTAAAATGTCTGCTGAATGAATGAAGGAATCAAATGTGTCTATCTAAGTTAAAAAAGTACTGATAGTTGAGGCATAAACAAATGAAGCAATTATGTTTGGACTCCCAGTCCACACTTTTATTACTCTCAGAACTATAAATGGTCTCGTATACCCCTCATCTTCAAAAGTATTAGAGTGAATTAAGGGTAAAAAAAAAAACCTGATTGTATCAACAGAGAGAGCATTTAACAAAATCCAACACCTATTCAAGATAAGCAGACCAAATGAACTACCTAATCAGATAAATCCCACCTACAAAATTCCACAAATACCAATGTGGGAGAAAACTAAGATCAAAACAACAAGAGGATGAAGATTCTAACTATTGCTATTTAACCTTGTACTGGAGGTTGTAGACAGGGAAATGAAGCAAGAAGTTGCTTTTTCTGCCCTGTACAAGTTTCAACCAGAAAACGTAGATAAGGACAAAGATGACCCATCTGGTGAATTTTGTACTTTAGGGTTCATGGGGCTGAGTAGGAATCCAGTGATCCCACACTACTGTAATCTTTATGCAAAGTATGGGACACACCTGTGGTTGATGTCCTGAGGCTGAATCAGGGGAGATTTAAATGGTTCTACCTAATTTAGAAAGATCAATTTGCAGCAAGCCAATCACAGTGGGGGCAACAGTATAATGTCAAGAAGATCTAAGCCATTCTTACAGAGTAGGGAGGGAAGAAAGGGCAGAATTCTCCTTGCTCAGAAAGTGAGATTTTAATATTAGCACCCATTTTTCTTGAACCAAAATCCAAATCCCATGTGAAATCTACAGACATGGCAACAAAGTGCCCTTCAGAGCATTGACCAGGCACAATGAATTGAGTCTTTGAGCTGTGTGTGTGTGTGTATGTGAGAGAGTGAGAGAATCAATGTTTATTAGGGTACCTACATTCCTTCTCATCAGCTGTTCATTTTCTCCCTCTTCATTGTCTTTGTTCTACTTAGTTAACACAAAATCTTGTCTTAAATTTATGCTTCACTTTTCATAAGGTGTCTATGTGGCCACACAGGAAACATTATCTCCAGTGCCACCTGACTGAACTTTCAAGTCAGCCACTGTGAAGATAATGTGGAGAGGTGACTGCATACCTCAAGGTACCTACTACGTGGGGAGACCTCAGTGTTGAGTTCAAAGTTAAATGACAACCATGCCAAATACATATGTAGCACCTATCCTACTGTTAGGCTCCACACCACCCAGCCCATGATACATCAAGGAATATCTCGTTAAGAAACACCTAAGCTGGGAAGCAGATATGACTCAAGTGTAGAGCTTCCGCTTACCATATGGGAGTACCAGGGTTCCATCCCCGGGGCCTTTTGGTGAAAAAGAAGGGAAAGTGTGCTGGTATAGCAAGCCAGTGCTTTCGTGAGTGCCCACGCGGTGATCCAGTGTCCACATGATTGCCTGCATGAGTGCCTGTATGATGAGCCAGTGCCCTGTGCAAGTGAGTCTCACAGCAAGATGATGACACATCAAAAGAGAGAAAGGGAGAGTCAAAGGTAAAGCTCAGCAGAAACCAGCCCATGAGGTGATGCAATTGACAGTGAACCTATCTCCATATTAGAGGTCCCCAAGGTCGAATCCTGGTCAATCCTAGAGGACAGAAAATGAGAAGAGAAGACAACAAAGCAAAAACAGCAGGGATGTAGTAGGGGAAGGGGAAAAATAAATAAATAAATAAGTAAATAAATAAGTAAGTCCTTAAGAATAAAAGAGAAAAAAAAAGGAAACACCGAAGCACTATATCCAGATAGCACCAGAAACTAACTCCTGTTCCAGACCCCCTTCTGAGTGGGGATAGTCATTGACACATGACCCCACCCTGAGGTCTAATCTTGTGTACCTACATTTAAAGTAACTTCCCAATGAGATTTTGGAAAGTGAATACTTGTGGATTGTTGGTGATACCTTGTATAAAGTGAAAATATCATGTGCTTCTTCACCTCTAGGTTTGGCTGGTACTTTTTTTCTGCTATGCCTTCTCTTTGGACTCCCCTTGTTAGGAATCAGAAGAAGATAAGGAACACTGCTTTACTGAACATTCCCCAATTCCACACAGACTTCAAACCCAGGCTTATGGTGTACAACAGCCTTCTAGCCCAGATAACTCCACACTTAGCCATACACCTGTATCTTTCACAATAAGGTGTCTTCCCTCTCTGAGGGTGGAAGAGAAAAGTAGTTTAGCATTCTTACACAGGACATTGAGCAAAGGTCAAATTTCCACTGAGGCAGGTCAGTGAACAGGAGTACCACCACCTCCCAACCTGCTCTGTGCCTAGGCTCCACAGACCAGGAAGTTTCCAGTACCCTCCTGTTCTCAAGTATGTGAAGGTGGAGGAGGGAAACTAGCTGCGCCTCTATACAATTCCACCAAGGCTACACGGAGAGGTGGGTAGCAGTGCATTTCTCCCCAAATCTGGTTGCCTGGGAAAGGATGCTTGGAGCAGCTGACAACTATTCCTCATCATTGAAGACTGTATTATTATTGTCAATACAGGGTCCCATCGCCTCCAAATTCTTCCTCAAAATTTCATGTACTATAAAAGCTACTTCAAATTTACCGATTTTGCAAGTTCAATGGGATATTTCCTTTTCTAATCCCAGTCTCCCCACTTCCACCTGTTCTCCATCCACACACATATATAATGTCAAAGGATGAGAAAGAGCAGGATAAAGTCTCATTTATATTGAGCCTTGATTTGAATAGCTCCAAAATGTATTAATGCATTTTTGTTATATTTCTTCTAAAACTAGATGATGATGGAACTGCTTAATTAGATCTCTGAGATGGTGTGGTGCCGGAACCCAGAAATGGGTGAGTAAACACCACCACTGTCAGCCTCCTCCCATCCTCTTTTACCTTGAGAAGTCAAAGTAGACACTCATTAAGAGCTAAGGATATCCGCCCCCCATCCCTAAACCCAAAGTTCTGGGAGGTCCTCAATTTATACCCCCAAGCAGGTCACTGGCAGAAGGCAGCATATGACAGTTTGAACAAATAAATATGTGAATGGAGAAGATCTCTGCTTATAATCAGAGTATTTCTAATGACAGGGCTATTAGGTAATGCATAAGTGTGTGCTGATTATGTTGACATTTTCTGAATTTTCAATCTACTTTGAAGCTCATTTACATTGCAGAAAAGAGTTCCTTGCCTGCATATGAAGTCCCCATTTCCTAACTCCTAGAAATTGCCTCAATTCTTCCTTACACAGCTCCCTGACTCCCTGTAACTTCAAACCAGCAATGACATGTTGACTTCACACACTTAGTTTGATTTCTCTTCTGCCACAAATTGGAATACATTTTCTACTTTTAAATAGTTCACTGACTACTTTCCCCTTAACATAATCTCCCTTCTGAGTGACACAGTGTCATCTCATTAGTAATCTTAATCACATCTGTAAAATTGCATTTTTCCAATTAACAGCATAATTACGGAGGGGTATATTACCTATAATATTCACAGTCCTAGGTATTATGGGAAGACATCTTACCTTCTGGCAACAAAATGTGGACAAACTTCCACAACCATTTACTCTATTAAAACTTTTTTCATAATGACATCATTCAATGACAGCAACCAACCAATATATCCTTGGTTTAACTACAAAAAAAGTTTAATTTATGTTAAACAAGAATGTTAATTATATAACAATAAGCAAAATGTGGAACTCTAAGATGAAAAAGGATATTAGTGAATTTGATTTCCATAAATATATGTGTGATCCCAGACTCATCATTTTTTTCTTTCAGTAATGCCATATTATTAAAACCCAGTTTATAGAACCAACTAAATGAAGTGAAGGAAGAGTTCAAGGATATTAAGAAGACAGTGGGAGAACATAGAAGAAATTGTAAATATACATAAAATGATAGTGGATATGATGGTGATGAATGACACAATCCAAGAAACAAAAAATATATTGGAAAGGCAGAACGGCAGATGTGAATAGACAGAGGAACGAATTAGTGATGTGGAAGACAGAACATCTGAAATCAAAAAGATAGTAAAACAACATATAAAATGATAGGAAAAATCCATCAGGGATTTGGGAATATGAACAAGAATATGAAACGCTCAAACATATGTATTATAGATATCCTAGAGGGAGAAGAGAAAGGATAGGGGACAGAAGGAAATAATAGGTGAAAACTTCCCAACCCTATTTAGTGAGATGGATGTACATGTCGAGGAAGAGCATCATACCACAAACAGTATAAATCCCAACAGGCCTACTCCAAGGCATATATTTTTCAAATTGTCCAGAGCTCAAGATAAAGAGAAAATACTGAAAGCAGTAGGAGAAAAGAGAACCATCACATACAAGGGAAGCTTAATAAGGTTAAGTGCTGATCTCTCATCTGAAACCATGGATGCAAGAAGGCACTGGTACTACAAAGTTATGCTGATAAAAGAAAAGAACTTTCATCCAAAAATTCTATATCCAGTAAACTGGCATTCAAAAATGGTTGAGAATTCAAAATAGTCACAGATAAACAGAAATTAAGAGGGTAAGCCAGTAAGAAACCTGCCCTTCAAGAAATACTGAGGGGAATGCAGCAGGTTGAAAGGAAAAAACAGGATATAGAGAGTGGGGGGAGAGTGTAAAAAATGTTTTAAAAATACCTAAAAACAACATATGACATAACCCCTGCAAAATAATAGTTGATGTAAATAACTCCTTGACAGTAATAACTGTAATTGTTAATGGATTCAACATTTCAGACAAGAGACACAATTGAGAGAATGAATAAGGAAATGTGACCCATCTATATGTTGTCTACACGAAATCAACTTTAGATCCAGGGATTCAAGAAGGCTGAAAATGAATGGCTGGAAAACAAATTTACAAGCAAACAGCAACTAAAAATAGGGTGGGAGAGGTGGCAATAATAATATTGGACAAAATAGACTTTAAATGCAAAACTATTTAAGAGAGAATGGTGGACACTACCTATTAGTAAAAGGTGTAATTTTTCAGGAAGAAAGAACAATCGTAAAGGTTAATTCATTGAACAAGGGAAACCTCAAATACATGAGGCAAACCCTGGAAAAACTAAGTGCAGAAGTAGATGCCTATGCAATTATAATGGTGGACTTGAATACACCATTATCAACATTAGAGAGAACGTCTTGACAGAGAAGCCAAAAAAAAGCAAAAATTTTTGAATAACACCCTTGAGGATCTGGAACTAATAAACATACACAGAGTATTATACACAAATATAGCAGTATACATCGATTCTTCAGGGCACATGGATCATCCTCCAAGATAGACCACATGCTTGGGTGCAGAACAAATCTCAATGAACTCAGAAAGACTGAAATTATACAAAGTGATTACTCTGACCACAATGGAATGAAGCTGGAAATCAGTAATGGGAGAGGAACAGATTAGACACAAAGATATGGAAGTTATACAACATAATTTTAGACAAGCTGTGAATCAAGGAGGAAATTACAAAAGAAATCAATAACTACCTTGAAACAAATGAAAATGACATCCACAAATATCAAAACCTATGGGATGCAGCAGAAGCTGTATCGAGTTGAAAATGCATAGCCATAAACATATATATCATAAAGGAAGAGGTAAAATTGAAGACATAACAACACACCCAGAGGAATTAGAAAAAGAAACAACAAACTAAGCCAAAAGGAAGTAGGAAATAACAAAGATTAGAGCAGAACTAAATGAAATAGGTGGAAAAAAGAACTAGAAAAAATATTTTTTAAAAAACTGGTTATTCAAAAAGATCAATAAAATGGACAAATCCTTACGTAGACTAATAAAGAAGAAAAGAGTGAAGACACAAATACACAAAATAAGAAATGAGGATGGGGAAATCACCACTGACCCCATAGAAATAAAGTGTATTATAAGAGGATATTTTGAAAAATTGTATGCCAACAAGAATAATAATTTAGAAGAAACAGACAAATTCCTAGACACACAAAAGTAGTCTTTATTGATAAAAGAAGAAATGGATGAACTCAACAGAACAATCACAAGTAACAAGATTGAATTAGTTATCAGAAACCTCCCAAATAAAGAGCCCAGGACCAGATAATTATGCAGGTCAATTCTAGCAAGCATTCCAAAAAGAACTAACAAAAATTCTGCTTAAACTCTTCCAAAAACTATAAGTAGAAGGAGCATTTCCTAACTGCTCCAATGATGCCCATATTAACCTAATACCAATTATAGACCAATATCTCTAATGATCCTAGTTGCTAAAATCCTCAACAGAATACTTGCTAATTATATTCAACTACACATCAAAGGAATAATACATGACCAAGTGGGTTTCAGCCCTGTTATGCAAGGATGGTTCAACACAAGAAAACCAATCAATGTAATACACCACATAAACAGATCACATTTTAAAAGTCAAAAATCATCTCTATAGATGCAGGAAAAGCATTCAACCAAATACCCCAGCCCTTCCTGATAAAAAACACTGCCAAAGATAGTATTAGAAGGAAACTTCCTCAACATGATAAAGTATATATGAAAAATCCAGAGCAAACATCATATACAATGGTGAAATCCCAAAATATTTCCCTCTAAGATCAAGTACCAGGCAAGGATGCCCACTATCAATGCTCCTGTGTAACACATTGTGTTAGAAGTACTTGCTTGAGCACTGAGGCAATAAACAGATATAAAAGGCATCCACATTGGGAAGGAAGAAGTCAAAACTTCATTATTTGCAGATGACATGATCCTATATATAGGAAGCCCAGAGAAATCTACAACAAAGCTTCTAGAACGTATAAATGAGATCATTAAAGTTGCAGGTTATAAGATCAATGTGCACATTCAGTAGCATTCCTGTACACCAATAATGAGCAATCTGAGAAAGAAATCAAGAAAAAAATACCCTTTACAACAGTAAATGAAACAATCAAATACCTAGAAGTAAATTTAAAGATGTAAAAGTCTTATACACAGAAAACTACATAACACTGTTTAAAGAAATCAAAGAAGACTTAAATGGAAGAATATTCCTTGTTCATGGACAGGAAGACTAAATATCAAAAATTTGTCCATCCTACCCAAACTCATCCACAGATTTAATGCAATCCCAATAAAAATTAACCCACCATTTTTTACCAAATTGGAAAAAATAACCATGATTTTGTTTGGGAAAAAAACTGGTCCCAAATAGCCAAAGACACATTGGAAAAGAAAAATGAAATTAGAAGACTCAAACTCCGGACTTTAAAAGATACTACAAAACTACAGTGGTCAAAATGGCATGTTTGGCACAAGGATAGATATACTGACTAATGAAATGGAGTTGAGAGTTCTGATAGAGTTCCTTACATATAGAGTCATCTGATATTTGAGGAGGCCACCAAGCCCACTCAACTGGCAGAAGGTAGCCTTTCCACAAATGGTGCTTGGGGAACTGGATATCTATATCCAAAAGAATGAGAGAGGAACACCATTGCACACCTTATACAAAAATCAACTCAAGACCAGTCAAAGATTGATCTATAAGAGCCAAGACCATGAAGGCCTTGAAAGATAATGTAGGGAAGCATCCACAGGAACTTGTAATAGGAAATGTTTTCCTGAGCTTCATACCTAAAACACAAACACCAAAAGAAAAAAATTAATACATGAAACTTCATCAAATTTTGAAATGTTTGAACCTCAAAGAAGTTTGTCAAGAAAGTGACATAGATGTGGAGTGAACACGGCCATTCTAGGGTCCAAAGGAAGGAGGAATAGAGTATGGATTAGAGTGGACTTACTGATATTCTATTCATGAACTATTGTGATTAGTAATTGAAGAAAATATGGCATTGGTGTGGAGAAAGTGGCCATGGTGGCTGCTGGGGTTAAGGAGTGGGAGGAAGAGATGTGATGTGGGGGCATTTTCAGGGGTTGGAGTTGTCCTGGGTGGTGCTGCAGGGACAGTTACCAGACATTGTATGTCCTCCCATGACCCACTGGGTGGACTGTGGCAGAGTGTGGGCTATGGTGTAGACCATTGACCATGAGGTGCAGCGGTGCTCAGAGATGTATTTACCAAATGCAATGAATGTCTGATGATGATAGAGGAGGTGGTTGTTATGGGTGGAGGAGTGGGGTGAGGGGGGTGGGGGGTATATGGCAACCTCATATTTTTTTAATGTAACATTAAAAAATAAAGACAAAAAATAAAAAATAAAATAAAAGATTGATGATAAAGAAAGTGAAAAGACAATCTACCTAATGGAAGAAAATATTTGTAACCATGTATCTGATAGGAACCTAATATCTAGCATATATAAAGAAATCCTATACCTTGAAGGGGGAAAAAAAGAAGACAAAAAGCCCATTTAAAAAATGGGCAAGTGATTTGAACAGACACTTATCCAAAGAAGAAATACAAATGGCTATGAAGCATACAAAAAGATGCTCAACATCACTAGCTGTTAGGGAAATTCATATTAAAACTACAATGAGATGAAATTTTACTCCCATTAGACTGTCTGCCATTAATAAAACAGAGGACTAAAAGTATTGGAGAGTATATGGAGGAATGGGAACACTTATGCACTGCAGTTGGGAATGTGGAATGGTCCAGCCATGGTGGAGAACAGTTTGGTGGTTCCTCAAAAACCTAAGTATAGATCTGTCATATGATCCAGCAGTTCCACTGCTGCATCTATAACAAGAGAACTGAAAGCAAGGACACAAAAAGATATATGCACACCAATGTTCATTGCAGTATTATTCACTATTGCCAAAAGTTGGAATAAACCCATACGCCCGTCAACAGATGAATGGATAAGCAAAATGTGGTATATACATACAATGGAATATTACTGAGCTGTACAAAGGAATACAGTACTAACACATGGGATAAAATGGATGAGTCTTGAGGGCCTTATGTTGAGTAAAGGAAGCCAGGCATTGAAGGATGAATATTACATGACCTCACTGATAGGAATTAAACAAATTGAACAGACTGAGAGAGCTAGAGTCTGCAAGATAGGTTTACAGGAAATAGAAATGGAGAAAAAGATTGTGACCCAATGCCCATGTAGGTGAAATCTATGATAAGGTGGAAGAGAGTAGTTGTGCAGCCAAGGGATCTGGCGGGTGCATTGATACTATTGGTTTGGGTGGTACAAGTTTAACAGGAGCAGAGCGTGGGTTGTGAACAGTCCGTGGAACTGGGGAGAGGGCTGGAAGAAGGAGCAGGTGAATACTGTGGATTTGTGGGCATGTGGTTGAAACTACAATATTGGGAAACCTCTCAGCAATATGACAAGGAAGGGTTACTGGTTTAGGGAGTTGAATGGGGGTGCATTCGGGACAGGGCACAATTGGGGCAGTCATCTAGAGAAGGTGTGAGTGATTGTTTTGTCATAGTGCATTGTTTCATTAGATGGAAACCCACATAATGAGCAAGGAGGAGTTGAAATCCCATCCAGGGGAGGGCCAATATGTTCTCAAAAGGGTGGGTGTCTCTCAAGAGCATGGGAGTTTCCTAATTGGGGAGGACAGAACAGTGTGACAAGACCTGAGAATTGTTGCAAGTTAACTGTGAATCTTGTCATGCAAGGAGTGAAGTGTGGTGGTTGCTGAGGGGAGGGGCAACAATGAACAGAGTAGATGGAGGAGGGAGTATTTAGGGGGCAATGGAAGTGTTCTGAATATCTTGCAATGATGGATGCAGGCCATGTTGGATTTCATCATAAACTTAATGTATGGTCTAGAGTGTAGAAATAATATAAAGCATTGTCCATGGTTAGTGGCTATATTTCAATATTTGTACATCAGTTGTAACAAATGTACTATCCATATTTAAAAAGGTTATTAATATGGGAAGGGGAAAAAGGAGGAGAATGTTGGATATATGGGAGTCCCCAGTGTTCTGTAGGTGACTTTACTGTGACCTAATACTTCTTTGAACACAAAAACAAAAACTAAGACACTGGGGAAGAAATGGAAGAAAATGTGACTGTACATACAGGACAACTGACATTACAGCAATATAAGGCAAAACATCAAAAAACTTTAAAAATATTTTTCATATTATTTAAGTTCAGTTTTTGTAAATTGTTATGTGTTTTATATCTTATGGTTAAACCTATCGTTATTTCTTTTCCCTTTTAATTGTATTTGGCGATATTCTTCGCTTCAATTTTGAAGAAGTTTGGGATCACGGAAGGGTTACAACTGTGGCAGTGGAGAATCATTGCGGTGGGGTGTCAGTAATGGGGGATACAGGGGAGGAAGTTCACCTGGGCATACATATAAGTAATGTAATTGTGTTGAAATGTTCATGGGACATTGTCCCAGTGGGTGGAGTTTCACATACTAATCAAAAGAATATTGAATTCCCTTCCTAGGGAGTTCTGTCACATTTTCTAATGGAAAAGCAACAATCCTCCAAGTGGGGGACAATGACTAGTAAAGACAGATGGTCTGTTGTTGGGCCCATGATATTTGTGACTATTCTTATGACCCCTTGCTCCTGAAATTACAGCTTAGCCTAGTACTCTAGGGTGCCTAAGATTTACCTCCTAAGAGTCTTCATGTTGCTAAAATGTGGCCTCTTGCTAAGCCAAACTCAGTGTATAAATGCATTACCTTCCCCCCAGTGTAGGGCATGGCTCCCAGGGATGAGCTTCCCTGGCACTGAGGGATTACTACGAGCAGCAAGTAGCATTGCATCTGGAAAAGGACCTTGAATAAAAGGGGAAATAGGTAAACAAAAATGATTTCACATAGCTAAGAGGCATCAAATCGAGTCATGAATTTATCCCATAGTAACAGTTATGCACATCTCATTAGAATCTCATAGACTGCCAGAGTAGATACTACCCCAAATAGTGGGGCTCCTGAGTGCTCTGGAAACACACATATCCTAGAGTCATCGTACATAGCTCCAGAGGTTTATGCTTTGCCAGTGGGGCCTTCTTTTTTTCTTGTTGTCTTGATTTTTTTAATGTTACAATCAAAAGATATGAGGTCACCATATGCCCCCCACCCCCCTCATCCACTCCTCACCCCTTAACAACAACCTCCTCCATCATCATGAGACATTCATTGTAATTGGTGAATACATCTCTGAGCACCACTGCACCTCATGGTCAATGGTCTACACCATAGCCCACACTCTGCCACAGTCCACACAGTGGGTCCTGGGAGGATGTACAATGTCTGGTAACTGTCCCTGCAGCACCACCCAGGACAACTCCAATCCCCGAAAATGCCCCCACATCACATCTCTTCCTCCCACTCCCTACCCCCAGCAGCCACCCTGGCCACTTTCTCCACACCAATGAGGGCCCTTCTTTCAATTTGTGCTCCCGAGTGTTGGACTCGTGTGACTTCTCTACACATGCCTCTTCCGTCCCTTTTTTTGAACCTATAGTTTGCCTTGGATTTGATATGTGTACATCCAAGAGACTTGAATCTTTGGTCTCTTCTTTTTCCAGCTGGACCCTGGGCCTCAATGGAGTTGCCACACCTACTCTCCAGTTTATTGGACTCACCCAGGACAACTAATAAGGAGGTAAGAATGGACAACCATCATAGCAAGGAACAGAGAAAGGCTACAAATGCAAGGAAGAGAGTCCTATCCATCAGCCATATGAGAATGAGACCTCCTCTCAATTAGAGGTGGAGTGGGCATCACCATCCCAGAATTCTCAGGATTGGGGAATAAAATATGGCCTAGAGTAGACTTACTGGTATTCTACTATAGACTTATTGGGATTCTAGCAATGGAAGACATTGTATCATTGATGTGGATACTGGGGTCCCTGGAGGAGGTGAAGGCAGGGAGAGGGAATAAAACATGTAATATGGGGGATTTTCAGGAGTTGGAATTATCCTGAATGACACTGCAATGACGATACAGGCCTTTATGTGTCTTCCCATAACCTACAGAATTGAGTGGGAGAAAGGGTAAACTATGATATAAACTATAATTCATGATAAGTGACAATGCTCCAAATGTGTTCATCAATTGCAATGAATGTACCACACTAATGAAAGAAGTTGTTAATGTGGGGAAGGGTGGGATGTGTGTGGAGTGGGGCATATGGGGATCATTATTTTTGTGTGTAACATTTTATTATTTAAATATTAATACATATATTTTAATTTATTGAAATACATCACTCATACATAAATACACATAAACAATAAAGTGTATATTAATAGTTGTGAAATTAGAAAACAAACATCTCTAAAATCATACAGGACTCTCATAACACAGCCTACCACCCATAGCTTGCACTGTTGTTAAACATTTTAAACTAATGAATAAAGAACATTTTCAAAATATTAGTACTAACCAAAGTATGTTCCTCCAACCCACCCTATCATTTATATCATTTATATATGAACATACATAAGCTAGAAATGTATAGTAAAAATTGTGAACTTACAAAGCAAAATGCATAACATTATTCAGGGGTACCATACATCAACCCTCCACAAACATCTTACATTGTTGTGAGGCATTTGTTACAAATTATGAAAGAATATTGTCAAAATCTTACTACCAATCATAGTCCTTATCTTTCATTTGGTGTACTTTCCCCCCAATACACCCTATTATTATTTTTAAAAAATTTTATGACGAAGTTGTAAATTTATAAGACAATCAGGAACATGTGCGGAATTCCCAAACAACATCCCTCTATCAACACACCACATTGTGGTGGAACATTAGTTACAGATAAGATAATATCACCTGACTGTTACCACATTCAGAGTGTACATTTGGCACATATTTTCCATACTGCCCCATTATCAACACAGTACATCTTTGGCATAGATGCAAGAATATTAGATTGTTGCTGCTATCCACAGTCCATAGGTCACTCCAGTGGTGTTTTTCCCATGCTTCTGCACATTCCCACGGCCCTGCATTAGTGATGTACTTTTGCTCTAGCTCACAAAGGACAGCCTTGCATTTGGACCATCAACCACAATTCTCATCCACCTCTTGGTTTACTGTGCTATTCGGTTCCTAGATTATTCTCTAGCATTCTGTCAGTTAACATTTACATCCCTAGACTGCCATTTTAAGCCACATCCCCATTTATAAACTAGTTATTACTCTTTGTTACCATCCAGTCTAAACATTTCCAAACTTTTACAGTACAGCTAAGTAAAACTACATATATTAAAATCAGTAGTCCATCTCTATCCTCCTCTTATCTCCTTTAAGAATCTACCACCTACTACCAGGGCTTTAAGATGTTTTCCTACAATTTCTTCTAGAATCTCCATGGCTCCTGCCTTCATTTTAGGTTTTTGAAACATTTTGATAAATGAGTGATAGTATTTTTGGTTCTTCAAGTTGCATTTGGCAGGTCTCCAGAACAATATTAAACCCTTCAAATAAGGAACATATTATTGCTTTTAAAGAAAAGTATGCTCTACAGTTATAATTCACATCATATATCAAAGATTTAAATATGAGTCTAGAGCAGTATAGATGTCAAGAGAGGTTCAATTATTTGCATATGGAAAGGCCAGGACTCAGTAATAATTTTGGGAAGGAAAAAAAAATTTATGACCAGCCGGGCTCGGGGAGCTTCTCATCCAAAAGCCAAGGCTGGAATAAGATTTTTTTTTTAAAGATTTATTTATTTATTTAAATCCCCCTCTCCCCCGGTTGTCTGTTCTCTGTGTCTATTTGCTGTGTCTTGTTTCTTTGTCTGCTTCTGTTGTTGTCAGCGGCACGGGAACTGTGGGCGGCGCCATTCCTGGGCAGGCTGCACTTTCTTTCACGCTGGGCGGCTCTCCTTCCGGGGCGCACTCCTTGCGTGTGGGGCTCCCCTACGCGGGGGACACCCTTGCATGGCAGGGACTACTTGCGTGCATCAGCACTGCGCATGGGCCAGCTCCACGGGTCAAGGAGGCCCGGGATTTGAACCGCGGACCTCCCATTTGGTAGACGGGCGCCCTAACCACTGGGCTAAGTACGTTTCCCCAGAATAAGATTTTTGAGTTCATTTTATACAGTGGTAGAGTTCAGGGATCCTTTGATTTAGTGCTCAATAAGTTTGAATTAACATATACCCCCCCACATTCTAGATATGCTTTTAGCATGAACTTCATACATTCCATGTAAGCTTTTAACACATTTGGTTTGCATTCTTCTTGAATATTTAAAGTTTATAGAATTTTCATTGCTTGTTTTTCAGGGACTGGAATTTTTGCCATGGTTACCAAGGGCAGGGCTGTGGCCCTTACTGACACACACAGCTCAGGTTATCTACAAAGAGACGAACACCCCTCATGCATAGCCTATATCAATACATGTTCATTCATTATATTTTGAAATTGAAAACAAACTAAGTTCAGATATTATTACAGTATAAACATTATAGTATTTACAGAACCCTAAAGGTGACATATTAATCAAAATTTATATTCCAGGCAAATCAGAAACAATTTTTTAAAGTTAATTTTATGTTTAAAGAAGCTTCAGATTACGTAAATGTTACAGAAAAAATACAAGGGATTCCCATATGTCCCACTCCCTCCCCTTCCCACACTTTCCCACATCAACAACATCCCTCATTAGTGTGGTACATTTGTTACAGTTGATGAACATATATTGAAGCATTGCTGTTAACCATGGATTATACTTTATATTATAGTTTACACACTGTCCTGCACAATTTTGTAGGTTATGACAAAATATACAATGGCCTATATCCGCCATTGCAATGTCATGCAGGACAACTCCAGTGTCCCGAAAATGCCCCCATATTACATCTATTCTTCCCTCTCCCATCCATCAGAATCAGGTGGCCACTGCCCAAACTTTTTTAGTTTTCTTTCAGTCCTTATCCATCTGGTGACATAATTATGAGTTTTCTTTCAGTCCTCCTTCACCTGGTGACATAATTTTACAGGATTGTAATCATGTTGTAAATGCAGTTTTATATTAGACTTTTTAGATTTTTTTCTTTTTTTTTTAAAGATTTATTTATTTGTTTAATTCCCCCTCCCTCCCCCGGTTGTCTGTTCTCTGTGTCTATTTGCTACGTCTTGTTTGTCCTCTTCTGTTGTCCTCAGCGGCATGGGAAGTGTGGGCAGCACCATTCCTGGGTAGGCTGCACTTTCTTTCGTGCTGGGGGGCTCTCCTTACAGGGTGCACTCCTTGCGCGTGGGGCTCCCCTACGCGGGGGACACCCCTGCGTGGCAGGGCACTCCTTGAGCGCATCAGCACTGCGCATGGGCCAGCTCCACACGGGTCAAGGAGGCCGGGGTTTGAACCGCAGACCTCCCATGTGGTAGATGGACGCCCTAACCACTGGGCCAAGTCAGTTTCCCATTAGATTTTTTTCACGATATAACAATTGCCCATGTGTCTTCATATTACTTTAAAAAATATATTATTTTAAATGGCTATATCTCTTTAGATATTTAGCTTTTTACATTATAATTACAATTTCAATGGATATTTTTAACATTTTTCTCTCTCTTGGTCCTTACCACTTAAAATTATTTTCAATATATAAATGCTTAATAAGTAACCAAATCCCATCTCTTACTAAATAACTGGAACAATCAGTCCATCAGAGGTCAAACATGCTCGTTTCCTAACCTATTCCACTTCCACACCAGCTATTTTCATTAACTTCAAATTAAAAAAAAAACCAAAGTATTCTAATTGATAAAAATAATAAATTGCATAAATATGCCCAAATTCCTCTAGTAACCAAGAATTAAATAAAAAAAAAGTGAAGTAATGTTTTTTTTTCTTAGATTGCAAACACGTTTTCTATAAAAAATATATATTGAAGGGTAATACTCTGTTAAGCAAGGTAAGGAAAAGGTAGTGAAAACATAAGAAACCTCAGCAAAGAAAAGGAAACTATAAAACTGAAGTAAATTTTAGTACAGAAAGAATTCATTACCTGTAATAAAAATTCACTGAATGGTTTTAAGAGAATAATGGAGATGGGAAAGAGTCAGTGAACTTAAAAATAAATCAACAGACCTCTTATATTATTTAATGGAACATTTGTGTCATCTATGTATCTTTTAAAGAAAGACAATAATAAAATATTTTTTAAAAATCTAAAATCAATAGAAATTCTCAAATCTGAGAGAAAAAATATATTTGAGAAAATGAACAGCACCTCAGGGACCTGTGAGACAATTTCTAATGATGTAAGATTTGGGAAGTTTCCTAGAAGAGGAGAGAGAGAATGGGACAGAAACATAGCGTAATAGCCTGAAAATGACTCGATTTGGGGACAGATTTAAATTTAGATATTAAAGTTTAGCAAAACCCAAACTGGATGAATTTGGAAACAACAAAGCCTACCAGAGCATAAGCGTCAAACTGGTGCCAACCTAAGATAAAGACAAAATCTTGAAGGTAGCCAGGAAAAACCCAGACCTATTATAAACTGGGGAAAATTGATTTGTTAGAAACCATGGAGACCAGAAGACAGTTTCACTGTATCATTAAAGTTTACAACAAGAAAAAAACCAAACTGACCAACCATCAAAAAATCTCCCACCGAGACTTTTATATTCAGCAAAGCATAAAGTAAGTGTAATTAAAAACAAAGATTTAGAGGGAAAAAACAAAAAGGAATTGGTGGTCTCGGCAGAGATGAGCGCCCCCGAGGCCGACTGCAGGAGGTGCTCGTGCCCAGGCTCCCCTCCTGGCCCCTCACCCCCTCCCCGCCCCAGGCCACTGGGAAACCGAAGGGGAGGGGAGGGACCCAGCAGAGGACAGCAGCCCCGCACAAATGGGATGACTAAGGCGGGGGCTGCTCAGAAAGCGCCTGAGGCTGAGGAACAGTTGTTGAACTGCTGACAGCAGCACCCTCACCGGCATCCCGCGAGCCTGATGGAGCGCCCCGGCGTCTAACGACGTGGCAACCGCCTCTGGGCCCCGCGTGGGGTGGGGGGGGGGGGGGCGGACTCGTTGCTCAAATTACCCCCGACTGGGGCTGTTGCCCAGAGCCCGCGTGGGGTGGGGGAGGCGGGCTCGTTGCGCAAAGACCCATGGCTGGGGCTGCTGCCCAGAGCCCGCTGGGGGCAGAGCTGGCGGGGAGGAGGAGCCTTAAGCGCCCCGGCGTGGGAGGCGAGCTCCGGGGCTGGGCGGGCCCCAGGGTGCGGTCTCGCAGCGCAGCCACCCGGGCGCTTGCTGCACTAACCAGGTGAGTGCTGCAGTCGGCCAGGCACTTGTCACGTGGACAGGATCAGCGCCCCCGTAAACTGAATTTCGCACCCCTTCTCTTGTGCCCACTCGGGCCCCTCCCAAGCAGCCTGGGATTATTTAAAAGCAAACAAACAAAAAAACCAAAACCCTTCGAAGGTTAATGATACCGGAGAAATTGCAATCTCCAAGAATGCATGAATTGCATGAGAAATGGTAAATATAATTGAATATTCATTCTTAAATTCATTCTCAAACATATGGCTACTTGAAGCATCATCATAATATTGTCTTATGTGGTTTATTACATACGCAGATGTAGCTCATAGAATAAATGGCAGGGGATTAAATATACCTATATAATTAAAAGGTTTCTATATTTTAGTAGAAATGGTCTAAGGTCAACTCTTATTAGGTGGCAAAAAGTTGAAGTTGTGTAATTCCATCCCGCGATCAGCCACTAGAAAATAATGCAAAGTATGGATAGAAAACAACAGACATTAAAATGAAAGTCTGAAAATATTTAAATCATCCAAAAGAAGGGTGGAATTTAAAAAACAGAAAGAACAGGCACAAAACTATTTATAAAATGCTATAGTTGAATCCAACTGCATCAATACATGTATTAAATGTTGATGGACTGAAAAAAAAATGATGACTCTCCGCCCATAAAGCAGGGGACCTGGGGTAGGCCAAGGCAGTGCCCAAGGCAGACGGCGGGGTGAACTTACACCATTTTTGTAGGGGACATCCTTGACCTGAGACCTCTGGCTGCAGTGTTGGTCCCCATCCTACTCAGAAGCGTCATTTTCAGCCTGCACGGAGTGCACAGTTTGAGGTGAAGGCCCTGGGGAGGGAGGAGGCTCCGTCTGAACACAGAACCTCCAGGTGTCAGGGAGGCTGCTGCTTTCTCCAGCATCAGGAGCACAGGCAGAGGGCCCCTTCCCTGACACACGGGTCTGTCAGCTCTTCCATGAAGAAGCTCTCCAGCTTGATCTCATGCCTGATTTTTCTGAAGTAACTGCTTTTTGGTGGCAGTTGAAGGGAGGGCTCCTGTTCCAAGAGGGCATCTCCAAATTCTAGCTCCAGGGTGAGGGGGAAGCAAAGAGGACTGAGAGACTGAATTCACTCTGTGGAATCCCTGGAGTTGAAACAGTATCCTGTGGTGTTTCATATCTGTGGGGATTCATGGAGCTACACTATATGCCACATGGGCTCTGCTTAGAGCATCACTAATGAATTATAATGCAACTGCTCTATGGGATTTCATGATCATAGTACTTAGCTATACACTTAATTTTTTTTTTAATTACATCTTATTTGAGAGGACTTTGGTGGATATCTTGCTTTTCTCTTTTTTCCCTCCAGGTCTACATGCTCTACTTCTCTGTTTTGAATGGGCTAATCTGAAGTAATTTAATAATTGCTCTAACTTGTAGGTGGATTTGGACAGTGGGGAGCCAAGCAGGGGTTTGGTGGGGAAAAGGAAGGTGAGGGCTGGATATTTTGTTTTCCAGATTGCCTCTTTGTTGGCTTGTCTCAGGCTGCTGCCACCTTTGCAGTCCTTTCTCCAGAACCTGCCCCCAGGAGGTGCTTTCCCTACCCCCTCTTTACATCTTTGGAATTAGTCACTTTATTAAATCCTCCATGAATAATCATAATTAAAGTATGTACTATCTGTTTCCTCCTAGAACCACAAATGATATAAAGACAAATTGGGAAATGTCTCTGCTCTTGGTTTTCTACCCTTAGTACCCTCTATCCACGTTTTACTTATGTGGACCACATACAAGATGATCAGGCAAGCATTTGGCTGTTATCACATCCCAAACTTCTATCAATCAAAAATATCTTGTCAATTTTTGTTTTCAGTTAACTTGTGCCTTGTTACTGATTTTTCTTTTTGCTTTATGTATCTACCCTATGTTTATATGGATAGACTTTTAAAATAATATACCTATAAAAAATTCTTCAAGAACTTCTTCAAGAACTTTCACTCCCACTTCCTTGCACAGTGTTTGGAATGTATTAGAGAAACTGTAAGTATTTATTGAGTGAATGAATAAATGAAGAAGTAAACAACTCCAATTAGTTGTAAGTAGTTTGTGGACTTTGATTTTTACAAGATGTGTTTATCTCCAACTTTCTCATCCACTGTGATTGTTAGTAAAAGAAGCAACAAATGTTAAATGAAACAATCCAAAAGCACTCATTGCCTTGTCTGTGGAATTCCCCTAAGGCAATTAATCCTGTGTGGAAAAGTCAGGGGAACATTAACCTCTTAGATTGGAGATCACTGAGTTATAAATTACTTGCTAGAGAGAGACTGGGAAAAATTGAGTGGAAAGTAATTGAATCGCCTTGTTTTGAGCCTAATGGCCGTGTTAAACAAAACTTCTGGGAAAAAATTCCAAGAACAAAGGCTTTGGTTTATGTTCTAGGAGAGAAAGGGGTAATATGATTGATGTTTCTAACCTCTTTATGTGATTATTATATTTAGTGATTTACTAAATTTTGCATCACACTTTTGTTCATAGATTACAGAATATTTGGTCATTGTGCATTATTTTCAGAATCTTTGGATTTTAATTTGCTAAGTTTGAATTTAGATTTTTCAAAGAAATCTATATTAAAATTATAGATAGGCTGCATTTTCCCCTTATTGGTGCTTTCTCCTTTAAGTTTTATTGTCAGTATTACAATATGCTAATGACATATATTTTTTGGCCCTGGATCAATTTATACAACATAGGTATTATATATTCCTTAACGCTTGGGGTGGCATATCATGTAGATGTATCTTCTCCTGGTACCTTGGATGTCATAGTTGGGGAAAGAATTATTTGATTCACCTTCCTGGTGAATCCCCACTCCTGGACTCTATAACTTTTCTTGGATTCATGCTTTATTTCATAATTGGCTAAATAAAGCATGGCGTCATCATCTTTGAATGATTCCTTTCCTGATACCCAACATCTAATCCATCAGCCAGCCATGTTGACTCTACCACCAAAACACACCACATTCTCTCCACTTCCAAATGCTCTGTAGAAGCCACAAATCATATCTTTCTTGGACATTGGAAACATTTCTTAACTAGCTTCACTCTTCCATTTTTGTTTCCCTATAATTTATTCCTTGATATAAAGAAATAAGATTGTGCTCTTCTCCTGCTTAAAGTACCATGTTATTGCTCTCAGATATGTGCTGCCTGTCCTGGGGGCAGTTTATATGCTACACAAATGGTGAAGGCTAGGCCAGGTGACTTGCTCTTGTGAAAGAAATGTGAGTCAATAAGTGGGAGTCAAAAGGATGTGTGCACCCTGGGCAAGTGCTTTAAGAACCAGCTCATGTTGCAAGGTTCAAGGTTCCTGTTTGGTAGATGCTAGGCCACATGGGGGCCTTTTTTTTTCTTCTTTTTTTTTTTTTTGTCTTAATTTTTTAAATGTTACATTAAAAAATATTAGGTCTGCATATACCCTCTACCCCCTCACCCCACTCCTTCCCCACATGGGGACCTTGATCTTTAAGAGAGCATAGAAAAGGTAGCTTTAATTTTCTAGCTTCTAACCTGCAGATAAGAAAATTGCAAGGCATTTGAAAATGAGAAATGTAAGCCATGCTTAATTATCTTCCACAGTAAACTGCAAAAAAAAAAAAAAAAAAAAAAGCAATATAGGTATAGGTAGAATAATCTGGATATATGGGGTGAACTAAAATGGTGGAAAGGAGTTTTTCACAAATTAGATTCTAACTATTGCTAGGATAATTTATTCCTCATTTTCTCAAACTCATCAGTTATCTCCCAGTTTAAGAAAAATGGGCAAATCACACTTAAAAGCCCTTATCCATTTTTTTTTTTTTTTTGGTCTAAATGGCGTTACCGATATTTTCCCTTTAGGCTTACTTAAATTTTCTTTAAGGATCAAATAAATACTTGAGACTGAAAATTCATTAAGAAGGGTTTGCTACAGCAAACCTGATGAGAGGCAGAATGAAATAAGGCATTCTCTGGATGGTGTATGTGGTCTGAACAGTACAGGTTTACACTTTAAGCAGGAGGTGTTTGAGAAAGAACTATGATTCTGTCAGTAATTCAGAATAAATTATATTTTTGCTTTATTTGGAGTTTTGCAACACAAAAATATTGTATTTGGTAATACTTCCATTTTTTAGTAAGATGACTTACAAAGGAATTATAATTTATGTATATTTATAAATATACATATCTATATAAATCTATACTGACGTTCTTCCTTGAGAACCAGAAAAAGAAGAAGACATTGTAGTTGGCTTTAACATCATCTATGGTTAGACAGAGAAAATAAAACACCTAAATTAAGAACTAACATCTCTCACATTAATGGCATCCTGTTTTTAGAAAACATTTTTACATAAGTACAAGATATGTTTCCTTTGTAAAAATCACACCTGCAATTGCCACTATAACACATATAATATTTCTGTAGTGATTTTTATTCTGTGGCACACAGGTGAAGGACAGAATAATCCAGTTTTAGAACACTTCCATTGCCCCACAATATGGTTAGCTAAACTTCACTTATCCCAAGAAATTACAATTTCAGAGATAAAAGATGAATATAAATTATGTTTTATTGTTCTGAAATTTATGTTATTCCAATGATTACTTCGATATCACAGCATAGATGGAGACTGCAAAACACTGAAAAAGTGAATCTTGGAAATTCTATATGAAAAATCTAGACTCTAATTTTCCTTCAATTTCTGCTCCATATAAATCATGCATGGTATGATTTGTTCTGAGTTTTGAGTGTCAACATCATGTACTAGTTTGACATGTGTTTTTAATGGTAGTTTCCATCTGAGGCAGTGCTATTCAATTGTTAATGGTTTTGGATCTTAGAGTCAGAAAAAGGTGGTTTTCCAGAGTTTCTCTGCCAAAGGGAAAAATCAGGTGAGGATGTTTTCTGAAGTTGCTGAACCGCCACATTGATGTACATCTATCAGAAAACAACTCTTTGCCATATGAAAGAAGGTATGTAGTAATACTGGAAGTGAATTGTCCATAGTGTGAGCTAGACCTGTCAATGCATAATTTCTTAGTGATTTGAATTATTTACTGGAATGTAATATTCTTTAAGTTTTATTAGAGACTTGAAACAGACTGTGATTTATATAATCTTAGTAGCATTTTAGAGAAATAAGGCATAAAGATTTTGCTGATCAAATTTGAGGAAAAACTGCAGTAAGGACTTTCCAAGAAGCAGCAATTTAGTAACTTTCCTGTCCTCACAGATTCCGATGTTTTAAATAACAAAATATTAAAACAAATGTTCAAACCAACAGTGTTACAAACATTCTTCCTGGGAAGGAAGGGCACTGTTTAAACCCAAGAAATTTCAGCCACAAAACTGAATGTATATACCTACTTACTATTAATTTTCTTGAGAATATCTCATTATTCTTGGAAAATAACTGTTAGACACAAAATCAAAATCCCACACTAAACCTTATAATTTGGGGAGGTAATGGGAGTTACTATATCAGACCACAAGGATAGCTCTGATGTTCCTTTATTACATTTATGACATTAAACTATGAGCAATAATATTTAAAAAAAGAAAACCTCAAACTTAGAAACAACCCAAGTGTCCATCAGCTGGCGCTATGGTATATTGTCGTAATGGAATAGTATACCATAATAAAAAGGAACAGACTACTGATGCAAAAATATGTGTGAACATCAAAAATATTTTAAGTGAAAAAATGTAGGCAGAACAGACCACATATTGTGTGATTTTATTTATGTGAAATTTCTAGGAAACAATGGAGATGAAAATCAGATTATTATTTCCTTTGAGTTGGTGGTGGGAGAGAGGATTGACTGCAAAGCTGGACTTGAGGGATTTGTGGGGCAATGGAAGTGTTCCAAAACTGGATTATGGTGAAGGTTGCACAACTGTATACATTTATTAAATCTCACTGAATTATACACACATAATGGGGGATTTTATGATTTTATGGGAAATAACACCTCATTTAAACTTTGAACAAAATAATTGCAAAGGAAGTTGAAGGGATTTATGCTGTGGTGAACTCAAGCAGTAAGTGGGGGAAACTTTTTCCTGATGTGATGCATGCCAGCTCTAGGAAAGAGGCCAGAGACACCTACAACATGCTTCTTCATTGTAGATGAATCTATGCAGCGGTACTGGATACACAAATATAGATTTCACTGCTGAGATTGTTCATAACTCTGGTCCTCTCATCACTATATTAAAGAAGCTAAATAACAAAATTGGTAATTACATTTACATCAAATAGCCATCATTCTGAAGCTCCAAGCAAAACATACCAATAAAAGACAGAAATGCGCAGGTAGACTAAAATAAGAAATAAGACTAGATAAATTTTAACAGTTAATACAAATAAAACAGATTTATCATTAATAAACTGAAATCATTCAAGAGACAATTAACAAAAAAGAATGTGTCTAGCTTCTAACAAAAAGCCTTTGGGATAATGACAGAATAACTTGTTAGTACCAACACTAACACAGAGGAAAAAAAAAACAACTAGGAAAGCAAATCTATTTGAAATTTGAACGTACTAGCCAACAACAGAATGTAGGCAGAAACTAGAGGGTAATCTCCCATTGAAGAATGAAATGTTACATGTAAATGTTGTGTTTGTGGCTTTTTGACAAAGACACTCTCCAACTGAGTGCAGCTCTGAGGGCAGAAAGTTTTAGGCTCCCTGGGTTAAGGTCAGAGGATAAAGTTGTGGTTGAAAGATAAGACAGGAAAGTAAGAGGGAAATTCTGAGAGGGAGGAATGCAACAGATAAAATGGACCTCAAAAATCTGCAATCTGCATTCAAATTTCACCGAAATATATGGCTATCTGCTT
Source organism: Dasypus novemcinctus (assembly GCF_030445035.2). Lineage (NCBI taxonomy): Eukaryota > Metazoa > Chordata > Mammalia > Cingulata > Dasypodidae > Dasypus > Dasypus novemcinctus. The sequence continues at coordinate 42,197,612 of NC_080695.1, forward strand.
AACTTGTGAATGCATGAGGAAAACATAGGAAGTTTGGCAAACTGTAGCAGGTAGAAGTTTAAAAAATGAATAGAACTTTTTTTAAGGGTCCAGCCTTAAAACAAAGCTCACTCTTCATGGGAACATAATAGAATGCAGTCTTTTCAAATATCAGGCATAATGCTTAGTACTCAATCAAAAATCAATAGACATGCACAAAAAAAAAAAAAAAAAGTGACCAATTCTCCAGAACAAAAAAATCTTCAATAGAAATTAAAGCAGAGTGAACACAGATATTGTAACCAAGAAGCAAGAGCTTTAGTGCAGTTAATATAAATATATTCATGGATTTAAAATAATATGCATAATTCATAAATAGATAGAATTTTAAGCAAAATTATAGAACATAAAACCACTTGTAGGGGTGAGGCCACATTGGGAAAATAGGAATAGAACTACATTGGGAGGTGGGAATTTCAAATGCCTTCAGATATATAAATGACTTAAGGCAGCCTCCAAGGAGAGTGCCAGTAAATAACTTAAAGTGGCCTCAGGGAGAGTGCTAATAAATAATTCAGAACTGCCCACAAGAAAAGTGCCAATAAATATCATGGGGCTCTTAGAAGAAAAAAAAATAGATACGCTGGCCTCAGCTAACCGCAGTGTTCCGCTTCTGTGCCTGCTTGCTTGCTTGTAAACCCCCTCACCCTCCTAAAAAGCTATAAAAACACCTCTTCCCTGAGACTAGGGGCTGCTCTCTCCTCTGTGTAGGATAAGACAGTCACCGCGTGGCTAATAAAGCTCTCAATTGGAACTATATTCAAAGCCTGAGTCTGGTTAATATTGCTAATCTATAACACACTCATAATTCTAGAATTGAAATTATAATAAATTAAAAATTGACTGAACAAGTTTAATAGCAGTACATTATACATCATGTAACAACAATACAAATGGTCCTGACTTCTCACCTGAACCAATAACTGCAGCAAGAAAAGGGAATGCAGGAACATGCTTTAACTTGCAGTAAAAAAAAAAAAAAAAAACTTTTAAATTTCAAAAGAGAATTCTATATTATGTATAAATATTGTTCAAAAATAAAGGTAAAATAAATGCACTTAAATATTTCATATAAATTCAGTAAGTATATATAAAGATTCAAGTGACACTACCTGGTTATCAAATTACACTATACCCAACAATTGGAGAATGCGCATTTTTGTGTGAATGTGTGCTTGCAATGGAAGCATTCACCAGAATGGAGTATATGCTCAGCTGCAGCAGAAATCTCCATGATTTACAAAGTGATAGAAGTTTAATGTTTTAGTGTCTAGGCTGCTTAAGCAAATACCATGAAACGGGTTGGCTTAAGCAATGGGGATTTATTAGCTTATTGTTTTGAGGCTGGGAAAATGTCCACATCAAGTCATCAAGACAATATTTTCTCCCCAAGACTGTGGAGTTTTGGAGATGGCTGTTGGTGACCCAAGGGCCTTAGCTTGTTACATGGAAGCCACCTTGTGGTGTCTCCTGGTTTTGTTCTTCTCTTCCAGGTTTCTTTTGTCTTAGCTTTTTACTTCCTTTGCCATTCTCTCTGTATCTGAATTTCCTCCTCTTGTAAAGGATGCTAGGAAGAAGATTAAGATCCATTCTGATTGAGGTGGGTCACATCCTACCTAAAGTAGCATCATCAAAAGGTTCTACTTACAGTGTGTACACACCCACAGGAATGGAATAAATTTAACAGATTTTTCCATGATACATAACAGCTTCAGAATACTACACCCCCCCAGTAGACCCCCCAAAACATGTTTCCTATATGCAAAATACACTAATTCTATTACAATGTCTCAAAAGTCTTAAGTCATTTCAGAAACAATACTTAGGCTAGAATCTCATCAAAATCAATGGAAGGACAGGCATGGGATAAACATTTCCATTCCCTAGAGGGAAACCGGAAGGCAAACTGGGGTCACAGTTTGCAAACAATTCTAAAACCTTGCAGGATATATAATAGTAGATTTCAAGGTCTGTAATTTATCTATAGAATGATGTTTCTTCCACTGGGTCTGATGGAGTGGCAACCCCACACCTTCCAAGAGCTTGTAGAGCAGCCATGCTCTTTACAAACACTGGGGTGAAGGCTTTATGCTCTCCAAGCAATGGGATGGCAGCTGGCTCTCTGCAAGTGCTCGGGCACAGGCCCCACCCTCTCACAACCCTGGGCTGGTGGCCAGACTCTCTGCAATCTCCATGGTATAGACTCCACCCTGTCTGAACACTGGGGTGGTAGCAATCTTCCTGAACAATTGGTTGGAAGGCCCACCCTCTCCAAGTGCCAGGCAGACTCACCCTTTCCACACACATGGGTGGACCCACTATCTTGGCCAAAGAAGATGTCTTCAGAACCAAACTCAGCTTCTGTCTTTCTGCCCTTGAAATTATTTTTTTCCTTCAATCTGTTCCTCTTTGGTCTCTTTTATTCCAGGCTGGCAGTGGTTCTTTTCATACAGCTCTCTCTAAAAACTTGATTTTGCACGTAATGCATGGGTCCAGACCATCAGTCAAAAGAACTTTCCACATATTCTTCCTGGATAACTGTATCTCCAATCCTGACTTCCCCGGAAATGGCTAACTGGTGGCATGTGCATTTAAACCCATGGATGGAACACTATTCTCCAGGAACTTACTTTCCAAAAACTCAGAATTTTCCAAACCATCAATTTCTGGTTTCTTTATGCCCAGGAGTTCAGTTCTAAGCTTATCCATTTCCCCTTGTATTTTACATATGTTGCAAGGGGAAAGCGGACTGAACTTTTCACACTTACCTTGGCAATCTTCTCAGCTAAATATTCAAGTTCAACCCTGTCAAGTTCTGTCTTCCACCTGACATCAGAACTCAATTCTACCAAAATCTCTGCAACTTTAAAAGAAGGATCACCTTTCCGTCAATTTCCAATAGCACAATCATCATTTTCTTCTAAGTCCTCATGAGAATTACCTTTAGCATCCATAGTCCTGAGAACAGTTTCTTCAAACTGGTCTAGGCCTTTCCTATCAATCCATGATCAAATTCCAAAGCTGTTTGCACACTGTTGTGTGTTTGCTATAGTAGCACCCCACTCTCTTGGTACCAAAATCTGTTTTAGTTTGCTAAGCCTCTCCAAATAAATACCATGAAATAGGACAGGTTAAAAAATGGGAATTTATTAGCTTATGGTTTTGAGACTGGAAAAATGTCCACATAAAGCCATGAACAAGGCAACTCTTTCTAGCCAAGTCTATGGTGTTCTGGGGATGGTTGCTGGCAAGCTTTGGTCCTTAACTTGTCCCATGGCAAGACACATGGTGGTTTCTCCTGATCTATTCTTTCTCTCCTGTGTTTTGTTGATTTAAGTTTTTACTTTCTGTGGCTTTATCTGAATTTCCTTATCTTGTAAGAGACTTCAGTAATAGGACATTATTTGTAACAAATTTTAAAGTAACTCATTGATTAAATGGATTAAAAAAGAAATCATAAAGGAAATAAACCATCTAGAATTAAATGACAATGAAAATAAATTATAGGAAAAATTTTAGAATACCAATAAAGTAGGGACAAGAGAAAATTCTCTTAATAAGAATAAAAGCTTAACAGAAATCATGGAAGTTTTGAAATTGAGAAATTAGAAAATATCAAAAAAATATACACAAAGTGAATAAAAGGAAGGAAATAATACATGAATAAATATTTTGAATTAAGGCAAATAAGGTAGCAAAGCCAAAAGTTAGCTATTTGAAAATCTTAAATTGATAAGCTCTTAGCTAGATTGAAGTTCACATTGCCAATATCATGATAAAATTTACTATTACTACAGATCATGCAGACATTAAAAGAATATTAAACAAATGCCATGCCAATTTCATGCCAAAAATCAAACAACTTAGATAAAATGGATAAAGACCTTGAAAAACATACCTTATAGGGTGGGAAAATATGATATTAAAAGAGAGCCAACACTATATCAAAGAAACATATCAGAAATCTTCTCACAAAGGAAAGTGCATGTACAAATGGTTTTAATGGTAAATTTTATCCAACATTTAAGGAGAATGTAATATCAAACGTACAAACTTTTTCAAAAAAAGGAAAAAAAAGGAAGGAAACCTGAATTCATTTTAGGAGGCCAGCAAAGACTTACATTAAACCTTGACAAAAACAGTTAAAAGGAAAGATAATTATGGACCAATATGCCTTATGATCATAGATGCAAAAATCCTCCACAAAATACTAGCAAATCAAATTCAGCAATAATTATAAAGAATACTATATCATTCCTAAGCAGGTTTATCTCAAGAATGCAGTTAATGTACCATTAAAAATTCCCTTAATTTAATCCATCATGTAACAGAATAATAACATAAACATATGATGTCTTCTATAGGTGCAGAAAAAACATTTGAAAAATTGAACACCTTACAAGTTAAAAACACTTAGCACACATGAAAAAGAAGGAACTTCCTCTTTTGGAAAAAGGGGCATTTACCAAAAAAATCCATACACTTATTGTCATAACTAATGCTAAATAATTGAATATAAATATGATGACTTTGCCACTTCTAATCAACTTTGTACTTGAGATACTAATAAGATCAATAAGGCAAGATAAAAGCAGAAAAAGGGAATTAAGCTGTCTTTAAATATTAAATGATCACGTACATAGAAAATGCTAATGATTCTCAAAAAATTGGAACTAATAAATGATTTTAGATAAGGTGTAGAATACATTATTGTGTGAAAAAAATCCATTGATTACTATATACTAGAAATGAATAATTAGAAAATACAAGCAGATATAATTTCATTTAAAGTATTATAAAACAATAAACATCAGGAATTAACTTACCAGGAAATGAAGAAAACTTCCACAATGATAGCTATAAAATGTAGCTGAGAGAAATAAAAGTAGACTTAATTTAATGGAGTGCTATATCATGTTCTACGGCTGATACATTCAGTATTCTTAAGATGTCACTTTCCATTAGTGATACTGGAGAATCCTAATCACATTCCCACCCTTTTAACACATAATTTACACACTGATTTTAAAATATACATATACAAAGGAAACACAAATAAGCAAAAATACCCAGAGTAGAAAATGAATATAGGTAGAGATATGCACTACTTAACTCAAGATTTACTACAAAGCTAATGTAATCAAGATAGATGGTTCTTGACATGGACTGCCCAACATATCACAAAATAAAAGAGGAAATCCAGAAAAAGAGATTGTGATCGTTAGATTGTGATGGTTAAATTGTGATTGTGATGGTTAAGCCTCAGCTTGTGAGGTTATAGTGTCCTGTTCTTTAGTCAAGTACTACTCTGCTGGTTACTTTGAGGGCATTTTGTGGATGGAATTTCCATCAATAATTAATGGGTTATATCTATAATCAAAGAAGGAGATTGCCTTCTGCAATATGGGGAGTCTCCTCACACACTCAGCGGGAAGACTTAAAGTCGGAACTGGGGGTTTCAGAGTCAGTAGGAGAATTTCTGCCTTCACTTCAGCATTGGCCTTTACTTCTATTTCCAGCCAGCCAAATTCTTTTATGAAATATCGACTGTTGGCTTTCACAAAGGGAATTTATTTCCAGGAGAAGTTAATAGTCACCAGGCCATGAAACATAAGTTACTTCCCTCATCAAAGCCTATTGCCACATGTTTGGGCAAGTTGACTGTTGACTTCTTCCAAGAGATCTGGCTTCTTGGATTTCTCTTCCCACTCAGCTATTGTGCTATGTCAAGCTCAGCTGCAGACAAATCAGGAAAATAGATCTGATTCTCTCCTCAGGGCTTCTGTTGTGTAAGGAATTTTCTCTATTCCTCTGTGTTCTTCTCCTGTGTGTTCAATTTCCTAGGCTCCATAATCGAAACTCCAGCATCAAAACACTAACATCAAAACTCCAGCATCAAAAGTCCAACTTCCTTCTCTGCAAGGGAATGGGAACTCAACGTCCTATGGACATGCCCAATCAAAGTCTTAATCATTATATATTCAAGTAAAAGTAAACTCTCTGAATCCAATATACTCTTTTTTTTTTTAAGATTTATTTACTTATTTATTTCTCTCCCCTCCTCCCTGCCCCAGTTGTCTGTTCTGTGTCTATTCGTTGCATGTTATTCTTTGTCCGCCTCTGTTGTTGTCAGTGGCACAGGAATCTGTGTTTCTTTTTGTTGTGTCATCTTCTTGTGTCAGCTCTCCATGTGTGCATTTCCGTTCCTGGGCAGGCTGCACTTTCTTTCGCACTGGGCGGTTCCCTTTATGGGATGCACTCTTTGCTCATGGAGCTCCCCCATGCGGGGACACCTCTGCGTGGCTCGGCACTCCATGCGCCCATCAGCACTGTGCATGGGCCAGCTCCATGTAGGTCAAGGAGGTCCGGTGTTTGAACCGTGGACCTCCCATGTGGTAGACAGATGCCCTATCCGCTGGGCCAAGTCCGCTTCCCTCCAATATACTCTTGTATGCCTGGAGGGACAGACCAGTTGACAAACATAATCCAATATCTATTTTTGGAAATCATACAGTATTAAACTACTACAGTGTATGAAGCATTTTATATAATGTCACACATTGGCAAATATATATATAAAGAAAATAGAATATATTTTTGCCAGGAGACTGGGGACAAGGGACTGTACAGTAATTCAAGGGATATGGAATTTCTTTATGGGATAATTATCTTTTTGAAAACCGACAATGGAAATGACTCCACAAGTTTATACATTTATTATAAACTAATGTATATGGTATGTATACAATGTATATTGTATATGGTATATGGAACCTCCTTTGGGAGTCAGCAGGCTAGGACATTGCTCCAAAGCTTCCAACTTCCAAGTGGGTGAGGGACAGAGAGATCAAGGAGCCAAAAGGACAAAAGTTAGTTACTAAGCTCCTAGTGAAGCAGGAAGTGCTCTGCTCTCCCACCACCAAGATATTATTAATTGGGGATAAAATCCTTGGCTTCCTGAAGCCAATTGCAGAAAAACAGACATCTCCATCCCCAACAGCTGTTTTGTGGGAAAATGGAGGGGAACTTACGGTGCTTCTCTTTAGTGCCTTGGGCCAGCGGAGTCTGCTTTGAATCTCTTTTCTGGAGATTCAACACAGGAATACAGGAAAGCCCAGACTGAAACAACTCCATGGAAAGGTGCGCTGATGTGTGCCATATGCTGGCCAGTACGGAGATTGCATGGACAAAAATTTGGTTCTCTCTGTGTCCTACCATGGGAGAAAATGTGTGCCCCACTAGTGAGGCCCTTGCCTGATTTTCATAACTTAAGCTGAGCAATTTTAAAGGCATGAAATCAAGTGAACCAAATATCAAATAAAAACTATGGGGAAAAAAGGACTGTAGGCAATAGAGAAATTGTTCATCAGAGTAAATTCACCAACATATTCAGATGGCTAGACATCAGCCAAAAATTGCAAGTCATACTAGGAAACACTAAGAGATGGCCCAGCCAAAAGAAGTAATCAAAGATTCTGAAGAGATACATGATTTAATACAATTAATCACTGATAACCACACAACTCTCCTAAATCATTTCAAAGAATTTAAGAAAACATGGCTAAATAAAAGATATTAAGAAACACTGGGAGAGCATAAAGAGCAATTTGAAAGCCTGGAAAGTAAAGTAACAGACCTTATAGGAATGAAAGACAGGATAGGTGAGATTAAAAGTACATTAGAGGCACATAAGAGCAGAACTGAATTGCTCAAAGAAAGACTTAGTGATTTTGAAGACAGAACTTCTGAACTGGAAAAGTCAGGAGAGCAGAAAGAGTAAAGAATGGAAAAAAAAATGAAACAGAGTCTCAGGGAATTAAATGACAATGCAAAATGCACAAACATTCACATTACTGGTGTCCCAGAAGGAGATGAGAATGGAAAAGGAGCTGAAAGAAAATTTGAAGAAATAATGACCAAAACTTCCCAACCCTCATGAAGGACATAAGTATCAAATCCAAGAAGGAAAACTCACCCCAAACAGAATAAATCCAAATAGACCTGCCCCAAAACACCTCCTATTCAGAATGACAAATATCAGAGATAAAACAGGGGATCCTAAAAGCAGCAAGAGGAAAGCAAAGCATCACATACAAGAGAAACTTGATAAGATTAATGCTGACCTCTCATCGGAAACTTTGGTGTCAAGAAGAAAGTGTTATGATGTATTTAATGTACTGGAAGAGAAAAACTGCCAGCCAAGAAATTCTGTATCCTGCAAAAAATGTCCTTCAAAACTGAAGGTGAGTTAAAAGTCTTCACAGACAAACAAACATTGGTAGAATATGTTACCCAAAGACCAGAACTACAAGAGATAGTATAGGGTTTGCTGTAGGCTGAAAGGGAAAAAAACCCCACAATATTAAAATAGATCATGCTGTTTGTAACTAACAGAGCTATTATACGTTTATGACAGTGTTTGAAAGGGAAAGTCCAAGTTCATGTATATTACTGGAAGGAAAGCTAAAAATTGTAACATGAGTCTGTATAAGATAGTAAACCCTCATGGAAAACATGAATATGGGTCGTATTGAATATATATAACTGTTTTTACAAAATCTAAATGCAAGTATACTAGAGAAAAGATATAAGAAGGACAGGTATTTGCAGCAGATGTGGCATAGAGACACGGAGAGGTGATAGGTATTCATTGGTTCTTTTTGTTCATTATTATTGGAATAATGAAAGAGCTCTGGGAATGATTGGGGTGATGAATGCACAAATATGTGATTACACTGAATACCAGAGATTGTACTCTTTGCATGAATTTATCCTTTATTATTATGTGTCAATACAATTGATAAGTGTAAAAAAACCTGCAAGTGTTGGAGATGATATGGAGAGGTATGGATGCTTGTTTACTACTGTTGGGAATGTGGAATGGTGCATTCATTGGCAGTTGCTAAGGATCTTAGATATGGATTTATTATGTCAACTGGCAAACTACTATTAGGTATATATTCAGAAGAAGTGAGAGTAGTGACATGAACAGACATCTGCATACTGATGTTCATAGTGATGTTATTCACAATTGCAAAAGAAGAACACAACCCATGTGTTCATCAACCAATGAATGGAAAAACAAATTGCATCTATACCCATGATGGAATATTATACAGCTGTAAGAAGAAACAAATTCATGGAGCATATGACAACATGGATGAATCTAGAGGACATTATGGCGATTCAAGCAAGCAAGGTCCAAAAGGACAAGTATTTTTTTTAAATTTCTCTATTATGAGCTAAATATAATGAGCAAATTTCTGGAGTTAATTGCTAGAATATGTCATGAGACAATAGCACGTGGTTAGAGAATGGAAAGCTGAAGTTTAATCTGTGAAAAATTAGTAAAAACTTGTTTGTGAATGTTTGAAAATAAAAGAAATGGTAAGAGTACATCATAAGTCTTGGAATTAATACATCTGACCTATGGGTATGTTAGTGGTTTGTTTCCCTACCATTTTATCCTTTTGAAAAATTTTTGTTGAATGTATATTGAAATCTTTTCGGCTTCAAAGTTTTCTCTGTGGGAATGTTCATGATTCTGATTTTAAATTGTGAATGTAATTCTAAATTCAGTTTCCTATTTTTTCTTATGTCAGATTTGGTAATATTTTACTAACAATGAGCTCATTTCATTGAGATTTACAAACTTATTCACACCACTTTTGAAATATCATTTGGTCTGTTGAAAAATGCTAAATTTTAAAATGAAAATAAATTTTTAAGTGAAATGTCATTTAAAAATAAAATTGTAAATGAAAATGTCATTTAAAAATCTAATCACACACTTTTGAAATATCATTTTATCTGTTAAAATGATAAATTTTTAAATGAAAATATCATTTTATCTGTTGAAAAATTTGTTTAAAAAAAGTCTTTTCTTCTGATGTTGACATTTATGCTTCTGTTTTTCTTGATTTGTCTTAAAAAGATGATTATCAAGTTTATTACTCTTTCCAATGAATCTATCTTTGCTTCCCTTTGTCCTCTCTGACTATTCTTGTTTTCCCATTTCACTAATTTGAGTTTTCTTTTTCCTTATATTTACCTCCTCTGTGTTTAAATTTTCTGTCAATTTTCAAAAATCTTGTGATTGACAGCTTTGCTTCTTTATTTCTAAATCATGCACTGTAAGTTAGAAATTTTCCTTTGACTTTTATTTTTGGCAACCAACATATTTTGATATATAGTATTTAAAAATGAATTCTATCATATTACCTAAATTCCTTTTTGTATTCACATCTGAACTATGTGATATTTATGATCATACATTTACAATTTCCAAACATGTTGGGACTTTTCAGTTTGCTCATTCATTATTATTAATTTCCATTTAACCATATTTTGAACAGAACCTAACCTGCCTGTGGTTGTGACATTTAATTTTGTTATTATTTTAAGTTCCATATACTGTTATTTTAAAAAATCCAATGATGCTTGAAAAAAGTTTCTTGTTCAAATCTTCTATATAATTTTAGGTTAATTTCAGTTTAATAAGTTAATTGCTTAAAGTAAAAAACATGAAAAATACCATGTAAAAAGTAACAAAAAAACACACATCAAAGCTACTAGAATAGACAATTTCATCGAACCTGATGAGGGCAAGATTCATAGTGCTTCTATACATTACTAATGTGCAGTCTGAGTAGGAAGTGAGAAAAAAATTCATTTACAATGGCCACTAAAAGAATCAAATATTTAGTAATAAATTTAACCAGGAACATGAAGGAACTATATTCAGAAAACTACAAAATGTTGTAACCTAAACCAAAGAAGACCTAAATAAATGGAAGGACATACCATGATTTTATATTGGGAGACTACACATGTTATGATGTCAGTTCTACCTGAACTGATGTACAGAACAATGCATTTATTAAAATTAATTGATTGCATATGTTTGCATCAATTTGTAGATTCTATTCCACTCCACTGATTGAAATGACTAGACAGGTCATGGCTTTAGCTTGATTACTAAAGTATTACATGTGGAAAAGAGATTGTATTAATTTATTCAAATTTTTTGTTTTTAAAAAATTGTGTTGTGCGTATTAGGCCATTGTAATTTTTATATACAGTTCAAAAACATCTTGTCAATTCCCATAAAAATGCCTGCAGGTATTTTCATTGAGATTGTGTTTAAATATATAAATTTCTTTTGAGGTGACTGAGTATTTTGAAATCAATAATTTGATTCATGAATATGTTATGTCCTCATTTATTTAGATCTTTATTTAGCAATGTTTAATCATTTTAATTGTACAGCTATTAAAAGTTTTTGTTAATTTGTTTCTATTATTTTATGTGTTTGCAAATATGAATGCATTTGTAAAATTCCATCTTTCAAAACCTTGTTGCTAATCTATAGGAATTTTATTGTTTTCTGTGTATTAACTTTCTACTCTGCATCAAGTTTAAATGTACATACTCTCAAGTGGTTTTGTTAGCATCCTTGTGATTTGAAAGAAAGACCAGTGGTTCTCTACTGGCAGTTATTTTGCCTCCCAGGAGATATTTGGCAACATTTGAAGACATTTCTTGTTCTCACCACTAGGAGAAAGCTCCTGGCATTTAATGGCGAGGGAGTAAAGACACTACTAAACGGATTATATTGCACAGGGCAGCCACACAGAGTAAACTTTTTCTGGACTGAATGTAGTGTGGAGGCTGAGAAACTCATGTAAATAATCATGTTGGCTGCAAATAGATAATGTCAACTCCTTCTTTCCAAAGCCAAATATAGGTGCCACCAGAAAGGAAAATTATATGCCACCCCCTCTAATGAACCTAGATATTAAGATCTGCCACAGAATACTTGCTACTCATATTCAACAACACATGAAATGAATTATACAGCATGGTCAATTGGCTTTCATCCCTGCTATTCAAGGATGCTTCAACATAAGAAAACCAAACAATGCAATATAGTACATGAACAGATCAGAAGAAAAAGTCACATGGTCATCTCTACAAATGCAGAAAAAGCAGTCAACAAAATACAGCCCCCTTTCCTTATAAAAATACTGCAAAGTAGAGGAATAGAAGGAAATTTCCTGAACATGATAAAGGGTATATGAATAACCCACAGCTTACCTAATATACAAGGGTGAAATCCTAAAAACTTTCCCTCTAGATTGGGAACAAGACAAGGTAACCAGGATCACTGTTCTTATCTATCTTTTTCTACATGTTTGAGCATGTATGCCAGGAAAAGATATGAAAAGCATCCAAACTGGGAAGAAAGAAGTAAAAATTTCACTGTTTGCTGATGGCAAAATCCTATACATAGAAACCCTGAGAAATCTACATCAAAGCTTCTAGAGCTTATAAATGAATTCAGTAAAGTCACAGGTTATAAGGTCAATGCACAGAAATCAGTAACATTTTGATACAACAAAAATAAGCAATCAGAGGAAGAAATCAAGAAATAATCCGATTTACAAAAGCAAATAAAGGAAAAAAATATAAGAAATAAATTTGACTAAAGATACATATGACATATACACAGAAAACTACACAATGCTGTTAAAGGAAAGCAAAGAAGACTTAAATAAATGGAGGAATACTCCCTGTTTGTGGATGATAAGAGTAAACACCATTAAGATATCTATCCTACCCAAACTGATCTACAGATTAAATGCAATCCCATGAAAAACCAACACAGTATTTTTCACAATATTGGAAAAACCTGTTATGAAATTTATTTGAAAGCGCAAGAGGCCCTGAATAGTCAAAGACATATTGAAAAGAAAAATGTAATTGGAGGAATCACACTATCTGATTTTAAAACATACTACAAAGCTACATTGGTCAAAATTGCATGGTATTGGTACAAGAATAGAGGGACCAACAAATGGAACTGAATTGAGAGTTCTGAGAAAGATCCTCATGTATATAGGTGTCTGATATTTCAGAATGCCACCAAGTCCACTGGAAGAGAATGGCTTCTTCAAAAAATGGTGCTTGGAGAACTGGATATCCATATTCAAAGAATGAGAGTGGATCACCAGTTTACACCTTGTACAAAAACCAACTCAAGATGAATTAAGGATCTAAATATCAGAGTCAAGACCATTAAATACCTTGGAAGATAATTAAGTACCTTGAAAGCACCTACATGAACTTATGTGTAGGAAACTAATTCATGAACTTCACACCCAAAGCATGAGCAATGAATGAAAAAATAGAGAAATGGGACCTCCTCAAAATTAAAACCTTTGGCACATCAAAGGAATTAGTCAAGAAAGTGAAAAGACAGCCTATCCAATGAGAGAATAGATTTGGTAACTATATATCTGATACGAGGATAATATTGAGCATATATAAAGATATCCTGTTTCTCAAAAATAAAAAGAGAAACAATGCATTTAAAAAATGGGCACCTGGGAGGAAGCAGGGGAGGGGGGCTGTAATTCTAGAAAAGAAGTAAGGCTACGCAACTTCAATTGTTAATATGTGTGGACTCCTGGTAGAAGATGGATTTTTTTAAATTAAAATTGGACCGGTCAACTGACCCCAGAATGTGTTAGAACCACTGATTTGGCCTTGAAATCACTGCAGCAATGACCAGTCAGTCCCAGGACATCTTCCCACAGCTGTAGAACAAGAACCCAGCCCCTAGGCTTGGGTAAAATAGAAGAGTAGGGGACAGTTCCAGGCCAAGAGCTAAGGTCAGTGGGGCAGTTCAGCTGTGCTCTAAGAGACTTTGGGCAGGAGAGGGATGAAATCCAGATTGACCTCTTGACCTGTATCTGTGGGTGGTCAGCCCAAAGTCCTGAAGATTTTACCTAAAAAGACAGTGAAGAAGAGGAAGTGAAAGATGTTCCTGTTTTATGGATTACTAATTGAGATGCCCTTGTATGAAATGTGAAGTTAACCACAGTGTAATTACATTTTCATGATTGGCATTAATTTCTTTCTGTAATTAATTTTGTATATGAATCTTTATTTTATGGCCCTTTACTCTTTTGGGAAATTGGTCAGACTAGCTTCATTGTACATACTTACCCAAAGTTTTCATGCTCGTCCCTTTTATTTCAAACTCAGTCATTTAATGAGTTGTATTTTGTTTTTCACACCTGTGGCCTTTAACCCAGGCAGGAGAAAACCACAAAGTAATACTGACTGCTTCTTTACTGAGCACTGAAGAAATTTGAAAAAAAGTAAAGGAATAAAGGAAACCAAGGTCTTCACCAGACTCTGAACACTGTCTGCCTGAAGAATGGCATCTGTGCCTCCAGGTCTCTTGCAAGAATAGATCTGAGTGAAGCCACACTCAGTGTATTTATGACCAAATGATTCCAATTTGGAGGCATTTTCAAGCAAAGGATCTCTCATCTCATTCCCTTGTGAGCAAACATCTGAAGAATGTTGGGCAAGAATCTCATCTTTAAGAATTTGTAGTTTGGATCTAGAAGTATAAAGAGGAGCTTGCAACTTGAGGAAAGCTTGGTGTTTGGCAAAGCACAAAGGCCTTCTTAGTTTGGTTTATTTAAATATTTCCCATGCTGACCTAGAGTAGAGATCGAGATGTTGCTTAATATTATGATTCCCATTATTTATCAAATATCTCAAACATGTAGCAGGGGATCAAATTTTTAGGGATCTGAGCCCAGGTCAGGGTATTTTGGTTGGAGGGAGTGGAGTTAAGCAACACATAGCAGTCAGGACCTTCTCTGAATGTGAAAAGGAAAAGTGGCCCAACGATGACACTGTATGTGTTTGACACAGTGAATGCTCACATAGGTGGCATGAGTTGGAGGGTTTAACATCTTGTGTTTTCGCTCTTTCCCTCCTCCACTGACTTCCAGTCTCTTTCTCCATTAACAGAAGCAGAATCTCTTAATCTCTAAGTATAGTTCCTGTCCCCAATGTCCTTTCTCCTTCACCTCTGGGATTTCATATGATCAGTCCACTGCTGCTGCTTCATCCATTCTCCGACCTTTACTTGTGTCTTACTCAGCACCCACATTTTCCACCCCTGCTCTTCTGACAGTTTCTTTATATGCATCCTGGCCATTCTATCTATAGCCACCCAAACTCTGTTTAGAAGTCTGTGGGATAAATTCCAAAATCCTTAGAGTGTCATTCAAGATGTTTCTGCCTCTCTCCAGCTGCCTTTTCCTGTCTTTCCTGCCCTGTGACCAGCCTGCCAGGAAAGAAAGAGTTACTGTGATGTGTCAGGCTCTCTGTTGAGCACTTTATAAGAATTACATCCTCAAAACCTCCCAATAACCCAATTAAGTGGCTTCTGTCTTTTTATATAGAAAAACCTGAAATTGGGAGGAATTACACAAAATTTGCAATGTCACCTAGGCCATAAGTAGAGAGCTAGATTTTAAAACCTATACTCTCTTTTCTGCAACATGCTACATCTTGCTCCTGGGATACTCTGAAACTTTGTTCACTATATTATCCCTATAGTGAATAACTCTTCCTTCTGTTCACTTCCCTAAATGTCACCTGTCTTTTAAAGTATAGATCAAGTTCTACCCTTTCAGGTAGAAACAACTGGGTAGTTCAAAGTTGATGAATTTTATAGGCAAAATATGGCTCTGTCACTTATTAGCTGTGTGTCCTTCGACACATCAGTAATCCTCTCTGAACCTCACTTTTCTCATCTATAAAATGATAATTATTACATCAACTTCATAGCTTTTTTTAAGTCAAGGGCTTAGGACAGTCACACTGCCTGGCACATTATTAACATTTGATAACAGTTAGGTTTCATCTACCTTCTATTTGCTTAGAAATATATTCAAGGCCACAAGATAGTTTTTGTTTGTTTTACTCCACAGTAGCCACTAATGTCTCTTAAGATATTGCTCTGTTTTCTTCTGTAAGTCTGGGAACCCTTCTAGTTCAGGTCTGATGCCTTGCATAGTTGATTTTAAGCACTCACTGCAAGAGTAAATGATGGAAATTGGGAGAAGAAATGGTTGAAAATATGATAGTGGAAAACAGTTTCCCAATCCAGGAGATAAGTTCTTTATAGAATGAAGAAGGTAGCAAGGCTGAGTAGTGGCTTTCTCTCCAGAAGGATTTTGGAGTTTGCCCATTTATCTTCCTGCTTATTCCCCAGGAGTTTCCAGGGTCTGAAAGTTCTCCTAGGAGAAGTTATGAAATACGAGCCATACAGGAAGCCAATGTGGCTCAAGTGATTGGGCTCCTATCTACAATATTGGAGCTTCCTGGTGATGGAAAATTGGCCCACACCATGAGCTGGCCCACACAGAGTGCTGGCTCATGCAGGCATGCTGGCCCATGCGGAGAGGTCATGCAACAAGATGGTGCAACAAAAGGAGATATAGAGGAGCAACAATAAGAGATGAAGCAAACCAGGGAGCTGAGGTGGTGCATGTGATTGAGCACCTCTCTCCCAGTCCAGAAGGTCCCTGGATCAGTTTCCTGAGCTACCTAAAGAGAAGACAAGTGGATACAGAAGAACACACAGTGAATGGACACAGAGCACAGAACAGTGAGTGTAAACAATGGGGGGTTGGGTGGGGATATATAAACAAACAAACAATCAAATAAATAAATAAGGAAATACAAGCCATAAGGGGTAGGGGAGAGGGGAGGTTGCTACAGAGAAGTGGGACACCCAGGCCAAGTTTGTTCCACTGGAAAGCAACTGTCAGTAAATCCTGAGGCTGGAATCCTCAGAGAACCCTTAGTTTTTAAAAATTTAAATCATTTAACATTTTCATTATTGTCTCCATCAGTTTTGCCAGTGATATACAATATCATCCAAAGTAGAGTAGCTGAAAGAAGTTAAAGTATCATGTTTAAGTTTTGAGTCCCTAAAATTCTTGTCCGTGGCTTACTTTCTTCCAGGCCCAGCCTGACTTACATGGCAGCTTTAGAGAAATAGCCTGTGTCCCCACCCAAAAGGGCCTGTTCCTGGACCATCCCACTCAAAGCACATGCTTGAGTTCAACTCAGCAAATATTTACCAAATGCTTCCTCAGTGCGAGGTGCTATAGGATGAACTTTTGTTTAATAGAGTCTTATGACAGATTTCTGGTCTGAAAAGCTTGCAGCCCAGTAGTGGAGACAGCCTGGAGGCAATCAACCATGATGTAAGGCAGAGGAATTCCTGCCACACACAGGAACACCCACCTGCTGCTCTGGAAGGAATTGCAGCAAAGGGCCTTTTTTACCCTGGCTTCCCAGGTAAGTGCCATCCTGGGAGGCTGGGAGGCAACATCCTTAGTTTCCCAGCACCTCTGTTCAGAAGGAACTGAAGTCCTGCTGTGAAGGTGCAGCCTCAAGAGAACAGCGTCCCTGCTTCCTCAGGGGCTATCTGTTCAGCCTGTCAGCATCCTTTACTGCCCTCATTCCTCAAAGTCTTTGTCCTCCCATGTCTTAGTTCAAAATAATTGCAAGGGCCTGGGGAAAGGCCATTAACAAACACTTTTACTTGCTTTCTTTATCTGGATTCCTTGCTTTTCCTCTCCATGCTGAATCTCAGCTACTTAGACTCCAAATTCTGTAGTCTATGCTTCATTCTTACATTCTTTAAGTACATGTAAATTCACTTTCCAGAGCCTTTTTTTCTTTTGGTGGCCCCATTGTTAAAGAGGAGAGAGGGATTGGATTTTGTGAACTTCTGCTTAGTTCGCACAGATTTGCTGAATGATAGTAATTATCTCAATATTGAGAGAGTTATTTGCTTGTGCCATTGTATTTTTAAACTATTTCTATCACTGTGGAAATGGTATATATATGTATGTATATAGGTACATATATGTACATGTATGCACACATATTTTTTTCCCTGATGCTAAAGATACCTAGGTCTTTGCTGTAGTGTGACTGTGACTTTCATTTTTGCAGAGGCAGCTCAGATCACTTGCACAAAGGCCTGTGAGAGAATGAACAATGCCATCATAAGAGGGGTGGACCAGCAGGTGACTGAGGGCATGTTTGAAAGGGCTCAAAAGCAGATACAACTCCAATTTCAGCTCCTGAAGGTAACCTGCATCCAAAACTAGGGGGTGCACTATGGTGTGGAAGAAGCAGGGACAGAAGCTGGAAGAAACAGTCATTATGTGGGTCCACATAGAGCTGGATGACTTCTGCCAAGTGGGCCTGACATGCCCAGGGGGCAGGAGAGGAGGCCTGCCAGCGCTTGCCATTCTTGCATCACTGCAGTGTGTGCTGGAGTCGGGCTCTCTTCCGGGGCTGTGGCTTCAGAAACACAGTCTCTCCGTGTCTCCTTTGCCCTTCCTGTCTAATGAGTCATCCACATTACAATCCTGGTGACACCTGGTCCTGTGTCTAGGACTGGAAATCTCTTAATCAGCTAGTTCATCTCGGCCCCCAGCAGCTCTGAGATGTGGGTAATATTACTGTTCGCATTTCATGGATAAGGAAACTAGGGCACAGAGTGGTGTATCCACAGGTCCTGCAGCTAATGGCTGAGCTAGGATTTGGGACCAAGTGACCTGGCTTCTGGGTCCCAAGTATAACCAAAATCTCAAGACCAATTTTTTTAAAGCAGGAAATCCCTTATCGACAAAATTTTAGTCATTCAGTAAATGTCAGTAAATGAGTATAGGTCAATCAGTGATGGTGTATCAACTTAGAATTCATTTTGTCTGCTTCAGGAGACACTTTCTAACAGCTTCCTCTGAACTAATACTTCTGTCAGGTATGTTTGGACCATCTTGACTCAGCTCAGGATCTTGGGGCTTGCCTGCCCATCCCCCAAATGATATAAATATAAATTCCTTGTCAGAGTCGAAGCTACTGTTGACGTGAGTCTCCAAATTTGTCTGCTCAGACCAGGCTGAGGTGACCATCTCTTCTCTCCCAAACACTCAAGGAGCCTGACTTGCCGTTAGTTTAGAATACCTCTGAATCAGCATCCAGTAGCATCCCAAATCTGCCTCTGCCCAATCCCTTCCCCTACTCCCACCACTGCAACTTTGAAAAACATACTTTTCCTTAATACGAAGCATGTAATTTCCCTTGGAGGAAGCAAAGAGTTACTTCATTTCCCAGTAGCAGTCATTTACCTAATTACCACAATCCACAAGTACATGCAGAAAATAGGCTTAACACCACAGTGGTCGGTTCCATTGTAGTACATAAAATCGGAACTTCAGGTGCCCAAGAAAACAATTCCTTGAAAAAACAATTACTATACTGACCATGTGCAATCTATCTTAAACCACAGAGATGTAGGAAGTTAACACTGGGCAAGACCAAAGAGACTTCCTAGTTTTAATTGGCTTGATTCATGCTAAGATGCAAGGGGTTTCACCCATCTTTGTTTTTACACTATTAGTGCCAATGTCAACATGATTAAAAAAAAAAAAGTAAAATGATAACTTACTCTTCTAAAAATTGTTTTGAACTAGCAGATTCCCTAAAGGAGCTTCAGAGCCTAAAATTTGAGCACTGCTGTCTTAGACAAGTCATTAATCAGGTTATTTAACTGAAAAGAGGTGGTAATAGTTCTACATACCCTGATGCTACTAAGGTTGCCAGGATGTTTAAGTAATATTTTAAAGTACTAAAGAAAATGGTAATTATAATAATATTTCTGGGCACGACAGAAGTAACATGGTTTAATGGCTTGTTTGTTGGGGGACTTATATTCTACTCCCTGTTAGGCCCAGAATTAAGGTGACCCTTGACAATTCCTTAACTTCTCTAAGATTTGATTCCTCATATTCAAATGAGGGAGATGAACTGGATTATTTCAAAAGTTTTGACCCCTTTAAACAAATAAGATTATAAACCCTTTCCTCTTTGTTTTAATATCTTTATCTAAGTAAACTAAAAATGGATTCAGCCATGGAGGTGGATCTAGGTATTTTATTCCTTTTCATTTTAAACTTAGAAACAAATACAGTTCTATTGCTGTTGGCATGGTTTTGCTTTTCCTATACAAGTTAGGGATGTGGAGGATTCTATCAGCCATAATACAGTCACAAGGTCCAGTTGCCTTAAACAACTACAAATGGACACAAGTTATGGAACAGCAGTTTTCCTACATTGGCTAATAGCACAGGACACTGAAAGAAGATAGACAAACAAGATGAGCCCTAGAGAGATTTTCTAGGCCATAGCACTGGGAGAGGGGAACCAAATAGAGCCTGGTGCTCTCCCTGAGATGAGCAGAATTCAAAATTTTGGGGAGCCAAGGCGATTAGAATTCACAGGATAGTGTGCCATTGAGGAGAGAGCTGGACAGAGTGAAAGCTCCAGAGATATGAAGGAGTCCCCCTTGAGTGTTTGATAAGTACATGCATGAGAGGAAACAACCATGGATGGGGAATGAACCACCCAAAGGAGCAGGCAGAGCAGTCCACACAGCTCATGTGGAACCACACAGCTCAGAGCAGCCCACACAAAGGCCTCTTTACACACACAACATCAAGGAGAGGGCCTCAGTAGAGGAGCCAAAATAGCTCTAGATGTAAGGCCATTGTTGACCCACCTAGTGAGGTTTAAAACATTTGGCGACAGTAGAACACAGACCAGGAGGGGAGAAAAGGAAATATATTCTTGTAAGGGTTCAATAGTTGATACTTTATACCAGTTATAAAGTGAGTTAATATTACTCGAATAGACTGATAAGTTAAAGATGTATATTATAAGCCCTAGCGCTATCATTAAAATATCAAATGATATGTCTAACAAGTCAATGAAGGAGAGGAGATGCAATATTAGAAAAATACTCAATTCCCCAAAAAGTCATCAAAAGAGGACAAAAGTAATGAAAACCTAAAAGTACAATTAGAAAACAGCCAGATGATCTAAATTCTAAAGACACCAACTAAAAGGCAGAGATGATCAGGTTAGATAAAAAAGCAAGTCCCTTTTATTATATGTTATCTATAAGAAACCCACTTTAAGTAAAAAGATGTGGCTAGAGTAAAAGCCAAAGAATAGAAACATATATATAAATACACTTTGGAATATTAATCTGAAAAGAGTAATTAATATCAGTTGAGGGAGTTGTGGTTAGCAGCACATATAGGAATCCCCTTAATTTTTAATGTAAGGTTTATAAAATCTAAGTATCTTTTAAAAAATAAATATATTTTTAAAAATATCACATGAAATAAGTTTCAGAATAAGAAGATTTACTAGGAGTAAAGAAGACCATTTTATAGTGAAAAAGTGGTTATATCATCAAGAGGACTTAATCCTAAATAGTTACATACCAAATAACAATGTTTCAAAATACATGAAGCAAACATTGCTAGAACTAAATGTAAAGTTAGCCAGACTCACGTTGCAGCTGGGAATTTCAGCATCTCCATTTGATGATTAAAAGAACATTTCATGACTCTCAGGATGGGAGTTCAATATTTTCCTGTTTATTGTGTGAGGCACTGCCCACTGATGTAACACAATATGACAAGATGAACATTTACATATTCCACAGACGCCCTCCTGCAGGTGCACTGTATCTTTTATACCCCCCACATCCAACACCCTATACCAGTAATCCTCCCCTGCATATTTGCCAGAAGAACATTTCCAACATTGTAGTTTAACCAGAGACCTGCAAATCTGCAGTTCACCTGCTCCTTCCCCTGTGTTCACTTTATTCAATGAGACTCCTCTCATGGTTGAAGGCAATCTCCACTGTTAATTGTAAATATAATCACCCCTAGATGCAATTAACTGATACCTTCAATCTTCAAAATACTCTAACAGGCCAGTGCTTGCTTGACTGCACAACAGCACAGCATAAGCTAGCCAAGTCCTCACATGAGCTGAACCACCACAGGCAGCTATGCACAGAAGGGGAGGCTGAGGCCCATGGTGGGAAGGAGGGACTTTTCCAAGATGCACAGTGGTTCCTTTCTTGGGATTACACTTTTGGCTTCAGAGGGTTTGACCAGCATTCTGACTGCTTCACAGCAGGCTGCTCATGGTTTAACTCTTCCAAGAAGTTGGGGAATTAGAAAAAAATCATTTTTGTCAACTGTCAAGAGTCCAATGGGGGAGGCAGAAGTCTGATCTGGATGCTTCTTCTCAACACTGTCCATTTTTCCCTCAGGAGCCCATGGACATTCCTGTCCATGAGCTGTAGAATGTCCTCCAGTATCCTCGTGGTCTTTACCCACCCATCACCCATGCTATCCTCCAGACATATGAGATTTCCACATTCCTCCTTCCTCCCACTTCATCAACAATCACTCTATTACATCCCCAACCTGAGCCAGAGAATACTGGAGATTCGAGTCTGAGACTCATGGAGCAGGTGCACTTGCTTTTTTTCTCTATGTTGTGAGTCTCTCTGTGACCATTTTCTCTCGTGGTCTACGGATACATATATGCTCAACTGTCCTGGACCATCCTTCTTCACATTCATGTTTAGCTCTGTGCTCTCAGCACTTGGCCCCACATCTGGCACAGAGATGGTCTGAGGAATATTTCTTGACTGAACAGTTAGTGGAGCATTCTACTCACCATCAAGGATTAGAGAAAGTTGGTTTTCAAGTAATTGACATGTCATTGGGGAGGAACGGAGGAGAGGTGAGTGAGGTGCAGCCCTCTGTCCAGGGACATCCAGGTTGGAGGGAGAATCCCAACCAAAATAGGGAATCATTACTTCTTTCCTGAAACATGGCGCTGGACATGCTAGGAGCAGCACTGTCTCAGAGTTGCAAGTGACTCTCCATGCCCAGGGTACGTGTGAGTGATTTACAGTGTTGACATTTAAACTGGACCAGGGAGGGTGAGGAGGAGGTCAGCAGAAAGGAAGGAAAGTCACACTATGGGGGAGAAATGGCCTGAGCAAATGAGCCAGGTAGAAGACTGCAGGTCCTTTGTGTGGTGTGGGGGGAGGTTAGAAGGTGGTGTGTAGTGAGGGACATGCAGGGCTGGATCACTAAGGGCCTTAGGGAACACTGGCTCCCACTGCCCACAGGCTCCCTCCTCATCCTCATGCTGCAGAGCCTCCTTGCCTTGGTGCTCATGGACAGCATGGTACAGCCTGTTATCCACAGCCAGGGCCTGAACATGCTCCAAGCTACAGTGGCTCCCAGGCACTGAGGTCCTATTCCCCATAAAATAGTTAGGAAGGAATATATCTCTAGGGAACTTTCTACCGCTTCTTTTTTTTTTTTAATTTTATTTTATTTCCTTAATATCTTTTTTGAAGTTAATATGGAGCCAAGAGTGCCTACAACTGCAAGCAGGAGAATTACATGCATCATCCATGTGGAATCTAAGCCTCCTCTCGATACAGGTATGGAGTGCACATAACCATCCCAGGTTCCACAGGATGGAGGAATAGAGTATGGACTAGAGTGGACTTATTGATATTGTACTATGGAACTAGTGTGATTAGTAATGGAAGAAATTGTAGCACTGATGTGGAGAAAGTGTTCATGGTAGCTGCTGAGGGTAGGCAGAGGGAAGAAGAAATATGATGTGGGGACATTTTTAGGGCTTGGAGTTTTGCGGGGTGGTACTAAAAGGACAGTTGCTGGACATTGTATGTCCTGCCATGGCCCACTGTGTGGCCTGGGGGAGAGTATAAACTACAGTGTAAACCATTATCCATGTGGTGCATCAGTGTCCAAAATGTATTCATTAAATGCAATGAATGTGCCACAATAATGAAAGAGGTTGTTTATGTGGGAGGAGTGGGGTGATGTGATGGGGATGAGGGTATATGGGGACCTCTTATATTTTTTAAATGTAATATTTAAAAAAAAATAAAGAAAAAACAACAACTTCTTTTTGACCTTGAATTAAAAGTGGAAAATGGCAAAGACGAAAGAGTTGGTATTACTAAAAGTCTCCAAAAAAGAGTTGGGAAGTCATCAGAGGGGTCGGGGTTACTCACGCCTCAGTGAGAACCCAGAGACAGCCAAAGTAAGTACAACCCCAGGTACTGGTTCTCCTGAGGGCTACAGAGACCCACAGGGCATGGCACATGGCTCTGGAGTTCAGTGCCATTTAAGTGAACTCTACTTTGGCATTTGTATTTCTGAGTGTGATTGGAGTTGGACTCAGATGTGACCTTACTATACATGCCTCTTCTTTCACTTTTACTGAACCTGTGGTTGGTGCTAGGGTTGATGCATACTCAGGAGACTTGAATCTCTGGACTATCCATGTGACAGCTGAGTCCTGAGCCTCAGCAGAGTTGGAACTACTACTCTCTGGTTCATTGGACTTACCCAGGTCAGCTAACAGGGAGTAAAGATGGCCAGTCACCAGGGAACCAAGAGTGCCTACATCTACATCTTCTTTTAAACATAATAGATTTTTCAGCTTTGCAGGAAAAATACAGAGAAAGCAGAATTCCTCTATACAACCCCTACACATGCGGTTTCTCTTAATATTAACTTGCAGGAAATAAACCAATATTGATAAAATTTTTGTAACCAAAGCCCATCGTTCACATGAGGGTTCACTTTTTGTGTGAATAGTTACACGGGTTTTGACAAATGCATCATGCCATGTCTCCAGCAATCCATGAGCTTACAGATTAATTGCACTACCCTAATAATGCACTGTGCTCCCCCCAGTCATCCACCCACCCAGCCCCCCAAAACCACAGGAACCACTGATCTCTTTACTGTCGCTATAGTTCTGCTTTTTCCACAGGGTCATATAGTTGGAATTGCAGAGCTTTGACCCTTTGCAGACTGACTACTTTCATTTAGCAACAGGCCTTGAAGGTTCCTCCATGATTTTTGTGGCTTCACAACACATTTCTTTTTAATGCAGAAATAT
Organism: Dasypus novemcinctus; assembly: GCF_030445035.2. Classification (NCBI taxonomy): domain Eukaryota; kingdom Metazoa; phylum Chordata; class Mammalia; order Cingulata; family Dasypodidae; genus Dasypus; species Dasypus novemcinctus. The sequence goes on from NC_080695.1 coordinate 42,222,374, forward strand.
ACCCCATTGTAGGGCTGTGCATTTTGTTTATCTATTATTATTGGGCATCTTGGTCACTACCAATTTTTAGCAGTTATTAATAATACCTCTGTAAACATTCCTGTGCAGGTTTTAGCATGGATATGATTTTCAAATCTTTGAGGAAATTATAACGAGTATGAATGCTGGGTCCTATGGTAAGCCTCTATTCAGCTTTGTAAGAAAATGCCAAACTGGGTTCCAAAGTGACTGAATTATTTTGCAGCCCCATCAGCAATGAATGAGTGCTCCTTTTGCACCACATCTTCACCAGTGTTTGTTGCCAGAGTTCTGGATTTCAGCCCATTGACTGGAGTATAGTGGAATGGAATTGTTTAATCTGCATTCCCTTAGTGACACATGATGTTGAACATCTTTTCTTACACACTTACCATCTCTATGCAATCTTTGTTGAAGGGTCTTTTTCTAATGTCATTGTTTTCCTATTATTGAGTTTTAATGGTTCTTTGGATATTTTGGTCTTTGCAACTCTTTATAAGTCAGTTTAAAATATTTCAGTAAAGACAAGGGTTCCATGTGGCAACAACTGGCACAGCAGTCATGTGAGATGAAGCAACCCTGGAGCAATCCTGGGGAGGTATAGCCTGGCCTGGCGTATTCTCTGGATTTGGGGATTCAGTGCATGGTTTGGCATGCTGTCTGTGGGCCATTATTACACAAACCCTGTGCTAGTCAGCTTTTGTCACATCTTGATATCAGGCCACAGAGAGAAGAACCTGAGTAGGACATCACATACCGGCACCTAAATTAATCAGCAGGTAAATACTACACTGGGGATGGACAGCAAGAAATGGATCCCTTAAAGGCCTCCCTGGGAACCCAGAGATGGCCCAAGCACAACATCTTTCCCCCCCTGCTCCCCCACTCCTGTGCTGGAGAGCCCTTCTCCCCACAAGTTCAGGAGAATGGGCTCCCAGGAAGGCTGGCCATGGGAGCCTCCAACCATGTGTCCTTGTCTTGCTAACTGGTCACTCCCATCCTCCTAGTGGAGCTCAGCACAAGCTCTCAGGGGCATCATGTCTAGCTTCCTTGGAGCTCCAGAATGTCCATTCCCAGCCCACACTGCATGGGTAGGCACCGTCTTCTCTGGAAGCCCACCCAGTAGCCTGTTGTCAGTGTGGGCACACCAATAATCTGGGCTGTCTTCACTGTCCTGGAACACTGCAGGTGCCCAGCTCTGTGGGACAATCTCACATCCCTCCAGACCACTTCATGTCCACAGACAACCCTGTCCAGGTCTTCTTGCCACACCAAAGTCTTTCCGGGTAGCTCTGCCCACAGCCTCTTTGATTGGGCAGAGGCTCACTGAGTTACCCTGGTCTCTCTGTGCTGAAACATCCTGGGACCCCTTGTCTCAGCGAGGCCCAGGATGAGGTGGTTTTCACTGCAGAGCCTAATCAACAACCCAGACTCATCGAGCCCAGCACATCCACAGAGGGTCACAGGTCCAAATCTTCCTGGGATTGCTGATGAGCCTGGAGACCTGACTCTGACCCATGAGAATGGCTCCTTGACCAGGCCAGGCTGTCTGCCCTAAGAGAAGGACCAGGCTCAAGAGCAGCTTTCCCTGCCATGTGGGGGAAGGAGCACTGGAGGTTCAAGTGACAGGCAGCACCAGTCCTTCAGGAAACAGCTTACCTGGTGGAGTGTCAGGGTGATTTCATAGCCTTGGGGAAAAGAAAATAAACACAAGAAATGTCCTGTACTCTCCATGGTATGAAGGCAGCCTTGGGGACCGAAATGTTAAGAAGCGCTTAATCTGGCTACCACATAGAGCTTTCTGTCACTGAGGAAGGTTGGAAAATTGTAATACCTGAGATGTTAATTGAAAGGCCAGATTTTCCCCTGAAAGCAAGTGTGGCCTTCCGTTGACAAGGTCCTCCTTATTGTTTCTTTCAGAGTCTCAGGGCTGGTGGGAGAGGAGTACTCAGTGATCCTGGCCACCAACTTAGGAGGACAAGAAGGCATGAACTGAGACATCTCTTACCATGGCCAGTGGTCAGACTGGGCTGGGTGTTAGCATGAAGAAGCAGCACAGGGTCTCGGGGATAAGGTGGGCTCAGCGGGATCGTGGCCTCCAGAAGGAGGGTGGCAGGGGTAGGAACAGATTCCAGGTGGGAAACACAGGAGCACAGTCATGGGAACAGGGAGGCACAGGAGAGGATTGAGGGGTGAGAGCCATCTGGTGCAGGGCTACAGGGCCTTAGGGTGGTCAGGAGGACCCAGATGCCATGCCCTGAGGCCTAGGATTTCCCTTTTATTTAGAGCCCAAAGCTTACCAAATGCTTTTTTTTTATTTTTATTTTTGTCAGGTTCCTGGGATTAAACCCAGGAATTCTTCATGGGAAACAGGTGGTCACCCACTGAGTTATACTCACTCAATGTCTGACTATTTAAAATCCCTTGAGCATAACATGAAAGGGCCCAGGATGCCAAGAAGAGGACAGAGGTAAGACTCTGCCCACTTCAGCCATCGCAGAGCATTGAAATTCCAGCATCGCTATAGAGCACTGATGCTAAACCAATCCTGTTGTTAACCATTGTAATCCTACCTTTATAGAGTTAGAAAACTGGGGCTCAGAGTGTTCAAACCCTCGGTGTACCACTTCTCAGTGCTGAGAACTTGATCAAGTTCCTTTACCTCTCTGTACTTCAGCTTCCTTATTTATATTAAAAGAGGGCAGTACACTCTGACTTCCAAATTGTTTTGATGATGAAGTTCAAGCACTTTAAAGTTAGTGCCTGATATATCCTAAACTCCCAGTAAGTATCAGTGATTGGTATCTATATTGTGATATTTTGTGATGTCTTGTGCAGGGTCTGCCTGCCCATCTCTAAGCTGTCAGCTCCATGGAGAAAGAATCCTTTCCAATTTTTTCCCCGATTCTGGGCTGTAACATGGTGGGCCCCTGGCAGGACTAGAGAAATGAGGCAAATGATGGATGAATTGCTTAGCTATAACTTCACTTACTGGTAACAATCATGCTGGAGTGGCCAATAGACCTGAGGTCAGGAGTACTCGTTGTAGTCCCTTCCCTACCACTGTCTTGGATTGAGTTAACCTAAACAAGATCTAAGGCTACCACTGCCACCAAGCCTCCACATTTGCCATCAGCCAGGGCTGACCAAGCTCCAGCTCCATGTAGGCTCCTCTGCATGGATGCAGGATGGCTCCCAGGACCCGGTCCTGCCATCAGCAGAGGCCTCACTCGGTGTTCTTGCTGCAGGGAATCTAAACATCCCTCCCCAATGGCTTCTGAGCTCCCCAAGGACAGGATCCAGTCCCACTCAGCACTGAATCCCAGTGCCCAGCAGGTGCCTGTGTACACCAGGGCTAGGAGGGGTTTGAATGGATAAAGCATGACTACCTCTTGGAAGTCCACAGGAAGGAACAACAAGAGGAAAACAACTGTCCGTGATTCAAGGGCATGAGTATTCTAATAAATGGACCTGAAATGTTCTATGGAACTTGGAGGAGGAAACTGTTCATGCTGCCTGTGGAATGCCAGGGAAATCTTCCTAGAAGAGGTGACAAATGAGCTTTGTTCCACCGAATGTGCCAGAGGGCATTCCTTATGCCTGATGAATGGAGGACAAGGAGATCCTTCAGCACTGACATTCAGTCTGGAAGTGTGAGGTCTTATTAAGCAAGATAAGTACAAAGGAGGAAGCTCATCTCAGTGCTATCAACTCCTCTTTCATCCAGGGTTCCAGACAAGGGCAGACATAGTGGATGAGGACAAGTGTGATGACATTTCAAGGAACTGATCAAATCTCAGGAGGTGGAGAGCCAGTAGTAGCTGTTCTTCTGTGTCCCAAGCTGACTCCTCCTGTGTCCAGGATCATACATGACACTAGGGATGTTGCAGAGACCTTGGGAACCTCCAGGATGCAGGCATCCCTTGAATCACAACTCCTGATCCTCAGAAGCCACCTTTTTCTTATTGTCAGCAATGGTTTTAGGGAGATGCACAGATAGGATCACTTGGAAAACCCATGCACCTATGAGCACGGGTTCAAAAGTCCCTGGGCACCCACTCTTGGTTAAATTCTACGTTGCCCAGTAATTTGGTTCAAGAAGCAGAAGCCCAGGCAAACTAGTTCTTGTAGCCCTGGGGTAAGAATAGGGCAGATGACAGTGGGACAAGGAGACTGGTGCCTGGCTGTTCTCTTTTTCTCTGTCTCCCATGGACACGAGCTCAGCTCCTCTCATGCCCCACCTTCTCCTCCCTGCCTCACTGTACCTTTTCTATCTTTCTTAACTGAATTTCTCACCTTACTTCTTGGCTCAACTCCTTCATCTCTTCAGCTTGCAAGCCATGTTTATTAGCCACACCCTTCCTTTAGGTGCTTAAAAATGTTACCTTTCAATGTTTGTATAGTGAAAGTGGTCATTGTTTTTCCCACAACCCTTGAAACATCTGGGGGCATTGGGGACTGACCCCCACCCACATAGACCACTGAATCCACCTCCAGCACACATGCAACTACTCTTTCTTCCACTGACCATGGAAAACTCCTTTCTAAGTTACCCTCCCTCCCCTTCTTGGGGACACAGGGTCTTTCTGGGGCCCTTCTGCAAACAACCACCCATCACCCCCAGGAGGCCTTGGTGCCTCCTAGACATGAGCAGTTAAAGTTTGGATAGGCTTTGGCCAGCAGAGTGAGCACTAGGGCCACACCATCTTGTTTTTTAACCTGTAGGCCAAAGGGCAACCTTGGTGGGGCTCCTGCTTCCAATTAGCTCCCTGATGCCCCCACCTGTTATTTCCTGGCAACTGTGACTTCCTGATGTGGCCACTAGGTTCTTTCATTTTTCCTGGCCTCACAATGACTGAAATGGCTTTGCTTTTTTAAACATAGGATAGAAGAAGGCATGGTAAAAACAGAAATCATCTACATTAAATTTGGGTTCTTTTAGCCACACTTGCCTGGGAGCCACACTCATCTATTTCTATGGTGGAAAAGGAAAATGGAGCTTGGGGCTTAGAAGCCCACGTTCCCAAGGCAGCTCCTCTTCTCTCTGCTGAGACTCTGATGTGTCTCTTTCATTCCCTGGGCCTCACATTTCTTCACATGTAAGATGGGAAAGAAAATGTAGACCTTGGTATTTGCTAGGAATAAGTGGGCTCTCTGGAAACAGCTTTTAAAAAAAGCAATGTGTCAATGTGAAGGTCTATCCAAATATTTTTCACAGGGTTCATGGGTCAAATGAAAGAAAAGGTTTACAGTAGCTTGAAAATTAAGATAGCAACAGTGCAATGTTTTCTTGAGAGGACAGAGGTTTCTTTAAAATGAACTCTTGGCAAGGCTGGCTCCTTTCTCTGTCCGTTCCCCATGGTCCTATGTGAGTGTGTGTGTAAACTTTCTTGTATTGGGGTGGTAATCAGCATATTTCATCCTAGCCTATCAGAATAGACAAAGACCCTAGACACACTGGGTGTTGTCAAAACAAAACTTGCCCCAGATTTGTGCAACAGGCAAGGATGAATTCATCATTACCACCCTGTTTGGGGAGAGACAGAACAAATTCCACTGAAGCACAGGCCAGCCTGCTCTGTGAGGCTGGGGGTGGGTGAGCAGAAACCCCAGGAAGACTGGATCAGGGGTCACACCTGGGGTGAGGGATTGACTGAGGCTGCTGCCAAGAGTACCCCAGTGTGGAGGGATTTCCTCAGCAGTGATGTGGCCTCCTGGGGTTCTGGAGGCTGGAGGAGAGGAAGAGGCAGGGAAGGAACTGCCTGGTCAGTGGCCTCTCAGCCCAAGGAGAGCCTAAAGGCCTGAGCAAGGGGGAGCAGGAAGGAGAAGATCAGGGACCAGTGTGAGATTAAGAAATGTTAGGGCCTGAGAGTACCTTCTCTCCTTTGTTTTTCTGAATTGTGGATGGATTTTCTCTGTAGTCCCACAGCTACAGATTTAGTTTTGAGGTAGTCAGGACAAGGCTGAGAGTGGGCAGAGGCACACAAGGAGCTACGCAGGCAGCTTGGTCAAGACAAAGAAAACCAGTCCTGGTCGGGGTCCTGAGGCCCCTGCCATGAAGCATGAACCCTTTAGGTGACAGATCATAGGGAGGTCCTGGGGTCCCAAAAAAGGGGCAGGGAGTCTAGGCTGGTGCTTGGGGGACTCAAGGCCATGGTAGTTTACCAACCAGTACAGTAGTGCCTGACAACTGTCACCACCTGCTGTTTCACAAATTCCCACAAAGACATTTTCTTCCCTGTGGCAGACTCACAGAATCAAACAGCTTGCACAGAAGCTCAGGGTAAGGAGAAGTTACTCTTTGAGCTCCACACAAAATAAATGAGGGGAGATGCCATTCCCAGGAGGCCAGCCAGGGTGGGGAGGGGGTGGGGACAGATGCAATCCAGGGCAAAGATCAGAGCCAGGGTCAGAGCCACTCACCTGGCCACTCCCCAATCCTCTAGTCTCTGAAAGCCCCTGAGGCTTTCTTAAGCCCAGCAGTGAATGTGCAGGTGTTTGTCTATTTCACAAGCTGTCCAGGCCCACTCAGTGCAAACTATATTATGGACTTCCAGTATGGACTTCACCTCGGTCTTACTGAGATATAATTAACACACCAGGGAAATGGACATGGCTCAACTGATAGAGTGCCTGCCTACTACATGGGAGGTCCATGGTTCCAACCCAGGGCCTCCTGGCCATGTGGTGAGCGGGACCACATGCAGCACTGCTACAAGGAGTGCCATGCCATGCAGGGGTGTCCCCCACATAGGGAACCCCACGATCAAGGAGTGCACCCCATATTGAGCTGCCCCACATGAAGAAAGTGCAGCCCACCCACGAGTGGGGCCACCCACAAGGAGAGCAGATGTAGCAAGATGACACAACAAAAAGACAGATTCCCATGCCATTGACAACAACAGATGTGGACAAACAACACGCAGCAAATAGACACAGAGAACAAACAACTGGGGTGAGGGGGGAGAAGGGGAGAGAAATAAATAAATCTTAAAAAAATAAAATTATCTGTGATTAATTTAAAAAAAAGAGACAGATTCCCAGTGCCGCGGAGAATGCAAGCAGCCTCAGAACACACACGAATGGACACAGAGGGAGGGGAGGATGAAAGGGGAGAGTAATAAAATAAATCTTTAAAAAAAAATTAACATAACTTTAGCCTTTTAAAGGGCCATTGTCAGAGTATTTAGTGTATTCAGAAGGTTGTAAAACCATAACGACTACCTAATCGCAGAAAAGTTTCAATAATTCCAAATGAAATCCTGGATCCAATAGTACTAACTCCCCCCCTATGACCCTCAACCCAGCCCCTAGCAACCTCTAATCTATCTTCTCTGTGTGGATTTGCCCAGTGTGGAACCTTCATACCAAAGGAATCCTGTAAGTGGCCACTAGTGTCCAGCTTCTTTCACTTACCATTATGTTCTTCAGGCCCCTTCTGTTCCAGCATGTATCTCTACTTCATTATGTCGTATGGCTGAGAATATCCCATTTGATGCATAAACTACATTCTCTGTAAGCCTTCATCATTTATGGCCATTGGAGTTGTTGGTATTTTCTGGCTATGATGATACCAAATGTTCCAGATTTGACCATAAGACCTTTACCTGAAGACATCTGGGGCATGTAAATGACAGTTGCTGTGTGGGCACCGGGAGGGATACATGAGGTGTGGCTCTGGGAAGCTCACAGCTGCCACTCTGTGCTGTAGCTAGCACCTGTCTCAGGAGCTAGAGCCCCCATCCCAGTTGGCCAGTAAGAGATTCAAAGCCAAACACCTACCGGAAAGCATCAAGCTTTAGAGAAAAAAGTGATTTCCCTGTCCTGGACATTAAGGGTGGGTTGTCTTTCAACTCAGGGAACCATCAGGCTAAGCATGGGCTTGGGAAGACTGATGATTTAGCCACAGGATCTCAGCTCTATACCAAAACAACCCTGTGACTGGGGCAAGTTGCCCCATCCCTGGGCCTGTTTCCTATTCTGTGAAATGGGATGATGCTGCATGATCTCTGAGGTAGTCAGAGCATTTAGCAGGGTGCAGTGGGAGCTGTGTAGGGATTTGTTTGCATCCTGGGGGAAGCCCCCAAAGTAAGCTGACCCTCATTTCCAGCCACCATGTCCCTGAATCCAGTGGTGTCAGCACCATCCACTCCAGTATCCAGCACAGGTGGAGCCAAGGCTTCAGCAGCAGGGATGCAGCTGACTCATGTCCTATACATACAGCTGATGCCTCCAGTTCTAAGGTAAAATCCACCTGGACCATGTCTCAGATTCCAAAGATGGCCAGGAATTTAAAGTGAATGCCCACCTCCTCTCCCTGTTGGCCGTCCCCTCACCCTCCCTTCCCTGTACCTGTTTGCCACCCCCATCCACAAAGGTCTTGATGATTGTTGACTGCTAAAGAACTTCTAGAACTGATAGGAGCTTCTAGAGCAGCCCAGGGCTGCCCTGAGCTCCCAGACCTTCTGCTTATCTTTGTATTCCCCATCACAGAACTCGTCCGTAGTCACATCAGCATCTGGAGGAATGCCTTCTTCATCTCCCTCCATCCAATCCAGGGCCATGCAGACCAACCACATGCATGGTTACTCACGTGTGCTCTATAAATGGCAAGGGGGGCCCTGCTGCATTGTCCATATCAACCTGTATGAGGACAACGTCAAGTACAAGAATATCCTGGTGAGCTGGGCATGTGGAAATCCCCTGGGGCCCCTCAGTGGTTCAGGCAGTTGACACATAAGGAAGGACATGTTCCCTCCCTGCCTTCATGGAGCAGACTTCCTGGTGGATGGTGAAAGACAGACAACCACCTGCAGAGGCAGGAAGAGTGTGAGTTCAATGGCAGTCAGGGCTAAGGATAGTGGACATAGGGGCTGAGGCTGGCACGTGGAGTGAGCACAGCCTGGGAAGAGCTTGCTGAGGTGGCCCAGAGAGGATCAGGGAGGGGACAGCCCACCAGGCCCAAGGAAGACATGTGCTGGACAGCCCCTGGATCAGCCAGGAGCCCAGGGCCTGAAGGAACAGGAAACAAGGGGAAGAGGTGGGTCCAAAGAGGTGTGGGTCACATCAGGCCCTGTGACTGCTAGACAGAGCTTGACTTTCTCATGGGGGGAGACAGAGCCACTGAAGGGTCAGAGGAGAACAGGGATAGCAGGTGACTTTTGGCCTCAAAGTGGAGGTTGAGCTGATGCATGCAGATACCAGCCAGTTAGGGCTGCTGCTGTGACCAGCATGGACAACCGCGTCTGCCCCAGGACAGTGGCCATGAAGGTGTGAGCAGGGGTAGATGCTGGATGGGATGTGCATATGGAGCCACGCCTGGCCCCCTGCACAGAGACTGGGCCTAGGAACCTTGTTCCATAACCACCCTGGGTGCTCCTCTCTTGTGGTCAGGAGCAGGGGTAGTTTCACTAAGCTCTCACTTGTCTGACCCATGTCCTGATCCTGTCTCCAGATTGGCCCTCATGTCAAGGTAACTGCATTCTAGACCTTGCTGACCACAATTGCATCCTGGAGCCCAGGGCAGTCCTGCTGACCTGTAGCATATCTTTCAGCCCCACCTCCTCTCTGACATTTGGGTTCACACTGGATGTGTGCTATTTCCTGGGTGTTCACTGCTATCTGGAGGGGTCCTGGAGGGTCAGGGGCAGGGCAGGGGAACACCATCTCCCATGACTGGGAGGCAGGAAGTGAGAGCGTGAGGGTCAGATTTCACTCCTCAGTTCCCACAGTCTGTTGCATGGTCACTCTTTGGCCCCTGAGTTCTTGGCCTCATTCCATGATCTCTTGTGGGTCCAAGGGAAGAGCATGTGGCCCCTATAGACCCCACCCTGAATAGACTTGGCTCATAGGATTTCTGGCAGCTGCACTGTGAGGGATCAGGCTCTAGGACTCAGGCCCTGAGAGTCTGTCCCTGATCCACCACAGGTGACCAGCCAAGATAGGGCTCTAGCCGGGATCAGCAAGGCCCTGGAAGAACACAGCCTGCATCAAGACAAGCCAGAAGACTACAAGCTGGTGCAAATTATATCAGACAATCGAAGTAAATCAGGAGGAGTGTTGGAGAGGGTGGTGTTGGAGGGGGTAGGCATGAGCCCTGTCCACAGCCTAAAGATCCGAGGCCCACTGGTTCCAGTATACCTGACAGCAGGGTGAGAAGGCACCCTGTCCAAAAACAAGGTGCCGATGGCAGCCCACAGGGCCCACAGCACCTTCTCCCTATCTGCTCTATCTCCCTTGTGTACCCTTCCCTGGATGAGACCCAGGCATTGGGAACCTAGATCAAAGCTAACACCATTGAGGTTCCCAAAGAAAGGGCTTTTCACAAGATGGTGAAGAAGAGGGGCTCAACTTGAAGGGTGTTCTGTGATACTGCACCTCCAAAAGCACCATGACTGATGGACACAAGTGCCAAATATGCACAGACCATCTTGTTATGATAGTGAAAACTAGACAAAGTCTCCTCGATCCCCTTTGGAGGCTCGAGGGAGCCCCCTCAGTATTCTAGGAAGTGGGGAAGTGAAAGAATCCAGAATAGCACTGACCCAGAGCCAGACTTCCTGACTCTGAGCTCTTAGATCAGTTAATCACACTCCTGGGCCTGCTCCTTATCCCCGTAGGGGAGAGAAAATTCAGCATCGAATGCACACATAGCATGCCTGTGCACAGTGAGGGTAACTTATTCTCAGTGAGCTGATCCTCCTCTCCCAGCCATTAACCCAGGCAAAGTAAAATAACTCCCACCTTTCCTAGGAGGAGGTTCGAAATCCTCTCCCATCTTTGAAATGAGAAATTGCAGCTGGGAGGTGTGAAATAGGGCAGAAGGACCTGTCCTACAGAACAGGAAGACTGAGGACTGGAGCAATTAAGAAAGGAGATGAGTAGCCATGTCACTGAAGCCAGAGCAGTCACTCCAGCCTGGTGTTTCTCTCTAGCTTGTTCTAGGCCACAAAGACAGTTGGAAAATAGGGTCAAAGTGTAAATACTTTAGGATCCCGCTCGGAAGGCCTGGCTCAGGTGGTCTTTGCTGGGCCTTAGTGGTCTTGTCCTGGGTAGTGCTGGATTTGGTGTATGTGCACTGGGTTCTAGAAAGTCAATTTCAGCCCCTAGATCCTGAGCAGTGCAGCTGGCAGGGCATGGTGGTGAGAGTACATGATCTCATGGCAGCTCCATTCTGAGGATGGCAGTTAGGAGTCAGAGTCACTCTTTAAATAAGTGTCCTTCATTGTTAGCTGCACCTCTGCAGAGTCTTTCCTTCAGGCAGGTGTCACTCCCAGGGCTCCTTTATGGTCCTGGAGTTGGAATAGGGAATTGAGGTCCCTGGCTGGGGCCTTCTCTCATGTGGGCACAAGTGTTGGGGTGTCCTGGGGTCCTCCAGGGCACAGCTGACCCCCCTTCTGTCCCACCCCCCAGTGCTGCAGATCCCACACAGTGCAAAAGTTTACTACACTATGGACCCTCAGCCCATCACCATCTTCTTCTCCTGAAGCAAAACACACCTGTGGATGCCAAGGTGAAGAACAGAGCTATCTCAGCCCTTCTGGGGAGTATGCAGAAGGGACCCAAGTTCCAAAAGGGGAAATTCTAAATGGCCCTGATGCCTGCCAGCTCAGGGTCCCCCTTCCCAGGTCTGCCTGGCCAATTAGTTTTGCTCACCCCAACCTCAGTGGGCCAGGCCAGGCAGGCACTTCCCTGATATGTCCCTGATCTATATCTGAAATAACCCACTTTCTCGATAAATAAAAAAGAGCTTCTAGCTCTCTTTATTGAACAGGCCTGTAAGTAAAGAAAATCTGGTAGCAAAATCCTCCTCTCATGTGTAGATTTTGGTCTCTAAATGCTATTTTACATGGAAAGAGAAGAGGGCACCTGGGAGGTTGTGTGAGTCCAGGTCTTGGACAGGAAGTGCACGAGAGGTCCCTGACAATTCTTGCATCCTGGAGAGCAAGGAATGGACCCAAACCCACAGGACAGGTTTTCAAACATGAAAGGAGCCAACTGCAGGGTCTTATGGTGACCCAGGAGCCACCAGGACCATCCCGCTCCTACTATGGCCTGATTCTGTCCTGACCTCACTGGTCCTTCTCACTGAGCTGCTCCATGGCCGCAAACCAGGCTCCAAATGATTCATGCGGCACAAGGGCCTCATAGCAGCAGCCCGCCTGGAGCTGCTGGAGCTCCTCCACCATCTGGTATTCCTGGGGCCAAGGAAAGGAAGATGTATCATCAAAACCTGGGTGGGCTTGCTGGGTGGGATGGGGTCCAGGGGCTGGTTTTAATCCTGTGGATCCCCCACCTCTTCACTCCCTTCCAGGCTCTGCCTGCCCTCAGGGCTGACTTCACACAGCTCATCCTCCTAGAAGCTGTTCTTCATCCCATGCACAACCCCACCCACTATCCCCCTCAATTTCAGAGGAAGCTATGAGCAGCCCTGGGGGGTCCTGCCCAGGAGGGTCTCTGTTTATCACCCTGACCCCACCCCAGCCCCACCCCTGTAGTGATGGCCACAGCTACTCACCTTCCTTTTTTTTTCAAAATTGATCTTCCTTCCCTGGAAGGCAGAGAATTTGCATTCATCATAAAGGGGCTCCTAGCCATTGCCAAGCCCATTGCCCCTCTGCCCCTGTCATGCTTTACTACTGCAGGTTCAACATGCACTGGGCAGCCCAGACCACAGATGGACTCAGGCAAGCCCCTCGCTTCCTTTAGTGGGGACTGGGAGTGGTGACAGAGACCTTCCAGTCCAAGTTGTGATGAACCAATGGAGAGAAGGCCCCTTGGACCAGCCTCCATCTACTCTTCTGTAAGAAGTTCATGGCACCCCAGCTCCCAGGGCATCTGTGAGGCTCCCAGGAGACATGATGTGCTCACTGCTGAGAGCTCAGGGCTCACAGAAGGACCTGTCCACCCAAGCCTCAGGGCCCCTTTCCCACCCTACCCTGGCCCCCGAACAACTCACATCCAGATACTCTGGCATGGCATACTCCAAAAGCAAAAATTGTGTGAGGAAAGTTCTCAGGCATGGGACCACACCTTGGATGTCACCCTGTGGCATTGGATAGGGTGGGGATGAGCACAGGCTCTCAGGTGCCCCCAAGACCCCAAGACTTCCTCAGTCTCAGACTCCAGGGACCACCCAGCCTTCCTCTAGGACACTTTGCTGTAACCCTTAAGTTCCCCTTAAAGCCTCCAAAGACCCCAAATTTCTCTGCAGCCACCTCCCAGGACTGACTTTTCTTCAGTAACCATGTGTACCCCTCCCCTACTCCAGCCACCCTGAGCCAGCTCCTCAAGGCTCTTGCTCTGACTGGCTGCAAGGAGAACCCCAGGATTCCCACAGCTCACCATCCTAAGGCCAGGAGAAGGGACATTGAAGGGAGGCTTTCCAGGCTCAGTGGACTGGAGGGACAGGCTTGAGAAGGGCCCCCATCCTGATTTGGAGGCCACCTCACCCCAACTCCTTTGGCCTCAGGCACACTCACCCTCCTCTCTTGCTGCTGGTGCTGCCTCTGGACTATTTGGGGATTTGCCTCCAGGGTGGAGAATTTAGAGATGGACCTCTGCCAGGGTGGAGAATGAGGTCAGTGAGGCCCTCCCCCTCACCCATTGTCCCGTGGGTCTTGAGCACCTGGGAATAGTGGACTGCGGGAAATCTGCTGCCACCACGTGCACAATGTCCCCAGCATGACCTTGTGCATGCGGACTGCTCTCTTGAGCCCGTTTTTTCATCCATGCTGTGAGGACACAGCACTGAGCCCTACAATGATCCCCTCCCCCTGCCCATGAGCCAAACATCCTTCTTCATCTTCTTCCAGAGTAGGCCAGGCTGGATGTTTTCACAGAAACTTTCAGTGAAAAACTAACCACCCCACCTCCTGAGCCCTGACCCCAGCCTCCTCTTTACCTTGATGATCAGCTCACTGCCATGGGAGAGGTTGTGCTCCTTCCAGTAAATCTCTGACAGAGTCAGAAAGAGGCAGAAGCTGTCCCTGGGGGAGGGCAAGAAGGAAGGAAAAGGTTGGAGTGGGGGGGGTAGTAAGGGCTGAACCACCTTCTTTTAGCTGCTCGGGACTCGGACTGCCTGGGTGGGTGGTGTTGAAACTGGGTAAATCTGAGCACTGCAGGACAGTGTGGACTAGTGAGCTGAGCTCTCATGTGTGCACAGCAGGGACTCCCATCCCTTTCCATGAGCAGCTCTTTTTGCACATGCTTTTTTCATTTGGACAGAGTGTGTTGCTGAGAAGCTAACACTTAACATGCTCCCATTTGGCTCCACTCCATAAGGGATGGAGGAGGGAAGCGGTGTTGAGGCAAAACAGCTCACCTCAGGTGATATGGAGACCCAGAGCTACAATCTGCCTGGCCCTACCCAGGAGCTGCTGCCTCCCAGACTCCCTAAGTGGCGATTTCCCCAGGTCCCTGGCCCAATCTTATGTCCCCTAGAGAGAGGCCTGCCCACCTGGAAACTTCCTCCCATGTCTTCAATAGACAGAGGAGTGGATAGCTCTGGAGACCAGAGATGACGGCATAGAAGGACGATTGGTTATGGAGGATTCGGCACTCCTGGGAGGGAGAAAGATACACCATGAGAGTGGGTGTGAGTGTCCCCCTGCTCCAGCTTCAGCTCCCACAGCTGATATCCACTCCCAGGATGAGATAGACACTGACAGAGGCCCTGAGGCACGTCATGGACACAGAGTGACACCCACAGCCGTCCTGAAGAGGTAGCCTTGTTGGGAAGGGAGGATAGTGCAGGACTGTGCTACAGGCCGGGAGGGCCTGTGGTCCTGAGAGCCAATAAGTATAAAGTGGGGTTTCAGGACACCAGAGAGAGCCCCCTGAACATACCCTGGCCACCTCGATCCAGTGCTCCACCACCCTGGCTCTGGCTGGGTCCTTCATGCTCTGGTTCCCAACGCAGGTGGACAAGACGCAGTTTATCACCCGGTTGAAATGGGTGATGGTGGCATGGACGGTGGGCGCCATTTCTTCTTTGCATTTTTTGTTACGCTGGGACCAGATGGAGCCCAGGCAGTGATAGGGCACCACCTTCTTGAAGAGATCCTGGGGAGGAGGGGATGTCAGGAACCATGCCAAGCTCAGATGCCCTAGGCCCTCCTGACCTAAGCCAGGGTCCAGGGGTCTCAGGTGGGGCTTGGCAGGCTGAGGACAGGGTGTGTTCATTGTTCCCTGACGGGACCTAGCACTCTAGAGTCCTCAGCCCCAAGGCCTGCAGGGGAGAGAGCTCCATTTTCAAGTCCATCTCACAGCCCCCAGCCCCCAAGGTGCCTCAGACTTCCACAGGCCCAGGTAGCACCATCAACCCTCATTATAATGCATCCTCGGATGCCATGTGGTCAGGTGCATGGTCCCTGTGGGGACCCAAGCCTCTGGGTCCCTGCCTAAGGACCCAGTACACATAAGGGCCTATCTCGTGTCAATGTGATGGAGAGCACCAGCACTGTGTGGGACACCATGGGGTTGGCTGCACCACAGTGAGCTCCTTCAGGCCTCCATGATGAAGCCCCCTCAGGCTTTCTATTTCTTTGCTCTCATGTCATGTTCCCAGTCAGTGCATGAGGCAGAGATGGTTACTGCCCAATATCTACTCTCCAGAGGAGTGAAGCATGGGCTTAGGGAGTAGTAAACTTGCCCAGGTTGAAATTCTGGGAGTGGAGCCAGTGTTTGAACCCAGATCCTAAGATTCTGATTCAGGGGGTGGTAAGGTGAGCAGCAGTTCCCAGAAGGAAGAGCCTCCCAGCCCCACCCTATCATGTCCAGCTGCTCACCACATCCATTCGGGTCAGCTGCTGCGCCACCAGCTCCGGAGGGAAAGCCAGGAGGTTAGCATTCTCCTCACTCAGCCTGATTTCCAAAGGCAAAGTACAAGTGCAGGAAGGTTCTGGGGTTGTGGCCTGCCCCAGTGCTGGGTCGAGCCTTGGCACTGGCTCTGGTGGTGGTGCCAGACTTGCCTCCCCCTCAAGAGCCATTGCTGCTGAAGGCAAGTTAAGAGGCTGTGGTTCCATAAAGGGCACTGACTTGAAATGTGTAGGTGACACTGGAGGTGGCGGTGGGAGTGCCTCCAGTTCAGGAACTGGTGATAGAGATGGTGATGTGACTTCTTCCAGCATGGCTGCAGGGGGAACATCTGAGGATGGAGCTGTCTCTACCATCAGAGTCGGCATTGATGGTACCTCCACAGGTGTCACAGGCCCTAGCACTGTGGGTAGAAGTGGTGGTGGTACTAGAGCCACCTTCAGCTCCGGAGCTGGTGCTACATCACCTAATGCTTCAGGCTCTATTTGTTGTCCAAGCACTGGGACAAACTCAGGAGCTGGCAGCAGAGGTGGAGATGGAGCTTCTTCAGGCTCTGGAAGTTCCCCTGTGACTGCCACAGGTGGTGGAACTGGCAGTGGATGTTGTCCTGGAGGCATTTGCTGCTCTGGGGCTGACAAATGAGCTGCAGAAGAGGTAAGTTCCAAACCAAGATAAGTGTCTTTAAGCTCCCACTTGAAGCTCCCACTACCTTCTGGGGAAGATCCAGCCCCCAAAACTCTTCCCAGACATCAGTCTCCAGGTGACTTCTCTGGGGCTCCTCTTTGTTCCTGACCTGGTGGCAACCCCTGGTAGTCCCTGCCTATGGGTCCAGTCCTGGTCCTCACCCCACAAGCTCACATGCTCCCATCCTGAGGCGCCCTCACCCTTTGGCTCTGCCTCAATGGACTCCAGATGGTTCCTCCATGACAGTAGAGCTATGGCTCGGCACTCCAGGGTAGAGCCAGGAAGATACACCTGGATGTAGCCCACCAGCAGCTTGAGGCAGGGCAAGCCTGGAGGTTCTGTGAAATCCTCAGCATACTGGTCCATCCAGGTGCCCAGGAGTGAGGAGACGGTGCTGAGGACAGGAGGGGGCAGCAGAGTCAGACACGGGCCTTTCCTTCCACGCTGCCCCAGGGACCCTCCCATTGGAAAATCAGGTCCATAAGGACAGGAGAGGTTTTGACTGCTCTCTCCATAGCCGGGCATGGACACACAGTGGGAGCTTCTTCAGTATGTCAGGGATAAGGGAAGAAGATCTGTCCTCCTACCCCGGGCCCTCGTGGCCCTCCCCCCAAGCAACTTCTGCCCTGCACAGCTGCCTCATCCTCTGCCATGCACCGTGTGTGTCTCTTCTTCCCACTGACACTGCCCTCCCAAACGTCAGCAGTGCAGCCACCCTACCATCCATGCAGGCAGACAGGAGTGAGGTCAGGGCAGCTTTGGAGCTGGCTGCTCACCACCTCCTGTTGTGGGTCTGCACAAGGTGGTGTTTGGGCTCCTGGGGTGTGATTGGGCTGTGCTGGCCAAGTGTCCTCTGCAGCCAGTACCCCAGGACCCCACCCACAGCTTCCCTTGACGCCTTTCCAAGTGGAGGGGAAAGCCCTCTGGACTCTACTCTCAAGGGAGCTCATAAGATGGGCGGGGCTTTGTGCTCTGCCCAGTCCTTCCCTGCCACCTGTCCCCCAAACTCCAACACTGGTCTCTGGAGAGGAGAGCCCCTCCCCCTCCCCCAAGTGCACTCACTTCCTCATTTCCAGGCCTCCTCCTTGCCTGTCTCTGCCACGGAGGCTCCGTCCATATCTAGGGGAGACGTGGGCATGTCACGGCTGACTCTCTTTGAGAGTACCCCTGCTTAAGGTGACACCTGTTACAGCCTGCAGCCCCAACTCCAATGGAACCCAGAAGGGCAGGGACTTTGACTGGCTTTGTTCACTGCGTGAAGCTGCCTAAGGAAGTGCCTGTACCTAGTAGACGCTTGATGTATATACTTGATGAAGAAGTGCCCTAAGTGGCACCTTCTCAGACATAGGGTGGGCGTGGACCCCTCTGACAGGCTACACTGGTCCTTCCTCTTACCCACCAAAGTCAGAGGCCCAAAAGGGACCTCAAACTCCCTGAGTAAAGAGGAAACTCGGGGTCAGTAAGGGGGGGAGCCCGGGAGCCTCTTCACTGGGAGAAGGAAAATCCTGTTAAGGAACACCCCTGCCCCGCCAGCCTCCCTGCCCAGGGAGCCAGGCTCAGGGAAGCACTTTCCATGCATCCTCCCTCTTAGTCCTTACAATCAACCCTGCAGATAGGTACCCTGACCCCCCTCCTGCCCAAGGAGGAAACTGAGGCCGGTGGGTGAAATGACACTTCTGAGACACAAGTTGGGGGTGGAGCAGTCAAGTCAGCAGGGACGGGGCGGGCACTCACCTTCTGAACAACAGGTGCAGGACCTGCTCGGTGGTGGTGAACACACGGTATGTCCCCAGGAAGGTCTTTACAAAGACAAGGTCCCCCTCCTGGAAGGCGGGCACCAGGTGCTCGGCCAGGTTCTCCCACGGGCCTGCCTTGACCATGCGCACCATGCGGTGCTCCTCCCTCGAGCGGGCCCAGACATTCATCCTCTAGGGTGGGAAGAAGAGTCACATGTGCTGAGGGGCAGAGCTGGGGACCCCCGGGTGGGGCTGGGGCTCTGGGCAGTCCTGCTGTATCCAAGCCCTCAGCGCCTTGAGGCCAGGGTCACGTGCGTGCCTCCAGCAGAGAAAGGTCCTCAGCCTCCTTTTGATTTGGAGGTGAGGAGGTAATTGAAAGGTGAGACTCCAGACCTGGCAAAGGACAAGGGCCTGGGTGTCCCTGGGGGGAGGAACCCCACTGCAGGGCCGAGGAGCTGAACTGACACCTCAGGGTCTGGCAGACCCACCTGGTCAGTAAACGACTTCCTCCACTGCTCATGGGGCCAAAGCCACAACATGATGCCATTTGCCACCCAGAACTAAGACCAGGAAACTAAAGGAAAATGCAAAGAGACAATTCCATATGGGCTGCAGGGATGCTGCCACCCACAGAGACAGCCAATGGTGATGGAGCTGCTCCAGCCTTAGGCAGTTCCCGTGTCCCTCGCTGGTGAAAGGGCTGTCTGTGTGTCCTCTACCCACCCCGCCCCCCATTCCAAAGAGCCTCTACCAGGGTGGGGGGAGGGAATATTGCTTAGGACCCATGGTTGGTGCACAGGGCACCAGTGCTGAAAGGGGAAAAGGAAAGGAATGTTCCAGTTCCAGCAGCACTGAAGGCCAAACTGCTGCTCTAAGCCTCCTCGCTTCTGGAATATTGGCAGCCAAGTCAGGCCTCAGCTCCTGACCTGAGAAGGGCAAGAGGATGGTCATGGGAGATGGCAAGAACCCTCCTAAGGAGAGGAGCTGTGTGGCTTGGGGCAGGTGTGGGAGGACAGTCATGAAGACTGCTGCCCGGGGACATGGGGCCAAGGAGTGGAAACAGAAATACAGCAGCCGAATGCACACAGATCTCATGTGGGCCCACCCTCATCCCACCCTGAAGGGAAATCCCTGCTAAGGCCTCCTTTCTGAGGTTCTTAAACTTTTGAGGTAACCTCCCCCTGGTCCATGGAGTGGCAGTGTGGTGGAGGGTTGGGGGGCCCCAGGTTCCTTGGGAAGTGGGCTATTGGGCACATCAGGGGAGAAAGCCCTGGGAGAGAAAGTGGGGAATGCCAGATGGGAGATAGGCTCTGGGGAACCCCCCCACCCTGCTGTTTCATACCCCATTGATCCCTACTCCCACCTGGTACCAGCGCTGGCCCTGGCCAGGGCCTCGACGGACCTGCACCTTCTCTATGTAGACGGCGTACACGAGCCCCTCCTCCAGCTGTTCCCCTACCATCTGCATGGAGTTCTGCAAACACAGTGCCCAGCAGGTGGGACAAGAGGGTCAGTGAGAGGCCTTCCCCAAACCACAGGGGATGCAGCACTTCTTTGGAGCCAAGATCCAGGTCAGGCCCAAATGGAGGTCACCCTTTCCCTGCAGCCCCATTGGAGAGGAGATGACAGTTCAGGGCTCAGGATTAACACTGGTCCACATGAGAGCCACCCCCAAGACACACCTTCCCACCCTTCCAGCCATGGCCTGGCAGGTGACAGGGAAGGACCTACTGGGTTCCCATCCCTGACAGCCTGCTGCTTCCCAGCGTGGCCCCTGCTTATGCCTCCCCACACTGGGTGTGGATGGGACATGGGGCTGCCAAGGCAGGAGCTCAGTAGTGGCAGGTGCTCAGTTGGCTGTTCCTAGGTCACCCCATGTTACCTTTGGGGACCTCCTGGTCAGTGACCTGGGGCTTTGTGGCTGAGGCCTGAGCCAATTTCGAAAGCCACCGGAAGAGGACTCATTCCTACTTTGGTTGAGGCCTGAGCCTCGGGGTCTGCGAACGCAGCAGGAGAACATCCTGCTCTCTCGAGTGTCTCCTGCCAAGTGAGCTGGGAAGGGGCTGCCTCTGGCATCTGGGGGCCTGGTTACCAGGGTTCCAAGTTCTGTTGGGTCTGTGACAAAGGCAGTGAGGTCACCTCCTTCAGTCCCTTTCCCAGTGCCCTCTCAGGACTAAAAACTCCACAAAACTCCCTCTGCATGTCTGTCTGTCTATCCCCTCACCCAGATCATCTTGTTAACTGGTCAAAGTTCTGCCCACACGTCCCTCCCCACAGCTTCCTGGAAGGCCTGTGTTCAGCTCGGGCCCCAGCTGGGAGGAGATGCACCTGGGTGCAGACCTGGCTCCCTTTTCTTTTCAGTTTTGTGATACCACACTAGTTTCTGAGGCTTCCCAACTCTCCTGCCCAATACACTGGGAATCATTCTAGCATCTGCTTCCTGGGCACATGATGAAGTCAATGTGGGGCAAACACTGCAAACCGCATAGTCTTGTGTAACAGATTGAATTCACAGATATAGACATGGAATAAACAGGAAGGTGATGGAGGGAACATTGAATATAACTCAAATCAGCCCTGGGCAGGGCTGTGGGATCTTCATAAACTCACTCCCACTCCTGGATTGCTGTCTCAGTCTGTATCTTGATGTGGTTGAAATGAGATGAAAGTCAGATATTGCTGCTGGGCCAGAAATCCTTCCAGAGGCTTCCCACTATATTGAGGGTCAGAGGCAAGTGCGTCCTCTCAACTTCTGTGCTGTTCTGCCTGTGCCCTCCTTCCCTGACATCTTTACCTCCAGGTACAAGCAGCCCCATGAACCCCCCTTGGAGACAGTCCTGGCCTCGGGACACACTTCTCAACAAAATGGCTAAATGTGGATGTCCCGCTATGACTTACACAAAGTGCTTTTCTGTCTTCACCACTCTCCCTTGTGAGTGAAGTCTCCCTCTCTGGACACCATCCCAATGTGAATCTTGCTGATCAACACAGCAGAGCTGGGAAGCACTTGCTCCCCCAGGTAAGCCTCAGGTGAGGCTCTGCCTTCAGCATTGGCCTTCTTAGCCTCCTCTGGCCAAGGTCCCTATATTAGTCAGCCAAAGGATTGTTGATGCAAAATACCAGAAATTGGTTGCTTTTTATAAAGGGTATTTATTTTGGGTAGGAGCTTACAGGTACGAGGCCATAAAGCATAAGTTACTTCCCTTACCAAAGTCTATTCTCTCACGTTGGAGCAAGATTGCTGCTGATGTCTGTGAGGGTTTGGGCTTCCTGGGTTCCTCCCCTCCAGCATCTTACTCCTCTTTCCTCTGTGAGCTTACTTCCTGGGGCCCCAGCTTAAGGCTTCAAAATCAAACTCCAACAGCAAAACTCAAACATCAAAACCCCTCAAATCTGACCTTTGCCATGCCTTTTATCTGTGAGTCCCCATCCACCAAGTGGTGCTGACTCAAAGGCCTAATGATGTGGATGAATCACAATCAAAGCCCCAGTCATAACTCAATCATACCCAGCGACAGACCAGATTAAAAACATAATCCAATATCTATTTTCAGAATTCATGACCATATCAAAGTGCTACCGTCCCTCTGCCACTGCTTCTTCCCCTGCTGTGCATTCTCCCAGGCACCCTCTTACCACACATTTACAGAGCTGGCTCCTCTCATCTTTCTACTCACAGTGAAAATGTCACTTCAATATGTCATTTGGGCCACCCCCCCCCCACTTGATGGTGCCATAGCCCTCCTCCCAGCACCCTGTGTAGCTTTCTCTATGCCACTTGCTCTTTCCTTGAACCTGTGTTTGCCTCATGCTTTGGTCCACCTCCCCTTCCAGATGCAGAGATCCTGTTGGGCAGGGGCCACAGGGATTCTTTTCACTCCACATCCAGGACTGAACACAAAGCTTGCTGCAGGGTGAGTGCTCCTGGCACAGTCACTGTATGAATAACTGAGATGTTCTCAGAGGCCCTTTACCAGCCTCAGCCCAGCTCAGATTGTGGAGATGGCTGCAAATGATGGGAGGTGCATGTTGTGTCTGAAATAGGTGGATAGCCAGAAAGGCCTCTGGATGATGCTTCCCAGTTTCCAGAGGCTGCAGCAGGCACAGTGGGCACAGCTGGAGCTGTGGCTGCCTGCCCCCTGCTGCCCAGCATCAGCGCTGCAGCTCCAGGAGGCTACCCACAGGAGTGAGCACACAGCTTGCTTGAATATCCTCAAGGCAGCAGCTCTCCTAGGCCCTTGGAAGAGCAGTGGGAAATTGAAGGAGGGCCAGGGTGAATGGACAGCTCCCTGGTCTGTGGATCCCTAGTGGGTCACCCACTGTAAACACCCCAATAGACAGAGGAGGAGACTGAGGCCTCCCTCCTGGAGCCACTTCCTCTCTAGGGAGGGGTTCATCCCGGTTCCAGAAGCTCAGAGCCCCTCTGAACCAGGCCTGCCAGTTCAAGGCTGTCCTGGGGATAGCACCAGTCATGCAGGCCCCTGGATCCTTGGTGATCCTCTTGCCCATCAGCTTGGCATCTCTCCCCATCCCCATGGATGAGTCCATGGGCATTGTGAGAAGAGTGGGAGCATTGGCCAGCAGCAGAGCTGCTTCCAGTTTTCCTCAGTTACCCCTGCTCACACCCCTGGGGTCCTCTCCTCCTCCAACCCCAGCCCCATGGTCCATGGCCATGATGGCATGTTTGCACTGGGCCATGCAGGGATGTCAAAAGGAAAACTGCCTCATAAGGGAAATTACTGAACAGTGGACCCAGTCTTCAAGGAGCCCTCATTCAGAAAGCAAACCAGGAGGAAGGGTATAACCCTTCCTAGAAGTAAGTCACCCTAAATTACCCTTGGTGGTCTGCGTACCTCAGAGCACCTAGACCATTCCTGCATGCCTCTTGGCCTCAGTTTCCACATGGCACCTGTCTGGTTGCAAGTGGAAGTGCATAAGCGTGTGTTCATGCAGGACATGGAGAGAGGTGCCCTCAAGGGACAGACCTGGAGGTGGGCACAGCCTTGTGAGTCTCAGCAGGAAAGAAAGCAGGTGAGCCTTGCAAGTGCTTCTCCTATTTCCTCCCAAGTGTCCTCACGGAGAGGACCCAGGGCACCTGAACTCCACCCAGTGTCTCACAAATGCCAGCGGGATGTGAGAGGGGCAGGAGGAGCTAAGGGTGGAGGAGGCAGACCACCAGCGCTGAGAGTTGGGGACACTCACGCAGATAAGGAGCCCTCCCAGCCCTCCCTGCCTTTGTCCCCCATTGGTGGGTGAGCAGGCAGCCCTGGCATCAAGTCCTCCAGCTCTAGGAGAGAAAGCCCAGCCTCCGACATGGGCTCACGTGCACTGCTCTCGCCCGTTCCTGTTCCTGAGCAGGGCCTTGTCCCTGGCATGCTCTGTGGGGTGCTCCCCGCTGAAACTCTTGAGGAGCCTTCAGCTCCCCTTCTTTAACCCCCAATACAACACACGCTCCTGAGATGGAGTCACTGGTTTCCTTTTGCGTTCAAGAAACCTGAGGTTCAGGGTTATTGACACAGGCTGTGACCTACTCCTGCTGTGGGTTTCAACCCCAGTCACCGCGACTGCACAATCCATGCTCTACAGAAGAGCCCGAGGATGTGGGTGGGTTGGAAGAACAGCCTTGCAGGCAGGGGGTCAGATGTTGGCATGGCCTTGGCCAGGTTAAGGCTGAAGGAGGCTCCCATGAAGCTGGAATGCAGAGTGGGGGAGCACACCAGGGAGGGTTCCTTGACCACAGCACCCAGAATAGCAAGAGCTGGGGAGCTGAGGGGGCACAAGAACTCCCTTCACCCAGGCCTGGGCCACTGAGCACCTGCCATGGATGGGAGGCCTGCCTCAGTGTCTGCTTTGAACACTGAGGGTCCTTCAGTGATCTCCCTGGTTTGATCATGCTGGCTGCAAGTCTCAGTGTGAAGAGTCAAGCAGCTGCTCAGGCAGGTCAGTCCCAGAGAGGGCTTCTGGCCTTTATGTTATTTAATCCTCCTCAGGAGCTCACCAGCATGCGGCTACCAGCCTGGTGATACACAGCTCAGAGGTGGTTCTGGGAATGCCTTCTCAATCTGTTTTCTTTCCACTGCCTCAGTCATGCAGTCACTCAACAATCCTTTGTGAAGTGCCTTCTGGGTGTCCAGCACCATGGCACAGGGTGTCAGGCCCTGTCACTGCTCTGTTTTTGCTGACAACTGGGGAAGGATAGAGTTGGGCATAACAATATGGTAAATGCTAACACAGAGACAAGAGGAAGGTGTGACTGGAACAAGGAAAGTCACCCAATCCAGAGGGGACACATCAAGGCAGGCTTCCTGGAGGAGTTGGCAGCTCAGTGACACCCTGGGCATTGTTCAGGTGGTGGGACAGGCATGGGGCAAAGAGCAGCCTGACTAGTGGGCAGTGTGAGCACAGGTGTGCTGGGCCAGCCCCTTTAGGCCACATGTTCTAGTTTGCCAAAGGCCTTCCGATGCCAAGAACCAGAAATGGGTTAGCATTTCTTACGGGACTTATTTGGGGTAAAAGCTCACAACACTACAAACAGTCCAACTCAAGGCACCTGAACAGGTGTTTTCTCACCAAAATCAGCTGCCACAAGGGGGAGCAAGATGTCTCTGCTGACTTCTCTGCCTTTCTGCAGCTGCAGGCAAACCTGGCACAGGGCTTGTCTCTCACTGGGTCTCCTCCTCAGTCCCGGCATTGCAGTATCAAATATGGTGGCATAATTTTCCTGTGTCTTTCTATGTATCTCTGTGTTTCCATTTATATCTGACCCAGCAAGGGGCAGAGGTTCAACCTGAGTCAGGCCTCACTGACATAGTCCAAACCAAAGGCCTGAAGCAATCTTGTCAACTAATCTAATCAGAGGACTCTCAAATGCTTTTAATGCAATCAAAAGTCACCACACCCATGGGAATACACTCGTTTAAAAATACAATCATTCTCCTTTTGGGATTCGTAAAATAATTTCACCCATGGGAATGCATTAGTTTAAAAATACAATCATTCTCCTTTTGGGATTCATAAAATAATTTCAAACCGCCATACCATGACTGAAGTTGGACTGTAAGGTGAGGAAAGGAGGCCTTGACCATTAAGGATGGACCTGAAGATTAAGATGCAGTGGCCCATGGCACATGGGGCTGCGAACATCTGTACCTGTCATTCATTAAGGTGGTACTTCTCAAACGTTAAAGCTTCAGTGCCTATAAAATGTTGATCTCTTCTGACACTGGTCTTTACAGAACCTTCAGACATGTTCTTGGGGCAGGCCTGAGGTGTCCCAGTTGGGATTCTGCCTCAACAGCACTTGTTGGCTTAAATTACAGAAATTTATTGGCTCAAAGTTTTGGAGACTAGAAGTCCAAAACCAAGGCACTGGCTGTGCTTGTTTTCTCTGAGAGTCTGTAATATTCTGCTGTGGTTTGTAGATGCATTTCTATCTCTATCACATGACAATCTCTCTCTCTCTCTCTCTTTCTCTCTCTCTCTCTCTCTTTCTCTCTCTCTCTCTCCCTTTCACCCTCCCTCTTTCTCCTTATCTCCCCCCCCCCATCTCTCTGGCTTCTCCTGGTTTTTGGCTTGTGGCTCTATGTCCAAGTTCCTTTGTTTGTAAGGTCTTCAAGATCCTACTCACAAATGATTCCACACCTTATATAATATTAGGACCTTCAAATGTCCTGTTAGTAAATGGGATCACACCATAGGAATGCTGATTTCTTCTGGAGTCCGAGATTCATTGCCCAACAGATGCTTGCACCAGGAAAGTGCAGTTATACAAAATGGCTTGTACTATCTTCAGGTGACCATGAAGCCTGCCCAAGGCTTTTTGGGTAAATGGATTTCTAACCTGTCTATTTTGATTTTTGTCCCTATATTAAAACCACAGATTCCCAGGTTCCACCCCATATTTCTCAAAGCAGCTTCTTGAGGGCTTGATCCCTGACACCTGTCATTTTACACAGGTTCTCCAGGTGACCTGTGGACATGGTTTAGTGCACCAGGGGACCAATCAGAAAGCCTTCCCTGAGGACATGCAAGGCCTTGTGTCCTTCTGGCTCCAGCTCTCTTCTCTAGCCCAGCCAAGGTGGATGGTGGGCAAGGGCAGCTGATGTATGATTATTGGGAAGATGAGTAGGGGAGGATGAAGAGGAGGGAGAGACTCTCAATCCCTTGGACAGGACTGAAAAAGGGATGGATATGGAGATTCTAGATTATGTGTGACAGCTCCCTGGGCTCAAGGCTGGGGTCTCCCTGACCATGGGAGTCTCATTCCCAGATCTAATGAAGAACTCAGGGCAAACCATGCCACATACCCCTACTTTCAGCACAGTAGCTGAGGTGGCCCTGGGAAGACCTTCTCTGAATAGCTGGGATCTCAGCCATGGGTGCAGCTGAGGCTGGCCCTGGCTATGATGTGATGCTCGAGGCTGCCTTCCAGCCCTGGGGGGATGGGGCATTCCTTGGAGGAGGGATGCCCTGCATTAGGGCATCCACAAACAAGCCAATGTTCAGCAGGCAGAGCCACTTGCTACCATCGCTCTCTGGCTGAGGCCAAGCAACGTTTGGGGTAGCTTTGGTAAAGACCAATGTTCAGCAGGAACTATCCTAATTTAGTCAATTCTCCCAAATTGTCTTGAGGTCTCAGTGGGTGTGCTGGTGCCAGAGGAGAGTTTTCTATTGCCTTTGGGCACAGGGCTCTTGTAATCCTTTCATTTCAGTATCCATTCATTAATGCAGTGCACATAATTGGAATTATTTTGACAAATATGAGTGATATTGCATATATCAGACTGTTTTACAAAATATCAACACAAATAAGCTAGAGAGATGGACACAGTAGCAGCTATGTATGGCAGGGGAAGAACTGACAGATTGAGAAGTGATGAGCTTTTGTTTGTCTGATTGATTTTTTTATTATTATTATTTTTATTGGAATACGAAAATACTCTAATAATGAATGAAGAGATGAATGCACAACTATGTGACCATACCAGATATTACTGATTGTATACTTGGTGTGGATTTATGCTTTTCAAAATGCATCAATAAAATTTATTTGTTAAAAATAACATAATCTTTCCTTTTTCTGGAATTCAGAAAATTCTCTCAAACTTCCATAAATAATAATAACCACTTTGAGGGATTCTGTTCTCAAACAACTCCCATAGATGCCAGAATGTTCATCAGCTCAATGGCAGCTACAAGCTGAGGGGCTGCATACCCGCAATGCCTGTAGAGACTTACACTCATGAAGGGACTGGGTCCCTTCTGCCCAGGCAGCGTGGCCAGTGGGGTTTATTCTTTGCAACCTCCATAGCTGTTTGCAGAGGTTTTGCAGAGGTGGGCTAGGTGTTGGAGAGCAACTAGGCAAGTAGGTTTCACAACACAAAACATAGGCTACAATGGGAATGGGGGCCCTGGCGTTGGGCAATGTGGTGGTCCTAGCCCCAGGGTCAAGGGGAAGGCTGAGCGGGTGCACGGCAGTGTCCTGCTCCTAGTTAGCCTTGTGGGATCGCAGAGTCAATCAAATCTGTTTGACGTCAAGTCTAATTCTCACTCCACGGCCTAGCAAATTCACCCGTGACTTGAAGTGTTCAGGGTGAAACTAAACCATGTTGACTCTAAGTAAAGGAATCGCAGGAAGGAAGAAGTTAGTGCTAGGGCATTGTTTCAGCAGGGGCTTGAGGGAAAGTGCATAGTCTGAGGCATGGGCCACGGGTGTGCTGCAGAGTGAGATGCGCACCTGTGGCCCCAGGTCAGGCTTTTTAAAGCATTTCCTCCTCCCCCTTCTTAATGTTGGGGGTGCCCCAGGTGTTTCCTGTTCTGATTGGTTGCCCCCACAGTCAGTTCCCAGGGGGCCAATGGTGAGTACTTTTGAGGGTATCCAGTTCTCTCCCATGACCCCAAATGTGATTCTCACTCCAAATGGGGTTCTCATGGCCAGGGTCTGAGGTATCCCTCAGGAGGTTTCTGGGTGGGGTCTCATGGCCATGT
Organism: Dasypus novemcinctus; assembly: GCF_030445035.2. Classification (NCBI taxonomy): domain Eukaryota; kingdom Metazoa; phylum Chordata; class Mammalia; order Cingulata; family Dasypodidae; genus Dasypus; species Dasypus novemcinctus. The sequence continues at coordinate 42,250,615 of NC_080695.1, forward strand.
GGTCAGCAGGGCCTCAGCTGCCTCCCCCTTTCTCCATACTAACCTGAATCAAAAGGACCATGTACTGTATGATTCCACTTATATAAAGTGTAAATATAAATCAATTTATAAAGAGGAAATTACATTAGTGGTTATGTAGGGCTGGGGAAAGAGAGAGGGATCAAGAGGTGACTACTATGGGTTGTGGAGTTTTTCTTTTTGGAGTAATGAAATTGTTCTAAATTTTTTGTGGTGATGAATGCAAAACACTGTGATTATAATGAAAGCCATTGATTATACAGTTTCGATAATAATATGGTATATGAATATATCTCAAAAATGCTTTTTATAAAACTGTAACTGAGAGTTAAGAATTAAGAAATAATTGTGAAACAAAGTTTATATTTATATTATATAAAATAGCAAAAGGTCAATATCTGAAATTGCTGAAACTGGCCAGATTTAGCCTAATCCTGCTATTACGATGGTCATTCTAAACAGATCCCACTCCTGTGGCTGGTTCTCTAGACTTAGCCTCTCCCCTGTATATATTTACTATTGTGATGATAATTCAAGAATGAATTTACCATTGTTTGTGGTTATTTCAGCGCTAGGCTCACTTTGTGTGTACTTGCCATTGTGCTAGTAACCCTCCACCCTCCTGTTTCACAGCCACATGGAAAACCTTGTGCCTGACCTCTATTCTGTAATTTCCTCTCCCAGAACCTTGATCTCTGATAATGGTTGTAACTTTGTAACTCTCACTGGTTTGGTACCCACCCCATCATGTTCAGCTCCTTAATGTTTATTAACAAAGGAACCTTTGTCAAGCTCTGCCTCAACTACTCATTAGCACCCCAATTATAAAATACTGCAATTTCTGCAGATGGATGAGGCCTAATAAACCCTCCTTTCCTTCCTAACCTACTTTTGTGTGTCTTTCTCTTCTTCCACACCAAGCAAATGAACCGAACCAAGGACCACCCAGCCCCTCTCAACATTTCTCTAAAATGTTCTTAGCCCTTACCCTCTACCTTGCGTCAGCTTCATCCTCACTTGGATTTCTGTTACGTTGCAGGGTGGCTTCTAGGAGCAACCAGGGCTATAGGCTTCCAGGAGAGAAACTGCTCTCTTCGCCAAGCCATAGAACACTCTCCTTAGTCCAAATTAGGTCACATTCTTACCTTTAAAACAATCACTGTGGCATGGGAATGTCATTGACAATTGTCTTAGCTGTGGGTAGTGATAACGAAGTTACCAGATTTTGTCTAGTTTCTTGACTATGCTGCAGAAATTAATTTCAGGAACACATTGGGTGAGTTAGGACATTAATTTATTCAGGTATGAAAAATGGGAGAAAATAACAGGCCAGAGGTCCAAGTAGAGAGGAAGGGGCTGAAAAGTGATAAAGAGGGTTGATTTACAGACTACAAGTCCTCATTATAGGTTATAAATACCCAAGTTTTAATTGTGTGGCCACATGCCACAGGAAAAATGGTGAGAATAGTGTGCAGAGGGCAGGACAGGGGTCCACAGACAAGAGAGCACATGAGGGAGAGCTTGGACTTGGGGCCTGCCTTTTGAATTGTTCCTTATTCCACCCCTTTGCTAATGGCAGGGGAGGAGTTCCAGCTGTTCTCTGTTTTGATTGCTTATTTCTCCCATCAATCTCCCAGGAGGGCCCAAAGATAAAGTCCTTGGGGAATATCCAGGGCTTCTCCTGGCTTCTGGAGGAAGTCATCTTCTCAGTGGCAGAATCTTAGGGAGGTTCTTCTGTAGCCATTTTGGAGGTTTTTGAAGTCCACATAGACTCTGCCAGGTTCCAGATCCATCTATTGATTCCCTATCTTACTAGCTGGCTTCAACAAGACATTCCTTGTTACAGCAAAGCCGGAGTTCTGAACCATAGAAACTCACAACTGGCACCCCAGAAAGGTGGATGAACAGTTTTATTATGCGTGGGCCCAGAGGAGAGTCAATCTTCAAATTCTGAGCCCCATTTTTCAGTTTTCCTAGGTTTATATAGGATTTCAGATGGCATCAGCATAATTTTTATTCATTGGCTGATGGGTTGCTAGGTAAAATTTTATAAACATGTGGGTTTATAGAGGCAGAATGCAGCTGCAAGTTTGCAGGCTGATTTACAGAATTAGGGCATGAATTCAGACATTTGATACTCTCCTGCAAGGTCATACCCCCACAGGCCCATCCACAGAAGTGGGAGCAGGAGTGACTTGTTAGATATTTTGCAAGGTTATGCTTTTTGTTCCTCAACAATCACCCCTCTGATGCCCCTAATCACTTTTTATAAGGCGTCACTTTTGCTACATGGAAAAACAACTTCAGGTAGTAAAGCATCCTATAAGACTCAAGTACACTCTTAAGATTAGTGTCCTTTCAGCTACACTTCAGTCTCTGAGAGCTGTATCTACCAGTCCAGTTCCAAACAGCAAGCTGAGCAGTCCTAAGAGGACTAGGAACCAAAAGAATAGGAGCCCATCTAGTCAGGTGATGGCGATTCTCGGTGGCTCCAGGCAATTCTGATTTTCAAGGGACAGTCAGGTACAGGGTGAGTTGTCCTATTGTTTTGTTTCTTCTTGGAGTGTGGCTTTCTAACTCTAGTATGATGACCCCAAGGACCAATACTTGAAACTCTGAGAGCAGAGGGGTTACAGGGATAACAGTATGTGGGCTCATCCAGGTAGGTTGGAGGGGCTCTTTTTCAGGTTTTGTGACATATACTATTAAATAATTATAACCACGATGAACAATATTGTACCTCTGTCTAACACTATGCTGACACACGGGTAGATTTCTGGGAATTTTGTATACTCTTTAAGTATTCATAGGAGCCCCCTACTTATACAAACTTAATTAACAGAGTGCCAAACAATCTTTATTTGTTTTATAAGGCGTCACTTTTGCTACATGGAAAAACAACTTCAGGTAGTAAAGCATCCTATAAGACTCAAGTACACTCTTGAGTCTTTCCATTCAATTTATAATATATTAAAATTTCCATTCAATTTATAATATATTATAAATTTCCATTCAATTTATAATATATTATAAATTGAATATATTATATTCAATTTATAATATATTAAAGGAAATATATTTCCTTTCCATTCAATTTATAATATATTAAAGGAAAAAAAAACAAATCTTTTGCAATAGTTTGAAATAAAAAGATATTTTTCAGGATCTCATTTTGAGAAAGCAGGTTTGAACATTTTGTTCCTTAAAAAGAGAAGAGACTTTTTTCTTCTCAGAAAACCAAGGAAATGATAAGGATAAAATACAAGAAGCTATTTTGATAAAACCGACACTTTTTGTATACTGATTATTCAGGAGAAAAACTCCATTAACTTTTACTAAAACAGACTAATGACTTGAGAAACTTTGTCACACTAACAGAGAAAGAACAAAATTTTAACTTTGCATTAGTAACTATTTGATACTAAAGATTTTAGAATTTTTTAGATAGGCCCATTAAATCTTACTTAACTTTAAACATAAAAATTCCTTTTTTACAAACCTTCTGCACTTTCTGAATTCATTCAGGTTTTGTTCCACATTTTACTCTTTCTTAATAACAAATCATTTTATCTTAGGACAAAATTACTTTCTGTTTCCCTAATAATACAAACACATTCTATATACCCTACATACATGAATTATCAAAATGATTTTGGAAACTGTCTCAAAACAAAACTCTTACAACATACAATTACAATCAACACTAACTAAACTTGTCAAAATAATAATTCAGTGAGGTTATATGCAAATAAAACTTTTTATTTTAAATACCTATTGTCATGTAATACTAGAAACAGTCTTTTAGAAACAAGTTGGCAGGGGAGGCGGGCTGCCAAAAAGCTTCCTTGTTATAAAATTAAATTTTGTTATTATTATTAATTCTGTTTTTTTTTTTTTTTGTTGTTGTTGTTGTTGTTTTTTAAACTCAATTTAGGTTTCCTAATGGGATGGGATCCCAAGATGGGACAGTTTTGTGTATTTGGACAAGGGTTTTTTCAACTGCTGGAGGATAGAATCCTGGTCAGTTTTTCCTAGGAGCCTGAGATTTTTCTTGAAGGTTTGAAAAATTGGGAGGTGGTTATTTAAACAGAACTTCAAAAGTTCAAAAGCCTGAGGGTCCAGAGTTGTAGTCTGACTTTAAGGATGGTTAATGGGAGTAGATTTACTCATGGGCAGCCAGTTTTTAATTTATTTATCTTTTATTTTTATAGACCTTGGGTAGGGTGGTTTTGAGGGTTTGACTTAGGAGTTTTACTTTCCCTGAGCTGTGGGGCCTATATGCTGTGTGGAGTTTTTATTTAATTCCTAACATTTTGCCAGCTCTTGAACTACAGCTGACAGGAGAGCTGGGCCATTGTTGCTGCTTATGGATAAAGGTATCCTGTGCTGGAAAACTATTTCTCAGAGCAAAGCTTTAGCTACATTTTGTTTTTCAGTATGGTGGTAAAAGTCTTGACCCAGCCAGAGGAGGTGCACATTATTACTAAGAAGCACCTATACTTTTGACCTGGTTTTACTTCTGCAAAGTCCATTGTTAAGTTTTGAAAAGAGGCAGTTTCCATGTGTTGGATGCTGGCCAGGGCTGGGGAACCTGGGAGGGGTTGCTCTCAGCGCAGGTTTGGCACCAGCTGCCAACAGTGGTGCAGAGCTAGGTCATCCTGGCAATGTAGAAATCTTTTCTGAGCAGGGCCTTTAAAGCAGTTTTTATATTTTAAGTGGGTGAGCTGGTGGTATTGTTGAACAAGGATGTAGGCGGCCCACTCTGGGATGAAGGCCTGGCCATCTGGGAGTAGCCAGCCGCCCTCGGGGGTCTGGTGTTGAGGAATAAAAAGCATAACCTTGCAGAATATCTAACAAGCCCCTCCTGCCCCCACTTCTGTGGATCCACCTGTGAGGGCATGGCCTTGCAGGAAAATATCAAATAACTCCTACCCCTGTTTCTGTAAATCAGCCTGTGAAAACATGGCCCAGGAGAAAGATATCAAAAGAGTGACTTCACCACCTGCTTCTGTAAATCAGCCCGGAAACTTGCAGCTGCATTCTGCCTCTATAACCCCTGCTTGCAAATTTCACCTAGCAACGCGTTAGCCAATGAACAGAACTTATGCTGATTCCACCTGAAATCCTATATAAACCTATGACCACTAAAAAACAGGGCTCAGAATTTGGAGATTAACTTCTCTGGGCCTGCACATAATACATCTGTTCATCCACCTTTCTGGAGTGCCAGTTGTGAGTTTCTATGGTCCAGAACTTCTGGCTTTGCTGTACAAGTGTCCCTGCCTTCCTTGCCCACTACTGCTTCCCCTGGGACATTTCAGCCTTTCAATGCATTGTTTTAAACGGGACAGGTGGGGCAGCAGTGGTGGAGTTGCAGCTTGAGGGCTGCCTTGGTTGCTTGCCAAGCCACCCCATTGGCCAGTGCATTTTCCCCAGCAACAGAATCTGTTTTCCTCTGATGCTCCTGACAACGCATGACAGCAACATTGCCTGGCCCCCAGACCACCTTCATCAATTGAAGGATTTTCCTTTTTTTTTCCTCCCCTGCAGTTAGAAGTCCCTTCTCCTTGTAAATTGCTCCATGGACATGTACAGCGGTGAAGGCATATTCAGAGTTAGTGCAAGTGTTCCCCGTTTTCCCAGTGGCCAGTTGTAGGGATTGAATCAGTGCCCAGGGTTCGCTTGCTGTGCAGACCACCCCCCAGGCAGGGGAGCCGCCCTCACTGCTTACTTAGCTGTGGCGACTGCACCTTAGTAAGCCTCTCCTCATTTCTGACAAAACCACTGCCCTTTGTGAACAGGGTTTGATCTGGGCTAGGAAATGGCCTGTGCTGGAGGTTGGGGAGGCTGGTACACACCTTCTTGTCACTTTTGCACAGTTGCACCCAGGAGTTCCTCTTTCCATCAGCAGGAAAGTGTCAGGATATAGGAAAAGTGGTGGGGGAGTTTTGTTTGTTTGTTTTAAGTTTTGTGGGACCTGAGTCCAAGTTAATTGAGTCCTTTAAATCTGGACACATAAACCTGGTGGCCCCAGGTGGTACTGGCAGCAGTGGGGAGTTTCGGGGTGAGTGTTCCCCACCCCTTTTTGGTGGGCTTTTTCGATTTGTTGGGTCTGGATTTTTAAGGCTGCAACTAACAAGGAGACCTCCTGTTTCATTTGCTTTTTGTTTTCCCCTCAGCAGTTTTGTAATTTTTTTTTTTTTTTGGTGTCCAGTACCGCCAGTTTGACACAAGCTGTGTTGACCATTCTCTGGCTTTCTGGGGCTTCTGCGTCAAAGGGGGTGTAAGTCTTGAAGGCTTTGTAAAGTAGCTTATAAAATCTTTCTGGAGGTTCTTCAGGCTTTTGAGTGACAGAGGCCATCTTGGACATGTTTGTGGCTGCCTCACTCCTTCCCGTAACTCTCTGTGGAGGCTTCTTGATCCCGCTGAAGGGCAGCCCCCCCTATCTGTGTGAAAGTCCCAGGCCTGTTGGGCTTCCGGTGCCACCTCTTGGGCCCATTCCTGTGGCTCCAAGACACCTGCGGGGCCTGTTCTCCAACCACTTTCTAGTCCCCGTGGATCCTGTGTCTGTGTCTCCTCCATATTGACCAGAGTTGGGAAGAGTTGGTGGCAATCATCCCAAGGGGGGTGGTGGGTTTGGAAAATGAACTCCATGAGGTCGATAAGAGCCTGAGGCTTTTCTGAATATGAAGGGGTGTGGTGCTTCCAGTTTAAAAGAGCTATAGTTGTGAAAGGCTGACAAAACAGGATTGGTCTCCCGGGTTGGACAGTCACATCTGCACTGATCTGGGCTAAGCTCTGTGTCACATGTAGGGGCATCTGAAGGGCAGGCTGTGCAGATTGAAGTTTTCTTGCCAAAGAGGACTCAGGATCCCCCCTTCTGGGAGGCCTATGGGCCCAGGAAGACTGAAGGTGGAGGAGTCTCTGGGAGATCTGCCTTGGAGGCTCTAGGGCAGGGAGATGCCCTGGAATGACTGAAACATATGGCAGGGTAACGCGTCTTCCTCCTGAGGTCCTTGTAGAATAATAGGCTTTTGAGGATGGGCCACCTGAGCTACTAAGACCCTGCTCTGACCCTTCCTTTCAACACAGAATTGAACCTAAGGGGGCAGGGTTTGGGCAATTTTTAACCAGGAATTGATGTAGGGAAACTGATCAGGGTGGCCAGGGGCTTCAGTGTCTGCCTGCCAAACTGCATGAACCTTGGTTACATCTAGGGCTCCTTCTGAGGGCCAGTCTACACCAAAGGTGGGTCACTCCAACTCACACAAGGTCCAGAGAGTTCCGGGGGACATAGGGATACCACAATCCCTGGGAAAACCTTTCTTGAATTTTTTTTTATATCATATCCTCTAAGACTGTGTGTTTGGACTGTGATGATCCCATCCCTGAACTGGTGTCACAGGACAAAGGAGGGGGGCCCTTCATGAGGCCACTCAGATGCCTGCCTATCCACATCTCTCATGAGACCTGTGGCTCATCTTAGCTAGGGTGTCTCTGTAGAGTCCGGATTAGCTGTTACACCATATGACATGGCCGCGGAATGCAGGTTGGGGCCACTCACACTCCGTAGCGCATGCCGTGGAGCCACAAACTGGATCAGTGAGGCAAGCCTCTGCAGTCCCCATTCATTCACTCAATCACTCAGAGGTTATGCAGTCCCACCCAAGGGACTGTCCTATCTGGAATTTCAAACCTCAAGATGTTGGAAGGTGATCAATCTCCACTTCCGTCTAGAGATGGGCCAGACTGGGACACAGAACCCAGGGGCTTTACATTTCTGATGATTCCTGATGTTCAATCTACCTCTCCACTGAGTCAGACCAGGATGGATGAGGCGGCCCACAGGGATCCTTTCCCTGAATCAGGCCCCATTAAGAGGACAGTTGTTGCTGCCTTGTTCGTGTGGAGATCTCTCCACAGGCCATGCCCACCAGCCCCAAACTGCAGGCTCAAAGGGTCAACTCTGTTGGGTTTCCTGGTCAGGGAATCAAATGTTACAGCAAAGCCAGAAGTTCTGAACCATAGAAACTCACAACCAGCATGCCAGAAAGGTGGATGGATAATTTTCTTATGTGTGGGCCCAGAGGAGAGTCAATCTCCAAATTCTGAGCCCAATTTTTCAGTTCTCATAGGTTTTTATAGGATTTCTGGTGGGATCAACACAACTTTTGTTGATTGGCTAATGCAATACTAGGTGAAATTTTGTAAGCAGTGGGGTTGCAGAGGCAGAATGTAGCTGCAATTTTGCAGGTTGATTTACAGAAGTAAGGGGTGAAGTCACGCATTTGATATCTTTCTACTAGACCATGTTTCCACAGGCTGATCTACAGAAACAGGGGCAGAAGTTGTGTATTTGATACTCTCCTGCAAGGTGATGCCCTCACAGGTTGATCCACAGAAGTGGGGGCAGGACTGACTTGTTAGATATTTTGCAAGGTTATGCTTTTTATTCCTCAACATCCTGAGCCAATAACTGCTGCAAGGGAGAAAGAGTTCTGCTGACAGCTGTAAGCTAGTAAGATTCCATCCCAGAGCCAAGAGTGTGGTTGATCCCATCCAAATTGTATGGTTGCCCTACAACACAGGGGGTAGAATAGACACTAGATAGGTGTAATAGGTCAAGCCCCTTGGGAAGGAGATTCTGAGAGGGATATTTGCCCACAGGAAGTTCACTGGCATGTCCTCTAGGCAACACACCCATGGGGCAGTGAGAAAAATAAGGTTGGGCAGACAGAGAAATTCAATCATGACGCAGTTGCTTCAAGGGACTCCATTGAAACCTGGGGTTCTTGAAGCTGGGATGGCCCTTCAGAATTATCCCAAATTTGGGCAAAGAGACCAGTCCTTTGTGTCTCCACATTAAGCAATCATTGCATGAGGGCTGACCGCAGGGAGGGGACATAACCTTGGGTAAGGCAGGTCTTTTCAGCCATGGAGTTTCTCAGCTAAGATACAACAGCAGCAAACTTTCCCAGCAACTGGATGAATGAGTGGTTCCATCCTGAAGGGGGAGTCAGAGGGCCCACCCCAGCATGCACTGCTCTAGGAAGCTACTGGACCTAGGGTGGGTGTGGTTGTGGGGAGATTTTAAAAAACATTGATAGATGTTTAACATGTTTTGGAGTGAGAGTATCAGAACTTGCAGAGGAATGTCAGGAGTTGGTGATGGAAAAAGAAGTTGAATTTTGGCTTCAGCAACTGGGTGGATGGTGGTACTGATTAAGCAGATGGAAAAGTGTTTGGCACACATTCAGTACTGAGTAACAATTTCTTACCTTCTTCCTAACCTTCTGCCACTTTATTCTGAAGTTATTTCAGAATGAGCAGTTATTACAAAGTTTTAAGGAAAGGAAGGTGAGCCTTAGAAATAACATCCTGGTGGCGGACTTGGGCCCAGTGGTTAGGGCATCTGTCTACCACATAGGAGGTCCATGGTTCAAACCCTGGGCCTCATTGGCCTGCGTAGAGCTGGCCCATGTGCAGCACTGATACATGCAAGGAGTGCCCTGCCATGCAGGGATATGCCCCACATAGGGGAGCCCCACATGCAAGGAGTGTGCCCTGTAAGGAGAGCCGACCAGCACAAAAGAAAGTGCAGCCTGTCCAGGAATGGTGCCGCACACACAGAGAGCTGACACAGAGAGACAACACGACAAAAAGATACAGAGATTCCCATGATGCTGACAACAGAGGTGGACAAAGAAGAAGGCGCAGCCAATAGACACAGAGAACAGACAACTGGGGTGGAGGCGGGAAAGGGAGAGAAATAAATATATAAATAAATCTTTAAAAAAAGAGAGAGAAATAACATCCTGGCAGACTGCAGACCATGAATTGGCGGCAGAGAGAGACTAGAGACATGGCAAAGGGCAAGGAGACTGCTGCTGTAGTCCAAGTGAGAAATAATGAAGGCAGTGATGGTTGGGGTGGAGAAGAGGGGATAACCAGTGTGTGGCTGTTAGTCTAGCTGATATGAATTAGGTTGAACTCTTGGTTTTGTCCCTTTGGTTTAGTATCAAGTCTTTACCCTCTGAAACACAAGAAAACCTGGGCAAGGTGATTTTAACAGACCATGTCTATTTCTGGAGAAATGGGTCACAGCATATTACACATCATGATCTAGTCCCAGGCTAAACTGGTACAAGTCCACCCAAGACAAAAGATTGGCCCTAAGTGGGGATAAAAGTTTTTCACTGTCTGTGTTAGGGATTCAGCTGTAAATAAGGCTTTGAAGGAGATTCAGAAAAATAAAACACTCTCTCTTCTCAAGAAGCTTTGATCACTGCTTGTCTTCTGAGACTGATGGAGTGGCAACATTTATTAATGAATCAAACTCAGATCTCATTTATTAATGAATCAAACTCAGATCTCACTTTTGGAACTGCTGCCACATTTTTGGGCTGTGCTTAGTAAATTGTGCCTTGCAAACTGTTTAGGAATATAAAGCTAGGAGAGAATTTATAATCAAATGTGAGTGAGACAGTACCTGGGCCTACCTACTATTTGACTTTTTAAATAACAAGAGGTTGGAGGTATTATTATTATTATTATTATTATTATTAAAAATGCCTCTCTTAGGAAAGACTCCCACATAAGGAATATATGTCGAGTTATCTGTTTGCTGTATTACATAAAAAATCATTCATTATTGCCCTGAGCTAGAACCTTTGAACCCACAGAAATACTTATGACCCAACAGAGGGGAAAGTGATGCATTTTCTAACAATACTTCCTCTTTCTAGATGTTTGGTTATCATAAATTCACCTGGTTATTATTTAAGAGGAGGCAATGTCCAACCATATAGCCTGAGGCCTCAAACAGAAAATGGGACTCTTGCCTGCTCTGATCCCTCTTTCTCTTCTTTCTGCCCTTTCCAGCTGCCCAATTATCAATCCTTTATTTGTCATTCATGTACTGAGCACTTGCTATGTATGGTGCAATCTGTCAGGCCCTATGAAGACTGAAAATTGATTAACTCTAAATTTTACTGTCCAGTGGTTTACAGTGCAATGGTGGAAACAGAGGAAGCAAGGCTAGGTAAGCTAGGCTACAGAAGAGTAGAAGAGGCCAGGATTAATTGTAACTGAGAGGAAATAGAAGGAAAATCACTTTAAAATCTTTAAAGAATGGGCAGTCTTTTGACAGTAGAAAGGTGGGGAAATGGCATTCCAATCTGTGAAAAACTGACCAATTTCTCTAATAAAATAGATATCTGAAGGCTATTTTAAACAATGGTCCCTAAATTTCTTGTGGCTCATTTATACATAGTCCTGAAATTCTTTGACTTTCTTCCCTTTGAAAGGTATGGTCTATATCCCTTCCCCTTGAATCTGGGCTCTATTATGGATATTTGGAGAGCATGGGGTGGGCTGCAGCAGAGATTGCCTTGATTCTAACCAATCCTACTTCTTGCCGGGCACAGAGGTAGACTATATTTCCCAGTTCCAACACCCAACACTGTGCAATTAGGATAGGGCCACATGACTTGTTTCTGGGCAAAGGAATATGGATGGAAGTGAGGTTTGGCACTTCCAAGCTTGGCCATAAACCAACCAAGGCTGTCCTTGTTCTCTAGCTGCTCTTCAGAATCCAAACTCAGTGGATGACTGGACGACTCCAAGGAAGGTCAAGAACTGTGCTGTCCAGTAGAGTAGCCACTAGCTACTTATGGCTATTGACCAATTGAAATGTGACCAGTTTTAATTGAGATGTGCTGTAAGTGTAGCATACTCACTTGATTCAAATAGAGTGGAAAAACAGAAGGTAAAATTTCTTTTTTTTTTAATTTTTTATTCATTTAAAAAAATATTACATTAAAAAAATATGAAGTCCCATTCAACCCCACCACCCTCACCCCCCACTCCCCCCACAGCAACACTCTCTCCCATCATCATGACACATCCATTGCACCTGGTAAGTGCATCTCTGGGCATCACTGCACCCCATAGTCAATGGTCCACATCATAGCCCACACTCTCCCACGTCCCATCCAGTGGGCCCTTGGGGGATCTACAATGTCCTGTTGTTGTCTGTGAAGCACCACCCAGGACAACTCCAAGTCCCGAAAATGCTTCCCCATCTCATCTCTTCCTCCCATTCCCTGCACCCAGCAGCCACCATGGCCACCCTTCCCACACCAATGCCACATTTATTAATCATTTTAGGTTTATTACATGTTGCAAGGATGTTTTTGATATTTTGGATCAAAGAAAATATATTCTTTGCATTTTCACCTGTTCTTTTCACTTTAATTCATCTCCTAGAAAATTTTAAATTATATATGTGACTCCCATTGTATTTCTATTGGACAGCACTATTCTAGTATAGCATTTTTCAAACTTTTTCATTATTGTTCCCATAAGGGGCCCTTTTAGACATTTCTCTTCCTAATTAACCTCTCCCTCATTAAACTTATTTTTCTTGTTTATTTTCTTTTAAATGATACATTTTTAAAAATGCCATCCCATATACCTCCCACCACATCCACCCCACCCTCCCACATCAACAACTTCTGCCATCATTGTGGAATATCCACTGCACCTGGCGAATACCTTCTGGAGCACCTCTGCATGATATGGACAGTGGTCTATGTTGTAGTACACACTCTCCCCCAGTCCACCCAGTGGGCCATGGCAGGAAACACAACATCCAGCATCCATCCCTGCAGCACCACCTAGGACAACTCCAAATCCTGAAAATGCCCCCACACCATATCTCTTCTTCCATCTTCCTTCCATCAGCAGCCACTGTGGCCACTCACTCCAGTTCACTACTAAAATTTCTTCTCTTACTAACCACAATAGTTCCCCATCAGAACACCGGTAAGTTCAGTGTAATCTATACTCTATTCCTCCATCCTGTGGACCCTAGAATGGTTATGTCCAGTTCCCCTCTATATCAAGAGGGGGCTTAGATTCCACATGGATGATGGATGCGATTCTCCTGTTTGCAGCTGTAGGCAATCTTAGCTCCCTGGTGTGGTGGTTGACCCTCTTCACCTCCCTGTCAGCTCACCATGGTAAGTCCACTTTAATACCACAGATATACTTGTTATCAGTTTATATACTGTGGTCCTGTAATAGTTAAGATTTTTCCATCCTCTGTATTAACCAGCCAAATGATTTGTGATGCAAAATACCAGAAATTGGTTGGTTTTTATAAAGCATATTTATTTGGGGTAGAAGCTTACAGTGACCAGGCCCTGAAGTGTCCAACTCAAGGTGCCACAAGAGGTACGTTCTCAGCCTGAATCTATTGCCATGTGTCATTTCAAGATGGTGGACGATGTCCACAAGGGCTCAGTCTTCCTCCTCCCAAAGCTCCATGGTCCCAGCTGCTTCCAATCTCAGCCATAGGCTGGGACATCTTGTCTCTCTCCCAGGGCTTGTTTCTCTCTAGGCTCAGCTGCCCTAGCAGCTAGATTTTACATCAGCATCAAAAAACCCAAAGGGATCTTACAGTATCAGAAATGAGGGCTTCTCCAGGACAGCCTAGCTAAGCCGTGAGGGTCTCCCCAGGCCACACAAGCATTAGGAGCCATGTGCTGTCAGCCTCACCCCTGGGCTCCAGCCACACAGGATTGATCTGGTGGCTTCACCCCATTCTGCCTCCATCACTCCCTTTGTTAAGGCCACTTTGTTCCCTTGGGCTGGGAGGCCTGGAATGAACTTCTCTTTATTTGCTTGAGAAATCTTTCAAACTCGGTTCTAGAGCCATTTCCTCAGAAGACCTGCAAGCCACCACCACTCCTGGACCTCCCTGGCCCCACAAATCTCTAGCCAGAGCTCTTGGATGCATTAAGCACCACAGAGAATTTATTAATACCAAAGCAAAATCCCAAGTCCTCTCCAAGCATAGGAAGAAAAATCAAACTGGAAAGATACAGCAGCCTTAACCTGTGTGCTTAAAATTTTATTTTAGATTTGCCAGTTTTACAAAATACAGGACTGTACAAAAGCAATGCTAGTGCCCCTCCTAGGGTGACAAAGGGACCCCAGTAAGTGAGGAACACTGAAGCCCCTCAGGATTCTGCAGAGAATGAGGTCCTCTCTGTAAAAGACTTTGCAGACTGATGATGCCGTGGACACAGGAACTCCTAATGTAATTCTACAAATGAACACTTGTCAGATTATGTGGCATATCCTATGTACTTTGCAAGTGGGTTTTTGACTGAATACCTGCCAGGGAATAAGAGAAATTAACATGTCATTCAAGAAGGTCCTAGAGACCTTGAGGGCCCAAAGTAAGGTCTTCTCCCCAAAGAGGTTTGGGAGGCCGGGGCCAGGGGACAGGTGGGGAAAGCCCAAGCATGAGCAATGGCTGGAAAGGGGCACATGGGAACAAGAGCATAAAATAGAGAGGAGGAACTGAAAGAAAGTGAAACCAATTACTGGACTCCAACAGGGGCGTGTGTGGTGAAATAGAGCCAGTTCCAAAAACCCAGGACAAACTGCAGGGGTGTGGAGAGGGGACCCTGGAAGAAGAGGGCACTGCCCCTAGCCCTGCCCAGTCCCTCCTTCCCCTGCCCCACCACCCCTCTCCTCCACAGGCAAGGGGCAGGCTGGGGCAGGAAGGCCAGACTCCTGCAGGGTCAGAGTGGGGAATGGGGTAAGGCGAGGAGACCCCGGGCTGATCATGAGGCTTCCCTTCCAGGCCCCGCACAGGTGGGACCTCACCTGGAGTCAGGTGGGCTGGGTGGGGGCACCCCCGACCCCGGCCCCACGCCAGGCATCCCACGAGGCGGGAGTGGTGGTGCAAGGCCAGGGGGGCAAAGGCCCTCAAACTCCTGGGCCAGGCCTGGCCCTTGGGGCTCGTACTCTGCCTCTCCATGTGCCCAGGGCCCCCCTGAAGGCACGGGGATCTTTGCTCCTTCGAGAAAAGCAGACAAATTGGAATCTGGCCCTGAAATAAGAACGTGTAGTTTCTTAAAAGGGGCACAGCACAGCGCCTTCCAAAAGCTTATCTTGCATGAGCAGGAGCCCTTTTCTGTGATTAAACTTTAAAAGAAATGAATTTAAACCCAAACTCAGATGAATTGTCAATTGATTTGCCTTAGCCATGACGGTGAGCAAAGGTGGAGGATCTGTCTTTCTCCCAGCTTGCTGGGGCCACCTGCAAGGCACAGTCGTTAACCCCAATACAGTTTGCCTGGGTTTGCAGCCTAAGGCGCCTCCACCCTCATTCACTAGCCAGTTACTAACCCCCAGGGCCAGCCTCTCTTCATCAGTACAATGGGGTTGGCAATAGTCCTCTCTAGGGTTGCAATGATTAACACCTGTACAGACATGTCAGCTAGTAAATAAGATGTAACTGTTTGCTGCTATTCCTGTGCAGAGACTAGGTGAGCTAGAAAGAATTTAGACTCTTGTTTCATTTTCCCTAAGGGAATTCCCACCAAATTCTTAAAAGAGGTTAAATTTCTGCCTAAATTTCCTCATTTAAACTTTCTATCAATATTACTATAGAATATTCTGTCCTTGAATTTTTATGCCTTGTAAACATATTAAAACGGCTAGTCTCCTAAACAATTGATAACAAGTTGGTAACATCAATCCTCCTTGTTGTGTGCATAGATAAATTATGAATATCTGTTATGAGTCAACTGAGATAAGTAAAAATAGAATAGAATTCAAGACTAAGTGTAATTTCAGTCACACTGTTCTTTTATAGAATAGTCCTGTGGTTTAATTTAAGGGATCTCAAACAGAAAATTGTATTAATATTTAATGTAAAATAGTTTGTTGCATGGGATATATTAGTGGATGAAAATACTCTAACATCTTAGATTTGCTCTGTGAAGTATAACTTTGGGGGTTGGGAAATCTGCATCACAGCTAAACAAAGAGTTATTGTATCATCTGTATTTGGTGTTTTACATTGTGTCCAGGCAATAGAAGAAAAATAAACAAACACTGTCAGAACAGTAAAGAGAAACCCAAGGGAGTGCAAAATCTATGGGCTGTGAACTTTGAAGAGAGCCCAGCCTGTGTTTAACTGCTAAGCTTCCCCACACTCTGGATTTGTAACTGAGAAGAATCTAACCTCCTTGAACCTGTTTTTCACATCCCCATTTTACAGATAAGAAACAGGTTCAGAGAAAAATATTATATGTTACCTTGTGAATTAGTTTGTCAAAAGAGTGCAGATGCAAAGTACCAGAAAACTGTTGGATTTCATAAAGAGCATTTATTGGGGTAAAAGCTTATAGTCCTAAGGCTGTGGAAACTCCAACACAAGGTATCATAAGAGGTGCTTCCTCACCAAACTTCGCTGCCACGGTGTTGAGGCAAAATGGTGGGCAATCTCTGTGAGGGTTCAGCCTTCCCCTCTGGGCTTCCAATAGCAGGCTCTCTTCCCATGGTCAACTGTAAGCCATGAGGCAAATGGTCTACCCCCAGTGTGGAGAAGTAGGAGCCTGTGACAACCCCCACCCAAGAGGAAAATTCCACAGCCCCCTAACCGCATATATCTTGCTTCTGTAACAAGCTTGCTCAACTCTAAAACCTTATCTCAAATCCTCCTCCTGTAGAAAGTCTTGTCAGCCCCTGCCAAAAGACCAACCTGACCCAGACCCTTTTAAATAACAAAAACTCCCCAACTGCTTGTCTCACCTGATAGAATCCCCAGCACTTAATTAACTGCAAACATCTCCTTCTGTATGTGCTTGCTTGCTGAGCTATTGCCCCCCCCCAACCTAAAGGCCTATATAAGCAAACTTCCCCTGCAACCCGGGGCTGCTCTCTCCTCTGTGTAGGATGAGGCAGTTGCCATGTGGCTAATAAAGCTCTCAATTGGAACTTTATTCAAAGTCTGGTCAATATCGCTGGTCTATAAAACCAGTTTTAACTTTGAGACTTCTTTCTGTCACATGGCAAGATCAAAATGACAAAGTTCTCTCTTGTGTGTCTTCCAAGTGTGTTTTCTTTTATATCAAACCCAGCAAGGGGGGAACTCAATCCAAGTCACACCATACTGACAGTGGTCCAATCAAAGAAAGCCCTGAAAGCAATCTTAAGTAGTAATCTTATCAAAGGTATCACACCCAAGGAACACATAAGTTTACAAACATAACCGTTCTCTTTTTGGGGTTCATAAATAATCTCAAATTGTCACAGCATGTAATAAATACTTGGTAATTATCAGTGTATTTTGTACATCTCTAAACCTGGGTCAAAATTCTTGGAACTAAAACTTTAGACACATCCCTTCTTCCAGAATCCCCAGGTTTTAATTTCTATGGAATGGTCAATTTCTTTCATTTTTCTAAGTAAGCATCTTTTCTGCTCTGGAAAAATAATACATTATAGTTTTGTCAATTAATAAAAATTGAGTGATCGGCATTTGGCCCACTGCCCTTGTTTGTACATGAGATTTTTGGAATATGGCCATGCCTGCTTGTTGTCTGGTTTCTTTCATGATGAAACAGAGAATTGAATAGTTGCAACAGACAGTGTGGCCCATGGGACTGAAAATATTTACTAATATGATCCTTTACAAAAACATCTTGCTGAACCCTTGCTTACAGTGGAAAGAACTTCTTTATCTTGTTTATTTTAGAATATTTCATGATTTGGTACATGTTCACATAAAAGTTGGGTTAAGGGGCATTAGTTCAGAAGATACTAGAGAAGGTGTTAAAGTAGATCAGGAGCAGAAGGCTGCTTTTATGTTGAGGTCTTAGCCTGCTATATTGTGGAAGTGACATACTTGATCATCTTTCACTGCCTCCCTAGTTGAGACTCTCTGAGCATAGTCTGTGTGTTGCTGTAATATATTTTCTTTATTATTTCAGGTCTGAAGAATTCCAAAACATTTTTATCTTTTTATGGGCAGTTGGACTAGAAAACTTTAAACAATGAAGATGAAGTTTTCTAAAGAGCTCTTATTAGAGTTTGCCTTTGAACTCTGAAGATTGTTTATGACAGAAATTATGGGCTGAATTATGACCCTAACAAGGCAGGTTCATATACAACTCCTAGTCTCTGAATGTGGGATCTATTTGAAAATAGGGTCTTTGAAGATGTGACTGGTTAAAATGAGGCCAAACTGAATTAGGGTAATCCTTAATTTACTATAAATGAGTGGTTTACCTTTATTGTGGTAACGTAGATGTAACAAAAGTTGCCATTTTAAAGTATACAATGCAGTGGCATTAGTTACATGTACAATGTACTACCATCACCACCATCCATTACAAAGCTTTTCCATTTCCCAAAACAGAAACTACCCATTAAAGCATTAACTCCCCATTCTTCTTACCCATAGATCCTGGCAACCTCTGATCTACTTTCTGTCTCTGAATTTGCTTAATCTAGATACTTCACTTTAGTAGAATCATACAGCATTTGTCCTTTTCTGTCTCACTTATTCCACTCCACATGATGTGTTCACTATTCATCCACATTGTAGCAAGTGTTAGAACTTCATTCCTTTTTAGGGCTGAGTAACAATATTCTGTTATATATATACCACATTTTGCTTATCCATTTTCCATTGGAGAACACATGGGTTTTACCCCTGTCTTTTAACTATTGTGAATAATGCTGCTCTAAACATTGGTGTACAGGTATCTGAGTCCCAGTTTCCAGTTCTTTTGGAATATACCTGGAATGGAATTTCCAGGTCACGTTTTGAAGAACTGGTTTCCACAGTAGCTGCACAGGGCTGAATTTTTTTATTTTATTTTAGTGAGAATGGGGAAATATGTATTCTATTATATTGCTTATGTAAATTATTACTACACTGTTTGCAGGGCATTTTTGTGATGTTGATTCGAAACTACTGAAATTAAGAGTATACATAATTTTTGTCTTAGTTCCATTCAATTCTATGAATATTTTCTGCACATAGTCTCATAGATGGCAAAGGGTCATATATTCAAGGATATTCATCTTGAGCCATGTTTGTAATATAAACAATCACAAACATTTAGGGGCCACAATCTTTATTTTTAAATTTTATTTTGAAAGAAGCTTTAAATTACATAAATGCTACATCAAAAATGTAGGGGAAGTCAGGAAGTGTGATTCCTCCAATTTCATTTTTCTTTTTCAGTATGTCTTTAGCTATTCAGAGCTTCTTTTCTTACCCTGGCCAGCCAACAGGGAGGTAAAGAACGTCAACCACCACACCAGGGAGCCATGAATGCCTACAAGTGCAAGCAGGAGAATTACATCCATCATCCATGTGGAATCTAAGCTCCCTCTCAAGATAGAGGTGGAGTGGACATAAACATCCCAGGGTGCACGGGATGGAGGAATAGAGTATGGATTAGAGTGCCCTTAATGTTTTTCTACTATGGAATTATTGTGGTTAGTAATGGAAGAAATTGTAGCATTGATGTGCGGAAAGTGTCCATGGTAGCTGCTGAGGGTAGGGAGAGGGAAGAAGAGATATGATGTGGGGGCATTTTCAGGACTTCGAGTTTGAGGGAAGGCCCAACCGTTCAGCCGTCCAAGCCATGAGACTTGTGCTACAAGACACAGGACTATGAGTAAACTCTAGCCCCCACACGCCCTTGAGTAAACTCAGGGATGGTCTTCAAAGTGCTGAGTTAGGGGGCGAGGACAGTGCGCATGCGCTGTGCTGCCATTTCATCTCCTTCCACCGTTTGGTTTAGTAAATCTATAGTTACCATATATAGACATATTGTTGTCCCAACCAATCAGATAATGTTTCTGCATTCACCCTATATAACTCCCATCTACTACCCCTTCCCCGGACTTACTCGCAGATCGCTCATAAGCCGGCACGCCCTGGCTCCCCCACTATTGCCCATAAAGCTGTCTACTTCTCCTGGCCAGTGGCTTGAGTGAGTTTGTAGCGCGGTCCCCCTTCGCTGACTAGCAGCCCCGGCCAGCAGGCCCCGGCGCACGGCTGGTGAGGTGTGTCGACAGCCCCCGTGGCTCATGAAGGCGGTGCAAGGACGGCTTCCAGCAGCCACGGCGGCGGAGAAGCGAAACCAACATCTGTGCCGGCGGCGCAAGTTGTCCTGGGTGGTACTGCAAGGACAGATGCTGGACATTGTATGTCCTGCCATGGCCCTCTGGGTGGACTGGAGGAGAGTGTAGACTGCAGTGTAAACCACTATCCATGTGGTGCATCAGTGTTCCAAAATGTATTCACCAAATGTAATGAATGTCCCACAATGATGGAAGAGGTTATTGATATGGGAAGAGTGGTGTGTGTGGGGGGTGGGCATTATATGGACATCTCATATTTTTTAATGTAACATTAAAAAGAAAAATAAAGAGAGAAAAAAATGTGGGGCAATTTCCATAAGTCCATCCCTATCCCTCCCTTACTTTTCCCAATTAACATCTTGCATTATTATAGTATATTTGTCACAATTGATGAACACATATTGAGGCATTGTACTAGCCATAGTGTATAATTTACATTATAGTTGATACTTTTCACTGCAGAATTTTATAGGTTTTGACAGAAAATAAAATGATCTGTGTCTGTCATTGCTATGCGATGCAGGACAATTCCATTGTCCCAGAAATGCCCGTGTTGCACCAATTCCACCCTATCCTTTGCCTTAGAATCTCTGGTTGCCACTGCCTTTATGACAATGTTACAAGTTCTTCCATTGCTGGAAACATGATTTCTACATTAGTCCAAAATTGCTTCTCCCACTTATGTTTGTTCATTCTCAATCTTGAGGATATTGGGATGGTGATGGACACTCTGTTTCTGATTAAGAAGGGGCTTAGAGACATGGTGCAGATGGGATGAAGCAGGCTTGCTTGCCATTGTAGATACTCTGTGTTTATTGGGAATGGATGTTGTCCATCATATTCTTTTGTTAGTTGTCCTGGGCAAGTCCAAAGTACTGGAGAGTAGGTGTTGCAACTCTGCTGAGATTCAGGGTTCAAGCGGCATATGAAGAGAACAAAAATTGAAGTCTCTGGGACATATACTTAATGAGTATAGTGCTAAACATTGGTTCATCTAAAAAGGGCAAGAGGGAAATGGACTTTGGCTCAGTGGTTAGGGCGCCCGTCTACCATATGGGAGGTCCACGGTTCAAACCCCGGGCCTCCTTGACCCGTGTGGAGCTGGCCATGTGCAGTGCTGATGCGCACAAGGAGTGCCGTGCCACGCAAGGGTGTCCCCCGCGTGGGGGAGCCCCACGCGCAAGGAGTGCACCCGTGAGGAAAGCCACCCAGCGTGAAAAGAAAGTGCAGCCTGCCCAGGAATGGCGCCGCCCACACTTCCCTTGCCGCTGATGACAACAGAAGCGGACAAAGAAACAAGATGCAGCAAATAGACACCAAGAACAGACAACCAGGGGAGGGGGGAAATTAAATAAATAAATAAATCTTTAAAAAATAATAATAATAATAATAAAAAGGGCAAGAGTCATGTGTAGGGAAATTATTATTGAGCCTAACTCTGTTACATTGGGAAGCAAATATTCCAAGGTAAATCATACTGACAGGTGCCGAGTTGCTGAGATTGCCTGCCCTGCCTGTGGTGTCTAGATGTCTGTAGAGCCCTCAGGAGCCCACTTGCTTCAGGCATTGTTTACTGTGGCAGCCAGTGAGAGCCTAATGAGATGGCCACAGCAGTTTTTAAAAATGAAGGAGTTTTATATGTAATACATGAAGATCTTTAAGGTATATTGTTCAGGGAGTATGGGAAGGGAACAGAGTATTGTAGAGAGTATATTTTCATTTGTGCAAACAGAAAATACACCCCATGTGTGTAACTGAAAGGATACATGAAAACATGGGGGGGAGGATTTGGTGGCTGGGGTTCCAGGAAGGGAGGAAGAAAGATATTTTACAATATGCCCCTTATACTTTAAACATTTCGTACCATGCACACATATGACAAGTTTCTAAATATCCAAACATGATGATAGGAAAAAGAAATTCCAAGTAAGTCAATGGAAATTATATTAACAGGTGATAGGAACTTTTTTGTTGATGCATTTGGAGGAGTTATTAAGAGCAGATAAGCATTTTAATAAATGTATTTTACATATATTATATTTCATACTTCATACTATTTTATATCCTAGTCCATTCCCCCCACTCTATATCCTATGAATATTTTCATCATTTTTAGTGACTTCATGATCTCCTTTTGAATTTAGTATCTGGTGGACATTTGTGCAGTTTTTAAAATGTTGCTATTCTAGATATGGTATGAACTGTCTTATAATGTCCAGAGGACATTTAGTGTAAAAACATACCCATTTGTTCAGTGGTTGGCTATAATCATTTTCCTCAGAATATACAAATTGAAAGTTTCTTAATTTTGTTTAGGTTCCCTCATTTTCAGCAATTTGTTGTAACCGTCCTTCTACAATCATACTACAGCTGATGAATCTCAAGTCCTTATTCTGCTCTCCTCATGATCACTTATGCAGTAGCTTAAGATCTTTCCTTTGAAAGATCCTCTTCCTATTCACCCTGGACTCTGTTGCTTTCAAAACTCTATATTTCACTCTGTTCCAAAATCCTAAGAGACTCCACATAGCCTATTGGTTACACTGAAACTCTGTTTGGGTTACCTTCAGACTCCAGCCTCTACCTAAATGTGCTCCAATGTGACTTCCATGACTTCTGGAAAAAAGGCCTGAATTGCCTTCTCCTTTCTTGGTTTAAATGCAATTTTATATTCCACTTTTTCTAGTCTTTTCTGCCCACTGTTTCATAGAAATAATACCTTCTGTTTTCCTTGTTTGATACCGTGAATGTAAAAATTTACTATCTTCCTAACTGATAATAAGCTTTTTGTTTATATGTGTATACATTTATGATCAGTGAACATTTGGATTATTCTTATTGGTAGGTGGTATCTACAGATGAATGGGAAGTTCTTGTTGACACTAATTAAAACTGAAGAAGAGGAGTGGGTTTTCCAAGTGTAAAGTATAGTGCAAAGGCATTCTGAGGAGGATGTATGGTCTATTAGAATATACTTGTGTTATCAGAGATCACTGCACATGAGGTGAAGCTGACAAATAAATATGTGCAGGTACAGCGTCTTTGGGGTAGTGTCCATAGGCTACATGCAGAAGGTGGGATCCATACATGGCCACCCACAGTTCACCCGACAGCCCTTTGTATCCTTGTAGGTGGCAGAACTGGTGAAACCAGTGTAGATGCCACTCTCAGTGCTGTGTGGCAGCTCATAAAGGAGCAACTGGGAGGAAAGAGCAGGGACTCTGCTTCTGGAAAAGAAGTAAGGCTGTGCAATTTCAATTATTAATGTGTGGATTCCTAGTAGAAAATGGGATAATTTTTTATTTAATTGTCAACTGAGTGTGTCAAAGCCACTGAGACTGCTCATTTGGCCTCAGAATAATTGCAGCCATGACCGGTCAGGCTCAGGACATCTTGCCACAACTGTAGACCAAGAACCCAGCCCCTAGACAGTAAAATAGAATAGTAGTGACAGTTCTAGGCCAAGAGCCAGGGTCAGTGAGGCAGTTCAGCTGTGCTCTAAGAGACTGGGCAGTAGAGGGATGAAATCCAGATGGCCTCTTGACCTGTATCTGTGGGCGGTCACCCTGAAGTCCCTAAGATTTTACCTAAAAGGTCAGTGAAGAAGAATGAAAGATGTTCCTGTTTCGTGGTTTAGATGCCATTGTATGAAATGTGAAGTTAACCACAGTGTAATTACATTCTTGTGATTGGCATTAACTTCTTTCTGTTTTTAATTGTGTATATATATCTGAATTTTATGGCCCTTCACTCTTTTGGAAAACTGGCCAGACTCGCTTTGTTATACAAATGTACCCAAAGTTTTCATGCCCTTCCCCTTATTTCAAACTCAGGTATTTAATGAGCTGTGTTTTCTTTTTCACACCTGTGACTTTAGACCAGGCAAAAGAAGACCACATAGTAATACTGACTGCTTCTTTATTGAGCACTGAGGAAATTTGAAAAAAGTAAAGGAATAAAGGAAACCAAGGTTTTCACCAGACCCTGAAAGCTATCTGCCTGAAGAATGGCATCTGTGCTTCCAGGTCTCTTGCAAGAATAGATCTGAGTGAAACCACACTCAGCCTATTTGTGATGAAATTGACCCCATTTTTGGAGGCATTTTCAGGTTATGGATCTTTCATCTCATTCCATTGTGAAAAACATCTAAAGAACTTTGGGTGAGAATCTCATCTTTAAGAATCTGTACTTTGGATCTGGAAGTGTAAACAGGAGCTTGCAACTTAAGGAAAACTTGTTCAGCAAAGCACTAGGGCCTTCTTAGTTCAGTTTAATTAAATATACCCAAGCTAACCTCGAGTAGAAATTGAAATGTTGATTTCAGACTAATATTATGAATACCTTTATTTATCAAATATCTCAAACATGTAGCACAGGATCAATTTTCTTAGGGATCTGAGCCCAGAAGAGTGTGTTTTGGGAATAGAGTTAAGCAAACACGTGGCAGTCAGGGCTTTCTCTGAATGTTGAAAGGAGAAGTGGCTCAAAGATGACTCTCTATGTGTTTGACATGCTGAATGCTCACAGATTTGCATGGGTTGGGGGGTTTAACTTCTTGGGGCTCCCTTAAAACTTATGCCATTCCCTAAGAAGATCTCAATCTCTCTCTGTCTGCTATTTATTGTCTGCCTAATTACCTACCCCATATATTAAGGCCTTTGGTCTAGTTCCACTGCAAACTCTTCCAAAATCTTTTACATTCAGGTGGATGACCCAGCTGACTCTGTGATTCTCACTTACTGGCTTTGTAGCCATTCGTTTCTACTTTACTTGTCAACCAGCTTCATAGACATACTTTGGGTCATGCTTCCCCTCATTTAAATGTTAACATGTCAATCTTTCACTGCATCTCCTTGTCTTTCCATCACCACTTCCTCACTTTCTGGACATTCTTTGCTCTTTTGAGGTATCCATGCCATTGCTTTTCTTTTCCTTATCTAGGCATGAAGAAACATTCCACTGAAGAAAATATACAGATGGCAAATAAGCACATAAAAACATGTTCACAATCAGTAGCCACTGAATAAATGCAAATTAAAACTCCAGAGAAATTGCAATATAAAGATAAGTACAGCAAAAATTATAAAATAAATCAACAATATCAAACACTGGTGAGGATCTCTCTATATTATTTCTTACAACTGCATGTTATCTCAAGTTAAAACATTTAATTTAAATAAATTACATATATTGAAATGCAATAGTCACTTGAATATATATAATAAATGCATACCATTTTCTCTAAAATTCTCTTCACTATATGAACGTATGTATATATACATGCTTAGCTGAAAATGACAAAGGTATTAAAGAATCCTTAAGAATCAACAGAGAAATCCTGTGCTTGTACACTATGTTCATGTCAAAAAGAGATATGGATTTCACAATGGTAAAACTCTTGGTAAATATTGGCAAATTGGAAGTTCCACATGATTCACTGTCACCATCACCTATCGCTGTGCATAGTGATCATTACTCTTGGACGAAAAAACCTAAGTCCTTTCCAGTTAGAACAGTTAATATTCACCCAGGAGGCTCTGTTAATGCTGTTACTGTGACCAAAAGAGAGTGTTTTTTTTTTTCAATGGAAGTACAAGGATTCCCTGGACAGACTTGTCAAACCTTTGAAAACATGCGAAATTTTATTTTGTTTATGCAGGTATTAAAACAGATGTGTAAACAGAAATACTGACATTATTATAAGAAAACATGAAATACCTTTTATGATCTGCCCCTCAAGAATTCTTTGTAATAATATTTCAAAACAGAAAATTTGCTTTTATGGTTATATTTAATAAGTACTTAATATTTATGAAAGCATGTCATAATGTAGGACTATAAGTCTAAATTGAATTACACATTCATTTTTAAAAGTTTCAACATGCAACAAAAATAAATCAATCACTTTGATTTTACACAATAAGGGAATGTGAATTTCATTATGAGCCAAACCCAGCCTGAATTTTAGGAAAATGTTTCATGCTAATGTAATCAAAATATAATAACTGAAGGACTGCCATTGACATAATAGCTATCAAACTAGGCAAGAAATCACCTCCCTCAACCCCCAATTTTCATCCTTGAATTCAAGTGTCACTTACTTTTTAAAATAATTGTACTTGTGATCTTTCTCCTGCTAACTCAAGTTTTATTGTTGGGTTCTAATTTGCTTAATTATATATACAAGCATTGGATGCTTGTATATCTCAAAGTAATTGAAAGAGCCTCATAATCAATTTCTGGAAAGGAAATAAAGGCAATTTATAGTAAATGTCCAACTTAGGTAATAACAACAGGACAAATTATTTTTCTATTTCTTGCAAACAAAGATTTTGGTATTTTTATTTTATGTATGAAACTCTATTTTTGAGAGATATGTATTGTTTAGTTCAAGTTAGACTGTATAAAAGAACGCACTTAGGAAAAAAATTAAATACATAAAATATAAGAGCTTAATTCACAACCATACTGTATTAGTCAGCCAAAGGGGTCCTAATGCAAAATACCAGAAATTGGTTGGTTTTTATACATGGTATTTATTTGGGGTACAAGCTTTCAGATACCAGGCCATAAAACATAAGTTACTTCCCTCACCAAACTCTATTTTCACTTGTTGGAGCAAGATGGTTCAGTCTTCCGGGGTTCCTCCCTTCCAGGGTCTTCCTTCTCTCTGGGTTCAGAGTTCCTCCCTTCTCTTTCTTTTAAGACCTTACTTCCTGGGCTCCAGCTTAAGGCTCCAGCATCAAACTCCAACATCAAAATCCCCCACCTCTGTCTTTTGCCATGCCTTTTTTCTGTGAATCCAAAACCACCAAAGGATGAGGACTCCATGCCCTACTGACACAAGAGGTTTGCTTGATTAAGTTACTTAATCAATAAACCTCTGAATCCCATATAATCTCATATGCCCAAAGGAAAAGACCAGTTTACAAACATAATCCATTATTTCTTTTGGGAATTCATCAATAATATCAAACTCTTAGAAATACTTAAATGATTTATTTTAATTAAGAGCTTAAGACTATTTTGTGAACTAACAATTTCCTTTTTTATAAAGGAAATACAAGTGCTCTTAGACAGAAGTACTAATAAGTAATTTTCCTTTCATTATGTCAAATAAATATATCTGTGGATAAAAACAGTATTTGATCTTCAAATTTTAATGATATATTATTTAAAGTTATTTTTAAACCACTTGAATAGAATCAAAGTTTAATCTAATATAAACTTTGAATGCACTGCAAAAGTTTGTTTTGTATATCCTCATGAAACTGAAGGATACTAGACTCAGGTAATAAAAGAAATTTTCATTTCATTATACCTGAAACCAAAATCAAACAAAAAAACTTGAACCCTTAACCCCCAAAATCATTTTCTAAGCATCTATTCACAGTAGTAATCATGTTCTTTATATCTCAGAGATATTAGTTATTTATTAGACATTTGACTTACAAATATTTTCCCCCAGTTTATAACTGGTGTTTTCCCCTCCTAAAAGAGTTTCTGCAGAGCAAATGTTTTAAAGTTTTATGAAGTCTAATTTGTCAGTATTTCATTTTATGTATCATATCTAAAAATGATTTACCAAGTCCTAGATCCCAAATATTTTCTTCTGTTTTTTTAAAAAGGTTTATAATTTTATCTTTTGTACTTAGGTCCATGACCCATTTTGAGTGGATTTTTGCACAAGGTGTGAGATTTATGTCTATTTTCTCTTTCATTGTCTATTGCTCCAGCCATATTTCTTAGAAAATATGTATTACTTTTGAGAATACAGAGAGAAAGATTTGTCAAAAATATTTCTTCTGTATGCACCAGCTTCTAATCTTCCAAGAGGTGTTAGGTTTCAGTGAATTTAGTATCTACAATTATTGAAGCACTTTGACATTTGCAGAAATGAAACAGCACTATTAAGATTTAACTATGTGGAACGTTACAGATTTCAGATCTACTTTTTAAAATTTCAAGACCAGGATTGGATTAATGGACTCTGTTGCCATAAGTTAATTTTCTCTTTTGGTATGTTTTTTAGACATTTTCTACCACTGAAACACCAATGCATACGTAACAACAACAACAACAAAAACAATAAACAAAAAAACCCCTTCTGGTTAGTGTTTATCCTGTGAACTAAAAAGTCAATGAAACTTAAGAAACTAAAATCGTGTGCAAAAAGAGCAACTTTTCAAGTAGGTAACCTGATCTTGTGCATAAAGGGTTAAACTCAGGGCAAGCATGAAGAAGAGTAAGAGTAAGAGTTGATCACTCTTCTACTGAGATTCAGGCTTCCATCTACATTTGAACAGCTAAAGATTTAAATCTCTGTGAAATATACTTAACTGGCACATTGAAAATTATAGGTTGAAATGAAGGGAGTAGAAGAATCATGAGTAGAGGAATTATAAATTAGTACAACTATGTTATATTAGAAAATAGATTTTCACATATTCCCACATAGAGCTTACTGAAGGGGTGCAACCTATAAAATGATGGTAAGTTGCTATTGTGGTTGTTTCTTTTTTGTGGGAGGAAGAACTTGTAATATGTAAAGATAGGAGTTTCAGGGGTTCAGAAGGGAGTCTGGGAATAAATAGGTAGAACAGGGCATATTTGGGGCAGTGAGACTGTTTTGCATAATACTGCAATGACAGAAGACATTATACATTTGTCAAGGCCTATGAAACTGTAAAGCACAAAGTGTAAATCATAATATAAATGCAACTTTTTCAATATTGGTTCATCAATTGTAACAAATGTACCATAATAATATAGGAGGTCAATAATAGAGATAATTAGGTGTGTGGATGTGGGATGGGGGATTATACGGGAATACCTTATACTTTCAGTGTAATTTTTCTGTAAATGTGAATCTGAAATTCTCTAAAAATAATGTTCAAAAAAGAAAGACTTGGAGGACAACCACCAAAATGAAGACAGAGTAAGGTGCTCCTAGAGCCACCTTCTGCCACAGGGCACTTAGTAACACCCAGAGCTCTCTGGAGCTAGCTGATGCACCTGTTTGGGGGCTCCAGGAGGCCATATCCTTGAAGGAATGGAAGGAGGAGACTGCCCATCTGCAGAGAAGACTCAAAGTAGACCAATCCACACCAGGGTGGCCGGTGCCCATCCTCCACTGGAGGCGTGAGATGCCTCAGGAGGGGTTCTGAGGCTGGAATTGAAAGTTCCACTTCCCAAAAAGGATGAAGTTCCACTTTCTCCCAAAAGGAGGAAGAGACACTTGGTCAAAACTTCAGCTAATGACGGATGGGCCAGAGTATAATCTTAAAAACAGCTAAAGTTTGAGCCTGTCCAAGTCAGAAAGGCCAGTGGCTGCCATTTTAACTCCGCACCTGGTACGAGGGGAAACGGGGCGCACTGAAAATCCCAGTGCTCTTAGGGAAAGGTTTCTTTCCATCCAGATTAGATTGCAGCTCTTTCCTAAGCCCCAGCCCCACCTCCCATAGGGAATAAGCTAGGGAAACATGTGCCAGCCTCTCTGGGAAAATACCAGCCAAGCCATTGAGGCTGGTGATCATTCTACTGTGGCAGTGTAAGCCGCCCCAGAAGCTGTCTGTGCCTGGAATTGGAAGTTCCATTTCCCAAAAACAGGGGAGGAGCGGACAGTTGCCCACCAATTTCAGCTATTAATTGGAGGATTTGGCTGGCTAAGATAGGACCCTGGGAACAGCTGGGGTGTGAATCTGTCCAAGTGGGAAAGAGGCTCATGGCTGTCGTTTTGACTCTGCCCCCAGGCTGAGGGGAAGCCAGGCTGTCCAAAAATCACAGTGATGGTAGGAACCATTTTCATTCACCCAGATTGGCCTGAAGTCCCAGCCTAGGCCTCATCCCCACCTCTGGCAGGGGGATGGACGGTGGGCCCTGCACCAGTCTATCCAGATTAACTGCAGGTATATTTGGCTGGCAAAGACTGAATAATCAAAAGTCTATTGGAGCAACTGTGATCAGCTGTGACCTGCACTGCATAGATTGCTGCCCACATCTGCAACTCCATCCCCACCCCAGGTAGGGGTGAAAGGGAAATGAAGCTTCATCAGTCTCTCTGGGCAATTAGAGTCCAGGCCTGCACAACTCTGATTATTCCACACAGCTGTGACTCTGTCCCTACCCCTGGCAGAGTAGAGAGTTGGGAGAAGCTTCATCGGCCCATGCGATAATGAGGATGGCTTGATCCTCCAGAGCTTGTAGCACCAACTACAGCCTTGGGTCCTACAACACAACCAGCAAGGGAGAAAGGGCAGGAAGCCCTAAACTAAAGGGCAAAACTACACCCAGAATAAATACTCTTATAAGCCAGATGCCAAGACACCAACAAAAAATTACAAGCCACACCAAGAAATGGGAAGATATGGCCCAGTTAAAGAAAGAAGATAAGCCTCCAGATGTCAAAAAGAAGTTGAGACAACTAATTACAGATGTTCACACAAATCTCCTTAGTAAATTCAATGACATGGGTAAAGAGATTAAACATATTAAGAAGACATTGGATGAGCACAAAGAAGAATTTGAAAGTATACATAGAAAAATAGCACAACTTATGGGAATGAAAGATGCAATAAGTGAAATTAAAAAAAATTGGATGCCTATAATAGCCAATTTGAAGAGGCAGTAGAAATGATTGGTGAGCTTGAAGAAATGACCTCTGAAAGTGAACATACAAAAGAACAGATGAAGAAAAGATTGGAAAAAAATTGAACAAGGTCTCGGGGAACTAAATGACAGGAACAGACATGCAAACATAGGTGTCCTGGGTGTCCCAGAAGGAGAAGAGAAGGGAAAAGGTTCAGAAGGAATATTTGAAAAATTAATGGTAGAAAATTTCCCAACTCTATTGAAGGACATAGATATCCATGTCCAAGAAGCACAGCGAAATTGCATCTGAGAAATCTGAATAGACAAACTCCAAGACACATACTAATCAGAATATCAGATGCTAAAGGCAAAGTGAGAATTCTGAGAAGAGCAAGAGAAAAGCAATGAATAACGTATAAGGGATACCGAATAAGACTAAATGCTGATTTCTCACCAAAAACTATGGATGCAAGACCGATGTGTGATATTTTTAAGAAACTACAAGAGAAAAACTGCCAGTCAAGTATCTTATATCCAGCAAGATGGTCTTTTATAAATGAGGACGAGTTTCGAATATTCACAGATATACAGAAACTGAGAGAATTTCTAAACAAGAGATGAGATTTTCAGGAAATTCTAAAGGGTGGACTAGAGTCTGAAAATAAAAGAAGGAGATAGAGGTCTAGAAGAGAGTCTGAAAATGAATATTACATCAATAAAAGTAACTAAAGGTGTTCAAAAATGATGAAGATAAATTATGACAGATAAAACTCAAACAGTCAAGAAAAACTTAACCAAAGATGTAAAGCACTTGTATTCAGAAAACTACAGCTCAATGTGAAAAGCAATCCAAAAAGACCTAAATAACCAGAATACACTCCATGTTCATGGAGAGGAAGACTAAATATCATTAAGATGATATTCATTCTACTCAAAATGACAAAAAGATTCTGTGCAATACCAATAAAAACTCCACCAGTATTTTTTATAATTGAAAACATGATTATCAAATTTATTTGAAAGGGTAAGTGGTCCTGAATAGCCAGAAACATCATAAAATGGAAAGCAACCTCTCCTCTCCAGATTTTAAATTACCTAGCTATAGTGGTAAAAAACAGCATGGTACTGGCATAAAGACGGACACATAGACCAAAGAAAACAAATTGTTGTTTCAGAAACAGACCCTCACATGTACGGTCAAGTGAATTTTGACTAGCCGGTCAAACCCACACAGCTCGGGCAGAACACTCCATTCAACAATTGGTGCTGCAAGACCTGGATATCCACAGTCAAAAGAAGCAAAGATGACCCCTATCTCACACCTTATCCAAAAATTATCTCAAAATGGATCAAAAAATCTAAACTTAAACGTGATAACCATAAAGCTTCTGGAAGAAAGTATAGGAAAATAGCTTCAAGACCTGGTGAAAGGTGGTGGATTCCTAAAGGAGTTGAGAGGAGGACTGAGATGGACTACTGATGTTTAATGTATGTAAAAGTTTTAATTAGCTCTACTGTAAAAGTGTGGTAATGTGTAGAGTGGATGGTAGCACATAGTAACAGCTAGTTTATAAATGGGGATGTGGCCGAAAATGGGAGTCTAGGTATGTAAATGCCAATTGACCGAATGCTAGAGAATACTGTAGGAATACAATAGCACAATAAACCAAGAGGTGGATAAGAATTGTGATTGATGGCATAGATGCAAAAGTGTCCTTTTTTAGCTAGAAAAAATGTACGTCATTATTCCAGGGTGGTGGGAATGCGGAGAAGCAAGGGAAAGATACAACTGAAGTGACCTATGGACTGTGGTTAGCAGCAATAATATAATATATTATTCTTGCATCAATGCCAAAGATATATTGTGCTGATAATGGGCAGTATGAAAAATGTGTGCCAAATGTACACTATGGACATGGTAACAATCAGATGATATTATATTATTCATAACAAAAGTTCCACCACAGGGCGGTGTGTTCATAGAGGGCTGTTGATTGGGAATTCTGCCCTTGTGCATGATTGTTTTATAAGTTTACAACCTCTGTCATAGAAAATATATTAAAAAATAATAATAGGGTAAGTTGGGGGGAAGACACCAAATATAAGCACTATAATTAATAGTAAGATTTTGACAATATTCTTTCCTATTTTGTAACAAACATCACACAGCAGTGCAAGGTGTTGGTGGGAGGACCCTGTCTGATGTTATGCATGTTTGCTTTATAAGTTCACAACAATTTACTATTAGTAGGAATATTTTGACAATGCACTTTAATCATTACTTTAAAAGGTTAAACAACAATCATAGGTATTAGTGGTAGGTTGAGGTGTGAGTCCTGTATGACGTTATATAAGTTGGTTTTGTAAGTTCACAACTATTACTGTATACTTCTCCTTCATGTATGTTTATGTATGAGTGATATACGTCAATAATTTTTTTGAAAAAAGAGTTGAATTCAAGGTGAGGACTCTGATAAATACCTGTTGAATTCTCTTAAATCAAGAACATTGATGATAAGGAAATAATACCTTTCATATACCTAGAGCATAAGGAAAATGTCATATAAATTCAAAGAGTTATTGTATAATTTTTGTTTTGTACCAGGGTTCAGCAAACCTTTCCGATAATGAGCCATATAGTAAACATGTCAGGCTTTTGGGGATCTATCTTCTTTGTTGCAATTTGTCAACACTGCCACTGTAGTGCCAAAGTAGCCATCTACAATACATAATGCATGACTGTGCTCTGTTCCAATAAAATCATAGAACACTGAAATTTGAATTCACCAGATATGAAATTGTAATATTTTTCAATTACTTTAAAATGTACAAAACCATTTTTATCTTGTGGGCTGGCTGCATTTTGCCAGCCCCTGTTTTAGATGCTTAAGAGAAAATCAATCAGTTGATATTGTAATATTTCCATCTTACTCATCAGTTCAATAAATTTCAGAATGGGATTACAACTCCAGTATCTCACTTACGTATGCACAAACTTTTCAAGTATGAGTTGAAGACGTCCCAGGAGAAAAGGCAAATGATGTTTAAATTAACTGATCACTGTAGTAGGGTTGTAATCTCACTTTAAATTACCTGCTATAGACGAAGAAAATCTAAGATTGACAAGTCTAATTCTTCTGAGTACAAAAAATCTCTATGCTAATCTCTAGGCAGAGCTGGAGGAGCGCGGGGACGGGCGCGCTCCAAGGGGCGGCGCGCGGGGCTGGAGGCGGCGGGCGGGCGGCGAGAGGCCAGGGGGGCGCTGGGCCCACGACGGCGGCGACGAACGGGTTAGTTGTTAGTCAGTGTCAGTCAGTGGCAGCTGGTCAGTGGCAGCCGCGGTCACCAGGAAAGGACTGGTCCCCCGGCGATAGTGGACCCTGGGCGGCGGGTGCGCCCCCAGGGCGGGCGGGGCTGTCTGCGTCCTGCCCCGCGGGGTCTCTCGGGCGGAGGCCGCCGCCCACCCTGCCGCCCCCTCGCCCCCCGGCGCCGCGCACCCCTTCCGGCCCCGGCGCCTCTCCCGGGCAGTTGGCGGCCGCCGGCGCCCCCCGGAGAAGGGAAAGTTGGGACCTGGCGGCGATGGACGCCCCGAGGGCTGGTGGCTGCGGGGAAAGTGGAGCCTGAGGCGCTAGACGCGGGGCGGCTGGGGCAGGAGGGCTCCTCTTGCTCCCGCCGAGTCTCCTCGGTCCTCCCGCTCCCCAGCCCCGGTGGCCCTCGGCCTGCTCGCTTCTCTCTGCGGCTGGGAAGCCCCTACCGTGTGGGTTCGCTGGGTGGTTGGGGGTTTTGAGTGGTTCCGTTGACTTGTTTGTTTCTCCTTTGCTCTTTGACTTATTGTCTTTGCAAATTTTCTTTCTAATCTTGAGGAGGACTTATCCAAAATCTTCCTTCGCGTGCTTCTGAGAGCAACAGGAAAAATGACCTCTCCCTTCTTTAAATAAATGTTACTTTCTTGCAAAAAAGAAAAAAAGTATTTGCTTCTGTGTGTCCCAGTCAAAAAATTTTCTTCCAAGAAGCTTTACTTCCCAAATGTTTTTCTCAGAACCCACATTTCCCGCAAATACAGAAATGATTGCTGATCAATCATAATTTCACATAGTGAACCAATTTTTGTACAAAAAAAAATTTAATTTAAGAAGAGTATCTTTATGAAAGTTTTTTTGTAGCCTTCTCTGTATAATCCTTTTCTAAAGAGGAAAAAAGAAGATATTGTCTTTGAACTGTAATTTCTATATATCTATCTCGATGTAGTATAGTTATGGATATGCACAGGCTGTGGATATGGATGTAGATGTGAGATATAAATGTAGACATAGACACACACATGTTGCAGCGACTCTGTGCTGATAGGGTAGACCGTCGCCATGGCACTGAGCTCCTGAAGTGTTAATGTTGAAGACATCAAATTTGGTGGTGAGACTCATAGTTGAAAGACTGAGCTAATGTTGTTGATTAATTTGGCAGATTAGATAGAACAGTAGGCATGGAAAAGAATGGGTGAGATTAAAGCAGGTTCAATAGATGAGTGAAACCTCAAGGGACATGTCCTTTTATCCACAAAGTTGTAGATCAGTCTAAAAGAAACAATAATGCATTGGGAGAAGGGAATAATCAGCAACTTTCACTTGGGATGGCTGCAAGATAGGATATTTGGACACAATATTGTGCATTGCTTCACCAACCAATTCTTTATATAAAAGTTGTATTCTGTCATTTATAATCTACCTCATAATATACTAGCTTTTATGATACCTATATTTTGTATTTACTTTTGGTTTGTTTTTAACTTGGTTCATAAAAACATAATGATTTTGCATGTGTCACTTATTGGATGCTTGTCTTCCATGTCTATGCCTCTCTTGGATTGCACAAATACTGCGGCAGCACCAGTCATTATATATTACGAGTCACTTTCTTGTTAAATTGTGTGTTGCTTTAAAGTACCTTCTGCAAATAGATCTTGGCTGAGATAAATGCAAAACTGAATATATGGATAACTAATATCTATAAAAGAGATACTTTACATTTAAAAATAATTCATTCAAATATTCTCTATACTTGAAATTTTTGTTATTTCACTTTAAAACCTTTTATTTAAAGAAAAACTTACCTACTCTAATTCATTTCACAAATCATTGAGTGCCTGTTCTGGGCTAAACACCATATACACAGCTTAGACAAGATAATGAATGTTCTGACTTTCAGTCTAGTAGGGAAACAGAAATTGTGTAAATATTGCTGGACATAAAAATAGAGTAATGGATTCTAAAGGGAAAATGAAAAGTTTAATGTATTATACAGTTACTGAGTAAATGGCTTTTTAAATGGTCATGGAAAGCCCTTCAGATATGTTGACATTTGAGGGTGACTCAAATAACTGGTGTTTCTGGCCTTGCGAAGATCAGAGAAGGGATTGATTCAGGGAAAGGAGCAGTGAGTGAAGAATTCTAAAGAGGAATTTATTGACTTCAAGGGAAGAACGAGAAGACAAGGAGATAGGCAGGGGCCTTATCATGAATGACCACCGGAACTTGAGTGTGGATTTGGGGTATTATGCTAGGGTGATAGGAACCCACTAAAGGTTTAGAGTTAGGGCAATAACATGAACTGATTTATATTTTAAAAAAAGCATTGTTGACGTGAACTAGAGAATGGATTGTGCAGGGGAAAAGACAAGAAAGGCATCGTAAGGGTGTTTCAGAGCACGGTGTGGTGATCATGCTGGAGGCCAGTGATGAAGTGGGGCGTGCTTTACAGGTCATGTGGCAGGGCGTGCCACAGGATGTTTGCTGTAGGAAAGGAGAGACTCAGGAGTAAGTATTAGGATTTTGGTGGAGCAACTAGGCAGACAGTGGTAGCATTTACAGAGATGGAAATACAGTCAGTTAGTAACTCAATGAAATTCCTGTTCTGCTTCACCAATTCAAAATAGTGCTATGGCCACTCCCTCCTCCAGACTCCTCAATTGTTCTTCTGAAATATCTTTCCATCCTTATTCCTGCTCTTATATGAATAAAATCCAGAATCTCCCTCTCAAGATTCTTCACCTTTCTCTTGAAATGTGCAAGAAATAAAACTCATGGCTTACACAGTCCAAAATTTTGAATACCCTGGCAGGAGTAGGGGTTCGTATGTAGGCACTGTAAATTTATTTCTCGAATATCATCAGTTACCACTTGCTGCCACATCATACAGCTGTTAAAGATTTCTTAAGCATCCTTCTGTTACTATCATGAACTGATGATGCTCAAAGCTTGGATTTACAGTTCGTTTGACTTCACATCACCAGCTCAATCCTCCTGAGTCCTAAAGGGCTGATTTTCTCAACAATGTTCAGGGTTGAATTAAGCCTCCTCCAAAATACTTCAGCCCTGGCTGAGCAGCCTCAAATTCATCCCACCACCATAATTTCCCTTTGGAGGAGCTGACCTGGTCAGAGGCCACCCAGACGTATTTCTCGACCTCAGGATCATATGCACCTGGACTGGAATTTCATTCTCTTTTTTCACAAAAGGGCCCTTTTCAAAATTCACTTCTGTAAATATAAAAGCTATTATGAACAGCCTGTCTCTCTTAAAACAGAAATATTAAGTTACATCTTTCCCCCCAGGCAAATCAAGTTATACTGCATGATTCTGAGAATACCACTAATAAAAAGAAATAGTTTCACAGGTTACCAAAAAAAAAAGAAGTATCTCACCAGTCCCCTAATATAATCTCCACCTAACCAACACTCTTGTACACATTAAAGCCTCATCCTAAATATAATAGTGTTCTCTAACATGTTGAATGATACAAGGTATTTATGAGGTCATGTTATAATCTAAGAATTAAATATATCTACTTGTGTATATTGTATATTGGTGTCACTCTTGGTATTTTTCTGTATGTATAGAGAACGTTTGATCTATGCCATACAGAGTAAATGTAGAGGCTTTCAAATATTTCTGCAGTAAGAAAACAGGAACTTTGTGCATTTATTAGGACGTGGCCCAAATTCTTGTTGTTTATTTTGGTAAAATATAAAAGAATACATATATCGGGGGTCCCTAGTGTCATAAACATTATCTGATTGAAAAGAAATTTGTGTTTATCGCAGCTTTTTATGGTACTATAATTTTGTAGTATCATAGCTGCCTATTGTAAACAAAAGGCCAGCTCCATTGCTCTTATGTATTGTGCATGCTCTAGGTTTGGGTTGCTCAAAATTGACTGAAATGGTTCTGGATTCAAGTGGACAAATAGTGTGGACATTCCCTTAGATACTAATGGATGTACAGCAAGTGTCTTTACGACTTGAAGTGTTCCAGGGAAGCCCTGTGGGAAATTCATAAACAATATTCATCCCCTGAGGAACAATGTTTTCTTTTTCTAAGGCAATAGAAGGATAAAATTGATGCAACGAAAAATAATGTTTTCTTCTTTAAGGCAAGAAGCTAGAGATTCAGAGCACCAAAATCCCATTTAAGGAAACATATTTAAGAGAAAAATGAGTTAAAAAATGTTTGTTGTGGGGCGGAAAAGGATACAATCATATGAGAGAAATGAGTACATGCTCATCAGTAACTTTGTCATAACCTTGAAGGTGAAAAAGCATCTTCTGATCCCAACTTAATGTCTTTGGTTGATGGTGTTTTTATTAGTCTTAGAATGAACTTTATTGCCTCGACCCAGCACTATCTTCCACAATTAAAAACTAAAGAAAATAAAATGAAATTTATTCCAGCAACCTAATCATGGTATTTCCTACTGGATTGTTAAAAATTGTTTTCCCACTCAAGCCTTCTTCTTGCTTTTTAAATCCAATTCACTTAAATCTAGGAACTACTTTATTTTGTTTCATAATTTCACAAGAAAGAAGTCAGGGATTAGGGTTCATTTCAACTCTGCAGAGACTTAGTGATTGATTTATTGATCACCCCAAATAATCTTTGTAGATATACAAAAGCAAATATATGCATACTCTATAAACACATACATATATACACAACCATTGTGCTGTACCTCACATTTTCATATAATTGATATAAGCTTTGGCTAGTTATGTAGATGCAGTATTTCTGTTTATTATGGAACATTGCCATCCTGAATACATAACTTTTTAATAGTGTGCTCTATTATTACAGATATTCCAAATTAAAATGTGGTATGGAAGTAGCAGTTGTATTTTCAAAATGCGTAAAACTGCATACTAGTAAAGGACATATAACCATTTCAATATGTTAGTGTGTCATTCACTAATATTCTGTGGATCTTTGTTTTGCAGAGTTTTAACAGGTTTTCTGGTGAAAATATGCTTCTAATCACATAAATATAGGGTCCCCTGGATTAAACAATGAAAATAAATGGTTTCTTTCCTATAGGACTTCTCTGAACCTTTAGTCTTTAATGTGCAAAGTAAATCATGACTAGGGAGCCAGAATATGCACTATTTACCAAACTTATTGGAACAGATACCTATTAGTAACTGTCAGAAAGATTGTACAGGACTAGTTTTTGAAAGACTGATATCAATTGAATTTTTTTTCCATGTGAAAATCTGTGCACCTTTTGTACAGTTTCTTTAGTGGGTATTATGCATCTTGCTTTTATTGTATGTTGAGCAAAAATTTGTGAAAGGGAAATAATTTTATAAAAAATTCTTGGCCTTTAAAATTAGTAGACTCAAGTCCATGCTGATCTTCTTGGCTTACTTTCTGAACTTTACTTCTTAATTTATTTTAATACTACATAAAACTGTGACAGAAACTGTTACCTGAAAATGTGTACTTAATCATGCATGTAGCCACTTTTCTGATGGAAATATGAAATTTGTTTTAAGGATGTGATATGGGGATCAATGAACAAGATTGTATATAGTAAGTAGGGTTTTCTTATGATGTTATCTAAATCCCAGAGGAATCTCAGTGAGGATAAAGCATAGGTAGGTCTTAGATTCTTACAAAATTTACTCAAACAGAAATTCAAGAAAACTTGTAAAATACTGGTTTAATGCCATTGCTATTGTGGTGCCTGGATTATTGCTGCTATGAGTTATGATTCTGGAGATTGTAGTCTGTGGTTATTCTTCTGTAATATAAACATTGTTTATGAGTGTGACATTTATGGCAATCTAACTATAAACTGTGTATCTTCTAATCTTATCTCCTCTTCACTGCTATACTAGTGTTTTGGAATGATATGCTTGACTTCCTAACTTTTCTGTCCTCTCATCTTTGCTGTTGATAGGAGAAGAGGGTAAAACTTTAAAAATTCTTTTTCAGGTGACTTATTTCTTATTTACTGCTCTTTCCTATTGGAAAAAAAAACTACTTTGAGTCCCAAACACTTCCTTTATTCTTAATCTCCACGGGGTACATTATTTCCGAAGGGAATTCCTCTACTAAAAACACTAATATTGATAAAAACAAGATAAAGATGGCAAATAGGATGTATTAGACATTATGCTGTGGGATTAAGAAATAACTGTGAGTGAGGAGCTTCAATTTCCTGTATTATAGTAAAATAAATATTTGAAAGTAATCCACTATAAATATACTAAAGGAATATGATAAGATTTATTTTTAACCTTTAAAATGCATCAGTGAGCCTGCAAGAAAGTGGAGAATCTTCAGAGCTCTCCACATGATATGAAAGTTGAAGTACA
Source organism: Dasypus novemcinctus (assembly GCF_030445035.2). Taxonomy (NCBI): domain Eukaryota; kingdom Metazoa; phylum Chordata; class Mammalia; order Cingulata; family Dasypodidae; genus Dasypus; species Dasypus novemcinctus. The sequence continues at coordinate 42,290,831 of NC_080695.1, forward strand.
GAGTGCTAATGGAAGCTCAGAAGCTGGCTTTGTCTTGAGGGCATCTGTTGATCCTAGGTGACATTCATCTCTCATTTAGAGAGTCCTATAAGGCTCATGGAGTGGTAAGCAAATTCTAAGATCTTTCCAATATTGAAAAGAAAACATGAAGGTGAGCAGATGTCGCTTAAGCAATTAAGCACCTGCTTCCCACATGGGTGGTCCCGGGTTTGGTTCCTGATGCGTCCTAAAAAGAAGAAAACAAACAAACAAACAAACCAAACAACAAGCACACAAATGAAAAAAAAAAAACCACTATAGGAAGTCGATGTGGTAGAGTGCATGAGCGCTGCCTTGCCATATACAAGGTCCCGGGTTCAATCACCATGCCTGGTACCTCAAAACAAGGAGAAGGAAAAGGAAAAGGAAAAGAAGTCATCATATGGCTACAATTTCAAAGATTTCTATATTTAGTGTAAGGAGAATGAAACAAACACATGAATTTGCCTCACAGAGTGAACAGACACCAAGAAAACATAAGATCTCTGGATGACATTGATGGATATAACGTATGAATAAACTCATAATCAAAAGCAGGTTAAATCTGGCCTAAAGACAAATTCACAATGTCCTTGTGGTCTAAATTGCCTCAAACTGAGAATTTCTTTTAAATATGTCAAATGCTGCCACTGTTCCAGGCACATGGGAAAATAAAATGCAGATGATCTCTTGAAGAAAGTACCTTCAAAGCAGACCTCAAATAAATAGCATAGCAAAACTCTGAGGAAGAGAATTTCAATTTAAAACATCACAAACCACTTATTTACATTTGATATTGTAATTATTATCAGATTCAATTTATGAATATGTTTAATGTGTTTAAAAATAAAAGAAATATGAATATGAAACAACGTATGAAGGACCAAGTATATTTGAAAAAATCCATTATAACTAATATAAAAGCACAAAAATGAGTATGCTGAATGACAGGTTTTAAAAAATTTGATACTGAGGAAGAGAGGATTATGGAAGTTAATACTCAAAAAATTACCCAGAAGTCAGACGAAAGATAAAAAATAATGAAAGGAAAGTTAAGATATGGTGCATAGATACATTTCTCAGATTCAAATTCCAGAAGACAGGAACAGGGAGAATGGAAGAGGAGTGATATTCAATATTATAATGGCAATATCTCCATATTCAAGATTCCCAAGAAATCCCACGGAGGACTATTGAAGGGAAATTCATACATAGGCTATTGTGGAACTTTACAACTTCAAAGACAGAAAGATGACATGAACAAGTGTCAGTCTGAGGGATATCAGAACATTGTCAGCCAGAAATAGTATAATTATACCTTTACAGTATTGAGAAAAAAACAACTATCAACTCAGAAATTTAAACATTAGGATTAAAGGATGATTAAATGTTCTTTGGACAAAATGAAAAAAACAACTTGAGAGAGTTTTCCACCAGAGACCTTGCTTGTATCAGTCAGTCTCACTGCATAACAAACCACTCCAAAACTTTGAACATAATGTGAGTGAACTGAAACAACACTATTTTAGAGCACAGATGTGAATATTGACTCTTACACTTTTGAGGGTCTGTTTGAAGATTCAGGTCTTCAGGTTTACGGAGGCAATTCTGCTTCATGTGCTTCTTCCTCTTCTAAGATCTGCAGGCATGTCCTTATCATGCTTATAGCAGAAAGGTAGGGAGGTCGGCCTTTTACACAAGGTCAAGCCTTTGTTTGTATCACCCCTAATAATATCTCATTGGCAATAGAAGTCACATGTTCAAACCCAATACCAAAAGGGCTAGTCTCCATCCATAGTAAAAGGGGAAAGGAATCAAATACTTGATAAACAATTACCCAACCATCACACATCCTCACTTTAGGTAATTTTCAAGAAAATTTTTTAGGATATAGGAAAATTATCCCTGTGGAAACTTATTAGATAATAATAATAATATTGTTAAATGTGTGGGTAAATATAAACAACCATGAACTGTATAAAGTTAAAATACTGTTTAATCTATTTGGTATACAAAACAAAATAATGATTATGTCTACTTTATAGGGTTTAAGAAACAACATGTAAAATACTTGACAGCCATAATGTAAGTCAGAGGGAACAATCAATATTAAGATGTTCTAAGATTCTGGAGAGGAAAGTAAGAATATTAGACTTAAATACATGCTAAAATTTCTTGGGAACCCACTAAAATAAAAGAATGGGAAAATAAAAATTGATCAATAGAAAAAGAAGGTAAGAAAACAAGGGGAACACTTAGAAACCACAATTTAAGATGGTAGAGTTAAATTCAAATATAGCAGTAAGTCTATTAACTATGACTATACTCTGCCCAATTAAAATTAAGATAAGGTAATTATTTAATTATTATTGAATTAAAAAACAATCCAACTACAGGCTGTTTGGAACTGATATCCTAAAACATGAATACAGATAGTTTAAAAGACCAAATGTATACTAGTAATATGTACAAGAATTTTCATAGCAGCATTTTTTGTCAGAGCAAAAAAATGCAAATGACTCAAATATTCAACACATGTATGGGTGAATTGTGTTATATTCACCTTCAGAAAACCGTACAAAAATGAAAATGATGATATCAAAGCATCATCACTCTCAGAAACATAGTATTAAGCAAAAAAAAAACACAAACCAAGCCATTGGAGAACAAATAATATTTCATTTATATAATTCATGATCTCATTCATTTAAATTCAAAAGGGGGTAAACTTATATGTTTACTATGGGAATTCATCTATATATGGTAGTTATGTAAAGAAGCCAGTGAATGATAAACATGAATTCATCAGAATAGTAATTACTTGGGGAGTGGAAGAAGAAGGTGAGATGCACAAGGGCCTACCAGAGGCTTCAAATGCATTGATCCTATTGTTTGTTATAGTGAGTGGTGATGACATTGATGCTCATTTTATTGTTTTATTGTGTTGTAGATACAGGCATATACATTTAAACATCTCATAAAAACCAAACAGGGGAGGAGGGAGGGCAAGATGGTGTCTGAGTGAGTGCACCTCATAGTCTCTCCTGCAAAGAAGTGGCTCAGTAGGGTTGGAGTCCTGCTAGACTGCACTGTTTTGGGTGTTTGCAGGGCAGGAGGTGTCTGGACGTCGATTTGGTGGGACAGTGACAGAAGAGATTCTTTCAAGAGGTAGAATTTTGGGTCTCATGCATGGAGGTCGGAGGTTGTGGGCGGGATCCTTCCCCCTGGGGCTGGCGATCCTGCAGCGGCAATTCCTGAAGGCTTTCTTGTGCTGGAGTGTTCCCAACCCCTGAGCGGGCTGTTTCTGGGGCTTGCAGGGCAGGAGGTGTCTGGATGTCGATTTGGTGAGACAATGATGAAGGAGATTCTTGCAAGAGGTGGAATTTTGGGTTTCTGACACGGAGGTCAGAAGTTGTAGGTGGAACCCATCCCACTAGGGCTGGCAGCCCAGCTGCAGCGATCCAAAATGTTTGTTGTGTTCGGGTGCACCAAAACCCTTGGGGGCTGGCAGCCCAGCCGTGGTGATGCCTGAAATCTCTGTTGTGCTGCAGTGTTCCCAAACCTGGTGTTAACCGGATGCGTGGTTCCCAGGTCTGTGTCACCTAAACCCTGGTGGCCCATGCTCTGGAGACTCACACACCTTGAGCCTGCCGTATCACGGACTTCCCATCCCTGAATCCACCGTATCCTGAGGTCTGTCTGAGGTTCTTGATTACCCTAGCCCTCCGCATTTGTTGTTGTTGTTTTGTTTTGTTTTCTTTTTTCCTTTCTTTATCCCTGAGCTTGGAGGAATGTACCAGCTGACTTGGGGAGAGTCTGGGAAGAAAGGAGAGCCGAATCTTCTGAGAAAGCCCAATTTACCTAAATGTCCTGGGATAGGAAACTTGGTCTGGGAGAAGGTGGAATCAGAAAGTCAATTAGACCTCCTCTAGCACACTTAAGGGGAAGGGACTGTAGGACCTGCTATCCAAGCTTCCACTAGCATATTTGGGGTTTCTGGTGAAGTGTAGGGGCACTCATTCTGGAAATTAAGAGTCATAGTCTTCTGTGTTGAGTTGGTTCAACAAGGACCTACTTGAATCTCCTACCCAACCTCTCAGGCATTTTTCCTGCAGCCCTGGGAGAGAGAGAAGTGAGGAAGGGAAAGGGGAAGATCAGATCCCTAAGCATATTATCTAACTGCAAAGAGGACTCCTAGTTTGAAATCTTGGTTCTTTTTTTTGTTTGTTTATGTGTTTGTTTGTTTTTGTCATGGTTGCTAATATTGCATTTTCTCCTGGTCTTTTCTCCGATTTTATCCCCCAAGGTACTTTTTCATTTATTTAGTTTTTTCCCTCTTTTTCTTGTTCTTGCTTGTTTCCCCCCTTTTTCTTGCCCCCCCTTTTTCTGTCTTTTTCTTCTTTTTTATTTTATTTACTTTATATAATAGGTGCTGCAAGGAGTGCTTCACATTTGCTGTGTTACCTCATTCTCCATTTCCTCTTTTCTGTGTGTATTGATTTTGACCACCTATAACCCCCTTCCCCTACATCTTTCTATCCTCCATCATCTACTGTTTCTCTTACATTCCACCTCCCTTTCTTTGGCCCCCAAATTGTCTGACTTTTTATTTCTAATATCTTTGTTCTGTTTTCTGTCTTTTATCCATTTTGATATTATTATCTTTCTTTTCTCTTTCCCTCTCAAATGAAAACACTGGCCTTTTAATTCATACTATAATCCTCCCTATATTCAGTTGAATGTCTCATTATAGGTACTCTACTTACTGCTATTACTCTACACTACTTACATGAGTCTAATATCCACTCTCCTAGATTTCACATTGTTGCTCTGTTAACATATATTACCAATAATACTTTATACATTTTCTTTTCTTACTCACTTTGCTTTTCCTGGCACTACTATTCTCCTTCAAAGTGAACTTACCCAGCAACAAAAAAGTAAAGTAACAAGAACAAAGTGACAAAGAGAAGACATAACACATATGAACAACAACTAATTAATCCCCAAGACTAGGAATAGAAGCTAAGGAACTGATTAAATCCGTCAAGATAAAATGATGACCAGACAGCAACAAAAAACTACAAACCAAACTAATAATCAGGAAAACATGCTGAATCCAATGAACAAACTAAAAACCAGGAAGAGGAGCAGAACATCAGAGAAGTAATTAAAGATCTCAAAACATATTTTAGAGACCAACTTAATGAAGTAAAGGAAGAGATTAACAATATGAAGAAAACAATTGGAGAGGAAATTGTATGTATATGCAAAAAGGTAAGAGATATGATGGTGATGAATACCACAGTTCAAGAAATCAAAAATACACTCTCAGCAAAAAGCAGCAGATTAGAAGAGGCAGAGGAGAGAATTAGCAACATGGAAGACAGTACATCTGAAATCGTACAGGTAGTAGAACTGATAGATAAAAAGATAGAAAAAATGCAGCTAGTACTTAGGTTACCTGAATGACAATGCAAAACACACAAACATATGTATTATAGGCATCCCAGAAGGAGAAGAGAAGGGAAAGGGGACAGAAGAAGTGTTGGAGGAAATAATGGCTGAAAACTTCCCAAATCTACTGAGAGAGAGGGATGTACATGTCCAGGAAGCACAATGCACCCCAAACACCATAAATCGAACAGGCGTACCCCAAGACATATACTTGTCAAATTATCAAATGCTCAAGACAAAGAGAAAATTCTAAAAGCAGCAAGAGAAAAGAGAACCATCACATACAAGGGAGGCTCCATAAGATTAAGTGCTGATTTCTCATCTGAAACCATGGAGGCAAGAAGGCAGTGGTATGATATTGTTAAGGTACTAAAAGAAAAAAAAAAAAATTCCAACCAAGAATAATCTACCCAGCTAAACAGTATTCAAAAATGATGGAAAGTTCAAAATATTCACAGATAAACAAAAATTCAAAGAGTATGCCAACAAGAACCCTGCCCTTCAAGAAAGGGAGTTCTGCAGGAAGAAAGAAAAAAACAGGAGAGGCAGAGTTGGAGGAGAGTGTGAGAGCAACAAAAAAGACAAAAAGAGAAGGAAAAAAACAAAATATGACAAACAGAAGTCTAAACAAAATATGGCTAACATCGAAAATTCCTTGAAAGTAATTACACTGAATGTCAGTGGATTAAACTGACCTGTCAAACGATTCAGACTGGACGATTGGATAAGGAAAAATGACCCATCTATATGCTGTCTACAAGAAACACATCTTAGACCCAGAGATTCAATGAGGTTGAAAGTGAATGGCTGGAAAACAATCTTACAAGCAAACAATAACCAAAAAAAAGTAAGAGTAGCTATATTAATATCAGACAAAATAGACTTTAAATGTGAAACAATTGTGAGAGACAAAAATGGATACTACATATTAGTGAAGGGGATAATCTTTCAAGAAGAATGAACAATCATAAATATTTATGCTTCTAACAAGGGTGCCTCCAAATATGTGCGTCAAACACTGGAAAACTAAGTGAAAGAATAGATGCCTCTACAATTATAGTGGGAGTCTTTAAAATACCACTGTCAACTTTGGACAGACCATCTCAAAAGAGAATCAATACAGAAACAAAAACTTTGAAGAGTATATTAGAGGAGCTGGACCTAATAGACATATACAGGTCATTACACCTGAATACAGCAGGATACACATTTTTCTCAAGCGCACATGGATCTCAAGTGCACATGGATCATTCTCCATATGCTAGGCCACAATGAAAGGCTCAATGAATTCAGAAAGATTGAAATCATGCAAAATATTTTTTTCTGATGACAGTAAATTGAAGCTGGAAATCTGCCAGGGCCAGACACCCAGATTTCCCAAGATATAGAAATTAAACAGTATACTTTAAAAAAAAAACAGCGGGTGAAAGAGGAAATCTCAAAAGAAATTAATAACTATCTTGAAAGTAATGAAATTGATAACATAACATGCCAAAACTTATGGGATGCAGCAAAAGCAGTACTGAGAAGGAAATTTATAGCCATAACTTCATACATCAAAAAGGAAGAAAGAGCAAAAATTGAAGAACTAACTGCCTATTTGGAGGAATTAGAAAAAAAAAAAAACCAAACTAACCCCACAGGAAGAAGAAAGAAAAAAATAACAAAGGTAAGAGCAGAACTAAATGAAATAGAAAATAAGAAAGCACTTGAAAAGGTAAAACCAAGAGCTGGTTCTTTGAGAAGATCAATGAAATTAACAAACCCTTAGCTAGACTAACAAAGAAAAAAGAGAAGATTCAAATGCACAAAATAAGAAATGAGAAAAGAGATATCACCACTGACACCACAGAAATAAAGACTATCATAAGAGGATATTTTGAAAAACTATATTCCAACAAAAATGACAACTCAGAGGAAATGGACAAATTCCTAGAAACACATAAGCAGCCTCTATTGATGAAAGAAGAAATTGATGATCTCAACAAACCAATCACAAGTAAAGAGAAAGAATCAGTCATTAAAATCCTCCCAACTAAGAAGAACCCTGGGCCTGATGGCTTCACAGGTGAATTCTACAAAACATTCTGGAAAGAACTAACGCCAATCTTGCTGAAACTCTTCCAAAAAATCAAAGCAGGAGGAACATTACCTAACTCATTCTATGATGCCATCATTACCCTAGTACCAAAGCCAAACAAAGACACCACAAGAAAGGAAAATTACAGACCAATTTCTCTAATGAACCTAGATGCAAAAATCCTCAACAAAATACTTGCTAACCCTATCCAACAACACATTAAACAAATTATACACCATGACCAAGTGGGATTCATTCTAGGTATCCAAGGATGGTTCAACATAAGAAAATCAATCAATGTAGTACACCATATAAACAGATTGAAGGAAAAAAATCACATGATTATATCTATAGATGCAGAAAAAGCATTTGAAAAATACAGCAACCATTCTTGATAAAAACACTGCAAAAGATTAGAATACAAGAAAATTTTCTGAATATGATAAAGACTATATATGAAAAACCCACAGCCAACATCGTTTACAATGGTGAAATCCTAAAAACACTCCCTCTAAGATCAGGAACAAGACAAGGATGATCACTATCACCTCTTCTATTTAACATTGTCTTTAGAAGTACTTGGTCGAGCACTGAGGCTAGAACCAGATATAAAAGACATTCAAATTTGCAGATGATATGATCCTATACATAGAAAACCCTGAGAGGTCTACAACAAAGCTTCTAGACCTCATAAATGAGTTTAGTAAAGTCACCCAGGGTACTTCTTACTTTACTTAGAAAAATCAGTAGCATTTCTGTGCAACAATAATGAGCTAGCTCAGGAGGAAATAAAGAAACAAATACCATTTACAATAGTAAATTTAAAAAATGAAATACCTAGGAATAAAATCTCTGGACTGACCATGTGATAGCCAGGCCCTGAGCCTCAACAGACTTCAGGTAATGCACTCTGGTTTATTGGACTTAACCCACTCAGCTAACATAGAGTTGAAGAAGTCAACCACCACCCCATGGAGCCAAGAGTGCCTAAAACTGAAAGCAGGAGGATTGTATCCAGCATCCATGTGGAATCTAAGCCCCTCTTCTTACAGATGTGGAGTGGGCACAACCATTCCAAGGTCCACAAGATGGGAGAACAGAGTATGGATTAGAGTAGACTTACTGATAATCTATTCATGAACTATTTGATTGGTAATCGAAGAAATGTGGCATTGGTGTGAAGAAAGTGACCATAGTGGCTCCTGGGGGTAGGGAATGGGAGGATGAGATGAGATGTGGAGGTGTTTTCGGGACTTGGAGCTGTCCTGGGTGATGCTGTACGGAAAGTTACCGGACATTGTATGTCCTCCCATGGCCCACATGGTAGAGTGTGGACTATGATGTGGACCATTGACTATGAGTTGCAGCGGTGCTCTGAGATGTATTCACCAAATGCAGTGGATGTCTCATGATGATGGAGGAGATTGTTGTTATGGGGGGAGGAGTGTGGTGAGGGGGGTGGTGGGTATATGGGGACCTCATATTTTTTGAATGTAATATTAAAAAAATAAAGACAAAAAATTTAACGATGTAAAAAACTTATACACAGAGAATTACACAACGCTGTTTAAGGAAATCAAAGAAGACCTAAATAAATGAAGATAATTCCCTGTTCATGAATAGGAAGACTAAATATTATTAAGATGTCTATCTTACCAGAACTGATCTACACAGTCAATGCAATCCCAATGAAAATCAACACAGTATTCTCTTAGGAACTAGAAAAACTAACTATGAAATTTATTTGGAAAGGAAAGAGGCCGCAAATATTCAAAGACGTATTGAAAAAGAAAAACGAAGTTGGAGGACTCACACTACCTGATTTCAAAACATACTACGAAGCTACAGTAGTGAAAGCAGCATGGTATTGGCACAAGGAGAGACACACTGACCAATAGAACCGAACTGAGAGTTCTGATATAGATCCTCCTATATATAGTCATATAATATTCAATAAAGCCACCAAACCCTCTCAAGTGGGAGAGAATGGCCTATTCAACAAACAATGCCTAGAGAACTGTATATCCATATGAAAAAGAGTGAAAGAGGATTACCAACTCACACCTTATACAAAAATCAACTCAAGACCTAAATATAAGACACAAGACCTAAATATAAGACCCAAGACCATAAAGACTTTGGAAAGCAGTGTAGGGAAGCATCTACAGGACCTTGTAATAGGAAATGGCCTCATGAACTACACACAAAAAGCATGAGCAGCAAAAGAACAAATAGATAAATGGGACTTCCACAAAATTAAAGCCTTCTGCACCTCAAAGGAGTTTGTCAACAAAGTGAAAAGAGAGCCTACACAATGGGAGAAAATATTTGGTAACTATATTTCTGATAGAAGACTTATAACCTGCATATACAAAGAACCCCTATATCTCGAAAATAAAAAGACAAACAACCCATTTTAAAAATGGGAAAAAGATTTAAACAGACACTTCTCCAAAGAAGAAATACAAATGGCTAAAAAGCACATGAAAAAATGCTCCAAATCTCTAGCTATTAGGGAAATGCAAATCAAAAGTACAATGAGATACCATCTTACTCCCATAAGATTGGCAGCTATGAAAAACAGAGAAGACTACAAATGCTGGAGAGGATGTGGAGGAATGGGAACACTCATCCACTGCTGGTGGGACTGCAGAAGGATCCAGCCATTCTGGAGGAGAGTTTGGCAGTTTATCAAAAAACTAGCTATAGATTTGTCATATGACCCAGCAATTCCACTGCTGGGTATATACCCAGTAGAACTGAAAACAAGGGCACAAACCAATAGATGCAGCGTTGTTCACTATTGCCAAAGTTGTAATCAACACAAATTCCCATCAACAGATGAATGGATAAATAAAATGTGGTATATACATACAATGGAATACTCATCTTTCAGAACAAATACACTACAAACACATGTGATAACATGGATGAATCTTGAGACCCTTATGTTGAGTGAAGCAACCCAGGCACTGACGGACAAATACTACATGACCTCAATGATATGAAATAAGTAAACCAAGCTGCCTCAGAGAGCTAGAGACTGGATGATAGGCTTAAAGGAAATTGGGGGGTAGAGGAAGGATGCAAGATGATACCTACATGGGTGAAATCTATGATAATCTGGAGGTAAGTATTTGTACCAGGAATGGATAAAATGGGGGCATAGGGTTACCTTTGAGTGGGGCTTTGCAGGCTTGCGGGGGTCTAGGGATAGGAGGATGTTTAATATTGCCCAAGAAATTAGGGGGAGAGTGGGGGAACATGTGAACATAGGAGATTGTCAGGTATTTGGTTGAGAGGATAATGCTGAGAAAAATTTTTCAAAAATAAAATAAGGAAGGTTACCTGTTTAAGATGATTAAAAGGGATAATCTGACACAGGACAGGCTTCTTGGGTGTGTGTGAGTGCTCATTTTGCCATAGGGGATTATATCATTGGACAGAGACCCATATAATGAGAGTGAAGGTATACTCACATCCTGGGGGGGACTGATGTTCTCAAATAGAGGGAATTGTATCTCTCGAGAGAAATGGTGGCTTCCAATGTATTAGGGCAGTTGAGCATGTCAAGCCCTCAACACTGTTGCAAGTATCTCTGAACATGGCCTTTCAAGCAATGAAGATTGACTGTCACTCTGGGCCCTGAGGGGAGGGGGAAAGAGGTTTTTAAGAGATGGAATCAATGTAACTGTGTGGGCAATAGACGTGTTTCGCAAGATTACGCAAAGATGGATATAAGACATGTTAAATTACACCAAAAATATATAGGGGCTGATAGGCTAAAATGTAAATCATAATGTAAAACATAAGATATCTAAAACTTTAGAAAATTGTATAGTCTAAAATATGAACCACAATGTAAACCCAAGTGTTACCTTGTTTGAAAGCTCTTGTCTCAATATCTGTCCATCAGTTTTAGTAAATATAGTGTGAACATGTAAAAAGATTATTGCTGTGGAAGGGAAAAGGGTTTTATATTGGATATGTGGGAGTACTATAATTGTATACATGAATTACTGTGATCTAAAACTTCTGTGAATATAAGCTTAATAATTAGGAAAAGAAAGGACATAGACACTGAGGAAAAGATGCAAGAAGTTGTCTTTCCAATTTGCATGCAGGGCAACACTTATTGCAGTAATGGAAGGCAAAACATCAGAAACAAAGCTTTTTCTTTTTAAAATTTTTTAATACCCCAATTTATTTTTACCTTATTTTTTCTAAATTAATAAATATTCTATATCTAACCTTTAAACTCATCACTATTGCGGTCACCCCTCGGGCTGAAGTGTGGTTTGCTGGCCTGGCGGGGGAGCAGCCGTGGCAGGCCAAGCCGCTGCCCCCATAATAGGGTGGCTGGTCGGACTCGCCGCCACCCCCGAAGGGAGCTCGGCATGGGCGCAGAGTGCCCTCGGGTCTCCCCTTCTCGGCAGCCATGCTTCCGCGGCCGCCCCTCCTCCCAGATGGCGCCACACGATGCCTGTGGGGCAGCACCCTTCTTCTTCTTTCTCCCTGCGCAGGCGCAGGGCGGAAAATTCCAGTCTGCCCTTTTCCCCTCCCCCGACAGCAGCAACAGCCAGGCGTGGGTGGGAAACTCAAGTCTGCCCTCCACCCCAGCAACAGCAGCCACCAATCCCTAAACCCTGCCCCTTCCCCCAGCAACAGCGACAGCCAATCCCTAACCACCACCCCTCCCCCATCCAGTACCGCCCACTGACCTTTCTCCGGCAACCAATCAGAACAGGGCGTGGCTTCGACCAATCAGCCTTCCCCAGCCCCTATAAAACTGTTGCCTCTCCCTCAATAATGTTGGACTTGCGTGTTTACCTTGTCTCCACGGTAGTTTTTCTGCCGTGCGCCCTCCAGTCCTGAGAGCCCCCGACAAGGGCCTGGCCTCCCTTGTCCCCAGTTCATTGCCTGCTTCTCCGGGCGACCTCTTCGTCGCCGGCTTTGCTGGGCGACCCCATCAGCCGAACCGCGCAACCCCTGTGAGACCGACCCCTCGTCTGCTGCCGGACCGACCCCTCGTCCCAAGTGGGACCGATCCCTCGTCCCAAGCGGGACCGACCCCTCGTCCTGAGCTGGACCGACCCCTCATCCGCAGCCAGACCCCACCTCTACCGACCGAGCAAGCCGCCGCACACTATATTCCATTTTACTATTAATGGAACATGGTAATATATTCGGCTTCATTTTTTAAGAAGTTTTGGATCACAGAGAGGTTCAACAATGGCAGGGGAGGAATACTGGTATGGGATATTATTGATAGGGGGCATATGGTTGACAGGGAGTTGTACAGGGCATATATCCAGGGTACATAAAAATGTTTGGATATTTTCATAGTGGTTACAATTAAAAACAACCAACTGAGGTGTGTGCTGAGTTCCTAGCCAGGGGAGCTCTATCACAGTTCCTGAAGGAACAGCAACAATCCCCCAAGTGCTTTGGCAAAGACCAAAAAATAGGAAGGTCCTACAATGAGCCCTTGATACTAATGACTATGATTTTGAGCCTGTGCACCAGAACTAAGAACAAGGCCTTGAGCTGCAGGGTGTCTAAGACTTACCTCCAGAGAGCCTCTGTGTTGCTCAAATGTGGCCATTCTCGAAGCCAACCTCAGCATGTAAATGTATTGCCTTTCCCCCAGCATGGGACATGACTCCCGGGATGAGCCTCCCTGGATCCGAGGGATTACTACCAAGTACCAGTTGATGATTTAACTAGAAAATAACCTTGAATAAACAGGTCTTTTTGGACCAGCAGAATTTCTCAGTCTACGTATATTACCAGGAGTTAAAAATGCTTTTTGACATATGGTTGACAGGGAGTTATACAGGGCATGTGTCCAGGGTGCATGGAAATGTTTGGATATACTCATAGTGAAACAATTTAAAACAACAGCTGGGGGGGGTACTGGGTTCCTTGCTGGGGGGTGGGGGGCTCTGTCATGGTCCCTAGGGGAGCAGTGGCAGTCCCCCAGGTGCAATGGCAAGGACCAGGAAGGAATGAGGGTCCAACAGTGAGCTCACTGAGTGAGATACTAATGACTATGCTTGTGAGCCTATACACCTGAAATAAGAACAGGCCTAGAGCAACACTGTGCCTAAGAGTTCCCTCCTGACAGCCTCCGTGTTACTCAAATGTGGCCAGTCTCAAAGCCAAACTCAGCATGTAAATGCACTGCCTTCCCCCCCAGCGTGGGACGTGACACCTGGGGATGAGCCTCCTTGGCACCGAGGGATCACTACCAAGTACCAGCTGATGACATAACTAGAAAATGACCTTGAATTAAAGGTTCAACGAGGAGCAGCAGAATATCCCTGTCTACATATAATAACAGGAGTTAAAAATGCTGTTTGACCTAAATTAAGGGGAAATGGAAAGGACAAATGAGTTTATATGGCTATGAGTCTCTAAAAAAGAGGCTGGAGGTTGTCAGAAGGATTACCCTTATGCACACCTGAGCAGAGTCTCAGAGATAGATAAAGTAGATACAACCCCAGGTATTGGTTCTTTTGAGGGCTAAAGAGACCCACAGGTTTTATGGTCATGGCAGATGGAGTTCACTGCCATGTCAGTTGGCCCTTCTTTGGAGTTGGTGTTTCTGCGTGATGGAGCTGGTCTCAGATGTGATCTCTTTTCACAAGCCTTTCATGCTACTTTACTGGAATTGTAGTTGGTGGAGTTTAAGTTATATATCTAGGGGATTTGAATCTCTGGACTGACAATATGATAGCCAGGCCCTGAGCTTCAACAGACTTCAGCTCCTACACTCTGATTTATTGGACTTACCCCACTCAGCTAACATGGAGTTGAATAATGTCAACCACAACACCGGGGAGCCTAGAGTGCCTACAACTGAAAGCAGGAGGATTGCATTCATTATCCATGAGGAATGTAAGCCCCCTCTTGACATAGATGTGGAATGGACACAACCAAGCCTAGGTCCACAGGAAGGAGGAATACAGTAAGAATTAGAGTGGACTTAATGATATTCTATTCATGAACTATTGTGGTTAATAATCAAGAAAATGTGACATTGGTGTGGAAAAAGTGGCCATGGTAGCTGCTGAGTGTGGGGAATGGGAGGAAGAGATGAGATGTGGAGGCATTTTTGCAACTTGGAGTTGTCCTGGGTGGTGCTGCAGGGACAATTGCCGGACATTGTATGTCCTCCCATGGCCCACTGGATGGAATGTGGGAGAGTGTGGGCTATGGTGTGGACCACTGGCCATGGTGTGCAGCGATGCCCAGAGATGTACTCACCAGATGCAATGGATGTGTCATGATAATGGGGGAAGGTGTTACTGTGGGGGGAGTGGTGGGGTAGGGGCGATGGGAGTGAAGGGGAACCTCATATTTTTTGAATGTAATATTTTTTAAAAAATGAATAAATAAAATAAAATTTTAAAAAATGCTTTTTGACCTGAATCAAAGAGGGAAATGGAAAGTACAAATGAGTTTATATGGCTGTGAGTCTCCAAATAGAGCTGGGAGGGTATCAGAGCGGTTCCCTTATGCAACCCTGAGCAGGGTTCCAGAGACAGATAAAAGTAGATGCAACACATGTATTGGTTCTTCTGAGGGCTGCAGAGACCCATAGGTTCTGTGGTCATGGCAGATGGAGTTCAGTGCCTTGTCAGTTCGCCCTTCTTTGGAGTTTGTGTTTCCGTGTGATGGAGCTGGACTCAGATGTGATCTTTATCCACAAGCCTCTCCTGTTACTTTTAATGGATCTGTAGTTGGTGCTTGTGTTTAGTGTATACCCAGGGGACCTGAATCTCTGGACTGACCATGTGATAGCCAGGCCCTGGGCCTCAACAGACTTGCAGCTCCTGCACTCTGGTTTATTGAACTTACCCAGTCAGCTAACATGGAGGTGAAGAAGGTCAACCACCACACCAGGAAGCCAAGAGTGCCTACAACTGAAAGCAGGAGAATTGCATCCAGCATTCATGTGGAATCTAAGCTTCCTCTTGATATAGATGTGGAGTGGACACAACCATCCTAAGGTCCACAGGATGGAGGAATAGAGTATGGAATAGAATGGACTTACTGATATTCTATTCATGAACTATTGTGAGTAGTAATCAAAGACATTGTGGCATTGGTGTGGAGAAAGTGGCCATGGTGGCTGCTGGGGGTAGGGAGTGGGAGGAAGAGATATGATGTGGGGGCATTTTTGGGGGTTGGAGTTGTCCTGGGTGGTGCTGCAGGGACAGTTACCGGACATTGTATGTCCTCCCATGGCCCACTAGGTGGACTGTGGGGGGAGTGTGGGCTCTGGTTTGGACCATTGACCATGAGGTGCAGTGGTGCTCAGAGATGTATTCACCAAATGCAATGAATGTCTCATTATGATGGAGGAGGGGATTGTTATGGGGGGAGAAGTGGGGTGAGCGGGGGTGGGGGTAGATGGGGACCTCATATTTTTTGAATGTTACATTAAAACAATAAATAAAGACAAAAAAATAGAGGAAAATAGTGAGTGAAGAAGATAATTTCTGTCCTCAATTAGCTTAGAAAATCGTAGCGAGACAGACAAGTTAACAAGTTAGCAAGCTATTACACTTCCTCTTCAGAAGAGATTTAGTACATGAGCTATTTTCATGTATACGAAACTGATTAGGAAACTGAAATAAGCTTAATCCATTCCTGTACTACTGAGCAGGGCTGTGACGTGAAGCAGGTTCAACTATAGGGTCTTGATCTTTGTACAAAATGACACTTTTTCTTGGGACATTTGTATAACTTTACATACATCTAGGGCTTTCAAAACATTTTTCAAAACTTCTCCAGAAAGATTGCACCAAATAACATTGCCATCAAACATGTGTGAGAGGTTTATTTTCCCAGACTCAGAAAATCCACGACATATATTTATTAATCTCATACTTTATTTTGCATTGAAAGTGATGATTCTGTCTTGCTTTATTTTTTAAAAATAGTAATGAAGTTGAACATGTTTTCTTATGCTCATTGGCCATTTCAGTTTGTTTCTTCCTTCTTTGCTGCAAATTTAATTCTTTTCTTTTTGTATTAGTTTATTTCCCCTCTAATTCTAATTTGCTTCTCTCTCTTTCATAAGAATTATACATATCTTTTGTATCTATCTCTTATACAATCTTTAGCATCTCATCTGTTTTCTATGTTACACATATTTTCACCAGCTTGTTTTTTGGTTTACTCTTCCCTGTGGTATGCCCTGAGACCTTTCCTTTCTTGATTTCCCGAAGAACTGTTAGGATGGTACAGCTCCTGCTTTTGACTCATTTAGCCAAGCCTTAATAGGACAGATTCTCCAGAATAGAGAATACTTAACTACTTTCTAATTCTGAGTAAAGTGTCCCTCAAGTCTATAGTCAGATTCTCTTTTCTTACATAGTCCTCAATTCCTTATTCCCAAGTCCAAATTCTAAGGAACTCTGCAAGATAAAAGTTTTTCATATGTTTGCAGAAACTCATTTGGTGGCAACCACCTATCCTAATATAAAGACTGGCTCTGTAAGAGTTATTTTTCTGACTTAACAGCATTAATATTCAAATATTTTGATACAGGAATATTGCTGTGTCTCAAAGAATTCTGCCTCAGTCCCTGAAGTAGAAAGTTGTTGATATATGTGTGTGTATAAATATGTATACATTTATATATATGTGTGTGTGTATATATAAGGGTGTGTGTGTTTATATATATATAATAGTGTGGGAGTAGGCATTGGCAAAACCCTGATTGGTTCCAATAAAGGATTGTGGATTTATATGAATTTGTGGATTTTTTTCTCTATGTTCATTCATTTTGGAAGAGTTCTTAGGGTCTCTGAGTGCATTTTCTAGTAGATTCTAATCACATCCTAAATATTTCATAAATTATCTAAATAAAATCTATTGAAGCTAAAATGAAGAATAAGAAAGTGAAGACCAAAAAAGGTAACAAGCAAGGCAGGATGGTACTAGTTATTCCACTTTAAAGGTTATAAATAGCATTTGAAAAGTGCCTCTTGGTATCTCTTTGAATAAGGCAAGATTTCCCCTTTGTTTCTTTTAAATCAATACTTGAATGTCATCTCCAATTTCTTCCTGCTGGTAGCACCCTGTAGCCAGTGTCCTGAAATGTCATTTTTCATCTTTCAAAACCTGCATGGAGTGGAATCTTCTCAGATCTTTAAATACCTTCTTTCTCTGTATTAGCACTACGTCCCTAATTTGTACAAGCTTCTTATGCCTAACACGGTCAGCATCTGCTGTTAATTCTGGGTGAGGTATAGCCCTCTGAAAGTCCATGAAGCAATTGTTTCCCTATAGTTTATTAAAATTCAGTTGGGGGTGTGGTTTTTATCACTTTGTGAAAATTCCATCATATTACTTTTATTGAGAGTACAGCAGTAAGAATTTATTATACATTTTCCCTGTGATATTACTCTGGGGTTCATTTGATTAGATTGTGAAATGATTTTAATAATGCAAAAGAAATATACCGGATATTAACTTAATTTTTCTTATGGAATATTCTGGTTTCAGGAAAATTAAATGTGTATTGTAAAACACACCAATCCCAGAAAATTTAAATGATGTATCTTTATCATATTCACACATACCTTTATTCAATTTACCAAAAAAGTCATCTTTTGTGGAAAAGATTCACTGATTAGGGCATTTTCCTCTCTACTTCTTTATTTTTCTAATTGCATGTAGGATAAATAATGTGAAAGAAAAATTATAGTAAGGGAGAACACATGGCTTAATGGGGGAATGATATCACTTTTTAAAAACAACTTGGTGACCATAGAACTTGATATAAAGAATTTTTAAACATCATATATCCACACATATTCTGTGTGTGTACTTAAGAAATTTCCAGTATTTTACACCTTCCATTTGATATAAATTATGATATACAACTTATCAGTGAAACAGTCCTAAACATTTTCAGATTTACATTTTAACAGCATGGAACTCTTACTCATTACCTTACTGATATAAATGTGAACACATTTTACTCAAAATTGATGCATGAGAAAAGAAACTAAATTTTAATTACCATATAAAATGCTGTTTCTAATAATAATATATTAAACACTGTGACCAAAAGTCCTTTATTGATTACATATGCCTAAATATCACTTAGTTTCTTAGAGGAAAATAATCCAAACCCTACATGTATCAGAGTATTGTGAAAAATATATGAAATAATGGGTGTTCATTCATTCTTCAGATATTTTCTGAATACATATTATCCCAGGGACTGTGCTAGGCTTTGGAGATACAAAGGTGAGAAAAGATACATGATCCTTACACCTTCTACCATCTAGAAAGTATGCTTCATAGAAAAAGTAAGCAATGATTTTGTAAATCATAAAAAATAACAAGAGAATTCACATGACCATAAAACGATGTTCATGCTGATCCACTTTTGCCCCTACTTGCTTTTGTGTGTATGTGTGTTGGAAATTCCAGGGGATTAAGGAATTCTATTCATTTTAATTGGATAAAGTTTAAAATTACAAGAGGCAATGTATATTTGTCAGAAGATTTAAAATTTTCCTTAAAAACAGAGTGATTAATTATATACAATTCATGAACAATGATACAAAAATGTACAGATTTCCTGGGGCTTAAAATTTTATCACAAGGTGACTTGATACCCCCTGGAGGGTGAAAATACTAATGAATGAGCCTTTTTTTCCCAGAAGATTTCTGTGATGTTTCATTGCACACTGAACAGCTTTAGTCCCCTCCTAACATTTCCTCTTCTGGACAGCTGCCTGTGGAGGGGATCTGACTGGCCTAGAGGGTGTTATCATATCCTGACTATCCCTGTGGGAAGCTGCCTCTCGCACAGATGTTGTATTGGCCATCTTGTTGCTAAGTGCTATTTTTAGATACTAACCCAGTTAAGTTTCCTTTCCCCACCCTCACTGAAGCAATTAAGTTTCTATTCTTACTCGGCCACTCCCCGGGGCTCCAATTGGGCTCTCCCTAAAGAGCAGGAAAGTCTTTCCATGGACATTGCCAAATAACCATCTGCACGTGCGTGTGGCACGAGAATCAAAATCTAGTTAACCAATCATTTACTGACACATGTGTTGTCAGTATGTACCACCTCATTCATCCCTGGCTATAAAAACCCCTGATTGACCCTCAATAAACGAGACTTGATCAGAATCCTGTCTTGTCTCCATTCTTTGTGTCTCTTGTCCCTTTTTCATTCCCACTCCCTCCCTCAGGTCTTCTTTCCTTCGACTGATCTGCGGGTTGGGTCATATCCCCAACCATTGCCTTCTGGAAAAGAAAGTGACTGGAGAGTAAGAAGAGTAAACTCAGACTTTATCATTGTCTTCACATTCAAAAGGTTCCCTAGGTCACAGGATACCTCTTTTTAGCTGAATTTTAAAAATTATATCATTTGTCACTTTATAGTATCACCAATTTTATTTCTAGCCAAGTCCTAGATTTTCAGTCTAATAGGTTCTAATTCAGGCTGCAAAATGATGTAAATGGAGATACAATATTTTGCTTCAGAACATTCTACTTGTGCTGGGACACACATGATATACAAAGAATTATCTGTCTTGCCCATGGTGTGTTCCATATGAGAAGGCTTGATTTACATTATATTCAAGAAAAGCAATTTAAAAAAGTGATATAGATACACTCAATATAATTTCTCATTAGAGCCTCATATTACCCTTATATGTATGATAGATATTTCATCTCCATAGCACATCCTATGGTGGGACATTCCCAAAGTTAGCACTGTCTTATCATTAGGGTTATAATGACTTCACAGATCTTTGAAAATGTAAAGTCCCCAAAATTTGATGGATTTTAAAGTTTGAATTGTTAGACATCAGTCTTGAAAGATGCTAACACCTGCCTGCTAATTGAGAAGAAGAAAGTTTAAGTATTGTGGGTAATATATTTTTAAAAAACTAATTCTATAAGATTATCCTATTGTAATATATAATTACATTTTTCAAACCCCAAGATCATTTCCAACTTTATGTTTTTACTTTTTTTATTTTATTTTATTTTTTTAAACTTTTTTTTTTTTTAAAGATTTATTTTCATTTATTTAATTCCCCTCCCCTCCCACGGTTGTCTGTTTTCTGTGTCTGTTTTCTGTGTCTTTTTGCTGCGTCTTGTTTCTTTGTCCGCTTCTGTTGTCGTCAGCGGCACGGGAAGTGTGGGCGGCGCCATTCCTCGGCAGGCTGCTCCCTCCTTCGCGCTGGGCGGCTCTCCTTATGGGTGCACTCCTTGCGCGTGGGGCTCCCCTACGCGGGGGATACCTCCGTGTAGCACAGCACTCCTTGCGCGCATCAGCACTGCGCATGGGCCAGCTCCACACGGGTCAAGGAGGCCCGGGGCTTGAACCGCGGACCTCCCATGTGGTAGACCGACGCCCTAACCACTGGGCCAAAGTCGGTTTCCCTATGTTTTTATTTTTGAACTAAATGAATGTGATGTTTTATAAGATCAGTCTATAGACTGTACTAACTATAAGTTACTGATCTAGGGCAAAGTGTTCTATGTTTTCACCTGTCATATGAACAAGTTTCCTTTTCCTAGAATGTTTACATCAACACCCAAGGCTCAGATATGATTGTCTTCTTTCTCTTTCTTCTCCTGATGAGCTCTGAGTCAGGAGTTTTAAACTTCTATGACCTTTAATTTTAAGTCATTTGATAAGCCATCTATCCCTGACTTTACTAATGCTGCTCCAAATTTAGAAAATGATGAATACTTTTTATGCCACTCTGCTACTACACAAAACCAGTGAACATTTGCTGCCTATATTTTGGATATCTTTGTTTTCTGTGTTTTTTTTTGTTGTTAATACTAAATTCTAATCATGCTTTAGTTAAACCCAGGAAGCAACTGTGTTGCAAAGATATTAACAATTGAACATTAGTTAACATGGAGCCTTACAAGTAAGAGTTTCTTACCTTCTATTTCACAGGAAGTAATTCTCACGTTCCTAAACACAACTTACTTGAAATACAAAAGGCAAGGTTATAAAAGAAAATTTTTCACTGCATTTTATATACCTCTCAAGAAGATCAAGCTAGAAAACTTCTAATGTCCTTTCAACTCGTAGACTTTATGAAACATTTGCCCACACAATGTCCCAGAAAAATCACCTACCAATTTCTTATATTATGATCCGGATAACTTGGGAGAACTCAAGTAGAAGTTATCCTGGGACCTTAGCAACTATAACTTTCTTAATTAGAGGGGGGAAGTCAGAAGTCCTGGGTAAAAGGACAAGGATGTTCAACTCGCTAAGTGCAGAGACTGGCCCTTATAAGTGCAACTGGACCATCCAAGGTGCACTGTTGTAAGTGTATGACAAATTCACACGTGTTTTTGGGGGCAGAATATAGATCTGATATTACAATAAAATCAAAGTTTATATGATGCCTTAGTTTGCCAGGGTTGGCTCAAACAACAGGACTTTATTGTCTCACAGGTTTGAATGCTAGAAGTCCAGACTCACGGTATCAGCAGACCATGCTTTCTCCTAGAGTTTCTAGGCTTCTGGTGCTGGCTTGATGCAATCCTTGGGGTTCCTTCATCACATGGAAATCCCTCTCTCCTTCTCTGACTTCTACTCCCATGTCCAATTTCCTTTCCTGAGAAGGACTTCAGTCATATTGGATCGAGGCCCACACTCATTCAGTTTGGCCATCCCTTAAGTAGCAGCATTTCAAAGGTCCTGTCTTCAAATGGGTTCACACCCACAGGATAGGCCTTTAGGACTTTGACATATCTTTATGGGGTACGGGTATGATTCAATCCTGAACATGTGACCTGGTGGACATTCTGCCACTTAGGGTCTTTTGGAGGGATGTTTCATCACATTCTCCTAAAGATTGTGGGCTGACACTGCTGTTCCAATTAACTGTGTTAAAAGCTTGGCCAAACTCTGTCCTAATATTGTGGCTAGTAGATATATGCAGTTAGTGTGGGTAGAAATAAGACAAGATTTGACAAATGGATCGTATGCATTGTAAGCTTCACTCCAGATTTCTATCCATGGATTATGTTACGTAGAAAAAGAGAAGACAGCATATGTGTTTTTCTGTGCCAGATATATGTTTCAGTATTCACTAAATGATCAAGAATAGTTAGCTATACTAAATCTTGGGGCTACAGCATGAACAACTTCAAATAACATCTTTGTGAGGTACTCCAAATAAAATTATTTTGTTCAAATTCCCCTTAGTTGCTACCATTCCTTTTGACACCTCATATTTAGTAATTAATCTGATACTCCTTTTTCAACTCTGACTTGAGTGAACTTCTGTAATCTCAGTATCTTTTTAAAAATAATATTAAAAATGTAATAAAAATGAAATGGAACATCTAAGGACATTTATATTACTAGAAGTAAAAGTAAAATATGTAACGTGGGACTGTATAACATGGTGAAACCTCATGCAAAATAATACTGTTTTTGTAAAATAGAAATAAACTAGAGAGATGAAAACAGATTAGCAGTTATGTATGGTTTGGGAAGCACAGAGAGATTGAGAGGAGATGAGGTTTTTTCGGTTGGCTGTTTTTTGTTTTTTTATTTTTATCATTATTGGAATAATGAAAATGCTCTAAAAGTGATTAAAGTGATAAATTCACAACTATGCGATTACACCAAATACCACTGAGTGTATACTTTGAATGGATTTATTCTATTTGAGTTTCATTAAAATTGATTTGTTAAAAAAATAAAGATAGAAATTCAATTAAAATAATTTAGTTGAATTGAAAGAATATAAAATAAGATTATTTTATATAAATAAGTTTTCTAACAACTTAAGAGACAGCAAATTATAAAAATCAAACAACAAACTAAAGAGTCAGGCTGGCAACATACTTTCACATTCACTTAAATTGAATTTCTTTAAATTTAAAACACATTCGCTTAAAGAATGTGCATTTAATTTCAAATAGACATTTTTTGAAGTTGAACACAGTACACTCATTTCTTAATTTATCATCAAAGGCTTAGATAAATATATATAAATATATATATATCACTTCAATAGACAGTGCTATATTATTTTTCTAAGACAAAGAAATTCAATTATGGACATTTCCGGGCTCTGAGACAATAGTATTCTTGTGAGTTAGCCCATGTTAGCGGTTACTTTGCCTTGTCATGTATACATTCTGTGAGAAAAAATATATATGTGCAAGAGTCATGTTGATGAATTTGAGGTAGTTTATGGTTGTGGCCTTTGTGGATGTCATGGCTCTATTTGCATGTTTAATTAGAAAAGGTCATCATGAAAATCCCTTAATTTATATTCTCTTTACAACATAATTTTTCATGTAATATAATGGTAGCGGAAAAAGGATTGTTCGTAGTCTCACATTGGTTGTCTGTCTTGGTCCATCGACAATTGGATTTCTGTGCCTTTCTTAGTTTTATATGAAAATTTTGGGACACTCTCTTCTTTTACTCACTTCTCCCCAAGGAAAGAGGAATGACCCTTCTGCTTAGTGAGAGTCTTATATTCATTTAGTGGGTATATAATAAGCAGAGCCATTGTGGTGTGGCCCTGCCATTCAAACCATTATTACAAATGTTTCACACCAATGCAGAGAGTTGGTGGAGGGGTGAAGTATGAGACCCCTGTGTGATGTTATATATGTTTATTTTGTAAGTTCACAATTCTTACTATGCACTTATTGTTTATGTGTGCTCATGTATGAATGATATACTTCAATAAAAATAAAAACAAAAATAAAAAAGTAAAAGAAAAATGGCAAAGAGGAAGGATAGGATGAACCTCTTAGTGCTGTATTTGAGTTAGAGACATTTGCATAAACTCATGGTTGTAATATCTGTAGATATTGAAATAAATAAAATGTGTGTATGTGTGTGTGTACATACATAATCTATTTCCTACCTCTGACTTGTAGGAGGTATAGGAACAGTAACAACCTATTGGCAATGAACGAACCTAGTACCCAAGTCTTTGTTCCTTCATATCATGGAAAACATTCTCCCTTAAACAAACAGGGTTCCTTGGAGAAGTGCTGACTGCAAGACAGTGGTAGGACAAAAATACAAGATGAACAAGTTTGTATAATAGAAATCTATGAAACCGTACTTATATAAATGAATGAACGAATGAATAAATTGGAGAAGAGAAAGTTTTCCTTATTATAGAATGCCACCTAATAAGTGTAGAAGGAAGATGGAATTAAATCATCATCATTGGATGCAGCATAGACTTTTAGCAGCAAAGGAAGCTAAAAATAGTGGGTAAAATTTTGATGAGGAACAGGACACTTACTAATCTCAATGTATCACCCCACATCAACTTAATTCATTGCAGAAGAGAATAGTAACTTCGTAGTGGAGAAATCTGGCAGAAACCATTGTAGCCAAGAGGTTATGTTAGTAGTACCAAAAATGGGACATCATAATCAGTGGTTCACTGTTAAACTTGTTCTCAAAAACAGAAATCCAGATTTGTAGCATTTGTCATTTTTGTGGTGTAAGCATGCCCACCATGCCAGATTTCAAGAAATCAATATAATATCACTGAATACACACTTGGGAAGAAATGTGCTGAATTAGCTCCTGCAAGCATTTTCAAGCCAGCTTCTGAACACGATTAACAATGTGTCATATAATGCAGTGTCCTACGAAAAATACAGCATCAGGAAGTGGATTTGGCTCAAGTGATAGAGCTTCCACCTACCATATGGGATGACCTGGGTTCAATCCCTAGGGCCTCCTGGTGAAAAGGAAGAAGAGAAAGTGTGCCCACATGGCAAGTAGTGCCTGTGTGAGTGCACTCCTGGTGAGCCAGTGCCCCGTGCAAGTAAATCATGCAGGAAGATGATGACACATTAAAAGAGAGTCAAGCGGAGAGTCAAGGTGAAGTGCAGCAGAAACCAGGAACTGAGGTGGCACAAATGATAGGGAACCTCTTTCCCCATCAGAGGTCTCAGGGTGAAATCCCAGTGAATCCTAGAGGAGAGAAAATGAGAAGACAACACAGACAGCAAAAACAGCGAGGTGGGAGGAGGGCAAAGGGTTAAAATAAATAAATAAATCTTCAAAGGAAAAAAAAAATATATAGCATCACATTTGTGGTATCTTGCCAAAAGTACAGTGCCTAAATTTAATCATGAAGAGCATGAGGCAAACTGAGACTGAAAAACATACCACAAAATAATGGTTTGCATTTTTCAAAAGTGTCAAGTTGATGAAAGACAAAGAATGAGAAAATCTTCCAGACTGAAGAAAACAAGAGACATGGTATTAAATGCACTGATTTTTTTGTAGGTTGAATCATTTTGAATAGAAGACATTGTTGGCAGATTGGTGAAATGTCAATGGGGTCTGTGAATTAGATGGTTGTGTTATCCCAATGTCACCCTTTTTTTCTTGAGAACTACTTTATTTTAAGAAATACACAGGGAATTTTTAGGAGTATTGGGTTATCATGACTGGAATTTGCAAATTGTTCAGTATAAAATCATTTTATATGATAGATGGACAGATAGAAGAATATATAGCTAGTAGATATATGGGAGTCTGTTGTCCACTTGCAACTATTCGTTTGAAAATTTAAAGAGTTAAAAAAAAACCTTTATATGTAAAAAATGACAAATCAGTCATAATATTAATCAATCAATATTTAAACATTTTGTTCCCACAAAATTTTTAAGCATTCATGAAAGATACATTAGAGTTATTTATGTAACTATTTTAAAAGTTAGATGTTGAGTAAAATACAAAAACGAGTAAGTAGTTTCCAGAGGTAAAGAATTCAGAACAAAAGATTGACTTGCTGACAAACTCCTTTAATAAACTCTGTGCTTTGAGTTTTCATTTCCATTTGAGTAGTGATATGTATCTGGTCTTTTATTGTAAGCCATTTAAAATCAAATTTGGAGGTAGACAGGTTATAAATTATAAATGCAAAAAATGTAACAAAATTCATGACAACTTGTAGCTGACAGTGTTAAGGGGAAGTAAATATTAGTGGGCTGAAGGCAGAATTTGTAGGTTTTATAATAAAATTTCTCCATTTACTTAGTTATTTGTCTTTCTATCTAGGACACAGTAAAAGAACGTGATAAACAGATTCTGCCTCTGGCAATTTAAAAAATCAATTGTATTTCATGTGGCAGGAATAAGCCCTTTCTTACAGTCCACTCAGATAAGAGCCCAAAGTGAAAATCCAATTTGAGGGGGTGGAGCAGGGCGTGCCCTCTCTCCAGCTCTGGTCTGGGTGCCCAGGTAGGCAGAATCGCCTCAGGCCTCCTAGGATACCTGCATGTCTTTACTACCACCTGAGGCATCAAGATCCAGAATTTTTGTAGAGTAGCAAATGATTATATGTTGTAACAGAATTACACCACAGGACTTCTTAAGAGTTTTCTTGTTGAAATTAATAACAGAGGGAGCATGATACTTTAAAAAGCACTTTCATATACACAATTCATTTATTACAAATTCCTACAAGAGAGTTATTATCATTTTATCGATGTTGGAACAAATTTCAATTTTTGTAGTGACTTAGTCAAGGTGACAGAGCTAATTTCCATCTGTGCCAGAACTGGAAATAGGTTTTCTGATTTCCTATCCAGAACCCTTCCACAGTAATGCAACCAAGGAAAATGAACAAACAGAACAGTCAAACAACCAGTGCATGTGTATTGAATACCTACATGTGTGAATTACTGTGCTGTGGGTTGTGAGCTTTCAAAAATAAAGATAAGTGAGGGATTCATCTCCCAAAAAGGCTATACTTGGGGAAAAAAAAAAAAAAGAACCAAGCATAAAGCATTGCATGACAAGTGAAAAGCTGTATCTTTCAATACAGAGAAAATATATCCCACTACAAACACGGGCGGTCAACTGTGGTTTCTATGAGGAGGTGAGAACTGAGCTGATTCTCATCTTGGTAACAGGACACCCATAGTTGGAAAGCAAGGAAGGACAACTTTCCTTACAAGGATTTACAGTTAATTAAAATACTAGAGTAATGTGGTGGGAAAAGTCACAAATTAACACAAATCATGGGAAAAAGTAGTATAAATGGTACAATGGAAACTTTTGGTTAAATTAGTTAGATCTATAGTAATATTGTATTATCTACAAATATCAGCCAAAATATAATAATAAAACCTAGTGAAAAGACAAAAGAACAGCAAACATCATAAATAGATAAATAACTTTTGTTTTAAATAGATGTCTCTTTCCTTGGTATGACAATGTGTTAGAGCTGGTCCATCCACAGGCACAGTCCAGTTCTCCCTCACTTCCTTGCTTCTTTCCCTGGCCTGCGCAAGTCTCACTCTAAGTCCTTGGGATTCGAGGCCACAGAGTGGGCTCTATTATTCAGCTTGGCAGGCAGCAGTTTGCTTCTGGCAGAGGAGAGGGTTTGACTCAGGAAGATTACTCCTTGGGAACAAAGGCCTGGGCTCCCCCACTTACTGCATTGCCCCATGTGCTTCTGTTAGTTACTATGTAGCTGTCAGCAGTAGTCTCTCTGTATATTTCTGCTCACCAGCAGGGAGAAACTTACAGCTTCTCCCCCCAAACTGTTCAATTAGAAGATATATTTACCGGGGTCATAAAGCAAAGGGGTAACACCTGAAGACATTTCAAAGTGTCTATCATTGGACACACATTTTTTAGCGTCCTTTGGGTGAACTATGCACCAATGATGCAGGAATGAAAAGACTCCTGGAAGTCAACCCGCTTTGGCCGTGAGTAAATGGATTGCGGCACAAACCCTAAATCTCAGGCAGGAATCCAATTTCCAAAAGCCCCTTTCCATGCACATGTGTCATACACACAGGCTCACATATTATCTTGTAAGGAGTGGAGGATACATATTCTTCTCTCCTTTTCTCTGTTCCTACTATACATGCTGATAATGGTTTGAGATTCATAGTGTACTGATTGGCCAAAAATGCCAAAATGACTAGTTAAGTTTATATGTCCGAAATGTAGGTGAAACTTTTAAACCCAATGAAATATTTTTTTGTGTTAGTTGAACAAGAAGTCCTTAAGGTATTTTCAGAATGGAATTTTTAAAAAAACTCATTTGCATTTGTGACAGGTTATATTATTGTGAAATCGTTTGTGTCTCGCTCAGCTGGTTATGATCCAGGTTTGGACACTTTCAGTTTAGGATAATTAGGATACTGGAGACAGGAGGAGTCCTTTCATGGAACTCTTTATTTAAAGTTACTGGATGATATTGTGACATCGGTATTGCTTAAGTAGACATGGAGAATTATAGAGTATCTTATCTTTTCATTAATATTTATCCGTTTTGAATAATCAACTTATTTTTTTGTTCTGCTACATAAATATTATTTTTTCATACATTGGAGTTATCTTCATCATATCTTCCTCTAATAATTTTCCTGTACTGTGGCAAATTTTATAGAATGGATAGTTCCTTGACAACTACTATGTACACTGTTCTTACCTAGGGAATAGATTTAATATATTAGAATATCAAGCATATGTGCTTTAGGAAAAAAAATTATTAAAACTTGCGTAGCATTTTCCCACAGGACAATACATTGAGCCAAAATATTTTAAACTGACTCATCACCATTTTTCTTTTTCTCAGCATCTTCCAGTGTAAGAGCTGCTTTCTCCCCCTTGTCTTTGGCATTTGTAATTCTCCTGAGTTGCTGTGACACAGGCTAGGACAGGTTAAGTATAAAGAGCATTATATAAAAATAAATCCATATTTCCTTGTTCACAGATTCTTAGTTGAAGTCAGTATTAGTCTCACAAAGAATAGAAAAGAGATACATATTTAAAAGCAACAACTTAAAAATATCCATTGGATCCACATCTCCTCAGACTGACTGCTCCATTATTCCCAATAGACCTGGAGGCTTAGAATTTGTTCCCTCTTTGTACATGTCAAGTCAAAACAAACAAACAAAAAAGGCAGAATATTACATGTTAAAAGAAAGCAATGTAGAAAGCCAAATGCACCTTTAAAATATAATAAGATTTTATATTCCCTGACATGATATAAAGCTAGTCACGTCTTATGCTTGAGCAGGGTAGAGAAGAAGTCTAACTTTTTGTTGTACCATCAACGGTAGAAAGACTCAATGTATAATGCTAAATGCCAATACTTACATTACATCAGACAAACTATGGCGATTTATAAGCCTAAAAATATCCTCACATATTTAATACTTGAAAAAGTGAATGCATTGCTTAAAGTGAAATCTACCTTATTTCTTATAGGAACCACGGTCCTAGCACTTCCAATTGACTCTACTTACATTTCCAGTGGGATACTAGTGTGGCCACTACTGGATTTCACCTGGAATACAAAAGTAAGATCAACTATTTCTGCTGCCAACTTTGTTATATTGAGGAATTTTCTTAAAGGAAAAAAAATAAATTGATGTTCTTATTATCCAGGGAAATAATATTATTCTAAAACCGTGTTTAAGATTTGCATGTAATTGGATATTAGAAAATCTGTCTTGATGACATATTTATTTTAAAAGAAATATTAATGAGAAAATTGAAAAGTTATTGAATGGAGTGCTTATATAAAACAACTATCAAAATTTTGGATTGTTCGCATGAGAAAATGCAAAATATAGTTTGTATAATACCAGTTTCTCTGTGAGTCATAGCAGATATTCTTATAAGTGTCCAAAACTATAGAAAACCATAATATCCCAGTAGATTATGGTTATTATATGCCTTTTTATTTCTAGTCTCAAAGGCTCTTAAAACCAGGACTAACAAAGGGCAGTATCTTCAGTACTCTCATTCGTGTATTATTCTTTTTAATTGGAAGTAGGCATTGCAAAGGAGACTCTAACCTTTTGAAAATAGATGTGTGACTGAGTTAATAGTCTGATAAATGGGATGACAAAGTTCAAAATCACAAATCTTAGGTGTTAGATTTTGCATGTAAAAGCAAAGTAAGAATTTCCACTGAGGGTGTGGTTTATTTTAGACCATGTTTTTGAGCACTAAAAATGCTTAATGTTGACATTCATCTCCTTTAATAAGCAGTTGCAAATAAGCAAATACATGGATAAGCTTTAATAAGTGATCTTATGAATTGAGATAAACAGTTTGCTAGGATGTAAATGCATGCATGTTTTTGAAAGGCCAGATTTCTACCAGACTCAAAATACAGGGCTGTTTCACATTCTAGTTAACTTTCCCTACTGATTCCAGGAATTTGTATGCAACTTTTTTCCAATTTATTTGAAAAGGATCATTTTAATGACAGTATAAAGTGATACTGTGGATACTATTTGTGTAGGATATATTTGGAAAAGTCTGTTATTTTAATACATTTTGTGAACATCTGTAGGTAGTAAATTATAAAATTGATTTATGATAGTCAAGAAATTCACTGATATTTTAGCAATGTTAAAATTGATGAATGCTCTTTTCTATTCTTATTAAAATAGCTTCTGACATTTCATTCAGTTTTTATACAAAGAGGTGCTCGTAAAATGATTTTTTCTGCAAACTCTTCTATATACACAGATGGGCTTCAGCTCTAAAAATATAATTATCTACAACCTATTTAATTCTAAATCATTATAATTCATTAAAAGAACAAGACTACTATATTTATCATTGAAATGAACCTTGTTCAAGAGTCTAAGATTTAGTTTATTTATTTAATTCATTTATATTTATTTGGACCAATTTAAAGTGAGCATTTCATGTGTTATCATATCTTTTTCAAGTGGTTGTTTTCTGATGCTCACACCATTCTGATGGTTTGTGTCATTCTTTACTTCCAATGCATTTAGAGGCTGTCATTTCTCTATTCTAAAGGTTTGTTTCAGAGTTTGAAATACAGATTATACGAGGAATCTGTAGAATTAACCTTAATAAAATCTGCACCAAAGGGTACAAAGACTGTTGAAATAAGTTGCCAAGAGATTGCCAAAGTTTTAAATTTGTTAACATATTTTTTCATATACCTCAAAGTATTTCCAATTTGCAATTTTCCAAACTGAGATTTTCCCTAAGATTTATATCCTACAACAATGATTAAAACAAAAACGTATCCTGTGCCACATCTTGCTTTTAGCGTGTTCCAACTGTTTTTTCCTCTCCCCTCACACAATGCTAGTGAGACATTAGTATCCTAGGTATTTAAAAGTGAAAGAAGAGAACTTGGAGTGTTATTAACCTGCCTTGGTCACAGTCACACTGCTAATACTGATAGAAAACAGAGGCACAAAAATACACTTTATCACAAATCCACTTCACCAATTAACTTTTGTAAGTATTCCAACTATCCTGTTACAACTATCCCAATTCCCATATTAGAAAGGAAGTGCGCAGATTGCCCTGTTTTACAATTGCGGGTGTTAAGAGTCACTAGTATTAAACATTGAATGGAACATCAAAGTGCTTGTGAGCTGGTGTTGGAAAGCAAGGTGGTCTGGCTTTAGGACCCTGTGCCTTCATGACTCTCCCACCTTTGCTTTCACCTGGGGAGCATCATTTTTCTCCTTTGGAAATGGACAGTTAGGTCCTCTTAAATGTAATAGTCCCTTATTCTAAATGAAAGCTGGTAAGAATATCTCACACAGTAAACAATAACTTCATTCAAAGTGATAGGATGTAAAATATTAATGATTAACAAAGCACTTCAAGGAGATCCACTTTAATATGTATGGTCTAGATTTTCTGCTAACTTTAAAAATCTAGGTAAAATCTTGAAAGATCAGGATATTTGAAATGCTGCTTATATTCCTGCTGCCATCTATCCTCCTTTTATATTAGTGGTTTGATTTGATATTTGACCAGAGTCAAACAATACAATGTACACATTGTCACTCTTGACCTGGCCTCTTTTCTGAAGAAAAATTACCGAAACAAAACAAAGCAAAATAAATGAACAAATATCCAGAAAATTTAGAATACAGATATGTAGACAATAATGATGTTAGTGTATCCTGGAAATTACAAAATCTGACCTGAAGTCATGGAACTTGTTGAGAGCAAACTAGAATACAGTAAATATTCTTGAATTCACCTTGAAAAAAAAAAGCAGAATGTTCTATATATATATTTAGAGAGAGAAGGAGACTACACACATACACATACTCTCTCTCAACTAAACTAAATATACATACTCGACTAAATAAGAGTTTCATTTCATCATGGAATTTGATGGGAAGAAGATTAAAAAGACTGAACACTTGGGCCATGGCGTTGGAATCTCTATCATTTATACGAGGTGACAGTATAACACTTAAAAAAATGTTTGGTATCCCTTCAGGGAATTTCTTTTTATTTGTATTCTGATGTGCTCTACTTTCTCCACTAACCCAAATTTCCCTAATATTAAAGTATTTTAAAATAAAACTGTAGTTCCTTTATTCTAAGAAAATCATTC
Organism: Dasypus novemcinctus; assembly: GCF_030445035.2. Lineage (NCBI taxonomy): Eukaryota > Metazoa > Chordata > Mammalia > Cingulata > Dasypodidae > Dasypus > Dasypus novemcinctus. The sequence goes on from NC_080695.1 coordinate 42,323,789, forward strand.
ATGTGACTAGGTTCCTTAACATAGTCTGGCTAGTTTTTAATTTACTAATTATATTTTATTTTCCATGAAGGTGCAATTATAATGAATTTAATATTTTTGCTATGCTGTATCAAATGTCTTATCAAACCTTTTAAAAGGGCACTAAGATATCTATGCATCTTGTATTAATTCTTTCAACATCTTTAATGAAAATGCTGTGAGTCTTGTAGTATAAAGTTAAGTGCCATCTTCAAGAGAGAACCCTTCCAGTAGCCTCACAGGGAAATAGAAACAACAAAACTTTTGTAGGGAAATTAAGCTATTTCATTTAATGTAATTATTAATAATGACTGAATTTAAAACTACCATCTTTCCAATTGTTTTCTATTTGACTCATTTGTTTTTTCTTTCATTTTCCCCCATGTTTCCTGCAGGCTTTTTGATAATTTAAGACTTTTGATTTCCAAGAGTACAGGGTTCAGAGAGGTGCATGGTCATATGTTTGATGACTGTTCCCTCCACAGAACCCTGAGGAGGGACTCTCTCTAGGCTCCTGCTGTGTCCTGTATATTTCTCTCAATCACCTGGTAGAAAGGAAATGCATACTCCCCTTATGTCTGGGTCTTTGAGCTATCTGAGACCTACACCTGGCCTTACCACTTTGCTGAAATGTTAACTGATTTATTTTTACCTGTTTCCGTGGAAGCTGGTATCTGTTCCTTCTGTGCTCAGCTAAAAGTGAGCAGTTTGTATGTCCCAGCTCTCCTTGAAGAGGCTTGTCCTTCTTTCAATTCATATTACGTGTTTACCTTGCAGCATCAGCTCCCTGATGCATTATTAAGAAGTTATGATTTTATAGATTCTTTAGTATTTCTCCTTGTTAAAGTGGGATTGCTGCTTTATTTTGAAGATTTTACCTCATAAGTGGAAGTGGAAATCATCATAAGGTCTTTTTTTTTAAGATTTATTTCTATTTACTCCCTTTCCCTTTCCCTTTCTTTTCCCCCTTGTGGCTTGCTTGCTGACTGCTCTCTGTGTCCATTCACTGCACATTCTTCTGTGTCTGCTTGTCTTCTTTGTTGTGTCATCTTGCTGGGCCAGCTTCCTGCGGGCACAGGCCGCCAGCTTTCCACAGGCACAGTCCAGCTGGCCTTCACAATGAGGCCCTGGGATGTGAATTCAGGGCCTTCCATATGGTAGATGGGAGCCCAATCAAAGGAGCCACAGCCACTTTCCATCATAGCTTTTTTTAAATTGTATGGGTCAACAATGGGTATATGGATACTAAGGTTTTTTAGGTTAGCTATCTCAGTTTGCCAGGGATGCTGTAACAAAGTATCATAGACTAGTTGGTATAAACAACAGTAATTTATTGGCTCCCAATTTTGGAGACAGGAAGTCCAAAATCAAGGTTTCGGTAAGAAGATGCTTTCTCTGACGTCTGTAGTAACCTGGTGGTGTCGTGCAGGCAATCCATAAGTCTATACCTGCCTCTGTCATGTGGTCATTGCTCTCCACCTCTGTCTCCTTGTAATGAGTTTGAAATTCCCTCTGCTTATGAGGACTGCAGTGACACTGGATGAGATCCACCCTTACTCAATGTGGCACCAACCTTAACTAATCACATCTTCAAGATCCTCTTTACAAATAGGATCACGTCCAAAGTCCTAGGGACTAAGACTTGAGCATCTCTTTGTTGAGACATGACTCAATCCGTAACATTACCGTGGAGAAACTTATTCTTGAACGATCATTGTTAAAAGAAATTATCTATCTATCTAATTATACCCACATAACTTTAAAGTGGTGATATAGTTTTTATCATACCTATGAAAAATATCAGAAAATTAGGAAAATAAATTAATTAGCAGGGAAATCTTACCCAGTTTGGATGTGTTTCCAATTTAGAGTTTGCTTGAATAGAAACTATTCATTCTGATTTTATATATAGCAATGCTTGTTTACTAATCATATTTTTATTTTTAAGAACTTCTTTGTTAAATTGGACAATTGTTGTGAGTTTATATTCTTTGCTAAATCACTAGAGATAGTTAATTTCTGAGATAGGAGTGAGCCATCGAATACCACCCTCTATTGGCATCTATTCAATATCAATGTCATAAAACATATCAGTTTATTTTACCTCAAGGGAAAGCTTGCAGCAATTATTCAAACCTGTTTTAGTGATAATGATTGGCAGTGATTCACATGGCACCAATACAATTCTAAATGTGGAAGCATTTTTATTTTACTCCCTTTAATAGCTTTTTTCTGTTAACATTTATTACTGGCAAATGCACTAGAAAAGTATACTGTACAGTATAAATCCCAGGTATCTTACAAAGCAGTCTAGCAGGCAGACAGTTTCCAATGTGGAAACCATAGCTCCTATGTCTAGGCTTTGGCACTCACATATAAAAGACTCTACAGACGGATCAGAACATGAAACAAAATCTGTGACAATGTCAGTTTCATATCCAAAAGAAGACAGAAATAGGAAGGAAGGAGAAGGAACATGGAAGGATGGTGGGAGGAAGGAAGGAAAAGAGGGAGAGAGGGAAGGGGGAAGAATAGGAGAGGAAGGGAGGGAGGGAAAAAGGGAAAGGAAAGGAAAAGACGAAAAGGTAAAGTAAAAAATATTGCAGTAGCAAATTTACACTATTATTTATTCTGAGAAAAGGAGGAATTTGAATCAGTGATTTGTAGTTGTGAGAGAAAATTAGAAATAAAGTAAATATTACTTGTTTGTATTGAAAGCTATTCCTTTACAGTGTAGGAAACATTTTCCACATTTTAGCATGTTTATAATTTGTAATTACTGTAATTAGTTAAAATGATTTCTTATCATTATCAAACATGAAATATTTTACTATATCATTGCTGACTTCATTCACAATTCAAAAATTTTGCAGATATTAATTTATTCAGAGCATTCTGAAATATAGTGTTAATATGTCAAGTAAAAGTTCCTTAAAACTGATTAAGCCTTTCACATGTGCATTTGTGTAATTGATAGATATGTAGTAAACAAACATTATATATCATGAATAGATAGATAAGATCTTATTCAAAAGGTATATAGTTAAATGATTAACAAAATGATTACCTAGACTTTTTAAAAACTTGATAACCTGTTTGCTTTCCAGAAAGTATTTGATGCAACTTAAAATAAATATTATGTATACAAAAATACAACTATTTTAAGGAAATAACAGTTTTACAAAGACAACCAAACTAAAGAGGAGGATATGAATATTTCTAGCCTCCTAGATTAATAAGCATTAAATTTAGCTTTGTATCTTCTTTCCATAAATCTTTTTAAAAAACGAAATAGCAATTAAGTAAACTCTTTACTTGTGCTATTTTCTACATGGTATTTGTCACTTGTGAGGGAGGTAGTTTTCAAACAAAGATTTTCTGAAAAATACAGAAATGTCTTTCCATGACAATCATTCATCAATTTTTGATAAAGAGTTGGAAATATGATATACTTCACATTAATTTTTTCAGGGGGATGTTTAAATCAGCCAATAGAAAATTATTAAAATCACATTACTTGAAGATGTCCTTTTAAAATTCCTTTTCTCCATACTTGTTTTCAGTAATTTAAAAGGCACTTTTTAAAAACTCGATTAACAATTTAAACTTTATTAAGAAGCTTTATCAAAACCCACCCTAGTAGTCAAATCCTGTTACAACTTAAAGGGGAATTTCCAATGTTTTTATTGGCAGTGGAATTTTGAACTGAACATCATTGAAGTAAATGGTCCCCTGGGCTGGGCCTTTGGACTTTTTGGTTATATGGCCTCTGCTGTAAAGGTGTTTTGCTTTAACTGGATTTGACCTCTTCCATGTAAGAAGATCTAAAGTTTAAATGCAAAGCATTTTTTTGCTAAGTTCTTCATGGCCGTTAGCACTGCCCAACTTGTTCTCATGCTTACGATTGACAGTTCACAGTGGAATCAAGGTGAATTCATGGGAGTAGAGGAGAGATACAGTTAGGCAAGTCTTGTAAGGAGCTTCAAGCATTCTCCACTATCAGTACCGTCTGCCGTGCTCTCTAAGCGCCCGTGTGGGCTCTCGGCCGCCTGTGCTCTCCTGTCCGGGAAGAGGCTGCTGCCGCCGCGGGCGCCGCTGTTACTGCGGTGAAGCCGCTCGGCCCAGGCCGCGGTAGCGCCCAGCCCGGATTTCGGGCTCCACGTGCGGCTAGACCCGAGCGGACCTAAAAAGAACAACGGGATCAAAGCAGCCCGCGCAGGAGAGCAGGACAGCGGTTTCGGCAGCTCAGGATCCACCCCTGCGACAACGTGGACCAGCTCCATGAAGTGGCGGCCGCTGCCTGCCCGTGCTCATACTCACCAGCACACACACAGACCCAAACACACGGGCCGCCCAGAGTTCTTAGCTAAAATGGACTACTTGCAATTTCCTTTGTGTGCTAGTCTCAAAACAGGCGTGTGAAAGCATCCAAAGGAGGATTAAATATCTGGAAAATGACTTAACTGTTTTAAAATGAAAAGTACTAAATATCTTAATAGTATATTATTTTAACTGAATATTGACCACCTAGGTTAGCCTTATATGATTACAATAATCCTTATAAATACATGTAGAATATTAATATATTTCAATGCACTTTACTATTACATTAACAATATTAGTGAAATTTCTCAATTTGAATGATGAGTGGGAATAAATTGATAGGTAATGAGAGGTTGGACAAGACTGAGCTTCAATGTACTTCTGAATATGCTTACAGCAAATTTCCTTCCGTGATACCCAGAAATGACAGCTCAGAATGTTGCACAAATTGGATGCTCTATAAATGAGTGTTCTCTCCATGGTATAAGTAACTTATCTTCCTAATCACCTCATGTTAAAACTACTTTTTATATATAGTTCTGCACTGATTATTCAATGATTGAGAATGTTTTCTCTAAGCGTTTTTAATTTTAAAAATTTTGTTAAGATGCTCTTTTAACTGTGATTTGATGAGCAAAGAATGTATTCCTGCTTCCTATTCCAACTGCCTTCGATCAATTCATGTCTCCCTCATTCCCTACTTGTTTGAAACATACTAAGGACAATGGGAACCTGTAAAATATTGTCTTCTATCTCACACCAAAGAGATCTTTATAGGAATGTGAATTTTCTCTTACAAGATAATTTTAGGCAGTCAATGTTAACTTTTCTGACAGGAGAACCCAGGTATATATGGTGTTGACTCTAATATAAGACTAATATCCTGGGATATTTGGACATTTTAACTGGTATTAAATTTAAGTGAAGGATGCTATATAAATTACTTTATAGTTTTTCATTTTACTTTCTTCTAAAATAAAGGGATTATCACAAAGCTTCTCCTTGTTCTTAACAAATCTGATAGTCTTTAGAATTTCAATAATTAATAGATCTGAGAAAGGTAGGGGAAGGGTAGATTTTATAGAACTATGATCTTATCATAAAGTCAAATCTTGTGGACAGTCACCTATTCTGTCTGCACTTATTTAAAAGGCATTGAAAACTTTAAACATACTAACTGGCTGCTCTGTCATTACTTGAGAAAATTGTCAATCATTAAATAAATTCTGCTGCTTCTTACTTTGAGAGTTTCCCACATGAAAAGGAGTTTGATTTCAAATTTGTAGTTGTCATTTATTGAGTTTCCTCTTGTGACTCATGGGAGAGCATTTTATGTTTGTTGTTTACCATGTGGAGTGGCTTTCACAGCAGTGTGCACATGTACTTTTTATTTCATCTCCTACCCATCATCAAAAAAAAAAAATGAATTTTGGGTATCCTTGCTTCATCACCAATTATTTGGACACCTCTTATATAGCCATGATCTGTCCTCTAGACTGTGAGTATTCTAGATAGTGTAGTGAGAAGAGCAAAACAGTTCTGGTCTCTGATTAGGTGGAATTTACATTTGAGTGATGGAGCAAAATAAACAAGAAAACACCTAAGTAACCATGATGGTAACAGATTGTGATAAACACTTTGCAGTAAATAAACAGTTCTGAGATGTAGATAACTGTGCTGACTCTACTTTAGAACTTGAAGTATTCTTTCAAAGAAGGGTGAAAAAAATATGCCCTGGTGAGTCACACAAAGACCTAGAGGAAAAGCATCCTATTCAAAGGAAACTGCCAGCTTAGAGACTGTGGGTGGGAATGAGCCTACCTGGCACAATCATGAAACAAACCAGAAGTCGAGAATAAGTGGAGTGGTATGAGCAGTTAGAAAAGAGCCGTGAAATGAGCTTGAAAATTAGGTGTAACTATATGTCGAAGGACTTTGTAGTCAGGATTTTATTCTCAGGGCAAGTGAAAAGCTTTAAAGGGTTTTAGTCAGGGAAGTAAGACATAATCTGGTATCTATTTTAAACAGATCACTTGGGTAATTGAGTAGAGAACAGTATGGAGATTGCCAAGAGAAAAACCTTTGTCAGGCAGCCAGTGCAGTAGTCCAGATCAAAGATTATATAGCTATGACCAGACAGGGGAAAACAGATGGATTTGAAATGCAAATGGGAGGTAGAAGTAACAGGAGGTGATGATGGGTGAAGAGAACAAGGAAAGGTGGGGAATAAGAATGCCCGAGAGTTTTGCTGGGAAATTTTTATTTGATTGGAAAAATTGATTTGATTGCTGTCTGCCAAGATATGGGAGGAAAGAGGGGTACTTAAAAATACTTTCTCCAAAGAGTCCATTCCGACCTTCACAAATACATTCTGATTTCTGAAAGTATATATTCAATTATTTTCCTATGAAGGTGTAAGAGAGAAACATTTTCTTTCAGTTTTAATTTTTATACATATTCAAAATATTTTGTTTTTTTATTTTTTAGGAATCACATGATTTTATGATTAAAACATTGAAGTGGTGGGGTCAATAAAGATTGCTGATGAAATAAATAAAACATCTTTTAAATATTTTTATTGTGGCAACTTATATACAGCATAAAATTTCTCATTTGAACTGGTCTCAACTACACAGTTCAGGGGTTTTAATGACATCCACAATGTTTGTGCTACCATCACCAAAATCCATTACCAAAAATTTTTCACCACCCCCAACAGAAGCTCTGTACCCATTAAGCATTCCCTACCCTCATCCCTGCTCCGCACACCCTGTAATCCACTTTCTGTCTCCATGAATTTGCATATTCTGGTTATTTCATATAAGTGGCTCACACAGTATTTGTCCCTTTATGTCTGGCTTATTTCGTTCAAGATGATACCTTTAAGGTTTGTCCACACGTAACGTGTATAAGAACTCCATTCCTTTTTAACAGTGCATTAATGTTCCATTATACCTACACCACATTTTGTTTATCTGTTCATCTGTTGATGGACGCTTAGGTTGTTTTCACCTTTTGTCTATTGTGAATAATGCTGCTATGGACATTGGTTACAGATTTCTGTTGTAGTCCTTCCGTTCAATTGTTGTGGGTATACATCTCAAAATGAAATTGCCAGGTCATGTGGTAATTCAAAATTTAACTCTCTTAGGAACTCAAAACTATTTTCCACAGTGCTGCACCATTTTACTTCCACCAACAATGAAAGTATCTCCATATCCTTGCCAATACTTGGCTGTTTTCTGCTTTAAAAAAAAAAATGATTCTATTCATTGTAATAGTGTAAAGTGACATCCCATTGTGATTTTAATTTGCATTTCCTTGGGATGAGGGCTAGCAATCTTGGGTGGTTATAGAAAAACTTTTCTGTTTCTTCTTTTTTTTTAATGAATGAGAAAATCTTCTTTGGATATGCTTGTTTAGTACAATCTTATTTTAGATCATAGGATTTCAAAAGTATTTTACACTATATATAAAGCACTTGCCTCGATCATTTTGCCTACTAAAATCGTGGAAAATATCATACTCACCTCAATAAAATCAGGCAAATGCAAGAAAAGGAAAGGGGGATGATAAAATGTCCTCTCTATTTTATTTTAATCTCTTGCCTTAATCTTTTGGAGATAAATAGGGAACATTTGAGAATAAGTCATTCCAAACTTCTAAATACTTACATGGCAGGAGCTGAGCTGAGCTGAGAGAGCTGAGCTGCGCCCCAGTTGTTGAAGGTGGTCCATTAAAACAAGCAAAGTCAAAGTGGGAGTGAAAAAGGAAGCTGTGATTGTGTGAGCAAGAGGTTAGCCCTGGGAGAAAGCGTCAGCTCCCGTTCCATTTTCCCCGTGAAACCAGCGCCACCTGGCGGGAACCGGGTGGATCAGCTCAGGTGTGAGGATTCCCTGTGAGCCGCAGGAAAGGCTCCTGCAGTGGCGCAGAGCTGGGGGCTGGGTGAGCAGGCTGGGTGAGGAAAAGTACTGAACACTGAGGCACAGAGGAGAAAATGTCCTCAAGATCTCCCCATCCTCTTCCACCCGTCCTAAGGAGGTCTCAGAGAAAGACTTTGGGCTGGAATTTAGATGTGAGTATGAGCAGCACCTGCCACCGGGCAACTTTTTGCAGAGACAAAAATATTTCAGAAACTTTTTTTCTGAATCCTTTAAAAATTTTAATCGGTTTTGACATGAGAGAAATTTTCTTGATTTTAAGCAAAATTCTAGCAAGGATTTATTAAATTAAGGTGATTCTGAATAAATAATTCATTGAATACTTAAATATCCTGTATTATCGGTCAGTAGGCCATTACCAGTGTTTTCTTCAAAAGAAAGGTTAAATGAGATAATGATTAAAATAGTATTTTAATAGAAGTTATAAGCAAGAACAGAGTTTTAAAAACTTTATGGAAATTATCCTTTTGGGTCCTAAACCCCAAAGAGAACTTTTTTAAAGTTCAAATATTAATTTTTAAATTGCAAATTGACAATTATGTTTCAAAATATTGGCTGATACCAAAGTTCTGCATGTTTTCTGGATTCCATGTATCATCTCTGTTTTTATTTCCAGGAGAAACATTGTCTTTGGCTACGTCAAATCAAATTCTGATCAGATTCAGTGCAGAAAATGATGAATAAGCCAGGGGATTCCATTTTGTTTCTGCATTTTACTTTGGCCTTTTCATAATATAGCACATACCACTACTTCCAGGCAAAGTACTAGAATCATCCGCGTTGCATTTTTATGGTATTTAGGGAATTTAAGGTGTTTATATATTTGTAATAAAAGTTATTTAATAAAATATTGAATAGTTCTCCGACATTTAAATATTATATTTCTATTACAAAGACAATAATATCCCATTTACCTGGCACTATAAGGAAACAGGTATTGATCAAATTACCTTTGTGCAGTATTTCACATTTTCAAAATGATTCCAATTATATTATTTGATCTAATTAAATAACGTTCATAATATAGTTTGTGGCTGTTTTAGGTTTCAGCAGTTTTTTTTTTTTTTTGGTATCAAGGCCAGGGATTGGACCTGGGACCTTGCATTTGGCAGCCAGCACTCAACCACTGAGCCACATTGGCTCCCCTGAGTTGGTTTTTCCTTTACTTGTTGTTTTGTTCTTTAGTTTTTAGGAGGCATCAGAAACTGAACCTGGAACCTCCTATGTGTGAGGAAAGCACTCAACCACTTGAGTCACACCTACTCCCTTAATAATCATTTTAGTGAAAATACAATTAAAATTTCATCAAGGCAATTTAACAAAAACAAGTAACATACTTCTATCACCCTAACTAAATACCCATTTACTCTGTTTGTGATCTATTAGCCTTTGGCACTTCTACACACCTTTATACTTATTGTTGGATTTGGAGTTTATTCAAAATGTTTGAGATTGCTCAAAGATCATTTTCTGGAAAGCAAGGAAGTTTATTTTGACTTTATCTTGTATATTTGTTAGACAAACTAAAAAAAAGTACCGTAGAAACTCTTCATAAATTTTCAGAAGCCCAGAGTATGGTTTTGAATATGACTTATAATGGGTACACAGGTTGAGATTTGAAAGACATTGCCATCTTCTGAGGTAAACACTGTATTAAAAAATAAGAAATAATACTTAATTTAACTAGGCCTCTAATTTGAAGCTAGAGATGTTACTGGATGTGTCTGAATATATTTTTGTCGAAAGCAGAGGCTATTTTCTATTTAGTAAACCTTCTCCAGGGAACATTCTTGAAAGCATTATGTTTCTTCATAAAATTGTGGAGAATATAATCAGTCATATCATTTATAAATAATTCCTGATAATCTCACTTGCAAAATCCATTCAAAATATATCATTATTAAAACTCTTCAGTGTTTGGCAATGAGATGACTTAAAGAATAATGAAGAGAGTGAGAAATGTTTGAACATGTGAGTAAGGTGAAAAATGTCTTTAATCCAAATTAAATAGTGACTCATGATGATACTGAATTAAAATCAGTTTCATTATTCTAAATGGCACTTTTGGTTAAAATGTAAATAATCACACCAGTATTAAAAAGTGGACTGTCTTTGGAGAGAGGACAGTTTAACAGATCCACCTCTTAGGGTTCCTAATTTTTTTCAGATGAAATCTATAGTACTTTGCCAAGAGCAGACTCACAGATCAAAGTAAGGCTATGTGACACATAAAAAGAAAAAAAGATTGGATCACTTAGTTTAAGTACATTGGTATTGTTAAAGGCATTTCTCCTTCAAAAGGTGCTTCTTTCGATTTCAGGTAGAGATTGGAAAAGCATCTGGTAATCAGATAAAATATCTAATACAAATGACCCAAAGTCTATTCTATCCTCAAATGTTATCTTCAAAAGGCATACTTTAAAAAATTATGTTTCCTCTTTTAAGGCAATATATTGTCACTACCATGTATATAATAAAGAAAAGTAGAAAGGAAAAAGAGATCACATTAAAATAATATATTTTACTTGTATTTTAGAAAGTATAATGACTCCAACATTCCCGAAATCAGATAACAGTCCAGTGTCACTCTCTTTCTTGACTTGTTTCTACCACTGAGGTTATACAAAAATTGATGTCTTTTATCTAAGCCAAATCCTTTGGAGCTAAACAACTAAAATTGTGAATGCAATTTATTTTATTTTATTTTATTTTTAAGATTTATTTATTTATTTATTTCTCTCCCCTTCCCCCCTACCCCGGTTGTCTGTTCTCTGTGTCTATGTGCTCTGTCTTCTTCTTTGTCCGCTTCTGTTGCTGTCAGCAGCACAGGAATCTCTGTTTCTTTTTGTTGCGTCATCTTGTTGTGTCAGCTCTCTGTGTGTGTGGCACCATTCCTGGGTAGGCTGCACTTTCTTTTGCACTGGGCGGCTCTCCTTACGGTGCGCACTCCTTGTGCCTGGGGCTCTCCAATGCGGGGGACACCCCTGGGTGGCATGGCGCTCCTTGCGCCGCATCAGCACTGCACATGGGCCAGCGCCACACGTGTCAAGGAGGCCCGGGGTTTGAACCGCGGACCTCCCATGTGGTAGACGGATGCCCTAACCACTGGGCCAAGTCCGTTTCCCGTCAATGCAATTTATAAATCTCTCAACAGCAACTGGGAAGATTTTTCAATACAAATGAAAAGTTAAATTGAACATTGCTTCCTGACAGGTAGTAGTTATAGTGAAGACTTGAAATTCTTTGAATTCTTTCATGAAAATTTTTCTGAACAGTGCTTTCATATACTGCTTACAGCCGGATTTTTTCACATTATCCATGCTTAAAATTGCACAGGGGCTTTATGAATTCTGTTGTTGTGGGATGTCTAACTCTTGTTAACAGTTAGTTCCAGCATGATGAGCTGTTAGTGTCTTCTGTGAAAAATAAGTGTTGCACGTGAAAAAATTTATACATGACTCCAGGTCTAGAAAGGTCAGATTCTCAAGCCCTCTGTCCCCTACTTCTCTATGACATCTGGTTCTACACCTGGGGAAACATTCATGATATTACCCTGTCTGGGAACTTTTGAAGAAATGGGAAGTACAGTGGCTTTCTAATGTAGTACTTTAATAGCTCATACTTTGCTGTTTCTTTCTCCCCCTTTTTTACTAAGTAGTAAAAAGTGAGTTAACATGGGATGACTTCCTAATAGAATGCTTTCCACCAGTGGGGAGTCTTGTTTGTTCATTTTCTGGATGCTGGGTAAAGACTATACATGGGATACTTTCCACTCTGAAGGGGACGAAGCCTACAGGAGTCACATGCCCTTATTATGGAAAGAGTGGTGTGGAGACTGGGGAAATGGCCTTATGTTACCAATATAGTTCAGTGACAACTTGGCACCTTCTGTAACTTGCGACTCAGGTCTCAATCACGCTAGCCCAACTTCATCCAGTTCTGAATCAGCAGCCTTGGGCCTCAGCTTGGTGAAAAGCAAATAGTACATAAAAACAAAGCTATGGTTTGATTCTTTGCTGAAAAAAGTCTAATTTTCTTCCTTATGAAATGTGAGTTATTCTGTCATTCTAGTTCTGAATCAGTATAACAGTTTTCATACATAAACATCCCTGAAGACAGAATGAATACATTTTTTAATTCAAACTTTATTTCAAATTAAAAAAAAAACAGTAAAAGGAAACTCAACAAGTTATTGAAGCAATACTCCTAAAAAGTTTTATCTAGGCACTTTTATCTCACAATTCTTGCTATTATATTGTCAACATTTTCAAACAGCTTTTTAGATTTCCCTTTAGACATCAAGTAGGAAGTTTTCCTTGGCCCTGTTATGCAGCTCCTGAGGAAAACTCACTCCACTTTGTAAGCCCTCTAGCCCTTTCATTGTCTGCCCAATACTTGAAGAACCTGAAATCACTAGATACTGTTGTAGAGTTTTAATTATCTTTGCCATTCCAAAGAAAACAAGTAGTGGAATTGCATCTAGTCAATGTATTCTAAGATCAATGAGAAAGTAAGAAATCGCACAGATTCTAAATTGCTTATATAAATGCCTTAGAAAATCGGCATATAGGAGACCCAGTTACCATTTCTTGGTAAGTCCACCATAGTCAATGTTTCTTCCGGTACTGAAATGGACTTTTGATTCTATTCTAGAAAGCAAGTACATTGCATTTGTAGCAATTTTTCTTTTCTGCCATAAATACATGTCTTTTAAACTGAGAATCAACCTGGCGTGGTGATATATGTGGCAACAGAGTTCATCTGAGATGGTTTCCTTTCCTGCTTACTCAAAGCACATGGTAAGTTATGGAAGGATAGTTAAAAATCACCAATATTCTCCTTCCCTCACCCCAACTATGGCAACTGTTTGAATGTGTCTAGGTTAAACTTGGTGGCTGACAATGTCTCATCAAAATCCTATTATTTTGCCTTATATTTATGCCTGTCTGTTTCCACACACAGTCTGTTTTAGATATTTGTTTTGATGTAGAAGCCAATACTTTGAGTTTTCTCAAAATAATTCATTCACACTAAAATTAATAAACCTTGAAGATTTTACTGACCATTTCAAGGCCTAAAGGAAGCCATTGTTTCATATCATGTTTTCCCACAGTTCACAGCTTAGAAATGTCAATTGGCTTTGTCTCTGTCTTTCTAAGGCATGCTTGCTGGGCGACCAACTCTTCTCAATTCTCTCCATCCTCACCTGAAATAGCATGTTGCTTCTGAGCCTTCCCAAGGATATTTTCCCAGACTAACTCATTCATGATATTCCTATTTCAGGAATTTTCTATTGTTAAGACTCACTCTCCTTGGCATTAATGTTAATAAAGGCAATGGAAAGGAATCCTTTAAAAGAAGCAGAATTAGAAACATGGAAATGTTTTTTCTAAGTATGGACAATAAGAATTTACCCTAAGATTTCCCCTGCTTTAAGTCTTTCCTGGGACTGCAAATACATGTTTTTGTTGATATTTCACCAAGACTTCATCAGCTTTTAGATGGCATATATCATGAGGTTTAGTTGCTTCATTTTTACTTTAAAGAAATTCACTTTTTCTGTTAAGAGCTTTCAAAATGCATGCTACTTTACAAAGAAGACTGGACATGAAATTTTGCTCATAACTCAGTGATGGATGTTTGATTCTGTTGACTAGTAATGTCTTATTGAATCAGATTTTACAACCTCCCGTGGAGAACGAGTTTAAGAAACACAAAATATCCTTCATCATTAAATGAAGCAGGGAAGACCACCTCACTTAGGTATTGCAATTATTCTTACCTGTATTCAGATGTATTTTCTTCTTATTTTCACTACATCTACTCTACAGGAAGTGCTGTATTAGAATTGTGTATCCACAGCTGTTGTTCAGAGTATTTGTGGCAGTGAAAGGTGGTTAATAAATCTACCACATTACTTCTCTTGTCTCCTCTCCTGAGAGACGTGCACACATCCACAGACTGCCTTCCTGCAGCACTAGAAAAGTCCCAGAGAACACCTTCCTTCTCTGACCAATGTGATAATTTGGCCTGAAAAGTCAATCATTTTATCACCCTCTATTCTGGGCTGACCTTATTCCCTCTTCACTTTTCCACTGAGTTGATTTCAATTTGCTTCTCAGTGGTGTGAAACATTTATGCAAAGATAGAGAATAATTACTACAGGAAGTAGAATTTCCCTCTGATGCTGCCTGAAATTGATGCTGTCCAGGTTAAGGGCAAAAATAGAGGATTGACTGAGAGGAAAATGTTACTGAACATTGTTTTATTTTTTTTCTGAGAAGTTACCTCCAGTGTTGATGTCTGAAAGCTACAGTCTTCCTCTTAGTGTCTCAGAAACTTAAAATTGGTTTTTACTTTTCCTCTTAAAAAAACCTATTATTTCATGCAAATTCAGGTGTTATTTATTTATTGGGTTTTTTTTTTTTTTTAGTTAGACTGGTAATTTATTCAGGTAGGGAGAGAAGAGAAATGAGAGAAAATAACAGAAGATAGCAGAGCAGGGGTCCCAGGTAGGGAGGAAGGGGGTGAAAAGGGATGAAATGAGCTAATTTATAAGCTACAATTCCCCATTATTGATTATAAGTCCCCAGGATTACTTGTGTGGCCACAAGGCAAAGGGAAAATGTCAACAGTGGTACACAGAGGGCAGGACAGATACAGACAAAAGAGCAGGGCAAGAGAGCCTGGGCTCTGGTTTGTGCCTGGCTTTTAAACTGTTAATTATTCTACCCCTCTGCCAATGGAAGGGGAGGATGTTCCTGTTGTTTGCTGTTTGAACTGATTATCTGTAAGAAATGAAAATTCAGTTTTAACATAATGGAAGAAAATATTAATTAATGTAATCTGGCAGCCTACTGACTCAGTCTTCCACTCTTGGGTTAAACAGGGACAAAGGAAACCAGCTGAAGCTAGTCCTGTAGGCAATAAAAAAGATGCCCAAGAAAGAGCTAAGTCAATACCAATTCAGCACTAAATTCCATTCCTTATTTGGCAAAGGGGAGCAGGTAAAAACTGAAATGGTTGGAATGTGATGGGGGAAGCGGTTAATCACAAACTTCTGCATGGGAAAGTTAGATCTTCTCGGATAGGTTGTAAACTCTGAAGTATC
Source organism: Dasypus novemcinctus (assembly GCF_030445035.2). Taxonomy (NCBI): domain Eukaryota; kingdom Metazoa; phylum Chordata; class Mammalia; order Cingulata; family Dasypodidae; genus Dasypus; species Dasypus novemcinctus. The sequence continues at coordinate 42,339,182 of NC_080695.1, forward strand.
CAATCTATGGAGAAACAGAGGAAGGGCTTGCTGCTAGGCTTAGGGGTATAAATTGTATCATTCTTCTTTGTTCCGGGAGCCAGCCATGTTTTCTGTTTGTGCACCCCCTCTTGCAACATTGAGAATATTTTTTTTTTCTTCTCCACAATCAGGTGAGCCTTATTTTCTTCCAGAATAAGATTTCTTTCTTACATTATCCCACCCTTCAATCCTTAGTGAGGACCTAATGATAAAGTTCCTAGAGAACATCCGAGCTTTTCTTGTTCCCATGAAGAAGTCTTTGTTCTAGGTAGCAGAATCCTGGAGGTGGGGTTCTTCCAGCAGTCATCTTGGGAGTTCCACATGTCCACGTGGACTCTGCCAGGTTCCAGATCCGTCTATTAAATCCCTATCTTATTAGCCTGCTTCATTTCCCCCTCAGAAATATCTACACTTTTAATCTTAAAGGGGTGCTGAAGGAAGATGATCTTTCTTCTGTAACTACTTCCTACTGGTTAGGGGCTTGCAGACCCTGACTACCAAGGTGCAGAATGCCCTTGCTACTCTATCTCGACTGGAGGAAGATGGATCTGGCATCCAGTATGAAGCTGGATGAAGTCCCAACATGGCAAACAAGAGGTTGATCTTAAAAGAAGACTCGAGTCACTCTGCTTTGGACATCACACGACCCTCGACGAAGTCTTTTCTGCGGTTCCCAATACTGATTTGGAAGACTTGCTAACTTCTTCGGGCCCCATGTTGGGCGCCAGATGTTGGAGATTTTGACCCAAAGGATATCGGGAATGAAAGAGTATTTATTGTTATTTTCCTTGAAATAGGCAAGTATGAAATTCACAAGGACAGTTTTAATAGTGACATGTGTCCAAATCACCCTAGATACCCTATTACTCCTTGTTTTCAGGCAGCTAGCATGACAATGATATCCTGGGAGTGTACAAATGTATAACTCTATGTTGGAAGCCACTTAGACAAGTTTGAAACACAAATAGCCGGTACTTTCCAAGTAGTTTAGCCTAAGTAGAGAAGTGACCTTTAGAGATATTTCTGTTTGTTTGTTTTGTTTTGTTTTTTGTAGAAAATCTTGAGAATTGACTGTGGAAGTCTCTATGGGAAATCATTTTCTTTCTCTCATAGAACTATTCAACTGTAACAAAATACTTATAAATAAAAACATGGAAAATATAGTTTTAAACAATGTTTCACTGCAGTGGAATATTATAATTATTTTATATTCTAGCTTTAGTTATAGAAAAGACAAATTCTGATACATCATTATTTCAACTATAGCTATAAGATGGTCTATAAATTTATTAACTTTTGCCCTTTGATAAAATATTTGCATACTCAATTGAAACAAAGTTTAATCAAAATACTCTTTTGATTTCTATTCTTATGGAATTGCCTTAGCAACAGTAATATGAATGGTGCCGGTTATTGTTCAGTTTCATTTAAAAAATGATGCCAGTGGGTTAGGAAAAGTAGTTTGAAAACAGAAACATTCTTTTTAAAGAAAATGAGGACATGAACACAAAAATACATGGCTGTATTTTTGAAGAAAGAAACACAAGGACAGCGTAATGGTATCCTAGAGATGGTATTATTTTAAAGATAAAGACATATTGATGTTTAACTTTAGACAACAAAACCAAAATATGCAGATTAGAGTGCAAAATTTGGGGATCTCTTTTCAGACCTGTTTGCCAATGGAAGTATTTCTCAAACTTTAGCTCTGCCCCTTGTCATAGACATAAAATTTTCTTATAGCTGATAAGTTCTGATGTAGTCCCAAAGTAGATATCTCACTCTCTGTATTGCATTGAGAATGACCTGTTATGGCAAACGTCCCAAGTTCATAATCAAACAAATTTGGGTTTAGTGCTCACTACAAAAGAAAGACCACACACCATGGGGACCTGGGAATATCTTAGTTAGAGAGTGTCAGAAGAGGTTTGTTATAGGATTTGGGCTTCTGTTAACTGATTTTGGGAAGGATTCAAGGCAGTTTGGTTTCCTCTGGATTGGTGTGGTCAGGGGGTAATTGTATTATTGAACATCTTAGATTTTATCTAGGAGATGGAAGGAATGGAATGAGGCTAAAGCTCTAAATTAGTAATGAACCAACTATGACTCAGGTTAACAAGCAAATGGGGATTTTTGGTCTTTCTTGTGCTTTGCATAGTATTCTTTTTATTTTATTTTATTCATTTATTTTTAAAGATTTATTTATTTATTTCTCTCCCCTCACCCCTCCCACCCTGGTTGTCTGTTTTCTGTGTCTATTTGCTGTGTCATCTTTGTCCGCTTCTGTTGTTGTCAGTGGCACCGGAATCTGTTGCGTCATCTTGTTGTGTAGCTCTCCATGTGTGTGGCACCATTCCTGGGCAGGCTGCACTTTCTTTCGCGCTGGGTGGCTCTCCTTATGGGGTACACTCCTTGCGCATGGGGCTCCCCTACATGGGGGACACCTCTGCATGGCATGGCACTCCTTGCGCACATCAGCACTGCGCATGGGCCAGCTCCACACAGGTCAAGGAGGCCCGGGTTTGAACTGTGGACCTCCCATGTGGTTGATGGATGCCCTAACCACTGGGCCAAGTCTGCCACCTACATAGTATTCTTGATATTTTTTGTGATCAGATGGGAATACAAAGTGGTCTCAGATTGATGCCATCTGATATGGATGTTCTGTGAGACTTTACTTTCAACAGGAGAACATCACAGCCTAGTTCTTGGTGCCAGGCAGCTACCAGCTGACAGATGTCAGAACCTCCTTTTTTCTGTCAACCTTTAGGCAGAATGGTGTCCTCACCAGCTGGAATATTTTATTAAACTTCCCTACTTGCTTTTTTTTCCCACTTGGAAGACATACAACCGTACTGTTAAACATGCGTTTTTAAATACACACAATCTCACTAATGTTAGAATGGTCAGCTGTGGAAATATCCTGTCTTCCCTCCATTCCAGCCCCACACAACCACGCTCTCAGCCCCCATGCTCTTCCGTGGACAATTGCTGGTCCAATGAGTAGACCCAGGGAAGGAGATGGTAGGCTTTTTTTTATACCCCAGTAGTGGGATCCAAACTAGCTCTCCCTGATATTCTTTTCCAAGTTTTTCCATGCAGAATGGGTTAATTCTCTGTTTTCCCATAGAACATTTATTTTTTTATCACAAATGCATTCATTGATTGGATTTTCTCACTAGTCTGTGTGGTCTTTGAGTATAAAGTTCTCACCTCTCGTTATCACTAGCAGGATAATACTGGCGCTCAATTAACTGTAATTGTTTATCAATCAGTCTTCTAAAGGCGGAGATTCTACTTATGCCCTGGTTTCTTTGTTTAAAAATGAGACTCTTCAGGTGGTCATTGAAATTGATATGAGGATAAAATATAAATGTGAAAGTGCTCCAAAAATCATTCCTTACAGGGATTTTAAAGAAGCTGTTAATTTTATATCAACACAAACTCACTGAACTCATTTTAAATCTCTTTTCAAGAAAATATTTGGCTTCTTCAGGAAGATACATTGTTGTACATGCTTTGCCTTTAGCTATTCCTTGCAGCAGTGATTCCCTGTGCAGCTCTGTCCCAGGGCCCAGATACGGAAGTAGTATCGGTTCTGAATTTTCCACTGGTTCGATCATTCAATCTGAATACAACCCAGGAAACCTGCTACAAGGCTCCATGGCTGTCCACTGTCAGTCTGTGCCAAAGGCTTTAACTCAGTGGAATGACACAATACCAAGCTGTGTAGGTAACCATGTCTGGGAAAGTGTGAGAACTTGCATAAATATGTAAATCAGACCTGAGGAACAGTTTCACAGAGCTGCTTTCAATGACTATATCTTGTTTACAGGGCCACACAAATGGAATTGATAATGTTTGTGACCTATTGAAAGAATATTTTATCAGAAAAAACTGATAGCAGCCAACCTTTAAAATATTGTTTCAAAAAATAGCTCGTCAGATTAACAAGCATGAAACATGTTTTCCTTCTCAATATTTATTAAGAATGCCATCAGTGCTAAAGCCATGAATTTTCAACATAATTAGATTTTGTGGAAAATCATTATAATGTTGATTTGCTATATTACTTGTGTAATATTCCTTTAATACATTTATGCTGATGAATGTTTGAAAAGCGATAGGTTAATGCAGACTGAATAACAATGGCATTTTAAATTATAGTTTATTTGCTTCATTTTGAATAAGATCCTCTAATGCAGTCATGATTAACGCTCAGATTCATTTGTACATTTTCCACTCCTCTTCTCTGGATTTGCTCATAAAAATCCCATTAATATTATTTGGAGTTGCATGCCTACATATAGAAGATAATGCTCTACAAAATTTCTTAAATTGTAGTAGATAAATTATTCTAAAAAGAATTCGTTTCAGAGATGGCATTGCTGTGTATACTGCCTTCTTTGATAACCTGAAAAAATTTATTTCTAGACTCAGGATGTATAATTTATTTGCATCATAGTAAATAATCAATAGTATTGCCAATTTTAAAAAGAACAGGCTAAATGTTACCTTGGCAAAAAAATGTCAATTAAAGTTTCTAGAACATGTAAAATTTCTCTTAAAGTCTGATCACACTCCAAAATAAACCAGACACAAATTAATATTGTGCTTCATTGTATTTTATTTTTATTAAATATGGCTTTGACTTTCAGGCCCCTGTAGTGTCAATTTCACTTAGTGGAGAGGTACAATCCTATCCCCTGGTTATCCTGAACCATATGGTAACAACTGAAACTGTATACAGAAAATCACAGTTACAGAAGGACCAGGGATTCAGGTAAGTCCAGAAGCCCAGAGTCTAATAAACAGAGCTAAGTCAGCATCCAGGGGCTTCTTTCTTTTTTTTTTTCTCCTTCCATTTCTTTTTGTATTGGCTGTTTTAAATATATAGACTATAATATCCATACTATTTCTGCATAGTGTTTCAAATCATGTCTCTCTATTTGGAATGAAAATAATAAACATGTTGGGTAAAAAGAATATCAACACTGCCATTTGTGAACGTTTTTGGATGCCCTTTACTTGGATAATTTTGTTTGAGTTTGTCCTTTTTCTTATATTTGTGCTTTTAATTTCATGAGACATCCCATATGGTTAGATTAATTTCCTTCAACTGAAAGTCAAAATTAGCTTAATATTGTTGTTTAGATTGAGGTGACCAGCTTTGCCATGGAACAGAATTGGGGCTCTCGAGATCTATGATGGTGGTGACATGACTGCATCTCGACTGGGAAGTTTTTCAGGTAAGACACAATTGCCCTTTTCTTTGCTTGTGTCTCAAGATCTGCACACACTGATAAAACAATAAACAATAAACAGCAAAATGCTCAATGTAGAATTTTCCTACAAACTCTCCTATATCCATAATTTTCTCTAGGGTTGCAAATCTAAGACCACTAAGAAAGCAGGTGAGAAAAAAGAAAGCTGTGTTCGCTGAGAGCAGAAGCTTCAATTGTAGTGTGATTGCCCACTCCACCTTCCTGAGGTTAACAGAGTCTTTATAGGTCACAGGCCTTGGACTGGTCCTGGGATGGGGGAAAGAGAAGTAGGAGTGTGAGGTGGGGGTAAGGCAGAGATCAGATCACAGTTCTCAGTTCTTCAAAACAGATGATGTAAAGGTAAGTAATCTGTGGAAATTACACTCTGCAGTTTCAAGCTATCAGGAAAACAGGCTGTTTATGCCTAAAATTTGCAGCTCTTTGTTATATAAGAATTGCAGAAATCTCCACCTTTTACATCAGGCACTGCCCTACCTACTCATACCTAGTAGTCAGACCTGAAGTTGTAGTGAACTGCAATTAAGTCCTGTCTCATTCTTTGGTCCCGCTCCAGCTCTCACAAATATATCTGTGTAATAACGATTCTTATTTCAAAATCTTCCCTTCAGTCATGCCATTCGTTCCCTTCCCACTGCCCCTAAACTTTATTCAGATCCTTTTACCTTTTCTTTCATTTTATTAGGTTATCTTGCCTCTAGACATTTGTCACTGCCTCTTCCATTCTCTGTAGCATTAACACATCAGTCTTCCCAGTCAGAGTAGTTACCATTGGTCTCATCATCATCATTATCATCCCAATACTTGTCATTTTCTGCAGTTATTGTGCCAGGCTTGCCTGTTTACATGCATTATCTATTTTTTCCTAACTGTGAGATAAATTTTGTTGTTGTTTTTTACAACTGAGGAACAAAACTTTAGATATTTTAGAATTTTCCAAGGGTAATGAAGCAGTTTGATATAATTGATGAATTCCAAAAAGAAATATTGGATTATGCTAATAATCTGATCTGTACCTGGATATGATTGAGATATGATTAGGGCATTGAGTGCCCACCCAATCTCCACCCCTTGGTGGGTGGAGACTCACAGATAAAAGGCATGGCAAAGAATAGAGTTGAGGGTTTCTGATGTTGAAGTTTTGATGTTGGAGTTTGATGTTGAAGACATAAACTGGAGCTCTGGAAAGTAATCTCACAAAGGAAGGAAAATCCAGGCTCACGAACGAAGGAAACTTGAATCCAGAGAAAAGCCAGCCCCAAGAACTTGGGAACCCAGGAAGCCTGAATGCTCACAGATTTTGGCAACCACCTTCCTCCAAATAGACCTTGGTGAGGGAAGTACCTTATCCTTTATGGCCTGGTGTCTGTAAGTTCCCACCCCAAATAAATACTCTTTATAAAAACCAACCAATTTCTGGTATTTTGCATCAGTACCCCTTTGGCTGACTAATACAAGTACACAGATAGGAAATGTATAACTGGGATTTTAATCAAGTGTGTCTAAACACAGAGCCTGAATACAACTGCCTGAGTTAGGGATCATATAATAAAGAGTGATTTAAGCACATGAAAGTTAATTTTTTGACATAATAAGAAATCTGAATCTAGAGAGCTTATTTTATCTGGTAAGTAATAGCTTTTCAAAAAGGTCCCCCAAGTTGCTCATTATAAATATATTTAAGTTTATAAATATATTAATATCTCATTGAACTACTGTTTGGTCATCCAGACTACAAAGGAAGGCTTGTTTTGTTGTTGTTGTTTTTAAACCAAATACATTCATTCCTTAAACAGCATCTTTATTCTACTCTTCCTTAACAAATAAGAAAAAGAAAACTGATAGTGGGTGTATTAGTCAGTAAAAAGAGGTGCTGATGCAAAATACCAGAAGCCTGCTGGCTTTTATAAAGGGTATTTATTTGGGGTAGGGGCTTACAGGTACCAGGCCATAAAGCATAAGTTAATTCCCTCACAAAATCTATTTCCATGTGTTGGAGCAATATGGCTGGCAACATCTCTCTGGATTAGGACTTCCTGGGTTCCTCTCTTCCCAGGTCTTGACTCTCTCTGGGTCCTCTGTTTTCTCTACAAGTTCAGCTGTAGACAATGAGGCTCTCTAGGCTTTGCCTTCACAAGGTCAGCTGTACACTATCAGACAGATGCTTCTGTCTCTCTCCCCAGGGTTTCTACCATGTCTAAGGAGCCATCTCTATTCCTGTGTTCTTCTTCTGTTTCATGTCCTCTCTTCTGGGCCTTGCTTCTCTTTCCTCTGTGTGCTTATTTCCTGGGGCTCCAGCTCAAAACTCCAGCATCAAACTCCAAATCAAAACTCCAATAGCAAAATGCCTCCAACTCTGTCGCGTCATACCTTTTATCATCACCCTACTGATGTGGCCCAATCAAAGCCTTAATCATAATTTAATCATGCTCAGGTAAACACCAGTTTACAAACATAATCCAGTATCTATTTTTGGAATACATAACTATATCAAACTTTTACAGTGGGTTAAGACATTACCAACATCTGCCACAACTTTCATTTTATCACTCACCTCTTTCATAGCTTTCCATGATTTGTTTCTAGTTGCCAGCAAATAAATTCATATTTTTACATGGACATATAAAGTTTTGTGCAATAAAATATCAGTCTAATTTTTAGAGTCTGCCACATACAATCTATATTTGTCTGCCTTACACTATTTATTTCTTTTGGCACATGCCTTTCCAACAGCCCATTACAATTATTATAATTCTTCAGGCTTGATCTCAAGGGCTATTTCTTATTTTCCCTTACCAGGTAAGATAAAATATTTCACCAGTTCAGGTTAACATGCATGTTTAAAAAGTGCCTGCTACATAAATCAAGCACCCTATTTATTGTTGGGATTAAATTATCAGGTGTTTGTCATTTAAAACAACATTATTTAAAATTTACAAGTAGACCTCACATTTGACTTAATCATAGCAATGAGAATGAGGTGTGATAGGTTAAGCAACCATTAGAGGAAGCAATTGGGTGTTACAGGAGGGCAAAAGAAGTATGATTCCTAGATTTTGGAGAAAAAAATAGGCTGCCTGGGAAAATTTAAAGTATCTTAATAGATAAGTACAACATAGCCTGAAAAATACAAGGGAGAACAAATGCTCCAGACAAAAGGAACCATGCCATTTTTTTTGTGCTTGTCCATACTCAAATTTTTATTTAGGTTACTCATTTTTATGTAATGTGCTCTTACATTTTCTAGACATTTTTTCATGAGAACCTTAAGGTTTCATATTGACTGACTTGCACTTTCCATATATATATGGAGGTGTTTGGCACATTAAGGAACCGAACAAGAATGCGGTTTGGCATGGTGGTGGCTAGGTAGGGCTGTGGGCTAAGGAAATGCCAGTGATGTACACACTTGGGAACTGAGAACATAAAGAAAAATACTGAGGTTAACATGAGTCAGGTTTCTACCTGTCTGAGAAGAGCATTAGAAAAAATGGCAAACAGGAAGGATAGAATGAAACAGTGTTGTATTTGAATTAGAGACATTTGAGTAAACTCATGGTTTTAATATTTATAGATATTGAACTAAATAAATATATAATGTGTGTGCGTGTGTACATATATAAGCCATACATATCTAGGTTTTGTAAGCCATTTCAAATCAGGAAATAAGCAGGCTTTAAATTATAAATGCAAAAAATAGGGCAAAATTCATAATTTGTAGCTGACAATCAATATTAAGGGGAAGTAAATATTAGTGTGCTGAAGTTAGAATTTGTAAGGATTATAATAAAATTTCTCCATTTTCTTAGTTACTTGTCTATCTAGGTCACAGTAAAACAACATGATAAAATGATTCTGCTTCTGGCAATTTAAAAAAAAAATTAATTGTATTTCATATGGCAGAAATAAGCGCTTTCTTACAGTCCACTCAGACAAGAGCCCAAAGTGAAAATCCAATTAGAGGGGTGGAGCAGGCATGCCCTCTCTCCAGCTGTGGTCTGGGTGCCCAGGTACACAGAATCCTCTCAGCCCTCCCCAGATACCTGCATATCTTTTATACCACCTGATGCATCAAGATCCAGAATTTTCATAGAGTAGAAAATGATTATATGTCATAATAGAAGAACAGACAGGACTGCTTACAAATTTTCTTGTTGCAATTAATAATAACAGTAGAGGGAGCATGATACTTTACAAAGCACTTTCATATACACAATTCATTTATGACTTGCATATCCCTATAAGATAGTTATTCTCATTATCGAAGTTGGAACATAGTACAGTTTTTTCAGTGACCTAGTCAAGGTGACAGAGCAAATATGCATCAGTGCCAGGACTAGAAATAGGTTTTCTGATTCCCTATCCAGAGCCCTTCCACAGTAATGCAGCCAAGGAAAATGAACAAACAATAAAGTCGAACAACCAATGCATGTGTATTGAATACCTACATGTGCGAATTACAGTCCTGGGGGTTGTGGGCTGTTAAAAAAAAGATAAGTGAGGGTCTCATCTCTAAAAAAGGCTATACTTGAAAAAAAAAAATGAACCAAGCATAAAGCATTGTATGAGAAGTGAAAAGCCGTATCTTTCCATACAGAGAAAATATATCCCACTACAGACACGGGTGGCCAACAGTGGTTTCTATGAGTAGGTGAGAACTGAGCTGATTCTCATCTCGGTAACAGGACATCCATAGTTGGAAAGCAAGGAAGGACAGCATTTCTTACAAGGATTTACAGTTAATTAAAATACTAGAGTAATGTGGTGGGAAAAGTCACAAACTAATACAAATCATAGGAAAGCCAGGCAAAAAGTATATGCTACAATAGAAACTTTTTTGGTTAAATTAGTTAGAGCTATAGTAATATTGTATTTTCTACAAATATCAGCCAAAATATAAAAATAATACCTAGTGAAAGGACAAAAGGGCAGCAAACATCATAAATAGATAAATAACTTTTGTTTTAAATAGATGTCTCTTTTTTTGGTATGAGAATGGGTTAGAGCTGGTCCAACCACAGGCACAGTCCAGTTCTCACTCACTTCCTTGCTTCTTTCCCTGGCCTGCACAAGTCTCACTCTAAGTCCTTGGGATTCGTGGCCACACAGTGGGCTCTATTTTTAAACTTGGCAGCCAGCAGTTTGCTTCTGGCAGAGGAGATGGTTTTACTCAGGAAGATTGCTTCTTTGGGAAAAAGGCCTGGGCTCCCCCACTCACTGCATTTCCCCATGTATTTCTGTGAGTTACTATGTAGCTTTTAGCAGTATTCTCTCTGTATATTTCTGCTCACCAGCAGGGAGAAACTTACAGCTTCTCCCCCCAAACTGTTCAATTAGAAGATATATTTACCAGGGTCATAAAGCAAAGGAGTAACAATTGAAAACATTTCACACGCATTTTTAGTGCCCCTACAGTGAACTGTGCACTAACGATGCAGGAATGGAAAGACTCCTGGAAGTCAACCCACTTTGGATGTGAGTAAATGGATTGCGGCACAAACCCTAAATCTCAGTCGGGAATACGATTTCTAAGAGCCCCTTTCCATGCATGTGTGTAATGCACACAGGCTCACATATGATCTGTAAGGAGTGAATGATAGATATCTTTCTCTCCTTTTCTCTGTTCCTACTATACATGCTGATAATGGTTTGAGATTCATTGGTCAAAAATGCCAAAATTACTAGTTGCGTTTATATGTCCGAAATGTAGATGAAACTTTTAAACCCAATGAAAGATTTTTTGGTGTTAGTTCAACAAGAAGTCCTTGAGGTATTTTCAGAATGGAATTAAAAAAAAAACTCATTTGCATTTGTGACAGGATATATTATTGTGAAATTGTTTGTGTCTCTCTAGACTGTTATTTTTCTCTACCTCATTCCAGGAAGAGAGCCAGATCTTCATTAACATTTGGCTTAGACTAAAAGCAGCAGGTGTCCATATTCTAAGGTAAAATCTCCTCCTAGCTTTGGACACTTAAAAGCCTAAGCTCACTGTTGAAGAAGCTGAGAGGATGGTGGTGAAGGCTCGAAGTTCAACAGGTTAAAATGACTGCCAAGATTGAAAGTTAGTGACCTTCCCTTGGCCCAGCCATCAACCCATAATTTAAGTCATCACAATATCCTTGCAGCACCACAAGGAGGTGGTAGTACCTCAGAATGAAAATGACAGCAGGAAGTACTTAGAAAGGCTAGATTCTAGGGTCAGGGCCTTAACTGGCAAAGTGTATTCTGTAAAAGTGTGCAAGAGAGTATTGGAAGCCCTAGAATTCAAGGGGTAATGTGAGCTTGGAGAATGAGGATATGGGGAATCGAAAGCAGGGGACCCAGTGTCCGGACTATTTAATATCCTGGGGCAGGGAAGGACTCCTCAGTAATGCTAGAGATGAAATGTCCCCCAACTCTGTAGAATGGCCCACAGGGCATATTGAAATTACTTTAGAGTTTAAATAAAAGAAATAGTCCATAGGGTAATGAAATTGTTATAAAATTATTTGTAGTGATGAATGCAAAATATTGCGACTATACTAAAAGCAATTGATTATACTTCCAATAGAGCATATGGTATGTGAATATATTTCAATGCAACTGCTTTAAAATTAAAAAAAATAAATATTAAAAAAGTGAAAGGAGAGAAAAGAAAGCAAATATTTAAAAGAAATAGCGCATATCACGTGTTTATGAATAAAATTAACAAATAATATGCATTTGTCAAAAGCTTGTTTTGCACGCAGGAGGAGGAATATATAGAATGGCAAATAGGGATTTTGAAGTTAAATTGATGGCGATTTCATTAGTGTCGGTAAGAGATGAAGGTGGCTTAGGCTAGCATGATGGCAGTAGAAGTAAGGAATAGATGACTGAAACATTAGCCGTCTCATATTTGGTGTGGCAACATTGGTCTGTTCATCTTTCTAAAGCATTTAAAGAAGCTGATATTTTTGGAGCTCAGTCCCAATCAGGACTTTGTACTGAGTCAAAACAGCCACTGTGGAAGTCTGTTTAGCAGTTCCTAAGGGAGTTAGATGTAGATCTATCAGGTGGCCTGGCAATACCACTACTTGGTAGATACCCGGAAGAACTGAGAGCAATGACATGAACAGACGTCTGCACACCAATGTTCATAGTGCCATTACTCACAATTGCCAAAGATAGAAAAAACCCATGTGTCCATCAACAGACAAATGGATAAACAAAATGTGGTATATGTACACAGTGGAATATTATTCAGCTGTAAGAAGAAAAGAAATCATGAAGCATATGACAGTATGGATGAACCTGGAGGACATTTTGTTGAGTGAATCAATCCAGACACAAAAGAACAAATATTGTATGATTTTGCTATTATGAACTAAATAGGATGAGCAAACTCCTAGAGTTAATAGCTTGCATGTAAGTCACCAGAGAATAGAATATGGTTAGAGAATGGAATGCTGAGATTTTGTCTGTGCAAAATTGATAAAAAGTTGTTTGGAAATGTTTGGAAATGAATAGAAATGGTGAAAGCACATTATAGGATTTGTAATTAAAAGTGCTAACTTATGGGAATGATAGTGGTTTGTTTTCCGGTGTTGTCGTTCTTTTTTTTTGGAGTACAAAAATGGTCTATATTGATTGACATGATCAATTCACAACTTGGTGATTATGCTGAATGCCATTGATTGTGCACTTTAGATAAATTATATGGTTTACAAACAAACAAAAAGAGAATAGGTTGGGGGGAAAATACACTAAATGTAAGATAAGATACTGACTGTAGTTGGTAGTAATATTTTGAGGATGCCATTTCATAATTTGTTACAAATGTTTCACAGCGATGTAAGACATTGGTGGTAGGGTGATGTGTGGAGCCCTGTATGATGATGTGCATGCTTGTTTTGTAAGGTCACAACATTTACTAAACATTGATTGTTTATGTATGAATGATATACTTCAATAAATGTTTTTAAAATGAAAAAAAAGTAATTAGTGTATTTGGAGAGGTGTCTAATAGAACTACATGGGTTGTAAAGCCATGGTAGTTGAGTTAATAGTGAATGGCTTAGTTAGGGAAAAAGTGGATTCTTCTGTACAAGTAAGAATAAGAAAGGGGAAATGGACTAGAGATGAGGTCAAAAAGCATTCTAGGCCTATATTTAGGGAATGCCATGTGACAGGAGAAATGAATTGTGAAAATTAAAGAGGCTCTGTAGGCCAAATTAAGGAATTTGAAAGTCATCCTACAATAATGGGGAATCTGTGAGAATTTTATATGACATAATCATATGTTTATTTTAAAAGGAGCTTTCTAACTGCCAAACAGAGAACGAATTGGATTGGGTTCAGTAAACATGTTAGAAAATTATCACCCTTATCCTGGTTAAAAGAATTGGTGGCTTGAACCAGCTAGTTGTGAAGATGGAAAGATGGGGTGAGTGAAAGGCGGAGGGATTTAGGCAGCAGCCTACTAAGGGCCTGATGGCCTGACTGCAAGCAGTATGGTGCGATGGAGAGGAAGGAACTTTCCAATGCTAGGGTGTGGCTGGAGATGGATAGTGTTGTTGACTGAGACATTGAACAAGGGAGGTCATCCAGAGGCAGGTTATGATCCAGGTTTGGACACATCCAGTTTAAGAAGCCTTAAGATAATCAAGAGAAAACTGGAGTCCTTGCATGGAGCTCTTTATTTAAAGCTACTGGCTGATATTGTGACAGCAGGATTGCTTAAGTAGACGAGGAGAATTATAGAGTATCTTATCTTTTCATTAATGTTTATCTGTTTTTAATAATCAAATTATTTCTTTGTTTTACTACATAAATATTATTTTTTCATACATTGGAGTTATCTTCATGGTACCTTCCTCTAATAATTTGCCTGTACGGTGGTGAGTTTTATAGAATGGATATTTCCTTGACAACTACTATGTACACAGTTCTTGCCTAGGGAATAGATTTAATATAGTAGAATATCAAACATATGTGCTTTAGGAAATAAATTATTTAAACTTGTTTAGTATTTTCCCACAGGACAATACATTGAGCCAAAATGTTTTAAATTGACTTGAACATTTTTCTTTACCTCAGCATCTTCCAGTGTCAGAGTTTCTTTCTCCCCCTTGTCCTCGGCATCTGTAATTCCCTTTCTGGGTTGCTGTGACACAGGCTAGGACACTTTAAGTGAAAAGAGCATTATATAAAAATAAACCTTTATTTCCCTTTTCACACATTCTTAGTTGAAGACATTCAAAGATTTCAGGGGGAACATGATTCAGTATGAGTCACACAGAGAATAGAACAGAGATACATAATCAAAAGCAACATCTTAAAAATAATCCATTGGATCCACATCTCCTCAGACTGACTGCTCCCTCATCCCCATTAGACTTGGAGGCTTAGATTTTATTCCCTCTTTGTACATGTCAAGTAAAAAAAAAAAAAAAGGTAGAATATTACATGTTAAAAAAGCAATGTAGAAAAACAAATGCATCATTAAAATATAATAAGATTTTTTGTGTTCATTCACTGACATGATATAAAGCTAGTCATGTCTTCTGCTTGAGCAGGGTAGAGAAGACGAAGTCTAAATTTTTGTTGTACAGTCAACAGTAGAAAGACCCAATATATAATGCTAAATGCCAATACTTACATTAGATGAGACAAACTATGGAGATTTATAAGCCTAAAAATATCCTCACAAATTTAATACTTGAAAAAGTGAATGCTTTGGTTAAAGTTAAATCTACCTTATTTCTTACAGGAAACACTGTCCCAGCACTTCCAACTGACTCTACTTAAAATTCCAATCAGATATTAGGGTGGCCACTGCTGGTTTTCACCTGGAATACAAAAGTAAGGTCAACCATTTCTGCTGCCAACTTTGTTATATTGAGGAATTTTCTTAAAGGAGAAAAATAAATTCATGATCTTATTGTACATGGAAATAATATTATTCTAAAACCATGTTTAAGATTTACATGTAATTGGATCTTAGAAAACCTGTCTTGATGACATATTCATTTTAATAAAATATTAATGAGAAAATTGGAAAGTCAATGAATGGAGTGCTTATATAAAACAACTACTAAAATTTTGTATTGTTCGCATGTAAAAGCACAAAATATATATATATATATTTAATATATTACCAGTTTTCTTGTGAGTGATAGCAGATATTCTTATTAGTGTCCAAAAATATAGAAAACTGTAATTTCCAAATAGATTATGGTTATAAGCCCTTTTATTTCTAGTCTCAAAAGCTCTTAAAAACAGGACTAACAAAGTGCAGTATCTTCAGTGTTTTCATTTGTGTATTATTCATTTTAATTGGATGTAGGCATTACAAAGGAGGCTCAAACCTTTTAAAAATGAATGTGTGACTGAGTTAATGGTCTGCTAAATAAGATGACAAAGGTCAAAATCACAAATCTTCTCTGGTGTTTGATTGTGCAGGTAAAACTTGTAAAAGTAAAGTAAGAATTTCCAATGAGGGTGAGGTTTATTTTAGGACATGTTTTTGAGCACTAAAAATGCTTAATGTTGATATTCATCTCTTTTAATAAGCAGCTGCAAATAAGCAAACACATGGATAAGCTTAAATAAGTGATCTTTTGAATTGAGATCAACAGTTTGCATGCATGTTTTTGAAAGGCCAGATTTCCACTAGAAATCTAGTAAAAATACAGGACTGTTTTGCATTCTAGTTAAATTTTCCTATTACAGGCATTATTATGTAATTTTTTCCCAATTTACTTGAAAGAGACCATTTTATGATAGTGTAAAATGATACTGTGGATGCTATTTGTGTAGGATATATTTGGGAAAATCTGTTACTTTGGTACATTTTGTGAACATCTGTAGGTAGTAAATTATAAAATTTATTTATGATAGTCTTAATAAATTCACTAGTATTTTAGCAGTGTTAAAACTGATGAATGCTCCTTTCTATTCCTATTAAAATAGTTTCTGACTTTTCATTCATTTTTTATAGGTACTAATAAAATAATTTTTCTGCAACCTCTTCTATGATTACACAGATGGGCTTCAGCTCTAACAGTATAATTTTCTACAATCTATTTAATTCTAAATCATTATAATTCATTAAAAGAGCAAGACTACTATATTTATCATTGAAATGAACCTTGCTCAAGAGTCTAAGATTTAAATTATTTAATTAATTTATTTTTATTTGGACCAATTTAAAGTGAGCATTTCATGTGTTATCATTTCGTTTTCAAGTGGTTATTTTCTGATGCTCACACCATTCTGATAGTTCATGTCATTCATTACTTCCAATGCATTTAGAGGCTGTCATTTCTCTATTCTAAAGCATTGTTTCACGGACTTTGACCCAGTGGTTAGGGCGTCCGTCTACCACATGGGAGGTCTGTGGTTCAAACCCCGGGCCTCCTTGACCCGTGTGGAGCTGGCCCATGCGCAGTGCTGATGCGCGCAAGGAGTGCCCTGCCACACAGGGGTGTCCCCCGCGTAGGGGAGCCCCATGCGCAAGGAGTGCACCCGTAAGGAGAGCCACCCTGCATGAAGGAAAGTGCAGCCTGCCCAGGAATGGTGCCACCCACACTTCCCGTGCTGCTGACGACAACAGAAGCGGACAAAGAAACAAGACGCAGCAAAAAGACACAGAAAACAGACAACCGGGAGAGGGGAGGGGAATTAAATAAATAAAAATAAATCTTTAAAAAAAATAAAAATAAAAAAAATAAAGCATTGTTTCAGAGTTTGAAATATGGACTATATGAGGAATCCGTAGAATTAACCTTATTAACATCTGCACCAAAGTGTACAAAGACTGTTGAAATGTTACCAAGAGATTGCCAATGTTTTAAATTTGTTAACATATTTTTTCATATGCCTCAAAGTCAGTATTTCCAATTTGCAATTTTCTAAATTGAGATTTTCCCTAAGATCTATATCCTACAATACTGATTAAAACAACAGTAAACACTTATCCTGTGCCACATCTTGCTTGTAGCGAGTTCCAACTGTTTTTTCCTCTCCCCTCACACAATGCTAGTGTGGTATTAGTATCCTGGGTATTTAAAGGTGAAAGAAGAGAATTTGGAGTGTTATTAACCTACCCTGGTCACAGTCACACTGCTAATACTGATAGAATACAGAGGCACAAAAAGATACTTTATCACAAATAACACTTCACCAATTACCTTTTGTGAGTATTCCAACTATCCTGTTATAACTATCCCAATTCCCATATTAGAAAAGTATCATGCAGATTGCCCTGTTTTACAATTTCAGATAGTAAGAGTCAGTAGTATTAAACATTGAATGGAAAATCAAAGTGCTTGTGAGTTGGTGTTGGAAATCAAGGTGGTCTGGCTTTAAGACCCTATGCTTTTATGACTCTCCCACATTTGCTTTCATCTGGGGAGCATTGTTTTTCTCATCTAGAAAAAATTTTCTCATCTAGAAAATATAACAGTCCCTTATTTTCAATGAAAGCTGGTAAGAATATCTCACACAGTAAACAATAAACTTCATTCGAAGTGATAGGATGTAAAATATTAATAATAAACACAGCAGTTCCAAGGAGGTCCACTTTAGTATGTATGATCTAGATTTTCTGCTAATTTTGAAAACCTAGATCAAACTTGAAAGATCAGGATATTTGAAATGCCACTTATATTCCTGCTGCCATCTATCCTCCTTTTATATTAGTGGTTTGATTTGATATTTGACCAGAGTAAAACAATATAATATATACATTGTCACTCTTGACCTAGTTTCTTTTCTGAAGAAAAACTACCAAAACAAAACAAAATAAATGAACAAAATATCCAGAAAATTTAGAATACAGATATGTAGATAATAGTGGTGTTATTGTACCCTGGAAATTACAAAATCTGACCTAAAGGCATGGAACTTGCTGAGAGGGAACTAGAATACAGTAAATATTCTTGAATTCACCATGAAAAAAAAAGCAGAAAATATAATGTGTACATATTTAGAGAGAGAAAGACACTATACATGTATACATACACATACTCTCTCTCAACTAAACTAAATACACATACTCAACTAAATAAGATTTTCATTTCAGTGTGGAATTTGGTGGGAAGAAGATTTAAAAGACTGAACACATGGGCCATGATATTGGAATCTCTATCATTTATGTGAGGTGACAGTATAATAATATCTGATAACCTTTCAGGGAATTTCTTTTTATTTGTATTCTGAAATCCTCTACTTCCTCCAGTAAGCTAAATTTCCCTAATGTTAAAGTATTTTAAAATAAAGCTGTAGCTCCTTTATTCTAAGAAAACCATTCATGTGACTAGTTTACTCAACTTATAGACATAGGTCTGGCTAGTTTTTAATTTCCTCATTATATTTTATGTTCCATGAAGATACAATTATGATGTAATTTAATATTTTTGCTATGCTGTATCAAATGTCTTATAAAATGTTTTCAAAGGGCACTAAATATCTATACATCTTGTATTAATTCTTTCAACATCTTTAATGAAAATCCTGTGAGTCTTGTAGTATAAAGTTAAGTGCCTTCTTCACTGAAAGAACCCTTCCAGCAGCTTCACAGGGAAATAGAAACAACAAAAAAATTGTAGGGAGATTTAGCCATTTACATTTAATATAATTATCAATAATGATTAAATTTAAATCTACCATCTTTCCAATTGTTTTCTGTTTGACTCATCTGTTTTTTGTTTTCATTTCCCCCATGTTCCCTGCAGGCTTTTGGATAATTTAAGACTTTTGATTTCCAAGAGCACAAGGTTGAGAGAGGTGCATGGTCATATGTTTGATGACTGTTCCTTCCACAGAACGCTGAGGAGGGACTGTCTCCAGGCTCCTGCTGTGTCCTGAATATTTCTCTCAATCACCTGGTGGAAAGGAAATGCAAGCTCCCCTTATGTCTGGGTCTTTGAGCTCTTGAGACCTACACATGGCCTTGACAATTTGCTAAAATGTTAACTGATTTATTTTTTCCTGTTTCCATGGAAGTTGGTCTCTTCCTCCTGTGTTCAGCTAAAAGGGAGCAGTTTATATGTCCCAGCTCTCCTTGAAAAGGCTTGTCCTTCTTTGAATTTGGATTACCTATTTATCTTCCCACATCAGCATCCTGATGCATTATTAAAAAGTTATGATTTTATAGATTCTCTAGTTTTTCTCCTTGTTAAAATGGGATTGCTGTTTTATTTTGCAGATTCTACCTCATAAGTAAAAGTGGAAATCATCAGAAGGTTTTTTTAAAAAAGATTTCTATCTATCTGTCTATCTATCTATCTATCTATCTATCTATCTATCTATCTATCTATCTATCTATCTATCTATCTATCTTGCCCCCTTGCAGCTTGCTTGCTGTCTGCTCTCTGTGTCCATTCACTGCACATTCTTCTGTGTCTGCTTGTCTCCCTTTGTTGTGTCATCTTGCTGGGCCAGCCCTCTGAGGGCACAACTTATCAACTCTCTCCAGGCACAGGCCAGCTTGACTTCACAAAGATGCCCTGGGATGCAAACTCAGGGCTCCCATATTATAGACGGGAGCCCAATCAAATGAGCCACAGCCACTTCCCATTATAAGATTTATTAAATGTCTGGATCAACAATGGTTATATGGATACTAAGATTATTTTTTAGGTTAGTTCTCTCAGTTTGCCAGGGATGCTGTAACATAGTATCACAGACTACTTGGTATAAACAACCATAATTTATCAGCTCACAATTTTGGAGACAGGAAGTTTAAAATCAAGGTTTCAGTAAGAAGATGCTTTCTCTGAAGTCTGTAATAACCTGGTGGTGTCGTGTAGGCAATCCATAACTCTATATCTGCCTCTGTCACGTGGTCATTGCTCTACACATCTGTCTCCTTGTCATGAGTTTGAAATTTCCTCTGCTTATGAGGATTGTAGTCACATTGGATGAGATCCACCCTTACTCAATATGGCGCCAACCTTAACTAATCACATCTTCAAAGATCCTCTTGACAAATAGGATCAAATCCAAAGGACTAGAGACTAAGACTTGAGCATGTCTTTGTTGAGCCATGACTCAATCCATGACATTACCGTGGAGAAACTTATTCTTGAACGATTATTGTTAAAAGAAATTATCTATCTATCTATCTAATTATACCCACATAACTTTAAAGTAGTGATATAGTTTTTACCATAACTATGAAAAATACCAGAAGGTTAGTAAAATAAATTAATTAACAGGGAACTCTTACCTAGTTTGGATGTGATTCCAATTTAGAGTTTGCTTGAAATAGAAACTATTCATTCTGATTTTATATATAGCAATGCTTGTTTAATAATCATATTTTCATTTTTAAGAACTTCTTTATTAATTTGGACAATTATTGTGAATTTATACTTCTTGCTAAATCACTAGAGATAGTTAATTTCTGAGACAGGAGTGAGCCATCTAACACCAACATTTATTGGCATCTATCCAAAATCAATGTCATAAAACTGATCAGTTTATTTTATCTCAAGGGAAAGCTTGCTGCAATTATTCAAGACTGTTTTAGTGATAATGATTGGCACTGATTCAAAATGGCACCAATGTAATTTTATATAGGGAAGCATTTTTATTTTACTCTCTTTAATAGCTTTTTGCTATTAACATTTGCTACTGGGAAATGCAATAGAAAAGTAAGATAGATGTGCTACTGAACAGTATAAATTCCAATTATCTTACAAAGCAGTCTAGCAGGCAGACACAGTTCAATATGGAAACCATGCTCCTATGTGTAGGCTTTGGTTCTCACATATAAAAGACTCTACAGATGGATCAGAACAAGAAACACAAAATCAGTGGCAATGTCAGTTTCATACCCAAAAGAAGACAGAAATTGGAAGGAAGTAGAAGAGGGAACCTGGAAGGAAAAGGGGGAGGAAGGAAGAATAGGAGGGTGGGAGGAAAAGAGGGAGGAGTAGGAGAGGAGGGGAGGGAGGGAAGAAGGGAAAGGAAAGGAAAAAAAGAAAAGGTAAAGGAAAGTAAAAAATATTGTAGTAGCAGATTTACATTTAATCTAAGAAAAGAAAAATTTGAATCAATGATTTGTAGATGTGAGAGAAAAGAGAAAATTAGAAAGAAAGTAAATATTACTTGTTTGTATTAAATGCTATTCCTTTACAAGGTAGGATTAAATGAAAAACATTTTCCACATTTTTAGCATGTTTATAATTTGTAATTACTGTAATTAGTTAAAATGATTTCTTACCATTATCAAACATAAGAAATATTTTATAGCTGATTTCATTCACAATTCAAAAATTTTGCAGATATTAATTTATTCAGAGCATTCTGAAATATAGTATTAATATGCAAAGTACAAGTTTCTTAAAACTGATTAAGCCTTTGCCATATGCATTTGTGTAATTGGTAGATATGTGGTAAACAAACATTATATATCATGAATAGATAAGATCTTATTCAAAAGGTATATAGTTAAATGATTAACAAAATGATTATCTAGGCTTTTAAAAAACTTGATCATCAATTTGCTTTCCAAAAAGTATTTGCTGCATCTTAAAATATTATGTATACAAAAATACAATTATTTAAAAGAAATAAAAATTTAAAAAAGACAACCAAACTGAAGAAAAGGATATAAATATTTCTAGCCACCTAGATTATTAAACATTAAATTTAGCTTCGAATCTTCTGACAATAAAAGCAAAAACATTAAATAAGATGTATTTACATAAATCTTTTTAAAAAAGGAAATAGCAATTAAGTAAACTTTTTTTTTCAAATTCTACTCAATTTATTCATTTTTAAAAAAAATATTACATTCAAAAAATATGAGGTCCCCATTCACCCCCACCACCCCCACCCCACCACTCCCCCCACAGTAACACTCTCCCCCATCATCATAACACATCCATTGCATCTGGTGAGTACATCTCTGGGCATCGCTGCACCCCATGGCCTGTGGTCCACACCATAG
This sequence comes from Dasypus novemcinctus, assembly GCF_030445035.2. NCBI lineage: Eukaryota > Metazoa > Chordata > Mammalia > Cingulata > Dasypodidae > Dasypus > Dasypus novemcinctus. The sequence continues at coordinate 42,361,409 of NC_080695.1, forward strand.
CCCACACTCTCCCACGTTCCATCCAGGGGGCCATGGGAGGACATACAATGTCTGGCAATTGTCCCTGCAGCACCACCCAGGACAACTCCAAGTCCTGAAAATGCCTCCACATCTCATCTCTTCCTCCCATTCCCCGCACCCAGCAGCCACCATGGCCACTTTTTCCACACCAGTGTCACATTTTCTCGATTATTAACCACAATAGTTCATGAATAGACTATCATTAAGTCCACTCTAATCCTTACTGTATTCCTCCTTCCTGTGGACCTTGGCTTTGTTGTGTCCATTCCACATCTATGTCAAGAGGGGGCTTAGATTCCACATGGATACTGGATGCAATCCTCCTGCTTTCAGTTGTAGGCACTCTAGGCTCTATTTTCGACATGATACTTGTCACTTGTGAGGGAAGTAGTCATCAAACGAAGATTTTCTAAAAAGTACAGAAATGATTTTTATATGACAATTGTTCATCAATTTTTGATAAAATGTTGGGAATATGATATACTTCACATTAATTTTTTCAGGGGGATGTTTAAATCAGCCAATAGAAAATTGTTACTAAAATCATGTTACTTGAAGTTGTTCTTTTAAAATTACTTTTCTCCATGCTTGTTTTCAGTAATTTATAATGGACTGCTTTTAATTTCCTTTGTGTGCTAGTCTCAAAACAGGCATGTGTTTTGAGGATTAAATATCTGCAAAATGACTTAAGTCTTTTAAAATGAAATGTACTAAATATCTTAACAGTATGTTATTATAACTGAATATTGACCACTTAGGTTAGCCTTATACAATTATAATAATCCTTACAAATTCATGTAGAATATTAATATATTTCTATGCACTTTAACTGTTACATTAACAATATTAATGAAATTTCTCAACTTGAATGATGATTAATGAGAGGTTGGATAAGACTGAGTTTCGATATACTTCAGAATATGCTTACAGAAAATTTCCAGATATCCAGAAATGACAGCTCAGAATGTTGCACAAAATGGATGCTCTATAAATGAGTGCTCACTCAATGGTATAACTAACTTATCTTCCTAATCACCTCATGTTAAACTACTTATTATACATTGTTCTGCATTAATTATCCAATGATTGAGGTTTTCTCTAAGTGTTTTTAATTTTAAAAATTTTATTAAGATGCTCTTTAACTATGATTTGATGAGTAAAGAATGCATTCCTGCTTCCTGTTAAAATTGCCTTAGATCAATTCATGACTTCCTCATTCCCTACTTGTTTGAGACACACTAACGACCATGGGAACATGTAAAATATTCTAAGTCCTATCTTCTACCTCACATCAAAGAGATCTTTACAGGAATGTGAATTTTTCTCTCATAAGATAATTTTAGGCATTCAATATGAACTATTTTTTTTAATTAAAATTATTTATTTTTACGAATTACATTCAAAAAATACGAGGTCCCAATCAACCCCACCGCCCCCACCCCCACTCCCCCCGCAGCAACACTCTCTCCCATCATCGTGAGACATCCATTGCACCCAGTAAGTACATCTCTGTACATCACTGCACCCCGTAGTCAATGGTCCACATCATAGCCCACACTCTCCCCTGTTCCATCCAGTGGGCCCTGGGGGGGTCTACAATGTCCTGTAATTGTCCGTGAAGCACCACCCAGGACAACTCCACGTCCCGAAAACGCCTCCACATCTCATCTCTTCCTCCCATTCCCCAAACCCAGCAGCCACCATGGCTACCCTTCCCACACCCATTCCACATTTTCTCTGTGGACATTGGATTGGTTGTGTCCATTGCACATCTATGTCAAGTGGGGGCTTAGATTCCACATGGATACTGGATGCACTCCTCCTGCTTTCAGTTGTAGACACTCTAGGCTCCATGGTGTGGTGGTTGACCTTCTTCAACTCCATGTTAGCTGAGTGGGGTCAGTCCAATAAATCAAAGTGTAGGAGCTGAAGTCTGTTAAGGCTCTGGGCCTGGGTGTCTTATTATCAGTCCAGAGATTCAAATCCCCTAAATATATCTTAAACCCCAGCACCAACTACAATTCCAATAAAGTAGCATGCAAGTCTTGTGGGAAGAGATCCCCTCCGAGTTCAATTCCATCATGTAGAAACACCAGCTCCAAAGTAGGGCCATCTGCCATGGCAGTGAACCCCATCTGCCATGACCATAGAACCCGTGGGTCTCTTTATCCCTCAGAAGAACCAATACCTGGGGTTGTATCTACTTTATCTGTCTCTTAGACTCTGCTCAGTTGTGCATAAGGGCATTCCTTCTGACAACCTCCAGACTCTTTTTTAGAGACTCATAGCCTTATAATCTCATTTCTGCTTTCCATTTCCCCCTTATATTAGGTCAAACAGCATTTTGAAGTCATGTTATTATATGTAGACAAGGATATTCTGCTGATCCGTATTGAACCTTTAATTCAAGGTCATTTTCTAGTTGCATCTTCAGCTGGTATGTGGTAGTGATCCCTCGGTGCCAGGGAGGCTCATCCCCGGGTGTCATGTCCCACGTTGGGGGGAATGCACTGCATCTACATGCTGAGTTTGGCTGTGAGAGTGGCCACATTTGAGTAACATGAAGGCTGTCAGGAGGAAACTCCCAGGCACAGTGCTACTCTAGGCCTTGTTCTTATTGCAGATGTATAGGCTCAAAAGCATAGCCATTAGTATCAGGGACCCACTGTTGGGCCCTCCTTCCTTCCTGGTTCTTGCCGTTGCCCCTGGCGGACTGCCGCTGCTCCCAGGGTCCATGACCGTGACCCCCCGGCCAGGCGCCCAGTACCCGCCCCAGCTGTTGTTTTTAATTGTTTCCACTATGAGTATATCTAGACATTACTATATATCCTGGGCATATGCCCTGTATAACTCCCTGTCAGCCATATATATCATGTCAATAACATCCTATATCAGTATTCCTCTGCTGCCATTGTTGAACCACTCTATGATTCAAAACTTCCTGTAAAGTGAATCCCAACATAATGTCAACTTCACAAGAGTCTTAGATCACCAAAATTCATATATACAATATACAGTACTTCCCCAGATGCGCCATAAAACCTTTTCCCTTCCATAGCGAAAATCTTTTAGCTTATTCATATCATATTTCCTGATACTGATGTACAGATTCCGGGACAATAGCTTTCAAACAAGGTGACATCTGTGCTTACTATGTGGTCCATACTTTAGGTTGTACAGTTTTCTAAATTTTTTAGTTATCCTATGTTTTGCCTTATGGTTTACATTATTAGTCTGTCATCCCCTATATGTTTTTGGAGTAATATTACATGTTTTATATTCATCTTCGTATACTCTCACAAAACTCCTCTCTTGCCCCCATATTTACCTTGTTTCCATCCATTCCACATCCATTTTCCCCTCCCCTTGGGGCCCACAATGCCAGCCAGTCTCCATTTCCCGAGAAGCCATGTCCAGAGATACTTGCAGCAGTATTCAGGGCCTGACTTTCTCAACTGCCCTAATGCCCTGGGAGCCATCCTTTCTCACTAGAGATACAGTTCTCTCTATTTGACGGCATTTGTCCTCCCCAGGATGTGGGTCCACCCCAACTCTCACTTCTTGGGTCTCTTCCCAATGGTACAACCCACCTTGGCAAAATGAGCCTTCAGCTATTTGCCCAGAGTCTGTCCCGCATCAGCCCATACCCCCTGAGCATCCTAAACAGGTAACCCTCCTACTTATACTTTAATACGATTTTCTCAACATTTTGTTCTCAACTAACACCTGGCACTCTCCCATGTTCGTATGTTGCCCCTCCCTCCCCCCAATTTTTGGACAATATTTCCCCTCTGCCTATCCCCAGCCCCCCTCAAACCCATAAAGCCCCACCCGAAGGTAACCCCTCGCCCCCATTTTGTCCCTTCTTTGTGCTCATACTTACCACCAGCTCATCACAGATTCCACCCCTCCAGACGTTAACTCATATCCTTCCTCCACCCCCCGATTTCCTGTAAGCCTCTTTTCCGGTGTCTAGCTCTCTGAGGCAGTTTGATTATTTCATATCATTGAGGTCATGTAGAATTTTCCTTCAATGCCTGGGTTGCTTCACTCAACATAAGATTCTCAAGGTTCATCCATGTTATCACGTGTGATTGTAGTGTATTTGTTCTAACAGCCGAGTAGTATTACATTGTGTGTATGTACCACATTTTATTGATCCACTCGTCTGTTGATGGACATTTGGATTGATTCCAACTTTTGGCGATAGTGAACAATGCTGCTATGAACATTGGTGTACATATATCTGTTTGTGTCCTTGTTTTCAGTTCTGATGGGTATATACCCAGCAGTGGTATTGCTGGGTCATATGGCAAATCTATGGTTAAGTTTTTTGAGAAACCGCCAAACTGTCCTCCAGAATGGTTGGATCCTTCTGCATTCCCAACAGCAGTGGATGAGTGTTCCCCTTTCTTCACATCCTCTCCAGCATTTGTATTCTTCTGTTTTTTTTCATAGCTGCCAATCTTATGGGAGTAAGATGGTATCTCATTGTAGTTTTGATTTCCATTTCCCTGATAGCTAGAGATTTGGAGCATTTTTTTCATGTGCTTTTTAGCCATTTGTATTTCTTCTTTGGAGAATTGTCTGTTTAAATCTTTTTCCCATTTTTTTAAATGGGTTGTTTATCTTTTTGTTTTCAAGATTTATGAGTTCTTTATATATGCAAGTTATAAGTCTCTTATCAGATATATGGTTGCCAAATATTTTCTCCCATTGTGTGGGTTCCCTTTTTACTTTCTTGACAAACTCCTTTGAGGTGCAGAAGGCTTTAATTTTGAGGAAGTCCCATTTATCTATTTGTTCTTTTGCTGCTCGTGCTTTTGGTGTGAAATTCATGAAGCCATTTCCTATTACAAGGTCCGGTAGATGTTTCCCTACACTGCTTTCCAAGATCTTTATGGTCTTGGCTCTTATATTTAGGTCTTTGATCCATCTTGAGTTGATCTTTGTATAAGGTGTGAGATGGTAATCCTCTTTCATTCTTCTACATATGGCTATCCAGTTCTCCAGGCACCATTTGTTGAATAGGCCATTCTCTCCCAGTTGAGAGGGTTTGGTGGCTTTATCGAATATTATATGGCTATATACATGAGGTTCTATATCTGAACTTTCAATTCAATTCCATTGGTCTTTGTGTCTCTCCTTATGCCAATACCATGCTGTTTTCACTACTGTAGCTTTGTAGAATGTTTTGAAGTCAGGAAATGTGATTCCTCCTATTTCGTTTTTCTTTTTCAATATGTCTTTGGCTATTCAGGGCCTCTTTTCTTTCCAAATAAATTTCATAGTTAGTTTTTCTAGTTCCTTAAAGAAGGCTGTGTTGATTTTTATTGGGATTGCATTGAATGTGTAGATCAGTTTTGGTAGGATAGACATCTTAATAATATTCAGTCTTCTTATCCATGAACAAGGAATATTCTTCCATTTATTTAGGTCTTCTTTGATTTCCTTGAACAGTCTTGTATAGTTCTCGGTGTATAAGTTTTTTACCTCTTTAGTTAAATTTATTCCTAGGTATTTGATTTTTTTATTTACTATTTTGAATGGTATTTGTTTCTTGATTTCCTCCTGATCTTGCTCATTATTGGTGTACAGAAATGCTACTGATTTTTGCGCATTGATCTTATAACCTGCGACTTTGCTGAACTCATTTATGAGTTCTAGAAGCTTTGTTGTAGATCTCTCAGGGTTTTCTATGTATAGGATAATGTCATCTGCAAATAATGAAATTTTGACTTCTTCCCTTCCAATTTGAATGCCTTTTATATCTGGTTCTTGCCTCAGTGCTCGAGCAAGTACTTCCAAGACAATGTTAAATAGGAGTGGAGACAATGGGAATCCTTGTCTTGTTCCTGAGTTTAGAGGAAAGAATTTCAGGATTTCGCCATTGTAAACAATGTTGGCTGTAGGTTTTTCATATATACTCTTTATCATGTTCAAAAAGTTTACTTGTATTCTGATCTTTTGGAGTGTTTTTATCAGGAAGGGGTGCTGTATTTTTTCAAATGCCTTTTCTGCATCTATAGATATAATCATGTGATTTTTTTCCTTCAATCTGTTTATATGGTGTATCACATTAATTGATTTTTCTTATGTTGAACCATCCTTGCATACCTGGAATAAATCCCACTTGGTCATGGTGTATAATTCGTTTAATGTGTTGTTGAATATGATTAGCAAGTATTTTGTTAAGTATTTTTGCGTCTAGGTTCATTAGAGAAATTGTTCTGTAATTTTCCTTTCTTGTGGTGTGTTTGTTTGGCTTTGGTACTAGGATAATGTTGGCCTCATAGAAGGAGTTCGGCAATGTTCCTTCTGTTTCTATTTTTTGGAATAGTTTCAACAGGATTGGTGTTCTTTCCGGAATGTTTTGTAGAATTCACCTGTGAAGCCGTCTGGCCCTGGGCTCTTCTTAGTTGGGAGATTTTTAATGACTGATTCTATCTCTTTGCTTATGATTGGTTTGTTGAGATCCTCAGTTTCTTCTTTCGTCAATATGGGCTGCTTATGTGTTTCTAGGAATTTGTCCATTTCCTCTAAATTGTCATTTTTGTTGGAATATAGTTTTTCAAAGTTTCCTCTTATGATAGTCTTTATTTCTGTGGGATCAGTGGTGATATCACCTTTCTCATTTCTTATTTTGTGTATTTGCATCTTTTCTATTTTTTTCTTTGTTAGTCTCGCTAAAGTTTGTCAATTTTGTTGATCTTCTCAAAAAACCAGCTCTTGTTCTTGTTTATTTTTTCAAGTGCTTTCTTATTTTCTATTTCATTTAGTTCTGCTCTTATCTTTGTTATTTCCTTCCTTCTTCTTCCTGTTGGGTTACTTTGTTGTTGTTTTTCTAATTCCATCAAAAGTGCAGTTACTTCTTCAATTTTTGCTCTTTCTTCTTTTTTGATATGTGAATTTATGGCTATAAATTTCCCTCTTAGTACTGCTTTTGCTGCATCCCATAAATTTTGGTATGTTGTATTATCATTATCATTTGTTTCAAGGTACTCATTGATTTCTTTTGAGATTTCCTCTTTGACCCACTGTTTTTCTAAGAGTGTGCTGTTTAATTTCCAAATTGTGGTGTGAAGTCTGGGCCTTCGTCCCTTGCGAATTTCCAGCTTCACTCCACTGTGATCAGAGATATTGTTTTGTATGATTTTGATCTTTCTGAATTCATTAAGCCTTTCTTTGTGGCTTAGCATATGGTCTATCCTGGAGAATGTTCCATGTGTGCTTGAGAAAAATGTATATCCTGCTGTGTTTGGGTGTAATGATCTATATATGTCTATTAGATCCAGCTCTTCTAGTATACTGTTCAAATGTTTTGTTTCTTTTAGTGATTCTCTTTTGAGATGTTCTGTCCAGAATTGATAGTGGTGTATTAAAATCCCCCACTAGAATTGTAGATGCATCTATTTTTTCACTTAGTTTTTCCAGCGTTTGTCTCACGTATTTAGAGGCACCCTTGTTAGGAGCATAAATATTTATGATCGTTTGATCTTCTTGACAGATTGTCCCTTTCACTAAAATGTAGTATCCTTCTTTGTCTCTCACAATTGTTTCACATTGAAAGTCTATTTTGTCTGATATTAATATAGTTACTCCTGCCTTTTTTTGGTTGTTGTTTGCTTGTATGATTGTTTTCCAGCCATTCACTTTCAACCTCCATGAGTCTCTGGGTCTAAGATGTGTCTCTTGTAGACAGCATATGGATGGGTCATATTTCCTTATCCAGTGTTCCAGTCTGAATCTTTTGATAGGTGAGTTTAGTCCGTTGACATTCAGTGTTATTACATTCAGAGAATTATTTGTGGTAGCCATATTTTGGTTGGGTTTGTGTTTGTTATATTTTGTTTGTAATATTTTATTTTCCCCTTCTATTTTTGTCTTTTTTGTTGCTCTTACACTCTCCTCCATCTCTGACTGTCCTGTTTTTTCCTTTCTTCCTGCAGAACTCCCTTAAGAATTTCTTGGAGGGGAGGTTTCTTGTTGATATACTCTTTCAGTTTCTGTTTATCTGTGAATATTTTGAACTCTCCATCATTTTTGAATGCTACTTTAGCTGGATAGAATATTCTTGGTTGGAAATTGTTTTCCTTTAGTACCTTGACTATATCATACCACTGCCTTCTTGCCTCCATGGTTTCAGATGAGAAATCAGCACTTAATCTTATGAAGCTTCCCTTGTATGTGATGGTTTTCTTTTCTCTTGCTGCTTTTAGAATTTTCTCTTTGTCTTGAGCATTGGATAATTTGACAAGTATATGTCTTGGGGTGGGCCTGTTGGGGTTTATGACCAGTGGAGTGTGCTGTGCTTCTTGGATATGTACATCTGTCTCTTTCAGTAGATTTGGGAAGTTTTCAGTCATTATTTCCTGCAACACTCCTTCTGACCCCTTTCCCTTCTCTTCTCCTTCTGGAATGCTATAATACGTATGTTTGAGCGTTTTGCATTATCATTCAGGTCCCTAAGTCCTATCTGGATTTTTTCTACCTTTTTATTGACCACTTCTATTATCTGTTTGATTTCCAATGTACTGTCTTCCACATCACTAATTCTCTGCTCTGCCTCTTCTAGTCTGCTGATATTTGCTCCAAGTGTATTTTTGATTTCTTCAATTGTGGTGTTCATTTCCATCATATCTGTTATTTTTTTGCGCATGTCTGCAATTTCCCCTCCAAGTGTTGTCTTCATGTTGTTAACCTCTTTCATTACTTCATCAAATTTGTCGGTGATAAATGTTCTGAGATCTTTCATTGCTTGTGTGAAGATGTGCTCCCCTTCCTGATTTTTAGTTTGTTGATTGGATTCAGCCATGTTTTCCTGATTACTGGTTTGGTTTGTATATTTTTGTTGCTGTCTTGTCATCATTTCTTCTTGATGGGTTTAATCAGTTCCTTAGCTTCTTTGTCTAGTCTTGGAGATTAATTAGCTGTTGTTTTTGCGTAAGTGGTATATCTTCTCTTTGTCCCTTTGTTCTTCCTATTCCGATTTCTTATTGCTGGTTAAGTTCACTTTAAAGGAAAGTATTAGTGCTGGGGAAAGGCAATTGTGTACGGAAGGAATAAGTGTAAAATAATATTGGTGATATATGTTAACAAAGCAACAATATGAGTTCTGGGAGGATGGAGGTTACATCGTGTAAATTGTGTAGAGTTATAGTAGTAGGAAAGTACCTATAATGAGGTAGACGACTGAGTATGGGAGGAATATGGTACGTACTAAGAAGCTATTGTTTTCGTAAGAGAGGGAAAGAGAAAACAGAGGTAATAGTTTCAAGGGCAGATACCAGATGGAAAACTAAACAAAGGTATTAGAATTTAAACTTAAACTTAAAGTAGAAAGTAATGTTTGGGCCCAATTTCCAGGGACATGAGGATGTTACAGATTTTGTGTCATTAAGAATCCCCTAGACTTTCCTTCACCAGTATCTGGGTTTCTACAAGATGAGTTGTTTCCCAAAGGGTGTTTTATGAATACAAGCAACTTTCCAAAGGTTTTTATTCCAAATTCAGTATTTAAAAACAAACACAATTATTTTGTATACATACATGTATATGCAGTTCTTTTTAAAATGGAAATGCTTGAAGGCTTCTCAATGTGTATCCTAATGAAAGGTCAAGAGGTAGACTGGACTTCTGCTATCCAATCTACTGATTGAAATACATCAGAGTCAAAGTTCTGTGAGTTGCTTTGCCTTTTCATCCTTGTTGGAGGATGGCTATTCCACCTCTGATATCAGAGCCACATTCAGACATGCAAAGGAAGGTTGGAGAGAAAAAATAAAGTCATCCAGCTTTGAAGAGCCTCCTTGGGAATTTCAAGTGGTGAATTTGTCTTGCATTTAGTTAGCAGAAACTTGCTTTGTAATGACCCTTTGCTAAAGAAAAGCTGGAAAATATATTTTTTTCAACCCAGGCATATTCTTTTTCAAAGAAAAGTAAGACTCCTCTCTTAAGGACAAAGGGAAGGGTGAGGGTGGCTAGGCAGCCTGCTGCAGCAACACAGTCAGACTGTGATCACTTGCACATATTTAACTACTTTTTGAAGGCTAATTTTGCTTTTGACTTACTTTGCAGTAGAAATTGTCAACTAATATGAAGAAATCAGTTATATTTCAGACTTGTGGATTCAATTAAAAATCAAATTAGGACTGCAAACACAGAGAGCTGATGCAAGATGACACAGCGAAAAGAAACACAGATTCCTGGTGCCACTATCAGGATAGAAGTGGTCACAGAAGCACACACAGCTAGTGGACACAGGGAGTAGACAACTGGGAGGGGAGGTGTGGGGGAGAGAAACTAAAAAAGTAAAGTAAAATAAAATTAGGTTAGTTTGAATATTTCCAATTGAAATGATTCCAATTTATTTCAAACATGTGTACATATAACCACAGAGTGCTAGAAATAGAAAGACAAAATTATAATAAAGTTCTAATATCAAATATGTTTTATAAATGAAAAAAACATAAACATAAACATGACATTTTATTTTCTTCTAATTAGACTAGGGAATTTCAGCCACTCCTTTTGTTTGTTTTGCTGTTACATTTACTGCATAAGTAGTAAACACTTATGATTGATGCTTCCATTATTGATAAATTACTAGGTCTGTCAAGTAAGCAGATCTGTTTCAGTAGAACTAAGGAAAACTGACAATTTCAGTCAAATCAGCTTAGCTTCAGAGTATAAATCCATGTTTAATCATTCCAGTTTGTAAAATTACCATATTAAGTGTCTTAAAACATATTTTTTAAAGTCTCTATAATCTAAACTTGTTCAACTGTAATTTAAGTCAATTTTTTGAAGGTATCAATTTATTTAATAGGATTTAACAATCCTATTAAAAATAGGGATTAAAATAAGTCTTGGTTGCTATGCTAAAGTTGCAGCAAAGCCAGGAGTACTGAACCACAGAAGAAACCCAAATCCAGCACTCAGGAGAAGTAGAGGAACAGAGTTATTATGTGCAGGCCCAGAAGAGAGTCAGTCTTTAAATTCTGAGCCCTGTTTTTCAGTTTCCTTACGTTTGTTTAGGATTTCAGGTGGGATCAGCATAACTTTTGCTCATTGGCTAATGCGTTGCTACGTGAAATTTCCAAGCAGGTTTAGAGAAGCAGAATGCAGGTACAAGGCTGTGCTTTCACGGGCTAATTTATAGACAAAGGGATAGGAGTCATTCATTTGATATTTTCCTTCAAGGCCCTGTTTTCACAGGCTGATTTACAGAAGCAGGGGCATGAGTGACTTATGAGATATTTTCGCAAGGTTATGCTTTTTATTTCTCAACACTAAACTAATTTAGTGGGAGCACTAGATATTTGAATACATAATTTAGTGGGAGCACTAGATATTTGAATACAAATTAAATCCAATGAGAGACTTTCTTTAACTGAAGTATGTCAGCCATTTGGAAGAATCCAGTAGAGGGGAACACACTCTATGGTATACCAGATTAGGCAAACATACAAGGTTTTTACTGAGAAAGTGCCTTTGTGGGAATCATTAGCTTTGATTGGTCAAGGACTTATCAGTATCAGAAATTCATGAGTGACTGAGGGAAGTGTTTGGAAATAAACTGGGTAGGATGCATGATTTTTGACTGAAGTCATTTGCTCCCAGTGTTAAAAACTTGATTTTATTCTCTAAAAATGGGTTAGAGGGCTCTATGTATAGAATTCAAGGGACCTATGTATAGAATTCAATATTGCGGTCAAAGCTTTATTTTTCCTAACTTTTAACTGATATTTTGCATATTTTTGAGTTTTGATCATAGGCAGCCAAACTAATAAAATATTACCATATGTCACTTTGTCACCAAGTCACAGATAATTTCATATCTTATTAAAATTATTGTAAATATCTCAAAATATTATTTATATACTATTTTGTAGTTACACCCGGTATTTGTTAAACTTCCCCCTGTCATTTAATGAAATAAGAGCCCATATAATACTATATCACATATTTGGTTTTTAACACACCTTAATCATTACATTTTAACATGATTGATTTCCTTTGCAATCTTATGAATTTTATTTGGAGCGTTCAAAAGCATTATTTTGGGAAGTTTAATAGACTTCACTAAATTTTCAAGAGAGTCCATATATAAAAGGTTTTGGACTCTGACAAGCAATAAAAATTACTGAAGGTTTTTAAACAGGGAATTAAAATAGTCATACACATTTTTTAAAAAGCTTAATCATGTATAGGGTAGATGAGGACCTTTTATGAGGCATGGAAAAAGGTTTGGAAAAGAAAGGGAGACTGGAGGCAAAGAGACCTTCTAGATGCTTACTACAGAGTCTCAGGCATGGGTGAGAAAGTGTGTCAAAATAAAAGCAATATTATTGGTACCTGCTATGAAGGAAGCACTTAGGGTGATACAAAGAAAATGATCAGGAGTCCTGGGAAGCTGCCTTTCATTAGTAGTGGAATTGAGGCTAAGATTGAAGGATAAGAGCCAAGTCTGCAAAATGCTAGGGAGATGTGTTCTAGGTGGAGAGAGGCTTGATGCAGTCAAAGAACAGAGAGAAATATGGCTAGAAAATAATAGAGATTAAGGTCTGAGAGATTCACAGGACTCAGATTGTTGGTTGGGACAAGTTCAGATTTTCTTCAGGTGCAATGTGAAGTCATTAAAGGATTTTTAAATGAAAGGAAATTTGTTTCAATGCGAGAATGGATTTTGGAACACAACAAAAACCATTAGAAAGCTGTCAGAGGCATCAAAGAGAGATGAAGGCTTAACTTCAACACAGTTTTCTTCTGTAGTGTTACCTTCACCTGGCTCTTGAATTAAAACTGTAAAATGGAATAATATTTACTATTATTTCTATTCTTCTTTTTCATGTTTCTCTATATGGCCTCACTTCTTCCCTACTTTAATTTTTTATTTTCTCCAATACGTTTCAACCCTGCATTTATTCCTATTTAAATACATTCTGTTAAAAGCTCAACATTTCATTCCTGATCATCATTATATATTTGGTCACTAGATAGTAATCTTTACTTGATTCATTAGCATGATCTTAATAGTTGAGCCATGGAAAAAATATATAATTATATGTCTTAAACCATGAACCCACTATTTAAGATGTCTATCTCCACTAAAACTGAATCCTTTCAAGAATTCTCCTCCATTTTGAATACTTGCTGTACTCCATTCAAATTTTAATTTTCTTTCTTTATTTAAACCACAAAGAACTCAAATTAGATTCCATCCTAGTATTGTTTATCACATATTTTTGAGACTATATTTTATCTTACATAACTTGTAACCTCTGTGGTTCAAATACATGTATTTTGTTTTACTTCTTTTGATATTTTCTAAATGGCTCATTAAAGCCATGTCTACGTAGTTTAAAAAGCTACCAATTAGGTCACTCTCCAAAACCAAGAACAGTTATTTAACAATCATCTAGACCAGAAAAGTTTTTGTATTTGGCTTGTACAATATGCTAAGTACTGTGAGTATTTAGAATTAGATTTCACATAACTTGGGACATACACGTAGATTCACCTTTCCTTTTTCTCTCCTGGTGTTGGAATCTTAAGACATTGATTCAGCATTCACATATGGGGACAATCAGAAGAGGAGTCAAAGTGATAGCTTCTTTCAGAGTGGGACAGCATTTACTTTAAAAGTTAAAAAGTTTTCTGTGGCTTCTGGAATGCTTTGCTCTTTGAAGTGGCCTGCTTGACCCCATAAGCATTGAATTGGTGAATCCTCAACTAGGCCAAGCCTCTGGTTGGTTGACTGAATGTTTTCTTGATTTGACACCTGATTCTAACTATTCACATTTTTAAAAAGATGTCCCTATAAAATACTCGTTTTTATTATACATAATAGATTTTCTATAACTGGCAGTTATAAAGACAGATTAAATTTAAGAAAGAAAAAAATATTTCTGAGGTTAGGGTATCATATCTGATAGAGATTTACATTGCAAGCTTAATTAAATAGTTCATCAGTGTTTATCATTTCATAAAATTTATAAATTGGCAAATGACATTCATCATTATTAAGTCACCTTAAAATTTCTAAATTCTGCTTGTGATTTATAATAAGCTAAGGATATAATTCATAACTTATAAGACGATGCATAAATCATGCAAATGTTTCTAGTCATTCTGAATGCTGTTTGTGTTTTTAAGTCATGTCTTATATTTATGGATATAAAATGGTTAAAAATAGTTGTAGCTATAGCTGTCTTGAGTTAAATTACTTATAAATAATTGAGAAATGAAATAGCAGAGACAGAACTTTGTTAAATTAGTCAAGTTTATGTACCATATTTTTAAATCAATTTATTGTAAAACGGATGATTATGTAAAGATAGTTTTCAACTAATTAGATAATAGTTACCAAATATAATAGAGATTAGAAAGATTGATACATGAGTCCTTTAGCAGTCACATTAAGTGCTTATGATTTAAACATGACACAATTTATGCTCAGGATAGATAGATGTAAATAGTAGTCATTTCCCCAGATCCAAACAGTGGATATCTATTTACAAATGGCCTTGAGTTATATAAAATTCTCTGCCTTCCCTTACTCTTATAGGGCTCTCTGACCATTAGACTTTTCATAATATTTAAAGATGTTGTCACATTAAAAACTTTTGTGAATTCCTTTCAGTTTCTGTAATTTGGCATTTGGAGAAGTTGAATATCTTCTTTCATTTCTTTATCCTGTACATGTTAAACAGTATTTTAAAAACATAACAGGCAATGTTCAATCCACTTATTCCTCAAAACAATCATAAAACTGCTGAATTTTGCATGAATTGGATTTATGTGAAAATGGGCTGTAGTTTATAGATATCATTTCCCCTTTTGGAAGGAGAGGCAGTTAAACTGATTTTATGTGCAATGAGTAACTGAAGAATTCATTCTAACCGATTGTATGACTGTATTAGCTGCTCCTTATGGATACAATCATAACTTCTAGAAGAAATGGAAATGTTTCTAACACTGAATAACTCTTTCTTTTCAATAGAATATCCTGAGCAACCTTGATTTAACTGAAGGAGTGAGGGCAAGGGGCTTATTCTCTTTTTTTAACCACTTGCAAACTAGCGTCAGGTGTCCATATTCTGTGTCCTTCTTCGAAGTCTAACCCAAGATTGTGAGCAGCTAATATAACAGATTCTGAGTCCAGGCTGGCATATTCACAATCAAACGTTTGTGAGTCCACAGTCCTTGACTTCAGTGACTTCAACAGTTCATCTGGGTCAAATATATACTTTCTCCAAAATGCAAAGGCTGTAATGTATAAATAACACTGGATACTCACTCCTTGGTTAGTCAAATGTGAGATACAATGGTACTTGCAATTGTGAGCAAGAAATTTGGTTAAAGATCTCCCAGAAGAGGATTTACTTTGTCCCAAAATTCTGGGATTGACTGTTCTCTTAACAATATTGGTTGGCTTCCCAAATAGGTACCAAATCAAGGCATTAACATTTATGCAAAAAACATATATCTTAAACCTGAAAGCCAGGATCATACCTCTGGTTAAAAAAGACACATAATGCACTATATAAGGAAGTTAGAACAGCCAATGAGGACACTGGTAAGCTTATGCATGTGTGATTTGAGAAAGTCTGTGGACCACAATATGTAGTTCAGCTTCAACAGATACCCCAGTTTCAAGATCTCAAGTAGGGCTTCAAATTAGTATACTGTATAAACTGCCATCTCCCTGTTCCAAGGTTCAGTTTTCTCAAAATCCTTCCCATTAATTTTTGACATTAGAAGCAGTAGTTTATTTCTCTCTGGTTTAACTTCATCAAAGAGATTATATCAGAAGTGGGTCAAGTGTTTTAACTTAATTTGTGTAACATATTCTATCAGAAACTAGAGAATCCTTGCAGGCTAGTCTAGGTTTTATTGAACTAATGTATGAAAATCATGGTTCATTGCATTTAATATCACATTTAATTCTTGTAGTTCTGCTAAAAGAAGGGTATATTTATTGTGCCTTCATAGATGAAGAAATGATGACATGGAATTTCAGCGATATATCCAAGATGCCACAGGCATTAAATGGGGTATTTATGTCTATTTCACGTCACAGAGCTGGTTTGCAAACCTAATTCAAGATTTTGGACTTCTGAAGTAGATTTCTCTGTTGATGATGATTCTCTTTCAATTTTCTATGATAGTACAACAAATCTTATGCAACTTACTAGATAACATTTTTAAAAACCTGCAGCAATTGCTAAGTATGAATGTAGAAATTTATGAACAAGTTGTTAGACTTCAGTTGAAAATCTTGCTTTTTTCCTCTGTGCACTAGAAGGTAACTACTTTATCAAATTGAACTGAAGTTTTTTTCTTTTTAATTTTTATTCTCTTACTTGATGGCTGTTTTCCTTAAATTTAAACTTTTCATATTTTAAAAACCAATTTATACAGATTAATGCTTTTATGAATAGAGAACAAAACCTTGCTTGGATGAGGATTCTGACAGTTTGATGAGGATTCTAGGCTTGAGTGCTCCCCCATCCTCAAGCCTAGAATACATATATTTCAAATTTATACCTCAAAAACCACACACTTTTTAAAAAATTCTCCCCTTCCCCCCTTTGCAGCTTCTTCTGTGTGGTCTGCTCTCTGTCCATTTGCTGTGTGTTCTTCTGTGTCTGTATTTTTTTTAAAATTTATTTCCTTTCCCCCCCATTGGGGCTTGCTTGCTGTCTGTTCTGTGTCCATTCACTGCATACTCTTCTGATTTTTTTTTTTTTTTTTTGCTTGTCTCCCTTTTTTTGCGTCATCTGGCTGAGTCGGCTCTCTGTCGCTTTTGGGCCTGGCAGCACTCCACCACTCTTGCAGGCCACAGCATGTGGGCGAGCCTGCCTTCACAAGGAGCCCTCAGGACTCGAACCCAGGACCTCCCATATGGTAGATGGGAGCCCAACTGATTGAGCCAT
This sequence comes from Dasypus novemcinctus, assembly GCF_030445035.2. Lineage (NCBI taxonomy): Eukaryota > Metazoa > Chordata > Mammalia > Cingulata > Dasypodidae > Dasypus > Dasypus novemcinctus. Next base: position 42,378,370 of record NC_080695.1, read on the forward strand.
AACTGCTCCCAAACCATACCCTTTTATGTGCCACAATCTTTAGAGGTGATGATAAATATCAAAACAGGTCATGGAAAACCTGTTGTACTTACTCTAAAAAGTAATAAGACTTCTTCCAAAAGTTATCTATTTTAGCATACTAAATAATTATTTTTATTACTTTTGGTTACTTTACCTGAGACTCCTAAAATGGTCCTTTATATAAATACAAATTCAGCAAAGATATTTACCAAAAAAAATGATTTGTGATGTTATGTATCAAAAGTTTGGGAAAACATTTATGTCATTATTTAAATACTGAACTACTGCATTAAATAACAAATTTGGCACAAAGATCTTAAAAATTTTAACTGATCTATAAGCTACCTGTATAATTCATAATTTAAAAAATACTTGGCCTTTTACATTCTTTAGAAAGTTCTGAAATAAACCATGCATTTCTGGTGTTATTGCCTGGCAGATACTCCTTATGAGATGAAGAAATGAGTCTTGGACTTTGAAGAAGTATCTATTTTATTTCTAAAATGTGTTTGATTGGATCTCCTATTTTTTTCTGGTACCTCTTGTCATAGGAGCAAGCAAGGTTGTGAACACAAATGTTGGGAGAAATGGCTTAAAAAGTCTGTCTCCTTGAACTCTTCACCTTATCCCAGGTAAGTGACTTTTTTTGAGCAGCATAGTACTTCCTCTGCCTGAAAAGCCATCCTTCTTGTTCTTTGTCTGCTCTATACCAGCTCACCATTTAGAACTCAGCTAAAACATCACTTATTCAAAAGAGGGTATCTTGACCTCCCCTGCATACCTTTGACCTGCTTTTGCTTTTATTTCAGTTTTTTATTTTATTTTAAAACAACTTAAAACTGTTTCATATAATTATCAATTAATTTTTTGTTTTTCTTAAAATGTAAGCTTCATGAGAGCAAGACCCATTTCTGTCGAGTTACCATTTATAACTTAGACAATAAATACTATTTATTTCACTCAATAAATGAAGGGGTGATAAAAACCATTCTTGCACATACATAGACACACTTCCTCATATATTTTCCCACACAGGAAAATTTTGTCAGAGCCATTAAAAGAGAGGGAAAACATCAATTTTCTCAACTATTAGAGTATTCCATGGCTATTCGAATCATGGGATTTTAAGCTGGAGGGCAACTTTGCAGTCTTCCATATCGATCCCTTTGACAGAGGTTAATTATATTAGCAGAAATAGGTCAGCACCCTTCGGCTCTAGTTTTATCTAGCTTTAAAGAGAACATGACTGTAGTTCTAAAACGATACAGCAAACTGTATAACAAAATTTAACAAAATGCATTGTGTTACGTTTTGTTAAAATGCATGAGTGATGTGTGTGTGTGCGTGTGCTTGTATTAATACCACAAAAGCACTTTAAATCAGGAGTGAAACCATCCATTGAGGGTTAGGTTGTGTTGCATATAATTTCATTTGATTCTCCTCCCATGGAAATGGCAAGCCATTTTTGATAGCTTTTTCTCTTTCTTAGCCTTGTTTTTGTGTATTAGAGGACACATTTCTCCAATGGACTTTCTCGTTATTATAATTACTTTTCAAGCAAAATCAAGAATGAGAACAAGCCTGCTCATTTTATCTACAGAGTATAACTCAGAAGGGAATGTGTTGATCGTTCAAACACAGTTTGGAATTATTTGTTCTTTTTGTGACACGGGTCTATGAAAAAATTTTAGTCAAAAAACAATTTTGTAAGGAGGGATACCATGTCCTGTGGACACTTTCCCGGACGACTAGCCCTGGCTTTCAAGAGGTGTTTTTATGGCCTTCACTTGGGTTGGCGTTTTGAAGAGAGAATAGTGGCCTGGCTTTGTGTTTTGTGAGATTGTCCGAGGGAGAAGCACAATGGAGTAACGGGAAAAAGGTGTGTATATGTGGGAAATAGAGGAAAAGAGAGGGAAAGAAAGGTTTGTGTTGACTTTCTGCTTTAATGTTTCCTGTTTCTGGATTTATTAGCATAATTTTCCAAGCACCCTATTTATCACACAGGGCATAACTTTAGAAAATCAAATAACGAGAGGCATGCCACTCTAGCCTTTGAGGTGTGTTCTTTTTATCGATGAGGGCCCCTCTCCATTCCACTGGATGCAGCGGGCTGGATAGCGACAGGCACCCCAAGGGCGCTCCTTACACCCAAAGGCACCACACACAGCTCCCGGCCTCCCTCGCGCATTTCCTTAGGGAAGGCCCAACTCTAAAGCTCCTGCAAACACCAGGTCTGTGGGGGCCCCGCGACACGGCCCCTCGGGGCAACTGGGGCAGAACAGGACAGCCCTCGAGTTGGCCAAAAGCTGGCCAGGGCGCTGCCCCTGGGACGCACAGGGGCACCCTCCCAGGCAGAGGAGTGCCCGTAACTGCCCTCGACCCCCTGGCGTCATCCGGGGCACACACAGGAAAGGCGCCTGCGGCGGCGCGCAGGGGACGCCGGGAACGGGAACAGCGCCGCCGCTCGCCGCGGGCGCCTGAGGCACAACCCGCAGCGCTCCAGGGGCCCAGGAGGGGCCGGCGAGGCGCGTTCCCGCAGCGACAGCGAGACCACCCCGCCGCGGAGAGGGGCCGAGCGGGACACAGAGCCAGGACAGGCGAACGAGGGATGGCCACTGGGCGGAGGGCCGGATCCGCGCCCCTGCCCGTCCCCGCACCCGCCAAGCAGGTGGGGAAGAGGCGAGGGCCCGCGGGCAGAGCGCGGGGAGCGGTCCCGTTCCCCAGCCATGTCGGTCCTGAGTCCCGCGCGGCTCAGGCCTGGCCAGGGACAGCACAGCGCCACCGCATCCGTCACGCGGAGGGTGTGTTCTAGTATGACAGACTCGTTTCTTATGGTTTTGAATGCTCTTTTCCTTTGGACACCTCTAGATTTTCCCCCTGAAGGCCTGTGTTATGCGGAGGATTCGAGCAGTCGGATACTCTACTTATAAGATGTGAAAACAGAAAACTCACTCTCACAGACTATGCAAGTATCATCTTTATGGTAAACTTCAAATTCCATTTTCAAATGTGACTTAAAAGCTCTTGTCCTTTTGCAAATGATTTTAGTACTTTAAATTTCTTTAGCAGTTGTGCTTATGATGTTTATTGACCTGGCATAATTTCTTATATAGCGTTTCTCCTTCTAATTGTGGGAAGTTCCATAGTATAATGTAGCTTCACCAAAAAGGCAACACCATAAAATTCATTTTAATGTTGGTAAATTATGTCTGATTTTCTGTAAATAAAACTTAAACCGACTCATTTAATTCTAAAGGATATTGTGGAAGAATGGCATCCTATTACTGTAAATTCTCAACTTCAGACACTTGTTCCCTCTTTCATATTTCCAATACATCCTATATGTAACTCTTTATAAAATTCAGGTGTGTTAGAAATTAAAACAAAACTACTCCATTTATAGCATATTACAGTTTATAAAGTTCTATAAATTAACTTATTTAATTTTCATTACAATCTTGATGAGTAGGAAGTGCTTCATTCCATCTTGCTATGGTACAATCAAGATGTGACTTTGGAAACAATTAGGAAATAATTACACGAGGTCCTCATGTTTATGTGACAAAATGAGTTGTGGAATCGTGATTTTCAGATACTTTCCAGTTCTTTCCTCTACGTAATGTTTACTTCACTCCCATTATGGTGTGACTTTGTCTAACACTAGGTTTTGTTCAGTTCTGGTTCTTTGGGGAGTCAATGCTAGGAATTATCCAACAATGTTGAAAAAAGCCTTTGCCATTTATTGTCTTTCTTGCTCTCAGTTTCTCTTCAACTGCTTACTTGACTTTTGTTCTGAGACATTATACAGTGGAAGATATGAAAATAATAAACAAATCAAGGAAAACAGAAATGTAAAATTCAGGATTTCTTCTAATCTGCTAACTGAAAAAAGGGTCGACATTAGTTAGGGTTCTCTAGGGAAACAGAATCAGCAAGGGATATCTGTCAATAGTAAGAGATTTATCAGAGTCTCTCATGCAGCCGTGGGGATGCACAAGTCCAGGGTCTGCAGGCAAAGTGCAACCAGGAGCTCCGATGGAAGCCCAATGAAGATTCTTGACGAGGTCTGGGAGATGCTGGCTGTTCAAAGACGAGCTAGGAAATTCTCTCTCAATGCTGGAATCACTTCCTCTTTTAAGGGATTCAACTGATTGGGTTAAGTGTCACTCATTGCTGATGGTAATCTCCCTGATGGATGTAATTATAACCAGCAATCTATGATTTACCACTGCAGTAAACTCAATGGTGACTAAAGTCCATAAATGCCTTGTAATTACAATTCGCCCAGTGCTTCCTTGACCAAACATCTGGGCAAGTTGACACAATAGCCTTAACCATCACAGGGTCTAACCGTCAGTCTTTTGTTCTGGAGCATGGTATCTTTATTATTTTGAAAACATGAAAAAACAAATACATATGTAGTAACTAACAACTGTGAATACTGAGTTCTTTCTTCTTTGAAATTTTTCTCATAGTAGAGATGTCTGTAAATGATATTACTAGGTCAGATGGTATAAGTGATTTTTAATAGCTCTATTCAAATTGCTTTCAGAAAAGATTATTGCAAATTATATTTCCATAATCAAATTATCCAGTTGACTCACTAGCCTTAAATATTGTTAAATATAAAGAGGAAAATGCCATTTCACTGAGCTATTAAATAAGAAAAATCTATTAATTATAAAACCTTATAACTCCATAGGATAATTAATGTCCACGTTTTTACCAAACTCCTAACAGCAACTACACTGATCTTTCAAATTTCAAGTCCACTTAGTAGCTCTATTTAATATCTTTCCATGGGGCTCCCACGTTGTTCTTTTTGTTGGTTGGTTGTTTTTTTTAAGATTTATTAATTTATTTATTTCTCCTCCTTCCCCTCCCCACTACTGTCTGCTTTCTTTATCCATTCACTGTGTTATTCTGTGTCTACTTGTATTCTCATTAGGCGGCTCTGGGAACCAGTTCTGAGACCTTATGGAGTGGGAGAGAGGCAATCATTCTCTTGCACCACTTCAGTTCTCTGATCGGCTTCATCTCTTATAATCTTTCCTCTCTGTCTCTTTTTGTTACATCATCTGGCTGCACCAGCTCTCCACATGGGCCAGCACTCCCGCGCAGGGCAGCATTCCTGTTTGGGGCAGTAATCTGCACAGGCCAGCACTCTGTATGGACCAGCTCACCCCATGGGCCAGCTTGCCTTCACCAGGAGGCCCTGGGCATCGAACCCTGGACCTCCTATATGGTACATGGGGGCCCAATTGCCTCAGCCACATCCGCTTCCCACATTGATTTTATAGTAAAATCCAGTCCACTTAGTGTGATATGCAGTCCAATTCCTCTTCCAGGAAAACAGAAGTCTAACTTCTGGGCATTTCCAAATCCCGTATTCTGTATTGCAGTCTTAAAGAACTGCTTAATATTCCTCTGCCTTAGACATTTTTGTATGTCCATCAATTTTGCACATTCAGCTCTTTTGTTCCTTTTGCCATATCCTCACCTCTTCCGCCTCTATTTTGTCAGGTAATTCATGCAGAAAATTATACTCCAAACCCTGGGAAATGCCTGGCACAAATCAAAGAGCATAAAGTTTTTCAGTATTTATTTTAAAATTTCAAAGCTACACGTTCACCAATGTTTATGACCTGATAAAAGAACTTAAATATAAAATTAAAATTTCCTTTTTACTTTATTCTCCCTATGAAAGGCCTCTCTAGTAGTCACTTGCATCCTTTATATTACTACTCTACATTCAGTTGATAGTGAGGAAAATAATGGATTACCTCTTGTTCTTTTTAAATTGTGTGTTGCCTGCGATTCAGAATCATTGATTTGTTTTCAGCAGGAATACAGGAAAGGAGAACCTGAGCACAATTTCTTCTGGAGTCGGTTCTGCACAATGTGGCTTCGTTGTTGTATTAGAAGTGAATTCTCTGTCACCTTTATGTGTAACAGCATACTCTAAAAGATGATACAGTGGGCTTCTAGTGCTTAAAATTTTCATTCCCCTGTACAAGTGTAGATAGGGGAAAATTGTCTGCAGGTTGTCTCTATTAGTTGAAAGATGATATGATCATCAGGAAATTGCACCTAATTTATGGATTATCTAGCTTTTATTAATTTATGGATACATTTTTGAATCACACAGATTGCAAGTAACATTTATTATCTATCATCTTACCTAGAATTTATTTTAGAGCACACAAAGGACTTAATGATAAAGTATAATAAAGTATATGTTTAAAAAATGTTGTACTGATGGTAATTGCTAACTTAGTGATTCTACAGGTGTTTTTTCAAGAAATAAAATCAAATAAATCTCACTATTATGGATGTACCAGACAAACTAAAGCAAAAGGAAACAACTATATATTTCCTCCTTAGAAGCACTTTGTTTAGCATGATCCTATATTTCACTTTTAAACTAAAAGGGAATAGTAGGGATATTTGTATCAGGCATTCCATATAGACTCGTTTTTATTAGCCTCTGTATTAGTGACTTTTTTATCAAATTCATTCGATATACTTTCTAACTTAAACATTGTCAAATTCATTTTTGGTATGTGTCATATTACTTCTAAACGACATAGTAAGTCTTCATAAATGCATGTTGTTATAATCCTGCTGTATTGTTTGTTTTTTCAAGATGTTAATTGGAAAATTCATTTTTAAAAACCTATCTTTAGAAATAAAAAGCTATTTGTAGTCATATTTTTTCTATAAATTTTAGATTAATTTAATGTCATAATTTGATTTTATTTCTTTGCTTATTTCAGACTATGAGTTACAGAACTGCCCAGATCCTCCTCCGTTTCAAAATGGGTATATGATCAGTTCAGATTATGGTGTCAGACAATCAATATCTTTTGAGTATTATCCTGGGTACATTTTAATAGGCCATCTGGTCCTCACTTGTCAGCACATGATCAACAGAATTTGGAAATATCCTTTTCCAAGATGTGATGGTAAGTTAGTAATTTTTCTTGGGAGCAATTCATGTTCTTATTATGTTAACACATTAAATATTAAAATGAACATATTCAAGAATTCATTAATTTACTTAAATATTTATTGAGACTCTTTTTCTAAACTGAGCCTATTTGGTATTTCAGGAACACACCAAACGCCAGTGAGCTTTAAAAAAAGGCCCTGGTACTCCAGGGAATTATAAGGGTGTTTCAGTTTGATATATTTATGAATTCCAAAACTAGATATTGGATTATGTTTGTAATCTGGTCTGTACCTGGCCATGATAAAGTTATGATTTGGGCTTTGATTGTGCCATGTCATTAGGGCATTGGGTCCCCACCTCTTAATTGGTGGGGACTCACAGATAAAAGGCATGGCAAAGGACAGATTTGAGGGTTTTTTGATATTGGAGTTCTGAAGTTGGAGTTTGATGCTGAAGCCTTAAGCTAGAGCCGCAGGAAGTAAACCTAGAGAGGAAAGAGAAGCAAGCCCCAGGAAGGGAGGAACCCAGGAAGCCTCAACCTTCACAGATATCAGCAGCTATCTTGCCCCAACAGGTGAAAAGAGCCTGGTGAGGGAAGTAACTTATGCTTTATGGTCTGGAAACTGTAAGCTCCTACCCCAAATAATTACCCTTTAAAAAGCCAACCAGTCTCTGGTATTTTGCATTAGCACACCTTTGGCTGACTAATACAAAGGGTAACAAAATAATAAACACAATTTTTTGGGTATATTCCAGTATTTTACTTATTGCTAATTTTATACATTTATGATGCATGTGTATATATATGAATAATTAATATTTTAAAGTGGTATTATACTGTACAGAGAGTTTTACAACCTTTCTTTCTCTTTAAAACAGTGTGTGCAATTTTTAACAATTTTTTTTCATTGAAGTTAATAGATCACAAAGAATGTTACGTTAAAAAACATAAGAGGTTCCCATATAACCCACTCCCCATCCCCTATCCCCATCATTTTTGTAAATGGTATTTTTTTGAAGATCTATACTTCTCAAAAAATGTTACATTAAAAAACATAAGCGGTTTCCATATACCCGCCACCTCCCCATCCCACTCCTCCCATACCAACCACCTCTCCCATTATTGTGACACACTCATTTCACTTGATGAACACATTTTGGAGCACTGCTGCACCCCGTGATAATAGTTTACCCTGTAGTTCACACTTTCCCCCAGTACATTCAGTTGGTTATGGCTGAATATATAAAACACAAATTTTTATGCAAAACCAGATTTGTAGAGAATATGATAATGAATTGCACGTACAAAGTACAACATATACTTGCAATGTGATCAAGGAAATAAATCTTTATGCTGGCAGTAGCATTTAACTGTAGAAAGCCTACTTTAAATTGAGACATTAGAAGGGGGAAGAGAGTTTATTAATTTTCCCTAGATATTTTCTATTGTTTTAACTTTTATAATTCTCATATATTAATTAATATTTTTTAAAAATTTCAGTTTAGTAATCGGCCTTGAAGGATTTTTCATACTTGGAGATAGGGATCATTCTAACGAGAAGAAGCAGTGTGTTCTAGAAGGATATATAGTAGTTTCATATTTGGAGTTAGGGAACATTCTAACTAGAAGAACAGCGCTAAAGCTGCTCATGTAGATACCATAAAATAGGTTGGCTTTTATCAATGGGGAATGAGTAGTTTGCAAGCTTACAGTTTCAAGGCTGAGAAAAATGTCCAAATCAAGGCATCTTCAGGCAATATAACCAGCTGCCACCGATCCTGGACTCCTCTACCACAAGGCAAGGTCCATCACTGTATCTGTGGGTGTCTCCCTTCTCTTCAGGGTTTCATTGCTTTCAGCTTCTTGCTTCCATGGCTTACTTCTCTCGATCTGAATTCCATTCTCTTATAAACGACTCCAGTAAGAGGAGTAAGACGCAACCTGAATGAGGAGCGTCACATTTAAATTAAGATCCTACTCAGAAAGAGTTCCTACTTATAATCAGTCCATACCCACAGGAAAGGATTAACTTTAAGAACATACTTTTCTGGGATCCATATAGCTTCAAACCATTGGACATATAAGCAAAGACATACAGGAATATTTTAGGAAAAAATTCAAAAAGTAGTCTACTTTAATAGTGCACAATGGTGGGGGTTTCTTAGGAGATGTAGGAAATGAAGTTAATGGAGAGTGGTGAGAGAGGGAGACCTGGACTTTTGAATGTTCTAATTCTCAGGAGGGATTGCTACCTTAAAAATTCTGTGTGCTACCTAATTTCCATGAGTTATTATAAATTATTGCAATATCAAGGGAAAATAAATAGATCAAGTACTTTGTTTATGAAGAATGCAAATGAAACAGAAAAGTTACTTTAAAACTAATATTCTAACATTAAAAACACAATACCTTTGAAAGAAAAATAATGAAATTGCCAACTCCGTGGACCTTTGAAATGCTAAATACTTACATCCCATGAGGATAAAATTTCTAGTGAAGGAGTAAAAAAAGCATCAGTTTACTTTTTAAAATACTAATTTCACCTCTGTATTTTACCATTCCACATTATTGAAAATAACTAAAAAATTATTTAGTTGTAATCTTTAATCCTGATATTAGTCTAATACATAATTACATACAATTGTAATTTTAAAAAATTAATTTAATAACACTTTGTATAGCTGTATCATGTCTCATAATAAACCTTTTTTTAATCCCCCCCATGTCTTGCTTGTTGTCTGCTTTCTGTGTCCATTTGCTGTGTGTTCTTCTATGTGTCTTTATTTATTTTATTTATTTATGCTCCCCCCTTGTGGCTTGCTTTGTGCTTTGTTCTCAGTGTCCATTCACTGCATGTTCTTCTGTGTTTTTTACATGATAACCTTTTTTTGTGTCACCTTGCTGAGTCGGCTCTCTGTGGGACTTGCAGGCCGGGTGGCACTCCATGATGTGCAGGCCAGCCTGCCTTCACAATGTGGCCCCAAGACACAAACTCAGGGCCTCCCATATGGTAGACAGGAGCCCACCTGATTGAGCCACAGCTGCTTCCCATCATCAACCTTCAACACTCCATTTAAACTCATGTTTTCACATGTATAAATTACTTTGCAATTTTAACCTGAATCTTTGAATTCATATTTAGATGGTATATCCATGGCTTGAAATAAAAAATGGAATATAAAATTTCATTTGATTTAATTGTGTTTTCAAGTCCATTTTCCAAATATGGAAATAAGTGCTTTAGTCGGGGTGAAAAAATATATATATCTTTTAAAAATATTGTTTCAAGGTGATGCTACCTTTTCTAATTATGTCATTAGAACACTTTTACTGTTCTCTCTTCATTCTAATAATATAAATAGAACATAAAGACCAAAACATAAAATTCATGTTCAAATTAGATCATAGAGTAAATACTAAAACCAATTAAAGTAATGTACTAACAGCCATCTAATGTGTTTATTATCTTCTCCATACTGGATTTAATTTTTACAAAAAAATAAGCAGAGGGAATTATTTTAAAACAATAGTTTTCTTGTTCATGAAAGTTCTCTTTCCTTAAAAATTTAAGTCCTTGTTTCATTAGAATAACGTGTCTGTTTTCTAGTAGTGTTCAATTAAACTGGGTTGGCTCTGAATAAATTATGGTTGTCAACACTGTTGACAAGCTAAAGTCCTTTCTTAAAATGAATTATATTATTCCAGATTGGTTAGTCTTCTCAGATTTTGATTAGTATATAAGGGCAAGTTTACCGTAAAACAGTCTTCAAAGGCTCCAACTCTGTAGAATTCATAAGAATCTCAGAGAAAAACATAGATATCTTGAACAACTCCTAGGCATCTTTTTAAAAAATTTACCAAGTCAGACAATTAATATTCAAGAATTCTGAGCCTTAAGTAATCGATCTAGAGATACATTTTGCAAAGTGAAATATGAAGCTTTTTTGTATTTATACAGTGAAAATATTTCCTATTCTGTCATATAAGAATCTATTATACAAAGTTAGTATATTATAAACTTACCTAAAAAATATGATCTAAAACTGTGATATCCATTCAAATAAATTAAAAAAAAATATGTCTGAAAGTGACTTAAGACATTCAAGACATTATTATTTTTGCCAGTAACATAATTTTACAGAAGTCTCATTTTTAAAAAGTAGTCATAATTGTTAAAATATGGTTAAGAAGACAGTGGGGTTTATTAATTTTTTAATTGCAATTTGGTATTTAAATATGCATCCAGAATTCAAATATAATTTAAAAATTTTAGTTCATTGACCTAATAAGTCATTGGAATATCTGTATGAGATACTGTTTAGGACATTTTTATTTAATATTGTCACAGTATACTTTACTTTAAGATACATAATAGCTATAGGGGGAACTCTGTGGACAGAGTTAACTATTAAAGTAACTAGTAAGTTGAAATAATATGTTAGCAGCTTCCTTTAGATTGACCCATTTTATAAATGGAAACCAATTTGATTCCATTACAGGAGAAATCCAACCAGCCAAAATAATATTATTATGCACATATTTTTAAATGAGCATTTACCAAACTGATTGGTAAATATAGGAAAAGGTCTTTCCAATGGTTCAGAATGAAAATGACTATAAAAGAAATGGAACTCTAAGTTTCTTACCTGTATTCATCAATAATGCTCTTAAAACTCTCCTTAAAGTAATTATTACAGTTTTGTTGAAATTCAGAGTGAAACTGGCACATGAGCAGTCGAAAGATTTAAGTCTCTTGGACATACAACTAACAATTCTACTACTAAGTGTAGGTTCAAATAGAGGGGCAACAGAGCCATGTGCAGGGAAAACACAACTGAGTCCAACCCTATCACACTGGGGAGCGTGAATTCCAAAGTAAGTCCCCCTGACAGGGTGCCAACCTCCTGGGCTGTCTGCCCTACCTATAGTGTCTGGATGTCTCCAGAGCCCTCAGGAGCCCCACTATTTACTTTTTTAAAAATATGGCTATCATCACTCTAAGATCTGTTGTCTTGTCTGTACAGTGACATTTGTTTCCATTTATTCACCCAGAGTCAGATTTTTTTCATTATTTTCAAAGAAGCTTTAGGTTCCAGAAAAGTCACGTACAGAATATACGTGATTCCCATTTACCCATTGTGCGTTTTCTACTTTCTCCTATTAATAACATCTTAGCGTGGATGGTATATTTGTGGCAATTGATATACAAATATTGAAATGTTGCTACTAACCATTATCAATGATTTACATTGTGTGTTACATTTCAAACCATACGCTTTTATAAATTTGGATAAGTTTGATGTGATCTGTATCCATCCTTGCAAAATCATGTAGTACAATTCAAATTCCATCCCTCCCTTTACACCAGGCCATTACATGACATGGTAGAATCAAAGCCCTAAGCATCATTTAATAAAGTAAAAATGAAACCTCTGAATTTAATATATCCAAAATATATCCAAAGGGGTATCATGCCTAACAAACAGAGTTGTTTACAACTAGAATATTTCTTTTTGGAATTCATAAATAATATCAAACTGCCAAACCTACATATTTAAGAAGATATGTGTTCCAAAATATATTATAATGTTAAATTTATTTACCATAGCTTGAATCACTCCAATAATTTGTGCAGTAGACATTTATATCATTGAAAGAATAGATTGCACTTCATTTAGGAAAAGTATGTAGGCACTTACTTTCACATGTGTGGTAGATTTAGAACATGGAAGTGGTGATCTAACTTAAGTTATTCCAGCCCTTAGTCATTTGAGATATACCATACTTTCTGGATATGAAAAAGCCATCCCTCCTATGTCTGTTCTGCTTTTTTTTTTAAAGATTTATTTATTTATTCATTTATTTATTTATTTATTTATCTCCCCGCCCAGTTGTCTGTTCTCTGTGTCTATTTGCTGCGTCGTCTTCTTTGTCTGCTTCTGTTGTTGTCAGCATCACGGGAATCTGTGTTTTTTTTGTTGTGTCATCTTGTTGTGTCAGCTCTCCGTGTGGGCGGCACCATTTCTGGACAGGCTGCACTTTCTTAGCGCTGGGCAGCTCTCCTTATGGGGTGCACTCCTTGTGCATGAGGCTCCCCTACGCGGGGACACCCCTGTGTGGCACGGCACTCCTTGTGCGCATCATAACTGCTCATGGGCCAGCTCCACACGGGTCAAGGAGGCCCGGGGTTTGAACCGCTGACCTCCCATGTGGTAGACGGATGCCCTATCCACTGGGCCAAGTCTGCTTCCCTGTTCTGCATTTCTGATCCTTGGTATATTTCAGCATGATAAAATGGTTTTATTTTATAATACTGAACTTCTGTATTCTTTCTTATTGAACACTTGTTAGCAGAAACAACACATCTCTTCATTTCGCCATTCTCTATTCTACTTCTAGTGATTTCTTTTTTAACTCACATTCAATGCAGTCATCTACTCCCACTGGACACTAGAGGGCTCCTTGGCATTAGTCTCTGTCTTCAGGCATATGTCATCCACAATTCTGTATTGAGTGAATTTCCTGAATCTCAAGTTTCACCAAGTTAAGTCCCTTCTTAAATTCCTTCAGTGAGTCCTCATTATCCTCAAAATAAAATTCAAACCTTCACTCTAATATAGGCATTTGTAACATGATTTGTATCCATATTTCCAACCTCTTCTCTCCCCATGTCATTCTCCAATCAAAATTAAAAATACCAAAGGAAAAATAAAATGCATTGCCCCCCATCCAGCAACTTGGCTCCTAGTTGAGAATGTAGATTCAAAGACTGTCTTGAAATCACAAACCTTGGGAATTCTGCTATTTGCCTACTAAGGCATATGCCAAAATTTTTAGCCTTTTAAAGCTGTATTACTCCTTTGCTTTTACACATGATATTGTTGTAATGTGTCTTCACTTGATTTTCACTCAAGATGCTAATATCAGTTTTTCCTTAAGATAAGCATCCAGTGCCACATTCTCTTTAAAGTATCCAACACTCTCTATTCTCACTCTCATCAAACCCACTATGAATTCACCTCCTTGTTCTTACAAGACAACCCACTTTATTACTAAAAAATACATTTCATCCATCATGATAGATCATCCTCATCTGTGAGAATACCTGCTATAAACTTGTCATCACCTCCTTCATCAAAGTTTGAGTGCCTGGTGTGGTTCATGATATTTGATGTTGTTATGCGTCACACCTTTGGTTCAATTTTGTCCTACCTTATTTAGAGTACATCTCCTTCTCTCACTACCCCACCACTCTTCAGAGTGAACAGTTCCCACTCTACTTTCTCATGCATAACTTTATGCATGCTCAAATCACAGCCACCATAAACTTTTTCTCCCTAACTTGCATCACTCTATAGCAACCTTGCAATATTCCCACCATATCTCACCTAATTATCTCACAGAATATTTTTCAGAACACTTACCATAATCATTTTATCACCTCCTGTTAAGTATTCAAGCACTTCTATTTGCTTTCAAATTCGTCACTCAAATCTTCTCTGCTGAAAAAAAAAATCCATCCATCAGACTTATTTTCTAACCTATAAACCTGGTCATGTAATTTGAGTACTTCAGATCCTATGGCAAAAGTAGATGAAATTGAAGCCCGCTCAAGGATGCAAAATGCTTTTCATGATGTGGCTTCTCAAATTTATTATCATATTTCTGCCATACTTTTTGCCATGTCCTTTTTGGTTGTTTGTTTATAACTCTTCCTAATTCTGATAGAATACCCACTTATTCCATAATATTCCCTGCTTCCTCAACTTGTTCTGATTGAAATGTCTGCCACAGAATTATTTTGCATGGTGAAGTTTTTTCTCTGTATTTAAGAAGTGTCGGGAAACGGAGTTTGGCCCAGTGGTTAGGGCGTCCGTCTACCATATGGGAGGTCCGCGGTTCAAACCCCGGGCCTCCTTGACCCATGTGGAGCTGGCCCATGCGCAGTGCTGATGCGCGCAAGGAGTGCCATGCCACTCAAGGGTGTCCCCCGCGTGGGGGAGTCCCACACGCAAGGAGTGCGCCCGTGAGGAAAGCCGCCCAGCGTGAAAAGAAAGTGCAGCCTGCCAAGGAATGGCGCCGCCCACACTTCCCGTGCTGCTGACGACAACAGAAGCGGACAAAGAAACAAGACACAGCAAATAGACACCAAGAACAGACAACCAGGGGAGGGGGGGAAATTAAATAAATAAATAAATCTTTAAAAAAAAAAAAAAAAGAAGTGTCTTCTTCAGGGGAATACTCCTCTCATTTGATGTGGTACTAGGTAGTCTACATTTGTAACTCCATTGCATTCCTGGACACAGTGATAATGCCATTGACCTTTTATGGTACCGTCTGTATTACTTTATCTTGCATAGTTTTTAGTCATCCCCTTCTTGAGATTACTTCAAAATAAAGCCAGCATCTGAAGCATCACCAGCAGGAGTTGGTAAACATTTTTGGTAAAGGGACAGGCAGTAATTATTTTAGGCTTTGTGGCCACATAGTCTTTGTTGCAGCTACAAACTCTGACATGTTAGCACAAAAATAACCATAGACAATACATAAATAAATGAGTATGGCTATGTTCCAATAAAACTTTATATACAGACACTGAAATCTGAGTTTCCTACAGTTTTCTCCTGCATGAAATATTATGCTTCCTTTTATTTTTTAACCCTTTAAATTTTGGATAACAATTTTAACTCTCAGGTCATACAGAAACAAGCAATACATTATATTTGGCCTGCTTACCTCTTTTCTATGACATTCCTGAATTTCACAAAAAACCTAGCTTCATATAGGAACTTTAAAATGTCTGCTGAATGAATGAAGGAATCAAATGTGTCTATCTAAGTTTAAAAAGTACTGATAGTTGAGGCATAAACAAATGAAGCAATTATGTTTGGACTCCCAGTCCATGTATTTATTACTCTCAGAACTATAAGTGGTCTTGTATACCCTTCATCTTCAAAAGTATTGGAGTGAATTAAGGGTAAAAAAAAAACCTGATTGTATCAACAGAGAGAGCATTTAACAAAATCCAACACCCATTCAAGATAAGCAGACCAAATGAACTACCTAAATCAGATAAATCCCACCTACAAAATTCCACAAATACCAATGTAAGAGAAAACTAAGATCAAAACAACAAGAGGATGGAGATTCTAACTATTGCTATTTAACCTTGTACTGGAGGTTGTAGACAGGGAAATGAAGCAAGAAGTTGCTTTTTCTGGACCTGTACAAGCTTCAACCAGAAAACGTAGATAAGGACAAAGATGACCCATCTGGTGGATTTTGTACTTTAGAGTTCATGGGGCTGAGTAGGAATCCAGTGACCCTAAACCACTGTAATCTTTATGCAAAGTATGGGACACACCTGTGGTTGATGTCCTAAGGCTGAATCAGGGGAGATTTAAATGGTTCTACCTAATTTAGAAAGATCAATTTGCAGCAAGCCAATCACAGTGGGGGCAACAGTATAATGTCAAGATCTAAGCCATTCTTACAGAGTAGGGAGGGAAGAAAGGGAAGAATTCTCCTTGCTCAGAAAGTGAGATTTTAATATTAGCACCCATTTTTCTTGAACCAAAATCCAAATCCCATGTGAAATCTACAGACATGGCAACAAAGTGCCCTTCAGAGCATTGGCCAGGCACAATGAATTGAGTCTTTGAGCTGTGTGTGTGTGTGTATGCGAGAGAGCGAGAGAATCAATGTTTATTAGGGTACCTACATTCCTTATAATCAGCTGGTCATTTTCTCCCTCTTCGTTTTCTTTGTTCTACTTAGTTAACACAAAACCTTGTCTTAAATTTATGCTTCACTTTTCGTAAGGTGTCTATGTGGCCACACAGGAAACATTATCTCCAGTGCCACCTGACTGAACTTTCAAGCCAGCCACTGTGAAGATAATGTGGAGAGGTGACTGCATACCTCAAGGTAACTACTACTTGGGGAGACCTCAGTGTTGAGTTCAAAGTTAAATGACAACCATGCCAAATACATATGTAGCACCTATCCTACTGCTAGGCTCCACACCACCCAGCCCATGATACGTCAAGGAATATCTCCTTAAGAAACACCTAAGCTGGGAAGCAGATGTGACTCAAGTGTAGAGCTTCTGCTTACCATATGGGAGTACCTGGGTCCATCCCCAGGGCCTCTTGGTGAAAAAGAAGGGAAAGTGTGCTGGTATAGCAAGCCAGTGCTTTCCTGAGTGCCCGTGTGGTGATCCAGGGTCCACATGATTGCCTGCATGAGTGCCTGTGTGATGAGCCAGTGCCCTGTGCAAGTGAGTCTCACAGCAAGATGATGACACATCAAAAGAGAGAAAGGGAGAGTCAAAGGTAAAGCTCAGCAGAAACCAGAACATGAAGTGATGCAATTGACAGTGAACCTATCTCCATATTAGAGGTCCCCAGGATCGAATCCTGGTGAATTCTAGAGGACAGTAAATTAGAAGAGAAGACAACAAAGCAAAAACAGCAGGGATGGAGTAGGGGAAGGGGAAAAATAAATAAATAAATAAGTCCTTAAGAATAAAAGAGAAAAAAAAAGGAAACACCTAAACACTGTATCCAGATAGCACCAGAAACTAGCTCCTGTTCCAGACCCCCTTCTGAGTGGGGATAGTCATTGACACATGACCCCACCCTGAGTCTAATCTTGTGTACCTACATTTAAAGTAACTTCCCAATGAGATTTTGGAAAGTGAATACTTGTGGATTGTTGGTGATACCCTGTATAAAGTGAAAATATCATGTGCTTCTTCGCCTCTCAGTTTTGCTGGTTCTTTTTTCTGATATGCCTTCTCTTTGGACTCCCCTTGTTAGGAATCAGAAGAAGATAAGGAACACTGCTTTATAGAACATTCCCCAATTCCACACAAACTTCAAACCCAGGCTTATGGTGTGCAACAGCCTCCTAGCCCAGATAACTCCACACTTAGCCATATACCTGTATCTTTCACACTAAGCTGTCTTCCCTCTCTGAGCATGGAAGAGAAAAGTAGTTTAGCATTCTTACACAGGACATTGAGCAAAGGTCAAATTTCCACTGCGGCAGGTCAATGAACAGGAGTACCACCACCTCCGACCTGCTTGTGCCTAGGCTCCACAGACCAGGAAGTTTCCAGTACCCTCCTGTTCTCAAGTATGTGAAGGTGGAGGAGGGAAAGTAGCTGCGCCTCTATACAATTCCACCAAGGCTACACGGAGAGGTGGGTAGCAGTGCATTTCTCCCCAAATCTGGTTGCCTGGGAAAGGATGCTTGGGGCAGCTGGCAACTATTCCTCATCATTGGAAATTGTATTATTATTAAGTGTCAATACAGGGTCCCATCACCTCCAAATTCCTCCTCAAAATTTCATGTACTATAAAAGCTACTTCAAATTTACCGATTTTGCAAGTTCAATGGGATATTTCCTTTTCTAATCCCAGTCTCCCCACTTACGCCTGTTCTCCATCCACACACATATATAATGTTAAAGAATGAGAAGGAGCAGGATAAAGTCTCATTTATATTGAGCCTTGATTTGAATAGCTCCAAAATGTATTCATGCATTTTTGTTATATTTCTTCTAAAAATAGATGATGAAGAAACTGCTTAATTAGATCTCTGAGCTGGTGTGGTGCCAGAACCCAGAAATGGGTGGGTAAACATCACCACTGTCAGCCTCCTCCCATCCTCTTTTACCTTGAGAAGTAAAAGTAGACAGTCATTAAGAGCTAAGGATAAGGATATCCCCTCCCATCCCTAAACCCAAAGTCCTGGGAGGTCCTCAATTTATACCCCCAAGTAGGTCACTGGCAGAAGGCAGCATATGACAGTTTGAACAAATAAATATGTGAATGGAGAAGATCTCTGCTTATAATCAGAGTATTTCTAATGACAGGGCTATTAGGTAATGCATAAGTGTGTGCTGATTATGTTGACATTTTCTGAATTTTCAATCTACTTTGAAGCTCATTTACATTGCAGAAAAGAATTCCTTGCCTGCATATGAAGTCCCCATTTCCTAACTCCTAGAAATTGCCTCAATTCTTCCTTACATAGCTCTCTGACTCCCTGTAACTTCAAACCAGCAATGACATGTTGACTTCATACACTTAGTTTGATTTCTTTTCTGCCACAAGTTGGAATACATTTTTTACTTTTAAATAGTTCACTGACTACTTTCCCTTTAACATAATCTCCCTTCTGAGTGACAAAATGTCATCTGATTAGTAATCTTAATCACATCTGTAAAATTGCATTTTTCCAATTAACAGCATAATTATGGAGGGGTATGTTATCCTATAATATTCACAGTCCTAGGTATTATGGGAAGACATCTTACTTTCTGGCAACAAAGTGTGGACAAACTTCCACAACCATTTACTCTATTAAAATTTTTTTCATAATGACATCATTCAATGACAGCAACCAACCAATATATCCTTGGTTTAACTACAAAAATGTTTATTTTATGTTAAACCAGAATGTTAATTATATAACAATAAACAAAATGTGGAACTCTAAGATGAAAAAGGATATTAGTGAATTTGATTTCCATAAATATATGTGTGATCCCAGACTCATCATTTTTTTCTTTTAGTAAAGCCATATTATTAAAACCCAGTTTATAGAACCAACTAAATGAAGTGAAGGAAGAGTTCAAGGATATTAAGAAGACAGTGGGAGAACATAGAAGAAATTGTAAATATACATAAAATGATAGGGATATGATGGTGATGAATGGCACAATCCAAGAAATAAAAAATATATTGGAAAGGCAGAACAGCAGATGTGAATAGACAGAGGAATGAATTAGTGATGTGGAAGACAGAACATCTGAAATCAAAAGGATAGTAAAACAACATATAAAATGATAGGAAAAATCCATCAGGGATTTAGGAATATGAACAAGAATATGCAATGCTCAAACATATGTATTATAGATATCCTAGAGGGAGAAGAGAAAGGATAGAGGACAGAAGGAAATAATAGGTGAAAACTTCCCAACCCTATTTAGTGAGATGGATGTACATGTCCAGGAAGAGCATCATACCACAAACAGTATAAATCCCAACAGGCCTACTCCAAGGCATATATTTGTCAAATTGTCCAGAGCTCAAGATAAAGAGAAAATACTGAAAGCGGTAGGAGAAAAGAGAACCATCACATACAAGAGAAGCTTAATAAGGTTAAGTGCTGATCTCTCATCTGAAACCATGGATGCAAGAAGGCACTGGTACTACAAAGTTATGCTGATAAAAGAAAATAACTTTCATCCAAAAATTCTATATCCAGTAAACTGGCATTCAAAAATGATTGAGAATTCAAAATAGTCACAGATAAACAGAAATTAAGAGAGTAGGCCAGTAAGAAACCTGCCCTTCGAGAAATACTGAGGGGAATGCAGCAGGTTGAAAGGAAAAAACAGGATGTAGAGACTGGGGGGAGAGTGTAAAAATTTTTTTTTAAATACCTAAAACAACATATGACATAACCCCTGGAAAATAATAGTCGATGTAAATAACTCCTTGACAGTAATAACTGTAATTGTTAATGGATTCAACATTTCAGACAAGAGACACAATTGACAGAATGAATAAGGAAATGTGACCCATCTATATGCTGTCTACAAGAAATCCACTTTAGATCCAGGAATTCAAGAAGGCTGAAAATGAATGGCTGGAAAACAAACTTACAAGCAAACAGCAACTAAAAATAGGGTGGGAGAGGTGGCAATAATAATATTGGACAAAATAGACTTTAAATGCAAAACTATTTAAGAGAGAATAGTGGACACTGCATATTAGTAAAAAGTGTAATTTTCCAAGAAGAAAGAACAATCGTAAAGGTTAATTCACTGAACGAGGGAAACCTCAAATACATGAGGCAAACCCTGGAAAAACTAAGTGCAGAAGTAGATGCCTATACAATTATAATGGTGGACTTGAATACACCATTATCAACATTAGAGAGAACATCTTGACAGGGAATCCAAAAAAAGCAAAAATTTTGAATAACACCCTTGAGGTTCTGGAACTAATAAACATACACAGAGTATTATACACAAATATAGCAGTATACATCGATTCTTCAGGGCACATCGATCATCCTCCAAGATAGGCCACATGCTTGTGTGCAGAACCAATCTCAGTGAACTCAGAAAGACTGAAATTATACAAAGTGATTACTCTGACCACAATGGAATGAACTGGAAATCAGTAATGGGAGAAGAACAGATTAGACACAAAGATATGGAAGTTATACAACATAAGCTTAGACAAGCTGTGGATCAAGGAGGAAATTACAAAAGAAATCAGTAACTACCTTGAAACAAATGAAAATGACATCCACAAATATCAAACCTATGGGATGCAGCAGAAGCTGCACCAAGTTGAAAATGCATAGCCATAAACACATATATCATAAAAGAAGAGGTAAAATTGAAGACATAACAACACACCCAGAGGAATTAGAAAAAGAAACAACGAACTAAGCCAAAAGGAAGTAGGAAGAAGGAAATAACAAAGATTAGAGCAGAACTAGATGAAATAGGTGGAAAAAAGAACTAGAAAAAATATTTTTTAAAAAGCTGGTTATTCAAAAAGATCAATAAAATGGACAAATCCTTAGGTAGACTAATAAAGAAGAAAAGAGTGAAGACACAAATATACAAAATAAGAAATGAGGATGGGGAAATCACCACTGACCCCATAGAAATAAAGTGTATTATAAGAGGATATTTTGAAAAATTGTATGCCAACAAGAATAATAATTTAGAAGAAACAGACAAATTCCTAGACACACACAAGAAGTCTTTATTGATAAAAGAAGAAATGGATGAACTCAACAGAACAATCACAAGTAACAAGATTGAATTAGTCATCAGAAACCTCCCAAATAAAGAGCCCAGGACCAGATAATTACACAGGTCAATTCTAGCAAGCATTCCAAAAAGAACTAACAAAAATCCTGCTTAAACTCTTCCAAAAACTAGAAGTAGAAGGAGCATTTCGTAACTGCTCCTATGATGCCCATATTACCCTAATACCAATTATAGGCCAATATCTCTAATGATCCTAGTTGCTAAAATCCTCAACAGAATACTTGCTAATTATATTCAACTACACATCAAAGGAATAATACATGACCAAGTGGGTTTCAGCCCTGTTATGCAAGGATGGTTCAACACAAGAAAACCAATCAATGTAATACACCACATAAACAGATCACATTTTAAAAGTCACAAGATCATCTGTATAGATGCAGGAAAAGCATTCAACCAAATACCCCAGCCCTTCCTGATAAAAAACACTGCCAAAGATAGTATTAGAAGGACACTTCCTCAACATGACAAAGTATATATGAAAAATCCACAGCAAACATCATATACAATGGTGAAATCCCAAAATATTTCCCTCTAAGATCAAGTACAAGGCAAGGATGCCCACTATCAATGCTCCTGTTTAACGCATTGTGTTAGAAGTAAGTGCTTGAGCACTGAGGCAAGAAACAGATATAAAAGGCATCCACACTGGGAAGGAAGAAGTCAAAACTTCACTATTTGCAGATGACACGATCCTATATATAGGAAGCCCAGAGAAATCTACAACAAAGCTTCTAGAACTTATAAATGAGATCATTAAAGTTGTAGGTTATAAGATCAATGTGCACATTCAATAACATTCCTCTATACCAATAATGAGCAATCTTTGAAGGAAATCAAGAAAAAAATACCCTTTACAACAGTAAATGAAACAATCAAATACCTAGAAGTAAATTTAAAGATGTAAAAGTCTTATACACAGAAAACCACATAACACTGTTTAAAGAAATCAAAGAAGACTTAAATGGAAGAATATTCCCTGTTCATGGACAGGAAGACTAAATATCAAAAATTTGTCCATCGTACCCAAACTCATCCACAGATTTAATGCAATCCCAATAAAAATTAACCCACCATTTTTTACCAAATTGGAAAAATTAACCATGATTTTGTTTGGAAGAAAAAGTGGTCCCAAATAGCCAAAGACACATTGGAAAAGAAAAATGAAATTGGAGGACTCAAATTCCTGACTTTAAAAGATACTACAAAACTACAGTGGCCAAAATGGCATGTTTGGCACAAGGATAGATATACTGACTAATGAAATGGAGTTGAGAGTTCTGATATAGTTCCTTACATATAGAGTCATCTGATATTTGAGAAGGCCACCAAGCCCACTCAACTGGCAAAAGGTAGCCTCTTCCACAAATGGTGCTTGAAGAACTGGATATCTATATCCAAAAGAATGAGAGAGGAACACCATTGCACACCTTATACAAAAATCAACCCAAGACCAGTCAAAGATTGATCTATAAGAGCCAAGACCATGAAGGCCTTGAAAGATAATGTAGGGAAGCATCCACAGGAACTTGTAATAGGAAATGTTTTCCTGAGCTTCATACATAAAACACAAACAGCAAAAGAAAAAAATTAATACATGAAACTTCATCAAATTTTGAAATGTTTGCACCTCAAAGAAGTTTGTCAAGAAAGCGACATAGATGTGGAGTGAACACGGCCATTCTAGGGTCCATAGGAAGGAGGAATAGAGTATAGATTAGAGTGGACTTACTGATATTCTATTCATGAACTATTGTGATTAGTAATTGAAGAAAATATGGCATTGGTGTGGAGAAAGTGGCCATGGTGGCTGCTGGGGGTAAGGAGTGGGAGGAAGAGATGTGATGTGGGGGCATTTTCAGGGGTTGGAGTTGTCCTGGGTGGTGCTGCAGGGACAGTTACCAGGCATTGTATGTCCTCCCATGACCCACTGGGTGGACTGTGGCAGAGTGTGGGCTATGATGTAGACCACTGACCATGAGGTGCAGCGGTGCTCAGAGATGTATTCAACAAATACAATGAATGTCTCATGATGATGGAGGAGGTTGTTGTTATGGGTGGAGTGGGGTGAGGGGGGGCGGGGGGTATATGGCAACCTCATATTTTTTTAATGTAACATTAAAAAATAAAGACAAAAAATAAAAAAAACAAAATAAAAGATTGATGATAAAGAAAGTGAAAAGACAATCTACCTAATGGAGGAAAATATTTGTAACCATGTATCTGATAGGAACCTAATATCTAGCATATATAAAGAAATCCTATACCTTGAAGGGGGAAAAAAAGAAGACAAAAAGCCCATTTAAAAAATGGGCAAGTGATTTGAACAGACACTTATCCAAAGAAGAAATACAAATGGCTATGAAGCATACAAAAAGATGCTCAACATCACTGGCTGCTAGGGAAATTCATATCAAAACTACAATGAGATGTCATTTTACTCCCATTAGACTGTCTGCCATTAAAAAAACAGAGGACTAAAAGTATTGGAGAGTATATGGAGGAATGGGAACCCTTATGCACTGCAGTTGGGAATGTGGAATGGTCCAGCCATGGTGGAGAACAGTTTGGTGGTTCCTCAAAAACCTAACTATAGATCTGTCATATGATCCAGCAGTTCCACTGCTGCATCTATAACAAGAGAATTGAAAGCAAGGACACAAAAAGATATATGCACACCAATGTTCATTGCAGTATTATTCACTATTGCCAAAAGTTGGAATCAACCCATACGCCCGTCAACAGATGAATGGATAAGCAAAATGTGGATATACATACAATGGAATATTACTCAGCTGTACAAAGGAATACAGTACTAACACATGGGATAAAATGGATGAATCTTGAGGGCCTTATGAGTAATGGAAGCCAGGCATTGAACGATGAATATTACCTGAAGTCACTGATAGGAATTAAACAAATTGAACAGACTGAGAGAGCTAGAGTCTGTAAGATAGGTTTACAGGAAATAGAAATGGAGAAAAAGATTGTGACCCAATGCCCATGTAGGTGAAATCAATGATAAGGTGGAAGAGAGTAGTTGTGCAGTCAAGGGATCTGACAGGTGCATTGATACTATTGGTTTGGGTGGTGCAAGTTTAACAGGAGCAGAGGGTGGGTTGTGAACAGTCCGTGGAACTGGGGAGAGGGCTGGAAGAAGGAGCAGGTGAACACTGGGGATTTGTGGGTATGTGGTTGAAACTACAATATTGGGAAACCTCTCAGCAATATGACAAGGAAGGGTTACTGGTTTAGGGAGTTGAATGGGGGTGCATTCGGGACAGGGCACAATTGGGGCAGTCATCTAGAGAAGGTGTGAGTGATTGTTTTGTCATAGTGCATTGTTTCTTTAGGTGGAAACCCACATAATGAGCGAGGAGGAGTTGAAATCCCATCCAGGGGAGGGCCAATATGTTCTCAAAAGAGTGGGTGTCTCTCAAGAGCATGGGAGTTTCCTAATTGGGGAGGACAGAACAGTGTGACAAGACCTGAGAATTGTTGCAAGTTAACTGTGAATCTTGTCATTCAAGGAGCGAAGTCTTTGGTCACTGAGGGGAGGGGCAACAAGGAATAGAGTAGATGGAGGAGGGAGTATTTAGGGGGCAATGGAAGTGTTCTGAATGATCTTGCAATGATGGATACAGGCCATGTTGGATTTCATCATAAACTTAATGTATGGTCTAGAGTGTAGAAATAATATAAAGCATTGCCCATGGTTAGTGGCTATATTTCAATATTTGTACATCAGTTGTAACAAATGTACTATCCATATTTAAAAAGGTTATTAATATGGGAAGGGGAAAAAGGAGGAGGATGTTGGATATTTGGGAGTCCCCAGTGTTCTGTAGGTGACTTTACTGTGACCTAATACTTCTTTGAACACAAAAACAAAAACTAAGACACTGGGGAAGAAATGGAAGAAAATGTGACTGTACATATAGAACAACTGACATTACAGCAATATAAGGCAAAACATCAAAAAATTTTAAAAATATTTTTCATTTGATTTAAGTTTCAGTTTTTGTAAATTGTTATGTGTTTTATATCTTATGGTTAAACCTATCGTTGTTATTTCTTTTCCCTTTTAATTGTATTTGGCGATATTCTTCGCTTCAATTTTGAAGAAGTTTGGGATCACGGAAGGGTTACAACTGTGGCAGTAGAGAATCATTGCGGTGGGGTGTCAGTAATGGGGGATACATGGGAGGAAGTTCACCTGGACATACATATAAGTAATGTAATTGTGTTGAAATGTTCATGGGACATTGTCCCAGTGGGTGGAGTTTCACATACTAACCAAAAGAATATTGAATTCCCTTCCTAGGGAGTTCTGTCACATTTTCTAATGGAAAAGCAACAATCCTCCAAGTGGGGGACAATGACTAGTAAAGACAGATGGTCCGTTGTTGGGCCCATGATATTTGTGACTATTCTTATGACCCCTTGCTCCTGAAATTCCGGCTTAGCCTAGTACTCTAGGGTGCCTAAGATTTATCTCCTAAGAGTCTTCATGTTGCTCAAATGTGGCCTCTTGCTAAGCCAAACTCAGTGTATAAATGCATTACCTTCCCCCCAGTGTAGGGCATGGCTCCCAGGGATGAGCTTCCCTGGCACTGAGGGATTACTACCAAGCAGCAAGTAGCATTGCATCTGGAAAAGGACCTTTAATAAAAGGGGAAATAGGTAAACAAAAATGATTTCATAGCTAAGAGGCATCAAATCGAGTCGTGAGTTTATCCTATAGGTAACAGTTATGCACATCTCATTAGAATCTCATAGACTGCCAGAGTAGATACTACCCCAAATAGTGGGGCTCCTGAGTGCTCTGGAAAAACACATATCCTAGAGTCATCCTACATAGCTCCAGAGGTTTATGCTTTGCCAGTGGGCCCATCTTTTTTTTCTTTTTGTCTTTATTTTTTTAATGTTACAATCAAAAGATGTGAGGTCATCATATGCCCCCCACCCCCCTCATCCACTCCTCACTCCATAACAACAACCTCCTCCATCATCATGAGACATTCATTGCAATTGGTGAATACATCTCTGAGCACCACTGTACCTCATGGTCAATGGTCTACACCATAGCCCACACTCTGCCACAGTCCACACTGTGGGTCCTGGGAGGACATACAATGTCTGGTAACTGTCCCTGCAGCACCACCCAGGACAACTCCAATCCCCGAAAATGCCCCCACATCACATCTCTTCCTCCCACTCCCTACCCCCAGCAGCCACCCTGGCCACTTTCTCCACACCAATGAGTGGGCCCTTCTTTTGAATTTGTGCTCCTGAGTGTTGGATTCATGTGTGACTTCTCTACACATGCCTCTTCTGTCCCTTTTTTTGATCCTATAGTTTGCACTGGATTTGATATGTGTACATCCAAGAGACTTGAATCTTTGGTCTGTCCTTTTTCCATCTGGACCCTGGGCCTCAATGGAGTTGCCACACCTACTCTCCAGTTTATTGGACTCACCCAGGACAACTAGCAAGGAGGTGAGAATGGACAACCATCATAGCAAGGAACAGAGAAAGGCTATAAATGCAAGGAAGAGAGTCCTATCCATCAGCCATATGAGAATGAGACCTCCTCTCAATTAGAGGTGGAGTGGGCATCACCATCCCAGAATTCTCAGGATTGGGGAATAAAATATGGCCTAGAGTGGACTTACTGGTATTCTACTATAGACTTATCGGGATTCTAGCAATGGAAGAAATTGTATCGTTGATGTGGATACTGGGGCCCCTGGAGGAGGTGAAGGCAGGGAGAGGGAATGAAACATGTAATATGGGGAATTTTCAGGAGTTGGAATTATCCTGAATGACACTGCAATGACAGATACAGGCCTTTATGTGTCTTCCCATAACCTACAGAATTGAGTGGGAGAAAGGGTAAACTATGATATAAACTATGATTCAAGATAAGTGTCAATGCTCCAAATGTGTTCATCAATTGCAATGAATGTACCACACTAATGAAAGAAGTTGTTAATGCGGGGAAGGGTGGGATGTGTGTGGAGTGGGGCATATGGGGATCATTATTTTTGTGTGTAACATTATTTAAATATTAATACATATATTTTAATTTATTGAAATACATCACTCATACATAAATACACATAATAAAGTTTATATTAATAGTTGTGAAATTAGAAAACAAATATCTCTAAAATCATATAGGATTCTCATAACACTGCCTACACCCATAGCTTGCACTGTTGTTAAACATTTTAAACTAATGAATAAAGAACATTTTCAAAATATTAGTACTAACCACAGTATGTTCCTCCAACCCACCCTATCATTTATATCATTTATATATGAACATACATAAGCTAGACCTGTATAGTAAAAATTGTGAACTTACAAAGGAAAATGCATAACGTCATTCAGGGGTACCATACATCAACCCTCCACAAACATCTTACATTGTTGTGAGGCATTTGTTACAAATTATGAAAGAATATTGTCAAAATCTTACTACTAATCATAGTCCTTATCTTTCATTTGGTGTACTTTCCCCCCAATACACCTTATTATTATTTTTTAAAAATTTTATGACGACGTTGTAAATTTATAAGACAATCAGGGACATGTGTGGAATTCCCAAACAACATCCCTCTATCAACACACCACATTGTGGTGGAACATTAGTTACAGATAAGATAATATCACCTGACTGTTACCACATCCAGAGTGTACATTTGGCACATATTTTCCATACTGCCCCATTATCAACACGGTACATCTTTGGCATAGATGCAAGAATATTAGATTGTTACTGCTAACCACAGTCCATAGGTCACTCCAGTAGTGTTTTTACCATGCTTCTGCACATTCCCACGGCCCTGCATTAGTGATGTACTTTTGCTCTAGCTCACAAAGGACAGTCTTGCATTTGGACCATCAACCACAATTCTCATCCACCTCTTGGTTTACTGTGTTATTCAGTTCCTAGATTATTCTCTAGCATTCTGTCAGTTAACATTTACATCCCTAGACTGCCATTTTAAGCCACATCCCCATTTATAAAGTAGTTGTTACTCACTCTTTGTTACCATCCAGTCTAAACATTTCCAAACTTTTACAGTGCAGCTAAGTAAAACTACATATATTAAAAATCAGTAGTCCATCTCTATCCTCCTCTTATCTCCTTTAAGAATCCACCACCTACCACCAGGTCTTTAAGATGTTTTCCTACAATTTCTTCTAGAATCTCCATGGTTTCTGCCTTCATTTTAGGTTTTTGAAACATTTTGGTAAATGAGTGATAGTATTTTTGGTTCTTCAAGTTGCATTTGGCAGGTCTCCAGAACAATATTAAACCCTTCAAATAAGGAACATATTATTGCTTTTAAAGAAAAGTATGCTCTACAGTTATAATTCACATTATATCAAAGGTTTAAATATGAGTCTAGAGCAGTGTAGATGTTGAAAGAGGTTCAATTATTTGCATGTGGAAAGGCCAGGACTCAGTAATAATTTTGGGAAGGAAAAAAGAATTTATTTATGACCAGCTGGGCTCGGGGAGCTTCTCATCCAAAAGCCAAGCCAGGAATAAGATTTTTTTTAAAAAAAGATTTATTTATTTATTTAAATCCCCCTCCTCCCCTGGTTGTCTGTTCTTTGTGTCTATTTGCTGCGTCTTGTTTCTTTGTCCGCTTCTGTTGTAGTCAGCGGCACCGGAAGTGTGCGTGGTGCCATTCCTGGGCAGGCTGCACTTTCTTTTGCGCTGGGCCGCTCTCCTTACGGGGCGCACTCCTTGTGCATGGGGCTCCCCTACATGGGGGACACCCCTGCATGGCAGGGCACTCCTTGCGCGCATCAGCACTGTGCATGGGCCAGCTCCACACAGGTCAAGGAGGCCCAGGGTTTGAACCACGGACCTCCCATGTGGCAGACGGACGCCCTAACCACTGGGCCAAGTCTGTTTCCCATTAGATTTTTTTCACAATATAACAATTGCCCATGTGTCTTCATATTACTTAAAAATATATAGTATTATTTTAAATGGCTCTATCTCTTTAGATATTTAGCTTTTTACATTATAAGTACAATTTCAATGGATATTTTTAACATTTTTCTCTCTCTTGGTCCTTACCACTTAAAATTATTTTCAATATATAAATGCTTAATAAGTAACCAAATCCCATCTCTTACTAAATAACTGGAACAATCAGTCCATCAGAGGTCAAACATGCTCGTCCCCTAACCTACCCCACTTCCACACCAGCTATTTTCATTAACTTCAAATAAAAAAAAACCAAAGTATTCTAATTGATAAAAATAATAAATTGCATTAATATGCCCAAATTCCTCTAATAACCAAGAATTCAATAAAAAAAGTGAAGTAATTTTTTTTCTTAGATTGCAAACACGATTTCTATAAAAAATATATATTGACGGCAATACTCTGTTAAGCAAGGTAAGGAAAAGGTAGTGAAAACATAAGAAACCTCAGCAAAGAAAAGGAAACTATAAAACGGAAGTAAATTTTAGTACAGAAAGAATTCATTACCTGTAATAAAAATTCACTGAATGGTTTTAAGAGAATTATGGAGATGGGGAAGAGTCAGTGAACTTAAAAATGAATCAACAGACCTCTTTTATTATTTAATGTAACATTTGTGTGATCAATGTATCTTTTAAAGAAAGACAATAAAATATTTTTTAAAAATCTAAAATCAATAGAAATTCTCAAATCTGAGAAAAAAAAATATATTTGAGAAAATGAACAGCACCTCAGGGACCTGTGAGACAATTTCTAATGATGT
Organism: Dasypus novemcinctus; assembly: GCF_030445035.2. Classification (NCBI taxonomy): domain Eukaryota; kingdom Metazoa; phylum Chordata; class Mammalia; order Cingulata; family Dasypodidae; genus Dasypus; species Dasypus novemcinctus. The sequence continues at coordinate 42,408,987 of NC_080695.1, forward strand.
AAGATTTGGGAAGTTTCCCAGAAGAGGAGAGAGAGAATGGGACAGAAACATAGCGTAATAGCCTGAAAATGACTTGATTTGGGGACAGATATAAATTTAGAGATTAAAGTTCAGCAAAACCCAAACTGGATGAATTTGGAAACAACAAAGCCTACCACAGCATAAGTGTCAAACTGGTGCCAACCTAAGATAAAGACAAAATCTTGAAGGTAGCCAGGAAAAACCCAGACCTATTACAAACTGGGGAAAATTGATTTGTTAGAAACCATGGAGACCAGAAGACAGTTTCACTGTATCATTAAAGTTTACAACAAGAAAAAAACCAAACTGACCAACCATCAAAAAATCTCCCACCCAGACTTTCATATTCAGCAAAGCATAAAGTATGTAAGTGTAATTAAAAACAGATTTAGAGGGAAAAAACAAAAAGGAACTGGTGGTCTCGGCAGAGATGAGCGCCCCCGAGGCCGACGCAGGAGGTGTTCGTGCCCAGGCTCCCCTCCTGACCCCTCGCCCCCTCCTCCGCCCCAGGCCACTGGGAAACCGAAGGGGAGGGGAGGGACCCAGCAGAGGACAGCAGCCCCGCGACAGATGGGATGACACAGGCTGGGGCTGCTAAGAAAACGCCGGAGGCTGAGGAACAGTTGTTGAACTGCTGACAGCCGCACCCCCACCGCGCATCCCGCGGGCTGAAGGAGCGGGGCGGGCAGGAGCCCCCGGAGCCGCCCCCAGGGCACGCGGCGCCGCGAGCCTGACGGAGCGCCCCGGCGTCTAACGACTCGGCAGCCGCCTCTGGGCCCCGCGTGGGGTGGGGGTGGGGGTGGAGCGGCCTCGTTGCTCAAATTACCCCCGACTGGGGCTGTTGCCCAGAGCCCGCTGGGGGCAGAGCTGGCAGGGGAGGAGGAGCCTTAAGCGCCCCTGCGTGGGACGCGAGCTCCGGAGCTGGGCGGGCCGCAGGGTGCGGTCTCGCAGCGCAGCCACCCGGGCGCTTGCTGCACTAACCAGGTGAGTGCTGCAGTCGGCCAGGCACTTGTCACGTGGACAGGATCAGCGCCCCAGTAAGCTGAATTTCGCACCCCTTCTCTTGTGCCCACTCGGGCCCCTCCCAAGCAGCCTGGGATTATTTAAAAGCAAACAAACAAAAAACCAAAACCCTTCGAAGGTTAATGATACCAGAGAAATTGCAATCTCCAAGAATGCAGGAATTGCATGAGAAATGGTAAATATAATTGAATATTCATTCTTAAATTCATTCTCAAGCATATGGCTACTTAAAGCATCGTCATAATATTGTCTTACGTGGTTTATTACATACGGAGATGCAGCTCATAGCATAAATGGCAGGGGATTAAATATACCTATGTAATTAAAAGGTTTCTATATTTTAGTAGAAATGGTCTAAGGTCAACTCTTATTAGGTGGCAAAAAGTTGAAGTTGTGTAATTCCATCCCGCGATCAGCCACTAGAAAATAATGCAAAGAAGTATGGATAGAAAAACAACAGACATTAAAATGAAAGTCTGAAAATATTTAAATCATCCAAAAGAAGGGTGGAATTTGAAAAACAGAAAGAACAGGCACAAAACTATTTATAAAATGCTTTAGTTGAATCCAACTACATCAATACAGGTATTAAATGTTGATGGACTGAAAAAAAATGATGACTCTCCGCCCATAAAGCAGGGGACCTGGGGTAGGCTTGTGCCCAAGGCAGAAGGCGGGGTGAACTTACACCATTTTTGTAGGGGGCATCCTTGACCTGAGACCTCTGGCTGCGGTGTTGGTCCCCATCCTACTCAGAAGCGTCATTTTCAGCCTGCACGGAGTGCGCAGTTTGAGGTGAAGGCCCTGGGGAGGGAGGAGGCTCCATCTGAACACAGAACCTCCAGGTGTCAGGGAGGCGGCTGCTTTGTCCAGCATCAGGAGCACAGGCAGAGGGCCCCTTCCCTGACACACTGGTCTGTCAGCTCTTCCATCAAGAAGCTCTCCAGCTTGATCTCATGCCTGATTTTTCTGAAGTAACTGCTTTTTGGTGGCAGTTGAAGGGAGGGTTCCTGTCCCAAGAGGGCATCTCCAAATTCTAGCTCCAGGGTGAGGGGGAAGCAAAGAGGACTGAGAGGCTGAATTCACTCTGTGGAATCCCTGGAGTTAAAACGGTATCCTGTGCTGTTTCATATCTGTGGGGATTCATAGAGCTATACTATATGCCACATGGGCTCTGCTGAGAGCATCACTAATGAATTATAATGCAGCTGCTCTATGGGATTTCATGATCATAGTACTTAGCTATACACTTAATTTTTTTTTTTAATTACATCTTATTTGAGAGGACTTTGGTGGATATCTTGCTTTTCTCTTTTTTCCCTCCCGGTCTACTTGCTCTGCATCTCTGTTTTGAATGGGCTAATCTGAAGTAATTTAATATTTGCTCTAACTTGTAGGTGGATTTGGACAATGGGGAGCCAAGCAGGGGATTGGTGGGGAAAAGGAAGGTGAGGGCTGGATATTTTTTTTTCCAGATTGCCTGTTTGTTGGCTTGTCTCAGGCTGCTGCCACCTTTGTGGTCCTTTCTCCAGAACCTCCCCCCAGGAGGTGCTTTCCCTACCCCCTCTTTACATCTTTGGAATTAGTCACTTTATTAAATCCTCCATGAATAATCATAATTAAAGTATGTACTATCTGTTTCCTCCTAGAACCACAAATGATATAAAGACAAATTGGGAAATGTCTCTGCTCTTGGTTTTCTACCCTTAGTACCCTCTGTCCACGTTTTACTTATGTGGACCACATACAAGATGATCAGGCAAGCACTTGGCTGTTATCACATCCCAAAATTCTATCAATCAAAAATATCATGTCAATTTTTGTTTTCAGTTAACTTGTGCCTTGTTACTGATTTTTCTTTTTGCTTTATGTATCTACCCTATGTTTATATGGATAGACTTTTAAAGTAATATACCTATAAAAAATTCTTCAAGAACTTCTTCAAGAACTTTCACTCCCACTTCCTTGCACAGTGTTTGGAATGTATTAGAGAAACTGTACATATTTATTGAGTGAGTCAATAAATGAAGAAGTAAACAACTCCAATTAGTTGTAAGTAGTTTGTGGACTTTGATTTTTACAAGATGTGTTTATCTCCAACTTTCTCATCCACTGTGATTGTTAGTAAAAGAAACAAGAAATGTTAAATGAAACAATCCAAAAGCACTCATTGCCTTGTCTGTGGAATTCCCCTAAGGCAATTAATCCTGTGTGGAAAAGTCAGGGGAACATTAACCTCTTAGATTGGAGATCACTGAGTTATAAATTACTTGCTAGAGAGAGACTGGGAGAAATTGAGTGGAAAGTAATTGAATCGCCTTGTTTTGAGCCTAATGGCCCTGTTAGACAAAACTTCTGGGAAAAAATTCCAAGAGCAAAGGCTTTGGGTTATGTCCTAGGAGAGAGAGGGGTGATATGATTGATGTTTCTAAACTCTTTATGTGTTCATTATATTTAGTGATTTACTAAATTTTGCATCACACTTTTGTTCATATTACACAATATTTGGTCATTGTGCATTATTTTCAGAATCTTTGGATTTTAATTTGCTAAGTTTGAATTTAGGTTTCTCAAAGAAATCTATATTAAAATTATAGATAGGCTGCATTTTCCCCTTCTTGGTGCTTTCTCCTTTAAGTTTTATTATCAGTATTATAATATGCTAATGACATATTTTTTGGCCCTGGATCAATTTATGCAACATAGGTATTATATATTCCTTAATGCTTGGGGTGGCATATCATGTAGATGTATCTTCTCCTGGTACCTTGGATGTCATAGTTGGGGAAAGAATTATTTGATTCACCTTCCTGGTGAATCCCCACTTGTGGATTCTAGTTGGGTCCATGCTTTATTTCATAATTGGCTAAATAAAGCATGGAGTCATCATCTTTGAATGATTCCTTTCCTTGATACCCAGCATCTAATCCATCAGCCAGCCATGTTGACTCTACCACCAAAACACACCACATTCTCTCCACTTCCAAATGCTCTGTAGAAGCCACAAATCATATCTTTCTTGGACATTGGAAACATTTCTTAACTAGCTTCATTCTTCCATTTTTGTTTCCCTATAATTTATTCCTTGATATAAATAAATAAGAATGTGCTCGTCTCCTGCTTAAAGTATGATGTTATTGCTCTCAGATATGTGCTGCCTGTCCTGGGGGCAATTTATATGCTACACAAGTGATGAAGGCTAGGCCAGGTGACTTGCTCTTGTAAAAGAAATGTGAGTCAATAAGTAGGAGTCAAAAGGATGTGTGCACCCTGGGCAAATGCTTTAAGAACCAGCTCATGTTGCAAGGTTCAAGGTTCCTGTTTGGTAGATGCTAGGCCACATGGGGACCTGTTTTTTCTTCTTCTTCTTCTTCTTCTTCTTTTTTTTGTCTTAATTTTTTTAATGTTACATTAAAAAATATTAGGTCTCCATATACCCTCTACCCCCTCACCCCACTCCTTCCCCACATGGGGACCTTGATCTTTAAGAGAGCATAGAAAAGGTAGCTTTAATTTTCTAGCTTCTAACCTGCAGATAAGAAAATTGCAAGGCATTTGAAAATGAGAAATGTAAGCCATGCTCAATTATCTTCCACAGTAAACTGCAAAGAAAAAAGCAATATAGGTATAGGTAGAATAATCTGGATATATGGGGTGAACTAAAATGGTGGAAAGGAGTTTTTCACAAATTAGATTCTAACTATTGCTAGGATAATTTATTCCTCATTTTCTCAAACTCATCAGTTATCTCCCAGGTTAAGAAAAATGGGCAAATCACACTTAAAAGCCCTTATCCATTTTTGTTTTTGTCTAAATGGCGTTACTGATATTTTCCCTTTAGGCTTACTTAAATTTTCTTTAAGGACCAAATAAATACTTGAGACTGAAAATTCATTAAGAAGGGTTTGCTGCAGCAGAGACTGCTGATGAGAGGCAGAATGAAAGAAACAAGGCATTCTCTGGATGGTGTATGTGTTCTGAACAGTACAGGTTTACACTTTAAGCAGGAGGTGTTTGAGAAGGAACTATGATTCTGTCAGTAAATCAGAATAAATTATATTTTTGCTTTATTTGGAGTTTTGCAACACAAAAATATTGTATTTGATAATACTTCCATTTTTTATTAAGATGACTTACAAAGGAATATAATTTATGTATATTTATAAATATACATATATACATAAATCTATACTGACGTTCTTCCTTGAGAACCAGAAAAAGAAGAAGACATTATAGTCGGCTTTAACATCATCTATGGTTAGACAGGGAAAATAAAACACCAAATTAAGAACTAACATCTCTCACATTAATGGCACCCTGTTTTTAGAAAATATTTTTACATAAGTACAAGATATGTTTCCTTTGTAAAAATCACACCTGCAATTGCACATATAATATTTTTGTAGTGATTTTTATTCTGTGGCACACAGGTGAAGGACAGAATAATCCAGTTTTAGAACACTTCCATTGCCCCACAATATGGTTAGCTAAACTTCACTTATCCCAAGAAATTACAATTTAAGAGATAAAAGATGAATATAAATTATGTTTTAGTGTTCTGAAATATATGTTATTCCAATGATTACTTCTATATCACAGCATAGATGGAGACTGCAAAACACTGAAAAAGTGAATCTTGGAAATTCTATATGAAAAATCTAGACTCTAATTTTCCTTCAATTTCTGCTCCATATAAATCATGCATGGTATGATTTGTTCTGAGTTTTGAATGTCAACATCATGTACTAGTTTGACATGTGTTTTTAATGGTAGTTTCCATCTGAGGCAGTGCTATTCAATTGTTAATGGTTTTGGATCTTAGGGTCAGAAAAAGGTGGTTTTCCAGAGTTTCTCTGCCAAAGTGAAAAATCAGATGAAGATGTTTTCTGGAGTTGCTGAACCGCCACTTTGATGTACATCTATCAGAAAACAACTCTTTGCCATATGAAAGAAGGTATGTAGTAATATTGGAAGTGAATTGTCCATAGTGTGAGCTAGACCTGTCAATGCATAATTTCTTAGTGATTTGAATTATTTACTGGAATGTAATATTCTTTAAGTTTTATTAGAGACTTGAAACAGACTGTGATTTGTATAATCTTAGTAGCATTTTAGAGAAATAAGGCATAAAGATTTTGCTGATCAAATTTGAGGAAAAACTGCAGTAAGGACTTTCCAAGAAACAGCAATTCAGTAACTTTCCTCTCCTCACAGATTCCGATGTTTTAAATAATAAAATATTAAAACAAATGTTCAAACCAACAGTGTTACAAACATTCTTCCTGGGAAGGAAGGGCACTGTTTAAACCCAAGAAATTTCAGCCACAAAACTGAATGAATGTACCTACTTACTATTAATTCTCTTGAGAATATCTCATTATTCTTGGAAAATAACTATTAGACACAAAATCAACATCCCACACTAAACCTTATAATTTGGGGAGGTAATGGGAGTTACTATATCAGACCACAAGGATAGCTCTGATGTTCCTTTATTACATTTATGACATTAAACTATGAGCAATACTATTTAAAAAAAGAAAACCTCAAACTTAGAAACAACCCAAGTGTCTGTCAGCTGGCGCTATGGTATATTGATGTAATGGAATAGTATACCATAATAAAAAGGAACAGACTACTGATGCAAAAATATGTGTGAAAATCAAAAATATTTTAAGTGAAAAAATGTAGACAGAACAGACCACATATTGTGTGATTTTATTTATGTGAAATTTCTAGGAAACAATGGAGATGAAAATCAGATTATTATTTCCTTTGGGTTGGTGGTGGGAGAGAGGATTGACTGCAAAGCTGGACTTGAGGGGTTTGTGGGGCAATGGAAGTGTTCTAAAACTGGATTATGGTGAAGGTTGCACAACTGTATACATTTACTAAATCTCACTGAATTATACACACATAATGGGGGATTTTATGATTTTATGGGAAATAACACCTCATTTAAACTCTGAACAAAATAATTGCAAAGGAAGTTGAAGGGATTTATGCTGTGGCGAACTCAAGCAGTAAGTGGGGGAAACTTTTTCCTGATGTGATGCATGCCAGCTCTAGGAAAGAGGCCAGAGACACCTACAACATGCTTCTTCATTGTAGATGAATCTATGCAGAGGTACTGGATACACAAATATAGATTTCACTGCTGAGATTGTTCATAACTCTGGTCCTCTCATCACTATATTAAAGAAGCTAAATAACAAAATTGGTAATTACATTTACATCAAATAGCCATCATTCTGAAGCTCCAAGCAAAACATACCAATAAAAGACAGAAATGCGCAGCTAGACTAAAATAAGAAATAAGACTAGATAAATTTTAACAGTTAATACAAATAAAACAGATTTATAATTAATAAACTGAAATCATTCAAGAGACAATTAGCAAAAAAGAATTTGTCTAGCTTCTAACAAAAAGCCTTTGGGATAATGACAGAATAACTTGTTAGTACCAACACTAACACAGAGGGAAAAAAAACAACTAGGAAAGCAAATCTATTTGAAATTTGAAAGTATGAGCCAAAAACAACAGAATGTAGGCAGTAACTAGAGGGTAATCTCCCATTGAAGAATGAAATATTACATGTAAATGTTGTGTTTGTGACTTTTTGACAAAGACACTCTTCAACTGAGTGCATCTCTGAGGGCAGAAAGTTTTAGGCTCACTGGGTTAAGGTCAGAGGATAAAGTTGTGGTTGAAAGATAAGACAGGAAAGTAAGAGGGAAATTCTGAGAGGGAGGAAGCCAACAGAAAAAATGGACCCCAAAAATCTGCAATCTGCATTCAAATTTCACCTAAATATATGGCTATCTGCTTAACCTGTGAATGCATGAGGAGAACATAGGAAGTTTGGCAAACTGTAGCAGGTAGAAGTTTAAAAAGTGAATAGAAATTTTTTAAAGGCTCCAGCGTTTAAATAAAGCTCACTCTTCATGGGAACATAATAGAATGCAGTCTTTTCAAATATCAGGCATAATGCTTAGTACTCAATCAAAAATCAATAGACATGCAAAAAAAAAAAAAAATGTGACCAATTCTCCAGAACAAAAAAATCTTCAATAGAAATTAAAGCAGAGAGATCTCAGATATTGTAATCAAGAAGCAAGAGCTTTAGTGCAGTTAATATAAATATATTCATGGATTTAAAATTATATGCATAATTCATAAATAGATAGAATTTTAAGCAAAATTATAGAACATAAAACCACTTGTAGGGGTGAGGCCACATTGGGAAAATAGGAATAGAACTACATTGGGAGGTGGGAATTTCAAATGCCTTCAGATATATAAATGACTTAAGGCAGCCTCCAAGGAGAGTGCCAGTAAATAACTTAAGGTGGCCTCAAGGAGAGTGCTAATAAATAACTCAGAACTGCCCACAAGGAAAGTGCCAATAAATATCATGGGGCTTTTAGAAGAAAAAAAAAATAGATACGCTAGCTTCAGCTAACCACAGTGTTCTGCTTCTGTGCCTGCTTGCTTGCTTGTAAACCCCCTCCGCCTCCTAAAAAGCTATAAAAACACCTCTTCCCTGAGACTTGGGGCTGCTCTCTCCTCTGTGTAGGATAAGACAGTCACCGCATGGCTAATAAAGCTCTCAATTGGAAATATATTCAAAGTCTGAGTCTGGTTAATATTGCTAATCTATAACACACTCATAATTCTAGAATTGAAATTATAATAAGAAATTAAAAATTGACTGAACAAGTTTAATAGCAGCACATTATACATCATATAACAACAATACAAATGGTCCTGACTTCTCACCTGTACCAATAACTGCAGCAAGAAAAGGGAATGCAGGAACATGCTTTAACTTGCTGTAAAAAACAAAAACAAAAACAAAAACAAAAAACACACACAAGAAAACTTTTAAATTTCAAAAGAGAATTCTATATGATGTATAAATATTGTTCAAAAATGAAGGTAAAATAAATGCAATTAAATATTTAATATAAATTCAGTAAGTATATATAAAGATTCAAGTGACACTACCTGGTTATCAAATTACACTATACCCAACAATTGGAGAATGCACATTTTTATGTGAATGTGTGCTTGCAATGGAAGCATTCACCAGAATGGAGTATATGCTCAACTGCAGCAGAAATCTCCATGATTTACAAAGTGATAGAAGCTTAATGTTTTAGTGTCTAGGCTGCTTAAGCAAATACCATGAAATGCGTTGGCTTAAGCAATGGAGATTTATTAGCTTATTTTTTTGAGGCTAGGAAAATGTCCACATCAAGTCATCAAGACAATATTTTCTCCCCAAGACTGTGGAGTTTTGGTGATGGCTGTTGGTGACCCAAGGTCCTCAGCTTGTTACATGGAAGCCACCTTGTGGTGTCTCCTGGTTTTGTTCTTCTCTTCCAGGTTTCTTTTGTCTTAGCTTTTTACTTCCTGTGCCATTCTCTCTGTATCTGAATTTCCTCCTCTTGTAAAGGACGCTAGGAAGAGGATTAAGATCCATTCTGATTGAGGTGGGTCACATCCTACCTAAAGTAGCATCATCAAAAGGTTCTACTTACAGTGTGTACACACCCACAGGAATGGAATAAATTTAACAGATTTTCCCGTGATACATAACAGCTTCAGAATACTACACTTCCCCCAGAAGACCCCCCAAAACATGTTTCCAATATGCAAAATACACTAATTCTATTACAATGTCTCAAAAGTCTTAAGTCATTTCAGAAACAATACTTAGGCTAGAATCTTATCAAAATCAATGGAAGGACAGGCATAGGATAAACATTTCCATTCCCTAGAGGGAAACCGGAAGGCAAACTGGGGTCACAGTTTGCAAACAATTCTAAAACCTTGCAGGATATACAATAGTAGATTTCAAGGTCTGTAATTTATCTATAGAATGATGTTTCTTCCACTGGGTCTGATGGAGTGGCAACCCCACACCTTCCAAGAGCTTGTAGAGCAGCCATGCTCTTTGCAAACACTGGGGTGAAGGCTTTATGCTCTCCAAGCAATGGGATGGCAGCTGGCTGTCTGCAAGTGCACGGGCACAGGCCCCACCCTCTCACATCCCTGGGCTGGTGGCCAGACTCTCTGCAATCTCCATGGTATAGACTCCACCCTGTCTGAACACTGGGGTGGTAGCAATCTTCCTGAACAATTGGTTGGAAGGCCCACCCTCTCCAAGTGCCAGGCAGACTCACCCTTTCCACACACATGGGTGGACCCACTATCTTGGCCAAAGAAGATGTCTTCAGAACCAAACTCAACTTCTGTCTTTCTGCCCTTGAAATTATTTTTTTCCTTCAATCTGTTTCTCTTTGGTCTCTTTTATTCCAGGCTGGCAGTGGTTCTTTTCATACAGCTCTCTCTAAAAACTTGATTTTGCACGTAATACATGGGTCCAGACCATCAGTCAAAAGGACTTTCCACATATTCTTCCTGGATAACTGTATTTCCAATCCTGACTTCCCTGGAAATTGCTAACTGGTGGCATGTGCATTTAAACCCATGGATGGAACACTATTCTCCAGGAACTTACTTTCCAAAAACTCAGAATTTTCCAAACCATCAATTTCTGGTTTCTTTGTGCCCAGGATTTCAGTTCTAAGCTTATCCATTTCCCCTTGTATTTTACATATGTTGCAAGGAGAAAGCGGACTGAACTTTTCACACTTACCTTGGCAATCTTCTCAGCTAAATATTCAAGTTCAACCCTGTCAAGTTCTGTCTTCCACCTGACATCAGAACTCAATTCTGCCAAAATCTCTGCAACTTTAAAAGAAGGATCACCTTTCCATCAATTTCCAATAGCACAATCATCATTTTCTTCTAAGTCCTCATGAGAATTACCTTTAGCATCCATAGTCCTGAGAACAGTTTCTTCAAACTGGTCTAGGCCTTTCCTATCAATCCATGATCAAATTTCAAAGCTGTTTGCACACTGTTTTGTGTTTGCTATAGTAGCACCCCACTCTCTTGGTACCAAAATCTGTTTTAGTTTGCTGGGCCTCTCCAAATAAATATCATGAAATAGGACAGGTTAAAAACTGGGAATTTTTTAGCTTATGGTTTTGACACTGGGAAAATGTCCACATAAAGCCATGATCAAGGCAACTCTTTCTAACCAAGTCTATGGTGGTCTGGGGATGGTTGCTGGCGAGCTTTGGTCCTTAACTTGTCCCAAGGCAAGACACATGGTGGTTTCTCCTGATCTATTCTTTCTTCCCTGCGTTTTGTTGATTTAAGTTTTTACCTTCTGTGGCTTTCTTTATCTGAATTTCCTTATCTTGTTAGAGACTTCATTAATAGGACATTATTTGTAACAAATTTTAAAATAACTCATGGATTAAATGGATTAAAAAAGAAATCATAAAGGAAATAAACCATCTAGAATTAAATGACAATGAAAATAAATTATAGGAAAATTTTTAGAATGCCAGTAAAGTAGGGACAAGAGAAAATTCTCTTAATAAGGATAAAAGCTTAAAAGAAATCATGGAAGTTTTGAAATTGAGAAATTAGAACATATCAAAAAAATGTACACAAAGTGAATAAAAGGAAGGAAATAATACATGAATAAATATTTTGAATTAAGGCAAATAAGGTAGCAAAGCCAAAAGTTAGCTATTTGAAAATCTTAAATTGATAAGCTCTTAGCTAGATTGAAGTTCACATTGCCAATATCATGAATAAAATTTACTATTACTACAGATCATGCAGACATAAAAAGAATATTAAACAAATGCCATGCCAATTTCATGCCAAAAATCAAACAACTTAGATAAAATGGATAAAGGCCTTGAAAAACATACCTTATAGGTTGGGAAAATATGATATTAAAAGAGGGCCAACACTATATCAAAGAAACCTATATCAGAAATCTTCTCACAAAGGAAAGTCCATGTCCAAACGGTTTTAATGGTAAATTTTATCCAACATTTAAGGAGAATATAATATCAAACATACAAACTTTTTCAAAAAAAAAAAAAAAGGAAGGAGACCTGAATTCATTTTAGGAGAACATCAAAGACTTACATTAAACCTTGACAAAAACAGTTAAAAGGAAAGATAATTATGGACCAATATGCCTTATGAGTATATATGCAAAAACCCTTCACAAAATACTAGCAAATCAAATTCAGCAATAAATGTAAAGAATAATATATCATTCTTAAGCAGGTTTGTCTCAAGAATGCAGTTAATTTACCATTAAAAATTCCCTTAATTTAATCCATCATATAACAGAATAACATAAGCATATGATGTCTTCTACAGGTGCAGAAAAAACATTTGAAAAATTGAACATCCTACAAGTTAAAAACACTTAGCACACATGAAAAAGAAGGAACTTCCTCTTTTTGAAAAGGGGACATTTACCAAAAAAATCCATACACTTATTGTCATAACTAATGGTAAATAATTGAATATAAATATGATGGCTTTGCCACTTCTAATTAACTTTGTACTTGAGATACTAACAAGATCAATAAGGCAAGATAAAATAAAAGCAGAAAAAGAGAATTAAACTGTCTTTAAATATTAAATGATCATGTACATAGAAAATGCTAATGATTCTCAAAAAATTGGAACTAATAAATGATTTTAGAAAAGGTTTAGAATACATTATTGTGTGAAAAAAGTCCATTGATTACTATATACTAGAAATGAATAATTAGAAAATACAAGCAGATATAATTTCATTTAAAGTATTATAAAACAATAAACATCAGGAATTAACTTACCAGGAAATGAAGAAAACTTCTACAATGATAGCTATAAAATGTAGCTGAGAGAAATAAAAGTAGACTTAGTTTAATGGAGTGCTATATCATGTTCTACGGCTGATACATTCAGTATTCTTAAGATGTCACTTTCCATTAGTGATACTGGAGTGAGGTGAGGCAGGCTGAAGTCTGGCTGGCAAGCACAGCCACGCCCAGTGGGGGATATGCGCAGCCCACCACTCGGGTGTAGGGTGGCTAGAACGGGTGAAATGCCCTCAGCCATGGAATGGGCGCACTGCCCTTGGCCCCACCCAGGCAACCGACACCGGCTTGCTGATAGCCAGCAGAAGCTGCCTACCCTCACATCCCCCCTCCCGCACTGTCAAGCCGCAGCACAAGCCGCACCATAAAAGGCAAGGAACTAGTCCCTACCAATCACTCCCAGCCCCGTTCCCCTTTCCCGCTGGTCCCGCCCCTTCACCAACCTAGAATCTGCCTCTTCCCCCCACCAACTGTTCGCCACCGCCAATCCAATCCCCCTTTGGCCACAGCCAATCAGTCCCCTGCTCACTCCCCCATAACCCTATATAAACACATGTACTTCCCTTAATAAATTAGACCTGCGTGCTCACCTCGTCTCCGTGGTGGTTTCTCCGCCACGCGCCCTCCATGCCTGTGAGCCCCCGCAGGAGCCTAGGCCTCTCCTGCCCCATCGTCCACTGGACAGGACGTACTGACCGCAACAGGACGTACCGACCACACTAGAGAATCCTAATCACATTCCCACCCTTTTAACACATAATTTACACTCTGATTTTAAAATATACATATACAAAGGAAACACAAATAAGCAAAAATACCTGGAGTAGAAAATGAATATAGAGATATGCACTATTTAACTCAAGATTTACTACAAAGCTAATGTAATCAAGATAGATGGTTCTTGACATGGACTGCCCAACATATCACAAAATAAAAGAGGAAATCCAGAAAAAGAGATTAGGATGGTTAGATTGTGATGGTTAAGTTGTGATGGTTAAATTGTGATTGTGATGGTTAAACCTCAGCTTGCAAGGTTATAGTGTCCTATTCTTTAGTCAAGTACTACTCTGCTGGTTACTTTGAGGGCATTTTGTGGATGGAATTTTTTTTTTTTTAAAGATTTATTTATTTATTTAATTTCCCCCACCCCCTCCCCTGGTTGTCTGTTCTTGGTGTCTATTTGCTGCGTCTTGTTTCTTTGTCTGCTTCTGTTGTCGTCAGCAGCACGGGAAGTGTGGGCGGCGCCATTCCTGGGCAGGCTGCTCTTTCTTTTCATGCTGGGCGGCTTTCCTCAGGGGCGCACTCCTTGCGCGTGGGGCTCCCCCACGCGGGGACACTCTTGCATGGCACGGCACTCCTTGCGCGCATCAGCGCTGCGCATGGCCAGCTTGTGGATGGAATTTGCATCAATAATTAATGGGTTATACCTATAATCAAAGAAGGAGATTGCCTTCTGCAATATGGGGAGTCTCCTCACACAATCAGTTGGAAGACTTAAAGTCAGAACTGGGGGTTTCAGAGTCAGCAGGAGAATTTCTGCCTTCACTTCAGCATTGGCCCTTACTTCTTTTTCTAGCCAGCCAAATTCTTTTATGAAATATCGACTGTTGGCTTTCACAAAGGGCATTTATTTCCAGTAGAAGTTTACAGTCACCAGGCCATGAAACATAAGTTACTTCCCTCATCAAAGCTTATTGCCACATGTTTGGGCAAGTTGACTGTTGACTTCTTCCAAGAGATCTGGCTTCTTGGGTTTCTCTTCCCACTCAGCTGTTGTGCTATGTCAAGCTCAGCTGCAGACAAATCAGGAAAATAGATCTGATTCTCTCCTCAGGGCTTCTGTTGTGTCTAAGGAATTTTCTCTATTCCTCTGTGTTCTTCTCCTGTGTGTTCAATTTCCTAGGCTCCATAATCAAAACTCCAACATCAAAACTCCAGCATCAAAAGTCCAACTCCCTTCTCTGCAAGGGAATGGGAACTCAACGTCCTCTGGACATGCCCAAAGTCTTAATCATTATTTATTCAAGTAAAAGTAAACTCTCTGAATCGAATATACTCTTTTTTTTTTTAAGATTTATTTATTGCTCTCCCCTCCTCCCTGCCCCAGTTGTCTGTTCTGTGTCTATTCATTGCATGTTATTCTTTGTCTGCCTCTGTTGTTGTCAGTGGCATGGGAATCTGTGTTCTTTTTGTTGTGTCATCTTGTTGTGCCAGCTCTCCATGTGTGCATTGCAGTTCCTGGGCAGGCTGCACTTTCTTTCGCACTGGGCGGTTCCCTTTATGGGGTGCATTCCTTGCTCATGGAGCTCCCCCATGTGGGGACACCGCTGGGTGCCTCAGCACTCCATGCGTGCAGCAGCACTGTGCATGGGCCAGCTCCACGTGTGTCAAGGAGGTCCCGGGTTTGAACCGTGGACCTCCCATGTGGTAGACAGATGCCCTATCCACTGGGCCAAGTCTGCTTCCCTCCAATATACTCTTGTATGTCTGGAGGGACAGACCAGTGGACAAAAATAATCCAATATCTATTTTCAGAAATCATACAATATTAAACTACTACAGTGTATGAAGCATTTTATATAATGTCACACATTGGCAAATAAATATATAAAGAAAAGAGAATATATTTTTGCCAGGAGACTGGGGACAAGGGACTGTACAGTAATTCAAGGGATATGGAATTTCTTTATGGGATAATTATCTTTTTGAAAACCGACAATGGAAATGACTGCACAAGTTTATACATTTATTATAAATTAATGTATGTGGTATGTATACAATGTATATTGTATATGGTATATGGTAAATGGTGAAATTTCTGGTGTGTGAAGTCTATTTCAATTTAAAACTGTAGGAGATGAGAACTGTGGGAAGGTGGCATCAAACTAAGAGGCATAGCTCAATGGTCTCAAAAACAGTGGAAAAATGGTCAAAAGCTACCTGGGGGAACCTCCTTTGGGAGTCAGCAGACTAGGACTTTGCTCCAAAGCTTCCAACTTCCAAGTGGGTGAAGGACAGAGAGATCAAGAAGCCAAAAGGACCAAAGTTAGTTACTAAGCTCCTAGTGAAGCAGGAAGTGTTCTGCTCTCCCACCACCAAGATATTATTAATTGGAGATAAAATCCTTGGCTTCCTGAAGCCAATTGCAGGGAAACAGACATCTCCATCCCCAACAGCTGTTTTGAGGGAAAATGGAGGGGAACTTGCGGTGCTTCTCTTTAGTGCCTTGGGTCAGCGGAGTCTGTTTTGAATCTCTTCTCTGGAGATTCAACACAGGAATACAGGAAAGCCCAGACTGAAACAACTCCAAGGAAAGGTGTGCTGATGTGTGCCATATGCTGGCCAGTATGGAGATTGCATGGACAAAAATTTGGTTCTCTCTGTGTCCTACCATGGGAGAAAATGTGTGCCCCACTAGTGAGGCCCTTGCCTGATTTTCATAACTTAAGCTGAGCAATTTTAAAGACATAGAATCAAGTGACCCAATTATCAAAGAAAAGGTGTGGGGAAAAAAAGGACTGTAGGCAATAGAGAAATTGTTCATCAGAGTAAATTCACCAACATACTCAGATGGCTAGATATCAGCCAAAAATTACAAGTCATACTAGGAAACACTAAGAGATGGCCCAGCCAAAAGAAGTAATCAAACATTCTGAAGAGATACATGATTTAATACAATTAAGCACTGATAACCACACAACTCTCCTAAATCATTTCAAAGAGTTTAAGAAAACATGGCTAAATAAAACATATTAAGAAACACTGGGAGAGCATAAAGAGCAATTTGAAAGCCTGAAAAGTAAAGTAACAGACCTTATAGAATGAAAGACAGGATAGGTGAGATTAAAAGTACATTAGAGGCACATAAGAGCAGAACTGAATTGCTCAAAGAAAGACTTAGTGATTTTGGAGACAGAACTTCTGAACTGGAAAAGTCAGGAGAGCAGAAAGAGAAAAGAATGGAAAAAATGAAACAGAGTCTCAGGGAATTAAATGAAAATGCAAGATGCACAAATATTCACATTATTGGTGTCCCAGAAGGAGATGAGAATGGAAAAGGAGCTGAAAGAAAATTTGAAGAAATAATGACCAAAACTTCCCAACCTTCATGAAGGACATAAGTATCAAATCCAAGAAGGAAAACTCACCCCAAACAGAATAAATCCAAATAGACCTGCCCCAAAACACCTCCTATTCAGAATGACAAATATCAGAGATAAAACAGGGGATCCTAAAAGCAGCAAGAGGAAAGCAAAGCATCACATACAAGAGAAACTTGATAAGATTAAGTGCTGACCTCTCATCAGAAACTTTGGTGTCAAGAAGAAAGTGGTATGATGTATTTAATATACTGGAAGAGAAAAACTGCCAGCCAAGAAATTCTGTATCCTGCAAAAAAATGTCTTTCAAAACTGAGGGTGAGTTCAAAGTCTTCACAGACAAACAAACATTGGTAGAATATGTTACCCAAAGACCAGAACTACAAGAGATAGTATAGGGTTTGCTGCAGGCTGAAAGGGGGAAAAAAAAAAACACCACATTTTTAAAATATATCATGATGTTTGTAACTAACAGAGCTATTATACGCTTATGACAATGTTTGAAAGGGAAAGTCCAAGTTCATATATATTACTGGAAGGAAAGCTAAAAATTGTAACATGAGTCTGTATAAGATAGCAAACCCTCATGTAAAACATGAATATGGGTGGTATTGAATATATATAACTGTTTTTACAAAATCTAAATGCAAGCATACTAGAGAGGAGATATAAGAAGGACAGGTATTTACAGCAGATGTGGCATAGAGACATGGAGAGGTGATAGGTATTCATTGGTTCTTTTTGCTCATTATTATTGGAATAATGAAAGTGCTCTGGGAATGATTGGGGTGATGAATGCACAAATATGTGATTACACTGAATACCAGAGATTGTACTCTTTGCATGAATTTATCCTTTTTTATTATTATGTGTCAATACAATTGATAAGCGTACAAAAACCTGCAAGTGTTGGAGACGATATGGAGAGATAGGGATGCTTGTTTGCTACTGTTGGGAATGTGGAATGGTGCATTCATTGACAGTTGCTAAGGATTTTAGATATGGATTTATTATGTCAACTGGCAAACTACTATTAGGTATATATTCAAAAGAAGTGAGAGTAGTGACATGAACAGACATCTGCACACTGATGTTCATAGTGATGTTATTCACAATTGCAAAAGAACACAACCCGTGTGTCCATCAACCAATGAATGGAAAAACAAATTGCATCTATACCCATGATGGAATATTATACAGCTGTCAGAAGAAACAAATTCATGGAGCATATGACAACATGGATGAATCTAGAGGACATTATGGCGATTCAAGCAAGCAAGGTCCAAGATGAAAAGTATTTTTTTTTTTTATTTCTCTGTTATGAGCTAAATATAAATGAGCAAATTTCTGGAGTTAATTGCTAGAATATGTCATGAGACAATAGCATATGGTTAGAGAATGGAAAACTGAAGTTTAATCTGTGAAAAATTAGTAAACACTTGTTTGTGAATGTTTGAAAATAAAAGAAATGGCAAGAGTACATTGTAAGTCTTGGAATTAATACATCTGACCTATGGGTATGTTAGTGGTTTGTTTCCCTACCATTTTATCCTTTTGAAAAATTTTTATTGAATGTATATTGAAATCTTTTGGGCTTCAAAGTTTTCTCTGTGGGAGTGTTCATGATTCTGATTTTAAATTGTGAATGTAATCCTAAATTCATTTTCCTAATTTTTCTTATGTCAGATTTGGTAATATTTTACTAACTATGACCTCATTTTATTGAGATTTCCAAACTTATTCACACCACTTTTGAAATATCATTTGGTCTGTTGAAAAATGCTAAATTTTAAAATGAAAATAAAATTTTAAATGAAATGTCATTTAAAAATAAAATTGTAAATAAAAATGTCATTTAAAAATCTATTCACACCACTTTTGAAATATCATTTTATCTGTTGAAATATGATAAATTTTTTAATGGAAATATTTAAATGAAAATATCATTTTATCTGTTGAAAAATTTGTTTAAAAATGTCTTTTTTTCTGATGTCGACATTTATGCTTCTGTTTTTCTTGATTTGTCTTAAAAAGATGCTTATCAAGTTTATTACTCTTTCCAATGACTCTATCTTTGCTTCCCTTTGTTCTCTCTGACTATTCTTGTTTTCCCATTTCACTAATTTGAGTTTTCTTTTTCCTTATATTTATCTCCTCTGTGTTTAAATTTTCTGTCAATTTTGGAAAATTCTTGTGATTGACAGCTTTGCTTCTTTATTTCTAAATCATGCACTGTAAGTTAGAAATTTTCCTTTGACTTTTATTTTTGGCAACTAACATATTTTGATATATAGTATTTAAAAATGAATTCTAACATATTACCTAAATTCCTTTTTGTATTCACATCTGAACTATGTGATATTTATGATCGTATATTTCAATTTCCAAACATGTTGGGACTTTTCATTTTGCTCATTCATTATTATTAATTTCCATTTAACCATATTTTGAACAGAACCTAACCTGCCTGTGGTTGTGACATTTAATTTTGTTATTATTTTAAGTTCCATATACTGTTATTTTAAAAAATCCAATGATGCTTGAAAAAAGTTTCTTGTTCAAATCTTCTATATAATTTTAGGTTAATTTCAGTTTAATAAGTTAATTGCTTAAAGTAAAAAACATGAAAAATACCATGTAAAAAGTAACAAAAAAACACACATCAAAGCTACTAGAATAGACAATTTCATCGAACCTGATGAGGGCAAGATTCATAGTGCTTCTATACATTACTAATGTGCAGTCTGAGTAGGAAGTGAGAAAAAAATTCATTTACAATGGCCACTAAAAGAATCAAATATTTAGTAATAAATTTAACCAGGAACATGAAGGAACTATATTCAGAAAACTACAAAATGTTGTAACCTAAACCAAAGAAGACATAAATAAATGGAAGGACATTCCATGATTTTATATTGGGAGACTACATATGTTATAATGTCAGTCCTACCTGAACTGATGTACAGAACAATGCATTTATTAAAATTAATTGATTTCATATGTTTGCATCAATTTGTAGATTCTATTCCACTCCACTGATTGAAATGACTAAACTTGTCATGGCTTTAGCTTGATTACTAAATTATTACATGTGGAAAAGAGATTGTATTAACTTATTCAATTTTTTTGTTTTTAAAAATTTGTGTTGAGCATATTAGGTCATTGTAATTTTTATATACAGTTCGAAAACATCTCATCAATTCCCATAAAAATGCCTCCAGGTATTTTCATTGAGATTGTGTTTAAATATATAAATTTCTTTTGAGGTGACTGAGTATTTTGAAATCAATAATTTCATTCATGTATATGTTATGTCCTCATTTATTTAGATCTTTATTTAGCAATGTTTAATCATTTTAATTGTACAGCTATTAAAAGTTTTTGTTAATTTGTTCCTGTTATTTTGTGTTTGTAAATATGAATGCATTTGTAAAATTCCATCTTTCAAAAGCTTGTTGCTAATCTATAGGAATTTTATTGTTTTCTGTGTATTGGCTTTCTACTCTGCATCAAGTTTAAATGTACATACTCTCAAGTGGTTTTATTAGAATCCTTGTGATTTGAAAGAAAGACCAGTGGTTCTCTACTGGCAGTTATTTTGCCTCCCAAGAGATATTTGGCAACATTTGAAAACATTTCTGGTTCTCACCACTAGGAGAAATCTCCTGGCATTTAATGGCGAAGGAGTAAAGACACTATTAAACAGATTATATTGCACAGGGCAGCCACACAGAGCAAACTTTTTCTGGACTGAATGTAGTGTGGAGGCTGAGAAACTCTGATGTAAATAATCATGTTGGCTGCAAATAGATAAATGTCAACTCCTTCTTTCCAATGTCTGTCTCTTTTATGTGTGTGTGTTTACTGCCTTACTGTTCTGTTTAGCGTTTCCAGCAAAATATTGACTAGAAAGGGGATTCAAGCCTTATATCCTCAGCATCATTCCAGACTTGGAAAATTATTGGGAACCTCAAGTAGGTATTCTTTATTTTGCCTTTATCTATTGGTGGTCACTGTAATATATATGAAAACTGAGAAAAATGAACTTATTAATGCACTAAGAAAAAGCAATCCCCATTGCATGTGAACATAAATATTGTATTTTATATTTAAAAAACTATATTTTATTCAACAAAATGAGTAAGAATTTGCAATATTTAAATGTGTTTTAATGGGATATGGGTAACTCATCAGTTGCTATATTCAATCTGTTGAAATATTTTGTTTTTTGTTGAAGTATATGAAGAAAAACATGCCTCATACAGGTAATACAGGTATGTATTGGGAAAATGAGAAGTATTGTAACATAATTTGTAGATAATTGTAGTTTTCTCTTTTGATAATATACTTTAACTTGCCAAGAGGATGTTGCTTAAATCTTAGTTGCAATGTGGAATCTAAAAATATGATTCTTAACTTGTTTTGCTTCTTATATTAAAATTCACTGAGTTAATATTAAATTTTAATGGATTTTTTTACCCATGCATAAATTGTAACATAAGGCATTGTTCATTTGGAAAAATAGTGATTTATTGAGTGTATTGGTTTTATAGGCCTGCAGCAAGATACTATACACTGGATGTCTTAAAACAACAGAACTCTATTCTCTCCAACTTCTGGAGGATCTAAGTCTGATATTAAGTTGCTGGCATACTTTCTTCTTGAGTGCACATGGATCATTCTCAAAGATGAACCACATGCTAGGCAGGAGAATAATCATCAATCAATTTAGAAATATTAAAATGATACAAATAATTTTTTCTGACCACAAGGAAATGAAGCTGGAAATAGTTAAGGCCAGAGAACCAGATTAGGCACAGACATATGGAAGTTAAGCAACATCCTTTTAGACAAACTGTGGGTCAAGGAGGAAATTACAAAAGAAATTATAACCACCTTGAAACAAATGAAAATGACAACATGACATATCAAAACTTATGGGAAGGGAAACGGACTTTGGCCCAGTGGTTAGGGCATCCGTCTACCACATGGGAGGTCCGCGGTTCAAACCCCGGGCCTCCTTGACCCGTGTGGAACTGGCCATGTGCAGTGCTGATGCACGCAAGGAGTGCAGTGCCACGCAAGGGTGTCCCCCGCGTGGGGGAGCCCCACGCGCAAGGAGTGCGCCCGTGAGGAAAAGCCGCCCAGCGTGAAATGAAAGAGCAGCCTGCCGAGGAATGGCGCCACCCACACTTCCCGTGCCGCTGACGACAACAGAAGCGGACAAAGAAACAAGACGCAGCAAATAGACACCAAGAACAGACAGCAAATAGACACCAAGAACAGACAACCAGGGGAGGGGGGGAAATTAAATAAATAAATAAATCTTTAAAAAAAAAAAACTTATGGGATGCATCAAAAGTTGTACTGAGAGGGCAATTCATAGCCATAAATACATATATCAAAAAAGGAGGAAGAGCGAAATTGATGACCAGACTGCATACCTGGATGAATTAGAAAAAGAGCAACAAACTAAGCCCAAAGGAAGTAGAATGAAGGAAATAACAAAGATTAGAGCAGAACTAAATGAAACAAAATAAAAAGGCAGTAGAAAAAATAAACTAAACCAAAAGCTGGTTCAAAGGGATCAATAAAATTGGCAAAACCTCAGCTAGACAAAAAAAAAGAGGAAGATGCAAATTAACAAAGTAAGAAACAAGATAGAGGATATCACCACTACTCCACAGAAATAAAGAGCATCATAAGAGGAATCCTTTGAAAAATTATATGCCAACAAAAAGAATAATTTAGAAGAAAGGGACAATTTCTAGAAACACACAAGCTGCCTTCTTTGATAAAAGAAGAAATTGATGAACTCAACAAACCAGTGAAAAGTAATTACATTGAAAGAGTCATCCAAAACCACTGAACTAAGAAGAGCCAAGGAACAGATGGCTTTACAGGTGAATTCTACCAAACATTCTGGAAGGAAATAACATCAATCCTTCTTAAACTCTTACAAAAAAATAGATGTAGAAGGAACATTGCCTAACTCATTCTATAACGTCAACTTTGCCCTAATACCAAAGCCAAATATAGATGCCAGAAAGGAAAATTATACACCACCCCCTCTAATGAACCTAGATGTTAAGATCTGCCACAGAATACTTGCTACTCATATTCAACAACACATGAAATGAATTATACAGCATGGTCAAGTGGCTTTCATCCCTGCTGTGCAAGGATGCTTCAACATAAGAAAACCAAACAATGCAATATAGTACATGAATAGATCAGAAGAAAAAGTCACATGATCATCTCTACAAATGCAGAATAAGCAGTCAACAAAATACAGCCCCCTTTCCTTATAAAATTACTGCAAAGTAGAGGAATAGAAGGAAATTTCCTGAACATGATAAAGGGTATATGAATAACCCACAGCTTACCTAATATACAAGGGTGAAATCCTAAAAGCTTTCCCTCTAGATTGGGAACAAGACAAGGTAACCAGGATCACTGTTCTTATCTATATTTTTCTACATGTTTGAGCATGTATGCCAAGAAAAGATATGAAAAGCATCCAAATTGGGAAGAAAGAAGTAAAAATTTCACTGTTTGCTGATGACAAAATCCTATACATAGAAAACCTTGAGAAATCTACATCAAATCTTCTAGAGCTTATAAA
The DNA here is from genome assembly GCF_030445035.2 of Dasypus novemcinctus. Classification (NCBI taxonomy): domain Eukaryota; kingdom Metazoa; phylum Chordata; class Mammalia; order Cingulata; family Dasypodidae; genus Dasypus; species Dasypus novemcinctus. The sequence continues at coordinate 42,432,510 of NC_080695.1, forward strand.
TGAGTTCAGTAAAGTCACAGGTTATAAGGTCACCACACAGAAATCAGTAACATTTTGATACAACAAAAATAAGCAATCAGAGGAAGAAATCAAGAAATAATCTGATTTACAAAAGCAAATAAAGGAAAAAATGTTAGAAATAAATTTGACTAAAGATACATATGACTTATACACAGAAAACTACACAATGCTGTTAAAGGAAAGCAAAGAAGACTTAAATAAATGGAGGAATATTCCCTGTTCATGGATAAGAGTAAACAGCATTAAGATATCTATCCTACCCAAACTGATCTACAGATTAAATGCAATCCCATTAAAAATCAACACAGTATTTTTTACAATATTGGAAAAACCTGTTATGAAATTTATTTGAAAGCACAAGAGGCCCTGAATAGTCAAAGACATATTGAAAAAGAAAAATGTAATTTGAGGAATCACACTATCTGATTTTAAAACATACTACAAAGCTACATTGGTCAAAATTGCATGGTATTGGTACAAGAATAGAAGGACCAACAAATGGAACTGAATTGAGAGTTCTGAGAAAGATCCTCACGTATATAGGTGTCTGATATTTCAGAATGCCACCAAGTCCACTGGAAGAGAATGGCTTCTTCAAAGAATGGTGCTTGGAGAACTGGATATCCATATTCAAAGAATGAGAGTGGATCACCAGTATACACCTTGTACAAAAACCAATTCAAGATGAATTAAGGATCTAAATATCAGAGTCAAGACCTTTAAATACCTTGGAATATAATTAAGTACCTTGAAAGCATCTACATGAACTTATGTGTAGGAAACTAATTCATGAACTTCACACCCAAAGCATGAGCAATGAATGAAAAAATAGAGAAATGGGACCTCCTCAAAATTAAAACCTTTGGCACATCAAAGGAATTAGTCAAGAAAGTGAAAAGACAGCCTATCCAACGAGAGAATAGATTTGTTAACTATATATCTGATACGAGGATAATATTCAGCATATATAAAGATATCCTGTGTCTCAAAAATAAAAAGAGGAACAACCCATTTAAAAAATGGGCAAGTGATTTGAACAGACACTTCTCCAAACAAGAAATAAAAATGGCTAAAAAGGGCATGAAATGATGCATATCATCGCTAGCAAGTAGGGAAATGCAAATCAAAACTACAATGAGATATCATCTTCCCTCATTAAACTGGCAGTTATTAATAAAAAAGAGAGCTACAGGTGTTGGAGAGGATGTGAAGGAATGGGAATCCTCATCCACAGCTGTTGGGAATGTAGAAGTTTCAAGCCATCATGAAGGACAGTTGAGTAGTTCCTCAAAATCTAACTATGGATCTGCCATATGATCCAGCAATTCCACTGCTGGGTATATATTCAGAAGAACTGAAAGTCAAGACACAAAAAGATACATGCACATCAATGTTCATTACAGCATTATTCAGTATTGACAGAAGTTGAAAACAACCCAAATGCCCATTGAGAGATGAATGGATAAACAAAATGTGGTATAACATACAATGGGATATTATTCAGCTGTAAGAAGGAATACAATACTAACACATGGGATAACATGGATGAATCATGAGGACATTATGCTGAGTGAAGTAAGCCAGACTTTGAAGGAAAATTTTACATGACCTCACTGACATAAATTAAGGAAATCAAACAGAATCAGAGAGGTACAGTTTGGAATACAGGTTTACAGGAAATAGAAAAGGAGAAGGTTATGAACAAATGCCCATATGGGCAAAATCTATAAGTTGGAAGTGAGTAATTATATGTTGAAGGGATATGATAGGGATGTAGTGATACTATTGGGTTGGATGGTGCAAGTTTGACAGGGGTTAGTTTGGAGAAGGGTGGGTTGGTTAGTCCATGGAACTGAATTAGCATTGTGGGAGATTGCAGGTGAACACTGGGCATTGGCAGGTATGTGGCTGAAACTTCGATGTTGGGGAAACTCTTTTGGCAATATGAGAAGGAAGGGTTACTTGTTTAGGGTGTTGGATGGTGGGCATTTGGGACAGGGCACAACTGGGGCATTATTCTAGAGAATGTGCTCTGATCTTTTTTGTTAAAGTGTGTTGTGTCAGTGGCTGGAGATCCACATAATGAGCAGAAGGAGTTGGACTTCCATCCTTGGGTGGCCTGATATGTTAGCAAACAGAGGGGAGGGTGTCCCTCAAGAGGAAGGGCAGTTCCTAATAGTGGAGGACAGACCCATGTGTTAAGCCCTCATTGTGTTTGCAAGTAACTTTGTATCTTGTCCTTCATGGAGTGAAGCCTTTTGGTCACCATGGGCCCCAAGTGAGATAAAGGGAAAGACAGAGTAGATGAAAGAGAGTGGGTATTTAGGGGGTAATGGAACTGTTCTGCATGATCTTGCAATGATGGATACAGGTCATGCTGAATTCCATAAAAAATTTGTAAGTGTGTGGTCTAGAGTGTAGACCAAGTCAATGGCTATATTTCAATATTTGTACATCATTTGTAACAAATATACCATCCACATTTAAAATGTTATTGCTACAGGAAAGGGGGAAAGGGGAGGATATTTGGTATATGGAAGTATCTTGTGTTCTGTATGTGACTTTACTCTGACCTAAAACTTTTGTGAAGACAAAATGAAAAAAAATAAGACATTGGGGAAAAACTGGAAGAACACATCACTGTACATACAGGACAACAGATATTACAGTGGTGAAAGGCAAAATGTTCAAAGAAATTTTTAAAAATATTTTTCATTTTTTTAATATCCCAAGTTTAAAATTTTATTTTCATTTTGGTTTTCTAAATCATTACATATTTCATTTCTTATCTTTAAACCAATCATTATTTCATTTCCCTATTAATTGTATTTGGTGGTATTCTTGGCTAAATTTTTGAAGAAGTTTTGGACAACAGAAAGGTTACAGCTATGACAGGGTAAGATTATTGGTGTGGGGTGTTAGTGAAGGGGGCTAGATGGGAGGAAGTTCTCCTGGGCATACATATAAGGTACATAAAGGTGTTCAAATGTTCATGGGACATTGTCACTGTGGGTGGATATTCATACAATAACCAAAAGTATATTGAATTCCCAACCTGGAGAGCTCTGCCACATTTTCTAGTGGAACACCAACAATACCCCAAGTGCAGGGCAAGGACTAGTGAAGAAGGATGGTCCTTTGATGGGCCCTTAACATTGACACTTAGGCTTATGAGCCTTTGCTGTAGAAATTGCAACTTAGCCTAGTGCTATAGGGTGCCTAAGAATTACCTCCTGACAGCTTCCATGTTGCTCAAATGTGCCCTCTCTCTAAGTCAATGTCAGCATAGAAATGCAGTACCTTCCCCCAGTGTGGCACATTACTATCAGAAATGAGCCTCCCTGGCACCAAGTCATTACTACCAAACACTACTGAGCATGCAACTTGAAAAAGACCTTGAATAAATGGGGAAAGGTCAAGACAAATGGATTCATATGGCAAAGAGACAAAAAAAGTGAGCCAGGAGTTCATCCCAGAGGTAACGCTTATGCACTTCTCAGCAGGATTTCATAAACTGCCAAAGTAGATACTTCCGCCAAGTAGTGGAGCTCCTCAGGGCTCTGGAGATACTTAGATCTTATGGTCATGGCAGACAGCTGTGGAGTTGGTGCCTTGCCAGTGGGCCCTTCTTTGGAGTTTGTGCTCCTGAATGTGATAGAGTTGGACTCAGTTGTGACTTCTCTATACTTGCCTCTTTTGTACCTTCTATTTGAATCTATACTTGGTGCTGGAGTCGGTATGTGCCAGTCCAAGAAACTTGAAGACTGATGACCCACTAAACCATCAGTAACAGATATCCCTTCAGCACATTATTCATCTGTCTTCTCATTTTTTCATCAAAACAATATCAAAAAAAAACTTGATTAATCTAATTCAAATGAGTCAAACACAAAAGATTCCTTAGATGCTTTATAAAAGTATTTATAAAAGTATTAGTAATCTGTCAATCCTTTGAGGCATTGCTGTTAAGTATGACTCACTTTGGACAAGATGTAAGTGTTGCCTTAGGGTTCACTCATCACTCACCTAAAATGTCAAATTTCAGAATTACAAATTGGGGTAAATTCTCCAATTTCATAAACAGACCGTGAGTCAGGGAGTTGTGGGCTACTGTGATGTTTTGCGTTTTCCACTGTTTGGTGCTTGGTGTATGAGTTGCTTGATAAGTAACACAAATTATCACAAAAAGCAGTGACTTCAAATGAATAACTATTGTTCTCAGAATGCATTCAGGTGTTGTGGGGAAAACATCCTCTGCAATAGAGGTTCCCCTACTTAAAAAAAACCTCCCTGAGGATTTTGGGTTTTTGACTCCCACCTGGAAAATCAGTGCACCTAGCAGAAGCTCACTGGGGGAGAGGTAGGAAATTAAAGTACACAACTTGAGGTGTCCTTCAAGTGCACATTTTTTTTGTGGATGTAGTGGTTTCTTCCTGATGCCCTAATCTCCACTTGGACTAGCCTGAGGCCCCAGGTTTAGGTTCCAAGAAGCTGAATCTCACTTTAGGGAGTCCCTGAACTTTGTGGCATGTTCTTCTGGGTCAGAGGACATCCCAGGGCCTGGTCCACCTCCTTGCAGCTTTCCTGGATTCTTTGTCTTTCTCTTTTTCAAAATCCAACAAAGGCCCCTTCTTAATATGTTCATTCTTTTGGGTTTTGAGAAACCCTGGGAGTTGTCTTCCAAGCCTGGGGGGATCATGGAAAGAGTTTGTCAGGAAATTCTCTGATGTCGGTGGGGAGCTTCTCTTTCCTTCTCTTTCCTTGGCCTTGGGGGGTCCCTTGGCCATTTTTCTGGTGGACAATTCTAAGGAGGGGTGTAGATTGCCCTCCTGCTTGAGAAGTGGATGGAATGTAGTCTTATTGCTTCTTTTTAAGGAAGATAAGGGAGGTCCTCCTGCTGGAGGCTGCTCCCCCTGGTCTCCGTACAGGACACACCATTTGAATAGTGGGTAGGTGTCCACCATTCCCACCATGGGCATGACAGTGAGAGGCCCCAGAAGCCAACCTACCTGATTCCAAGTTCAATTTAATTTGGCAAGCCTGTAGCTGTGGCTCTACATCCATGTTGAATCCAATCCCAGTGGAGGGAGATTTGGTTGCTTCTGGCTGCAAATTTGCACCAGCAGTAGCCTGGTGTGCAGGGGTAAGGGGTAGAGGGCAACTGCCCAGTGCACTCCTGGACAGGGCCTGATTGACCTTGATGTTAGTGGTGTTACTGGCCTGAATTAAGGTGTGGGAGAGGGCAAGTGGATGGGGTAGAGGGATGCCTCTTGCCCATGCTCTCCAGAAACGTCCTGAAAGAACAGAGGAGTTCAGATGGGAGAGGCAAGGGAAGGTGTGGGCAGGGTTAGGAGGCAGGACAGAGTTGGGGGTGAGGAAAGGGAGGAACAGAGGGAGGGCATGTGGAATGGGCCAGAAGCCTACTGGTGCAGAGATGGAAAATCCAGTGACAGGGGTGATCAGAATATCAGGAAGATGGGAAAAGAAGTGCGGGGTGAGGGGAACCAAGGAGGAAAGGGTGAAGGGGCTCTCAGGGTGATGGTAAAAATGGATGGGGATGTGGGGGGTAGTGCCAGAGAGGATTCTGGAATGAGGGAAATGGCCAAAGATGTTGGTGATGATGGGGTGGCCAGGGTGGAATGATGGGGGAGGGAGGGAAAGGGAGGGAAAGAGGAAGAAAAGGAAAGGACCAGGATAGTTTCTAAAAGGAGGTTGGGAGGGAAACGGACTTTGGCCCAGTGGTTAGGGCGTCCGTCTACCATATGGGAGGTCCGCGGTTCAAACCCCGGGCCTCCTCGACCCGTGTGGAGCTGGCCATGCGCAGTGCTGATGCGCGCAAGGAGTGCCGTGCCACGCAAGGGTGTCCCCCGCGTGGGGGAGCCCCACGCGCAAGGAGTGCGACCGTGAGGAGAGCCGCCCAGCGTGAAAAGAAAGAGCAGCCTGCCCAGGAATGGCGCCGCCCACACTTCCTGTGCCGCTGATGACAACAGAAGTGGACAAAGAAACAAAAAAGCAGACAAAGAAACAAGACGCAACAAATAGACACCAAGAACAGACAACCAGGGGAGGGGGGGAAAATAAATAAATAAATAAATTTAAAAAAAATAAAATAAAATAAAAGGAGGTTGGGCTTAGCAGACACCACCTGGTGGGAGGGTCTCACCCCCAGCAGTCATGCAGGGGCCTCCCACAGAGAGGCAGGTGGTTGGGCCCTGGAGGGAAGAGTGAGCCACCAGAGGCAAGACTAAGAGTGGTCCCAGCCAGAGAAGTCACAGATGGGTCACTCTCCAGGTGTAAAGGTTGCCTGACAACCAGACACTGGGCTACCAAGTGGTCACTGAGAGGGCAACATCCTCCACCTGGTCCCCCTTTGGCAGGCAGTCATCCCACAGAGGAGGAAAGGCCTGTGTATGACAGTTGACATGAGGGTATCTGTCTGGTCCAGGTTCCTTGTACATGGGGCTGCAGGAAACAAAGCAGAGGTTTTAGTGAAAGGAAGAAGGGGGGCAGGGGCCCTAGCAGGCCTGGCCAGGATGGGGCTGCTGAAGACTCAGTCCCAAATGATTCCTTGCATCCCTGGGTTTCTAGGAGACATTTTACCAAATCCCCATGGCTTTCTTCTGCACATTTTCTCTCTGTGGTTCCATTTCTTATCCACCCTAGTGTGCTCTGGGTGCCCAGATAGCACAGGCCATATTCAGGGGGGCGTGAGCAGGAAAGAAGGCATAGAGATGAATCACTTTTTCTGAGGAGGACTCACACCTGGTGTTCCCACGGCATCTCCCTGGTAGGCTCTCCAAGGTGGGAAATTAGGAGACTGGGTTACATTGGTGAGGGCAAGAGTAAAACATGTGCTGTGGGGCTGCATGCCACAACCCACTGAATGAGGCTCTTTGGGAAATAGATTCTAAGAGCTCCCAGAGCGAGGAAATGATATTGAATGATCAGGGGAAACAATGGAGGGTCTCACACATGTTTAATGTGCCATCTTTTATCAAGGGCTTTCACACAAGTTGTATCCATACAAATACCACGTAAATTAAACTGCATAAAGGTTATTTCACAGGTGGAATCTCAGGTTTAGCACAATTCAACTCTTTGTCTCTAGAAGACCACTCAATTCCTAACTTCCCATCCCTCCTAGATTTGTTTCACTGCATGTCACACCTGCTACACCTCCAACACCTTCCCTCTTTCTTTACAAGGATGCATGGAGGATATGAGAGTGTCCAAAGTTCTGTGAGTCTTTTTGTGTTCACACCCTCTAGGACCTCTGCTCTCTGAGGGGTTCTTTAACAACTGACAGGCTCAGACTCTTAAGGTGACTTGGGCTCTGAGGGGTTGAGGGTATGGTTCACCTTGGAGCAGGTGTGTTGGAAGAGCAGAACATTACCTTTTAATTCACCCTTTTTCTCCACTTTCTTGCTTCTGTTCTGACACTGGAAAACCAAAAAAGAAGATAGGATCTCATGAGATATACTGTCTTTTCAAGGAAAACTTCAGAACCCTATCTGTGAATAACGTATCCTTTGTATTAGTCTGTAAAACATTTTTAGGGAGTTAATTCAATTGATTATCTTTTCATCTTTGAATAATAAAGATTTTCTGGATGAGGTATCAATTGATTTTTAGTCAAGAGTCTTTTTTGAGAAATTTCTTGTGAACAGGACACAGAATCTGAACCCTACAGGAGAAAGTATGGCCTTAGAAAAAGATGCTGGTCCCTGTCATCACAGCTTGGACAAGAATGTCTCATTGAGCCTTCCAGAGGCTCAGCACTGCTATGCACATCAGCCTTACCACATTGACCTGCTTGGCCCAGAGATACCTGATGTGGGAGATGGACAATGATCAATCATTGAGGGACTGTCTTTTGTTGAATACCCTGGACTTCCTAAACCTTACAGTCCATAGCCACAGAAAATGTTTTTTAATTTATCCCTAAACCTTCCACCACACTCACATGGATGGTCTTTGCAAGGGGAAGCAGAGTGAAGCCACAGAGTCTCAGACCTGATAAAAGGGGAAGCACAAAAGAGTCAGTAGGTGTTTGCCAGTTATCAAACTGACTGCTGATACTGACAGGTGCCAACCTGGTCACAGTGAGATGTGGGGAGAAAGGTATAAACTGGATGGAAGGGAAAATAGCACTAATAGAGATAGGAATTACCTAACATGAGCATTATGGATTGGATCTATGCAGCAAATCTGAAAACCATACCAATTAAATATTAAAAGATGCGATTCATTTATGATTGAGACAAAAGCCAAAATAACTTATGGGTGAACTGATCTATCTCTCTCCCCAAGGCTTTTGCTGTTTTTAAGAAGCTGTCACTATTCCCCTGTATTCTTCTCCTGTGTGTTCACTTCCTGGGCTCCCACTCAAAACTCCAACATCAAAACTCCCAACACCAAGATGTCATTTCCTTCTCTGCAGCATAGTTTTTTGGTGAGTCCTTGCCCAACAAATGTTAAGGGACCACCACCCTTTTGGCATTCCCTAATTAAATCCTTAATCCTAATCAAGTAAAAGCAAAACCTCTGAACCCAATACACTCTAATATGCCTGGAGGTACAGAACAGTTTACAAACTTAATCCAATATCTATTTTTGGAATTCATAAATCATATCAAAATCTACTCACCACCTTCTGAATTCCAAAAAGACATTAAAATATTTTTTTAAAAAAGCTTAAATCAGTAGCAATGCTAAGTATAGCATCGCATTGCAATCAGTTTCAATAAATTCAGCATGCCTTGGGGCAAAGTCTCATCTACAGTAGAGTTCTGAATTTTAAAAGACCATTTACCTGCTTCCAATACACAAATGGACAAAGGATAAACATTTCATTACCATAAGAAGAAATTGGGAGGAAAACATGAGATATGGTTCCTTTACTGTTCACTGGACCTGTATGATAACCTCTATTAGATTTCAAAGTCTCAGGGTAATTGTTAAGATGATGGTTTCTTCTTCTTGGTGTCACATGTGGACCCACACTTTCCATAGGCTTGTCTAGTGGTCATTTTCTTGGTTCCATCTTAACCAAGCATCTAGTTAGTGACCAAGCTCCAGACCTCATCCTCAAAGAGCACTGAGGTGATTGCCACACCTTGCCCAATCTTTGGGTTGGAGACTTAACCCCCTTAATACATTGAGATGAAGGCAACATTCTCCCTAACTTTTGGCATACATGCTCAATCCTCTCAGAGCAATGAGTTGACCTCCTATATTCCCTAATCCATGGGGAAATGTGCACCCCTCTCAGGCCTATTGGGTGCTGACCTTAACTGCTTTCTTCCTTGAAAAATGTGTTGCATCATCTCTGCCCTGAGGCTGCAAATTCTCCCTGAACATCAGGTGGGAATATCCACTCTTTCAACAGCTGGTTGAAAGTCATCCACTCTGTATGCATGAGTGGGGTTCCTTTCTTTGCCCAAGGCAGCAACTTAATTCAAGATCTCAGCTTCCATGATTTTTCTCTTAAAACTGTTTCTCATTCAATCTCTCCTCACCATGTCACTTTTATCCAAGTTGACAGTGTTTTTCTTCATACAGCTCTCTCAATAAGCTTGTTGGTTTAGCCTGCAAAAAAAGCAGGGGTCCAAGCCATCAGATCGACTTTCCACAAGTCTTTCCAAGATAATTACATCTTCAATCCTGATTTACAAGTTCTGAGTTTGGTTATGTCCTCAAATGGGGCAGTATAACCTGGTCCTTGATTTTTAGGGACTTGAAATTTCCAGTAATTTTCTGGTTTCTTTATGCCCAACAGTTCAGTCCTCAGCTTATGTTTGTCTCTTTCTTTGCCATAAGGTGCAAGGAAAAGCCAAGTTGCATTCTCCCAGTTTACTTTGGAAAGTTCTTCAGTTAAATGCTCAGGTTTGTCTTCTTTAAATACTGTCTTCCATAAAACATCAGGAGTTAATCTTGCTGGGTTCTTGGCAACTTTAAAACAAAGTTCACCATACCTCCATTTTCCAAAAATAGTTTCATCATTTGCTTCTAAGCCCTCATAAAAAGTCTCTTTAGATTCTCTATTACTACAACAGTCTCTTCAAAGCACTGTGAGTCTTTTCTCCCAAGTATCTCACAATTCATTCAAAACACACCCCTTAGCCTTTTATAAAACTGTTCCAGCATCTTGGTAATTTCAAAAACACTTCCCCACTCCTCAGTACCAAATTCTGTATTAATCAGCCAAAGTGGTGCTGATATCAAATACAAGAAATCTGTTGACTTTCATAAAGGGTATTTATTTGGGGTAGAAGCTTGCAGTTACTAGGCCATGAAGCATAAGTTACTTCCCTCATCATAGCCTGTTGCCATGTGCTGGCAATGTTCTGGATTCCTGGTTCCTCTCTTCCCAGCGCTCTGTTACTCTCCCCGTTCAGCTGCTGGGCTCTCTTCACAACATCAGCTGTAGACTACCAGGTGAATGGCTCTGTCTCTCTCCTCAGAGCTTCTGCTGTGTCTAAGGAGTAATCACCATTCCTCTGTGTTCTTCCCTGTGTGTTCTCTTCCCGTGCCTCAGATCAAAACTTCAGTATCAAAACACCAGCATCAGAACTCCAACATCAAAATTGAAACTCCCTTCTCTGCAGTATAGATTCAAAGGGATGGGGACTCAACATCCTGCTAACACTGCCCAATCAAAGCCTTAATCATTGCTTAAGTAAAAGTTAAATTTCTGAATTCAATATACTCTAATATGCCTGGAAGGACAGACCTGTTTACAAACATAGTCCAATATCTATTTTTGGAATTCATAAACCATATAAAACTGCTACAGTGTATGACACATTTTATATATAATATCCCAAATTGGCAAATATATATATATAAAGAAAATAGAGTAAACTCACTCGTTAAACTAAGCGATAGCTATGCTCTTAAGTAAACATATAAAAGTACAAATATAGAAGAGAGACCAAAATAGAAATACAACCATCAGAATGACGGAAATTTATCTTACCATTTACTGCATCATATATATATAATGTTATCCTAGGATTCAAAATTACTTAGTAATTGGCATTCTTAGGCATCAGTGTCATGAATCAATAAATATTTACATTCAACTTGATTTTAATGGCTGTACAGGGCCTGATTCTCTGTATCATCCATCAGTTTAAAGTGATACTTTGGTGTAGACATGAGATGGTTTTCAATCTTCTGATAATGTAAATATTTGTGTAAGTGGATTTTGTAACATTTATCTTTGTGAAAATATCTTATTTTTCTGAATATACATTCCAGATGGTTAATTTATACATTAGGTATTTTTACACATAGTGGCAAGATATTTTATACATTGTCAAAAAACAACTGCAAATAGTATCCCAATTTATAGTTGTGGAGATACTTTATTTGTCAGATTCTTGAAAAAACTGTTCACTATCATTTTATTTTAATGCTAACATAAATATATCTACATTTTTTGTAAATTACCTTCTTAGATATTTTCATTTTTATGGGTTCTCCTTTTTTTCTCATAGTTATATTTTAAAAATCATTAAGTGTTGTATGTAACAAATGCTGCATTGTAATTAATTTAAAGATTCTTATGAGGAAGCATTTAAAATTATTATGTAAGATCATTGAAATATTTTCCTTCCTGGTTTAAACTTTTTATATCACTCACTCACACACACACACAACTGTTTTATCATTCCTAGAGTTTGTTTTCACTTTTAAGAAATGATTCCCCCTCAGGTGTTTTGTCTATATTGAAATGTACATCTTTTCCATCAAAGGGCAAAAATAATCTCAAAAGCATTTTGAAACTATTTCATAACTTTATCTATCACTAGACTTGTGTCATTAGTTGGCAACATATGGTAAATATCAACCCTCACTGTCTGGATTGCCATTTCAACTCTTAAATGTATCTTTCCAATGACATCACTTTTGAATGTACATTTAGTTCAATTCAACTATATTCTCCCTTACCGATTGTGAATTTTGTGTTCTGCAATTGATTTTGTATAGAATATGAGTAGGCATCAATATTAGTATTTCAATTAAGGTATACAAATGACGTAGCAGACCGCATTGAAAATATTTTTCTCCCACTTTGCTTTTAGGCCATATTTGTCACAGTCAAATGAATAAATACATACACTTCTTGAGCTTTTGCTGTCCTTCTCAATTCAGGTCTTTGCTCTTCTCCATACTGTCTTAAAAATATCTTTATAATAATCCGTGTTTTCTGGTGCAGCTGGTGTTACCATTTTAACCTTTTTAAAGCTTTTTTTGAATGTGTATTGAAATCTGGGCTCAAAATTTTCTCTGTGGGAATGTTCATGATTCTGAATTTAAATTGTGAATAGAATTCTAAATTCAGCTTCCTACTTCTTCTTCTGCCAGATGTGGTAATGTTTTACTAACAATGAGTTTGCTTCATTGAGATTTCCAAATCTATTCACACCACATTTGAAATATGATTTTATCTGTTGAAAAATATTTATGTCTTTTTATTTCTGATGTTGATATTTATGCCTCTTTCTTTGTTTTCCTTGATCAGGCATGAAATACCTTTATCAAGTTTATTAATCTTTTCAATGAATCTATTTTTGCTTCCATTCATCCTGTCTATTCTTTCTCCCATTTCATTAATTTGAGTTTTCTTTTTCCTTATATTTATCTCCTTTGAGTTTAGTTTTCTATCAATTTTGGAAAATTTTGTGATTTGGCAATCACTTTGCTTTGCTTCTTTGTATCTAAATCATGCATTGTAAGTTAGAAATGTTCCTTCAACTTTTATTTTTGGCAACCAACATATTTTGATGAATAATATTTAAAAATAACTTCCAACATATTTTCTGAATTCCTTTTTGAATTCATATCTGAACTATGTGATATTTATCATACTATATTTTAATTTCCATACATGTTGGGACTTTCAGTTTGCTCATTCATTATTATTTCCATTTTACCATATTCTGAAGAGAATCTAAACTCCCTGTGTTTGTGACATTTTAATTTTGTTCATAATCATTTTAAGTTCCATGTATTATTATTTTAAAAATCCATTGATGCTTGAAAAAAATTTCTTGTTCAAATCTTCTCTATAATTTTAGATTAATTTCAGGTTAATCAGTGAATTGATTGAAGTAGAAAACATGAAAAATACCAAGCAAAAGTAACAAGAAAAACACAACAAAGATACTAGACCTAATAAACAACTTGAGAGGGAGCAAGATTCATTCTTATCACTTCTATACGCTACTAATGAGCTGTTTGAGTAGTAAGTCAGACAAAAAATTTCCTTTACAATAGTCACTAAAAGAACAAAATATTTAGTAATAAACTTAACCAGGGAAAAGCACCTATATTCAGAAAACTACAAAATATGTCAGTAGCCAAAGACCCAAGTAAATGGAAGCACATTCCATGTTTATGTATTCAAGTTTACATGTGTTAGGATGTCAGTTCTACCTAAACTGATTTACAGAACAATGCATTTATTAAAATGAATTGTTTGCAGATGTTTGCATTAATTTGTAGATACCAATCCATGCCACTGATTTAAATGACTAAACTTACATCATGGCATTAGCTTGATTACTAAAGTATTAAGTGTGAAAAAGAGATTGTGTTAACTCCAAATTATTTATTTTTTAAAAATCATGTTGAGCATATTAGGTATTTTAATTTTTACATACAGTTTGAAAATATCTTGTCAATTCCCCAAAATGCCTCCTGGGATTTTCATTGAGATTGTGTTTAGTTATATAAATCATTTTGAGGTGAATGAGCATTTTGAAAACAATAATTTGATTCATGAATTTTTAGGTCCTTATTTATTTAGATATTCTTTCATTTAATCTGCAATGCTTAATAATTTTTATTGTACTGCTCTTAAAAGTTTTTGTTAAATTGTTCCTAATATTCTATGTTTATGCAAATATGAATATATTTTTTAAATTCCAGTTTTCAAAAGCTTGTTGCTAATCTATACAAATTTCATTGTTTTCTGTGTATTGACTTTCTATTCTGCATCCAGGTTAAATGTATGTATTTTCCCAGTGGTATTCTGTTAGACTCCTAATGATTTTATAGCAAGACCAATGGCTTGCTCCTGGGGGTTATTTTCTGACCCAGGAGATATTTGGTATTTGGAGACATTTCTGGTTCTCATCACTTGGAGAATGTTCCTGGCATTTAATGGCGAGGGAGTAAATATATTACCAAAGAGATTACATGGCATAGGGAAGCTACACAGAGCAAACTTTTTCTGGACTGAATGTAGTGTGGAGGTTGAGAAACTCTGATATAAATAAACATGTTGGCTGCAAATAGATAATGTTATCTCTTTCTTTCCAGTGTCCGTCTCTTTTACATGTGTACATGTGTTTGTTTTTACTGCCTTAGTGTTCTCTTTAGGGCTCCCATTGCAATATTAAATAGAAAGGGGATTTGACCTTTGTCCTCAGCATCGTTCTAGAGTTTGAAAAATTATTGAGAACCACAAGTAGGTGTTCTTTTATGTTTGCTTTATCTATTGATGGTCACTGTAATATACATTAAAACTGAGAAAAATGTATCTTACACTATTTAGTAAGTGATAAATCTAAGAAATATTTATTGTGATCAATGCACTGAATATTGCACAGTTATTTTCAATTTTGTCTTTGAAACTTTCTGTAATTCCTTCTATTGAGTAATAAAAGTATATTATGCAGAGCTATACTAAACTACTAGAAGTTAGTTTAAATTCTAGTAAACTAATTTATACCCAGTCCACTCCTCAAAAAAATAGTTTAAATTGCCTAGTCTTATTTTATGGAGACTTTTCCTGTTTGTGGTCAGATTGTAATGAGCCATTAAAAAAATGAAGAAAAAAAACCCAAGAAATAATCAAGTACAAACACCCACAAACAAAAACACATTTTTTGAGCAAAAATTAAATAAAAATAAAGTAAATCCACACAGATCTGGAAGCTAGGTTTCTTTTCTTCCTTTTTTCTTTCTGAAAGCACAGCAACTACACAAAGTGAAGTTTAGCAGGCATCAGGGCCAACCTTAGCATCCTTTTGCTGTTTTCAACAGACTACATCAAGAGTGCCAGATGCATTTCCCATATTGGCTTTGACAGCTGTCATTCAGAGAAAGCAATCTCTTCCAGTCTAGTCTTGATTTCTGACTTAAGACTAATGGCAATCAGACAATTCCTTGTTCACCATGGATGTCATTCAATTCAGAATTTTTATTAGAATAGTTCCCTTTAAACCTTTCCACTTCTACACTGAGGATTTCTTTTAAAAAAATTGTTGGAACAAAGCTATGAAGGGTAATATTTATGTAATTGACAATTTTGTGTGTGATATCATGACTTTGAATATAATATATTTTAATAAAAATGGAAACAGTATAGCATAACAATTCCACATTCCTGTTCCATACACCAGTTATACATGGAAAATGATATTGTATTTCATGTGTTCCTGAATTTGGCAAATGCTGTTGATATAAGCATGATGGGCAAATATGATCCCTTTGAAAGTTGGATAGTTTTAAAAATGACATATTCCCAGTCTATCTATAGAATTAAGTTTCCCTTCTCTATGCACTATTCCAAATGTAATTTGGGCACAATCAATTCTGTTTAGCTTACCAGTCAAAGGTCATTTTAAACAATGGTCTCTTTGAGAAAATTTGAAGCTTAAATCTAGGTGTCTGAAGAGTTCATACATGATTGAGTTTCCTGGCTGCTAAAAGAAATACCATACAATGGGAATTTTTTGGCTCAGAGTTTTGTGGCTAAGAGAAGTCCAAAATCGAGGTATCATCATGGCAGTGCTCTCTGCCAGAACATCTTGGTGTTCTGGGGCTAGATGCCTGAGATCCTTGGTCCTTGGCTTTTCTTTCCCAGAGCAATGCACATGGCTGCCTCTTCTCCTTTCTCTTCCAGGTCCCATTGATTTCCAGCTTCTGGCTTCTTTCCCAAACTCTCTCTTTCTCTGTAGTTTTCCTGTAAGGCCTTCAGTAATAAGATTAGGATCCATCCTAATTCATTCAGGCCACACCTCAACCAAAATAACCTCATCAGGAGTTCCTTTTTACAAGGGTTCACACCACCAGGAATGGATTAACTTTAAGAATTTGTTTTTCTGGGTTACAGAGCTCCAAGTCACCACAACAGAGTTAACTCTTACTTTTAATTTCAGACTTATGGAACTTGTACTTTAAAAAAATAGTCTCAATGTGTTTTTTTTCATTTAAAAAATTATTGAAGTATACCACTCATGCATAAACATGCATAAACAATAAGTGTATAGTAATAGTTGTGAACTTACAAAAGAAACATAGATACCATCATACAGGGCTCTCATAACTCACCCTACCACCAATGCCTTGCATTGTTGTTAAACATTCTAAACTAATGATTAAAGAACATTGTTAAAATATTATTACTAACCAAAGTGTTTTCCCCAACCCCCGTATTATTATTATTATTATTTTATATCATTTCTATCTGAACATACATAAGAAATAAGTGTATAGTAAAAGTTGTGGACTTACAAAGCAAACATGCATAACATTATACTGGGGTCACATACATCATTCCTTCACCAACACCTTTCACTGTCATGAGACATTTGTTACAGATTATGAAAGAATATTGTCAAAATCTTACTACTAATTATAGTCCTTTTCTCACATTTGGTGTATTTCCCCCCCAAACCACCCTAATATTATTTTTTAAATATAATTTATATGACAAAGTTGTAAACTTATAAAGCAATCATGCACACATGCAGAATTCCCAAACAACATCGATCTATCAACACACCACACTGTGATGAAATATTTTTTCCAGATAAAAGAATATCATCTGATTATTACCATGTCCATAGTGAAGCCAAACTGAATTAGGGAAATCCCTAATTCACTACAAACATGTGGCTTTATCATGGTAACATAGGTGCAATAAAATTTGCCATTTTAAAGTGTACAATATAGTGGCATTAGTTACATGTACAATGTACTAACATCACCACCATCCATTACCACAGCTTTTTCATTACCCAAAACAGAAAAGACCCCTTAAGCATTAAGTCCCCATTCTTCTCACCCGTAGATCCTGGCAACCTCTAATCTACTTTCTTTCTCTGAATTTGTTTATTCTAGACACATCACGTTAGTAGAATCATGCAGTATTTGTCCTTTTGTGTCTGGCTTATTCCACTCAACATGGTGTCTTCACTATTCATCCATGGTGTAGCAAGTGTTAGAACTTTATTCCTTTTTAGGACTGGGTAATAACATTTTGTTATGAATATACCACATTTTGTTTATCCATTTTCCATTGGGGAACTTGTGGGTTTTCCCACTTCCTTTTAACTATTGTGAATAATGCTTCCCTAAACATTGGTGTACACATATGTGAGCCCCAGCTTTCAGTTATTTTGGAATATACCTAGAATGGAATTTCCAGGTCATGTTTTGAAGACCCATCAAACTGGTTTCCACAGCAGCTGCACCAGGCTGAATTTTTTTTTTTTTGTGAGAATGGGGAAACAGGCACTATTTTATGTTGCTAATGTAAATTATTAGTACACTGCTTGCAGGGCATTTTTGTGATATTGATTGAAAGCTAAGGAAATATAGGGTATACATATCCTTTGTCTTTGTCCCATTTACTTCTACAAATATTTTCTGCACATACTCTATGAATACTTTCTGCACATAGACTTAGTTCCATTCACTTCTATGAATATTTTCTGCACATAGGTGGCAAAGATTTTGATATTCAAGGATATTCATTGAGTCGTGTTTGTAATACAAAGGATCAGAAATGTTATTTATTTATTTTTCTTTATTTTTTTTAAATGTTACATTCAAAAAATATGAGAGCCCCATATACTCCCCATACTCCTTACCCCACTTCTCCCACCTTAACAACCTCTTTCATCATCGTGACATATTAAGTTCATTTGGTGAATACATTTTGGAGCACTGCTGCACCACATGGATAATGGGTTACATTGTAGTTTACGCTCCCCCCAGCCCATCCAGTGGGCATGGGAGGACATACAATGTCCAGCATCTGCCCCTGTAGTACCACCCAGGGCAACTCCAAGTCTTGAAAATGTCCCCACATCTTATCTCTTCTTCCCTCTCCCTACCCTCAGCAGCTACCATGGACATTTTCTCCACATCAGTGATACAATTTCTTGGAAGAAGCTTTAAATTACATAAATGCTACATCAAAAATATAGGAGGATTCCCATATATCCATCCCCACCACTCCCTCACTTTTCCCCCTAACATCTTTTATTGTAGTGTATTTGCTACAATTGATGAACACATATTGAAACATTGTACTAGCCATGGTGTGTAGTTTTCATTATAGTTTATACTTTTCACTGCCCAATTTTATAGGTTTTGGCAGAAGGTATAATGATCTATATCCATCATTGCCATGTGATGCAGGACAATTCCATTGTCCCAGAAATATCCATGTTGCACCAATTCTCCCCTCTCCTTCCCCTCAGAAACTGTGGTGGCCACTACCTTTATGGCAATGTTACAAGTTCTTCCATTGCTCGAAAAGTAATGTCTACATTAGTCCATAATTGCTTTCCCCCCTTATGTTTGTTCATTCCTCAATCTTGAGGATGTTGGGATGGTGATGGCCACTCTGTTTCTAATTGTGTGGGGGCTTAGATCCATGGGGCAAATGGGATGGAGCTGTCTTGCTTCCCATTGTAGATACTCTGTGTTTATTGCTTATGGATGTTATCCTTTTGTTAGTTGTCCTGGGCAAGTTCAATGAACTGGAGAGTAGATTTTGCAACTCTGCTGAGATTCAGGGCTCCACCGACGTTCGAAGAGACCAAAGATTGAAGTACCTGGGATATATACTTAATGAATATAGTGCTTAACATGGGTTCAGCTAAAAAGGGCAGAAGAGTCATGTGTAGGGAAATTATAAATGAGTCTAATTTTGTTACATTGGGAAACATATATTCCAAGGCAAGGTGCATTGACAGGTGCCAAAGTGCTAAGATTGTCTACCATGCCTATAGTGTCTAGATGTCTCTAGAGCCCTCAAGAGCCCCCTTGCTTGAAGCATTGTTTACTGTGACAGTAAGAGACTCCTGAGATGGCCACACCTGTTTTTAAAAAGTAAGGAGTTTCTACAACAGCAAGCAGGAGAATTGCATCCATCATCCATGTGGAATCTAAGCCCCCTCTTGATATAGAGGGGGAGTGGACATAACCATCCCAGGGTCCACAGGCTGGAGGAATAGAGTATGGACTGGGGTGGACTTACTGATATTGTACTATGGAACTATTGTGATTAGTAATGGAAGAAATTGTAGCACTGATGTGGAGAAACTGGCCACGGTAGCTGCTGAGGGTAGGGAGAGGGAAGAAGAGACATGATATGGGGCATTTTCAGGACTTGGAGTTGTCCTGGGTGGTACTGCAGGGACAGATGCTGGACATTGTATGTCCTGCCATGGTCCAACATGTGGACTGGGAGAAAGTGTGAACTACGATGTAAACCATTATCCATGTGCTCCAAAATGTATTCATCAAATGCAATGAATGTGACACAATGAGGAAAGAGGTTTTTGATGTGGGAGGAGTGGGCTGAAGGGGGCGGGGGTATATGAGGCTCTCATATTTTTTTAATGTAACATTAAAAAAAATAAGGAAAAATAAAATAAGGAGTATTCTATGTAATATGTGAAGATCTCTAAGGTATATTGTTCAAGGAATATAGAAAGGGAGCAGAGTGGTATATAGAGTATATTATCATTTGTGCAAATAGAAAATGCACCACATGTGTGTAACTGAAAGGATACATGAAACCATGGGAGGAGGATTTGGTGGCTAGGGAATCATGAAGGGAGGAAGAAAGATATTATACAATATACTGCTTAGTACTTAAGCATTTTGTACCTTGTACACATATTACAGGTTTCTAAGTATCCATACATGATGATAGGGAAAAGTAATTGCAAGTATGTCACTGGAAATTATATTACCAGATGTTAGGAAATGTTTTCTGTATGTATGTGAAAGAGTTTTTAAGAATAGATAAAGGATTTTAATAAGTGTTTTTATGGAAATACTTTATATTTCATATTTTATACTATTTTATAGCCTAGTTTCCTTCCCCAATCTATATCCTATGCATATTTACATCATTTTTAGTGACTCCATAATATTCTTTTGAATTTAGTCTGTGGTGGACATTTGGGCAGTTTTCAATATTTTGCTCTTCTAAATATAGAGTGAGATGTCATATAATGTCCCAGAGGACATTAAGTATAAAAATATTCCCATTTGTTCAGTGGTTGGAATTAATCCTTTTTTCTCAGAATATACAAATTGAAATTTTCTTAATTTTATTTAGTTTCCCTCATTGTCAGCAAATTGCTCTAACCATCCTTCTACAATCCTCCTTCACCTGATGAATTTCCAGTCCTTATTCTGCTCTCCTCATGGTACTTAGGCAGTAGCCTAAGACCTTTCCTTTGAGAGATCCTCTTCCTGTTCACCCTGAACACTGTTGCTTTCAAATTCCTGTATTCCACTGTGTCCCTCCCTTGTTCCAAAATCTTTAAACCCCAGTTTCTCTCTATATGTGATCCAACGTGACTTCCATGCCTTCTGAAAAAAGAGGCCTGGGTCACCTTCCACTTTCTTGGCTTCAATGGCAATTTATATCCCACTTTTCCCAGTCCTTTCTGCCCACTGTCTCATAGAAATAATTCCTTCTGTTTTCCTTGTTTAATACCTTGAATGAAAAAGTTAGCCTTCTTCCTAATTAAATAATGTTTTTTGTTTATATGTGTATATGTTTATATTCAGTAACCACTTGAATTAGTCTTATTATTAGGTGGTATCTACAGATGAATGGGAAGTTCTGGTGATACTAATTAAAACTGAAGAAGAGGAGTTGGTTTTCCAATGTAAATTCTAGGGCAAAATGCATTCTCAGGAAGAAGTATGCTCTATCTACAATATACTGTGTTATCAGAGATCATGGCACATGGGGTGAAGCTGATAAATAAATATGTAAATGTACAGGATCTTTGGGGTAGTGTCACATAGGCTACATTCAGAAGGCGGGATGCACATACTGCTACACAGAGTTCACCTGACAGCCCTTTGTTTCCAGTAGGTGGCAGAACTGGTGAAGCCAGTGTAGCTGCCCCTCTCAGCACTGTGCAGCAGCTTATAAAGGAGCACCTGGGAGGAAGCAGGGGGGGCTGTAATTCTAGAAAAGAAGTAAGGCTACGCAACTTCAATTGTTAATATGTGTGGACTCCTGGTAGAAGATGGATTTTTTAAAATTAAAATTGGACCAGGTCAACTGACCCCAGAATGTGTTAGAACCACTGATTTGGCCTTGAAATTACTGCAACAATGACCAGTCAGTCCCAGGACATCTTCCCACAGCTGTAGAACAAGAACCCAGCTGCTAGGCTTGGGTAAAATAGAAGAGTAGGGGACAGTTCCAGGCCAAGAGCTAAGGTCAGTGGGGCAGGTCAGCTGTGCTCTAAGAGACTTTGGGCAGGAGAGGGATGAAATCCAGATTGACCTCTTGACCTGTATCTGTGGGTGGTCAGCCCAAAGTCCTGAAGATTTTACCTAAAAAGACAGTGAAGAAGAGGAAGCGAAAGATGTTCCTGTTTTATGGATTACTAATTTAGATGCCCTTGTATGAAATGTGAAGTTAACCACAGTGTAATTACATTTTCGTGATTGGCATTAATTTCTTTCTGTATTTAATTTTGTATATGTATCTTTATTTTATGGCCCTTTACTCTTCTGGGAAATTGGTCAGACTAGCTTCATTGTACATACTTACCCAAAGTTTTCATGCTTGTCCCTTTTATTTCAAACTCAGTCATTTAATGAGTTGTATTTTGTTTTTCACACCTGTGGCCTTTTTTTTTTTTTTTTAAAGATTTATTTTTATTTATTTAATTCCCCTCCCCTCCCCTGGTTGTCTGTTTTCTGTGTCTTTTTGCTGCGTCTTGTTTCTTTGTCCGCTTCTGTTGTCGTCAGCGGCACGGGAAGTGTGGGCGGCGCCATTCCTCGGCAGGCTGCTCCCTCTTTTGCGCTGGGCGGCTCTCCTTATGGGTGCACTCCTTGCGTGTGGGGCTCCCCTACGCGGGGGACACCCCTGTGTGGCACGGCACTCTTTGCGCGCATCAGCACTGCACATGGGCCAGCTCCACACGGGTCAAGGAGGCCCGGGGCTTGAACCGCGGGCCTCCCATATGGTAGACGGACGCCCTAACCACTGGGCCAAAGTCCCTTTCCCCACACCTGTGGCCTTTAACCCAGTCAGGAGAAAACCACAAAGTAATACTGACTGCTTCTTTACTGAGCACTGAAGAAATTTGAAAAAAAGTAAAGGAATAAAGGAAACCAAGGTTTTCACCAGACTCTGAGCTTTGTCTGCCTGAAGAATGGCATCTGTGCCTCCAGGTCTCTTGCAAGAATAGATCTGAGTGAAGCCACACTCAGCCTATTTATGACCAAATTGATCCCGATTTGGAGGCATTTTCAAGCAAAGGATCTTTCATCTCATTCCCTTGTGAGCAAACATCTGAAGAACGTTGGGCAAGAATCTCATCTTTAAGAATTTGTAGTTTGGATCTAGAAGTATAAAGAGGAGCTTGCAACTTGAGGAAAGCTTGGTGTTTGGCAAAGCACAAAGGCCTTCTTAGTTTGGTTTATTTAAATATTTCCCATGCTGACCTAGAGTAGAGATTGAGGTGTTGCTTCATGTTATGATTCCCATTTCTTATCAAATATCTCAAACATGTAGCAGGGGATCAAATTTTTAGGGATCTGAGCCCAGGTCAGGGTAGTTTGGTTGGAGAGAGTGGAGTTAAGCAAACACATGGCAGTCAGGACCTTCTCTGAATATGAAAAGGAAAAGTAGCTCAACGATGACACTGTATGTGTTTGACACAGTGAATGCTCACATAGGTGGCATGAGTTGGAGGATTTAACAACTTGTGTCCTTCCTCTTTCCTTCTTCCACTGACTTCCAGTCTCTTTCTCCATTAACAGAAGCAGAATCTCTTAATCTCTAAGTATAGTTCCTGTCCCCAATGCCCTTTCTCCTTCACCTCTGGGATTTCATATGATCAGTCCACTGCTGCTGCTTCATCCATCCTCCTACCTTTACTTGTGTCTTACTCAGCACCCACATTTTCCACCCCTGCTCTTCTGACAGTTTCTTTATATGCATCTTGGCCATTCTATCTATAGCCACCCAACCTCTGTTTAGAAGTCTGTGGGGTAAATTCCAAAATCCTTAGAGTGTCATTCAAGACTCTCCAGTTGCCTTTTCCTGTCTTTCCTGCCCTGTGGCCAGTGTGCCAGGAAAGAAAGAGTTACTGTGATGTGTCAGGCTCTCTGTTGGGCACTTTATAAGAATTACATCCTCAAATCCTCCCAATAACCCAATAAAGTGGCTTCTGTCTTTTTATATAGAAAAACCTGAAATTGGGAGGAATTACACAAATTTTGCAATGTCACCCAGGCCATAAGTAGAGAGCTAGATTTTAAAACCTATACTCTCTCTTCGGCAACATGCAACATCTTGCTCATGGGATACTCTGAAACTTTGTTCACTATATTATCCCCATAGTGTATAACTCTTCCTTCTGTTCACTTCCCTAAATGTCACCTGTCTTTTAAAGTATAGATCAAGTTCTACCCTTTCAAGTAGAAACAACTGGGTAGTGCAAAGCTGATGAATTTTATAGGCAAAATGTGGCTCTGTCACTTATTAGCTGTGTGTCCTTCGACACATCAATAATCCTCTCTGAACCTCAGTTTTCTCATCTATAAAATGATAATTATTACATCAACTTTATAGCTTTTTTTAAGTCAAGGGCTTAGGACAGTCACACTGCCTGGCACATTATTAGCATTTGATAACAGTTAGGTCTCATCTACCTTCTATTTGCTTAGAAATATATTCAAGGCCACAAGGTAGTTTTTGTTTGTTTTACTCCACAGTAACCACTAATGTCTCTTAAGATATTGCTCTGTTTTCTTCTGTAAGTCTGGGAACCCTTCTGGTTCAGGTCTGATGCCTTGCATAGTTGTTTTTAAGCACTCACTGCAGGAGTAAATGATGGAAATTGGGAAAAGAAATGGTTGAAAATATGATAGTGGAAAACAGTTTCCTAATCCAGGAGATAAGTTCTTTATAGAATGAAGAAGGTAGCAAGGCTGAGTAGTGGCTTTCTCTCCAGAAGGATTTTGGAGTTTGTCCATTTATCTTCCTGCTTATTCCCCAGGAGTTTCCAGGGTCTGAAAGTTCTCCTAGGAGAAGTTATGAAATACGAGCCATACAGGAAGCCAGTGTGGCTCAAGTGATTGGGCTCTTATCTAATATATTGGGGCTTCCTGGTGATGGAAAATTGGCCCACACCATGAGCTGGCCCACACAGAGTGCTGGCTCATGCAGGCGTGCTGGCCCATGCGGAGAGGTCACGCAACAAGACGGTGCAACAAAAGGAGATATAGAGGAGCAACAATAAGAGATGAAACAAACCAGGGAGCTGAGGTGGTGCATGTGATTGAGCACCTCTCTCCCAGTCCAGAAGGTCCCTGGATCAGTTTCCTGAGCTACCTAAAGAGAAGAAAAGCGGATACAGAAGAACACACAGTGAATGGACACAGAGCACAGAACAGTGAGTGTAAACAATGGGGGTTGGGTGGGGATATATAAACAAACAAACAATCAAATAAATAAATAAGGAAATACAAGCCATAAAGGGGTAGGGGAGAGGGGATGCTGCTACAAAGAAGTGGGACACCCAGGCCAAGTTTGTTCCACTGGAAAACAACTGACAGTAAATCCTGAGGCTGGAATCCTCAGAGAACCCTTAGGTTTTAAAAATTTAAATCATTTAACATTTTCATTCTTGTCTCCATCAGTTTTGCCAGTGATATACAATATCATCCAAAGTAGAGTAGCTGAAAGAAGTTAAAGTATCATGTTTTAGTTTTGAGTCCCTAAAATTCCTGTCCGTGACTTACTTTCTTCCAGGCTCAGCCCAACTTACATGGCAACACTAGAGAAATAGCCTGTGCCCCCACCCAAAATGGCCTGTTCCAGTACTATCCCACTTAAGGCACATGCTTGAGTTCAACTCAGCAAATATTTACCAAATGCTTCCTCAGTGCGAGGTGCTATAGGAAGAACTTTTGTTTAATAGAGTCTTATGTCAAATTTCTGGTCTGAAAAGCTTGCAGCCCAGTAGTGGAAACAGCCTGGAGGCAATCAACCACGATGTAAGGCAGGGGAATTCCTGCCACACACAGGAACACCCACCTGCTGCTCTGGAAGGAATTGCAGCAAAGGGCCTTTTTTACCCTGTCTTCCCAGGTAAGTGCCATCCTGGGAGGCTGGGAGACAACATCCTTAGTCTCTCAGCACCTCTGTTCAGAAGGACCTGAAATCCTGCTATGAAGGTGCAGCCTCAAGAGAACAGTGTCCCTGCTTCCTCAGGGGCTATCTGTTCAGCCTGTCAGCATCCTTTACTGCCCTCGTTCCTCAAAGTCTTTGTCCTCCCATGTCTTAGGTCAAAATAATTGCAAGGGCCTGGGGAAAGGCCAATTACAAACACTTTTACTTGCTTTCTTTATCTGGATTCCTTGCTTCTCCTCTCCATGCTGAATCTCAGCTACTTAGACTCCAAATTCTGAAGTCTATGCTTCATTCTTACGTTCTTTAGGTACATGTAAATTCACTTTCCAGAGCCTTTTTTTCTTTTGGTGGCCCCATTGTGGAAGAGGAGAGAGGGATTGGATTTTGTAAATTTCTGCTTAGTTCGCACAGATTTTCTGAATGATAGTTATTATCTCAATATTGAGAGAGTTATTTGCTTGTGCCATTGTATTTTTAAACTATTTCCATCACTGTGGAAATGGTATATATATGTATGTATATAGGTACATATATGTACGTGTATACACACATATTTTTCCCTGATGCTAAAGATATCTAGGTTGTGGGAGTGTGAGCCACCATTGCTAAGCTGACCCGGCAACAGGTGTGTGCACAGCCTGAAGCCACAGTTCAGGGTGGCTGGAATGGGCGACCACGCCCTCAGCCTGGTACGGGCGAAGCGCCCTCAGCCTACCCGGGCAAGATACATCAATAACGGTCACCTCCCACTATCTCCCGCCTAGCCTAACATCTGGTTGGCTCTCACTTCCCCTTTCCCCTCCCCCATTCCTAACCTCTCCGCCTGCCCTCTGCCTAGCAACTGCTTACAATCACCTATCAGGAAGCAGTAACCGCCCGCACCTATCAAATCTCTCCACACAGTCCCTAACCCTATAAAGCCATATCCCCTTCCGCAATAAACCAGACTTGCGCACAGACCTGGTCTCCGCGGCTTTCTTCCTCCCCTTGCCATGTGTCCTCCACACCTGAGAGCCCCTCTGAGGCTGTCTGCCGCAGCCTCAGATGCCGCTGCGGTCTAGCCTGACCCCTCCAGACCCCCCCGTCAGAGTTGGGGTTAAACAAACCCCAGACGCAACTGGTGCCCAATGTGGGGCTCGAACCCATGACCCTGGGATTACAAGTCCCATGCTCTACCGACTGAGCTAGCCGGGTGCCCTTCCTCCCACACTAGGTCTTTGCTGTAGTGTGACTGTGGCTATCATTTTTGCAGAGGCAGCTCAGATCACTTGCACAAAAGCCTGTGAGAGAATGAACAATGCCATCATAAGAGGGGTGGACCAGCAGGTGGCTGAGGGCGTGTTTGAAAGGGCTCAAAAGCAGATGCAACTCCAATTTCAGCTCCTGAAGGTAACCTGCATCCAAAACCAGGGGGTGCACTATGGTGTGGAAGAAGCAGGGACAGAAGCTGGAAGAAACAGTCATTATGTGGGTCCACATAGAGCTGGATGACTTCAGCCAAGTGGGCCTGACATGCCCAGGGGGCAGGAGAGGAGGCCTGCCAGCGCTTGCCATTCTTGCATCACTGCAGTGTGTGCTGGAGTCGGGCTCTCTTCCGGGGCTGTGGCTTCAGAAACACAGTCTCTCCATGTCTCCTTTGCCCTTCCTGTCTAATGAGTCATCCACATTACAATCCTGGTGACACCTGGTCCTGTGTCTAGGACTGGAAATCTCTTAATCAGCTAGTTCATCTCGGCCCCCAGCAGCTCTGAGATGTGGGTAATATTACAGTTCGCATTTCATGGATAAGGGAAACTAGGGCACAGAGTGGTTTATCCACAGGTCCTGCAGCTAATGGCTGAGCTAGGATTTGGGACCAAGTGACCTGGCTTCCGGGTCCCAAGTATAACCAAAATCTCAAGACCAATTTTTTTAAAGCAGGAAATCCCTTATTGACATAAAATTTTAGTCATTCAGTAAATGTCAATAAATGATTATAGGTCAATCAGTGATGGTGTATCAACTTAGAATTCATTTTGTCTCCTTCAGGAGACAGTTTCTAACAGCTTCCTCTGAACTAATACTTCTGTCAGGTATGTTTGGACCATCTTGCCTCAGCTCAGGATCTTGGGGCTTGCCTGCCCATCCCCCAAATGATATAAATATAAATTCCTTGTCAGAGTCGAAGCTACTGTTGACATGAGTCTCCAAATTTGTCTGCTCAGACCAGGCTGAGTTGATCATCTCGTCTCTCCCAAACACTCAAGGAGCCTGACTTGCCATTAGTTTAGAATACCTCTGAATCAGCATCCAGTAGCATCCCAAATCTGCCTCTGCCCAATCCCTTCCCCTACTCCCACCACTGTAGCTTTGAAAAACATACTTTTCCTTAATACAAAGCATGTAATTTCCCTTGGAGGAAGCAAAGAGTTACTTCATTTCCCAGTAGCAGTCATTTACCTAATTACCACAATCCACAAGTACATGCAGAAAATAGGCTTAATGCCACAGTGGTCGGTTCCATTGTAGTACATAAAATCGGAACTTCAGGTGCCAAAGAAAACAATTCCTTGAAAAAACAAATTACTATACTGACCATGTGCAATCTATCTTAAACCACAGAGATGTAGGAAGTTAACACTGGGCAAGACCAAAGAGACTTCCTAGTTGTAATTGGCTTGATTCATGCTGAGATGCAAGGGGTTTCACCCATCTTTGCTTTTACACTATTAGTGCCAATGTCAACATGATAAAAAAAGAAAAAAGTCAAATGACAACTTACTCTTCTAAAAATTGTTTTGACCTAGCAGATTCCCTAAAGGAGCTTCAGAGCCTAAAATTTGAGCACTGCTGTCTTAGACAAGTCATTAATCAGGTTATTTAACTGAAAAGAGGTGGTAATAGCTCTACATACCCTGATGCTACTAGGGTTGTCAGGATGTTTAAGTAATATTTTAAAGTGCTAAAGAAAATGGTAATTATAATAATATTTCTGGGCACGACAGAAGTAACATGGTTTAATGGCTTGTTTGTTGGGGGACTTGTGTTCTACTCCCTGTGAGGCCCAGAATTAAGGTGACCTTTGACAATTCCTTAACTTCTCTAAGATTTGATTCCTCATATTCAAAATGAGGGAGATGAACTGGATTATTTCAAAAGTTTTGACCCCTTTAAACAAATAAGATTATAAACCCTTTCCTCTTTGTTTTAATATCTTTATCTAAGTAAACTAAAAATGGATTCAGCCATGGAGGTGGATCTAGGAATTTTATTCCTTTTCATTTTAAACTTAGAAACAAATACAGTTCTATTGCTGTTGGCATAGTTTTGCTTTTCCTATACAAGTTAGGGATGTGGAAGATTCTATCAGCCATAATATAGTCACAGGGTCCAGTTGCCTTAAACAACTACAAATGGACACAAGTTATGGAACAGCAGTTTTCCTACATTGGATAATAGTCAGCACAGGACAGTGAAAGAAGATAGACAAACAAGATGAGCCCTAGAGAGATTTTCTAGGCCATAGCACTGGGAGAGGGGAACCAAATAGAGCCTGGTGCTCTCCCTGAGATGAGCAGAATTCAAAATTTTGGGGAGCCATGGTGATTAGAATTCACAGGATAGTGTGCCATTGAGGAGAGAGCTGGACAGAGTGAAAGCTCCAGAGATATGAAGGAGTCACCCTTGAGTGTTTGATAAGTACATGCATGAGAGGAAACAACCATGGATGGGGAACAAACCACCCAAAGGAGCAGGCAGAGCAGTCCACACAGCTCATGTGGAACCACACAGCTCAGAGCAGCCCACACAAAGGCCTCTTTACACACACAACATCAAGGAGAGGGCCTCAGTAGAGGAGCCAAAATAGCTCTAGATGTAAGGCCATTGTTGACCCACCTAGTGAGGTTTAAAACATTTGGTGACAGTAGAACACAGACCAGGAGGGGAGAAATGGAAATATATTCTTGTAAGGGTTCAATAGTTGATACTTTATACCAGTTATAAAGTGAGTTAATATTACTCGAATAGACTGTGATAAGTTAAAGATGTATATTATAAGCCCTAGAGTTATAATTAAAAAATCAAATGATATATCTAACAAGTCAATGAAGGAGAGGAGATGCAATATTGGAAAAATACTCAATTCCCCAAAAAGTCATCAAAAGAGGACAAAAGTAATGAAAACCTAAAAGTACAAATAGAAAACAGCCAGATGATCTAAATTCTAAAGACACCAACTAAAAGGCAGAGATGATCAGGTTAGATAAAAAAGCAAGTCCCTTTTATTATATGTTATCTATAAGAAACCCACTTTAAGTAAAAAGATGTGGCTAGAGTAAAAGCCAAAGAATAGAAATGTATATATATATATATATATATACTTTGGAATATTAATCTGAAAATTAATATCAGTTGAGGGAGTTGTGGTTAGCAGCACATATAGGAATCCCCTTAATTTTTAATGTAAGGTTTATAAAATCTAAGTATCTTTTAAAAAATAAAAAATATATTTTTAAAAATATCATATGAAATAAGTTTCAGAATAAGAAGATTTACTAGGAGTAAAGAAGACCATTTTATAGTGAAAAAGTGGTTATATCATCAAGAGGACATAATCCTAAATAGTTACATACCAAATAACAATGTTTCAAAATACATGAAGCAAACATTGCTAGAACTAAATGTAAAGTTAGCCAGACTCACGTTGCAGTTGGAAATTTCAGCATCTCCATTTGATGATTAAAAGAACATTTCATGACTCTCAGGATGGGAGTTCAATATTTTCCTGTTTATTGCGTGAGGCACTGCCCACTGATGTAACACAATATGACAAGATGAACATTTACATATTCCACAGACGCCCCCCTGCAGGTGCACCATATCTTTTATACCCCCCACATCCAACACCCTATACCAGTAATCCTCCCCTGCATATTTGCCAAAAGAACATTTCCAAAATTGTAGTTAAACCAGAGACCTGCAAATCTCCAGTTCACCTGCTCCTTCCCCTGTGTTCACTTGATTCAATGAGACTCCTCTCATGGTTGAAGGCAATCTCCTCTGTTAATTGTAAATGTAATCACCCCTAGATGCAATTAACTGATAGCTTCAATCTTCAAAATACTCTAACAAACAGGCCAGTGCTTGCTTGACTGCACAACAGCACAGCATAAGCTAGCCAAGTCCTCACGTGAGCTGAACCACCACAGGCAGCTATGCACAGAAGGGGAGGCTGAGGCCCATGGTGGGAAGGAGGGACTTTTCCAAGATGCACAGTGGTTCCTTTAATGGGATTACACTTTTGGCTTCAGAGGATTTGACCAGCATTCTGACTGCTTCACAGCAGGCTGCTCATGGTTTAACTCTTCCAAGAAGTTGGGGAATTAGAAAAAAATCATTTTTGTCAACTGTCAAGAGTCCAATGGGGGAGGCAGAAGTCTGATCTGGATGCTTCTTCTCAACACTGTCCATTTTTCCCTCAGGAGCCCATGGACATTCCTGTCCATGAGCTGTAGAATGTCCTTCAGTATCCTCGTGATCCGTACCCACCCATCACACATGCTATCCTCCAGACATATGAGATTTCCACATTCCTCCTTCCTCCCACTTCATCAACAATCACTCTATTACATCCCCAACCTGAGCCAGAGAATACTGGAGATTCGAGTCTGAGACTCATGGAGCAGGTGCACTTGCTTTTTTTCTCTATGTTGTGAGTCTCTCTGTGACCATTTTCTCTCCTGGTCTACGGATACATATATGCTCAACTGTCCTGGACCATCCTTCTTCACATTCATGTTTAGCTCTGTGCTCTCAGCACTTGGCCCCACATCTGGCACAGAGATGGTCTGAGGAATATTTCTTGACTGAACAGTTAGTGGAGCATTCTACTCACCATCAAGGATTAGAGAAAGTTGGTTTTCAAGTAATTGACATGCCATTGGGGAGGAAGGGAGGAGAGGTGAGTGAGGTGCAGCCCTCTGTCCAGGGACATCCAGGTTGGAGGGAGAATCCCAACCAAAATAGGGAATCATTACTTCTTTCCTGAAACATGGGGCTGGACATGCTAGGAGCAGCACTGTCTCAGAGTTGCAAGTGACTCTCCATGCCCAGGGTACGTGTGAGTGATTTACAGTGTTGACATTTAAACTGGACCAGGGAGGGTGAGGAGGAGGTCAGCAGAAAGGAAGGAAAGTCACACTATGGGGGAGAAATGGCCTGAGCAAATGAGCCAGGTAGAAGACTGCAGGTCCTTTGTGTGGTGTGGGGGGAGGTTAGAAGGTGGTGTGTAGTGAGGGACATGCAGGGCTGGATCACTAAGGGCCTTAGGGAACACTGGCTCCCACTGCCCACAGGCTCCCTCCTCATCCTCATGCTGCAGAGCCTCCTTGCCTTGGTGCTCATGGACAGCATGGTACAGCCTGTTATCCCACAGCCAGGGCCTGAACATGCTCCAAGCTACAGTGGCTCCCAGGCACTGAGGTCCTATTCCCCATAAAATAGTTAGGAAGGAATATATCTCTAGGGAACTTTCTACCACTTCTTTTTTTTTTTTAATTGAATTTTATTTCCTTAATATCTTTTTTGAAGTTAATATGGAGCCAAGTGTGCCTACAACTGCAAGCAGGAGAATTACATGCATCATCCATGTGGAATCTAAGCCTCCTCTCGATACAGGTATGGAGTGGACATAACCATCCCAGGTTCCACAGGATGGAGGAATAGAGTATGGACTAGAGTGGACTTATTGATATTGTACTATGGAACTAGTGTGATTAGTAATGGAAGAAATTGTAGCACTGATGTGGAGAAAGTGTTCATGGTAGCTGCTGAGGGTAGGGAGAGGGAAGAAGAAATATGTGGGGACATTTTCAGGGCTTGGAGTTTTGCGGGGTGGTACTAAAGGGACAGTTGCTGGACATTGTATGTCCCGCCATGGCCCACTGTGTGGCCTGGGGGAGAGTATAAACTACAGTGTAAACCATTATCCATGTGGTGCATCAGTGTCCAAAATGTATTCATTAAATGCAATGAATGTGCCACAATAATGAAAGAGGTTGTTGATGTGGGAGGAGTGGGGTGATGTGATGGGGATGAGGGTATATGGGGACCTCTTATATTTTTTAAATGTAATATTTAAAAAAAAATAAAGAAAAAACAACAACTTCTTTTTGACCTTGAATTAAAAGTGGAAAATGGCAAAGACGAAAGAGTTGGTATTACTAAAAGTCTCCAAAAAAGAGTTGGGAAGTCATCAGAGGGGTCGGGGTTACTCACGCCTCAGTGAGAACCCAGAGACAGCCAAAGTAGGTACAACCCCAGGTACTGGTTCTCCTGAGGGCTACAGAGACCCACAGGGCATGGCACATGGCTCTGGAGTTCAGTGCCATGTCAGTGAACCCTACTTTGGAATTTGTATTTCTGAGTGTGATTGGAGTTGGACTAAGATGTGACCTTACTACACATGCCTCTTCTTTCACTTTTACTGAACCGGTGGTTGATGCTAGGGTTGATGTATACTCAGGAGACTTGAATCTCTGGACTGTCCATGTTGCAGCTGAGTCCTGAGCCTCAGCAGAGTTGGAACTACTACTCTCTGGTTCATTGGACTTAACCCAGGTCAGCTAACAGGGAGTAAAGATGGTCAATCACCAGGGAACCGAGAGTGCCTATATCTACATCTTCTTTTAAACATAATAGATTTTTCAGCTTTACAGGAAAAATACCAAGAAAGCAGAGTTCCTCTATACCACCCCTACACATGCAGTTTCTCTTAATATTAACTTGCAGGAAATGAACCAATATTGATAAAATTTTTGTAACCAAAGCCCATAGTTCACATGAGGGTTCACTTTTTGTGTGAACAGTTACACAGGTTTTGACAAATGCATCATGCCATGTATCCAGCAATCCATGAGCTTATAGATTAATTGCACTACCCTAATAATGCACCGTGCTCCCCCCAGTCATCCACCCACCCAGCCCCCCAAAACCACAGGAACCACTGATCTCTTTACTGTCGCTATAGTTCTGCTTTTTCCACAGGGTCATGTAGTTGGAAATGCAGAGCTTTGACCCTTTGCAGACTGACTACTTTCATTTAGCAACAGGCCTTGAAGGTTCCTCTATGATTTTTGTGGCTTCACAACACATTTCTTTTTAATGCAGAAATATACCCCATTGTAGGGCTGTGCATTTTGTTTATCTATTAAGTATTATTGGGCATCTTGGTCACTACCAATTTTTAGCAGTTATTAATAATACCACTGTAAACATTCCTGTGCAGGTTTTAGCATGGATATGATTTTCAAATCTTTGAGGAAATTATAACGAGTATGAATGCTGGATCCTATGGTAAGCCTCTATTCAGCTTTGTAAGAAAATGCCAAACTGGGTTCCAAAGTGACTGAAGTATTTTGCAGCCCCATCAGCAATGAATGAGTGCTCCTTTTGCACCACGTCTTCACCAGTGTTTGTTGCCAGAGTTCTGGATTTCAGCCCATTGACTGGAGTATAGTTTAATGGAATTGTTTAATCTGCATTCCCTTAGTGACACATGATGTTGAACATCTTTTCTTACACACTTACCATCTCTATGCAATCTTTGTTGAAGGGTCTTTTTCTAATGTCATTGTTTTCCTATTATTGAGTTTTAATGGTTCTTTGGATATTTTGGTCTTTGCAACACTTTATAAGTCAGTTTAAAATATTTCAGTAAAGACAAGGGTTCCATGTGGAAACAACTGGCACAGCAGTCATGTGAGATGAAGCAACCCCGGAGCAATCCTGGGGAGGTACAGCCTGGCCTGGCGTATTCTCTGGATTTGGGGATTCAGTGCATGGTTTGGCATGCTGTCTGTGGGCCATTATCACACAAACCCTGTGCTAGTCAGCTTTTGTCACATCTTGATATCAGGCCACAGAGAGAAGAACCTGAGTAGGACATCACATACCGGCACCTAAATTAATCAGCAGGTAAATACTACACTGGGGATGGACAGCAAGAAATGGATCCCTTAAAGGCCTCCCTGGGAACCCAGAGATGGCCCAAGCACAACATCTTTCCCCCCCTGCTCCCCCACTCCTGTGCTGGAGAGCCCTTCTCCCCACAAGTTCAGGAGAATGAGCTCCCAGGAAGGCTGGCCATGGGAGCCTCCAACCATGTGTCCTTGTCTTGCTAACTGGTCACTCCCATCCTCCTAGTGGAGCTCAGCACAAGCTCTCAGGGGCATCATGTCTAGCTTCCTTGGAGCTCCAAAATGTCCATTCCCAGCCCACACTGCATGGGTAGGCACCGTCTTCTCTGGAAGCCCACCCAGTAGCCTGTTGTCAGTGTGGGCACACCAATAATCTGGGCTGTCTTCACTGTCCTGGAACACTGCAGGTGCCCAGCTCTGTGGGACAATCTCACATCCCTCCAGACCACTTCATGTCCACAGACAACCCTGTCCAGGTCTTCTTGCCACACCAAAGTCTTTCCGGGTAGCTCTGCCCACAGCCTCTTTGATTGGGCAGAGGCTCACTGAGTTACCCTGGTCTCTCTGTGCTGAAACATCCTGGGACCCCGTGTCTCAGCGAGGCCCAGGATGAGGTGGTTTTTGCTGCAGAGCCTAATCAACAACCCAGACTCATCGAGCCCAGCACATCCACAGAGGGTCACAGGGCCAAATCTTCCTGGGATTTGCTGATGAGCCTGGAGACCTGACTCTGACCCATAAGAATGGCCCCTTGACCAGGCCAGGCTGTCTGCCCTAAGAGAAGGACCAGGCTCAAGAGCAGCTTTCCCTGCCATGTGGGGGAAGGAGCACTGGAGGTTCAGGTGACAGGCAGCACCAGTCCCTCAGGAAACAGCTTACCTGGTGGAGTGTCAGGACGATTTCACAGCCTTGGGGAAAAGAAAATAAACACAAGAAATGTCCTGTACTCTCCATGGTATGAAGGCAGCCTTGGGGACCGAAATGTTAAGAAGCACTTAATCTGGCTACCACATAGAGCTTTCTGTCACTGAGGAAAGTTGGAAAATTGTAATACCTGAGATGTTAATTGAAAGGCCAGATTTTCCCCTGAAAGCAAGTGTGGCCTTCCGTTGACAAGGTCCTCCTTATTGTTTCTTTCAGAGTCTCAGGGCTGGTGGGAGAGGAGTACTCAGTGATCCTGGCCACCAACTTAGGAGGACAAGAAGGCATGAACTGAGACATCTCTTACCATGGCCAATGGTCAGACTGGGCTGGGTGTTAGCATGAAGAAGCAGCACAGGGTCCCGGGGATAAGGTGGGCTCAGCAGGATAGTGGCCTCCAGAAGGAGGGTGGCAGGGGTAGGAACAGATTCCAGGTGGGGAAACACAGGAGCACAGTCATGGGAACAGGGAGGCACAGGAGAGGATTGAGGGGTGCAGGGGTACAGGGCCTTAGGGTGGTCAGGAGGACCCAGATGCCATGCTCTGAGGCCTAGGATTTCCCTTTTATTTAGAGCCCAAAGCTTACCAAATGCTTTTTTTTATTTTTATTTTTGTCAGGTTCCTGGGATTAAACCCAGGAATTCTTCATGGGGAACAGGTGGTCACCCACTGAGTTATACTCACTCAATGTCTGACTATTTAAAATCCCTTGAGCAGAACATGAAAGGGCCCAGGATGCCAAGAAGAGGGCAGAGGTAAGACTCTGCCCACTTCAGCCATCGCAGAGCATTGAAATTCCAGCATCACTATAGAGCACTGATGCTAAACCAATCCTGTTGTTAACCATTGCAATCCTGCCTTTATAAAGTTAGAAAACTGGGGCTCAGAGTGTTCAAACCCTCAGTGTACCACTTCTCAGTGCTGAGAACTTGATCAAGTTCCTTTACCTCTCTGTACTTCAGCTTCCTTATTTATATTAAAAGAGGGCAGTACACTCTGGCTTCCAAATTGTTTTGATGATGAAGTTCAAGCACTTTAAAGTTAGTGCCTGACATATCCTAAACTCCCAGTAAGTATCAGTGATTGGTATCTATATTATGATATTTTGTGATGACTTGTGCAGGGTCTGCCTGCCCATCTCTAAGCTGTCAGCTCCATGGAGAAAGAACCCTCTCCAATTTTTTTCCCAATTCTGGGCTGTAACATGGTGGGCCCCTGGCAGGACTAGAGAAATGAGGCAAATGATGGATGAATTGCTTAGCTATAACTTCACTTACTGGTAACAATCATGCTGGAGTGGCCAATAGACCTGAGGTCAGGAGTACTCTTTGTAGTCCCTTCCCTACCACTGTCTTGGATTGAGTTAACCTAAACAAGATCTAAGGCTACCACTGCCACCAAGCCTCCACATTTGCCCTCAGCCAGGGCTGACCAAGCTCCAGCTCCATGTAGGCTCCTCTGCATGGATGCAGGATGGCTCCCAGGACCCGGTCCTGCCATCAGCAGAGGCCTCACTCGGTGTTCTTGCTGCAGGGAATCTAAACATCCCTCCCCAATGGCTTCTGAGCTCCCCAAGGACAGGATCCAGTCCCACTCAGCACTGAATCCCAGTGCCCAGCAGGTGCCTTGTGTACACCAGAGCTAGGAGGGGTTTGAATGGATAAAGCATGACAACCTCTTGGAAGTCCACAGGAAGGAACAACAAGAGGAAAACAACTGTCCATGATTCAAGGGCATGAGTATTCTAATAAATGGACCTGAAATGTTCTATGGGAACTTGGAGGAGGAAACTGTTCATGCTGCCTGTGGAATGCCAGGGAAATTTCCCTAGAAGAGGTGACAAATGAGCTTTGTCCCACTGAATGTGCCAGAGGACATTCCTTATGCCTGATGAATGGAGGACAAGGAGATCCTTCAGCACTGACATTCAGTCTGGAAGTGTGAGGTCTTATTAAGCAAAATAAATACTAAGAAGGAAGCTCATCTCAGTGCTATCGACTTCTCTTTTATCCAGGGTTCCAGACAAGGGCAGACATAGTGGATGAGGACAAGTGTGATGACATTTCAAGGAACCGATTAAATCTCAGGAGGTGGAGAGCCAGGAGTACCTGTTCTTCTGTGTCCCAAGCTGACTCCTCCTGTGTCCAGGATCAGACATGACACTAGGGATGTTGCAGAGACCTTGGGAACCTCCAGGATGCAGGCATCCCTTGAATCACAACTCCTGATCCTCAGAAGCCACCTTTGTCTTATTGTCAG
The DNA here is from genome assembly GCF_030445035.2 of Dasypus novemcinctus. Lineage (NCBI taxonomy): Eukaryota > Metazoa > Chordata > Mammalia > Cingulata > Dasypodidae > Dasypus > Dasypus novemcinctus. The sequence goes on from NC_080695.1 coordinate 42,470,103, forward strand.
CAATGGTTTTAGGGAGATGCACAGATAAGATCACTTGGAAAACCCATTCACCTATGAGCATGGGTTCAAAAGTCCCTGGGCACCCACTCTTGGTCAAATTCTACGTTGCCCAGGGGGAAATGGAAAGGAGAAATGAGTTTATATGGCTACGAGTCTCTAAAAAAGAGTCTGGAGGCTGTCAGAAGGATTGCCCTTATGCACAACTGAGCAGAGTCTGAGAGACAGATAAAGCAGATACAACCCCCAGATATCGGTTCCTTCGAGGGCTAAAGAGACCCATGGGAGTTATGGTCATGGCCGATGGGGTTAACTACCAGGTCAGATGGCCCCTCTTTGGAGCTGGTGTTTATGTGTGATGAATCTTGACTCAGATGGGATCTCTCTTCATAAGACTTTCATGCTAATGTGCTGGAGGTGCAGTTAGTGTTGGGGTTTAAGATATATTTAGGGGATTTGAATCTCTGGACTGACAATGTGATAGCCAGGTCCTGAGCCTCAACAGACTCCAGCACCTACAATCTGACTTATTGGGCTCACCACACTCAGCTAAGATGGAGTTGAAGGAGGACAACCACCACACCATGGAGCCTAGAGTGATTACAACTGAAAGTGGGAGGATTGCATCCAGCATCCATGTGGAATCTGAGCCTCCTCTTGACATAGAGGTGCAATGGACACAACCAATCCAATGTCCACATAGAAAAGGTGGCATTGGATTGAGAAAAGTGAACATGATGGCTGATGGGTATGGGGAAAGGCAGGAAGAGATGAGAGGTGGAGGCGTCTTTGGGACATGGAGCTGCCCTGGATGGTGTTTCAGGGGCAATCACTGGACATTGTAAATCCTCACAGGGCCCACTGGATGGAATGGGGGAGAGTATGGGCCATGATGTGGACCATTGACCATGAGGTGCAGAGGTGCCCAAAGATGTACTTGCCAAATGCAATGGATGTGTCATGATGATGGGAAGGAGTGTTGCTGGTGGGGGGGAGAGGTGGGGTGGGGGTGGTAGGGTTGAATGGGACCTCATATATATATATTTTTTAATGTAATATTATTACAAAATCAATTAAGAAAAAAGGAAAAAAAAAAAAAAAAAGAAGCAGGGGCCCAGGCAAACTAGTTCTTGTAGCCCTGGGGTAAGAATAGGGCAGATGACAGTGGGACAAGGAGACTGGTGCCTGGCTGTTCTCTTTTTCTCTGTCTCCCATGGACACCAGCTCAGCTCCTCTCACGCCCCACCTTCTCCTCCCTGCCTTACTGTACCTTTTCTCTCTCTTAACTGACTTTCTCACCTTACTTCTTGGCTCCTTCATCTGTTCAGCTTGCAAGCCATGTTTATTAGCCACGCCCTTCCTTTAGGTGCTTAAAAATGTTACATTTCATTGTTTGTATAGTGGAAGTGGTCATTGTTTTTCCCACAACCCTTGAAACATCTGGGGGCATTGGGGACTGACCCCCACCCACATAGACCACTGAATCCACCTCTAGCACACATGCAACTGCTCTTTCTTCCACCGACCATGGAAAACTCCTTTCCTAAGTTACCTTCACTCCCCTTCTTGGGGACACAGGGTCTTTCTGGGGACCTTCTGCAAACAACCACCCATCACCCCCAGGAGGCCTTGGTGCCTCCTAGACATGAGCAGTTAAAGTTTGGATAGGCTTTGGCCAGCAGAGTGAGCACTAGGGCCACGCCATCTTGTTTTTTAACCTGTAGGCCAAAGGGCAACCTTGGTGGGGCTCCTGGTTCCAATTAGCTCCCTGATGCCCCCACCTGTTATTTCCTGGCAACTGTGACTTCCTGATGTGGCCACTAGGTTCTTTCATTCTTCCTGGCCTCACAATGACCTGAAATGGCTTTGCTTTTTCAAACATAGGATAGAAGAAGGCATGGTAAAAACAGAAATCATCTACATTAAATTTGGGTTCTTTTAGCCACACTTGCCTGGGAGCCACACTTGTCTATTTCTACAGTGGAAAAGGAAAATGGAGCTTGGGGCTTAGAAGCCCACGTTCCCAAGGCAGCTCCTCTTCTCTCTGCTGAGACTCTGATGTGTCTCTTTCATTCCCTGGGCCTCACATTTCTTCACAAGTAAGATGGGAAAGAAAATGTAGACTTTGGTATTTGCTAGGAATAAGTGGGCTCTCTGGAAACAGCTTTTAAAAAAAGCAATGTGTCAAAGTGAAGGTCTATCCAAATATTTTTCACAGGGTTCATGGGTCAAATGAAAGAAAAGGTTTACAGTAGCTTGAAAATTAAGATAGCAACAGTGCTATGTTTTCTTGAGAGGACAGAGGTTTCTTTAAAATGAATTCTTGGCAAGGCTGGCTCCTTTCTCTGTCCGTTCCCCATGGTCCTATGTGAGTGTGTGTGTAAACTTTCTTGTATTGGGGTGGTAATCAGCATATTTCATCCTAGCCTATCAGAATAGACAAAGACCCTAGACACACTGGGTGTTGTCAAAACAAAACTTGCCCCAGATTTGTGCAACAAGCAAGGATGAATTCATCATTACCACCCTGTTTGGGGAGAGACAGAACAAATTCCACTGAAGCACAGGCCAGCCTGCTCTGTGAGGCTGGGGGTGGGTGAGCAGAAACCCCAGGAAGACTGGATTGGGGGTCACACCTGTGGTGAGGGATTGACTGAGGCTGCTGCCAAGAGTACCCCAGTGTGGAGGGATTTCCTCAGCAGTGATGTGGCCTCCTGGGGTTCTGGAGGCTGGAGGAGAGGAAGAGGCAGGGAAGGAACTGCCTGGTCAGGGGCCTCTCAGCCCAAGGGGAGCCTAAAGGCCTGAGCGAGGGGGAGCAGGAAGGGGAAGATCAGGGACCAGTGTGAGATTAAGAAATTTTAGGGCCTGAGAGTACCTTCTTTCCTTTGTTTTTCTGAATTGTGGATGGATTTTCTCTGTAGTCCCACAGCTACAGATTTAGTTTTGAGGTAGTCAGGACAAGGCTGAGAGTGGGCAGAGGCACACAAGGAGCTAGGCAGGCAGCTTGGTCAAGACAAAGAAAACCAGTCCTGGTTGGGGTCCTGAGGCCCCTGCCATGAAGCATGAACCTTTTAGGTGACAGATCATAGGGAGGTCCTGGGGTCCCAAAAAAGGGGCAGGGAGTCTAGGCTGGTGCTTGGGGGACTCAAGGCCATGGTAGTTTACCAACCAGTACAGTAGTGCCTGACAACTGTCACCACCTGCTGGTTCACAAATTCCCACAAAGACATTTTCTTCCCTGTGGCAGACTCACAGAATCAAACAGCTTGCACAGAAGCTCAGGGTAAGGAGAAGTTACTCTTTGAGCTCCACACAAAATAAATGAGGGGAGATGCCATTCCCAGGAGCCAGCCAGGGTGGGGAGTGGGTGGGGACAGATGCAGTCCAGGGTGAAGATCAGAGCCAGGGTCAGAGCCACTCACCTGGCCACTCCCCAATACTCTAGTCTCTGAAAGCCCCTGAGGCTTTCTTAAGCCCAGCAGTGAATGTGCAGGTGTTTGTCTATTTCACAAGCTGTCCAGGCCCACTCAGGGCAAACTATATTATGGACTTCCAGTATGAACTTCACATCAGTCTTATTGAGATATAATTAACACACCAGGGAAATGGGCGTGGCTCAACTGATAGAGTGCCTGCCTACTACATGGGAGGTCCACGGTTCCAACCCAGGGCCTCCTGGCCATATGGTGAGCCGGACCACATGCAGCACTGCTACAAGGAGTGCCATGCCATGCAGGGGTGTCCCCCACATAGGGAACCCCACGATCAAGGAGTGCACCCCATATTGAGCTGCCCCACATGAAGAAAGTGCAGCCCACCCACGAGTGGGGCCACCCACAAGGAGAGCAGACATAGCAAGATGACACAACAAAAAGACAGATTCCCATGCCATTGACAACAAGAGAAGTGGACAAAGAACATGCAGCAAATAGACACAGAGAACAAACAACTGGGGTGAGGGGGGAGAAGGGGAGAGAAATAAATCTTAAAAAAATAATCTGTGATTAATTAAAAAAAAAAGAGACAGATTCCCAGTGCCGCGGAGAATGCAAGCAGCCTCAGAACACACACGAATGGACAGAGAGAGGAGGGGAGGATGAAAGGGGAGAGTAATAAAATAAATCTTTTTAAAAAAATTAACATAACATAACTTTAGCCTTTTAAAGGGCCATTGTCAGAGTATTTAGTGTATTCAGAAGGTTGTAAAACCATAACGACTACCTAATCGCAGAAAAGTTTCAATAATTCCAAGTGAAATCCTGGACCCAAGAGTAATAACTTCCCCCCTACGACCCTCAACCCAGCCCCTAGCAACCACTAATCTATCTTCTCTGTGTGGATTTGCCCAATGTGGAACCTTCATACCAAAGGAATCCTGTAAGTGGCCACTAGTGTCCAGCTTCTTTCACTTACCATTATGTTCTTCAGGCCCCTTCCGTTCCAGCATGTATCTCTACTTCATTATGTCTTATGGCTGAGAATATCCCATTTGATGCATAAACTACGTTCTCTGTAAGCCTTCATCATTTATGGCCATTGGAGTTGTTGGTATTTTCTGGCTATGATGATACCAAATGTTCCAGATTTGACCATAAGACCTTTACCTGAAGACATCTGGGGCATGTAAATGACAGTTGCTGTGTGGGCACCGGGAGGGATACATGAGGTGTGGCTCTGGGAAGCTCACAGCTGCCACTCTGTGCTGTAGCTAGCACCTGTCTCAGGAGCTAGAGCCCCCATCCCAGTTGGCCAGTAAGAGATTCAAAGCCAAACACCTACCGGAAAGCATCAAGCTTTAGAGCAAAAAGTGATTTCCCTGTCCTGGGCATTAAGTGCGGGTTGTCTTTGGACTCAGGGAACCATCAGGCTAAGCATGGGCTTGGGAAGACTGATGATTTAGCCACAGGATCTCAGCTCTATACCAAAACAACCCTGTGACTGGAGCAAGTTGCCCCATCTCTGGGCCTGTTTCCTATTCTGTGAAATTGGATGATGCTGCATGATGTCTGAGGTAGTCAGAGCATTTAGCAGGGTGCAGTGGGAGCTGTGTAGGGATTTGTTTGCATCCTGGGGGAAGCCCCAAAGTAAGCTGACCCTCATTTCCAGCCACCATGTCCCTGAATCCAGTGGTGTCAGCACCATCCACTCCAGTGTCCAGCACAGGTGGAGCCAAGGCTTCAGCAGCAGGGATGCAGCTGACTCGTGTCCTATACATACAGCTGATGCTTCCAGTTCTAAGGTAAAATCCACCTGGACCATGTCTCAGATTCCAAAGATGGCCAGGAATTTAAAGTGAATGCCCACCTCCTCTCCGTGTTGGCCCTCCCCTCACCCTCCCTTCCCTGTGCCTGTTTGCCACCCCCATCCACAAAGGTCTTGATGATTGTTGACTGCTAAAGAACTTCTAGAACTGATAGGAGTTTCTAGAGCAGCCCAGGGCTGCCCTGAGCTTCCAGACCTTCTGCTTATCTTTGTATTCCCCATCACAGAACTCGTCCGTAGTCACATCAGCATCTGGAGGAATGCCTTCTTCATCTCCCTCCATCCAATCCAGGGCCATGCAGACCAACCACATGCATGGTTACTCACGCGTGCTCTATAAATGGCAAGGGGGCCCTGCGGCATTGTCCATGTCAGCCTGTATGAGGACAACGTCAAGTACAAGAGTATCCTGGTGAGATGGGCATGTGGAAATCCCCTGGGGCCCCTCAGTGGTTCAGGCAGTTGACACATAAGGAAGAGCATGTTCCCTCCCTGCCTTCATGGAGCAGACTTCCTGGTGGATGGTGAAAGACAGACAACCACCTCCAGAGGCAGGAAGAGTGTGAGTTCAATGGCAGTCAGGGCTAAGGATAGTGGACATAGGGGCTGAGGCTGGCACGTGGAGTGAGCACGGCCTGGGAAGAGCTTGCTGAGGTGGCCCCAGAGAGGATCAGGGAGGGGACAGCCCACCAGGCCCAAGGAAGACATGTGCTGGGCAGCCCCTGGATCAGCCAGGAGCCCAGGGCCTGAAGGAACAGGAACCAAGGGGAAGAGGTGGGTCCAAAGAGGTGTGGGTCACATCAGGCCCTGTGACTGCTAGACAGAGCTTGACTTTCTCATGGGGGGAGACAGAGCCACTGAAGGGTCAGAGGAGAACAGGGATAGCAGGTGACTTTTGGCCTCAAAGTGGAGGTTGAGCTGATGCATGCAGATACCAGCCAGTTAGGGCTGCTGCTGTGACCAGCATGGACAACAGCGTCTGCCCCAGGACAGTGGCCATGAAGGTGTGAGCAGGGGTAGATGCTGGATGGGATGTGCATATGGAGCCACGCCTGGCCCCTGCACAGAGACTGGGCCTAAGAGCCTTGTTCCATAACCACCCCGGGTGCTCCTCTCTTGTGGCCAGGAGCAGGGGTAGTTTCACTAAGCTCTCCCTTGTCTGACCCATGTCCTGATCCTGCCTCCAGATTGGCCCTCATTTCAAGGTAACTGCATTCTAGACCTTGCTGACCACAATTGCATCCTGGAGCCCAGGGCAGTCCTGCTGACCTGTAGCGTATCATTCAGCCCCTCCTCCTCTCTGACATTTGGGTTCACACTGGATGTGTGCTATTTCCTGGTGTTCACTGCTATCTGGAGGGGTCCTGGAGGGTCAGAGGCATGGCAGGGGAACACCATTTCCCATGATTGGGAGGCAAGAATTGAGAGCATGAGGGCCAGATTTCACTCCTCAGTTCCCACAATCTGTTGCATGGTCACTCTTTGGCCCCTGAGTTCTTGGCCTCATTCCATGATCTCTTGTGGGTCCAAGGGAAGAGCATGTGGCCCCTATAGACCCCACCCTGAATAGACTTGGCCCATAGGATTTCTGGCAGCTGCACTGTGAGGGATCAGGCTCCAGGACTCAGGCCCTGAGAGTCTGTCCCTGATCCACCACAGGTGACCAGCCAAGATAGGGCTCTAGCCATGATCAGCAAGGCCCTGGAAGAACACAACCTGCATCAAGACAAGCCCGAAGACTACAATCTGGTGCAAATCATATCAGACAATCGAAGTAAGTCAGGAGGAGTGTTGGAGAGGGTGGTGTTGGAGGGGGTAGGCATGAGCCCTGTCCACAGCCTAAAGATCCGAGGCCCACTGGTTCCAGTATACCTGACAGCAGGGTGAGAAGGCACCCTGTCCAAAAACAAGGTGCCGATGGCAGCCCACAGGGCCCACAGCACCTTCTCCCTACCTGCTCTATCTCCCTGTGTACCCTTCCCTGGATGTGACCCAGGCATTGGGAACCTAGATCAAAGCTAACACCATTGAAGTTCCCAAAGAAAGGGCTTTTTGCAAGATGGTGAAGAAGAGGGGCTCAACTTGAAGGGTGTTCTGTGATACTGCACCTCCAAAAGCACCATGACTGATGGACACAAGTGCCAAATATGCACAGACCATCTTGTTATGATAGTGAAAACTAGACAAAGTCTCCTCGATCCCCTTTGGAGGCTTGAGGGAGCCACCTCAGTATTCTAGGAAGTGGGGAAGTGAAAGAATCCAGAATAGCACTGACGCAGAGCCAGACTTCCTGACTCTGAGCCCTTATATCAGTTAATCACACTCCTGGGCCTGCTCCTTATCCCCATAGGGGAGAGAAAATCCAGCATCGAATGCACACATAGCATGCCTGTGCACAGTAAGGGTAACTTATTCTCAGTGAGCTGATCCTCCTCTCCCAGCCATTAACCCAGGCAAAGTAAAATAACTCCCACCTTTCCTAGAAGGAGGTTCGAAATCCTCTTCCATCTTTCAAATGAGAAATTGCAGCTGGGAGGTGTGAAATAGGGCAGAAGGACCTGTCCTACAGAACAGGAAGACTGAGGACTGGAGCAATTAAGAAAGGAGATGAGTCACCATGTCACTGAAGCCAGAGCATGAACTCCAGCCTGGTGTTTCTTTCTAGCTTGTTCTAGGCCACAAAGACAGTTGGAAAATAGGGTCAAAGTGTAAATACTTTAGGATCCCGCTCAGAAGGCCTGGCTCAGGTGGTCTTTGCTGGGCCTTAGTGGTCTTGTCCTGGGTAGTGCTGGATTTGGTGTATGTGCACTGGGTTCTAGAAAGTCAATTTCAGCCCCTAGATCCTGAGCAGTGCAGCTGGCAGGGCATGGGGGTGAGAGTACATGACCTCATGGCAGCTCCATTCTGAGGATGGCAGTTAGAGTCAGAGTCACTCTTTAATTAAGTGTCCTTCATTGTTAGCTGCACCTCTGCAGAGTCTTTCCTTCAGGCAGGTGTCACTCCCAGGGCTCCTTTATGGTCCTGGAGTTGGAATAGGGAATTAAGGTCCCTGGCTGGGGCCTTCTCTCATGTGGGCACAAGTGTTGGGGTGTCCTGGGGCCTCCAGGGCACAGCTGACCACCCTTCTATCCCACCCCCCAGTGCTGCAGATCCCACACAGTGCAAAAGTTTACTACACTATGGATCCCTCAGCCCATCACCATTTTCTTCTCCTGAAGCAAAACACACCTGTGGATGCCAAGGTGAAGGACAGAGCTATCTCAGCCCTTCTGGGGAGTATGCAGAAGGGACCCAAGTTCCAAAAGGGGAAATTCTAAATGGCCCTGATGTCTGCCAGCTCAGGGTCCCCCTTCCCAGGTCTGCCTGGCCAAGTAGTTTTGCTCACCCCAACCTCAGTGGGCCAGGCCAGGCAGGCACTTCCCTGATATGTCCCTGATCTATGTCTGAAATAACCCACTTTCTCGATAAATAAAAAAGAGCTTCTAGCTCTCTTTATTGAACAGGCCTGTAAGTAAAGAAAATCTGGTAGCAAAATCCTCCTCTCATGTGTAGATTTTGGTCTCTAAATGCTATTTTACATGGAAAGAGAAGAGGGCACCTGGGAGGTATGTGTGAGTCCAGGTCTTGGACAGGAAATGCATGAGAGGTCCCTGACAATTCTTGCATCCTGGAGAGCAAGGAATGGACCCAAACCCACAGGACAGGTTTTCAAAACATGAAAGGAGCCAACTGCAGGGTCTTATGGTGACCCAGGAGCCACCAGGACCATCCCGCTCCTACTATGGCCTGATTCTGTCCTGGCCTCACTGGTCCTTCTCACTGAGCTGCTCCATGGCTGTAAACCAGGCTCCAAATGATTCATGTGGCACAAGGGCCTCATAGCAGCAGCCCACCTGGAGCTGCTGGAGCTCCTCCACCATCTGGTATTCCTGGGGCCAAGGAAAGATGTATCATCAAAACCTGGGTGGGCTTGCTGGGTGGGACGGGGTCCAGGGGCTGGTTTTAGTCCTGTGGATCCCCCACCTCTTCACTCCCTTCCAGGCTCTGCCTGCCCTCAGGGCTGACTTCACACAGCTCATCCTCCTAGAAGTTGTTCTTCATCCCATGCATAACCCCACCCACTATCCCCCTCAATTTCAGAGGAAGCTATGAGCAGCCCTGGGGGGTCCTGCCCAGGAGGGTCTCTGTTTATTACCCTGACCCCACCACAGCCCCACCCCTGTAGCGATGGCCACAGCTACTCACCTTCCTTTTTTTTTCGAAATTGATCTTCCTTCCCTGGAAGGCAGAGAATTTGCATTCATCATAAAGGGGCTCCTAGCCATTGCCAAGCCCATTGCCCCTCTGCCCCTGTCATGCTTTACTACTGCAGGTTCAACATGCACTGGGCAGCCCAGACCACAGATGGACTCAGGCAAGCCCCTCGCTTCCTTTAGTGGGGACTGGGAGTGGTGACAGAGACCTTCCAGTCCAAGTTGTGATGAACCAATGGAGAGAAGGCCCCTTGGACCAGCCTCCATCTACTCTTCTGTAAGAAGTTCATGGCACCCCAGCTCCCAGGGCATCTGTGAGGCTCCCAGGAGACATGATGTGCTCACTGCTGAGAGCTCAGGGCTCACAGAAGGACCTGTCCACCCAAGCCTCAGGGCCCCTTTCCCACCCTACCCTGGCCCCCGAACAACTCACATCCAGATACTCTGGCATGGCATACTCCAAAAGCAAAAATTGTGTGAGGAAAGTTCTCAGGCATGGGACCACACCTTGGATGTCACCCTGTGGCATTGGATAGGGTGGGGATGAGCACAGGCTCTCAGGTGCCACCAAGACACCACTTGGGAAACTCCTCAGTCTCAGACTCCAGGGACCACCCAGCCTTCCTCTAGGACACTTTGCTGTAACCCTTAAGTTCCCCTTAAAGTCTCCAAAGACCCCAAATTTCTCTGAAGCCACCTCCCAGGACTGAGTTTTCTTCAGTAACCATGTGTACCCCTCCCCTCCTCCAGCCACCCTGAGTCAGCTCCTCAAGGTTCTTGCTCTGACTGGCTGCAAGGAGACCCCCAGGATTCCCACAGCTCACCGTCCTAAGGCCAGGAGAAGGGACATTGAAGGGAGGCTTTCCAGGCTCAGTGGACTGGAGGGGCAGGCGTGAGAAGGGCCCCCATCCTGATTTGGAGGCCACCTCACCCCAACTCCTTTGGCTTCAGGCACACTCACCCTCTCTTGCTGCTGATGCTGCCTCTGGACTATTTGGGGATTTGCCTCCAGGGTGGAGAATTTAGAGATGGACCTCTGCCAGGGTGGAGAATGTGGTCAGTGAGGCCCTCCCCCTCACCCATTGTCCCGTGGGTCTTGAGCACCTGGGAATAGTGGACTGAGGGAAATCTGCTGCCACCACATGCACAATGTCCCCAGCATGACCTTGTGCATGAGGACTGCTCTCTTGAGCCCGTTTTTTCATCCGTGGTGTGAGGACACAGCACTGAGTCCTACAATGATCCCCTCCCCCTGCCCATGAGCCAAACATCCTTCTTCATCTTCTTCCAGAATAGGCCAGGCTGGAGGTTTTCACAGAAACTTTCAGTGAAAAACTAACCACCCCACCTCCTGAGCCCTGACCCCAGCCTCCTCTTTACCTTGATGATCAGCTCACTGCCATGGGAGAGGTTGTGCTCCTTCCAGTAAATCTCTGACAGAGTCAGAAAGAGGCAGAAGCTGTCCCTGGGGGAGGGCAAGAAGGAAGAAAAAGGTGGGAGTGGGGGGGAGGGAGTAAGGGCTGAACCACCTTCTTTTAGCTGCTTGGGACTCGGGCTGCCTGGCTGGGTGGTGTTGAAACTTTGTAAATCTGAGCACTGCAGGACAGTGTGGACTAGTGAGCTGAGCTCTCATGTGTGCACAGCAGGGACTCCCATCCCTTTCCATGAGCAGCTCTTTTTGCACATGCTTTTTTCATTTGGACAGAGTGTGTTGCTGAGAAGCAAACACTTAACATGCTCCCATTTGGCTCCACTCCATAAGGGACGGAGGAGGGAAGTGGTGTTGAGGCAAAACAGCTCACCTCAGGTGATATGGAGACCTAGAGCTACAATCTTTCTGGCCCTACCCAGGAGCTGCTGCCTCCCAGACTCCCTAAGTGGCAATTTCCCCAGGTCCCTCGCCCAATCTTATGTCCCCTAGAGAGAGGCCTGCCCACCTGGAAACTTCCTCCCATGTCTTCAATAGACAGAGGAGTGGATAGCTCTGGAGACCAGAGATGACGGCATAGAAGGACGATTGGTTATGGAGGATTCGGCACTCCTGGGAGGGAGACAGATTCACCATGAGAGTGGGTGTGGGTGTCCCCCTGCTCCAGCTTCAGCTCCCACAGCTGATATCCACTCCCAGGATGAGAGAGACACTGACGGAGGCCCTGAGGCACATCATGGACACAGAGTGACACCCACAGTCGTCCTGAAGGGGTAGCCTTGTTTGGAAGGGAGGATAGTGCAGGACTGTGCTACAGGCCAGGAGGGCCTGTGGTCCTGAGAGCCAATAAGTATAAAGTGGGGTTTCAGGACACCAGAGAGAGCCCCTTGAACATACCCTGGCCACCTTGATCCAGTGCTCCACCACCCTGGCCCTGGCTGGGTCCTTCATGCTCTGGTTCCCGATGCAGGTGGACATGACACAGTTTATCACCCGGTTGAAATGGGTGATGGTGGCATGGACGGTGGGCGCCATTTCTTCTTTGCAGTTTTTGTTACGCTGGGACCAGATGGAGCCCAGGCAGTGATAGGGCACCACCTTCTTGAAGAGATCCTGGGGAGGAGGGGATGTCAGGAACCATGCCAAGCTCAGATGCCCTAGGCCCTCCTGACCTAGGCCAGGGTCCAGGGGTCTCAGGTGGGGCTTGGCAGGCTGAGGACAGGGTGTGTTCATTGTTCCCTGAGGGGACCTAGCACTCTAGAGTCCTCAGCCGCAAGGCCTGCAGGGGAGAGGGCTCCATTTTCAAGTCCATCTCACAGCCCCCAGCCCCCAAGGTGCCTCAGACTTCCACAGGCCCAGGTAGCACCATCAACCCTCATTATAATGCATCCTCGGATGCCATGTTGTCGGGTGCATGGTCCCTGCCTAAGGACCCAGTACACATAAGGGCCTATCTCGTGTCAATGTGATGGAGAGCACCAGCACTGTGTGGGACCCCATGGGGTTGGCTGCACCACAGTGAGCTCCTTCAAGCCTCCATGATGAAGCCCCCTCAGGCTTTCTATTTCTTTGCTCTCATGTCATGTTCCCAGTCAGTGCATGAGGCAGAGATGGCTACTGCCCAATAGCTACTCTCCAGAGGAGTGAAGCATGGGCTTAGGGAGTAGTAAACTTGCCCAGGTTGAAATTCTGGGAGTGGAGCCAGTGTTTGAACCCAGATCCTAAGATTCTGATTCAGGGGGTGGTAAGGTGGGCAGCAGTTCCCAGAAGGAAGAGCCTCCCAGCCCCACCCTATCATGTCCAGCTGCTCACCACATCCATTCGGGTCAGCTGCTGTGCCACCAGCTCCGGAGGGAAAGCCAGGAGGTTAGCAATCTCCTCACTCAGCCTGATTTCCAAAGGCAAAGTACAAGAGCAGGAAGGTTCCGGGGGTGTGGCCTGCCCCAGTACTGGGTCGAGCCTTGGCACTGGCTCTGGTGGTGGTGCCAGACTTGCCTCCCCCTCAAGAGCCATTGCTGCTGAAGGCAAGTTAAGAGGCTGTGGTTCCATAAAGGGCACTGACTTGAAATGTGTAGGTGACTCTGGAGGTGGCGGTGGGAGTGCCTCCAGCTCAGGAACTGGTGATAGAGATGGTGATGTGACTTCTTCCAGCATGGCTGCAGGTACAACATCTGAGGATGGAGCTGGCTCTACTATCAGAGTCGGCATTGATGGTACCTCCACAGGTGTCACAGGCCCTAGCACTGTGGGTAGAAGTGGTGGTGGTGCTAGAGCCACCTTCAGCTCCGGAGCTGGTGCTACATCACCTAATGCTTCAGGCTCTATTTGTTGTCCAAGCACTGGGACAAACTCAGGAGCTGGCAGCAGAGGTGGAGATGGAGCTTCTTCAGGCTCTGGAAGTGCCCCTGTGACTGCCACAGGTGGTGGAACTGGCAGTGGATGTTGTCCTGGAGGCATTTGCTGCTCTGGGGCTGACAAATGAGCTGCAGAAGAGGTAAGTTCCAAACCGTGAATTTCTTTAAGTGTCTTTAAGCTCCCACTTGAAGCTCCCACTATCTTTTGGGGAAGATCCAGTCCCCAAAACTGTTCCCAGACATCAGGGCTCCTCTTTGTTCCTGACCTGGTGGCAACCCCTGCTAGTCCCTGCCTATGGATCCATTCCTGGTCCTCACCCCACAAGCTCACATGCTCCCATCCTGAGGCGCCCTCACCCTTTGGCTCAGCCTCAATGGGCTCCAGATGGTTCCTCCCTGACAGTAGAGCTATGGCTCGGCACTCCAGGGCAGAGCCAGGAAGATACACCTGGGCGTAGCCCACCAGCAGCTTGAGGCAGGGTGAGCCTGTAGGTTCTGTGAAATCCTCAGCATACCGGTCCATCCAGGTGCCCAGCAGCGAGGAGACGGTGCTGAGGACAGGAGGGGGCAGCAGAGTCAGACACGGGCCTTTCCTTCCACACTGCCCAGGGACCCTCCCGTTGGAAAATCAGGTCCATAAGGACAGGAGAGGTTTTGACTGGTCTCTCCATAGCCGGGCATGGACACATAGTGGGAGCTTCTTCAATATGTCAGTGATAAGGGAAGAAGATCTGTCCTCCTCCCCCGGGCCCTCGTGGCCCTCCCCCCAGGCAACTTCTGCCCTGCACAGCTGCCTCATCCTCTGCCATGCATCGTGTGTGTCTCTTCTTCCCACTGACACTGACCTCCCAAATTTCAGCAGTGCAGCCACCCTGCCATCCATGCAGGCAGACAGGAGTGAGGTCAGGGCAGCTTTGGAGCTGGCTGCTCACCACCTCCTATTGTGGGTCTGCACAAGGTGGTGTTTGGGCTCCTGGGGTGTGATTGGGCTGTGCTGGCCAAGTGTCCTCTGCAGCCAGTGCCCCAGGACCCCACCCACAGCTTCCCTTGACGCCTTTCCAAGTGGAGGGGGAAGCCCTCTGGACTCTACTCTCAAGGGAGCTCATAAGATGGGTGGGGCTTTGTGTTCTGCCCAGTCCTTCCCTACCACCTGTCCCCCAAACTCCAACACTGGTCTCTGGAGAGGAGAGCCCCTTACCCCCCCCACCAAGTGCACTTACTTTCTCATTTCCAGGCCTCCTCCTTGCCTGTCTCTGCCACGGAGGCTCCGTCCATATCTAGGGGAGACGTGGCATGTCACGGCTGACTCTCTTTGAGAGTACCCCTGCTTAAGGTGACACCTGTTACAGCCTGCAGCCCCAACTCCAATGGAACCCAGAAGGGCATGGACTTTGGCTGGCTTTGTTCACTGCGTGAAGCTGCCTAAGGAAGTGCCTGTACCTAGTAGACGCTTGATGTATATACTTGATGAAGAAGTGCCCTAAGTGGCACCTTCTCAGGCATAGGGTGGGCCTGGACCCCTCTGACAGGCTACACTGGTCCCTCCTCTTACCCACCAAGGTCAGAGGCCCAAAAGGGACCTCAAACTCCCTTAGTAAAGAGGAAACTTGGGGTCAGTAAGGGGGGGAGCCCGAGAGCCTCTTTACTGGGAGGAGGAAAACCCTGTTAAGGAACAATCCTGCCCCTCCAGCCTTCCTGCCCAGGGAGCCAGGCTCAGAGAAGCACTTTCCATGCATCCTCACTCTTAGTCCTTACAATCAACCCTGCAGATAGGTACCCTGAACCCCCTCCTGTCCAAGGAGGAAACTGAGGCCGGTGGGTGAAATGACACTTCTGAGACACAAGTAAGTTGGGGGCAGAGCAGTCAAGGCAGCAGGGACGGGGCGGGCACTCACCTTCTGAACAACAGGTGCAGGACCTGCTCGGTGGTGGTGAACACGCGGTATGTCCCCAGGAAGGTCTTGACAAAGACAAGGTCCCCCTCCTGGAAGGCGGGTACCAGGTGCTCGGCCAGGTTCTCCCACGGGCCTGCCTTGACCATGCGCACCATGCGGTGCTCCTCCCTCGAGCGGGCCCAGACATTCATCCTCTAGGGTGGGAAGAAGAGTCACATGTGCTGAGGGGCAGAGCTGGGGACCCCCGGGTGGGGCTGGGGCTCTGGGCAGTCCTGCTGTATCCAAGCCCTCAGCGCCTTGAGGCCAGGGTCACGTGCATGCCTCCAGCAGAGAAAGGTCCTCGGCCTCCTTTTGATTTGGAGGTGAGGAGGTAATTGAAAGGTGAGACTCCAGACCTGGCAAAGGACAAGGGCCTGGGTGTCCCTGGGGGAGAAACCCCACTGCAGGGCCGAGGAGCTGAACTGACACCTCAGGGTCCGGCAGACCCACCTGGTCAGTAAACGACTTCCTCCACTGCTCATGGGGCCAAAGCCACAACATGATGCCATTTGCCACCCAGAACTAAGACCAGGAAACTAAAGGAAAATGCAAAGAGACAATTCCATATGGGCTGCAGGGATGCTGCCACCCACAGAGACAGCCAGTGGTGATGGAACTGCTCCAGCCTTAGGCAGTTCCTGTGTCGCTCACTGGTGGTGAAAGGGCTGTGTGTCCTCTACCCACCCTGCCCATTCCAAAGAGCCTCTACTGGGGTGGGGGGAGGGAATATTGCTTAGGACCCATGGCTGGTGCCCAGGTCACCAGTGCTGAAAGGGAAAAGGAAAGGAATGTTCCAGGTCCAGCAGCACTTAAGGCCAAACCGCTGCTCTAAGCCTCCTCGCTTCTGGAATATTGGCAGCCAAGTCAGGCCTCAGCTCCTGACCTGAGAAGGGCAAGAGGATGGTCATGGGAGATGGCAAGAACCCTCCTAAGGAGAGGAGCTGTGTGGCTTGGGGCAGGTGTGGGAGGACAGTCATGAAGACTGCTGCCCGGGGACACGGGGCCAAGGAGTGGAAACAGAAATACAGCAGCCAAATGCACACAGATCTGACGTGGGCCCACCCTGCAGCCCACCCTGCAGGGAAATCCCTGCTAAGGCCTCCTTTCTGAGGTTCTTAAACTTTTGAGGTGACCTCCCCCTGGTCCATGGAATGGCAGTGTGGTGGGGAGTTGTGGGGCTCCAGGTTCCTTGGGAAGTGGGCTATTGGGCACATCAGGGGAGAAAGCCCTGGGAGAGAAAGTGGGGAGTGCCAGATGGGATATAGGCTCTGGGGACCCCCCCACCCTGCTGTTTCATACCCCATTGATCCCTACTCCCACCTGGTACCAGCGCTGGCCCTGGCCAGGGCCTCGACGGACCTGCACCTTCTCTATGTAGACGGCGTAGACGAGCCCCTCCTCCAGCTGTTCCCCTACCATCTGCATGCAGTTCTGCAAACACAGTGCCCAGCAGGTGGGACAAGAGGGTCAGTGAGAGGCCTTCCCCAAACCACAGGGGATGAAGCACTTCTTTGGAGCCAAGATCCAGGTCAGGCCCAAATGGGGGTCACCCTTTCCCTGCAGCCCCATTGGAGAGGAGATGACAGTTCAGGGCTCAGGATTAACACTGGTCCACAGGAGAGCCACCCTCAAGACACACCTTCACACCCTTCCAGCCATGGCCTGGCAGGTGACAGGGAAGGACCTACTGGGTTCCCATCCCTGACAGCCTGCTGCTTCCCAGGGTGGCCCCTGCTTATGCCTCCCCCACACGGGGTGGTGGATGGGACATGGGGCTGCCAAGGCAGGAGCTCAGTAGTGGCAGGTGCTCAGTTGGCTGTTCCTAGGTCACCCCATGTTACCTTTGGGGACCTCCTGGTCAGTGGCCTGGGGCTTTGTGGCTGAGGCCTGAACCAATTTCGAAAGCCACCGGAAGAGGACTCATTCCTACTTTGGTTGAGGCCTGAGCCTCGGGGTCTGCGAACGCAGCAGGAGAACATCCTGCTCTCTCGAGCGTCTCCTGCCAAGTGAGCTGGGAAGGGGCTGCCTCTGGAATCTGGGGCCTGGTTACCAGGGTTCCAAGTTCTGTTGGGTCTGTGACAAAGGCAGTGAGGTCACCTCCTTCAGTCCCCTTCCCAGTGCCCTCTCAGGACTAAAAACTCCACAAAACTCCCTCTGCATGTCTGTCTGTCTATCCCCCTCACCCAAATCATCTTGTTAAGTGGTCAAAGTTCTGCCCACACGTCCCTCCCCACAGCTTCCTGGAAGGCCGGTGTTCAGCTCGGGCCCGGCTAGGAGGAGACGCACCTGGGTGCGGACCTGACTCCCTTTTCTTTTCAGTTTTGTGACACCACACTAGTTTCTGAGGCTTCCCAACTCTCCTGCCCAATACACTGGGAATCATTCTAGCATCTGCTTCCTGGGCATGGCCAAGTCAATGTGGGGCAAACACTGCAAACCCCATAGTCTTGTGTAACAGATTGAATTCACAGATATAGACATGGAATAAACAGGAAGGTGATGGAGGTAACATTGAATATAACTCAAATCAGCCCTGGGCAGGGCTGTGGGATCTTCATAAACTCACTCCCACTCCTGGATTGCTGTCTCAGTCTTGTCCCACTGTCATCTGCTCTATTCTTACCCCAGGGCTCCAAGAACTAGTTTGCCTGGGCCCCTGCTTCTTGAACCAAATTACTGAGCAACACAGAACTTGGCCAAGAATGGGTGCCCACAGACTGTTTGAACCCATGTCCATAGGTGCATGTGATTTCCAAGTGATCTTATCTGTGCATCTCCCAAAAATCATTGCTGACAATAAGACAAGGGTGACTTCTGAGGTTCAGGAGTTGTGATTCAAGGGATGCCTGCATCCTGGAGGTTCCCAGGGTCTCTGCAACATCCCTAGTGTCATGTCTGATCCTGGACACAGGAGGAGTCAGCTTGGGACACAGAAGAACAGGTACTCCTGGCTCTCCACCTCCTGAGATTTGATCAGTTCCTTGAAATGTCATCACACTTGTCCTCATCCACTACATCTGCCCTTGGCTGGATCCCTGGATGAAAGAGAAGTCAATGGCACTGAGATGAGCTTCCTCCTTGGTATGTGTCTTGCCTAATAAGATCTCAAGCTTCCAGAGTCACTGAATGTCAGTGCTGAAGGATCACCTTGTCTACCATCCATCAGGCATAAGTTGTGCCCTCTGCCACATCATATAGAACAAAGCTCATTTGTCACCTTTTCTAAGAAGTCTTCCCTGGCATTCCCCAGGCAGATGAATAGTTCCCTCCTCCAAGTTTCCATAGAACATTTCAGGTCCATTTATTATAATACTCATGCCCTTAAATCACAGCCAGCTCTTTTCCTCTTCTCACTCCTTCTTGTGGACTTCCAAGGGGTAGACATGCTTTAAAGATTCGAACCCCGCCTAGCCCTTTTGTGCACAAGGCACACACTGGGCACTGGGATTCAGTGCTGAGTGGGACTGGATCCTGCCCTTGGGGAGCTCAGAAGCCATTGGGGAGAGGTGTTTAAGATGATTGTTGCAAGAATACCAAGTGAGGCCACTGATGGTGGCAGGGCCAAGTCTTCAGAAGCCATCCTACATCCAAGCAGTGGCGCGTACATGGAGCTGGAGCTTGGTCAGGCTTGGCTGAAGGCAAATGCGGAGGATTGGTGACAGTGGTAGCCTTAGATCTTGTTTAGATTAAATCGATCCAAGATAGTGGTAGGGAAGGGACTAGAACCAAGTGCTTCTGACTTCAGGTCTATTGGCCCCTCCACCATGATTGTTATCAGTAAGTGAAGTTATGGCTAAGCAACTCATCCATCATTGCCTCATTTCTTTAGTCCTTCCAGGGGACCACCATGTTATAACCCAGAGATGGGGAGAAAAATTGGAGAAGGTTCTTTCTCCATGGAGCTGACAGCTTAGAGATGGGCAGGCAGACCCTGCACAAGTCATCACAAAATATCACAATACAGATACCAATCACTGATACTTATTGCAAGTTTAGGATACGTCAGGCACTAACTTTAGAGTGCTTGAACTTCCTTCATCCTCAAAACAATTTGAAAGCCAGAGTGTATTGCCCTCTTTTAATATAAATAAAGAAGCTGAAGTACAGAGAGCTAAAAGAACTTGACCAAGTTCTCACCACTAAAAAGTGGTATGTTGAGGGTTTGAACACTCTGAGCACCAGTTTTCTAACTTTATAAAGGCAGGATTATAATGGTTAACAAAGGACTAGTTTACCATCAGTGCTCAATAAAGATGCTGGAATTTCAATGCTCTGTGATGGCTGAAGTGGGCAGAGTCTTACCTCTGCCCTGCTCTTGGCATCCGGGGCCCTTTCATGGGCTGCTCGAGGGATTTTGAAAAGTCAAACATTGAGTGAGTGTAGCTCAGTGGGTGACCACCTAATTCCCATGAAGAGGTCCTGGTTT
This sequence comes from Dasypus novemcinctus, assembly GCF_030445035.2. Lineage (NCBI taxonomy): Eukaryota > Metazoa > Chordata > Mammalia > Cingulata > Dasypodidae > Dasypus > Dasypus novemcinctus. Next base: position 42,489,758 of record NC_080695.1, read on the forward strand.
CAATCCCAGGAACCTGCCAAAAAAAAAAAAAAAAAGCATTTGGTAAGTGTTGGGCTCTCTACATAAAAGGCAAATCCTAGGCCTCAGGGCCTGGCAGCTGGGTCCTGCTAACCAACCCCAGGCCCTGCACCCTGACACCAGATGGCTCTCACCCCTCAGTCCTCTCCTGGGCCCCCCTGTTCCCATGACTGTGCTCCTGTAGCTCCCCACCTGGAATGTGCTCCCACCCATCCTGGCTTCCCTCTGGAGGCCACTATCCCACCGAGCCTGCCTCATCCCCGAGAACCTGTGCTGCTGCTTCGTGCTCACACCCAGCCCAGTCTGACCATTGGCCATGGGGAGATATGGCTCGGTTCATGCCTTTTTGTCCTCCCAAGTTGGTGGCCAGGATCACAGATTACTCCTCTCCTACCAGCCCTGAGACTTTGAAAGGAGCAGTAAGGAGGACCTTGTCAATGGAAGCCCACACTTACTTTCAGGGGAAATCTGTCCTGACAGTTAAGATCTCAGGCATTACAATGCCAACCTTCCTCAGTGACAGAAAGCTCTATCTGGTAGCCAGACCAAGTGCTTTTTAACATTTCAGTCCCCTAGGCTGCCTTCACACCATGAAGAGTACAGGCCATTTCTTGAGTTTATTTTGTTTTCCCCAAGGCTGTGAAACCATCCTGACACTCCACCAGGTAAGCTGTATCCTGAGGGACAGGCGCTGCCTGCCACCTGAACCTCCCATGCTACTGCTCCTCACATGGCAGGGAAAGCTGCTCTTGAGCATGGTCCTTCTCTCAGGCCAGACAGCCTGGTCTGGTCAAGGAGCCCTTCTCAGGGGTCAGAGTCAGGTCTTCAGGCTCATCAGCAAAACCCAGAGAGATCTGGACCTGTGACCCTCTGTGGATGTGCTGGGCTCGATGAGTCTGGGTAGTTGATTAGTATCTGCAGCAAAAGCCTCCTCATCCTGGGCCTTGCAGAGACACGGGGTCCCAGAATATGTCAGTACAGAGAGACCAGGGTAACACAGTGAGCCTCTGCCCAATCAAAGAGGCTGTGGTCAGAGCTACCCAGAAAGACTTTGGTGTGGCAGGAGGACCTGGACAGGGTTGTCTGGGGACATGAGGGGTCCCCAGGGATGTGAGATTGACCCACAGAACTGGGCATCTGCTGTGTTCCAGGACAGTGATGAAGACAGCCCAGATTGGTGGTGTGCCCACTCTCTGACAACAGGCTCCTGGGTGGGCTACCAGGAGATGAGGGTGCCTATGCATGTAGTGTGGGCTGGGGCTGGACATTCAGGAGCCCGAAGGGAGCTAGAGGTGATGCCATGGATGGAGAGCTTGTGCTGAGCTCCACTAGGAGGGTGCCTGGCATAGGGTCTGTTCCAGCAGCTGGGACTCAGGCAAATGGCGAGGGAGGACTCGGCCAGCAGATGGGAGCAGCCAGTTACCAGGACAAGGACACATGGTCTGGAGGCTCCCATGGCCAGCCTGTCTGGGTGCTCATTCTCCTGAGCTCATGGGGAGAAGGGTTCCCCAGCACAGGTGTGGGAGAGCAGGGACACAAAGGTAGTGAACCTCGGCCACGTCAGTGTCCCTGCTGTCCAATCCCAGTGTAGCATCAAACATGAAAAAATATCTGCTGATTAATTTAGGCACCAGTGTGTGATGTCCCACTCAGGTTCCTCTCTGTGGCCTGTCATCAGGATGTGACAAAAGCTGACTAGCACAGAGTTGGTGTGATAGTGTTCCACAGAGAGCATGCCAACCTGTGCACTGAACCCCAAAATCCAGAGAGTGTGTCAGACAAGGCTTTACCTTCCCAGCATTGCTCTGGGATTGCTTCATCCGACATGACTGCAGTGCCAGATGTTGCCATGTGGGACCCTTGTCTTTACTGAAATATTTGATACAGATGTATAAATAGCTCCAAAGACCAAAATATCCAAAGAACCCTTAAAACTCAATAATAGGAAAACATTGAAATTAGAAAACAGCAAAAATGAAACAGACCCTTCAACAAAGAAGGTATGTAGATGGTAAATGTGTAAGAAAAGATGTTTAACATCATAAATCACCAAGGGCTTGCAGATTCAAGCAGTTCGATTCCAATATATACTCCAGGCGATGGGGTGAAATCCAGAACTCCAACAACAAATTCTTGTGAAGATGTGGTGATACATGAGTAATCATTCGTTGCTGGTAGGGATGCAAAATGGTTCAGTCACTTTGGAATACAGTTTGGAAGTTTCTTATGAAGCTGGGTAGAGGTTTACCATGGGACCCAGCATTCACACTCCAAGCTATTCCCTCAAAGAGTTGAAAATCATGTCCATGACAAAACCTGCACAGGAATGTTTACAGTGGCTTTATTTATTACTGCCAAAAAGTGGAAGTGACCAAGATGCCCAATCATAGTAAATGGATAAGCAAACTACACAGCCCTACAATGGCATGTATTTCAGCATTAAAAAGATTGTTGCTATGGGGGAAGGAGGGGGGTGAGAAGGGTGGGGGGTGTATGGGGACCTCATATTTTTTTAAAGTAATATTTAAAAAAATAAATAAAGACACATACACACACACAAAAGAAATGAGGTATCAAGCCACAAAAATCATGGAGGAACCTTCAAGGCCTGTTGCTAAATGCAAGTAGTTAGTGTGCAAAGGCTCAGTTCTGTGTGATTCCAACTACATGACCCTGTGGAAAAAGCAGAACTATAGAGACAGTAAAGAGATCAGTGGTTCCTGTGGTTTTGGGGGGCTGGGTGGGTGGGATGACTGGGGGAGCACAGTGCATTATTAGGGCAGTACAATTATTCTGTAGGATCATGGATTGCTGGATACATGGCATGATGCATTTGTCAAAACCCGTGACTGTTCACACAAAGAGTGAACCCTCATGTGAACTATGGGTTTTGATTACAAAAATTGTATCAATATTGGTCTATTTCTTGCAAGGAGAAGCCACATGTGTAGGAATGTATTCTCTCTATTTTTTTCTAAAGCTGAAAAGTCTATTATGTTTAAAAGAAGAGTAGAAAGATTTCTAGAGAGATATTCCTTCCCATCAATGTATGGGGACTTGGAGCTCATAGTGCCTGGGAGCCACCATAGCTTGGAGCATGTCCAGGTCCTGGCTGTGGATGATGGACTGTACCAGGCTGTCCATGAGCACCAGGGCAAGGAGGCTCTGCAGCCTGAGGATGAGGAGGGAGCCTATGGGCAGGAGGAGCCAGTGCTCACTAAGGCCCTTAGTGATCCAGCCCTGCATGCCCCTCCCTGCAGACCACCCTGTAACTTCCCACCACACAAAGGACTTGAAGTCTCCTGCCTGGCACATTTGCACATGCCATTTCTCCCAACTGGCATGACCTCCACTTCCTGCCTCCTGAACTTCTCACCCTCACTGCTCCTGGTCAATTTACAACTCCTGTAATGCACTTGTACCAGCCCTGGGCACGGAGAGTCACTTGCACCTCTGAGTCAGTGCTGCTCTTAGCATGCACAGTCCCATGGTTCAGGACAGAAGTAAAGATTCCCTATTTCATTGTGGGGTTCTCCCTCCAACCTGGATGTCCCTGGACAGTAGGGACTAGGGCTGCCCCTGGCTCACCTGTCCTCCTTTCCTCTCCACTGGCATGTCAACTAGTTGAAAGCCAACTTTCCCTTACCCTTAATGGTAAGTAGAATGATCCAATAATTGTTCAGTCAAGAAATATTCCTCAGACCAGCTCTGTGCCAGATGTAGTGCCAGGTGCTGAGAACACAGAGCTCAACATGAAGGTCAAGAAGGAGCAATCCATGGATGGTCCAGGACAGATGAGCATATATTTATCCTTAGACTAGCAGAGAAAGTGTTACACAGGGACTCACAACATAGAGGAAAAGGGCCAGGGCACATGCTCCTTGAGTCTCAGACTTGAATCTCCAGTTTTCTCTGGCTCAGGTTGGGGATGTAATAGAATGATTGTTGATGAATGGGAGGAAGGAGGAATGTGGAAATCACATATGCCTTGAGGATGGTATGTGTGCTGTGCAGGAACAGGCCATGAGGACACTGAATGCTGCTCTAAGGCTCATGGGCACTCACCTTATCTCCCAAGGGAAAAGTGGACAGTGTTGCACAGAAACATCCAGGCTGGGTTCCTGCTTTCCCCCATGGGACCCTTGACAGTTCTATGAAATGAATTTTCTCTAATTTGCCCACTTCTGGAAGAGTCCAACCATGAGCACCCTGCTGTGATGCAGACAGAATGCTGGCTAGACACTCTGAAGCCACAAATGCATTCCCAAGAGAGGAGCCACTGTGGATCTTGGACAAGGCCCTCCTTCCCACCCTGGGCCTCAGTCTCCCCTTCTGTGCATAGGTGCCTGTGGTGGTTCAGCCCATGTGAGGACTTAGCTAGCTTATGCTGTGCTGTTGTGCAGTCAAGCAAGCACTGGCCTGCTTGTTAGAGTATTTTGTGTAATTAAGCTATCACTTGATTGCATCTAGTGCTGGTTACATCCACAAATAACTGAGGAGATTGCCTTCAACCATGGGAGGAGTCCCATCCAATCAGTTGAACACAGGGGGAGGAGCAGGTGAACTCTGGGGATTTGAAGGTCTGTGGTTTAAACTACAATGTTGGGAATGTGTTGGTAAATATTCAGGGGAGAATTACTGGTATAGGATGTTGGATGTGGGGGTGCATACAAGACAGGGTGCACCTGGGGGAGGTTTCTATGGAATATGTAAGTATCCATCTTGTCATATTGTGCTGTACCATTGGGCAGCTCCCCAGACAATAAACTGGAAAATATTGAATTCCCATCCTGGATAGTCATGCAAAGTTCCCAAGTAGAGGGGCAAGAGTCCCCTGAGAACATAGGCAGTGGCTACTAAAAGAGAGACCAATATTTCAAGCCCTCAATATTATTGCAAGTAATGATGAAATTTGTTCTTCAAAAAGTGAGACTTAGTGGTTACCATAATGCCTGAGGAGAGATGGAGGGAAGCCTAGAATAGAGTCTTCATAGGGCATTATTGCAGTATTGGAATTGTTCTACATGATCTTGCAATAATGGATACAGGCCATTTAATTAATTAATTAATTTTCCTTCTTGTTTTTTTTAAATGATACATTAAAAAAATATGAGGTCTCATTATATCCCCCACCCCACTCACCCCACTCCTCCCACATCAACAACCTCTTTCATCATCATGGCACAACATTGCATTTGGTGAATACAGTTTGGAGCACTGATGCACCACATGGATAGTGGTTTACATTGTAGTTTACAAATTTCATCAAAATTCATAAAAGTGTACAGTCCAAAATGTAAATCTTAATGTAAACCATGGGCCATGGTTAAAAGCAATGCTTCAATATTTGTACATCAATTGTAAAAAATAAACCATCTACATCTAAAATGTTATAATGGGGGGAAGGGAAAATGGGAAGGGCATTGGGTGTATAAGAATCCCCTATATTCTATATATGACTTTTCTGTAACTAAAGGTTCTTTCAAGATAAAGTGAAAAGGTAAAAAGTCACTGGGGGACTATATGGAAGAATATGTGACTGTACATATAAGACAACAAATCTTACAGGGCTGAAAGACAGAATGTCTAAAAATATATATTTTTTATTATTTAAATTTCTTTTTATTTTTTAAACAAATTTTGTATTTTGTGTTATTTCTAAAACTCTCATTATTATTTCATTTTCTTATTCCTTTTATTTAGTTATTTTCTTGGCTTCATCTTTGGACAGGTTTTGGATCACAAAAGGATCACAGTTGTGGTAGGGGAGTGATGGTGGAATGTATGTGAGGGGGTTCACCTGAAGCATGGTGTTAAGGCATTTGAATGTGCTCAGGTGCTCAAGGGGCATTATCACAGTCTGTGGAGATCTAAACAATAACTGAAAGAACATCCAATTGACACACTGGGAAATACTACTACATTCTCTAATGGGACAGTAAGAACCCCTGAGACAGGGGTGGTGCTTGGTTAAGGAGGATGGACTACTGTGTCTGACCTTTGATACTGATGATTGTACTAAAGAACCTTGTCTTGTGAAATTGAAACTCAGTGTAGTGTTATTGTCTAAAAGTTACCTCCTGAGGGCCTCTTTGTTGCTCAAATGTGGCCTCTCTCTAAGCCAAACTTAGCATACAAATACACTACTTTCCCTCAAGGTGGGACATGACTCCTGGGGGTGAGACTCCCTGGCACCAATGGATCACTACCAAGCACCAATTAACAATGCAACTAGAAAAAAGACCTTGAGCAAAAATGGGGAAAGGTAAAGACAAATGAGTTTATATCACTAAGAAACTTCAAAATGAGTAATGGTAAATGAGGCAGGGGTACCTGTTGAGCTGTGCAGATTAACAGACAATTCAGGTGCCTGGTGTGGATGAATCTCAGTAGGCAAGACTGGAATTAAGGAGAATAGCTAGGAACTGAGCACAGAGGTCCACAAGAGTGAGGATGAGGCCAATACTGGGAAGTGGTAGTGGGCATGAACTGAGGAAGATAGACCAGGGAGGGATTCTGGTGGTGAAATCTGCAGAACAAATGACTGGTTGGATTTGGGAATAAGAGTACAGAGGAGAAAATATGATGTTCCCAGGTTTCTTGCTTGGACAGCTAGCTACTTAGTGGTGACCCTCTTTGGCATGGAGGCACAAGAAAAGTATTTGAGGGACATTCAGGTGGTCATCTGATGCTAAATGTATGTAGAATGTTTAATAAGGGGGATTGTAAATATGTGGACTGAGGTAGAGTTGATGGTAAAACATTAAAATGAGTATAACTAACACTGCAGGTTTATAAATGTTGTGACTGAAAGGAGTCATCTATGGAGGTTAATGTTAACTGAAAGACTGCTGGAGGATAACCTAGGGACTGTATAATATAATGATTTCAGTTGTAGATGAGAATTGTGGTTAATAATACAAATACAAGAATGTTACTCTACTACAAAGTGTTAAGAATATAGTGATACATGGGGAAAATATAACTAATGTCACTCATAGACTATAGTTGACAATACTACTGTAATAATTTTGTAGCAAAGGCAGAGAAGGCCTATATCAGAGCTCAAGGTAAAAAATAGAATATGGGTACAGTTTTATGAGCTGTGACTATATCAAGTTATTTTTTAAATTCTTTTCATTAACAAAGAGACCTTGGTCATGTGATTTGAATAGTCTGTGCTGTTTTGTTTGCCTTTTGGAAAACTGGAGAAAGAATTGAGTCTGTTTTGGGGATTAGAAAGGATGAATGTGCCTGGGCAGCATGATTTAAGGTGATGTTTCCATGGTTTCTTGAGCTGCCTGAGCTTTGGGAGGAGAGCCCCCTCCCCAAGCCCTGAGCTCTCAGCAGTGGGCACACCACATCTCCTGAGAGCCTCACAGCTGCCCTGGGAGCTGGGGTGCATTGGCCTTCTTTCAGACTAGTATGTGGAGGTTGAGAATAAGCCTGCAGTTTGGGTCTTCTGCTGAGGCAGCAGAGTCACCTGGCTGTTAAAGTGTGTGAGGTGTGGGCTGAGCGGGGTGCAGCTTCTCCTCAGGCAAGACCATGAGGGAGAGTGAAGTAGGGCCCATCCTAGGTCAGGCAACCCACAAGTGACCGAGTAGTCCATTATGGCCGATTGTCTCTCCACTGTCATCAGAGAGGGTTGGGTTTGGAGGTCCCTCAGCCTCTCCCCCAGGTCCCCCTCCTCTGGGGCCCAGAACCCTGCACAGGTCCTGCCTACTGCTGGGCCCTCATGGTAGTTCAGGAAGAGGGAATGGGGATGGCTAGTAACTAGGGGACCCTTTCTGAGGGATATAGTCTACCCTAAAAGGGAGACTGATCCACTTTCAAAAGTGGAGGAAGGTGGGCAGCTGTGTTACTTCTTGTGTGGGTGGGTGTGGTGGAAATGAGAGACCCACCTGGGCAGGACATTCATGGCTCTATCCTCCTTTTAGATTTATGGGGAGAGCCTCAGTCTCAGAGACTGGGGAGACCTGTTGGAATGGAGAGTAGGAGTATGGGGGTGACACCAAGGTCAATTTTCTGGAGGAGGTGCTATATGAACCTGATTCTGAGTAGACATTGGGACATGGATGGGAGTGGAAGTGAGGATGGGGCCCCATGTGAGCAAAGACACAGCCTCTGCCCTGTCCTCCCAACAAGTCCACCCAGGCCTCATCTAGTTCCTGTCCTCCCTTCTGTCCCCAGGAAGACCTGGTGATTGTCAAGATCCAGCTGCTCCCCAAGGCCAGCCTCAAACAAGAAAGCACAGCTCCTGCTGCCTTCCTTCTCCCCATCTCTCTACCTTCAAGGGAGAAATCCTGTAAGGGAGTAGAGGTTCCCACAGGGCCTACCATTTGGCTGTTTTAGTTTAGTAGACTCCCAGCATGTGGCAATGATTTTGATTCAGTGAAGCTTGTGGTCTCCCTCCCTTTGTCCACCTCTGTCCACATCACTTCCTTCCTCTCATTGCCCCTGCTCAGCCTCAGCCCCTCCCTTGCTAAACACTCAAGAGAGGAGGATCAAAGAAGAAAAATCCTGGGGATGCAGATCAAATCTGGCTTGAATTTCCCCAAATCAGAGCTCATTGTTTTCCTCTTAGAAATGAAAAAGAAAGAAAAAGTCAAACCACAAACCCATGAACTTTAGAAGTTGGTGATTTCATCTCAACAGCCCAGTTTTCCTGATGTCCTTATGCCCCTTCCCCCACCTAGCAGCCAGGAAGGGAGGGAGGGAAAACTAGCAAATGTGGAAAACAGTGTCATTCTAAATTCATTCATACCTGTTTTACTACTTTTAGATTTCAAGGAACCATGTATTTGTTCATTCATTTGTTAACCCATCCATCCATTCAAGAAATATGCAGTGATCTCCTACTATGTGCTAGGCTTGGGAGACAGCAGTGAACAAAGGAGAGATGACCCCCTTGTCCAGCCTACATTTTTGTTTTTGGTGACAGACAATAAAGAATAACCAAAATAAATGAGAACATTATATCATGTGTTATGAGGGAATGAGGACTGTGAAGAAAAGGAAAACGAGGAAAGAAAGAGGGATCTGAGTGCAGGGATGGGGAGTTCAAGCCACAGTATAAATAAGTTGGACAGAAAGGTATCCTGAAGAAGGTAGAATTTCAGCAGATCCTGGAGGGAGGTGAGGCTGTTTGCCAAATGGGTCTGGGGAGAGCAGAGAGCCTGGGTGAGCCTGCCAGGGTCAGCATGGGGCCATGGCAGCCACTGAGGCAAGTGCTGAAGGGTTGGGTTCTTACTGCCATGAAATAGGGAGCCATTGCTGGGCTTTGCACAGGAAAGTGTTCTGTTCTGAGTTAGGCTTTAAAAGGTCCACACCCATAAAGCAGTGACCAGGACTGTTTATAGTCCCTGAATTTCAGATTAGTCAGGGTCTCAGAGGCCCCTTCCCACCCCCTAATTTGCCATCCAGGACACTGAGGCCCAGATTGGAAGATGTCCCCTCAATTCACAGGCCTCCCTGGTGGGGGAGTCCAGGTGAGAAGCCCACCTTCTCACCTCTGCTGTGTGCCCTGCACTGGGGCTGGGCCTCAGGGAGACCCTGCTGTAGGTAGAGCCTTTGCCTGGCTCTAGACCTCTCCCTGAATGGGTCACTGTGGAAGACTGAAGGGTGTCCCCTGACATAGGCATGTTCTGAATCTTAATCCACCTTCCTGTGGACCCACTGTAAATGGAAACTCTTGAAGATGTTATTTTCAGTTAAGATGTGGCCAAGCTGAAAAGAAAGTGATGGAGAATCTTAGGGAAATGGCATGTAAGGACTATTCATTAAGAAGAAATTAAACTATACATGAAAGTGTTCTACCTCATTAATTTCAACAGTAACCCAAGAAATGCAAGGCACTAAGTTAAAAAATCAGGTCCAATTAACCCACCAAAGAAAATAATTATGCCCATTGTTGGTAAGGGATCAGTGAAACAGGAATTCTCCTTCCCTGCCAATAAGGGGACAACTTTTCTGAAGAGATTTAAAAATGCTCTTATATTTGGGACCTGTAATGGAACTCTTAGAAATTGATCAAAAACAAAAAATTGGAAATGAGGATGGAGACTTAGGTATAACATATTTTTCAAGGTGTTGTTTACAATGGAGAGAAATAGAACAGCATTTAATGTTCAAAACTAAGATCATGGGTAAAGAAATAATAGTACATCTCTACATGAGACTATTGAGCCATCATTTAAAGTTGTATTTTCAAAAACTAATGTATGTAATGGCACACCAGAGCCCACTCCATGGTTTTGAGCAATTTAATTTCTCTCCTGCTGTGAATTAGAAACCATGACATGGCTGCTGGGATAGACTAAGGAGTACAGTGAAAGACTTTTGTCCCCCAGGCTAACCTCCTGCACCATCAGACCTTTCCCTCAACCTTCTGTCATCCTCTGGATGCCACCCTTGGGTTTTGAGCTCCGTGCCCAATGCCCTTATTGCCTGATTTCAGTTCTGACCTTCTCTCCGACATCATATCACTATCAGCCTTAAGTCTCTAACCCAGATAAGAAGCCCCTTTCCAGGACCTAGGACTCTGCCCCAGTCTCTTCCACTCTGCCAGGGTGGTGCCTTTCTGGCAGACAGGTCTTTGCTGCATTCTTCAGGCAATTAACAAACAGCTCCACTGCCAAAACCAGTCTGCCTAGCCCTCTAAGCATTGGCTAAAGTTAACTCCTTGGCTTCTGACAGCTTTGATACAATTTTATTTAGGTAAAACTAAAATTTGGAAGAGAGAGAAGTAAACCCAGCAAGATATGAATCTGTAGTCTTCCCTTGGCCCATGGGTTATTTCAAAGTGTGATGTTTAGTTTCTGGGTATTTGGAGGTTTCCCAGATTTCTTGATGTTATTGATATTGAATTTAATTCCATTATGGTCAGTGAACATACTCTGTATGTTTTCCATCTTTTCACTCCATTGAGACTTGTTTTATGGTGGATACGATCTATCTTGCTAAATACTCCAAGTACGCTTGAAAAGAATGTGTATTCTTCTGTGGTTGAGAGGAGTATCCTACAAGTCACAATTAGGTAAAGTTCTATATCCTTGTTAGGTTTTTCTACTTGTTCCTTCAATCATCAAATGGAGATAATGGAGATGCTGAAATTTCCAACTGCAATGAGAGTCTGGTGAATTTTACTTTTAGTTCTAGCAATTTTTGCTTCATGTATTTTGAAACATTGTTATTTGGTATGTAACTATTTAGGATTATGTCCTCTTGATGATATCACCTCTTTTTCACTGTGAAATGGCCTACTTTAATCCTGGTAATACTCCTTACTCTGAAACTTTTTTCTTTTGATATTTTTAAAGATGTATTTCTATTTTTTTTAAAGATACTTGGATTATATAAACCTTAAATTTAAAAATAATGGGATTCCTCTATGTTCTGTTTCTCTACAACTCCCTCATCTGATATTAATATAACTATTCTTTTTAGGGTAATATTCAAGAGTATATATATTTCTATTCTTTGACTTGTACTCTAGTCACATTTTTATGTTTAAAGTGGGTTTCTTATAGATAACATATAGTAAAATGGACTTGCTTTTTATCTAATCTGATCATCTCTGCCTTTTAGTTGGAGTCTTTAGAATTTAGACCACATGGCTCTTCTATTTGTACATTTTGGTTTGCATTACTTTTCTCCTATTTGATGACTTTTTTGGGGAGTTGAGTAGTTTTCTAATATTGCATTTTCTTTCCTTTAATGCCTTATTACATATATCATTTGATTTTTAGTGATAGCTCTAGGGCTTATAATATATATCTTTAATTTATCACAGTCTAGTCAAGTAACACTAACTCATTTTGCTACTAGTATAAAGTATCAAGTATTAAACCCTTACAAGAATATGCTTTCATTTCTCCCCTCCTGGTCTGTGTTCTACTGTTACCATACATTTTAAACCTTGCTGGTGGGTGCACAATGACCTTTCATCTAGAGCTATTTTGACTCCTCTACTGAGGTCCTCTCCTTGGTGTTGTGTGTGTAAAGAGGCCTTTCCCCTCAGGCTGCTTCTGGCTCCACATGAGCTGTGTGGACTGTTCTGCCTGCTCCTTTGGGTGTTTCTTTCCCCATCCACAGTGGTTTGTTCTCTTGCATGTACTTATCAAAGGCTCAAGGGCCACTTCATACCTCTGGAGCTTTCCCTCTGTCCAGCTCTCTCCTCTATGGCACCCTATCTTGTGACTGCTAACCACCTTTGCTCCCCAAAATTTTGAATTCTCCACAACTCATGGAGAGCACCAGGCTCTTTTTGGGTTCCACATCCCTGTGCTGTGGCCTAGAAAATCTCTCTAGGGCTCACCTTGTTTGTCATCTTCTTTCAGGGATCATGTCCTGTGCTGACTGTTATACAATGTAGGAAAGCTGCTATTCCATAAATTGTGTCCATTTGTACTTGTTTAAGGCTACTGGACCCTGTGATACTCTATTATGGCTAAAAGAATCCTCCACATGCTTCACTTGAAATAGGAAACACAAACCATGCCAACAGCAATAGAACTGTATTTATTTCTAAGTTTAAAATGAAAAATAATAAAACACTTAGACCCACCTCCAAGGCTGAATCCATTTTGATCTTACTTAGGTAAAGATATTAAAACAAAGAGGGAAGGGATTATAATTCTATCAGTTTAAAGAAGTCAAAAATTTGAAGTAATCTAGTTTCTCTCCCTCATTTTGATATGAGGAATGAAATCTTAGAGATGTTTAGGAATTGTCAAAGGTCATATTAATTCTGGGCCTAACAGGGACTTGAACACAAGTCTCCCAACAAACAAGCCATTAAGCCATGTTACTTTGGTCCTTCCCAGAAATAATATTATAATTACCATTTTCTTTAGCAGTTTCAAATATTACTTAAACTTCCTGACAACCTTAGTGGCATCAGGGTAGGTTGAACTATCACCACTACTTCTCAGTTAAATAACCTGCTTGAATGATTTGTCTAAGAGAGTAGTGCTCAAATTTTGTGCTCTGAAGTCCCTTAAGGGCATCTACTAGGTCAAAACTAGTTTTAGAATATTAAGTTATCATTTGCCTTTTTTTTTTTTACTGTATTGACATTTGCACTAATAGTGTATAAGCAAAGGTGGGTGAAACCCCTCACTTCTTAGCATGAATCAAGCCAATGACAACTAGGAATTCTCCATCATCTTGCCCAGTTTTAACTTCTTACACCTCTGTGGTTTAAGAAAGATTACACATGGTCAAGATAGTAGTTATTTTTAAAGGAATTGTTTTCCTGGGCACCTTACATTCTAATTTTTATGTACTCCAATGGGACTGGCCACTGTCGAGCTCAGCCTATTTTCTGCATGTACTTGTAGCTTGTGGTAATAAGTCAAACCACTGAAACTAAACTGCTACTGGGAAATGAAGTATCTCTTTATTTCCTTCAAGGAAATTACATATTACATACATATTAAGGAAAAATATGTTTTTCAAAGCTGCAGTGGTGGGAGTAGAGGAAGGGATTGGGTACAAGCAGGTGTGGGATGTTACTGGGTGCTGGTTCAGAGGTATTCTAAACTAGCAGGAAGTCAGGTTCCTTAGGGGTTTGGGAGAGACGAGATGGTCAGCTCAGCCTGGACTGAGCATACAAACTTGGAGACTCACATGGTCAAGGAGAAGGCCAACAGGAACTTTGACTCTGACGAGGTATTTATATTTATATCATTTGGGGGATGGGCGGGTAAGACCCAAGTTCCTGATCTGAGACAAGATGGTCCAAACATACCTGACAGAAGTACTAGTTCAGAGGAAGCTGTTGGGAACTGTCTCCTGAGGCAGACAAAATGAATTCTAAATCTACACACCATACAGATTGACCTATAATTGTTTACTGACATCTTCTGAATGACTAAAATTTTATTTCGATAAGGGATTTCTCTCCTTAAAAAAAATTGGTCTTAAGATTATGGTTATAGTTGGGACCGTGAAGCCAGGTCACCTGGTCCCAAATCCTACCTCAGCCATTAGCCCCAGGACCTGTGGATACACCTGTCTGTGCCTTAGTTTCCTTATCCATGAAATGAGAACAGTAATATTACCCACATCTCAGAGCTGCTGGGGGCCAAGATGAACTAGTTGATGAAGAGAGTTCAAGTCCTAGACACAGGACCAGGTGTCACCAGGATTGTTACATCGATGACTCTTTACACAGGATGAGCACAGGAGACATGAGGAGACTTTGTTTATGGAGCCACAGCCCCAGAAGATAGCCCAACTCCAGCAAGCACTGCCGTGATGCAAGAATGGCAAGCGCTGGCAGGCCTCCTCTCCTGCCCCCTGGGCATGTCAGGCCCACTTGGCAGAAGTCATCCAGCTCTATATGAACCCACATAATGACTATTTCTTCCAGCCTCAGTCCTTGCTTCTTCCATGCCATAGTGCACCCCCTGGTTTTGGATGCAGGTTACCTTCAGGAGCTGAAATTGGAGTTGCATCCATTCTTGAGCCCTTTCAAACATGCCCTCAGCTACCTGCTGGTCCACCCCTCTTCTGATGGCATTGTTCATTCTTTCACAGGTGTTTTTGCATGTGATCTGAGCTGCCTCTTGCAAAAATGATAGGCACAGTCACAATACAACAAGGACTTAGATATCTTTAGCATCAGGGAAAATATATGTATGTATACATGTACATATATGTACTTATATACATATATATACATCATTTTCACAGTGAGGAAATAGTTTAAAAATTAAATGGCACACGTGCCATGAAGGGATGTCCCCCGCATAGAAGAGCCCCATGCACAAGGAGTGTGCCCCATAAGGAGAGGCACTCAGCTTGAGAGAAAGTGCAGCCTGCCCAGGAATGGCGCTACACACAGAGAGCTGACACAACAAGATGAAACAACAAAAAGAAACACAGATTCCCATGCCACTGACAACAACAGAAGTGGACAAAGAAGATGCAGCAAATAGACACAGAGAACAGACAACCGGGGTGGGGGGGAGAGGGGAGAAATAAATAAATAAATAAATCCTTAAAAAAGTTCAATGACAAGCAAATTAGTCAATATTGAGATACTTCCTCTCATAAAGAAAATCTATGTGAATTAAGCAGAAGTTTACAAAGCCCAATCCCTCTCCCCCCTCCCACAACAGGGACAACTGAAAGAAAAAGGCTCTAGAAAGTGAATTTGCATGTAGTTAAAGAAAGTAAGAATGAAAACTAGACCATAGATTTTGGAGTCTAAGTAGCTGAGATTCAGCATGGAGAGGAGAAGCAAGGAATCTAGATAAAGAAAGAGAGTAAAAGGGCTAGTTAATGGCCTTTCCCAGGCCCTTGCAATTATTTTGACCTAGGACAGAGGAGGACAAAGACTTTGAGGAATGAGGGCAGTAAAGGACACTGAGAGGGTGGACAGATAGCCCCTGAGGAAGCAGCAACGCTATTCTCTGGGGGCTGCACCTTCATAGCAGGACTTCAGGTTCTTCTGAACAGAGGTGCTGAGAGGTGAAGGATGTGCAACTCCTGGCCTCCCAGGATGGCACTTAGCTGGGAAGCCAGGGTAAAAAAGGCCCTTTGCTGCAATTCCTTCCAGAGCAGCAGGTGGGTGTTCCCATGTAGCAGGAATTCCCCTGTCCTAGGTCATGGCTGGTTGCCTCCAGGCTGTCTCCACTGCTGGGCTGCAAGCTTTTCAGACCAGAGCTTTGTTGTAAGACTCTTTTAAACAAAACCGCTTCCTGCAGCACCTGGTACTGAGGAATTACTCGGTAAATATTTGCTGAGTTGATCTCAAGCACATGCAGGGCAGCCTTGAATGGGATGGTCCTGGAACAGGCCCTTTTGGGTGGGGACACAGGCTATTTCTCTAGTGCTGCCATGTAAGCTGGGCTGGGCCTGGAAGAAAGTAAGCCACGGACAGGAATTTTAGGGACTCAAAATTCTTGATACTTTAACTTCTTCCAGCTTCACTACTTTGGATGATACTTCATATCAGTGACAACAGCGATGGAGACAATAATGAAAATGTTAAATGATTGAACATTTTTAAAACTAAGGATTCTCTGAGGATTCCAGGCTCAGGATTTATTGTCAGTTGCTTTCCAGTGGAACAAACTTGCCCTGGATGTCCCACTCCTCTGTAGCAGCCATTCCCTCTCCCCTACCCCATTATGGCTTGTATTTCCTTATTTCTTTATTTATTTATTTATCCCCACCCCATTGTTTGCACTGTCTGTGCTCTGTGTCTATTCACTGTGTGTTTTCTGTGTCTGATTGTCTTCTCTTATTTTTAAAGATTTATTTTTTAAAATTTCTCTCCCCTCCCCTTCCAGTGTCTGCTTTCTGTGTCCATTTGCTGTGTGTTCCTCTGTGTCCACTTGTATTCTTTTCAGTGGCACCATTTATCTGTGTCCCTTTTTATTGTGTCATCTTGCTGTATCAGCTCTCCATGTGTGTGGCACCACTCCTGGGGAGGCTGTGCTTTTTTTTTTGCACTAGGTGGCTCCACTTATGGGTGCACTTCTTGCACATGGGGCTCCCCTATGAGGGGGACACCCCTGCATGACATGGCACTCCTTGTGTGCATCAGTATTGGGCATGGGCCAGCTCATCACAAGGGTCAGGAGGCCCCGGGTTTGAACCCTGGACCTCCCTTGTAGTAGGTGGATGTTCTATTCATTGAACCAAATTGACTTCCCTGCTTGTCTTCTCTTTAGGTAGCACAGGCAACTGATCCAGGGACCTTCTGAAGTGGGGGAGAGGTGCTCAATCACATGTGCCACTTCAGCTCCCTGGTTTGCTTCATCTCTTATTGTCTCTCCCCTGCATCTCTTTTTGTTGCATCATCTTGCTGCACCACCTCTCCACATGGGCCAGCACTCTTGCATGGGCCAGCACACCTGCATAAGCCAGCACTGTGTGTGGGCTAGCTCACTGTGTGAGTCAGTTTGCCTTCACCAGAAGGACCCAGGAATTGAACCCCGGACCTCCAATATGGTAGACAGGAACACAACCACTTGAGCAACATCTGCTTCCTGTATGGCTTGGATTTCATAACTTCTCCTAGGAGAACATCCAGACCCCACAAACTCCTGGGGAATAAGCAGGAAGATAAATAGGCAAATTCCAAAATCCTTCTGGAGAGAAAGCCACTACCCATCCTGGCTACCATCTTCATTTTATGAAGAACTTATCTCCTGGCTTAGGAAACTGTTTTTCCACAGTCATATTTCCAACCATTTCTTCTCCCAATTTCCATCATTTTCCCCTACAGTGAGTGCTTAAAAACAACTATGTGAGGCATCAGACCTAAACCAGAGGGCTTCCCACCCAACAGAAGAAAACAGAGGAAAATTTTAAGAGACATTAGTGGCTACTGTGGGGTTAAAACAAACAGAAACTACCTTGTGGTCTTGAATATATTTCTAAGCAAATAGAAGGTAGATGAGATCTAACAGTTATCAAATGCTAATAACGTGCCAGGCAGTGTGACTGTCCTAAGCCCTTGACTTAAAAAACACATATGACATTGATGCAATGATGATTAGTTTACAGATGAGAAAACTGAGATTCAGAGAGGGTTACTGATGTGTCCAAGGACACACAGCTAATAAGTGGCAGAGCCGCATTTTATCTAACTTCAAAATTCATCAACTTTGCACTGCCTATTTGTTTCTACTTGAAAGGATGGAACTCAATCTATACTTTAAAAGACTGGTGACATTCAGGGAAGTGAAAAGAATGAAGAGTTATTCACCATGGGGATAATACAGTGAACAAATTTTCAGAAGAATCCCAGGAGTAAGAAGTAGCATGTTGCAGAGGAGAGAGCATGGGCTTTAAAATCTAGTTCTCTACTTATGAGCTGTACAACATTGGAAAATTTGTGTAATTGCTCCCAATTTCAGATGTTTTAATGTAAAAAGACAGGAGCCACTTAATGGGGTTATTGGGAGGATTTGAGGATATAATTCTTGTAAAGTGCTCAGCAGAGAGCTTGGCACATCACAGTAGCTCTTTCTTTCCTGGCAGGCTGGCTACAGGGCAGGAAAGACTGGAAAAGGCAGCTGGAGAGAGGCAGAAATGTCTTGAAATGTCTTGAAAGCCATGTTCGCTTAACTCCACTCTCTCCAACCAAAATACCCTGACCTGGTCTCGGATCCCTAAAAATTTGATCCCCTGCTACATGTTTGAGATATTTCATAAATAATGGGAATCATAATATTAAGCAACATCTCATTCTCTACTCTAGGTCAGTGTGGGAAATATTTAATTAAACCAAACTAAGCAGGCTTTGTGTTTTGCCAAACACCAAGCTTTCCTCAAGTTGCAAGCTCCTCTCTACACTTTCAGATCTAAAGTACAAATTCTTAAAGATGAGATTCTGGCACAATGTTCTTCAGATGTTTGCTCACAAAGGAATGAGATGAAAGATCTTTACCTGAAAACACCTCCAAACACACGATCAATTTGGTCATAAATAGGCTGAGTGTGGCTTCACTCAGATCTGTTCTTGCAAGAGACCTGGAGGCACAGATGCCATTCTTCAGGCAGACAGCTTTCACAGTCTAGCGAAATCCTTGGTTTCCTTTATTCCTTTACTTTTTAAAAATTTCTTCAGTGCTAAATAAAGAAGCAGTCAGTACTACTATGTGTTTTGTGTGTTTTTTTGGTTTTTTTTGCCTGGGTTAAAGGCCAAAGGTGTGAAAAAGAAAATACAACTCATTAAATGACTGAGTTTGAAATAAAAAAGACAGGCAGGAAAGCTTTGTATAATGAAGCTAGTCTGACCAGTTTCCCAAAAGAGTAAAGGGCCATAAAATTCAGATATATATATATATATATACACACAATTAATTACAGAAAGAAATTAATGCCATTCACAAGAATGTAATTACACTGTGGTTAACTTCACATTTCATACAAGGGCATCTAAATTAGCAATCCATGAAACAGGAACGTCTTTCACTTCCTCTTCACTGTCTTTTTAGGTAAAATCTTCGGGACTTTGGGCTGACCGCCCATAGATACAGGTGAAGAGGTCAAGCTGGATTTCATTCCTCTCCTGCCCAAAGTCTTAGAGCACAGCTGACCTGCCCCACTGACCCTAGCTCTGGGCCTGGAACTGTCCCCCACTTTTCTATTTTATCCAAGCCTAGGGGCTGGGTTCTTGTTCTATAGCTGTGGGAAGATATCCTGGGACTTACTGGTCATGGCTGCAGTGATTTCAAGGCCAAATGAGCAGGCTCAGTGGTTCTAACACATTCTGGCATCAGTTGACCCGGTTCAATTTTAATTTTAAAAAATCCATCTTCTACCAGGAGTCCACACACATTAATCATTGAAATTGCATAGCCTTACTTCTTTTCCAGAATTACAGCCCCCACTGCTTCCTCCCAGGTGCTCCTTTGTGAGCTGCTGCACAGCGCTGAGAGCAGCATCTACACTGGCTTTACCTGTTCTGCCACCTACTGATAACAAAGGGCTGTCAGGTGAACTGTGGGTGGCCATGTGTGCATCCCATCTTCTGAATGTAGCCTATGTGACACTAACTCAAAGATCCTGTACCTGTACATATTTATTTATCAGCTTCACCTCATGTGCCATAATCTCTGATTAAACAAGTATATTGTACATAGAGCATACTTCTTCCTCAGAATGCCTTTTGAACTAGACTTGACACTTGGAAAACCAACTCCTCTTCTTCAGTTTTAAGTATTGTCAATAAGAACTTCCCATTCATCTGTAGATACCACTTACTATTAAGAAAAATTCAGTGTTCACTGAACATAAACATATACACATATAAACAAAACACATATTATCTAATTAGGAAGATGGATAATTTTTACATTCAAGGTATTAAACAAGGAAAACAGAAGGAATTATTTCTATGAGACAATGGGCAGAAAGGACTGGGAAAAGTGAGATATAAATTGCCTTTGAAGCCAAGAAAGTGGAAGGTGACCCAGGCCTTTTTCTTCAGAAGGCATGGAAGTCATGTTGGAGCACGTGTAGGTAGAGCTGGGGTTTGAAGGTAACCCAAACAGAGTTGAATGTAACCCACAGGATAGGTGGAGTCATTTAAGATTTTGGAACAAGGGAGGGACACAATGGAATACACAGTTTTGAGAGCAACAGTGTTCAGGGTGATCAGGAAGAGGATCTCTCAGAGGAAAGGTCTTAGGCTACTGCCTAAGTGGCCATGAGGAGGGCAGAATAAGGCCTTGAAATTCATCAGGTGAAGGAGGACTGTGGAAGGATGGTTAGAACAATTTGCTGACAGTGAGGGAAACTAAACAAAATTAAGAAACTTCCAATTTTTGTATTCTGAGGATAAATGATTAATGCCAACCACTGAACAAATGGGAATATTTTTATACTTAATGTCCTCTGGGACATTATATAACATCTCACTCTATATCTAGAAGAGCAAAATACTGAAAACTGCCCAAATGACCACCACAGACTAAATTCAAAATAATATTATGGAGTCACTAAAAATGATGTAAATATTCATGGGATATAGATTGGGGAGTGAAACAAAGGTATAAAACTGTATAAAATATGAAATATAAGTATTTCCATTAAAATATTTATTAAAATGCTTTATTCTTGAAATGTCTTCCAAATACATACAGAAAACCTATCACCTGGTAATATAATTTCAAGTGACTTACTTGCAATTTCTTTTCCCTATCATCATGGATGGATATTTAGAAACTTGTAATATGTGTACAAGGTACAAAATGTTTAAAGTACTAAGCAGTATATTGTATAATATCTTTCTTCCTCCCTTTGTGAATTCCCTAGCCACCAAATCCTCCTCCCCATGTTTTCATCTATCCTTTCAGTTACACACATGAGGTGTATTTTCTATTTGCACAAATGATAATATACTCTATATAACACTCTGCTCCCTTCCTATATTCCTTGAACAATATACCTTAAAGATCTTCACATATTATATAGAATACTCCTTACTATATTTTCCCTTCTTTATTTTTTTAAAAATGTTACATTCCAAAAATATGAGAGCCCCATATACCCCTGCAACCCGTCAGCCTACTCCTCCCACATCATAAACCTCTTCCATCATCATGACACATTCATTGCTTTTGGTGAATACATTTTGGAGTTCTGCTGCACCACATGGATAATGGTTTACATTGTAGTTTACACTTTCTCCCAGTCCATGCAGTGGGCCATGGCAAGACATACAATGTCCAGTATCTGTCCCTGCAGTACCACCCAGGACAACTCCAAGTCTGAAAATGCCCCACATCATAGCTCTTATTCCTTCTCCCTACCCTCAGCAGCTACTATGGCCACTTTCTCCACATCAGTGCTACAATTTCTTCCATTACTAATCACAATAGTTCCATAGTACAATATCAGTAAGTCCACCCCAGTCCATACTCTATTCCTCCAGCCTGTGGACCCTGGGATGGTTATGTCCACTTCACCTCTATATCAAGAGGGGGCTTAGATTCCACATGGGTGATGGATGCAATTCTCCTGCTTGTAGTTGTAGAAAACTCCTTACTTTTTAAAAACAGGTGTGGTCATCTCTGGAGGCTCTGACTGCCACAGTAAATAATGCCTCAAGCAAGGGGGTTCTTGTGGGCTCTAGAAACATCTAGACACAATAGGCAAGGCAGACAATCTCAGCAATTTGGCACCTGTCAGTGCACCTTACCTTGGAATATATGTTTCCCAATGTAACAGAATTAGACTCATTTTTGGTTTCCCTACACATGACTCTTCTGCCCTTTTTAGTTGAACCCATGTTTAGCACCATATTCATTAAGTGTATATCCCAGGTACTTCAATCTTTGGTCTCTTCAAAAGTCGATGGAGGCCTGAATCTCAGCAGAGTTGCAAAATCTACTCTCCAGTTCACTGGACTTGCCCAGGACAACTAAGAAAAGGATGATGATGGACAACATCCATACCCAATAAACACAGAGTATCTACAATGGCAAGCAAGGCTGCTCCATCCCATCTACCCCATGGGATCTAAGCCCCTCTCAATCAGAAACAGAGTGGCCATCACCATCCCAATATCCTCAAGATTGAGGAATGAACAAACATCAGGGGGAAAAGCAATTATGGTCTAATGTTGACATTACTTTTCAAGCAGTGGAAAAACTGTAACACTGACATAAAGGCAGTGGCCACCACAGTTTCTGAGGATAAGGAGAAGGAAGAATTGGTGCAACATGGATATTTCTGGGACAATGGAATTGTCCTGCATCACATGGCAATGACAGATACTGATCATTATACATTCTGTCAAAACCTATACTATTGGGCAGTGAAAAGTATAAACTATAATGAAAACTACACACCATGGCTAGTACAATGCTTCAATTTATGTTCATCAATTGTAACAAGTACACTACGATAAGGAAAGATGTTAGGGGGGAAAAGTGAGGGAGTGGTGGGGATGGATATATGGGAATCCCCTATATTTTTGATGTAGCACTTATGTAATTTAAAGCCTCTTCCAAGAAATTGTATCATTGATGTGGAGAAAGTAGCCATGGTAGCTGCTGAGGGTAGGGAGAGGGAAGAAGAGATATGATGTGGGGGCATTTTCAGGACTTGGAGTTTCCTGGGTGGTACTGCAGGGACAGATCCTGGACATTGTATATCCTGCCATGCGAACTGGGTGGACTGGGGGAGAGTGTAAACTACAATGTAAACCACTACCCATGTGGTGCAGCAGTGCTCCGAAATGTATTCACCAAATGCAATGAATGTGCCACGATGATGAAAGAGGTTGTTAAAGTGGGAGGAGTGGGGTAAGTGGGATGGGGGGTTTATGGGGACCTCATATTTTTTGAATGCAACATTTAAAAAATAAAGGAAAAATGAAAAAGTAACATTTTTAGAAAAACATTGTCGGCCCTAAATGTTTCTGATCCTTTGTATTACATGACTCAATGAATATCCTTGAATATCAGAACCTTTGCCAGCTATGTAAAGAAAATATTCACAGAAGTGAATGGAACTAAGTCTACATGCAGAAAATATTCATAGTCTATGTGTAGAAAATATTTGTAGAAGTGAATGGAACTAAGACAAAGAATATGTACACTCTAAATTTCAATAGATTTCAATCAATATCACAAAAATGCCCTGCAAACAGTGTACTAGTAATTTACATTAGCAACATAAAAGAGCACCTGTTTCCCCATTCTCACTAAAAAAATAAAAATTCAGCCCTGTGCAGCTGCTGTGGGAACCAGTTTGATGAGTCTTCAAAACATGACTTGGAAATTCCATTCTAGGTATATTCTGAAATAACTAAAAGCTGGGGCTCAGATACGTGTACACCAATGCTTAGGGCAGCATTATTCACAATAGTTAAAAGGAAGGGAAAAAACCCTCATGTTCCCCAATGGAAAATGGATAAATAAAATGTGGTATATTTATAACAGAATACTATTACTCAGTCCTAAAAAGGAATAAAGTCCTAACACTTGCTACAACATGGATGAATAGGGAAGACATCATGTTGAGTAGAATTAGCCAGACACAAAAGGACAAATACTGCATGATTCTACTAATGTGAGGTGTCTAGAATAAGCAAATTCAGAAACAGAAAGTAGATTAGTGGTTGCCAGGATCTATGGGTGAGAAGAATGGGGACTTAATGCTTAACGGGTCTTTTCTGTTTTGGGTAATGAAAAAGCTGTGGTAATGGATGGTGGTGATGTTAGCACATTGTACACGTAACTAATGCCACTGTATTGTATACTTTAAAATGGCAAATTTTATTACATCTATGTTACTATGATAAAGTTAAGCCACACATTTGTAGTGAATTAAGGATTGCCCTTATTCAGTTTGGCCTCACTATGCATATGGTATAATCAGATGATATCATTTTATCTGTAAAAAATATTTCACCACAGTGTGGTGTGTTGATAGGTGGATGTTGTTTGGAAATTCTGCACATGTGCATGATTGTTTTATAAGTTTACAACTTGGTCATAAAAATTATATTTAAAAAATAACAGTATGGTGGTTTTGGGGGAAATACACCAAATGTGAGAAAAGGATGATAATTAGTAAGATTTTGACAATATTCTTTCATAATATGTAACAGATGTCTCATGACAGTGCAAGGTGTTGGTGAAGGAATGATGTATGTGACCCCTGTATAATGTTATGTGTGGGAGGAAGGGCGCCCGGCTTGCCACAGTAGCAAACAGTGTGGCAAGAAGTGATACCGCCTCTGCCCACTGGGCCTAGATAAGGTGACCATGCCTGACTAAGCCTTTGCTGCTAACGGCTGGCCGGCGCTGCCCTCCCCCTTTCTATCTCCCGCCTAGCCCAACATCCGGCCAGCTCTCACTTCCCCTTTCCCCTCCCCTATTCCTAACCTCTCAGCCAGCCCTCTGCCTAGCAACTGCTTACAATCACCTATCAGGAAGCAGTACCCGCCCGCACCTATCAAATCTCTCCACGCAGTCCCTAACCCTATAAAGCTGTGTCCCCTTCTGCAATAAAGCAGACTTGTGCTATCAGCCTGTCTCCGCATCTCGCTTTTCTGGTCTGCGCGCCCTCCACGCCTTCAGAGCCCCCGAGGGAAGCCTCCGTGGCCGCACGAGGCTTTCTTCCCCCTGCCCAGGACCCCCACGTCCCACAATTGGCGCCCAACGTGGGGCAAAGCAACCCCACCACAACACCGCTCCGAAGGTAAGGGCTCCGAGACTCTGCCACGGGACGCTCATGAGCCCCAGCAACCTTTTCCCTTGTCTCCTCCTTTCGCCCCTTTGTGCCCTAGTCCTCGCTTCTCTCCTCTGCCATTCCAACCCCCGCCTGGCATTCCTCTTTTTCCTTGCAGTGCTAATCGCCCTCCCCCTGCTCACCCTTGCTCTGCTCGGTGTGCTCCCCTGGTAAACCATGGGTGGCCGGCTCTCCTCCCGCCAAGCCCCGCAAGTGTGGGCACTCGCTGGCCTCCTCGACACACACATGTCGAGTCTCGGTTAAGCAACTACAGGCCTACTGGGACCTACTCCTTCCCTTCAATCCCTGGCTTGCTACTTGTCACCTCTGGGACCCCGAAACCTACCGCGTCCTCATCAATCGCGTCTCTAGCGCCATAGAGCATGAAAACAAGAGCTTTCCCCCTGGGCTTATTCCTACACTCATCTCCATTCGCGCATGCCTTCAGGGCGCTGTGCTCCCCACGACAGCTCATTCCTGCCATCTCCCTCCTGCAAATAACGACTCTGAGGAAGACGATAGCCCAGACTCCGCTTCGCTTGTGTCGCAGCTTAATAACGCCCTGGAATCTTCTTCCAGCCCACCGCTGCCCCATAAGACCCTCAACACTGATGCTTCTGCCCCCTCCCACCCTTCTCCCTCCCCGCACCACAACTTACAAGATGGCAGACTTCCTCCTTCTTCTCCTTCGGAGAAGGGGATGTCCCTTTACCCCCCCCTCCCCATGGCAACCTCCGCTCTGCCATCTTGGGGCTCGGGTGCGGCAACCTCCGCTCCGCCATCTTGGGGCTCAGGTGCGGCAGCCTGCGGTCCACCAACGACCGCTTCCACCCCTCCTGCTCCGTCCGCATCCCCACCCTGGGGCACGGGCCTGCCACCACCTTGGGGCCCTAGCACTCCCCTCACATCCCCCAGGCTCCTCCCCTCCAGAAGTCCCAGCTCCCATGGCTTGTTTCCCCTTGAACATCGTGCCCACCCCTCAGAGGCCACTCCCATGGTGAGCATACCCTCATGAGCATAGCGAGGTCAAACGCCTCTGAACAGCCATCAAAGAAGATGGCCTCGGGAGTCCCTATGCTCAGCAGCTGCTCGAAGAGATCTCCATGCAGTTATGCATCCCCTTTGATTGGATCGCCCTCGCACGGGCCATCCTGTCCCTGGGCCAATTCATTCACTGGCGGGCCCACTTCCATGCCCAGGCCGAGCAACAGGTCGCAGAAAATAACCACAATGGGGTTTATTACCTTGCTGAAGCCTTTACCGGCATGGGGCAGTTCGGTCCTCCCTCCGTTTATGCGAACGCCCCTGCTGGCTTCTGGCTCCAGCTGCGAGAAGTCACGCTTCACGCCTTCCGCAACTGCTCTACCGTCAAGGCTGAAAAGTTTACGCGCCTTATCCAGAAGCCTGACGAGGAATTCGCTGCCTTCGTTTCTCGGGTCATCGAGACCTGTGAACGCAAAGTCACCGATGAGCAGGCTCGCTGGGCCCTGGCCCAGGAGCTCATTCTCGAGGGAGTGTCCGCTGCCTGTAAACAAGCCCTACTCCCCATCAAAGAGAAGGGCATTCATGATTGGATCTTAGCCTGCAAGGATATTCGCCAGTCCGTTGCGGACCTCACAGCCTCATTTGCCCAGCCATGGCCCTGGCGTCCAGCTGCTTCCACTGCGGCGAGTCCGGTCACTTCGCCCGAGAGTGCCCTCTAGAGCGTTCCCCCGTGGTGCGCCCTCCTAAACCTGGTGCACCAGCCACCCCATGCCCACAATGCGGCAGGGGCTACCATTGGGCACGGGACTGCAGAGCGCGCTCCAGCGCTGCCGGCCAGCCTTTAAACTCCAAGTGGGGCAAGCCTCAGCCCCGCTCCCAAGAGGCATGCTGGCTGCCAAAGCCCTAATGTGGTCAGTCCCCATTACGGCAACCAAACCTACTATGGCCCTAAAAATTGACAACCACTGGTACCATGGCACTCTAGATTCAGGGGCAGAAGTCTCCTGCTTCCCTGCCTGCTACGCTAAACATTGGGAAGTACAGAGAGGCCCGCCTGTTCAGGGAGCCACCGGAGACTTGGACTCCCAACGAGCGCGGCACCCTCTTACGTGGGAAGATGAGGAAGGATGAACCGGTACCTTCCGGCCACTCTTCCTGTCTGCCCTTACCGCCATCCTATGGGGGCGGGGCATTCTAAAGCAGAGCGGAGCCGTCTTAACCACGGTTCCCCCCCAATAGTCTGCGCCACTGTTCGTCTTACACCGCCTGACCCCACTCCTCTGCAATGGGATACGGAGGAGCCTATTTGGGTCGAACAGTGGCCCCTGCCATCCCACAAACTTGCTGCCCTCCGCAGCTTGGTTCAGGAGCAGCTAGAGGCTGGACATATAGAGCCGTCCACTAGCCCTTACAACTCACCTGTTTTTGTCACTCACAAAAAGTCCACAGGCAAATACCGACTTCTCCATGACCTTCGGGAAATTAACAAGCACATCCTTCCCATGGGTTCCCCCAGCCCGGCCTTCCACATCCGTCGGCCATCCCCCATGACTGTCATATTTCAGTCCTGGATATCCAAGACTGCTTCTTCTCGATCCCCCTCCACCAGGACGACCACTGCAAATTTGCCTTCACGGTCCCTCTAACCAACCATGCGGGGGCCAACCCTCGATTTCAATGGAAAGTCCTCCCGCAAGGCATGAAAAATAGTCCAACTACCTGCCAAAACTTTGTCAATGTGGTGATTGAGCCTTTTCGGCCCCTTGCCTATTTCATTCATTACATGGACGATATCCTTATCACCCATAGAGACCCTGAGCGCCTTGACCTAACTGTTACCACGGTCATCAAGAATCTTGAGCAGATAGGCTTGCACATCCAACTTGGTAAAGTGCAAAAGGTGCCTCCCTTTTCCTTTCTGGGCTACGTCCTTCGGGACACAATCCATCCTGTCTCCCCGCAAATTCGCTCCCCTGAGGCTGTCACACTAACCGAGCTACAGCAGCTCTGTGGCAACATAAACTGGCTCAGATCTGCCCTCCCCATCACCACTGCTCAACTGCAGCTGCTTTTTGAGCTGCTTCAAACCTCGGGGCCCATGGCCACCGCTCCCTCTAAGCGGATTCCCATCACCCCGCCCGCACGAGAGGCCATCAAAGCCGTTAATGAGGCCCTGCGAAGTTGTTGCCTCCGGCGCCATAAACAGGACCGCCCTATCTTAGCCCTAGTCATCGCCACCTTAGGCACCCCTATGGGAGCTCTCTGGCAGGAGGGGCCCCTTCAATGGGCCCACCCCTCCAAAAGCAAACTACCCAAAGTCTGCCCAGCTCTCCACGTTTGGATCGAGCTAGCTCTCGACTTACTCTCTCTCTGCATCCACACTTACGGGCGCCAGCCCGACACCATCGTCTGGCCCCTTACTGCCAAGCACACCACTGCCCTTTTCTCCGAAAACCCCCATGCTCAAATTCTTCTAGAAATCTTCCACGGGACCTTTGACTGCCATTACCCCACACACACACAAGTTGCTCCAGGGCCTCACAAGGCTCCCCCTCTCCCCACAATACCACCCTTTCCCTAGCTCCAAGCTTCTCCCCAACTCCACTACTGTCTTCACGGATGCCTCTAAAACCAAGTTTGCTTATATTGCCTACTCTCCCAGCAGTGACTTGCCAACCATTTACTGCCAAACCCATCCTGGATCGGTTCAGGTGGGCGAGCTACTAGCCATCCTCACTGCCTTCCAACACCATGGCAATGAGCCCATCAACATCTTCACTGATAGTCAGTATGCCCTGCAAGTTTGTTCAGTTATTGCCCATGCTGTTTTCTTTCCGTGAGACACGCCCATTGATCAGGCACTCCGTGCCTTGCAGCGAGAGCTCGAGCTCCGCACACAGCCATGGTACATTTCTCATATTTGCAGCCATTCAGGGCTGCCTGGGCCTCTAGCCGTGGGTAACTCTGCTGCCGACCAAGCCGTCTCCACCCATACAATAGCCACTACTGTCGGAGACTTAGTCAATCAAGCCAAACTTCTCCATTCTAAGTTCCACTTTTCGGCGGCCTCACTTAAACATCTTTTGCCGGGCCTCCCCAAGGAAACTTGCAAACATCTGGTGCGCACCTGTAAAACATGCGCCCCCTTCTTGCCGTTTGGACCGTTGCAGCCACAAGGGGTCAACCCCCGCCACCTCAAACCAAACTCCCAATGGCAAATAGACGTCACCCATGTGCCATCATTTGGGCGCCTCAAGTATGTCCATGTCACAGTCGACACCTTTTCTCACCTTTGCTACGCTGTCCCCTTACTGGGGGAAACAGCCAAGCATTTCATTAAAGCATCGCGGCAAGCCATCTTATTCATGGGGGTTCCTTGGGATGTTAAAACCGATAATGGGCCTGGGTATCGCAGCTCCTCATTCACTGCATTTCTCCAGCTCTACAACATTACTCACCACTTCAGCATCCCATATAACCCTCAAGGCCAAGCTGTAGTTGAACGCCAGCATCGCCACTTAAAAGTTCTAATACAAAAGGAGAGGGAATTGCACCCTAAAAATCAGCCAAGCGACATCATAACAGCCTGTCTCATTCACATGAACCTCCTCTCCTTTGACAAGAATGGTTTTTCCCCCCTCCATAAGCATTGGGGCCCCTCCTACGCACCAACAGTTGCCCCGATGGTGTTTTGGAAGGACCCAGAAACAAACAATTGGCAGGGACCCAGTCCCCTTCTCACCCAAGGCAGAGGGTTTGCTTGTGTCTTTCCAGAAAATGCCTCCCAGCTGCTCTGGATCCCCGGGAGAAATGTCAAACCCGCCACCAGCCAGCAGCAGGTTCCAACGACGGATGATGAGAGCACTCGCCCATCGGATGGAGAGGCTAAATGTGGCCGCGGATCCAGCTCATGACACCCTCCTCCTCGGACAGCTAGTACAACTTGCTGTTCGCGCCTTGGCTTCAAACAAAAAACCTAAAAATCTATGCTCTCTCCTGTTTTTCATGTTAGCTCTGCTCCCCTCCGCTACGGACCAGGCTAGTATAGGCCATCGGCCCTTTAACTGGACACTCTCTCTTTGGCAGCAGGAAAAGCTCCTCACTAATAACATTACTGCAGGTGCTCCCTCCTTCACAGTGCACATATGTAATCTCGCCAACCTTCCTTTCGCCAGTGGTGGTTCCCTTCGAGACATTACACACAATACTCACCGGTGCTGGTACAGTTCAGTTACAGGCCTCCAAGGCCCCTATAATCACGAGATCTTGGGTTTCTATATTTGCCCTTCCACAGCCAGAGGCTGCCATGACCCAGCGCACTATTACTGCCCCTCCTGGGGGTGCGAAACCATGGCCCACGGATGGTCGGGAGCTCCCAATAGGGACCCCCACCTCTCCTTTTCCTTTAAAGATAAAAGTCACTGGGGCAGCATCATGCTCACTGTCAAAAACCCTGAAAATGCAGGCTGGCTACAAGGTCGCACCTGGGGAGCCCGACTTTACATGAGCAACTATGATTACGGTGCCTTTTTCATTATAAAGAAAAATTAAATCCGCACACAACCCGCCGCCGTGGGCCCAAATCAAGTTCTCAATCCTCCCCACACATGGCCTCCCCCTCCTCCCTCTGTTTCTCCTTCTCCTCCCGCTACCACCCTAAATCCTTCCATCACTAAGTATCCTCCCCACCGTCAAACCCTGCCACCCCCTAACCCTCTTGTAGCCCTCCTCAATGCATCATTTATCTCCTAAACTTATCCCAGCCCAACCTTACCCAACGTTGCTGGCTCTGCTTCTCCGCCGCGGCTCCCTTCTATGAAGCCATAGCTACCAACGGCGCCTATCACACCTCCCCAGACTCCACTGGTACCTCTTGCAATTGGAACCAAACAAAAAGAGGACTCACCCTCCAATCAGTTTCACAGACTGGACTCTGTATAATAAAAATCGGCGGCAAGGTTCTCCCCTCCATGCAGTCCCTCTGCAGCCTAACTCACACCCCTAATGCAGCCGCCAAGTTCCTAATTCCCCCTAATAACACCAAATGGCTATGCTCTTCCTCCGCCTCACTCCATGTCTCAATGTTCAAACCCTTAACTCCACCAGCGACACCTGTGTGCTTATACTCATTGCCCCCTGCGTTCTCTTTCATACTGATAACCAATTCTTTGATTCCTGGCAGCACTTCAGCTCCCCGCAGCACGAGCAGAAATGGGAAGTCTTCACCGCCATCACAATTGCCACCCTTCTAGGTCTTGCCGGCACAGCCACAGGAGCTGCAGCTCTCAGCCTCCAAGATAATTCCTTTTCCACCCTTAGGCAAGCTGTCGATGCAGACATCGCCCGCCTTGAGACTTCCATGGCCCACCTTGAAACAGCTCTCAACTCCCTGTCCGAGGTCGTTCTCCAAAACCGCAGGGGCCTAGACCTCCTCCTCCTAAAAGAAGGGGGGCTCTGCACAGCATTAGGAGAAGAATGCTGCTTCTATGCTAACCACTCTGGCCTCATTCGAGATAACCTCGCACAAGTTAGAGAGGGCCTCCGCAAGAGAAAGCAAGAATGTGAAGCCGGATGGTCTTTCTCTTGGGGGCTGCCCAATGGAATCTTTTCATACTTTCTCCCCTTTCTAGGCCCGCTCCTCACCCTTGTCCTCCTATTAGCCCTAGGACCCTGGATCATCAGGTGAATTGTCCGGCTCGTCAAGGTCCAAGTTAGCTCCACCACCACTCTAACCTCGCAGGTCCAGTACCACCGAATCCCCTCAGCCGATAGCGCCGCCAACCCCTGCCGATGCAAACAGCTGCCATGCCCGCCACGAAGGCCCCAGAAACCCCAAGCCCATCGCCCCCCCCCCCAGCGTTGAGAGCCCCGCCATATTAAAAACAAAGGGGGAGATGTGGGAGGAAGGGCGCCCGGCTTGCCACAGTAGCAAACAGTGTGGCAAGAAGTGATACCGCCTCTGCCCACTGGGCCTAGATAAGGTGACCACGCCTGACAAAGCCTTTGCTGCTAGCGGCTGGCCGGCGCTGCCCTCCCCCTTTCTATCTCCCGCCTAGCCCAACATCCGGCCAGCTCTCACTTCCCCTTTCCCCTCCCCTATTCCTAACCTCTCAGCCAGCCCTCTGCCTAGCAACTGCTTACAATCACCTATCAGGAAGCAGTACCCGCCCGCACCTATCAAATCTCTCCACGCAGTCCCTAACCCTATAAAGCTGTGTCCCCTTCCGCAATAAAGCAGACTTGTGCTATCAGCCTGTCTCCGCGTCTCGCTCTTCTGGTCTGCGCGCCCTCCACGCCTTCAGAGCCCCCGAGGGAAGCCTCCGTGGCCGCACGAGGCTTTCTTCCCCCAGCCCGGGACCCCCACGTCCCACAGTTATGCATGTTTGCCTTGTAAGTCCACAACTTTTGCTATACACTTATTGCTCATGTATTTTCATATAGAAATGATTCAAAGATAATAATACGGGGGTTGGGAGAAAATACTTTGGTTAGTAATAATATTTTGACAATGGTTTTAATCATTAGAATGTTTAACAACAATGCAAAGCATTGTTGGTAGGGTGAGTTATGAGCGTCCTGTATGATGGTGTGTATGTTTCTTTCGTAAGTTCACAACTATTACTATACACTTATTGTTTATGTATGTTTATGTGTGATTGGTATACTCCAATAATTTTTTAAATGAAAAAAAATACATTGAGATTATTTTTTAAGTATACGTTCCATAAGTTTGAAATTTAAGTTGAGTTAACTCTGTTGCAGTGAATTGTAGCTCTGTAACCCAGAAAAACAAGTTCTTAAAGTCAATCCATTCCTGGCAGTGTGAACACTTGTAAAAAGGACCTCCTGATGTGGTTATTTCAGTTGAAGTGTGGCCCGAATGAATTAGGATGGGTCCTAATCTTATTACTGAAGGCCTTACAGGAAAGTCCATAGAGAAAGGGAGAGCTTGGGAAAGAAGCCAGAAGCTGGAAATCAATGGGACCTGGAAGAGAAAGGAGAAGAGGCAGCCATGTGCATTGCTCTGGGAAAGAAAAGCCAAGGACCAAGGATCTCAGGCATCCAGCCCAGGAACACCACGATGTTCTGGCAGAGAGCACTGCCATGATGACCCCTCGATTTTGGACTTCTCCTAGCCACAGAACTGTGAGCCAATAAATTCCCATTGTATGGTATTTCTTTTAGCAGTCAGGAAACTAAATCACATATGAACTCTTCAGACACCTAGATTTAACCTTTGAATTTTCTCAAAGAGACCATTGTTTAAGATGACCTTTGACTGTTAAGTTCCATAGAATTGATTGTGTCCAAATTACATTTCGAATAGTGCATAGAGAAGAGAAACTTTTTAATTCAATAGATAGATTGGGAATATGTCATTTTTAAAACTATCCAAATTTCAAAAGTTCATGTTCACCTATCATGCCTATATCAATAGCATCTGCCAAGTTCAGGAACATATGAAATACAATATCATCTTCCATGTATAACTGATGCATGGAACAGGAATGTGGAATTGTTATGCTATACTGTTTCCATTTTTATTAAAATATGTTATATTCAAAGTCACGATATCACACACTAAATTGGCAAATACGTAAATATTATCCTTCATAGCTTTGTTCTGACAATCTTTTAAAAGAAATCCTCAGTGTAGTAGAAGTGGAAAGGTTTAAAGGGAACTATTCTAATAAAAATTCTGAATTGAATGACATCATGGTGAACAAGGAATTCTCTGATTGCCATTAACCCTAAGTCAGAAATCAAGACTAGACAGTAAGAGATTGCGTTCTCCAAATGACAGCTGTCAAAGCCAACATGGGAAATGCAGCTGGCATTCTCAATTTAGTCTGTTGAAAACAGCAAAAGGATGTTAAGATTGGCCCAGATTGGCCCTGATGCCTGCCGAACTTCACTTTGTGTAATTGCTGTGCTTTAAGATAGAAAAAAGGGAGAGAGAAAAAAACAAAACAGCTTCCAGATCTGTGTGGATTTACTTTATTTTAATTTAATTTTTGCTCAGAAAATGTGTTTTTGTGTGTGGATGTGTGTACTTGATTCTTTCTTGTTTTTTTTTTTTTCATTTTTTTTTAATGGCTCATTGCAATCTGACCACAAACAGGAAAAGTCTTCACAAAATAAGACTAGGCAATTTAAATTATTTTTGGGGGGAGTGGGCTCAGTACAAATTAGTTTACTAGAATTTAAATTAACTTCTAGTAGTTTATTATAGCTCTGCATAATATACTTTTATTACTCAATAGAAGGAATTAGAGAAAGTTTCAAAGACAAAATTGAAAATAATTATGCAATATTCAATGCATTGACCACAATAAACATTTCTTAGATTTATTCTTTTACTAAATAATGTAAGATACATTTTTCTCAGTTTTAATGTACACTACAGTGACCGTTAATAGATAAAGCAAACATAAAGAACACCTACTTGAGGTTCTCAATAACTTTTCAAACTCTGGAAAGATGCTGAGGACATAAAGCTCGAATCCCTTTTCTATTCACTATCGCACTGGGAGCCCTAAAGGGAACACGAGTAAAAACAAACACATGCACACACATAAAAGAGACAGAGACTGGAAAGAAAGAGATAACATTATCTATTTGCAGCCAATATGTTTATTTATATCAGAGTTTCTCAACCTCCACATTACATTCAGTCCAGAAAAAGTTTGCTCTGTGTAGCTTCCCTATGCCATGTAATCTCTTTGGTAATATATTTACTCCCTCGCCATTAAATGCCAGGAGCATTCTCCAAGTGGTGAGAACCAGAAATATCTCCAAACATTACCAAATATCTCCTGGGTGAGAAAATAACCCCCAGAAGAAAACCACTGGTCTTACTATAAAATCATTAGGAGTATAACCTAAAACCACTGAGGAAATATGTACATTAAAACTGGATGCAGGGAAACGGACTTTGGACCAGTGGTTAGGGCGTCAGTCTACCACATGGGAGGTCCGCGGTTCAAACCCCGGGCCTCCTTGACCCGTGTGGAGCTGGCCATGCGCAGTGCTGATGCGCACTAGGAGTGCCGTGCCACGCAAGGGTGTCCCCCGCGTGGGGGAGCCCCACGCGCAAGGAGTGCACCCATGAGGAAAGCCGCCCAGCGTGAAAAGAAAGTGCAGCCTGCCCAGGAATGGCGCCGCCCACACTTCCTGTGCCGCTGACGACAACAGAAGCGGACAAAAGAAACAAAAGCAGACAAAGAAACAAGACGCAGCAAATAGACACCAAGAACAGACAACCAGGGGAGGGGGGGAAATTAAATAAATAAATAAATCTTTAAAAAAAAAACTTAAAAAAAAAAACTGGATGCAGAGTAGAAAGTTAATACACAGAAAACAATAACATTTGTACAGATTAGCAACAAGCTTTTGAAAGATGGAATTTTAAAAATGCATTCATATTTGCATAAACATAAAACATTAGGAAAAAATTAACAAAAACTTTTAATAGCAATAATAAACATTATTAACATTGCTAATTAAATGAAAGAATATCTAAATAAATGAAGACCTAAAAATTCATGAATCAAATTATTGTTTTCAAAATGCTCATTCACCTCAAAAAGGATTTATATAATTAAACACAATCTCAATGAAAATCCCAGGAGGCATTTTTGGGGGAATTGACAAGATATTTTCAAACTGTATGTAAAAATTAAAATGACCTAATATGCTCAACACAATTTTTAAAAAATAAATAAGTTGAAGTTAACACAATCTCTTTTCCACACGTAATACTTTAGTAATCAAGATAATGCCATGACGTAAGTTTAGTCACTTAAATCAGTGGAGTGAAATGGTATCTACAAATTGATGCAAACCTATGCAAACAATTCATTTTAATAAATGCATTGTTCTGTAAATCAATTTAGGTAGAACTGACATCCTAACACATGTAGACTTCCAATACATGAACATGGAATGTGCTTCCATTTACTTTGTTTTTGGTTTCTGATACATTTTGTAGTTTTCTGAATATAGGTCCTTTATGTCCCTGGTTAACTTTATTACTAAATATTTGACTCTTTTAGTGACTATTGTAAAGGAAATTTTTTGTCTGCCTTACTACTCAGACAGCTCATTACTAGTGTATAAAAGTGATAAGAATGAATCTTGCTTCTTCTCAATTTGTCTATTAGGTCTAGTAGCTTTGTTGTGTTTTTCTTGTTATTTTTGCATGGTATTTTTCATGTTTTTTAATTCACTCATTAACCTGAAATTAATCTAAAATTATAGAGAAGATTTGAACAAGAAATCTTTTTCAAGCATCAATGGATTTTTAAAAATAATACATGGAACTTAAAATAATTATTAACAAAATAAAAAGTGTCACAACCACAGGCAGGTTAAATTCTGTTCAAAATATGGTTAAATGGAAATTAATAATGAGTGAGCAAACTGAAAGTCCCAACGTGTTTGGACATTAAAATATATTATCATAAATATCACATAGTTCAGAGATGAATTCAAAAAGGAATTCAGAAAATATGTTGGAAGTTATTTTTAAGTGTTATTTATTAAAATATGTTGGTTGCCAAAAATAAAAGTTGAAGGAACATTTCTAACTTACAATGCATGATTTAGATACAAAGAAGCAAAGCAAAGTAATTGCCAAATCACAAGAATTTTCCCACATTGATAGAAAACTAAACTCAAAGGAAATAAATATAAGGAAAAGGAAAACTCAAATTAGTGAAATGGGAGAAAGAATAGACAGGATGAATGGAAGCAAAAATAGATTCACTGAAAAGATTAATAAACTTGATAAAGGTATGTTATGCCTGATCAAGGAATACAAAGAGAGAGGAATAAATGTCAACATCATAAATAAGAAGACATAAATATTTTTCAACAGCTAAATTGGTATTTCAAAAGTGGTGTGAAAAGATTTGGAAATCTCAATGAAATAAACTCACTGTTTGTAAAACATTACTGAATATGACAGAAGATGAAGTAGGAAACTGCATTCAGAATTCCATTCACAATTTAAAATCAGAATCATGAACATTCCCACAGGGAAAATTTTGAGCCCAAAAGATTTCAATACACATTCAAAAATGTTTTTTTTAAAGGGTAAAATTGTAACACTAACTGTACCAGAAAACATGAATTATTATAAAGATATTTTTAAGACATTATGGAAAAGAGCAAAGACCTGAATTGAGAAGGACAGCAAAAGCTCAAGAAGTATATGTATTTATTTACTTGTCTGTGACAAATATGGCCTAAAAGCAAAGTGGGAGAAAAATATGTTCAATGCAGTCTGCTATGTCATTTGTGTACCTTAATTGAAATACTAAAACTTGATGCCTACTCATATTCTATCCAAAATCAATTGCAGAACACAACAGAACACACAATTCACAATCAGTAAGGGAGAATATAGTTGTACTGAACTAAATGTACACTCAAAAGTGATGTCATTGGAAAGATACATTTAAGAGTTGAAATGGCAATCCAGAAAGTGAGAGTTCATATTTACCATACATTGCCAACTAATGACACAAGTCTAGTGATAAAATTATGAAATAGTTTCAAAATGTTTTTTGGATTATTTTTGCCCTTTGATGGAAAGATGTACATTTCATTTTTTTGGTTATTTTTATTTATTTTTTCTTTATTTTCTTTTAAATGTTATATTCTAAAAATTTGAGGTCCCCATATACCCCCCACCCCACCCATGCCACCCTTCCCACATCAGCAAACTCTTCCATCTGTGCGGCACTTCCACTGCACCCAGCAAATACATTCTGGAGAACCACTGTAGCACATGGACAGTGGTCCACTTTTGTAGTCCACACTCTCCCCCAGTCCACCCAGTCGGCCATGACAG
The DNA here is from genome assembly GCF_030445035.2 of Dasypus novemcinctus. Taxonomy (NCBI): domain Eukaryota; kingdom Metazoa; phylum Chordata; class Mammalia; order Cingulata; family Dasypodidae; genus Dasypus; species Dasypus novemcinctus. The sequence goes on from NC_080695.1 coordinate 42,527,325, forward strand.
GACACACAACATCCAGCATCTATCCCTGCAGCACCACCTAGGACAACTCCTAATTCTGAAAATGCCCCCATACCTTATCTCTTCTTCCCTCTCCCAACCATCAGCAGCCGCTGTGGCGACCCTCTGCACATCACTACTACAATTTCTTCCCTTACTAATCAAGAAATACATTTCAGTATAGACAAAACACCTCAGGAGGAACCATTTCTTAAAAGTGAAAACAAAAATCTAGAAATGATAGAACTGTTGTGTGGGTGTGTGAGTATGAGTGTGAGTGATATAAACAGGTTAAACCAGGAAGGAAACTATTTCAAAGATCTTACATAATAATTTTAAATGCTACCTCATAAGAATCTTGAAATTAATTACAATGCAGCATTTGTTACATACAGAATTTAATGATTTTTAAAATATAAAAATATATATACATACATATATTTATATAAAAATATAACTATGAAATAAAAATATCTAAGGTAATTTACAAAAAATTTACATGTATATTTTGTTAGTATTAAAATAAAACAATACTGAACTGTATTTTCAAGAATCTGACAAACTAATAAAGTGTCTCCACAACTAGAAATTGGAATACTATTTGCAGTTATTTGACAATGTATAAAATATCTTGCCATTATTTGTCAAGATACCTAATGTATAAATTAACCATCTGGAATGTATATTCAGAAAATAAGATATTTTCACAAAGATAAATGTTACAAAATCCACTTACACAAGTATTTACATTATCAGAAGATTGAAAACCATCTCATGTCTATACCAAAGAATCACTTTAAATTGATGGATGATATATAGAATCAGGCCCTGAACAGCCATTAAAGTGAAATATTTATTGATACATGACACTGATGCATAAGAATGCCAATTACTAAATAATTTGAAATCCTAGGATAACATCATATATATATAATATATATTATATATATTTTATATATATTTTTTATATATAATGCAGTTAGCAATAAGATAGCTTTCTGTCATTTTGATGGTTTGTATTTCTATCTTTTTTGGTCTCCCGTCTATATTTGTACTTTTATATGTTTACTTAAGAGCATAGTTATCACTTAGTTTAATGAGTGAATGAGTGAGTTTATTCTATTTTCTTTACATATATATTTGACACTTTGGGATATTACATATAAAATGTGTCATAGAAGTTTGATATGGTTTATGAATTCCAAAAGTAGATATTGGACTATGTTTGTAAACAGGTCTGTCCTTCCAGGCATATTAGAATATATTGAATTCAGAGATTTCATTTTTACTTAAGCAATGATTAAGGCTTTGATCCTGGGCAATATTAGCAGGATGTTGAGTCCCCATCCCTTGGAAACTATACTGCAGAGAAGGGAGTTTGAGTTTTGATGTTGGAGTTTTGATGTTGGTGTTTTGATCTGAAGCCTGGTAAGAGAACACACAGGAAAAGAACACAGAGGAATAGAGTTTACTCCTTAGACACAGCAGAAGCTCTAAGGAGAGAGACAGAGCCATTCCCGATAGTCTACAGCTGATATTGTGGAGAGAGCCCAGGAAATGAATAGGGAGAGTAACAGAGCCCTGGGAAGAGAGGAACCCAAGCAGCCAGAACACTGCCAACATGTGGCAACAGGCTTTGATGAGGGAAGTGACTCATGCTTCATGGCCTAGTAACTGCAAGCTTCTACCCCAAATAAATATCCATACAAGAAAGCCAAACTCTGATTAATACAGAGTTTGGCTGATTAATACAGAGTTTGGTACTGAGGAGTGGGGAAGTGCTTTTGAAATTACCAAGATGCTGGAACAGTTTTATCAAAGGGTAAGGGGTATGTTTTAGATGAATTGTGAGATACTTGGGAGAAAAGACCCACACTGCTTTGAAGAGACTTTTGTAGTAATACAGAATCTAAAGAGACTTTTTAAGAGTGCTTAGAAGTAAATGACGGAACTATTTCTGGAAAATGGAGGTATGGTGAACTTTGTTTTAAAGTTGCCAAGAACCCAGCAAGATTAACTCTTGATGTTTATGGAAGACAGTATTTGAAAATGGCAAACCAGAGCATTTAGCTGAAGAACTTTCCAAAGTAAACTGGGAGAGTGCAACTTGGCTTCTACTTGCACCTTATAGCAAAGAAGAAGCCCAACATAAGCTGAGGACTGAACCATTGTGCATAAAGAAACCAGAAAATGACTGGAAATTCCAAGCCTCTAAAAATCAAGCTCCCAGGTTATACTGCTCCATATGAGGACTTAACCAAACTCAGAACTTGTAAATCAGAATTGAAGATGCAGTTATCTTGGAAAGACTTGTGGAAAGTCTGTCTGATGGCTTGGACCCCTGCTTTTTGCATGCTAAACCAACAAGCTTATTGAGAAAGCTGTATGAACAAAAACACTGTCAACTGCATAAAAGTGACATGATGAGGAGAGATTGAAGGAGAAACAGTTTTAAGAGGAAAATCATGGAAGCTGAGATCTTGAATTAAGGTGTTGCCTTGGGCAAAGAGAGGAACCCCACTCATGTGTTCAGAGTGGATGACTTTGAACCGGATGTTGAAAAGAGTGGATATTCCCACCTGATGTTCAGGGAGAGTTTGCAACTTCAGGGTACAGGGAAGATGGAGCACATTTCTCAAGGATTAGGGCAGTTAAGTTCAGCACCCAATAGGCCTGAGAGAGGTGCAAGTTACCCCATGGGTTAGGGAAGATACGTGGTCAACTCATTGCTCTGAGAGGATTGAGCATGTATGCCAAAGGTTAAGTAGGATGTTGCCTTCATCGCATTGTATTAAGGGGGTTAACTCTCTAACCCAAAGATTGGGTAAGGTGTGGCAATCACCCCAGTGCTCTTTGAGGGCTGGGTCTGGAGCTTGGTCACCACCGAGATGCTTAGTGAAGATGGAACCAAGAAAGTGGCCATTGGGCAAGCCAATGGAAAGTATTGGTCCCCATGTGGTCCCAAGAAGAAGAAACTATCATCTTAACAATGACTCTTAGACTTTGAAATCTAATGGAGGATGTCATGCATGTCCACTGAACTGTAGAGGAACCATATCTCATGTTTCTCCCCAATTTCTCCTTATGGTAATGAAAATGTTTATCCTTTGTCCATTTTTGTATTAGAAGCAGGTAAATGGTCTTTTAAAATTCAGAGGTCTACTGCAGATGAGACTTTGCCCCAAAGCATACTGAATTTATTGAAACCTATTGCAATGTGATGTTATACTTAGCATTGCTACTGATTTAAGCTTTTTAAAAAAATATTGTAATGTCCTTTTGGAATTCAGAGAGTGGTGTGTAGCAGTTTGATTTGGTTTATGAATTCTCCAAACAAATATTGGATTAAGTTTGTAAACTGGTCTGTACCTCCAGGCATATTAGAGTGTATTGGGTTGAGAGGTTTTAGCGTTTACTTGATTAGGATTAAGGATTTGATTAGGGAATGCCAATAGGACGTTGGTCCCTGAATTTTTGATGGGCAGGGACTCAGAGAGAAACTATATTGCAGAAAAGGGAATGACATTTTGGTGTTGGAGTTTTGATGTCGGAGTTTTGAGCTGGAGCCTGGGAAGTGAACACACAGGAGAAGAATACAGGGGAATAGTGACAGCTTCTTAAAAAGAGCATATGCCCTGGGGAGAGAGACAGAGGAATTCATCCATAAGTTACTTTGGCTTTGTCTTAAATATAAATGAATTACAACTTTGAATACTTAATTGGTATAGTTTTTAGATTTGCTGCATAGATCCAATCCATAATGCTCATGTTAGGTAATTCCTATCTCTACTAGTGGTATTCTCCCTTCCATTCAGTTTATACCTTTCTCCCCACATCTCACTGTGACCAGGTTGGCACCTGTCAGTATCAGCAGTCAGTTTTATTTCTGGCAAACACCTACTGACTCTTTTGTGCTTCCCCTTTTATCAAGTCTGTCTGAAACTCAGTGGCTTCACTCTGCTTCTCCTTGCAAAGACCATCCATGTGAGTGTGGTGGAATGCTCAGGGATAAATTAAAAATCACATTTTTTGTGGCTATGGATTGTAAGGTTTAGGAAGTTCAGGGTATTCAACAAATGACAGTCCCTCAACACTTGCTCACTGTCCATCTCCCAATTAGGTATCTCTGGGCCAAGAAGGCTAATGTGGTAAAGCTGATGGTGTAGCAGTGCTGAACCTCTGGAAGGCTCAATGAGACGTGCTTGTCCAAGGATGATGACAGGGACCAGCATCTTTTTCTAAGGCCATACTTTCTCCTCTAGGGTTGAGATACTGTGTCCTGTTCACAAGAAAGTTCTCAAAAAAGACTCTTGACTAAAAATCAATTGATAGCTCATCCAGAAAAGATTTATTATTCAAAGATGAAATGATAAGCAATGGAATTAACTCCCTAAAAAAGTTTTATACACTAATACAAAGGATACGTTATTCATGGATAGGGTTCTGAAGATTTCCATGAAAAGACAGATTGTATCCCATGAGATTGTATCTTCTTTTTTGGTCTTACAATGTCAGAACAGAGGCAAGAAAGTGGAGAAAAAGGGTGAATTAAAAGGTAATGTTCTGCTCTTCCTGCTCCAATGGTAAACCGTACCCTCAATCCTTGAGAGCCCAAGTCACCTTAATAGTCTGAGCCTGTCAGTTGTTAAAGACCCTCTCAGAGAACAGAGGTCCCAGAGGGCATGAACAACAAGGAAGACCATCAAACATTGGGACACTCTCATATCCTCCATGCGTCCTTGTAAAGAAAGAGGGAAGGTGCTGGAGATGCAGAAGGTGTGAGATGCAGTGAAACAAATCTAGGAGGGATGGGAAGTTAGGAACTGAGTGGCTTTCTAGGGACAGAGTTGAACTGCACTAAACCTGAGATTCCACCTGTGAAATAACTTTTATGCAGTTTAATTTACATCGTATTTATAGGGATACAATTCATGTGAAAGTCCTTGATAAAAGATTGCACATTACACATGTGTGAGACTCTCCATTGTTTCTCCTGATCATGCGAAATCATTTCCTCATTCTGGGAGCTCTTAGAATCTGTTTCTCAAATAGCCTCATTCGATGGGCTGTGGCATGCAGCCCCATAGCAGGTGTTTTCCTCTTGCCCTCAACACTTGTAACCCAATCTCCTAATTTCCCAGCTTGGTGAGCTTGTGAGGGAGGTGCCGTGGGGACACCAGGTGTGAGTCCTCCTCAGAAGAGGTGATTTATCTCTATTCCTTCTTTCCTGCTCACCCCCGTGAACATGGCCTATGCTATCTGGGCATCCAGAGCACACTAGGGTGGATAAGAAATGGGACCACAGAGAGAAACAGTACAGAAGAAAGCCATGGCAATTTGGTAAAATGTCTCCTAGAAAGCCAGGGATGCAAGGAAATCAGTTGGGACTGAGTCATTAGCAGCCCCTTTCTGGCCAGGCCTGCTAGGGCTCCTGCCCCCCTTCTTCCTTTGACTAAAGCTGCTGCTTTGTTTCCTGCAGCCCCCTGTGCAAGTAACCCAGACAAGCCAGATACCCTCATGTTAACTGTCACACATGAGCCTTTCCACATTTGTGGGATGATTGCCTGCCAAAGGGGGACCAGATGGAGGACATTGCCGTCTCTGTGACCACTTTGGTGGCCCAGAGTCTGAATGCCAGGCAACCTCCACACCTGCAGAGTGACACATCTGTGACTTCTCTGGCTGGGACCTCTCTTAGTCTTGCCTCTGGTAGCTCACTCTTCCCTCCAGGGGTACAACCACCTGCCCTTCTGTGGGAGGACCCTACACCTCTTTTCACACCTTCCTGATTTTGAATCAACCCTGCCACTGGATATTCCTTCTCTGCCCCATTTGGCTTCTGGCCCATTCCACCTACCCTCCCTCTGCTCCTCACCATCAACCCTGTCCTGCCTCCTAACCCTGCCCACATCTTCCCTTGCCTCTCCCCTCTGACCTCCTCTCTTCTTTCAGGACATCTCTGGAGGCTATTGGCAAGAGGCATCTCTCAACCCCATCCATTTGCCCTCTTCCACACATTACTTCACGCAACTAACACCACTAACATCAGGGACAATCAGAGCCTGTCCAGGAGTGCACTGGGCAGTTGCTCTCTACCCCTTACCTCTGCACACAAGGCTACTGCTGGTGGAACTCTGTACCAGTAGCAACCAACCCCCCTCCACTGGGGTTGGATTCAACATAGATGTAGAGCCATAACTCCAGGCCTGCCAAAATGAATCAAACTTGGAATCAGATAGGTTGGCTTCTAGGGCCTCTCACTGTCATGCTCATGGAGGGAATGGTGGACACCTAGCCACTACTCAAATGGTGGGTCCTGTATGGAGACCAGGGGGAGCAGCCTTGAGCAGCAGAACCTCCCTAATCCTCCTTACAAAGAAGCAGTAAGTCTACATTCCATCCACTTCTCAAACAGGAGGGCAATCTACACCCCTCCTTAGACTATGTCCATCAGAAAAAGGGCCGAGGGATCCCCAGGGCCAAGGGAAGAGAAGCCCTCCACCCAGATCAGAGATTTTCTTGACAACCTCTTTCCATGATCCCACCAGGCCTGGAAGACAACTCCAAGGGTTTCTCAAAACCCAAAATAATGAATATATTAAGGAGGGACTTTTGTTGGATTTTGAAAAAGAGAAAGATAACGGATCCAGGAAAGCTGCAAGGAGGTGGACCAGCCCCTGGGATGTCCTCTGACCCAGAAAAACATGCCACAAATTTCAGGAACTCCCTAAAGTGAGTTTCAGCTACTTGGAACCTAAACGTGGAGCCTCAGGCTAGTCCAGATGGGGACTGGGGCATTAGGAGGAAACAACGGGCACACCCACCAAAAAAAGTGAACTTCAAGGACAACTCAAATTGTGTCCTTTTATTTCCCACTTCTCCCCCATTGAGGTGCTGCTAGGTGCACTGATTTTCCAGCTGGGAGTCAAAAACCCAAAATCCTCAGGGAGGGTTTTTAAGTGGGGGAGGCTCTTTTGCAGAGGATGTTTTCCCCAAAACACCTGAATGCTTTCTGAGAATAAATGGTTATTCTTATTTGAAGCCACTGCTTTTTGTGATAATTTGTGTTACTTATCAAGCAACTCATACACCAAGCACCAAACAATGGAAAACACAAAACATCACAGTAGCCCACAACTCCCTGACTCACGGTCTGTTTATGAAATTGGAGAATTTACCCCAATTTGTAATTCTGAAATTTGGCATTGTAAGTGGTGATGACTCAATTGTAAGACAACACTTACATCTTGTCCAAAGTGAGTCATACTTAGCGGCAATGTCTCAAAGGATTGACAGATTACTAATACTCTAATATAGCATCTAAGGAATTCTTTGTGTTTGACTCATTTGAATTAGATTAATCAAGGTTTTTTTTTTTTTTTGGCATTGTTTTGATGAAAGATAAGAAGACAGATGAATAATGTGCTGAAGGGATATCTGTTTCTGACGCCTTAGTAGAGTGTCAGTCTTCAAGTTTCTTGGATTTACACCTACCAACTCCAGCACGAAGTATAGATCAAATAGAAGGTATAAAAGAGGCATGTATAGAGAAGTCACGGCTGGGTCCAACTCTTTCACACTCAGAAGCACAAACTCCAAAGAAGGGCCCACTTGTAAGGCACCAACTCCAGAGCTATCTGTCATGACCATAGGATCAAGATGTCTCCAGAATGTTGTGTGTCCTCCCATGGCCCACTGGATGGAACGTGGGGGAGTGTGGGCTATGGTATGGAGCACGGGACATGGGGTGAAGCGATGCCTGGAGATGTACTCACCAGGCATGGTGGATGTGGCATGATGATGGGGGAGACTGTTGTTGGGGGGGGAGTGGTGGGGTGGGGGCAGTGGGGGCGAATGGGGACCTCATATTTTTTTAATGTAATATCTTTAAAAAAATGAATAAATTGAGTAGAATTTGAAAAAAAAATAAATCTCATAATATTAAATATAAAAAAAAAAAGAAAAAGCATGTCTCCAGAGCCATCAGAAACTCCACTATTTGGGGGTAGTATCTAATTGGACAGTTTATGAGCTCCTGCTAAGAAGTGCATAAGCGTTACCTCTGGGATGAACTCCAGGCTTGCTTTTGTGTCTCTTTGCCATATGAATCCATTTCTCTTCAGCTTCCCCCCATTTATTCAAGGTCTTTTTCAAGTTGCATACTCAGCGGTGTTTGGTTATCATGCCTTGGTGCCAGGGAAGCTCATTTCTGGGAGTCATGTGCCACACTGTGGGAAGGTAATGCATTTCTATGCTGACTTTGGCTTAGAGAGAGGGTACATATGAGCAACAAGGTAGCTGTCAGGAGGTAATTCTAAGCACCCTATAGCACTAGGCTAAGTTGCAAATTCTACGGCAAGGGCTCATAAGCATAAGTATCAATATTAAGGGCCCATCAAAGGACCATCCTTCTTCACTAGTCCTTGCCCTGCACTTGGGGGATTGTTGGTGTTCCACTAGAAAATGTGGCAGAGCTCTCCAGGTTGGGAATACAATACACTTTTGGTTATTGTATGAATATCCACCCACAGTGACAACGTCCCATGAACATTTGAACACATTTATGTACCTTATATGTATGCCCATGAGAACTTTCTCCCATGTAGCCCCCTTCACTGACACCCACACCAACGATCCTACCCTGTCATAGCTGTAACCTTTCTATTGTCCAAAACTTCTTCAAAAATTAAGCCAAGAATACCACCAAATACAATTAATAGGAAAATGAAATAATGATTGGTTTAAAGATAAGAAATAAAATACGTAATGATTTAGAAAAACCAAAACGAAAATAAAATATTAAACTTGGGATATTAAAAAAATGAAAATATTTTAAAAAATTTCTTTGAACATTTTGCCTTTCACCACTGTAATATCTGTTGTCCTGTATGTACAGTGATATTTTCTTCCATTTGTTCCCCAATGTCTTACTTTTTTTCATTTTGTCTTCAAAGAAGTTTTAGGTCACAGTAAAGTCACATACAGAACACAGGATACTTCCATATACCAAACATCCTTCCCCTTTTCCCCTTTACCAGATCAATAACATTTTAAATGTGGATGGTACATTTGTTACAAGTGATGTACAAATATTGAAATAAAGCCACTGACCATGGTCAATGGTTTACATTATGGTCTACACTCTAGATCACACGCTTACCATTTTTTGATGGAATTCAACATGGCCTGTATCCATCATTGCAAGATCATGCAGAACAGTTCAATGACCCCCTAAATACCCACTCTCTTTCATCTACTCTGTTCCTCCCTCCACCTCCCTCAGGGCCCATGGTGAACAGCAGGCTTCACTCCTTGAAGGACAAGATACAAAGTTACTTGCAAACATACTGAGGGCTTAACACATTGGTCTGTCCTCCCCTATTAGGAACTGCCCTTCCTCTTAAGGGACTCCCTCCCCCTCTGTTTGCTAACATATCAGGCCTCCCCACGATGGAAGTCCAACTCCTTCTGTTCATAATGTGGGTTTCCAGCCACTGACACAACACACTTTAACAAAATGGATCAGCACACATTCTCTAGAATAATGCCCCAGTTGCACCCTATATCCCAAATGCCCACCGTCCAACAGCCTAAACCTTCCTTGTCATATTGCCAAAAGAGCTTTCCCAACATTGAAGTTTCAACCACATACCTGCCAATCCCCAGTGTTCACATGCTATCTCCCACAACCCTACCTCAGTTCCATGGACTAACCAACCCACCCTTCCCCAACCTAACCCCTGTCAAACATTCACCATCCAACCCAATAGTATGACTACACCCCCATTATATCCCTTCACTACATAACTACTAACTTCCAACTTATCATAGATTTTGCCCATATGGGCATTGGTTCATAACCTTCTCCTTTTCTATTTCCTGTAAACCTATATTCCAAACTCTACCTCTCCGATTCTGCTCGATTTCCTTAATTCACACCAGTGAGGTCATGTAAAATTTTCCTTCAAAGCCTGGCTTACTTCACTCAGCATAATGTCCTCATGATTCATCCATGTTATCCCATGTGTTAGTATTGTATTCCTTCTAACAGTTGAATAATATCCCATTGTATGTATATACCACATTTTATTTATCTGTTCATCTCTTGATGGGCATTTGGGTTGATTCCAACTTTTGTCAATAGTGAATAATGCTGCTATGAACATTGGTGTGCATGTATCTTTTTGTGTCCTGGTTTTCAATTTTTCTGAATATATACCCAGCAGTGGAATTGCTAGATCACATGGCAGATCCATAGTTAGATTTTGGGGAACTACTCAACTGTCCTCCATGATGGCTGGAAACTTCTACAATTCCAACAGCAGTGGATGAGGATTCCCATTCCTCCACATCCTCTCCAACACTTGTAGCTCTCTTTTTTTATTGATAACTGCCAGTTGAATGGGGGAAGATGATAGCTCATTGTAGTTTTGATTTGCATTTACCTAATTGCTAGTGATGAAATGCATCTTTCATGTGCTATTTAGCCATTTTTATTTCTTCTTTGGAGAAGTGTTTGTTCAAATCACTTGTCCATTTTTTAAATGGTTTGTTTCTCTTTTTATTTTTGAGATACAGGATTTCTTTATATATGCTGGATATTAGCCTCCTATCAGATATATGGTTACCAAATCTATTCTCTTATTGGATAGGCTGTCTTTTCACTTTCTTGACTAAGTCCTTTGATGTGCCAAAAGTTTTAATTTTGAGTAAGTCCCATTTCTCTATTTTTTCATTCACTGCTCATACTTTGGGTGTGAAGCTCATGAAATAATTTCCTACTATAAGTTCATGTAGGTACTTCCAAGGTATTTAATTATCTTCCAAGATATTTTATGGTCTTGACTCTGATATTTAGATCTTTAGTTCATTTTGAGTTGGTTCTTTTATAAGGTGTAAACTGGTGATCTGCTCTCACTCTTTTGAATATGGATATCCAGTTCTCCAAGCACCATTTTTTGAAAAGGTCATTCTCTTCCAGTGGGATTGGTGGCATTCTGAAATATCACACTCCTATGTATATGAGGATCTTTCTCAGAAATCTCAATTCAGTTGCATTGGTTGGTCCCTCTATCTTTTACCAATACCATGCAGTTTTTTTTGTTTTTTGTTTTTTTTTAAATTACATTATGAAAAATATGAGGTCCCATTCAACCCCACCGCCCCCGCCCCCCACTCCCCCCACAGCAACACTCTCTCCCATCATCATGACACATCCATTGCACCTGGTAAGTTCATCTCTGAGCATCACTGCACCCCATAGTCAATGGTCCACATCATAGCCCAGACTCTCTCACGTTCCATCCAGTGGGCCCTGGGGGGATCTATAGTGTCCCGTAATTGTCCATGAAGCACTATCCAGGACAACTCCACGTCCCGAAAATGCCTCCACATCACATCTCTTCCTCCCGTTCCCCACACCCAGCAGCCACCATGGCTACCGTTCCCACACCCATTCCACATTTTCTCTGTGGACATTGGATTGGTTGTGTCCATTGCACATCTATGTCAAGTGAGGGCTTAGATTCCATATGGGTACTGGATGCACTCCTCCCGCTTCCAGTTGTAGACACTCTAGGCTCCATGTTGTGGTGGTTGACCTTCTTCAACTCCATGTTAGCTGAGTGGAGTAAGTCCAATAAATCAAAGTGTAGGAGCTGAAGTCTGTTGAGGCTCTGGGCCTGGGTGTCATATTATCAGTCCAGAGATTCAAATCCCCTACATATATCTTAAACCCAGCACCGACTACAATTCCAATAAAGTAGCATGCAGTCTTGTGAAAAGAGATCCCCTCTGAGTCCAATTCCATCACGCAGAAACACCAGCTCCAAAGAAGGGCTATCTGTCATGGCAGTGAACCCCTTCTGCCATGACCATAGAACCCGTGGGTCTCTTTATCCCTCAAAAGAACCAATACCTGGGGTTGTATCTACCTTATCTGTCTCTTAGACTCTGTTCAGTTGTACATAGGGGTATTCCTTCTGACAACCTCCAGACTCTTTTTTAGAGACTCACAGCCTTATAATCTCATTTCTCCTTTCCATTTCCCCCTTACATTAGGTCAAACAGCTTCCCGAAGTCATGTTATTATATGTAGACAGGTATATTCTGCTGCTCCACATTGAATCTTTAATTCAAGGTCATTTTCTAGTTGCTTCTTCAGCTGGTATGTGGTAGTGATCCCTCGGTGCCAGGGAGGCTCATCCCTGGGTGTCATGTCCCACGCTGGGGGGAATGCATCGCATCTACACGCTGAGTTTGGCTGTGAGAGTGGCCACATTTGAGTAACATGCAGGCTGTCAGGAGGAAACCCCCAGGCACAATGCTACTCTAGGCCTTGTTCTTATTGCAGGTGTATAGGCTCAAAAGTGTAACCATTAGTATCACGAGCCCACTGTTGGGCCCTCCTTCCTTCCTGGTTCTTGCCGTTGCACCTGGAGGATTGCCGCTGCTCTCCCAGGGCCCACAACAGTGACCCCCCGGCCAGGAGCCCAGTACCCCTCCAGCTGTTGTTTTTGTTTCCACTATGAGTATATATAGACATTACCATATACCCTGGGCATATGCCCTGTATAACTCCCTGTCAACCATATATATCCTGCCAATAACATCCCATATCAGTATTCTTCCGCTGCCATTGTTGAACCACTCTGTGATCCAAAACTTCCCGTAAAGTGAATCCCAACATAATGTCAGCTTCAGAAGAGTCTTAGATCACCGAAATTCATATATACAATATACAGTATTTCCCCAGATCCACCATAAAACCTTTTCCCTTGCACAGCAATAATCTTTTAACTTATTCATATCATATTTCCTGAAACTGATGTACAGATTCCAACACTATAGTTTTCAAACAAGGTGACATTTGTGCTTACTATGTGGTCCATATTTTAGGCTGTACAGTTTTCTAAATTTTTTAGTTATCCTATGTTTTGTCTTATGGTTTTCATTATTAGTCTGTCATCCCCTATATGTTTTTGGTGTAATATTAGCTGTTTTATATTCATCCTTGTGTACTCTCACATAACTCCTCTTTTGCCCCCTTATTTACCTTTGTTCCATCCATTCCACATCCATTTTCCCCTCCCCTTAGGGCCCACAATGCCTGCCAATCTAATACCCTGGGAGCCGTCCTTTCTCACGAGAGATACAGTTCTCTCTATTCAACGGCATTAGTCTTCCCCAGGATATGGGTCCACCCCACCCAATGGTAGAACCCACCTTGGCAAAATGAGCCTTCAGCTATTCCCTCCGGAGTCCGTCACGCATCAGACCATACCCCCTGAGCGTCCTAACCAGGTAACCCTCCTACTTATACTTTGATACATTTTACTCAACATTTAGTTCTCAACGAACTTCTGACACTCTCCCATATTCGTATGTTGCCCCTCCCTCCCACCTATTTCTTGGACAATATTACCCCTCTTCCCATCCTCAGCCCCCCTCAAACCCAGAAAACCCCACCCGAAGGTAACCCCTTGCCCCCATTTTGTCCCTTCTTTGTGCTCATACTTACCCCCAGCTCATCACAGATTCCACCCCTGCAGACATTAACTCACATCCTTCCTCCACCCCCCGATTTCCTGTAAGCCACTTTTCCAGACTCTAGCTCTCTGAGGCAGTTAACTTATTTCATATCATTGAGGTCATATAGTATTTGTCCTTCAATGCCTGAGTTGCTTCACTCAACATAAGATTCTCAAGGTTCATCCATGTTATCACGTGCGATTGTAATGTATTGGTTCTTACAGCTGAGTAGTATTCCATTGTGTGTATATACCACATTTTATTGATCCACTCATCTGTTGATGGACATTTGGATTGATTCCAACTTTTGGCGATAGTGAACAATGCTGCTATGAACATTGGTGTACATATATCGGTTTGTGTCCTTGTTTTCAGATCTGATGGGTATATACCCAGCAGTGGTATTGCTGGGTCATATGGCAAATCTATGGATAATTTTTTGAGAAACCACCAAACTGTCCTCCAGAATGGTTGGATCCTTCTGCATTCCCACCAGCAATGGATGAGTGTTCCCCTTTCTTCACATCCTCTCCAGCATTTGTATTCTACTGTTTTTTTCATGGCTGCCAATCTTATGGGAGTAAGATGGTATCTCATTGTAGTTTTGATTTGCATTTCCCTGATTGCTAGAGATTTGGAGCATTTTTTCATGTGCTTTTTAGCCATTTGTATTTCTTCTTTGGAGACGTGTCTGTTTAAGTCTTTTTCCCAATTTTTAAGTGGGTTGTTTATCTTTTGTTTTCAAGATATATGAGTTCTTTATATATGCAAGTTATAAGTCTCTTATCAGATATATGGTTGCCAAATATTTTCTCCCATTGTGTGGGTTCCCTTTTTACTTTCTTGACAAACTCCTTTGAGGTGCAGAAGGCTTTAATTTTGAGGTAGTCCCATTTATCTATTTGTTCTTTTGCTGCTCGTGCTTTTGGTGTGATATTCATGAAGCCATTTCCTATTACAAGGTCCTGTAGATGTTTCCCTACATTGCTTTCTAAGGTCTTTATGGTCTTGGCTCTTATATTTAGGTCTTTGATCCATCTTGAGTTGATCTTTGTATAAGGTGTGAGATGGTAATCCTCTTTCATTCTTCTACATATGGTTATCCAGTTCTCCAGGCACCATTTGTTGAATAGGCCATTCTCTCCCAGTTGAGAGGGTTTGGTGGCTTTATCGAATATTATATGGCTATATACATGAGGTTCTATATCTGAACTTTCAATTCGATTCCATTGGTCTGTGTGTCTATCCTTATGCTAGTACCATGCTGTTTTCACTACTGTAGCTTTGTAGTATGTTTTGAAGTCAGGAAGTGTGATTCCTCCTATTTCGTTTTTCTTTTTCAATATGTCTTTGGCTATTCAGGGCCTCTTTCTATTCCAAATAAATTTCATATTTAGTTTTTCTAGTTCCTTAAAGAAGGCTGTGTTGATTTTTATTGGGATTGCATTGAATGCGTAGATCAGTTTTGGTAGGATAGAATCTTAATAATATTCAGTCTTCCTATCCATGAACAGGGAATATTCTTCCATTTATTTAGGTCTTCTTTGATTTCCTTGAACAATCTTGTATAGTTCTCGATGTATAAGTTTTTTACCTCTTTAGTTAAATTTATTCCTAAGTATTTGATTTTTTAATTTACTATTGTGAATGGTATTTGTTTCTTGATTTCCTCCTGATCTTGCTCATTATTGGAGTATAGAAATGCTACTGATTTTTGCGCATTGATCTTATAACCTGCGACTTTACTAAACTCATTTATGAGTTCTAGGAGCTTTGTTGTAGATCTCTCAGGGTTTTCTATATATAGGATCATGTCATCTGCAAATAATGAAATTTTGACTTCTTCCCTTCCAATTTGAATGCCTTTTATATCTGGTTCTTGTCTCAGTGCTCGAGCAAGTACTTCCAAGACAATGTTAAATAGGAGCGGAGACAATGGGCATCCTTGTCTTGTTCCTGAGTATAGAGGGAAGGATTTCAGGATTTCGCCATTGTATACAATGTCGGCTTTTGGTTTTTCATATATACTCTTTATCATGTTCAAAAAGTTTCCTTGTATTCCGATCTTTTGGAGTGTTTTTATCAGGAAGGGGTGCTGTATTTTGTCAAATGCCTTTTCTGCATCTATAGATATAATCATGTGGTTTTTTTCTCTCAATCTGTTTATATGGTGTATTACATTGATTGATTTTCTTATGTTGAACCATCCTTGCATACCTGGAATAAATCCCACTTGGTCATGGTGTATAATTTGTTTAATGTGTTGTTGAATATGATTAGCAAGTATTTTGTTAAGTATTTTTGCGTCTAGGTTCATTAGAGAAATTGGTCTGTAATTTTCCTTTCTTGTGGTGTCTTTGTTTGGCTTTGGTACTAGGGTAATGTTGGCATCATAGAAGGAATTAGGCAGTGTTCCTTCTGTTTTGGTTTTTTGGAATAGTTTCAACAGTATTGGTGATAGTTCTTTCCGGAATGTTTTGTAGAATTCACCTGTGAAGCCATCTGGCCCTGGGCTCTTCTTAGTTGGGAGATTTTTAATGACTGATTCTATCTCTTTGCTTGTGATTGGTTTGTTAAGATCATCAATTTCTTCTTTCGTCAGTATGGGCTGCTTATGTGTTTCTAGGAATTTGTCCATTTCCTCTAAATTGTCATTTTTGTTGGAATATAGTTTTTCAAAGTATCCTCTTATGATAGTCTTTATTTCTGTGGGGTCAGTGGTGATAACACCTTTCTCATTTTTTATTTTGTGTATTTGCATCTTTTCTCTTTTTTTCTTTGTTAGTCTCACTAAAGGTTTGTCAATTTTGTTGATCTTCTCAAAAAACCAGCTCTTGGTCTTGTTTATTTTTTCAAGTGCTTTCTTATTTTCTATTTCATTTAGTTCTGCTCTTATCTTTGTTATTTCCTTCCTTCTTCTTCCTGTTGGGTTACTTTGTTGTTGTTTTTCTAATTCCGTCAAAAGTGCAGTTAGTTCTCCAATTTTTGCTCTTTCTTCTTTTTTGATATATGAATTTATGGCTATAAATTTCCCTCTCAGTACCGCTTTTGCTGCATCCCATAAATTTTGGTATGTTGTGTTATCATTATCATTTGTTTCAAGGTAGTCATTGATTTCTTTTGAGAATTCCTCTTTGACCCACTGTTTTTCTAAGAGTGTGCTGTTTAATTTCCAAATTGTCGTGTGGAGTCTGGGTCTCTGTCCCTTGCAAATTTCCAGCTTCACTCCACTGTGGCTAGAGATATTGTTTTGTATGACTTCGATCTTTCTGAATTCATTAAGCCTTTCTTTGTGGCCTAGCATATGGTCAATCTTGGAGAATGTTCCATGTGCGCTTGAGGAAAACGTATATCCTGCTGTGTTTGGGTGTAATGATCTATATATGTCTATTAGATCCAGCTCTTCTAATATACTGTTCAAATGTTTTGTTTCTTTAGTGATTCTCTTTTGAGATGTTCTGTCCAGAGTTGATAGTGGTGTATTAAAATCCCCCACTATAATTGTAGGTGCATCTATTCTTTCACTTAATTTTTCCAGCGTTTGCCTCACATATTTAAAGGCGCCCTTGTTAGGAGCATAAATATTTATGATTGTTCGATCTTCTTGACAGATTGTCCCTTTCACTAAAATATAGTATCCTTCTTTGTCTCTCAAAATTGTTTCGCATTTAAAGTCTATTTTGTCTGATATTAATATAGCTACTCCTGCCTTTTTTTGGTTGTTGTTTGCTTGTATGATTGTTTTCCAGCCATTCACTTTCAACCTCCATGAGTCTCCGGGTCTAAGATGTGTCTCTTGTAGGCAGCATATAGATGGGTCGTATTTCCTTATCCAGTGTCCCAGTCTGAATCTTTTGATAGGTGAGTTTAGTCCGTTGACATTCAGTGTTATTATGTTTAGAGAGTTATTTATGGTAGCCATATTTTGGTTGGATTTGTGTTTGTTATATTTTGCTTGTATTATTTTATTTTCCCCTTCTAATTTTGTCTTTCTTGTTGCTTTTACACTCTCCTCCATCTCTGACTGTCCTGTTTTTTCCTTTCTTCCTGCAGAACTCCCTTAAGAATTTCTTGAAGGGGAGGTTTCTTGTTGATATACTCTTTCAGTTTCTGTTTATCTGTGAATATTTTGAACTCTCCATCATTTTTGAATGCTAGTTTAGCTGGATAGAGTATTCTTGGTTGGAAATTTTTTTCCTTTAGTACCTTGACTATATCATACCACTGCCTTCTTGCCTCCATCGTTTCAGATGAGATTTCAGCACTTAATCTTATGGAGTTTCCCTTGTATGTGATGGTTTTCTTTTCTCTTGCTGCTTTTACAATTTTTTCTTTGTCTTGAGCATTGGATAATTTGACAAGTATATGTCTTGGGGTGGGCCTGTTGGGGTTTATGACCAGTGGAGTGCGCTGTGCTTCTTGGATATGTACATCTGTCTCTTTCAGTAGATTTGGGAAGTTTTCATTCATTATTTCCTGCAACACTCCTTCTGACCCCTTTCCCTTCTCTTCTCCTTCTGGAATGCCTATAATACGTATGTTTGAGCGTTTTGCGTTATCATTCAGGTCCCTAAGTCCTATCTGGATTTTTTCTACCTTTTTATTGACCACTTCTACTATCTGTTTGATTTCCAATGCACTGTCTTCCACATCACTAATTCTCTGCTCTGCCTCTTCTAGTCTGCTGATATTTGCTGCAAGTGTATTTTTGATTTCTTGAACTGTGGTGTTCATTTCCTTCATATCTGTTATTTTTTTGCGCATGTCTGCAATTTCCCCTCCAAGTGTTGTCTTCATGCTGTTAACCTCTTTCATTACTTCATCAAATTTGTCGGTGATAAATGTTCTGAGATCTTTCATTGCTTGTGCGAAGTCCTGCCCCCCTTCCTGATTGGATTCAGCCATGTTTTCCTGATTACTGGTTTGGTTTGTAGATTTTTGTTGCTGTCTTGTCAACATTTTTTCTTGACGGGTTTAATCAGTTCCTTAGCTTCTTTGTCTAGTCTTGGAGATTAATTAGCTGTTGTTTTTGTGTAAGTGTTATATCTTCTCTTTGTCACTTTGTTCTTCTTATTCCAATTTCTTAATGCTAGTTAAGCTCACTTTAAAGGAAAGTATTAGTGCTGGGGAAAGGCAATTGTGTAAGGGAGGAAAAAGTGTGAAGTAGTATTGGTGATATATGTTAACAAAGCAACAATATGAGTTCTGGGAGGATGGAGGTTAGATCATGTAAATTGTGTAGAGTTATAGTAGTAGGAAAGTACCTATAATGAGGTAGACGACTGAATATGGGAGGAATGTGGTACGTACTAAGAGGCTATTGTTTCCGTGAGAGAGGGAAAGAGAAAAGAAAGGTAATATTTTCAGGGACGAATACCAGACGGAAAACTAAACAAAGGTATTAGAAATTAAGAGTTAGACACTTTGTGGATCAAAGAAAGGGAGATGGAATATAGGAGCGATAGCAGATGGTGGAGGATATCAAGTTGTAGGGGAAAGGGGATAGTGTAGATAGGCTAAATCTATTCACAGAGAAATGAGGCAGTGGAGGGTGAGGAAACCCAGCAAATGTGAGGTATTTCCTGTAGGACCTATTGTATTGTTAAGATAAAATAGTATAAGAAGAATATTGGGGACAGGAAAGAGAGGATTAAAAAAACAACAACAACAACAAAAATAAAATAAAATAAAAAATAAAAAAAACAAAAAAACACAAAAAACAAAGAACAGAAACCCCGTCGCCAGGCTCGTCTGGGCTTGGCTGGGCTTGGCTGGGCTCCGGTCCCCTGCCCTCCGTGGCTCGGCTGGGCTTGGCTGGGCTTGGCTTTCCTGCCCGCCGCCCGCCGCAGCGCAGCGCGGCTCGGCTCCCTCGCCCGCCGCGGCTCGGCTGGGCTCAGCTGGGCCCGGCTGGGCTCGGCTTCCCTGCCCGCCACTGTCCGCGGCGCAGCACGACTCGGCTCTCCCGCTCGCCGCCCTCCGCGGTGCGGCTGGGCTCGACCGAGCTCGGCTGGGCTCGGCCCCCTCGCACTCCGTGGCTCAGCTGGGCTCGGCCCGGCTCGGCTTCCCCGCCTGCCGCCCACCGCGGCGCGGCTAGGCTCGGCTGGGCTCGGTTCCCTTGCCCGCTGCCCGCCGCGGCACAGCGCGGCTCGGCTCTCCCGCCTGCCGCCCGCCGCCCACCGCAGTTCGGCTGGGCTCAGCTCCCTTGCCCGCCGCCCGCCGCGGCACAGCGCGGCTCAGCTCTCCCGCCCACCGCCCACCGCCCACCGCGGCGTGGCTCGGATCCCCCGCCCGCTGCCCACCGCAGCCCAGCTAGGCTTCCCTGGCCACCGCCCACCGGGGCTCCACGCGGTGCTAGCTGCCTCGGCTCTGCCTACCCAAGGAGGGAATCCTCCACACGTAGCTGGGATCTCCGTGTATATTTCACAGACGGATCCTCTCTGTTACCTTCCCTCCAAATCGATGTCCAAACACCTTGGGACCAGGAAAAATCCCGAAACAGCCCGGTCCCAAGGAGTCTCCGACGCCTCCCAGCCAATTCCCTCCAGGAGCTAGTAACCGGGAAGTTCACTCAGCCGCCATCTTGCCTCCTCCTCCTGATTGTTCTACCATGCAGTTTTGACCAATGTAGATTTGCAGTATGTTTTAAAATCAGATAGTGTGATTCCTCCAATTACATTTTTCTTTTTCAATATGTCTTTGACTATTCAGGGCTTCCTGTGCTTTCAAATAAATTTCATAACAGGTTTTTCCAGTATAGTAAAAAATACTGTGTTGATTTTCAATGGGATTGTATTTAATCTGTAGATCAGTTTGGGTAGGGTAGACATCTTAATGGTGTTTCTTCTTATCATCCATGAACAGGGAATATTCCTCCATTTATTTAAGTCTTCTTTGCTTTCCTTTAACAGCATTGTGTAGTTTTTGGTGTGTAAGTCATATGTATCTTTAGTCAAATTTATTTCTAGTATTTTTTTCTTTTATTTGCTTTTGTAAATTGGATCTTTTTTCTTCATTTCTTCCTCTGATTGTTCATTTTTATTGTAGCAAAATGTTACTGATTTCTATGCTTTGACCTTATAACCTGTGACTTTTCTGAACTCATTTATAAGCTCTAGAAGCTTTGATGTTGATTTCTCAGGGCTTTCTATGTACAGGATTTTGTCATCAGCTAACAGTGGAATTTTTACTTCCTTCTTCCCAATTTGGGTGCTTTTCATATCTTTCCTGGCATACATGCTCAAACATGTAGAAAAAGATAGATAAGTACAGTGATACTCGTTACCTTGTTTTGTCCCCAATCTAGAGGGAAAGCTTTCAGGATTTCATCATTGTATATTGTGTTAGCTGTGGGTTTTTCATATACCCTTTATCATGTTCAGGAAATGTCCTTCTATTCCTCCACTTTGCAGTGTTTTTATAAGGAAAGGGGGCTCTATTTTGTTGACTTTTTCTGCATTTGTAGAGATGATCATGTGACTTTTTCTTCTGATTTGTTCATGTGCTATATTGCATTGATTGGTTTACTTATGCTGATGCAGCCTTGCATAGCAGGGATGAACCCCACCTAGACATGCTATATAATTCATTTCATGTGTTGAATATGATTAGCAAGTATTCTGTGGCAGATCTTAATATCTGGGTTCATTAGAGGGGGTGGCCTATAATTTTCCTTTCTGGTGGCACCTATGTTTGGCTTTGATATTAGGGAAAAGTTCGCATTATAGAATGAGTTAGGCAATGTTCCTACTACATCTATTTTTTTGTAAGAGTTTAAGCAGGATTGATGTTAGTTCCTTGCCCGAAACTGGCGGGAGCGAGTCCAGGGACCTGTGGGAAGAAGCAGGGTGGGGGCAGGAGTCGAGAGAAGAATGGAGGCAAGACAGGATTCTGATCAAGCCTCGTTTATTGGGGATAGAACATGGGAATTTATACTGAGGGAAGGGAACGTGTCCACAGGTGGTAGGCTGGTTGCACAGGTGGCAGACGTCCAAGGAGGGGATTGGCTGAAAGTTCATGCCGGGTCTGCAGAGTTTCGCGTCTTGCACATGCGTGCTTGCTGTGGTCACCAGAGTTGTGGCAGGAAGGGGAGAACAAAGAAACAAGGAAAAAGAAGAAGAAGGAAGTGGCGGGGCAGGGCTGTAGTAAAAATGAGATTCGCCATGCTGTAGGAGGTTGTAAACAGCCCTCACAGCAGGTGACTCCCCACAGTTCCTTCCAGAATGTTTGGTAGAATTCACCTTTGAAGCCATCTGGTCCTTGGGTCTTCTTAGTTGGGTGGTGATGGATGACTGTTTCAATCTAATTACTTCTGACTGGTCAGTTGAGTTCATCAATTTCTTCTTTTGTCAACGTAGGTAGCTTGTGTGTTTCTAGGAATTCTTCATTTCTTCTAAATTATCCTTTTTGTTGGCATATAATTTTTCAAAGGGTTCCTTCTATGATGCCCTTTATTTCTGTAGAGTAAGTGGTGAAGACCTCCATCTTGTTTCTTACTTTGTTTATTTGCATTTCTCTCTCTCTCTCTCTTTTTTTTTTTTTGTTAGTCTAGCTAAGGGTTTGCCAATTTTATTGATCCTTTTGAACCAACTTTTGGGTTAATTTTTTTTTCTAGTGCCTTTTTATTTTCTATTTCATTTAGTTCTGCTCTGATCTTTGTTAATTCCTTTATTCTACATCCTTTGGGCTTAGTTTGTTGCTCTTTTTCTAATTCATTCAGTTGTGCAGTTAGGTCTTCAACTTCACTCTTCCTCCTTTTTTGATATATGCATTTATGGCTATGAATTGCCCTCTCAGTACAACTTTTGATGCATCCCATAAGTTTTGATATGTCATGTTGTCATTTTCATTTGTTTCAAGGTGGTTATCATTTTGTAATTTCCTTTTGACCCACAGTTTGTCTAAGACTGTGTCATTTAACTTCCATATCTTTGTGTCTCATCTGGTTCTCTGGCCTTAACTAATTCCAGCTTCATTCCCTTGTGGTCAGAAAAATTAATTTGTATCATTTCAATATTTCTAAATTGATTGATGATTATTCCCCAGCCTAACACACGTTTTATCTTGGGGAATGATCCATGTACACTCAAGAAGAAAGTATGTCAGCAACTTAATATCAGACTTAGATCCTCAAGAAGTGTGAGAGAATAGAGTTCTGTTGTTTTAAGACATCCAATGTACAGTATCTTGCTGCAGCAGGCCTATAAAACCAGTGCACTCAATAAATCACTATTTTTCCAAATGAGCAAGGCATTATGTTACAAACATATGCATGGGTAAAAAAATCCATTAAAAGTGAATATTAACTCAGTGAATTTTAATATAAGAAGCCAAACAAGTAACGAATCATATTTTCAGATTCCACATTTCAACTAAGATTCAAGCAACATCCTCTTGGCAAGTTAAAGTATATTATCAAAAGAGAAAACTACAAATATCTACAAATTATGTTACAATACTTCTCCTTTTCCCAATACATACGTGTATGAGGCATGATTTTCTTCATATACTTCAACAAAAAAACAAAGTATTTCAACAGATTGAATGTAGCAACTGATGAATTACCCATATCCCATTAAAACATCTAAAAAATTGCAAAATCTCACTCTTTTTGTTGAATAAAATATAACTTTTTAATTATAATACACAATATATATGTTCACATGTAATGGGGATTGTTTTTTCTTAGTGCATTAATAAGTTCATTTTTTTCAGTTTTCATATATATTTACAGTGACCACCAAGAGATAAAACCAAAATAAAGAACACCTACTTGAGGTTCCCAATAATTTTCAAAGTCTGGAAAGATGCTGAGGATATAAGGCTTGAAACCCCTTTTTAGTCAATATTTTGCTGGCAGCCCTAAACAGAACAATAAGGCAGTAAACACACAAACACACATAAAAGAGACACAGACTGGGAAGGAGGTGACATTATCTATTTGCAGCCAACATGATTGTTTACATCAGAGTTTCTCAGCCTCCACACTACATTCAGTCCAGAAAAAGTTTGCTCTGTGTGGCTGCCCTGTGCAATATAATCTGTTTAGTAGTGTCTTTACTCCCTCTCCTTTAAATGACAGGAGCTTTCTCCTAGTGGTGAGAACCAGAAATGTCTTCAAATGTTGCCAAATATCTCCTGGGGGGGGGGAATAACTACCAGTAGAGAACCACTGGTCCTTCTTTAAAATCATTAGGAGTCTAACCTAAAACCACTTGAGAAATATGTACATTTAAACTTGATGCAGAGTAGAAAGTTAATACACAGAAAACAATAAATTTCCTATAGAGTAGCAACAAGCTTATGAAAGATATAATTTTACAAATGTATTCATATTTGCAAACACATAAAATAATAGGAACAAATTATCAAAAAAACTTTTAATAACTGTACAAGTAAAATGATTAAACATTGCTAAATAAATTAAAGAAGATCTAAATAAATGAAGACATAATATATTCATGAATCAAATTATTGTTTTGAAAATGCTCAGTCACCTCAAAAGAAATTTTTGTATTTAAACACAATCTCAATGAAAATACCTAGGGGCATTTTTTGGGGAATTGACAAGATGTTTTCAAACTGTGTATAAAGATTACAATGACATAATATGCTCAACACAATTTTTTAAAAATAAAAAAATGAAGAAGTTTACACAATCTCTTTTCCACATGTAATACTTTAGTAATCAAGCTAATGCTATGACATGTTTAGTCATTTAAATCAGTGGAGTAGAATAGAATCTACAAATTGATGCAAACATATGCAATCAATTCATTTTAATAAATGCATTGTTCTGTACATCAGTTTAGGTAGAACTGACATCATAACATATGTAGTCTTCCAATGTATAAATATGGAATGCCCTTCCATTTATTTAGGTCTTCTTTGGTTTCTGTTACAACATTTTATAGTTTTCTGAATATAGGTCCTCTATGTTCCTGGTTAAGATTATTACTAAATAATTGATTCTTTTAGTGGCCATTGTAAATGATTTTTTTTTCTCTCTTCCTACTCAGACTGCACATTAGTAGTGTGTAGAAGCACTATGAATCTTGCCCTCATCAGGTTCAATGAACTTGTCTATTAGTTCTAGTAGCTTTGTTGTGTTTTTATTTTGTTACTTTTTACCTCATATTTTTCATGTTTTTTTCTTTAAGCACTTCACTTATTAAACTGAAATTAACCTAAAATTACATAGAAGATTTGAACAAGAAATTTTTTTCAAGCAGCATTGTTTAAAAATAATAATATATGGAACTTAAAATAATAACAAAATTAAAATGTCACAACCACAGGCAGGTTAGGTTCTGTTCAAAATATAGTTAAATGGAAATTCCTAATAATGAATGTGCAAATTAAAAAGTCCCCACCTGTTTGGAAATTAAAATATATTATCATAAATATCACATAGTTCAGATGTGAATTCAAAAAGGAATTTAGGGGAAACGGACTTTGGCCCAGCGGTTAGGGCATCCGTCTACCATATGGGAGGTCCGCGGTTCAAACCCTGGGCCTCCTTGACCTGTGTGGAGCTGGCCACGCGCAGTGCTGATGCGCGCAAGGAGTGCCGTGCCACGCAAGGGTGTCCCCCGCGTGGGGGAGCCCCACGCGCAAGGAGTGCGACCGTGAGGAGAGCCGCCCAGCGTGAAAAGAAAGAGCAGCCTGCCCAGGAATGGCGCCGCCCACACTTCCTGTGGCTGACGACAACAGAAGCGGACAAAGAAACAAGACGCAACAAATAGACACCAAGAACAGACAACCAGGGGAGGGGGGGAAATTAAATAAAGAAATAAATCTTTTAAAAAAAACAAACAAAAAAAAAAAAACAAAAAGGAATTTAGGTAATATGTTAGAATTCATTTTAAAAATACTATATATCAAAATATGTTGGTTGCCAAAAATAAAAGCTGAAGGAAAGTTTCTAACATACACTACATGATTTAGAAAAAAAGAAGCAAAGCTGTCAATCGCAAGAATTTTCCAAAATTGACAGAAAACTTAAACACAGAGGAGATAAATATAAAGAAAAAGAAAACTCAAATTAGTGAAATGGGAAACAAGAATAGACAGAGAGGATGGACGGAAGCAAGACAGATTC
This sequence comes from Dasypus novemcinctus, assembly GCF_030445035.2. NCBI lineage: Eukaryota > Metazoa > Chordata > Mammalia > Cingulata > Dasypodidae > Dasypus > Dasypus novemcinctus. Next base: position 42,552,949 of record NC_080695.1, read on the forward strand.
ATTGGAAAGAGTAATAAACTTAAGCGCATTGTAAGACAGAAAAACAAAGAGAAAGAGAAGCATAAATGTCAACATCAGAAAAAAAGACATTTTAACCAATTTTCAACAGATAAAATGATATTTTCATTTAAAAAATTATATTTCAACAGATAAAATGATATTTCAAAAGAGGTGTGAATAGATTTTTAAATGACATTTTCATTTACAGTTTTATTTTTAAATGAAATTTTAATTTAAAAATTTATTTTCATTTTGAAATTTAGTGTTTTTCAACAGACAAAATGATATTTCAAAAGAAAAGTGTTAGAATAGATTTGGAAATCTCAATGAAATGAATTCATTGTTAGTTAAATATTACCAAATCTGACATAAGAAAAATTAGGAAACTGAATTTAGAATTGCATTCACAATTTAAAATCAGAATCATGAACATTCCCACAGAGAAAACTTCTAACCCAAAAGATTTCAATATACATTCAACAAAAAATTTGCAAAAGGATGAAATGGTAGGGGCAAATAAAACAAACCACTAACATATCCATAGGACAGATGTACTAATTACAAGACTTATGATGTACTTTTACCATTTCTTTTCATTTCCAAACATTCACAAACAAGTTCTTATTAATTTCCCACAGATTAAACTTCAGCTTTCCATTCTCTAACCACATGCTATTGTCTCATGACATATTCTAGCAATTAACTTCAGGAATTTGCTCATTATATTTAGCTCATAATAGAGAAATCATAAAATACTTGTCCTTTTGGACCTTGCTTACTTCAATCAACATAATGTCCTCTAGAGTCATCCATGTTGTCATATGCTCCATGACTTCATTTCTTCTGACAGCTGTATAATCTTCCATCATGGGTATAGATGCAATTTGTTTATCCACTCATTGGTTGATGGACACATGGGTTGTATCCTTCTTTTTGCAATTGTGAATAACATCACTATGAACATTAGTGTGCAAATGTCTGTTCATGTCACTACTCTCACTTCTTCTGAATATATACCTAATAGTAGTATGCTGGTTCACATAGTAAATCCATATCTAACATCCTTAGCAACTGCCAATGACTGTACCATTCCACATTCCCAACAGTAGAAAATAAGCATCCCTATCTCTCCGTATCATCTCCAACACTTGCAGGTTATTTTATGCATGTCAATTTTATTGATACATATTAATAAAGGATAAAATCATGCAAAGAGTACAATCTCTGGTATTCAATGTAATCACATATTTGTGCATTGATCACCCCAATCATTCCCAGACCTCTTTTGTTTTTGCAATAATAATGAACAAAAAGAACCAATGAAAACCTATAACCTCTCCGAGTCTCTATGCCACATCTGCTGCAAATACCTGTTATTCTTTTATCTTCTCTCCAGTATACTTGTATTTAAATTTTATAAAAAGTTATATATATTCAATACCACCCATATTCATGTTTTACATGAGGGTTTACTATCTTATATAGATTCATGTTACGGTTTTTAGGTTTCCTTCCAGTAATATACATGAACTTAGACTATCCCTTTCAAACACTGTCATATCCGTATAATAGCTCTGTTAGTTACAAACATCATGATATATTTTAATAATGTGGTTTTTTTTTTTCCTTTCAGGCTTCAGCACACCGTATACTATCTCTTCTAGTTCTGGTCTTTGGGTAACATATTCTGCCAGTTTTTGTTAGTTTGTGAAGTCTTTGAACTCACCCTCAGTTTTGAAGGACAGTTTTGCAGGATACAGAATTTCTTGGCTGGCAGTTTTTCTCTTCCAGTACCTTAAATACATCATTCCACTTTATTCTTGCCACCAAAGTTTCTGATGAGAGGTCAGCACTTAATCTTATTAAGTTTCCCTTGTATGTGAGGCTTTGCTTTCATCTTGTTGCTTTTAGAATTCACTGTTTTATCTCTGATATTTGTAATTCTGAATAGTAGCTGTTTTGGGGCAGGTCTATTTGGATTTATTCTATTTAGGGTGAGTTTTCCTTCCTGGATTTGATACTTATATCTTTCATAAGGGTTGGGAAGTTTTGGTCATTATTTCTTCAAATTTTCTTTCCGCTCCTTTTCCATTCTCATCTCCTTCTGGGACACCAATAATGTGAATGTTTGTGCGTTTTGCTTTGTCATTTAATTCCCTGAGACTCTGTTTCATTTTCTCCATTCTTTTCTCTTTCTGCTCTCCTGACTTTTCCAGTACAGAAGTTCTGTCTTCAAAATCACTAAGTCTTTCTTTGAGCAATTCAGTTCTGCTCTTATATGCCTCTAATGTACTTTTAATCTCACCTATCCTGTCTGTCATTCCCATAAGGTCTGCTACTTTACTTTCCAGGCTTTCAAATTGTTCTTTATGCTCTCCCAGTGTTTTCTTAATATCTTTTATTTGGCCATGTTTTCTTAAATTCTTTGAAATGATTTAGGACAGTTGTGTGGTTGTCAGTGATTAATTGTATTAAATCATGTATCTCTTCAGGATCTTTGATTATTTCTTTTGGCTGGGCCATCTCTTGGTGCTTCCTAATATGACTTGTAATTTATGGCTGATGTCTAGCCATCTGAATATGTTGGTGAATTTACTCTGATGGCCAATTTCTCTATTGCCTACTGTTCTTTTTCCCCACAGCTTTTCTTTCATATTTGGTTCAATTGATTCTATGTCTTTAAAATTGCCCAGCCTAAGTTATGAAAATCAGGCAGGGGCCTCACTAGTGGGGCACACATTTTTTCTCATGGTAGGACACAGAGAGAACCAAGTCTTTGTCCATGCAATCTCCATACTGGCCAGCATATGGCACACATCAGTGCATCTTTCCATGGAGTTGTTTCAGCCCAGGCTTTCCTGTGTTCCTGTGTTGAATCTCCAGAGAAGAGATTCAAAGCAGTCTCCACTGGCCCGATTTGCTAAAGAGAAGCACCCCATGTCCCCCTCCATTTTCCCTCAAAACAGCTGTTGGGGATGGAGGTGTCTGTTTCCCTCCAATTGGCTTCAGGAAGCCAAGGATATTATCCCCAATTAATATCTTGGAGGTGGGAGAGCAGAGCACTTCCTGCTTCACTAGGGCTTAGTAGCTACCTTTTGTCCTTTTGGCTTCTTGATCTCTCTGTCCCTTTTCCCCTTGGAAACTGGAAGTTGTGGAGCTCTGTCCTAGTCTGCTGACCCCCAAAGGAGGTTGCCCCAGGCAGCTTTTGACCATATTTCCATTGTTTTTGAGAGCATTGAGCTATGCCTGTTAGTTTGATGCCCCCTTCCCACAGTTCTCATCTCCTACATTTTTAAGTTTAAATAGACTCCACATACCAGAAAATTCACACTTTTACCATATACCATATAAAACAGTTTATAATAAATGTACAAACTTGTGCCATCATTTCCATTGTCTGTTTTCAGAATGATATTTATCCCATAAAGAAATTCCATATCCCTAGAATTACTGTAGAGTCCCTTGTCCCCAGTCTACTGGTAAAAAAGTATTCTATTTTCTTTATATACATATCTTTGCCAATTTGGGACATTATATATAAAATGCCTCATACACTGTAGTAGTTTGATATTGTATGATTTCACAAAATAGATAATGTATTATATTTGTAAACTGGTCTGTCCCTCCAGGCATATTAGAGTATATTGGATTCAGAGATTTTGCTTTTACTTGATTTAATAATGATTAAGACTTTGATTGGGCATGTCCATAGGACATTGAGTCCCCTTTCCCTTGGAAACCTTACTGCAGAGAAGGCAGTTGGAGTTTTGATGTTGGAGTTTTGATGTTGGTGTTTTGATGCTGGAGTTTTGAGATGGAGCCTAGGAAATGAACACACAGGAGAAGAACACAGAGGAATAGAGACAACTCCTAAGACACAGCAAAAGCCCTGAGGAAAGAATCAGATCTATTTTCTTGATTTGTCTGCATCTAAGCTTGACAGAGCACAACAGCTGAGTGGGGAGAGAAACCCAAGAAGCCAGATCTCTTGGAAAAAGTAAACAGCCAACTCCCACCAACATGTGGCAATAGGCTTTGATGAGGGAAGTAACTTATGTTTCATGGGGTGACTGTAAGCTTCTATCTCAAATAAAAGCCCTTTATGAAAGCCAACAGTCCAAATTACATAGAGGAATTTGGCTGGCTGGAAATAGAAGTAAGGGCCAATGCTGAAGTGAAGGCAGAAATTCTCCTACTGACTCTGAAACCCCCAGTTTCTACTTTTAAGTCTTCCAGCTGATTGTGTGAGGAGACTCCCCATATTGCAGAAGGCAATCTCCTTCTTTGATTATACATAGAACCCACTAATTATTGATGCAAATTCCATCTACAAAATGCCCTCACAGTAACCAACAGAGTAGTACTTGACTCAAGAACAAGGCACTATAACCTGGCAAGCTGACACACAAATTTAACCATCGCAATCTCTTTTTCTGGATTCCCTCTTTTATTTTGTGACATGTTGGGCAGTCCATGTAAAGAACCATCTATCTTGATTACTTTAGCTTTGTAGTAAATCTTGAGTTAAGTAGTGCATATCTCTACCTGTATTCAATTTCCACTCTGCCTATTTTTGCTTATTTGCGTTTCCTTTGTATATTTTAAAATCAGTGTGAAAATTATGTGTTCAAATGATGGGAATGTGATTAGAATTATCTAGAATCAGTAAATAATGGAACGTGACATCTTAAGAATAAATTTATCAGCCCTAGAACATGATATAGCACTCGGTTTAATTAAGTCTAATTTAATTTCTCTCAGCTGCATTATATAGCTACCATTGTAGAAGTGTTCTACATTTCCTGGTAAATTAATTCCTGATTTTTTTATTTTATAGTACTTTAAGTGAGATTATATCTTTGTATTTTCTAATTATTCATTTCTAGTATGTAGTAATCAATGGATTTTTTCACATAATAATGTATTCTAAGACCTTTTATAGAATCATTTATTAGTTCCAATTTTTTGAGAATCATTAGAATTTTCTATGTACATGATAATTTAGTATTTAAAGACAGTTTAATTCTCTTCTCTGATTTTATCTTGCCTTATTGATCTTGTTAGTATCTCAAGTACAAAGTTGAGTAGAAGTGGCAAAGTCATATTTGTATTCAATTATTTACTATTAATTATGACAATAAGTATATGGAATTTTTGGTAAATATCCCTTTTTCAAAAAGAGGAAGTTCCTTCTTTTCATGTATGATAAATGTTTCTAACTTGTAAGATGTTGAATTTTTCAAATGTTTTTTCTGCACTTATAGAAGACATCATATGTTTATGTTGGATTAAATATGATGATTAAATTAATGGATTTTTTAATGATAAATTAACTGCATTCCTGAGATAAACCTGCTTAGGCATGATACAGTATTCTTTATATTTATTGCTGAATTTAATTTGCTAGTATTTTGTGAAGGGTTTTTGCATCTATGATCATAAAGAATATTGGACCATAATTATCTTTCTTTTTGGTCAGGTTTTAATGTAAGTCTTTGCTGGTCTCCTAAAATGAATTCAGTTTTCCTTCCTTTTCTTTTTCTTTTTTTCAAAAAGTTTGTACAAGTTTATTACATTCTCCTTAAACGTTGGATAAAATTTACCAGTAAAAGCATTTGGACATGGACTTTCCTTTGTGAGAAGATTTCTGATAACAATCAGTTTCTCTGATATAGTGTTAGCCCCCTTTTAATGTCACATTTCCCCACCCTTATAAGTTATGCTTTTCAAGACATTTATCCACTTTTATCTAAGTTGTTTGATTTTTGGCATGAAATTGGCATGGCATTTGTTTAATATTCTTTTTATGTCTGCATGATCTGTAGTAATAGTAAATTTTATTCATGATATTGGCAATGTGATCTTCAATCTTGCTAAGAGCTTACCAATTTAAAATTTTCAAATACCTAACTTTGGCTTTGCTATCTACTATTTGTCTTATTTCAAAATATTTATGCATTTATTATTTCCTTCCTTTTATTCACTTTGTGTATTTTTTATGTTTTCTAATTTCTCAACGTCTAAACTTCCATGATTGCCTTTAAGCTTTTATCCTTACTAATAGAATTTTCTCTTGTCCTTGCAATACCTGGATTCTAAAAATGTTCCTATACATTATTTTCATTATCATTTAATTCTAGATGGTTTATTTCCCTTTACGTTTTCTTTTTAATCCATTTAATACATGAGTTATTTTTAAATTTGTTAAAAATAATGTCTTATTACCGAAGTCCCTTACAAGATAAGTAAATTCAGATAAAGAAAGCTACAGAGTGTAAAAACCAGAATCAACAAAACACAAGAGAGAAAGAAGAGATCAGGCGACACCACGATGTGTCTTGCCATGGGAAAAGTTAGGGATCAAAACTTGCCAGCAACCATCACCATAACACCATAGTGTTGGTGAGAAAGAATTGCCTTGATGATGCCTTGATGTGGACATTTTCCCAGTCTCAAAACCATAAGCTAATGAATTCACATTGTTTAATCAATCTCATTTCATGGTATTTATTTGGAGAGGTCTAGGAAACTAAAACAGATTTTGGTACCAGGAGAGTGGGGTGCTACCATTGCAAACACAAAAAAGTTTGGAAATAGCTTTGAAATTTGATCATGGATTGATAGAAAAGGCCTAGACCAGTTAGAAGAAACTGTTCTCAGGAATAAGGATACTAAAGTTAATTCTCAAGAGGTCTTGGAAGAAAATGATGATTGTGCTACTGGAAATTGATGGAAAGGTGATCCTTCTTTTAAAGTTGCAGAGATTTTGGCAGAATTGAGTTCTGATGTCAGGTGGAAGAAAGAACTTGACAGGGTTGAACTTGACTACTTAGCTGATTTTCAAGGTAAGTGTGAAATTCAGTCTGATTTCTCCTTGCAATTTCTAGTAAAATACAAGAGGAAATGGATAAGCTGAGAACTGAACTTCTGCACACAAAGAAACTGGAAATTGATGGTTTGGAATATTCTGAGTTTTTGGAAAGTGAGTTCCCAGAAAGTAATGTTCCATGCAAGGGTTTAAATGCACATGCCACCATTAAGAATTTCCAGGGAAGTCAGGATTGGAAATGCAGTTATCCATGAAGAACATGTGGAAAGTTCTTTCATCTGATGGTCTGGGCTCCTGTGTATTACATGCAAAATCACATTTTCAGCAAGAGCTGTATGAATAGAACCACTGCCAGCCTAGAACAAAAGAGACCAAAGAGGAATAGATTGAAGGAAAAAAATCATTTCAAGGGCAGAAAGACAGAAGCTGAGTTTGGGGCCAAAGACATCTTCTCTGGCCAAGATAGTGGGTCCACCCATGTGTGTGGAAAGGGTGAGCTGCCCTGGCATCTTGAGAGGGTGGGCCTTCTACCTCATTGTTCAGGAAGAGTGCTACCACCCCAGTGTGCCGAGAGGGTGGAGGCTATACCATGGAAATTGCAGAGAGTCTGACCACCAGCCCAATGTTGTGAGATGGTGGAGCCAGTGCCCCAACACTTGCAGAGAGCCAGCTACCATCCCATTGCTTGGAGAGCATAAATCCTTCACCCCAGTATTTGGGAAGAGCATGGAGGCTGTACAAGCACTTGGAAGGTGTGGGGTTGCCACTCTATCAGACCCAGAGGAAACAAAATCATTCTATAGATAACTTTCAGACCTTGAAAACTACATTTGTAGGACTATTGTATATCCTGCAAGGTTTTAGAATTGTTTGCAACCCATGAGCATTGTTTTTCTTCTGTTCTCCCTCTAGGAAATAGAAATGTTTATCCTATGCCTGTCCTTCCATTGATTTAGATGAGATTTTAGACTAAGTATTGTTTCTGAAATGACTTAAGACTTTTGGGACATTGTAATAAAATTAGTGTATTTTGCATATAGAAAGAACATGTTTTTTGGGGGTCTACTGGGGGGAGTGTAGTGTTTTGAAGCTGTTATGTATCACAGGAAAATCTGTTAAATTTATTCCATTCCTGTGGCTGTGTATACATTGTAAGTAGGACCTTTTTATGAGGCTAGTTTAGTTAAGATGTAACCCACCTCAATCAGAATGGATCTTAATCCTCTTCCTAGTGTCCTTTATAAGAGGAGAAAATTCAGATACAGAGAGAATGCCACAGAAAGTAAAAAGCTAAAACAAATGAAACCTGGAAGAGAAGGACAAGACCAGGAGACACCACAAGGTGGCTTCCATGTGACAAGTTAAGGACCATTGGTCACGAAGAGCTAGCCCTGAAACTCCAAAGTCTTGGGGAGAAAATATTGTCTTGATGCCTTGATGTGGACATTTTCCCAGCCTCAAAACAATAAGCTAATAAATCCCCATTGCTTAAGCCAACCCATTTCATGGTATTTGCTTAAGCAGCCTAGACACTAAAACCTTAAGCTTTCAGCACTTTGAAAATCATGGAGATTTCTGTTGCAGCTGAGTATATACTCCATTTTGGTGAATGCTTCCATTGCAAACACACATTCATGCAAAAATGTGCATTCTCCAATTGTTGGGTATAGTGTAATTTGATAATCAGTTAGTGTCACGTGAATCTTTATATATCCTGACTGAATTTTCATTAAATATTCAAGTGTATTTATTTTACCTTTACTTTTGTACAATATTTTCACATCATATAGAATTATCTTTTGAATTTTTTTTTTACAGCAAGTTATAGCATGTTCTTGCATTCCCTTTTCTTGTTGCTGTTATTGGTACAAGTGAGAAGTCAGGACCATTTGTATTGTTGTTACATGATGTATAATGTGCTGCTATTAAGCTTGTTCAGTCAATTTTCAAATTTCTTATTAGAATTTCAATTCCAAAATTGTGATTTTTATGTTCTATAATTTTGCTTAAAATTCCATCTATTTACAAATTATGCATATAATTTTAAACCTTGAATATATTTATATTAACTGCACTAAAGTTCTTGCTCTCTGATTACAATATCTGAGTTCCATCTGCTTTAATTTCTATTGAAGATTTTTTTGTTCTGGAGAATTGGTCACATTTTTCTTTCTTTTGTGTGTGTGTGTGTGTGTGTGTGTGTTTGTGTGTCTATTGATTTTTGATTGAGTACTAAACATTATGCCTGATATTTGAAAAGACTGCATTGTATTACATTCCGATGAAGAGTGAGCTTTGTTTTAAGGCTGAAGCCTTAAAAAAATTTCCACCCATTTTTTTAATCTTCTACCTGCTACAGTTTGCCAAACTTCCTATGTTAAACAGATAGCCAAATATTTAGGTGAAACTTAAGTGCAGATTGCAGATTTTTTGGGTCCATTTTTTCTGTTGGCTTCCTCCCTCCCAGAATTTCACTTTTAATTTTCTGTCTTATCTTTTAGTCACAACTTTATCCTCTGACCTCAACCCAGTGAGCCTAAAACTTTCTACCCTCAGAGCTGCCCTCAATTGGAGTGTCTTCTGTCAAAAAGCCACAAACACAACATTTACATGTAGCATTTCATACTTCAATGGGAGATTATCCTCTAGTCTCTGCCTACATTCTGTTATTTGCTAGTACTTTCATTTTTCAAAGAGATTTCCTTTCCTAGTTTGTTTTTTTCCCTCTGTGGTAGTGTTGGTACTAACAAGTTATTCTGCCATTACCACAAAGACTGTTAGAAGCTAGATATATTCTTTTTTTGTTAATTGTCTCTTGAATGATTTCAGATTATTAATGATAAATCGGTTTTATTTGTATTAACTGTTAAAATTTATCTAGTCTAATTTCTTATTTTTGTCCACCTGTGCATTTCTGACTCTTATTGGTATGCTCTCCTTGGAGCTTCAGAATGATGGCTATTTGATGTAAATATAATTATCAATTCTGTTATTTAGCTTCTTTAATATAGTGATGAGAGAACCAGAGCTATGAAGAATCTCAGCAGTGAAATCTATATTTGTGTATCCAGTACGTCTGCATAGACTCATCTACTATGAGGAAGCATGTTGTAGATGTCTCTGGCTTCTTTCCTAGAACTGGCTTGCATCACATAAGGAAAAAGTTTCCCCCACTTACTGCTTGGGTGAGCCAAATCATAACTCCCTTCAACTTCCTTTGCAATTATTTTGTTCAAAGTTTAAAAGAGGTGTTATTTCCCATAAAATCATAACCCCCCCATTGTGTATGTATAATTCAGTGAGATTTAGTAAATGTATAGTTGTGCAACCTTCACCATAATCCAGTTTTAGAACACTTCCATTGCCCCCCAAATCCCTAATGTCCAGCTTTGCAGTCAATCCTCTCTCCCACCAACAACCCAAAGGAAATATTAATCTGATATCCATCTCCATTGTTTCCTAGAAATTTCAAATAAATCACATGATATGTGGTCTGTTATGCCTACATTATTTCACTTAAAATATTTTTGATATTCACCCATATTTTTGCATCAGTAGTCTGTTCCTTTTTATTATGGTGTAGTATTCCATTACAATGATATACCACATGCACCAGTTGATGGACACTTGGGTTGTTTCCAAGTTTGAGGTTTTCTTTTTTAAATATTATTGCTCATAACTTTAATATTGTAAATGTAGTAAAGGGGCACCAGAGCTATCCTTGTGGTCTGATATAATAACTCTCATTACCTCCCCAAATTATAAGGTTTAGTGTGGGATTTTGATTTTGTGTCTAACATTTATTTTCCAAGAATAACTAGAAATCCTCAAGCGAAGTAATAGTAAGTAGGTATATTCATTCAGTTTTGTGGCTGAAATTTCTTGGGTTTAAACAGTGCCCTTCCTTCTCAGGAAGAATGTTTGTAACATTGTGGGTTTGTATATTTGTTTTAATATTTAATTATTTTAAAAATGTGGTATATACACACAATGGAATATTACTCGGCTGTAAGAACAAACACACTACAAACACGTGATAACATGGATGAATCTTGAGAACCTTATGTTGAGTGAAGCAACCCAGACATTGAAGGACAAATACTACATGACCTCAATGATATGAAATAACCAAGCTGCCCTAGATAGCAAGAGACTGAACGATAGGCTTACAGGAAATCGGAGGGTGGAGGAAGGATGTGAGCCGATGTCTGCAGGGGTGGAATTTAAGACGAGATGGTGGTAAGTATGAACACAAAGAAGAGATAAAAGGGGGGCAAGGGGTTGCCTTTGGTTGGGGCTTTGCGGGTTTGAGGGTGGCTGGGGAGGGACGGATGGGTAACATTGCCCAAAAGTGGGGGGAGGGAGGGGTAGCATACGAACACAGGAGAGGGTCAGGTGTTGGTGGAGAGTAAAATGCTGAGAAAATCATATCAAAATATAATAAAGAGGGTTACCTGTTTAGAATGCTCGGAGGGGAGGGTCTGATGCAGGACGGGCTCCTGGGGAATGTCTAAATGCTCATTCTGCCAGAGTGGGTGACACCATGGGGTAGAAACCCAAGTAGTGAGAGTGGGGGTGGACCCACATCCTGGGGAGGACTAATGCCATCAAATAGAGGGAACTGTATCCCTCGAGAGGAAGGGTGGCTCCCAGGGCATTGGGGCAGTTGAGCAAGTTAGGCCCTGAACACTATTCCATCTATATCTGGAAGTGGCTCCTCAGGAAACGGAGGTTGGCTGTCACTGTGGGCACCAAGGTGGAAGGGAAAATGGACATTAAATGTGTGGAACCAAGATAAATGGGGGGTAAGAGAGGAGTTTCTTGAGAGTACACAAGGATGGATATAAAACATGTAATATTACACCATAACATATAGGAGATAACAGACTGATAATGTAAACCATAATGTAAAACATAGGATAACTAAGAATGTAAAAAACTGTGTATCCTAAAGTATGCACCATAATGTAAGCACAGATGTCACCTTGTTAGAAAGCTAGTGTCTCAGACTCTATACATCACGTTAAGTAAATATGATGTGAATAGGGTGTAAGAGTAGCACTGGGGAAGGGAAAAGGTTTTGTGGTGGATGTATGGGAGTGCTGTACATTATATATATGCATTGCTGTGGTCTAGGGCTCCTGTAAAGAGAAGCTGAATAATTAGGGGGGGAAAAAAAAAAAGAAAAAGATAGGATGTAGAATTTTTTCCAAGTAAACACGTGTTCTTTATCTAACCTTTAAACCCATCGCTATATGCCATTCCTTAGTAAGGGACCCTGACATTATATTGGGCTTCAAATTTCGGGGAGTTCTGGATCACAGAGTGTTTCAACAATGGCAATGGAGGGATACTGGTATGGGATGCCATTGACAGGTGATATATGGCTGACAGGGAGCTGTACAGAACATATGTCCAGGGTGCATGGTAATGTTTGGATATACTCATAGTGGTAACAATTAAAAACCACAGCAGGGGGGGTACTGGGTTCCTGGCCAGTGGTACTCTGTCGTGGTCCCTAGGGGAGCAGCGACAGTCTCCCAGGTGCAGCGGCGGGGACCGGGAGGGAGTGAGGGTTCAACAGTGAGCCCCTGATGCTAATGACTATGCTTGTGAGCTGATAAGCCTAAAATAAGAACAAGGCCTAGAGAAACATTGTGCCTGGGAATTTCCTCCTGTCAGCCTTCATGTTACTCAAATATGGCCAGTCTCGAAGCCAAACTCAGCATGTAAATGCAATGCCTTCCCCCCAGCGTGGGACATGACACCCGGGGATGAGCCTCCCTGGCACCGAGGGACCACTATCAACTACCAACTGATGATGCAACTGGAAAATGACCTTATACGGAAGGTTCAATGCGGATCAGCAGAATATCCCTGTCTACATAAAATAACATGACTTTAAAATGCTGTTTGGGGAAACGGACTTTGGCCCAGTGGTTAGGGCGTCCGTCTACCATATGGGAGGTCCGCGGTTCAAACCCTGGGCCTCCTTGTCCCGCGTGGAGCTGGCCATGTGCAGCGCTGATGCGCGCAAGGAGTGCCCTGCCACGCAAGGGTGTCCCCCGCGTGGGGGAGCCCCACGCGCAAGGAGTGCGCCCGTGAGGAGAGCCGCCCAGCGTGAAAAGAAAGAGCAGCCTGCCCAGGAATGGCGCCGCCCACACTTCCTGTGCCACTGACGACAACAGAAGTGGACAAAGAAACAAGGCGCAGCAAAAAGACACCAAGAACAGACAACCAGGGGAGGGGGAGAAATTAAATAAATAAATAAATCTTTAAAAAAAAATAAAATAAAATGCTGTTTGACCTAAAGTAAGGGGGAAATGGAAAGGAGAAATGAGTTTATATGGCTACGAGTTTCTAAAAAAGAGTCTGGAGGCTGGCAGAAGGATTGCCCTTATGCACAACTGAGCAGAGTCAGAGAGACAGATAAAGCAGATACAACCCCCAGATATTGGTTCCTTTGAGGGCTAAAGAGACCCATGGGAGTTATGGTCATGGCCGATGGGGTTAACTACCAGGTCAGATGGCCCCTCTTTGGAAATGGTGTTTATGTGTGATGAATCTGGACTCAGATGGGATCTCCCTTCATAAGACTTTCATGCTAATGTGCTGGAGGTGCAGTTAATGTTGGGGTTTAAGATATATTTAGGGGATTTGAATCTCTGGACTGACAATGTGATAGCCAGGTCCTGAGCCTCAACAGACTCCAGCACCTACAATCTGATCTATTGGACTTACCACACTCAGCTAAGATGGAGTTGAAGAAGGACAACCACCACACCATGGAGCCTAGAGTGATTACAACTGAAAGTGGGAGGATTGCATCCAGCATCCATGTGGAATCTGAGCCTCCTCTTGACATAGAGGTGCAATGGACACAACCAATCCAATGTCCACATAGAAGAGGTGGCATTGGATTGGGAAAAGTGGACATGGTGGCTGATGAGTATGGGGAAAGGCAGGAAGAGATGAGAGGTGGAGGCGTCTTTGGGACATGGAGCTGCCCTGGATGGTGCTTCAGAGGCAATCACCGGACATTGTATATCCTCACAGGGCCCACTGGATGGAATGGGGGAGAGTATGGGCCATGATGTGGACCATTGACTATGAGGTGCAGAGGTGCCCAAAGATGTACTTACCAAATCCAATGGATGTGTCATGATGATGGGAGGGAGTGTTGCTGGGGGGGGGAGGTGGTGTGGGGGGGTGGGGTTGAATGGGCCCTCACATATATTTTTTTAATGTAATATTATTGCAAAGTCAATAAAATAAAAAAATAAAAAATTTAAAAAAATATTTAATTATTTAAAACATTGGAATCTGTGAGGAGAGGAAAGTTACTAAATTGCTATTTCTCTGAAAGTCCTTACTTCAGTTTTTCCTCAAACTTGATCAGCAAAATCATTGTGCCTTATTTTTCTTAAATGCCATTAAAGTCAGAGTCGGAGGAGGTGGGGCAAGATGGCATCTGAGTGAGTGCACCTCATAATCTCTCCCGCAAAGAAGCAGCTGAGTAGGGTCGGAATCCTGCTGGACTGGACTGTTTCAGGTGTTTGCAGGGCAGAAGTTGTCTGGACATCAATTTGGTGGGACGATGACAGAAAAGATTCTTGCAAGAGGTAGAATTTTGGGTCTCTTGCATGGAGGTCAGAGGTTGGGGGCGGGACCCTACCCCCTGGTGCTGGTGGCCTAGTGGCTGTGATTCCAGAAGGCTTTGTTGGCCGGGGTGTTCCCAAGCCCTAAGCAGACTGTTTCGGGGGCTTGCAGGGTGGGAGGTTTTTGGAAGTCGATTTGGTGAGACAGTGATGGAGGAGATTCTTGTGAGAGGTGGAATTTTGGCTTTTTGACATGGAGGTCAGAAGTTGTGGGTGGAGCCCCTCCCCCTAGGGCTGGCGGCCCAGCCACAGCTATCCCTGAAAACTGTGTTGTGCTGCCACACTCCAAGGTCCTGTGTTAACTGGATGTGTGGTTCCCAGGCCTGTGTCCCATAAAACCTGGTGGCCCATGTTCCAGAGATTCACACACCCTGAGTCTGCAATATCACGGACTTCCCACCCCTGAATCCACCACACCCTGAAGTCCGTCTCAGGTCCTTGATTACCCTAGCCCTCTATGTTTAGTGTTGTTTTTTGTTTTCTCTCTCTCTCTCTCCTAGAGCTTGGAGGAGTGTACCAGCTGACTTGGGGAGAGTCTTGGATGAAAGGAGAGGCAAATCTTCTGAGAAAGCCCAATTTACCTAAACATCCTGGGATAGGAAACTTGGTCTGGGAGAAGGTGGAGTCAGAAAATCAATTACACCTCCCCTAGCACACCTAAGGGGGAGGGACTGTAGGAGGTAATATCCAAGCTTCCAATAGCATATTTGGGGTTTCTGGTGAGGTGTACGTGCTCTCACGCTGGAAACAAAGTCATAGTCTTCTACGTTAAGTTGGTTCAACAAGGACCTACTTGAATCTCCTATTGGAACTCTCAGGGAGCTTTCCTGCTGCCCTGAGAGAGAAGTGAGGAAGGGAGAAAGGGGGATGGTCAGATCCCTAAACGTATTATTTAACTGCAAAGAGGATTCCTAGCTTGAAACGTTGTTTTTTTGTTTGTTTGCTTGTTTGTTTTTGTCATGGTTCGCTAATATTGCATTGTGTCCTGGACTTTTCTCCCATTTGAACCCCCAAATTTATTTTTCATTTATTTAGGTTTCTTTTTTCTTTTTCTTTTTCTTGTTTCCCCTGCTTTTATTTGCCCCCCTTTTTCTCTTGTCTTTGTCCCTTTGTTCTCTTTTCCTCTTTTTTATTTTATTCTCTTTATATAAGAGGTGCTGCAGGGAGCTCATCACATTTGCCCAGTTTCCTCATCCTCCATTTCCTTTTTTCTGTGTGTAATGATTTTGGCCATGTACACTATCCCCTTTCCCCTACATCTTTCTATCCTCCATCATCTACTGTTTCTCTTATATTCCACCTCCCTTTCTTTGGCCCTCAAATTGTCTGACTTTTTATTTCTAATACCTTTGTTCTGTTTTCTGTCTTTTATCCACTCTCGATATTATTATCTTTCTTTTCTCTTTCCCTCTCTCATGAAAACACTGGACTTTTAATTCATACTATAATCCTCCCAATATTCAGTTGACTATCTTATTATAGGTACTCTACTTACTACTATAACTCTACACAACTTACATGAGTCTAATATCCATTCTCCTAGATCTCACATTGTTGCTCTGTTAATATTTATTGCCAATACTACTTTATACATTTTCTTTTCTTACTCACTTTGCTTTCCCTGGCCCTAATATTCTCCTTCAAAGTGAACTTAGCCAGCAACAAGAAAATAGAGTAAAAAGAACAAATTGACAACATGAAGACAAAACAATTATGCATGAGCCACAACTAATTAATCCCCAAGACTAGACAAAGAAGCTAAGGAACTGATTAAACCCGTCAAGATAAAATGATGACCAGACAGCAACAAAAAACTACAAAACAAACCAATAATCAGGAAAACACAGCCGAATCCAATGAACAAACTAAAAACCAAGAAGAGGAGAACATTGCACAAGTAATTAAAAATCTCAAAACATATATTAGAGACCAACTTAATAAAGTAAAGGAAGAGATTAACAATATGAAGAAAACAGTTGGAGAGGAAATTGCAGACATATGCAAAAAGATAACAGATAAGATGGTGATGAATACCACAGTTCAAGAAATCAAAAATACACTTTCAGCAAATAGCAGATTAGAAGAGGCAGAGAGAATTAGTGACGTGGAAGACAGTACATCTGAAACAAACGGAGAGTAGATCTGATAGATACAAAAAATCCAGCTGGGACTTAGGGACCTGAATGACAATGCAAAATGCACAAACATACATATTATAGGCATCCCAGAAGGAGAAGAGAAGGGAAAGGGGAAAGAAGGGGTATTGGAGAAAATAATGGCTGAAAACTTCCCAAATCTACTGAGAGAGATGGATGTATATATCCAGGAAGGACAACACACCCCAAACACCTTAAATCCCAACAGAACTACCCCAAGATATATACTTATCAAATTATCCAATGCTCAATATAAAGAGAAAATTCTAAAAGCAGCAAGAGAAAAGAGAACCATCACATACAAGGGAGGCTCCATAACATTAAGTGCTGATTTCTCATCTGAAACCATGAAGGCAAGAAAGCAGTGGTATGATATACTCAAGGTAATAAAAGAAATAAATTTCTAACCAAGAATACTCTACCCAGCTAAGCTAGCATTCAAAAATGATAGAGTTAAAAATATTCACAGATAAACAGAAATTAAAAGAGAATGCCAACAATAACCCTGCCCTTTGAGAAATACTAAAGGGAG